>NC_059075.1:59254423-60504423 GCF_020497125.1 Mauremys mutica
CTGGTATTGCTAAAGCAGCCTCTTAGACGTTATTCATTTATAGAATCATAGTATTGAGCAGCTGGGTGCAATTCAGCTATCCTTAAATCAATGAAGATTATGTTTGCTTTTATAGTATTTTTCCTCTGTAGCTCTCATCACCTTTCACAATGTGAATAAGCATCATAATCTTTTGTTTTAGAGCACAGACAGCCTAGGTGATGTACCCATGGTCACTCACTGAGGGCATGATACAAAGCCCACTGAAGCCAGTGGAAAGACTCTTACTGAATTCATGGGGCTTTGGGTATGTCATGAGTCAGGGTCAACAGTGAGAGAAGAACCAAGTCTCCTGATTCCAAATCCAGTGCTATATTCACTGGGTTATGCTGCTTCCATGGGATGACATGTAGTGGAGATGGCTTTATTGAAAAGCACCCAAGATTCTGGAGATCCTGGACAAGTATTTTGACATAAATCTTCCCCAAAAATGTATTTTACCAACCTACATCAACAATATAAAAACAAAAAGTATACTTTTACCCCTAAAAAATGGAACCGAGAGAGTCATTCATAGGAGGAAACGGATAGGTTCTAAATATTGGGTCTATAGTGGCAATAATGAAAAACACATTTTGCAGGAGCAGTTTTCATGTACTGTTTAGAAGTGGGAAGGGACGGGCTAACATATTCTGCACTCTAATGGCCACTACAGTGGCGTAACAAAGCTGTACTCCAGGGACTGCAGACGGTACCGTTTGATTACTGACCTAAAACATACAAGTGTCACCACAGCATTAGTCATTAAGAATATCCAGTGCTGCAAGATTCCTGGAAATGCTATTTGTATTGAAGGGCTGACTTCTCATTCCCTTTACAATGAGCCCAAACGAAACAGTAGGTGCCCAGCACATATAGATTATGGGACGAATAAACAAAGTACTTACCCACCTCTGGACAGTCTGGTTTCAGTTTATTTACATACATGCTAAATGGTGAATGTCAAAGGAAATGCCGTGGAATTGCCC
The DNA here is from genome assembly GCF_020497125.1 of Mauremys mutica. Classification (NCBI taxonomy): domain Eukaryota; kingdom Metazoa; phylum Chordata; order Testudines; family Geoemydidae; genus Mauremys; species Mauremys mutica. The sequence continues at coordinate 59,255,431 of NC_059075.1, forward strand.
ATTCAGAATGCCCCGCAGCATAGAGTTCTGAGTCACTTAACTGCCTTGCTGACATTATGGTATTCTATTGCCTTAGTATTGGCAACAATTTCCCTACTTTTTCTCACTTTTTCCTGCATCTGGCTATATGCTGTTGAAGTGCAGGTATAACTGGTGTTTAATACCCTTCAAGTCACTTGTTTTTTCCTGTGTGTACATTGGCCCTTTCTGGCCTCGAGGCTGTTCACAGATGGTAGTTTGCAACCTCCTGATTGCACTTAACCTTGGACAGTTTTCTGCCTTGACATCTAATGCTGACAAACTTTTACGTCAGTACAGCAAGCATTGGCCCTCATTCTTCGCTGAGAACTGCACAGGTGGACACCCTGTGCAAAGCCCAGTTGAAGTCAGTGGAGCTCCACACAGGGACAGGGATCCATCCAGGCAGATCTCCGTGCAGGAGTGGGGCTAGTAATGAACGTTACAAACACTGGAAGAAAAGCCCATTCTTGCTAATAGATGCAACGGAGACAAATATCCAGCTTCCACTTCTAATTCTTGGTGAAACACACTTTAGCGAGTTATAGGCTTTGAAACATGAAAATAAAGAAATTGACAAGGAGATTGTTCTTCCTGGACCAATGTACAAAGCTTTTCATTACTCAGAAGGTCAATACGTACAGTATATATGTATTTACAGTCAAACTTGAGATTTTGATTGTCTAAATTGCCGTTTTATACTCTACTCCACTTCTCTATTACTTTTTCTTGTTTTAGTCCCAAGAAGAACTGCAAGAGTATTGCAAATGTTCTGGGATCACATATGTGACTCTTGTCTCTGAGAAAGAAGGAAATCATGTAAAGGTAAAGGTGGGGTTGGGGAGAATTTTCGTAAATACTTCAGATTAATAATCTACTCTTCTATGTGTTTTTGTGGAGCTCATACAATATTTTCTGGGGAAAGTGCTCTATAATTCAGTAGTTGGCATTTCAGCTCAGTACAGTTTCAGAGTTAATAAGTAGTACAAAATTACTCTGAAGAATGGATAGTGGATGCACAGCAGACCCAGCTTTCTAGTTTTTTACCAGGCCCAGTCTCCCTCCTCTTTTATCTGGGGAGAAAAAAAGAATCTGGTAACTTAAATACAAATGTGGTAACTTAGACTGAGACTCATCTAAGCTATATTTGTGTATTTTTTTAAAAGGTAGTGACCAAGTGTTACCACTACGTAATGGCTGTTTGGTGACATTATGCAATGAATTGGTGGTCTCTGGCCTCTTCCAATTGGGCAGTTGTTTACATTACAAAACAAATACCAAGAAAATTGGCAGCCTTATTGGCAGCTAGCAAAATAGACAATGTTTAAATAGAACATAGAACTATGACCCACCATTTCTATTTGTCTCTCCAGGTGAGGGTTAATGTGCAAAGGCATTATTGTAATGAATCTTGAATTTCCACTGTCTGTACTGTATCTATTATTTGCATAAACAGAGATTTTTTGGTGCCCAAAGCTGTCACTGATTCTGGGCATTATCTTTGCTACTTCTTTTAATCATTTTCATAAAAAAACAGTGATCTGTTAAAATCATTTGCCCCATATGGCATGATTGTATAACCTAGCTATAATGTATAACAGAAAGATACTTTTCACTTACTTCAATTATTAATCTTCTTCTTATGCTAACTGTAAGAACAAGTTGATCTTGACAATTATTTGATCACAGAGTGATGTATCTAGGCATTAAAGATACAATGAAAAAAACGCATTTAATCTTTAAAACCTAGTGATGGTATTTTGTTACGTTAGGGCAGAAATACAAAGAGCATGTCAATATATTAAATGGCAGAGCGATTCTCTAGTTTAATTAGTCTTTTCATAATTAATAAAACAAAAACTGAGCAAATATGTGTAGGTTTAAATGCTAGAGAGTTACCTCTCTGCAAATTCAGTGAAAGGCAACCACATTCCAAATTAATCCTTTAATTTAAAACAGAGAGAGAGAACCCTGTGTTTAACGCAGTATTTCCCTCCGGACACCAGCCAGACGTCATTATCCCATATAAACAAGTGAAAGCGGCCAAGCCTAAGCAGTGAAAATGCAAAAGAAATTATTATTAGTTATTTGGTTGCAGAAATCTAATCAACCAAGCCAGAGGGTTTAATTGGCCAGTGACCAGATGAACTGATAGTCTCAGTCTCAGTTTTATTCCATCTGATAATTACATCTTTAATAGGTGATGAGCCTATTCAAACTTACTTTTCTTTATTTCCACGGTATATTTATGTAGATTTCCAGATTTAGCAAACTCATTAAAATGTTAAATTACCATTTTGTAGGTGAAATCCTTCGAGAAGGAAAGGCAGACGGAGAAAAGGATTTTAGAGACGGAGTTAGTAGATCACCTGGCCCAGAAACTGAAGACTAAAGTCTGCGATGAAAGAAGTAACAGGTAGCTGCATAAATAGTGAACAGGAGTAGTCAAATTAAAGGTCTTTCAAAATAAGACTTCAGTTGAGGTTTCTATTACATTGATTTTTAATTAAAATTACCACTGAGAAAGATTTGCCAAATTCCTTTTTGAAAAAGAAGGAAAATAATGTGATAGTATGACTTCTGTTATGTCTTGAGATTTGCCGAAGGCAACTGAGAGTAACATTTTGAAGTATTCTTCCTACTGTTTTACAGATTTAGGGCCAGATTTTCAGCTGGGCTTCTATGTGAGCAAAATTGGTCAAACTTGCAACATGTGAGCATACCTGCCCAAACTTTGATATTACTTATTAATTGTATTGCAGTAGCACCTATGAGCCCCTTTCGTGGACCAGGGCCTTATTGTGCTAGATGCTGTACAAACAGAACAAAAGAGGTCCCTGCTCCAAAAAGCTTACAGTAAAATTCTTGCATTTATTAGAACCATTCAAGTATGCACATGGGCATGTGAAAGCAACAGTGTGGCCTGAATAATCAGGTCTTTACTTTTATACTGTCACGGATGTACATGCAATAATCATCAAAAGTTTGGCCGTCAGTATTATTCTTGAATAGCTTTGCAAAGCGTAGCTCTGTAATAGGAAACTTCCATACTGGGACTCATTTGAAGAAAAGTCCAGCTATGTGGGTGTTTTTTTAACAATTTGATTTGCAAGAAAAGCTCTTTCTTTTGCCTGCTGCTCATCTCCTCCTGCTTGATCAGGCCATGAAGTCCAGCTATTTTTCCTGTTTGACATTCATTTATTGAAGTTAACATGACTGTTATGTTACTGAAGCAACTTTATATGACATAAATACAAGATCCTATATAGGAGTAGCAAGGTAATGAAAAAGAAACCTGGTGTCTAAAATATTTCCCACTTACAATTAGTGAATGTAGCAAGGAAAGTTTTGCTGTTTACTATGATTGTTGAAGACAGTTCTTTTTAAATTAACAAGTTTAATTGTGTGTTGGCATTTCTTAACTAATCAAAAATACAGGATTTAATTTGCAAATATATGCTGAAAATCTCCATTACATTTTTTTCAGCTAATTGGAGTGAAAAGAATACAAAATACCTTTGCATGTGAAAGTTTGCTAACAGTAGCTTACATTACTGTACTGCTTTTACATTATGTGTCTATTTTTATAACTGTTTTTGTTTGCTTGCTTTTAGAGAAACTTCAGATACTCTCTCAGTACAGAATCTAAAAGGATCATTTGCTAATACTTCAGGTATATAATCGCTAATTCTAAAATTGACTTTTTGTGTATAGTGAACATTCTTTGCACTAAAGTAGTATATATTTTAATCACATTACAAGAATTGCTATAAACAAACCACAAACGTCTTTCCTTACAACTTTTACCTGGCTAGAGTAATTTCTTTCTAATCTCAAATGCTGTGTCTAAAATTTGAAAAGTTTAAATTACATTTTCCTATAAAATGCAGAAGTCATTTTATAATAAACTTACAGGAAATATGAAACCATTTTGCTTGGCCCACCAGTCAAAATGTTCACAAGGCATGAAAGACTTCTTGCCACACTGAATAAACTAAAACTTTGTTTACAGTAGACATTTCTGATTCTGTAGCTGGAAGTGGCTATCTTGCTGCAAAGTGATGTGATTTATAATGCGGACAGTGCAGAAAACTAATGGAGACGACTCTCAACCAGGTTCCATCCTGTAAGAATCAGAAGATTTTGCAGGATGAGTCCCTTTAAGTTGCAGCCACAAAAATTGCAGAATTGCTTCAATAGCACCCATCATAGTAGTAAATAAGTCTTGACCCATTAAGATTAGTGGGGGGTAGTTTTGTTTAAAACAGGATATAACATGCTTGTTTATGTGAAGAAAGAATACATTCTCAAACTGTTTGCATTTTAGGTTTATTTGAACCACATGGAACTTCTGTAGTGCCAAATGTGAGTGTTATAGCTCCTGAAAAATTGCCTGCCAGTGTCAGACGGCGTTATGAAACTCAGGTATATGTAGTTTTTTTTTTCTTTCGGTTTTGGTTTGAATTTTTTTTCTGGCCTGCATGTAGCTGTAATATCATGATCACAGGCTGCTTGTCCTGCAGGATCTGTGCCTTCTTTAGTCTGCAGCATGGACAGTGAATGAGGCAAAGGGTTACAAGAAGAGGAAAATGGATTTTTTTCATCCATCAAGCCCAGTATCCTGTCTTCTGACAGTGGCCAATGGCAGATGCCCCAAAGGGAATGAACAGACAGGTTATCATCAAGTGATCCATGCTCTGTCACCCAATCCCAGCTTCTGGCAAACAGAGGCTAGGGAACACCATCCCTGCCCATCCTGGCAAATAGCCATTGATGGACCTATCTTCCATGAATCTGTCTAGCTCCCTTTTGAACCCCATTATAGTATTGGCTTTCACAACACCCTCTGGCAAGGAGTTCCAGAGGTTGACAGTGCATTGTGTGAAAAAAAACTTTCTTGTGTTTGTTTTAAACCTGCTACCTGTTAATTTCATTTGGTGGCCCCTTGTTCTTGTATTATGAAAAGGAGTAAATAACACTTCCTTATTTTCTCTCTATATATCACTCATGATTTTATAGACCTTTATCATATCCCACCTTAGTCACCTCTTTTCCAAGCTGAAAAGTCCCAGTCTTATTAATTTCTCCTCATATGGAAGCCGTTCTGTACCTCTAATCATTTTTGTTGCCCTTTTCTGAACCATTTCCAATTCCAATATATCTTTTTTGAGGTGGGGCGACCATATCTGCATGCAGTATTCAAGGTGTGGGTGTACCATGGATTTATATAGAGGCAATATGATATTTTCTGTCTTATTTTCTGTCATAATGCATGTGTACAAGAGAGCTCAGTGAAGATTCTATGTGGAACCTTAATTCTGGCATTTCCTGACTTTTGAGTGCTTAAGAAAATGTTAAGGTTACAAGTTAAACATATATCAGAGGGGTAGCCGTGTTAGTCTGGATCTGTAAAAGCAGCAAAGAATCCTGTGGCACCTTATAGACTAACAGACGTTTTGCAGCATGAGCTTTCGTGGGTGAATACCCACTTCTTCAGATGCAAGTAGTGGAAATTTCCAGGGGCAGGTGTATGTATGTATATATATATATATATATATATATATATATATATATGCAAGCAAGAAGCAAGCTAGAGATAACGAGGTTAGTTCAATCAGGGAGGATGAGGCCCTGTTCTAGCAGTAGAGGTGTGAAAACCAAGGGAGGAGAAACTGGTTCTGTAGTTGGCAAACCATTCACAGTCTTTGTTTAATCCTGAGCTGATGGTGTCAAATTTGCAGATGAACTGAAGCTCAGCAGTTTCTCTTTGAAGTCTGGTCCTGAAGTTTTTTTGCTGTAGGATGGCCACCTTAAGATCTGCTATTGTGTGGCCAGGGAGGTTGAAGTGTTCTCCTACAGGTTTTTGTATATTGCCATTCCTAATATCTGATTTGTGTCCATTTATCCTTTTCCTTAGAGACTGTCCAGTTTGGCCAATGTACATAGCAGAGGGGCACTGGTGGCATATGATGGCGTATATTACATTGGTGGATGTGCAGGTGAATGAACCAGTGATGGTGTGGCTGATCTGGTTAGGTCCTGTGATGGTGTCGCTGGTGTAGATATGTGGGCAGAGTTGGCATCGAGGTTTGTTGCATGGATTGGTTCCTGAGCTAGAGTTACTATGGTGCAGTGTGCAGTTACTGGTGAGAATATGCTTCAGGTTGGCAGGTTGTCTGTGGGCGAGGACTGGCCTGCTACCCAAGGCCTGTGAAAGTGTGGGATCATTGTCCAGGATGGGTTGTAGATCCCTGATGATGCGTTGGAGGGGTTTTAGCTGGGGACTGTATGTGATGGCCAGTGGAGTCCTGTTGGTTTCTTTCTTGGGTTTTTTCTTGCAGTAGGAGGCTTCTGGGTACACGTCTGGCTCTGTTGATCTGTTTCCTTATTTCCTCGTGCGGGTACTGTAGTTTTGAGAATGCTTGGTGGAGATTTTGTAGGTGTTGGTCTCTGACTGAGGGGTTAGAGCAGATGCGGTTGTACCTCAGTGCTGTAGACAGTGGATCTTGTGGTGTGCCCGGGATGGAAGCATGAAGGTAGGCATAGTGGTCGGTAGGTTTTCGGTATAGGGTGGTGTTAATGTGACCATCACTTATTTGCACTGTGGTGTCTAGAAAGTGGACCTCCCGTGTAGATTGGTCCAGGCTGAGGTTGATGGTGGGGTGGAAGCTGTTGAAATCTTGGTGGAATTTTTCATATTTTGTATTTAATGTGTATGCAATGGACTCAAACATTTGCCCTCTATAGTTTAATATTTCATTATGGCCTCTCAAGCTAGGGGGTGCAAGCAAAAGTTTTCCAACATGATGCATACTAACAGTGCCCCGCTTTGCTTAAAACAAAATGTTTAGTGGTATAATGTTAGACCACTGTATGAAAGAGAAATGGAGTTTTCCTCACTTGGATGCTAACAATGAACCAAACGTAAGAAAAAAAGAACAGGCTCCAATCCAAAGAGGATAGAAAATTCAGGATGTACTGGCTTCCAAAATACTTGGATTGTATAATGGGATATAATTTTCCTTCCATATCAGCAAAACCCATTTTTTAATGTAAGAATGCAACAATTTTTATAGACTGCTGGATTCTCATCCTGCTCCAGAAAGGAGGCAGTAATGCAATGTAATGGGACTGAATGCACCAGCAGTTCAATATCCTATTGCCCAAAATGCAGCTATCTTCTCTGAAATGCAGAAGAGCTACAGTGTATTCCAGGACTGCCTTCTGTGATTCTACTGCCAATTTCTGATTAAAGTGGTGTCTTCTCTTATCTTTGTGAAAGGTGGCCTCCACTAGTGCCCAGGAACAGCATATCTTTGACTCTGTCTAGGGAAATTCATAATCATGTGTTAATTCTGCCTAACCTCATTAGTCCTAATATCATCTCTCCTACCACTCTACTCATAATTGGCAAAAATACTTCATGAGTGGGCATGAGCCCTGTGCTCATGCTCCTGATGTTAATGTAAGATGCCCGCATATTCCTAGTTAACAATTGACCATCTGGCATTACTGAGAATTAAATCTTATGTTTCCTGAAATAGAAAACAAAGGTTCCCAACATCAGTGTAACAGGAGAAATTTGTATGCAACTTTTAACCACTATTAATTTTAATATGCAGGTACAAACAAGACTCCAGACCTTCATTACTAATCTGCAGCAGAAAACAAGTGAGATTGAAATTTTAGCCGTAAGTCTGTTTTCTACAGCCTAAATGAAATGGCAAATGCTTGGTCATTAGAGTCTTTAATGTTAATGGCTAGCAAGGTAGCTGTCACCAGCTGTAATCTCAAATTTTAGAATTAGCAATTATAACCAAATTTAGAAATCTGTTGTAAAATAAAACCCACACAATGTTTAGCTAGTATATTGAGAAAGCTTCCTGCTGTATGAATTGAGACTGTTGCATAGTAAAATGTTTACATTTTAACTATTTGCACCTCTAACTCCTGTGTTGTGGTGGATTTAATAGTAATTTGTTGCTGCAGCGTATCACTATAAAGCATATTTAAATGTTACTTTCTGGGTTCCCTCTCAACACTTTCTGAAGAGGTTAAAAATAGTGCATCCTTCCTATGTGCCCTTTAGGAATAAGCATGTTTACCTTTTTTGAAATTAAGGGAAGACTTTCCATGTACACAGATGAGCTCTGCCAACCATAAATTATCTTTGGAAATGCCTAAAATTCTGATGCAGTCCAAATGTGTTTGCAAAACTTCTTTATAAATTAGAGATTAAATTTTGAGATCTTCACATGGCCAGAATGATGCCAGGACTAGAACTGGAAAAATAAGTTACTTTTACTTGTTAAACTATATAACATTTGATTCCTTGACATTGACATCTTTGCCCTGCTATTTTTGCAGGTAGATCTGTCAAAAGAAACTCTAATACACTTCTTGTCACTAGAGGTAAGCAATGAGTTGTGTATATGTAATTTGGATTTAATAGTAGGTTTTCAAAGGTTTGAAGTTAATGGGGGTGAAATCCTGTCCTTATTGAAGTCAGTGGTAAAATTCTCACCCAGTTTTGTTTTTTTTAAGAGTTTAAGAAAGGCTAAACAATTCTGTACAGACACAAAGGGTTTAGAACAAGCCTTGAAAGATCCATTTGCCAAATGCACAAGTAGGAAACTTTCCCTCTTGAGTTGGTGGAGTCCTTAGCCAACAATTTTTGCAGAATTTCAGCTTTCAGTCTTTGTTCATGAAGATACCCTGCTGAATGTGAACAGAGCAGTGTTGTCTTGAGCTCTGGCTGCTCCTGGCTTTCCCAGGCAGCAGCCATTGAAATTAACATGATTCTGATTAGTGTTATGGCTACTGCTCAGAACCCTGTGAGCTACAGTGTATAATGCGAGTTTTGTTCTGCTGCAGCATGGGAGTATACCGCAGCAAAGATGTGTGATGGAGTTCTTTGTGAGGGAGGATGACCCAAACAGCATAAGATGAGGAATTGAGTCAATAAGCAAAAACCTTATCCCCATTTCTCAATGCTGTTGGGAAGTTGAGATGAGGATAAATTATGGTACTGTGGACAAGTCAGGAGACTGAAGCAGTGGGAGGGAAAGGGGTGGCTTTTATATCAGTTCAGAAGGGGAAAAGCCCATCCGTGGCAGAAGAGACCAAAGAATGATCTGGTGCATGTACATGTGAAAGAACAGGGGTGGGACAGGAGGATCACATGTTTCTACAATGGTGATAACTCTGTAGAGTAAAAGTGGGCCACTACAGCCTTCACAGCATGATGCTGCTGTCCTACTGTAGGAGGGGAGAAGCTGATCACCAGCAGCCTCCTTACAAAGATCTCTGCTGTAACACAGTCACGTTGTACATGCAGTTTTGTGCATTTTGTTTCAAGAAGCTAGTTTTTTGGCAGGTTAAGAAATAGAGTATCACTATTCAGAAAAGTGAACCCTCCCCTCAGTGACACTGTTTTTTCATTCATAATGAAATGTAATATATATGAAAATTCCTCTTGTCCTTTTTTCCTTACAGTATGATGGAGATGAACAAGCCTTTTACACGACTGTAAAACAACTGATGTCACGATTACCAAAGCAGAGATACCTACAAGCCGTTTGTGATGAAATTTACAATATCAAAATAGAAAAGAGGTAAATATATTTGTTACACTACTGTAGGTGCTGCAACAATTGAGCTGTTCCACACATTTTAACTGTGGTAGATAGGCTGCTGTAAATTTTCTGTAGAGAAAGGCAAAGAATGCACCCTCTTAAGGTGAACACACCTGACTGGTCCTCTTGTCCCCATTTTTATAGTCTTAAGGTTAACATTATAACTAACATTATAGTCTTAACATTCATCTAAACACCACAAAAAGAACAGGAGTACTTGTGGCACCTTAGAGACTAACACATTTATTTGAGCATAAGCTTTCGTGGGTCTGATGAAGTGGGCTTTAGCCCACGAAAGCTTATGCTCAGATAAATTTGTTAGCCTCTAAGGTGCCACAAGTACTTCTCGTTCTTTTTGCTGATACAGACTAGCATAGCTACCACTCTGAAACCTAAACACCACAGTTTATATAAGTATGTAACTGAGCTGTGGGACATGTAAATTCTTGACAGGGAGAGGTTAGTCGACATTTAATCATCACATTTTCCTTTCTGGGTAATTTACACATTTGGCTTTTGGCAGCATAACTAGTAACAGATTTAGACAGATGTGGGTTCTGATAGCTGGGAATCTTCTCCTATGTCAACTGTGCAGAATTTCCCTTCTGACAAAGACTTGGACTTCAGGACTATTCAGTATCCATGGCTCCCACTGATTTTGGTGGAAGCTGCAGATATTTGGCATAGGTGAAAAGGTTAAGGACCTTTTAAACAAACTCTTTCCATTGATACATAATAAAGTGTATCATAAAATACCCTCAGCATAAATGCAGAAAAAAGTGTAGAAGAAAATAATTTAGAACTCAAAATTCCTGGTTTAACTTTTCATTGACCATTTCATTCTCTTAAAAATTGAATATTTCAAAGTTAATATTTAACTTTCTGTGCATTTTGTTGCGAGCCACTCTTTCCTCTCCAACATGAGCAGTACTCAGTTAACTTTGGTGAGCCATTCAATGAGACTAGAATTTGGCTTTCTAATAATAGTGCCTTTCAAACACTTTAGAAAACAATGACACCATCCCTAATCATGCATTAACAGCACAGACAAATTCCAGTATTCCTCAACAGCTTGTAAAGCTCTGAATACTAAAACCCAATGACTGCACTCTCTCCTTTAGTAGGAGACTTCCAGAGGATCTTCTGTTAACTTTTTTTAGTTGTTTAGATAACATTTCCACACTCAACCTCTACTTTATATGAGGAGAAAAAACTAAATTTGAGACAGAACCTTCTCAGAAAAGGTAAGTATATTAAAATTGAGTGTCGAGGTGCTCCCAACTTGATTCTTTGCCACTTAGCTGCTATTGAAAGCCAATAAAATAGTGTTTAAGCTACTGTAAAGTGAGAAGTTTTATCAATCCTTACCTGGCCCTTTTAAGTTCAGGTGTTTTTGCAACACACACGCACTAACCCTTTCACAAATAGTCAGCAGGTTTCCAGTATTCCACTTCTTTGAAGTGTTGACATTCCATTAAATTATATGCTACCTGTCCCCAGTGATGGTGCATGTTGTTCTACATAAATTAGATAGCCCCTTGCATGGTCAAAATTAAATCTCTCTCCCCTTCTGCCTAAGTGGAAGAAAATTTAATTCTCTGTTCTAGAATTCAAAGCCTTAGTCATCTGGAAACATTAAGGGATGGGAGATCATTTTTATTTAGGGTAGCAAAAAGAGGTATAATGAGGAAAGGGTTGAAATTAGGAGTAAAAATTTAGGCTAAATTTTAGGAAAAGCTTTGACAGTGATGTCTGTTCAGGGAAATTGTAGCAATACCATTACTTGGATCCTGTTAAAATAAGTGGACATAACACAAGAAAAATTAATTGGAACAATCCTGCATTTACAGCAGGATTGACTGATGTACAATAAGATCTTTCCTATCTCTAAGGGTCTTAGGAGAATTCAGAGGCCATAATTTACTCTGTCTCTAGACATTACTATTTTTGGAGGGTTTAGAATGATCACTGACTTACTCTGTTCTCTTGGAGGTAAATTCTAACACTGTCCTTTTTCCTCTACAGAATTCCTGTGCTTATCCTGTACTCTTATCGAGATGACTGCTACAAAATTCTGTTTTAGTTCTAAATTCTGTTGGTGGGATGCTTAAATAGCATGTGACGCTACCAAAAGATACATAATCTGGAACCATTAATTAAATAATGTGAAATAATTGTTGTACATTCATTATGACTTTTGATATAGGAATATATATACACTTCATGAAATTTCAGTAAACTGTGATATAAAGAGACTTGGGCAATTACTGCCTTTATTTTTTTAGTGTGTAGTAGCCAGCTTCATACTTTGCATTTTTATATGTAAAATGTATTAAAAGTGTCATTAAAAAGTTCAAAATAAATGTTAAATGGTCATGTTTCTTAATGCAGTCAGATTACTGAAAGACATTGTACCTTACACTTCTAAACTTTTCATGTAATAGTATTTGCTTGCACAATATCAGTGTTAAGCAAGGAAAATGAAACTGACTCAGCAAAAGAACTGCAGAGCTGTTCCAGAATGTCTAACTTGCAGCTGCCTTATTACATCAGTTAATGCTGCAGACTACTGAATAGTACTATAACTAAATTTATTTTTTAAAAAGCTAGTTTAAGTAAGTAGCCAGTGTTTTTCAAATATGTATGGCATTAATCATCAGTATACGGGATAAAAAACCCCATGAATGTTCTTAAAATAAGGGGTCTTACAATCCCCTTATATAACATTCACTTCCTGTGTAAGCCAGCTGCAGATGGTGGAGGAGCAAGAATCAGTAGGAATGAATTTTACAACACTAATATAAAACAGGTTTGCTTTGAAAATAAATACCACTGTGTCCCAACAGCTTAAGCAATAAAATCAGGGGAAAGAGGGAGTGCGTTTTAGGAATGATTTTTAAAAGTAAAGGTATAAGTGGACTTAAGATGCCCCAGCAACCTTAACTTAACCCCCCCGCCCATCCCCCATGCATCTAGAGGGGAGTTTTCTGATGGTTAGACCCACCATTTCCACTCTGCTCTCATTGCCTCTTATTGCTCTTCCTTTATGTGACAGCCTCTTCTCTCAGTTCTGAGATCTGGCTGCAGGAAGGACCAATTTCAGGGAAAGTCTTGGCCCAGAGCATACTCAGTACAGATAGCAGCATACTTAAGGAATTTTGCTAACATGCCTCTAAGCATGTCCAGTGGTGATTGTTAGAGGCTTATAACTAGGGCTATCAGTTATTCACAGTTAACTCAGGCAATTAAATGAAAAAATGAATCAATTAATTGGAGTTTTAATTGCACTGATACACAAAATACCAGTTGAAATGTATTGAATATTGTGGCTTTTTTCTACATTTTCAAATATATTTCAATTACAACACAAATATAAAGTGAGCACTGTAAACCTTGTATTCTATATACATTTGCAATGAACAATAGTATTTTTCAATTCACCTAATACAAGTACTGTAGTACAAGCTCCTTATCATGAAAGTTGAACTTACAAATGTAGAATTGGGAAGAAAAAACTTATGTTTGAATGCAGTTATTTTTTTCTTCCCAATTCTACATTTGTAAGTTCAACTTTCATGATAAGGAGCTTGTACTACAGTACTTGTATTAGGTGAATTGAAAAATACTGTTTTTTACAGTGCAAATATTTGTAATAAAAAACAAATATAAAGTGACCACCATACACTTTGTATTCTGTGTTGTAAGTGAAATTAATATATTTGAAAATGTAGAAAACATCCAAAAATATTTAAATAAATGCTTTTCTATTAACAGCACAATTAGTCACTTGACAGCCCTACTATAACACAATCAAGGATGGGTGAAATTTCTCCAGGACAACGTAAGACACCTCTCTGATCCCCACCACCTGCAAAGCTTCAAGTCCTTACTCCACACTATGGAAGTGCTAAAACTATTCCACTGAGAAACTAAGAATCTTTCTTAAACCACAGTTTCAGAAACAGCTAAATTGTGTTAGCTGTAACTTTCCCCACCAAAAAAAAACCCGACAGCCCAAGCAGAACCCCAACATGGAAAATTCAAGCCCAAAAGGTTAGCAATGTTAAGTAAGAACAGGATCTTAGGATAGAAAGGTTTAGGCAATCCTAACTTCTTCGACTGTAAGCTCTTTGGGGCAGAGACTGTATTCTTAGTTTGCATTGTGCCTACCAGACCTTGATCCTGTTCCACAACTGGGGCTCCTAAGTGGTATGATAATATAGACATTCATCCCAGTTCCCCTTATAATTAAGGGTACAACTTTATTTACAGGATTGCTTAATTTTGTCTTTTGTTTGGGGGGGAGGGGGGAGTTTTGCCACCCTAAAGTCCAGCAGCTTTCCCCATTCTGAGAGTTTCATTGACCCTAGCACAAGTACAGCATTTGGTTTGACTACATAGGTATACAGTGCCTTTCTTTAAGCTGCTTATGGTATGCCATCTTAGTCCTGTACTCAAGTGAACTTTCCAGTGCTGCAGTCTCTGCCCCTTTATTACATAGCTAGCCTTACTATGACCCTCCTACATGCTGCTATCAAACTTTACCTTCAGCAAAGAGTGACCGGGGAAGAGGCCACTAGTTTTTTAGAACAGAAATTATAGACAGCTCAGACTGCTACAAGAAGATTCCATACCTATTTATACAAGTACAGAAGATCACTATGTATGTGCAGAAGGAGGGGTTCTCATGCCTGTATCACTACTTGTAAGTAGTACAAGACCTGTGTAACTGGCTGCTTGGATCCCCACTGCAAACATGGACTAGCGTATGATCAGACTAATCATTCACTAAAGACCAATACAATTACAGTAGTCATTTCAACCAAATGCACTTCTGATTGTTTAATAGGAACAAGCAAATATTACTGTTTCACAACAAAGCATCAAGATACTATATTTACAATTTTCAGAGTGGTAGCAATATAACCATTCAAAGTAAGAAGCACCAAATCCCTGAACACATTCATAAGAATGAGACTTTTACTAAAGCAGTCATTGCAATTGTAACATGAAGTTCTAGGACTTGCTTCTTTTGGTCATGACCTCTTAACCTCCAACCACTTCTAGAAGCTAAAATAGAAAAAAAGTCAACGCTCCCACTAATTCTCAACTTCCCTACTTAGTTTACATGGGGCTTATCTACAGAATTAGGCTTTCATTCACTACTTAAGATCTACTCTTACTTTGCCCTTGTGACCACCCCTTGCATCCCCCAAAACAGTTTACAGACTATCCTGTGTAACAAAACATGGCAGCTGAGAGTGAAGAGGTTTCAGTCTAATCTTGTGAATATTCCTGCCAAATAACAATCTACAGAAACTACCTTTTATTTTCATTTTATTTAAGTGAAGGTATTGTTCACATCTCAGTATTCTACCGCCAAAAGAAAGTGTTGACTTAGGAAAAAATGGACTTTGAAGGCTAGAATGCAAGTCTTGCAGTAATGGAAAGTCGTTATGTTCCATCACTGGGTTGCTTTACTTTTCTTATTTTTGCTTTTCTTGTCTTTCTTCTTCAGGCCATCCATGTTAGCTCTCAACAGGTTGGAATAGGCCTGCAATCATGAAATAAGCATCTTTAAGATAGACCAAATACTCAGAGGCAGTGCACTGGAGTAAAAAATAAAAGTTTACAAAATCTCCATTTTAGATAACCTATATTTCCACACAGCTCCTTTTTACAGAATGTTCAAACTCATCAGGAAACCACTCTTTTCTTCCTCACAAGGACACACGAGTTAAATAAGATGCTTTGGAGAATGTCATGCAAATGGAAAGACCATATACATACCAAGATATGGAAGCATCTGTCCTATAACTTAAATATTTAACCAACCAACCCATTGAGAGATGTGAAAGAGCTAGAAGAATGATTTGTAGCTTTCCATGGCTTATCTTAAATTATCGAATATTCCTCCTTACAATACAGAAGAACAAAAAGAAGATAAGAGAGAACATAGGAAACTTACCATCTGGAATTTGTTTACTTCCTTTGAGCTTACCTGTGAAAAGCAAATTCGGATGTTAAGCATAAAATACAGGAAACATTTTATCCTAGGACTAAACATTTCAATAGACGTTTGCCTGTCAGTTAAACACCAGGTCCCACCTAGCAGCACTTATGTCTGATCAAGTGATCACATTCAATCTCATGAAGAGTTGGCATCAAAATAGGTTCAGAGACCACATGTGGAGGGGTAACAGGAAAGTACTCTCGGTAACAGATCTAGTTTTTTGGAGGACTATTCCCCCTCCTACCACCACCAATTTAAGTCACCTCTCAGTAAAAGGGTAGCATTTCCTCTACAAATCTACAAACTTCAAACAGTGAACAATCCTCACTGTAAAGTCCCAAGCCAATTACATCGGCTTATTCTAGGGTGACCAGATGTCCCGATTTTAGGGTCTTTTTCTTACATAGCCTATTACCCACTGTCCTGATTTTTCATGTTTGCTGTCTGGTCACCCTAGATTATTCCAGTGCCTTCCACTTTGTCTATATTACAGACTAAATTATCCTGGCTAGTTTTTCAACATAATATACTCTTTTCAGATTCCTTTTCATTCATTTGTGACATTCATTCAAGTTCTCCCACAGCACATTCAAACTCTCTAAGGAACACTGAGCCCCGTATCTCCAGCATCCAAATGCCCATGCTATTGTCATATGCCCAAGCTGTGACTGCTCTCAGACCTGACACTGATGGTTTATTCACCACATGTAGAAATTCCAGATAATGCTACATGAGCTAAAGTTGGCCTTCAGCCTGAATGATGCAGGCAATTATTTCAGGAACAAACGAGTTTGCATGCTCTCTCTGACCCAGATTTGCTACTTACCACTGTGCTAATCTTTTTCTTCCCATCCGTTGCTCTCAGAAGACATTTATTGTCCGCTGGCTCAAAACCTTCCACATGGCCCTTACGTGGAATGGGTTTTGTTCGACCATCATCTGTATTGAAAACACAAGGCATGTCGTAATCTGTTTATCCAGATTTTATTAAAACCGATAAATTTTTCCAAAATCTCAGTGCATCAAGAGGATGCCAACCACCACCACCACCAACAACCTGTATACCACTTGCTTGTAAAAGCAATTTGGAATCCAAGACACCATATCAAAGATTTTTCTGCACAGGTTATATACCCTGAAGCTACGCAGCATATGCCTCCCCTCAGGAACGGGTAGTAGTGAGCTATTTTGCTGGTCCAGTTCACCTCCTCTCTACAGCATTTATAAATCTGAGAAATAAAATTTCCATAATATCTCTTTTAAAAAGTTCCAGTGACAGCTGTTCAATATTTCATTGCAATGTTTAAATTTCAAACAGTGCATCACTAACAATTTGAAAGTGAAATGACTTGACTTTTCTTTGCCTAAGCTGAGAGAAATGCAAAAAGTATACAAAGAGCATAAATCGCTAAAACTGGATTTTTTAAATTCTCATTTAGTGATAACGGTATTAGGAACAGGAGAACTTGGATTAAAGGAACACTGTCCATTTAAATCAAATATAAAGGCACTGATACTTACATTTTTTCAGTGTTATGTAAACACTCCCTGTGGTTCTGCATTTTTGAAAAAGCCTTGTTAGTTCTGTCAAGAACTGTAAATGAAAGAAGAGACCCATCTCTGGTTAAGACTGGAAGGGGGGGGGGGTCAATAGACAGGAAAGTTTTCTGCTAGGTGGCAAATACTGCCATTCTCAATGTAATTAACGACAGATGTCTCATTAAAGTAGCATTCTTACAACACAATGCGTCCCAGCAATTTATACACAGAATTTGCATGGATTAAACCAGTGTAGGTGTTGTATGAAGAAATATTTATATAGCTTCCTTCACCCAAAAGACAGAGGGACCTAAGCTATTTAAAGTAGCCCTGTTGGGAACAGTCTTTATCAACGTTTTGTAAAATCTAGAAGTTAGTGGCATCCGTATTAGCATTACTGTGCTCTTTTATAAAAGTTTAGTTTTAAAGTCCGAGGAAGACACTTCAGCTCGATTTAGACGCTTTCTTGAGCGTTTGCACATCAAGCAGAACCGCAATTTGCTGGCAGGAGAGAACCTGAAAGTCAGGCCGCCCCCACTGTTGTCACTGGTCCCTGCTGGGCGCAACGCCCGGGGAAAACCAGCCCCGCAGACGGTGAAAGCGGCACTAAGGGCCGGGCCGCAGCTTCCAAGCAACCGCTGCCGGCAGCCAGACCGACTAGCCGCAGCCGCTGCCCCGGGCTCTTAGGCGAGGCCCGGAGCCCTGCCGGCCCTGGGGCTTATCGGCAGGGCAGGGGAGCCCGTGCCCCGCGGAGCGTGTCCAGCGGCCACTGAGCGGCGGGGACCCGCGGGGACCCGCACGGGAGCGCCGCGGCTCGGCTCGGCCGGACAGGGGCCGAAGGGGCGCCCGGCAGCCCCCGACCCATGGAGCGGGAAGAGCCCGGGGCAGCCCCGGGGACGGCGGCTCGGCCCGGCCCGCACCTGCTCGCTCTCCAGCAGCACCATCGCGCCGACCCGCCGCCGCCGCCTGCCCCGGAACCGGAAGAGCCGCTCCGAGCGCGCGGCCATGGAGCGCGGGGCGGGGCGGGGCGGGGCGGGGCGGGGCGGGGCCGCTGCTCCCTGCTGCCCCTCCCCCCCCGGGCGCCGCCTGAGGGCGGGAGAGCGCCTGGGGGCCTGTGCTACGGGCCCCGCCTGAGTCTGTCCCGCGGCGCTGCAGCCTCGGCCCCGGGCGTCTCCCTGTCAGCCCGGCTGGGGTCCTGGGGAGCCGCCGGGTGCGCCCCCCCACTTTGAGCTGTCTCGGGCCGGGGGGCGCTGCGGGGGCAGGGCTGCTCCGCTGGCCCCTTTATCTGCAGGCAGCGTCCTGGTATCCACCCAGCAGTGCCATGCCTCAGGCAGCTGGTCCTGGGGTTGCCAACCCTCCAGGCTTGGACTGGAGTCTCCCGGAATTAAAGATTACTAGACTGTCATGTGATGAAATCTCCAGGAATACAGCCAATGGAAACTGGCACCTCTACAATGCCAGATGCTTCAGAGAAGGGTGCAGGAAATAAGCAGTTATGAGTGGGGTGGGCAAACTTTTTGGGAATGGAAATTGCATGGCAGGCCATGAATGCTCACAAAATTGGGGTTGGGGTGTAGAAGGGGGTGAGGGTTCTGGCTGGATGTGCAGGCTCTGGGCTGGGGCCAGAAATGAGACATTCAGGATGCTGGGATGGGGGTAAGGGCTATATCAGGAACTGATGGCTCTGGAGCTGTGGGATTTGGGGTGTAGGAGGGTACTCCAGGCTGGGCCAAGCGGTTCAGAGGGCAGGAGAGGGATCAGGGCTGGGGCAGAGAGTTAGGGTACGGGGGGGGGGGTTCTGGCTCAGGGTGCAGGCTCTGGGGTGGGGCCAGAAATGAGTTTGGGGTGCAGGGGGTTTGAGAGCTCCAGCTGGGGGTGCAGGCTCTGAGCTGGGGATGAGGGATTTGGGATGTAGGAGGGTGCTCTAGGCTGGGACCAAGGGATTTGGAGAGCAGGAGGGGGGATCAGGGCTGGGACAGTGGGTTGGGGCTCCAGGAGGCACTTACCTCAAGCAGCTCCTGGAAGCAGCAGCTTGTCCTCCCTCCGGGTCCTACGCAGAGGCGCAGCCAGGCAGCTCTGTGCGCTGCCCTGTCCACAGGCACTGCCCCTGCAGCTCCCATTGGGGGCTGCGCTTGGGGTGGGGGCAGCATGTAGAGCCCCCTTGCTGCCACTAAACATAGGAGCTGGAGTGGGGACATGCCACTGCTTCCGGGAGCAGCGCAGAGCCGTGGCACGCACGCGCAGACGGAGCAGCCACAGACCCCACTCCCCAGCTGGAGCACAGGAGGAGGGCAAGCCCCACACCCTGCTCCCCAGTGGAAGCTCGAGGGCCGGATTAAATCGGCTGGTGGGCTAGATGTGGCCCGTGGGCTGTAGTTTGCCCACCCTTGAGTTATGTCATAACCTCTTCCTACCTGAAAGTTTCTAAGCCCTATAAAGTGGAGGTGGGTTGTATCCTGAAGCATAAAGGATTGTATCCTTCTCACATTTTTTGATAAGCTTTACTAAAGTAAGTGGAGATTCTCAGCATCCATATAAATGTCCAGGGAGTTTAGCCTTCTAACACTCCTCTGATGTAGGGAACCATTATTATTCCCATTTGACAAATGGGGAAGTTGAGGCACAGAGGAGATGAGGGATTTGGCTAGCATCACTCAGCAAGTCTGCAGTGAGCTGGGAATTGAACATAGATCTCCTGATTCCCAGTCCAGAACTCATGGTTTGAGTTGGGAAGACAAAGGGGGACATGGAGGTCTCTTATGGTCAGGAGGAGAACACATATAGAATGATTACATGAGTCAAGTGTAACTAATGAAGTGCTATGTGAGTTTGCAAACCTCCTGAAACAAAATCTCTGAGAAGTGTGAACTGCCCCACTTCATTTCCATGAGATGTTTACTCAGAGCCCAATAATGATAATATAAATGTCAGCATTGTTAACTATTTTACTGCTGATGAAAACATGTAAGAAAGGAAAGGGATGATCATGTTACAAAGGTTTGCATAATGTATTGTGAGTGACCTCATTGGCACCACAAGTGGATGGTGAATGCACAGGTTATCCCCACTTATTTTTTTCTCCAGTGAAGGGAGCTAAGCCAAGCCCAAGGAGCCTAGCAGAAGGCTTGGGTGCATTTTTGCACTGAAGGGCAGTTCAGACTGGAGCCTAGTAGATCAAGTGTGCTCATACTTACAATATGAGGGGATCGGGACCAATAATGAATAACGATGGTGGCATCTCATTCTGGCTTCTCAAGTGAGGAGAACTTGATTTATTCAGGAACTTGAAGAACACCACTTATCTTTTTCATTTCCAATTGTAATCCTCTCTGTACCTTACCCACAATGCTGTTTTTCCTAACCCTGCTCTCCACTGATCCCACTGCCAGCACCCATTTCCCTTTCCAGTCTGAACTCTCCATATAAATGTTTCATCAAAAAGAGCTTCTGAATGGACAGACCAGTACATAAGACATTCATATTAGAGAGTCTAGGTAGGTGAGCTAATATCTTGGACCAACTTCTGTTGGTGAAAGAGAAGTTTTCAAGCTACCTTGTCCCTGTAATATCCTGGGACCAACACAGCTACACCAACAACCAACCATTCATATGTTTATTACACTCTTTGCAGGACAATACTATGGTGTTACTTATAAAAACTATTCATAAAGTGTGTCCACAAGGGAATTACCAAAAGTAGTCTATACGGATGATGGGTCATGAACAAGCACTTATTCCCTGTTCCAATTATATTGAAGTAAATTTGCCAAGTTCATAGAAGAATCATAGAAGATTAGGGTTGGAAGACACTTCAGGAGGTCATCTAATCAAACCCCCTGCTCAAAGAAGGACCAACCCCAACTAAATCATCCCAGCCAGGGCTTCATCAAGCCAGGCCCCAAAAACCTCCAAGGATGGAGACCCTACCACCTTCCTAGGCAACCCACTCCAGTCCTCCACCACCCTCCCAGTGAAACAGTTCCTCCGAACATCCAATCCAGACTTCCCCCGCTGCAACCCGAGACCACCGCTCTGCCACCACTGAGAACGGTCCAGCTCCATCCTCCCAGGAAACCCCCCTCAGGTAGCCAAAGGCTGCCACCAGATCCCCCCTCATTCTTCTCTTCTGCACACCAAACAAGCCGAGTTCCCTCAGCCTCCCCCCACAAGCCACGTGCCCCAGCTAATGCTAATTGACACTAAAGGACATAAAATCCTGCCCAATATGACACTTTCTCTGAAGTGCTATGGAAAGGATTTTGGGTTATGTCTGAGAATGACTGGTTATAGTTTCAGGGAATGACAAATTAACTTCAGAATATGAAAAGGGTAAGACTCTTAGCCTTGTACAATAAATGGCTAAGTGAAAACAAAGTGTATTAGGGTGGAGAGAAAGGGCACTTTCCATCCATAATACTTGTAGTTGTTGACTAAGGTCAAAATTCTGAAGAGTGGAAATTTCCTGTCAGTCCTACATTGGTTCAGCTATAATTGTAGGGTTCTCTGCAGGAAGTGAAATTTGATCTAGTGCTTTTTCATATTTCTAAGAAAGCTCAGAAACTGACAAACTTTGTCTTTTGGTCTTCACGGGCCTGACAATGGATATTGAAGAAATAATTCTTCACCAATGCATGGGGAAAAAAAAAAAGAAGAAGCATGCCAAATATTT
This sequence comes from Mauremys mutica, assembly GCF_020497125.1. NCBI lineage: Eukaryota > Metazoa > Chordata > Testudines > Geoemydidae > Mauremys > Mauremys mutica. Next base: position 59,277,305 of record NC_059075.1, read on the forward strand.
TAGCTCAGATGGATAAACCTCTGAGTGTACAGTCCCACACCCAGAGATGAAGTTTCCTCTAGGGTCAGCACCTAATTTTTTAATGGTAAAATGATCCAAGCTGTTCTCATGAGAAAAAAATTACACAACAACAACGCCTTAGAATTATAGGTAGGGCCCTACTAAATTCATGGCCATGAAAAACACGTCACAGACTCTGAAATCTGGTCTCCCTCCCCGCCCATGTGAAATCTGGTCCTTTGTGTGTTTTTACCTTATACTATACAGATTTCACAGGGAAGACCAGTGTTTCTCAAATTGGGGATCCTGACCCAATAGGAAGTTGCAGGAGGGGTCACAAGGTTATTGGGGGTGGGGGGCTTGCAGTATTGCCACCCTTACTTCTGCACTGCCTTCAGAGCTGGGCGGCCGGAGAGTGGCGGTTGCTGACTGAGGTCCCAGCTCTTCAGGCAGCAGCCTGGAAATAAGGGTGGCAATACCATCCCATCCCATCCTTACTTCTGCACTGCTGCTGGCGGTGGCTCTGCCTTCAGAGCTGGGCTCCAGACCAGCAGCCACCACTCTCCAGCTGCATAGTTCTGAAGGCAGCACTGCCGCCAGCAGCAGCACAGAAGTAAGAGTAGCAAGCAGTACCAGAAACCGCCCCCCACGTACAATAGCCATTTGACCCCTCCCCCCCCCCAACTCCTTTCTGGGTCAGGCCCCCTACAATTACAACATTGTGAAATTTCAGATTTAAAATAGCTGAAATCATGAACTTTACTATTTTTAAAATTCTGACTGAAATTGACCAAAATGGAATGTGAATTTGGTAGAGCCCTAGTTATAGGTCAATAAATATTGGAGAATTGATCTTTTTCAGCACCTAATAGCAGTTGCAGTCTGTCTGCAGATTGCCTAAGAGGCAGTAGAGGGTGCTATGACTGCACAGACAAACTAAGATCAACAGTGTGGGCCTGAAGTACAAGTAAAGAAATATAGGAGAGACACAAGAGATCACAGCAGTGGCAAGGCTCAGATGAAATCTACCACATTATACGATTCACTCGTTTATGCTGCTGGTTTCAAGGTAATTCAACTGCTCTTTCACGGATTTCTGATGTTGAAGGGTGCCCCGTCCCAGTCTCTTTTCAACTGTTATATTTACCAGAAGGAAAAAAATATTTTCTAAGTCTTCTGAGTACAGGTTTTTCTAATGGGACATCAACATCATAATCATTAGCAGTAGTAGTAGCACTGGCCAAAGCCCCACTGTGTTGTTATCATCATCATGGCAAATTCCAAAGGGATGTAGCCTCCAAGTGCCACCCGGATTGATCTCTAGCTAGGTCTTTAAAACAATCTAGCTGGATGTTCAGTCTACATCTGGCATTTGCGATCTTACAGCACTACCAAAACTTTTGGTGACCATGCAATCACTGACTGCATAGCAGCATGCCTTAGTAAACTGAACACACTTCATATTTCATTGATCTTTCATCCTAAGAACTAGTCTGTACGAAGAAAGCCACAGAAACCGAGTCAGTGCTGATGGAGGTGGTTGGTGAGTTCAGTTACACATATCCTCATTGCTGATCTTGTCCTGCCATTTAACATGGAGCAGCTGATGAAGATGAGAAGAATCAGAAACAGGAGCACAAATCTGGTGCTCTTCACTTTTCCTCAGCACCCAGGTTTCACTGAGGTACAGTAAAATTGGTAAAAGTGTGGTTCTATACAGCCACAACTTTGTAGCAAGCCTGATACCACAATATCACCACAGAGGCCACAGAAGGGCCTGAAACATGGCAGCAGCTACTGCTAAATGAGCAGCCACATCTTTTGAGCATCCTCCAGGACTATCTGTGATGCTTCCCAAGTATTTGACAGTTGCCATCTGCTCAATATCCCATCCAGACAGGTTAATACTACACTGGTTGTAATTTGGAGTTAGAAGCTGCTTGATGGTAATGGTGAGGGACTTAATTTTATCTGGACCAAATCATCTTGCTTCTTGCCCAACCAGACTGGCTATCAGCTACAGTGATTCACCAAACTTAGCCAATTAGACAATATAATGGAACTTTTTCATATTTGAAATGTCAAAGCATAATGGTTTTTAGCTTAGTACCACTGACAGCTGTCTCCTTGAGCTTATTCATCAACCAATCAATGCCAATATTGAACAATGATGGTGACAGGACACATCCTTGCCGAACTCCCATGGAAACAGGAAACCATGTCATGTATTTCCCATTGATGCAAACAAACTTTCTGTTCCAATACTGAGCTCTTCTGTCAATGGCATTGTTTTCTCATGGTGCTAAACACTGTACAAAGCGATGGCCCCTGCCGTAAAGAGCTTACAATCTAAGTATAAGACAAGAGAAAACAGACAGAGGGAGCACAAGGAAATAGTGACACAGCTGGTCAACATGATAATTAGCAGTCACAGCACCTCAGCTGCCTAACCACTGTAAGAGACATTCATAGAATCATGACAGAGGAGAGTTTCAACCAGGAATTTGAAGGGGGTCACTGTGATAGCTTGATGGATTTTTATGGGGAGCTTGTTCCATGCATAAGGAATAACAAGGGAAAAGACGCAACAGTGCTTTCAGATTTGTAGTGCAGGTCCATGGAAAATTGTCCAGTAGTTGCATACTGCATGTCCTGATGAAACAGAACAGAAATGGAAAAAAACACAGCAATTACAATATATATCCTTTTGGACACTTCCGTGATCATGGACACTGGGAGAAAAGAGAAGCCCAATTCCATACAGGCCTGGTAACAGAGATTAAGAATGGTCTTTTGGCCAAAGCACTGCACTGGGATTTAGGAGATCTGAAATCTATACCTGAGGTTTATGACTTTGGACAAGTCACTTATCTTCCCAGTACCTATCAGTGCCCCTACTTATAAAATGGAGATAATTATACTTCCCTTCTTCACAGGGTTGTTTTGAAGGTAAATTCATTAATGTTTATGGAACGCTCAGATGATATGAGCATCATAGAAGGGATTTTTTTGCCTACAATTCTCTCATTCTGCCACAAGGAGCCACTGCTGTAGCTGCCAGAGTTTGCCTTTCCGCTACCCTTGTTGCCCTTACACTAAGTCCGTAGTTCTCCAACAAGGGTACGTGTACCACTGGGGGTACACAGAGGTCTTCCATGGGGTACATCAGCTCATCTAGATACTTACCTAGTTTTACAATGGGCTACATAAAAAGCATTAGCAAAGTCAGTGCAAAGCTAACATTTGATACAGACAATGACTGGTTTATACTGTTCCATATACAGTACTAAACACTGAATGTAAGTACAATATTCATATTCCAATTGATTTATTTTATAATTATATGGTAAAAATGAAAAAGTGAGCAATTTGTCAGTAATCGTGCACTGTGACACTTTTGTATTTTTATGTTTGATTTTGTAAGCAAGTCATTTTTAAGTCAGGTGAAACTTGGGGGTATGCAAGACAAAGCAGACTCCTGAAAGGGATATGGTAGTCTGGAAAGGTTGAGAACCACTGCTCTAAGTGTTTCAGTGGAACCTCAGAGTGTTACCAGACCCCATCAACCTTAAGCAAAGAAAGCAACTTCCTTGAGGGGAGTTAGGGAGACAGGAAGGAGGAACACAAGGGGGGAACAACCAAGGGGCATGGGGAGAAAGGAAGAAACAGTGAGATCCAGAGACAAGGAAAAGAAAGATAACCCTAGATGGGGAAGAAAGGAAAAACACCCCACATGGGAGGGATATGAGAGAGAAAAACCACAGGGAGAAAAGTTGCAGCTTCCAGAACAAGGGGACATCAAAGATTACAGAGGGAGAGAGTAATGGAAAAACACTGCAGTGACTGAATGGGAGACAGCCTGTAAAAATGGTGGAGGGAAAGGGAGACATGCCCCCTGCCCCCAAGACAACAGGTACGAGCTGTACCAGTAGCAACAGGAATCAGTGGATACTGGCATGTGACAGGAGCATTGCCCTTATGTAACCCTAATCCATGTCATGTGACTGGGGTGAGGCAATAAAGATAAGTCTCTTATCAACACTCCTGGTTGCTAGCCATTATACATAGTGTCAGAAGAAAACTAAAATGAAATCATGAAATTTACAATTTGTAAAATCCTATGACCATGAAATTGACCAAAATGGACTGTGAATTTGGTAGGGCCCTGGTTATGGGTCAATAAATACTGGAGAATTGATCTTTTTTAGCACCTATTATCAGTTGCAGTCTCTCCGCTGATTGCCTAAGAGGCAGTGAAGCCACCTGAATCATTGAATCTTGAAGGAAAACTGGCAGAGAACTGGAATAGGTGGTTGCAATAGCCGGGGCTGGCTTTAGGCCCATTCCCCCGATTCCCCGGAATCAAGCCCCGCGCCTAAGAGGGCCCCGCACCTGCACCTAAGAAGGCCCCGCTGCGGGGGTCTTCGGCAGCATTTTGGTGGCGGGGGGTCCACTCCAGGGGTCTTTGGCGGCATTTCAATGGCGGGGGGTCCAGTGCCACGGAAAACCTGGACCGGACCCCCCGCAGCCGCCGAGAATCGGGCCCTGCGGGTCATAAAGCCGGCCCTGGCAATAGCAGTGGTTTTTCTGGAAGCTGGCAATACTGAAGAAGACCAAAAAAGGTTAAATCATCTACACTGCTACATGCAATAGTAGATCTCCTGAGGTCTCTTCCAACCCTAATACTCTATGCTTCTATGACAGTCTCAGAGGCAGGCAACAGAATGTGAAAGAACTACTAGAACTAAATTAAAGTTTTTATCACCTTTGGTCAAACATCTATTTGCATTACATGGAAAAGATTATCTCATTGGTGCACTACCAGTCTTTTTTTTTTTTTTTTCCTTTTTTCAATTGAGCTGTTTCATACCACATTGAGCAACAATGTAATAACATAATGTAAATTACAGTTTTTTCACCATGGGACTCTACATGAGTTAATAACAGATAATGGCCCACAATTCACAAGTGGTTCATTCTGGCAGTTCTCTTTGATCTGTCGTTCAGGCACACCACGGTCAAGCCCTAACTATGCACAGTCCAACAGGTTAGCGGAAAAGTTAGTACAGATGCAAAGAACTTGATAACAACAACAAAACCCCAACATGTTCAAGGGGTCTATAATTAGCATTGTTAGCATATTGCAACACACCTCACAGCTTTATTAAGATCACCAGTTCAGAGACTAATGGGCAGAAGGAAAAACTTTTTAGTGTCAACATCTAACAGACTCCTTGAGCAAAAGCCAATTAACCCTGAAGTAGCTACAGAAGAGCTATATGCCAGAAAATTAGTAGAGAAGAAATACTATGGCAAGAATGCCAGTTAATGTCTTTACAAATGGGAGAGGCTATTAAATTTTAAACAGAAATTGACTGGCAGGTTGCCACGGTAATAGGTATGTATCATCAGCACCAACAGGGCCGGCTTTAGGCACGGCGGGGCCCGATTTGAAAGAGCTGCCGCCGAAGACAGTGGCGGGACTTAGGTGGCAGCTCAATTAGCTGCCGGTGCCTTCGGCAGCATGGCAGTGGAGGGTCCTTCTGCCGCGGCAGCGATCGAGCTGCCACCAAAGACAGCGTCAGGATTTCGGCGGCAGCTGTATTGGCCGCCGGTGCTTTTGGAGGCACGGCGGCAGAGAGTCCTTAGGGGCGTGGGGCCCGATTCGGGGGAATCGGATGTATCGCCCTAAAACCAGCCCTGAGCACCAAGGTCATATACCCTAACCCGGGGGTGGCCCGTGAGCCATTTTAAGCCGGCCTGCGAGCTCCTGCTGGAGAGTGAGGTCTGGGGCTTGCCCCACTCAAGCACTGCAGCTGGGGCGCTAGGTTGGGGGCCGCACCATGCGGCTCCCAGAAGCAGCCACATGGCCCCACTCGGGCTCCTACGCGCTCCAGTGGGAGCTGCAGTGGCGGTGCCTGCGGATGGGGCAGTGTGCAGAGCCACCTGGCCACGCCTCCACATAGGAGCCAGAGAAGGGATATGCCACTGCTTCTGGGAGCCGCTTGAGGTAAGCGCCGCTCGGAGCCTGCACCCCTGAGCACCCCTCATGCCCCAATCCCCTGCCCCAGCCCTGATCTCCCTCCCGCCCTCCAAATCCCTCTATGCCAGTCCAGAGCACCCTCCTATACCCCAAACTCCTCTTCCCCAGCCCCATCCCAGAGCCCGCATCCCCAGCCAGAACCTGCACCCCTTCCCGCACCCCTGCCCTAGCCCTGATTCCCCACCCCCCCGCCCTGCGAACCCCTCAGTCCTAGCCCTGAGCACCCTCCTACACCCCAAACTACTCAACCCCATCCCAGAGCCCACAACCCCAGCCAAAGCCCTCACCCCCTACCACACCCCAACCAATTTTGTGAGCATTCATGGCCCGCCATACAATCTCTATTCCCTGATGTGGCCCTCAGGCCAAAAAGTTTGCCCACCACTGCCCTAACCACTCGTGTGGGTGACTCCTACAGAAGGAACAGAAAACATCTAAACAAAAATAAGGAACTTTGGTTCTCTTTTCTTGAGGACATCCAGAGTACCACAGACTGGGCTAGTGGGGCTCGTGCTAGCACTCTAAAAATAACAGTGTAAACAGCGCTTTGAAGTTGCAGCTCAGGTTGGCTTCAGAGCCTGTGCTGTAGCCTGAGCCACAACTCCAAAGTGCTGTCTATACAGCTATTTTTAGAGCTCCGTTTATATATTTCTTATCCCTCCAACTGTACCTGTTTCCCTACCCCTATATATTTTACCTGGGGGGTTAAGGTGGGGGAGCAGATTAATCCTGAGAATGCAAGGCAGAGGTGAACAGTAGGGACAGGGAAAGCTGAATGACCACAGATCCAGGGCCGTCCTTAGGCATACGCAGTTGCGTAGGGCGCCCGAAAATTTGGGGCACCATCAGGACAGCAGGTAAGAGCAAGTCAGCTCCGGCACATCCATCATGCACTGCAGTCTCCTTAGGCAGGGGCCGTATTCACAAAGGCGAATGTGCCGGTGCGGCGCATTCTGCATGGGGGAGAGCGTACCAGGATCTCTGTGGGGAACTGTGACTCTCCACCGGGCAGAGGGCAGAGCGGCTCCGTATCCTTTGCTGTCTCATCCCTCCCCCCCCAGACTGCGAGCCTGGGCTGCTGCAGCATCTGCTACATACGAAGCTCAGTGTGTGTCAGCAATGGAATGGGGGTCTCCTGGGGGTACGTGGGTGGGGGCTGTGCCCCAAGTCGGGCATAGGGGCACCAGTTTAATAATACTGCGTAGGGCCCCATCAATCCTAAGGATGGCCCTGCACAGATCTACCCTGTTGTGCACTTTAAATATGTTCCCATGGGTACAGGTAAAGCAGTGACAGTTCCTTGAAATTCGCCTCTCTTCACTCCCTGTGTTGACAGTAGCCTCTATAGTAGCTCATATATACAGGGCTGAGGGCCAGGAACTAACTTGCTGGTTCAAGCTTCTCTTCTTCAGTGATAGTTCACCTGTGAGCAGACATGCAACTAAGTAAACCATGTCCCTTCTAAGCAGAGTGCAGCCTTCCAGCTTTTAATGATTTCGGGAATAAACATGGGAACTCCTCAGAGGAGGAAGAACAAAAAAATAAATATAACAAATTGAAAAAATAAAAAGCTGGAAGAAAAAAGGTTTTTTGTTTTTTTTTTAAAAATAGCAGAGACAGAAAAGTGCTCCAACAAAAATGGTGGGGAAGTTACTCTGATGATTTTGCAGCTAACGTATACAACCTGAAGTGGAGTGAAGCAGGGTTGTGTACGGGCTGCTACATTGTTTAATATTTACTTCTCATACCTGCTTCAACATGTGTGCTGTGATGTTCGAGGGGGTGTCTATCTTAGCACTAGACATCCTAGAGTTTGTTTAACATAGCTCTGAACCTTGCAAACACAAAGGTGAATTAGATCTTCATAAGGGACCCGTTGTTTGCAGATGATGCAGCTCTTGTGGCTCACAGTGTTGATGCCCTATAACATCTTATTACCAAGTTCTCTGATTCATGCAAAATCTTTGGGCCAGCACTACGCGTGAAGAAGACTGTTATCATGCACCAAGGCTCTTCAGAACCAGTTCCAGATATCACCTTAGAGGGTATTCATCTGAATGTTGTTGACCAATTTTGCTACCTTGGCTCTACTGTTACCAGCTGTGTAGATCTTGATGCTGAGATCACTAGTAGCATCGGCAAAGCAGCCAGGAGCTTTGGTCTTTTGCAAGATGGAGCCCAGAACAATAACAAATTGTCAATTAAAGTGAAAATCCGTATTTATAAAATGTGTTTTATCCACTGTTCTATATGACTTAGAAACATGGATGACTTACACCAAACATACCAAAAGACTAAACAGTATTCATATCAGATGCTTGCACAAAATTCTTCTAATAAGATGGCAAGACAGAGTGACAAATGTGGACCTGCCCCTCCCCGCCAGCCCCAGCATGGACCTTCCCTGGACTTGCTGCAGCCAGGGGAGAGGAAGCCCTCCCCTGGCCCAGGTCCGCCGGAGCTATGGGGAGAGGCACCCCTCCCTCGGCCCAGCCCAACCCCACTGGAGCTGCTGTGGCCGGGGAGAGGCACCTCTCCCCTGGCCCCAAGCTGCTGGGCTGAGAGAGGTCTGGGGGAGGAAGTCCTCTCTTGCCACTGCCGCCCCGGGGCAGCCTGCACCCCAAACTCCTCATCCCTGTCCCCACCCCAGAGCCCGCACCCCCACCCTCTTCTCCAGCCCTGAGCCCTCTTCCGCACCCCAATCCCCTCATCCCCAACGCCCCCCCCCCCAAGCCTTCACCCCTAGCTGGAGCCCTCTCCCCCTGCACCCAACCCCCTGCCCCAGCCCTGAGCCCCCTCCTACATGCCGAATCCCTCAGCCCCACCCCAACCACATGAATTTTGTTATGTGCACCATTATAAAGATGATGTGTGACACATACTGGTGTACATAACAAAATTCGTTCTGCACATGGATGTAAAAAATGAGAAGGAACACCATGCTCTCTAATCTTAGAGTCAGGATATGCATAAATATATGTGGGGCTCCAGACACTGGGGCACTGTATCAGACAAGTTTCTCTCTCTCCCTCATATATACACACACACACACACAATTTCCTCTCTTTTTGTCTCTCAGTTTCTTCCCTTTTAACTTTCTTGAGAGATCCCCAGATTCCAGGAGAGTAAAACCTAGTTACTACTATAGTAATAACACTAATTAATAATAGTCACTGCTATTGGACAGCCTGTCATCCATTCAAAGCACTTCATTAACATTAAAGGCTAAATTCTCCCTTCAGTTATACCCTTGAAGGCCCTCTGAAGTTAATGGAGTTGCGTGGATATAACAGAGAGCAACTAATTAACTTGTCCCTTTAGAGTGACATGTTCTATAGACTAAGTTCTTTCTGGCAAAGACTGTTAGTTGCTTTCAACAATTCATCCAACGGGGGGCTCATTGAGCCCCACATTAAAGTCAATGGCAAAACTTCTGTGGACTTCAGTGGTGCTGGATCAAGCTCATGTAGCACCATGTACTCTGAGAATGTGATATAAATCATAAATAAATACTTACCAAACCACACACCATCTCTCTCTGGCTGAAAGCAGGCATATAGTGATCACGTCATGTTGGCTATACGTAACACAACTGAGATGAAATGGAGAATACTGTTGTGTATTTGGTTGTCATGGGTTTTGTTACTATGGCAACTGAGTTAGACTATTAAGGGATAGCTCAGCCGGTTTCAACCGGCTGAGTGAGCTCTCTGTTTCTGTAAATAAAATGGAGGTTTTGGTTAGCTGTCTGCTCTCTGGCCTCAAGTGATTGCTTCCTACACCGGCTGCCCCAAGGATATAACACTGGCGACGAGGGTGGGATCCTGGTGCTGCTCCAGTAACAGAAGGAAGTAGAAGTCAAGGTAAAGACCAAACAAAGAAAAAAAGCTGCTTGTTTGCACTGACTGTGAAAGTGAAACTAAAAATCATGGCTACTCTGACCAGGCCCCTGGAGCCTTTTGATGAGAATACAGCGCAGTGGCATGTGTATACTGAGCGTTTTGAGCTTTTTGGTATTGCAAATGACATTACAGAAGCGAAGAAGGTGCCAATATTCTTAACTGTTGTAGGGGCTAAAACCTACTCTCTGCTACGCAGCTTACTACACCCTGTTAAGCCTGAGACTAAATCTTACAGTGACATTGTGGAAATCCTGGGGTCTCATTTCTCCCCAAAACCACTGGTAATTGTTGAAAGATATAGGTTCCACAAAAGAGACCAAAAGGAAGATGAAACAGTTGTATAATTTGTAGCCATTTTAAAAAAGCTAGCAGAACACTGTGAATTTAAAGAGATGTTAAATGATGCCCTGCGTGACAGGTTAGTGTGTGGCCTCTGCAGTGAAGCTATACGGAAGCGCCTACTGACAGAGGCTCAGCTTACATTACAGAAGGCTGTTGATATTGCTGTCTCCATGGAACTGGCTACAAGGGAGGCACAATACATCGGTGCATCCCCTAGGGTGCAAAAAGTGTCACAAGAACTGACCCACAAAACGGTGCAGAGTCAAGAATGTTACCGCTGTGGTAAGCTGGGTCACCAGGCATCAGAATGCTGGTGTAAGGACCTGGTGTGTCAACACTGTGGCAAAAAGGGACACATTGAGTATGCCTGTAAACAAAAGAAAAAGAGGCCTGTGGTCTGGCCGACAAAAAGAGGAACCTTGCATACCCTAGAGCAGACCCAGGATGATCAAGGTGACACCTCCTCACAAGAGGAAGTGCCACTGCATGTTTTGTCTTTGGCAGCGGGCTCACATGAATACTGGGTAACCCCCTTATTGGAGGGCAAACCTATACGCATGGAACTAGACACCGGTGCAGCTGTCTCGCTGGTTTCTGAGACTGTGTATAAGGAAAAGCTACAGCATCTTCCGCTTAAGGCAACAAAAACTGTTCTGAAGACGTATACAGGTGAAGCTGTGCCCATGTTGGGCACTATTGATGTTAAGGTGGAGCTCAATGGACAGGCGGCTAAATTGCCACTGTTTGTGGTGAGAGGTGACTACCCAGCCTTAATGGGTAGGTCTTGGCTTGGGAAGATTCAGCTGAACTGGGCAGAAGTGCACCGGATGACTAAAGAAGAAACCAGTCTAACCCCTATACTAAGGAAACATGCTGCTGTTTTTGGAGATGATTTGGGAAGTATGAAGGGAATCACTGTGACATTGAACATTAAACCTGGCAGTCCACCAAAATATCTGAAAGCCCGAACTGTGCCATATGACATCAGGCCAAAAGTTGAAGCAGACCTGGAGCGCCTGGTCACCAATGGAGTCCTAATACCAGTTACCCATAGCTCATGGGCCACTCCTATCATTCCAATAGTGAAGAAAGATGGCTCTCTCCGGATTTGCGGTGATTTTAAAGTCACTGACAACCCAGTGTTGTGTGCAGAGCAATACCCGCTTCCCCGCATCGATGACCTCTTCGCAGGCCTGGCTGGGGGACAAAAGTTCAGTAAGATTGATCTGAGTTAAGCATATTTACAGATTCACGTCGATGAAAAGTCCCAAGAGCTGTTGACTATTGTGACTCATAAGGGGCTTTATCGATACTGTCGCCTACCCTTCGGAATCACATCGGCTCCCGCCCTGTTCCAGAGGGCTATGGACCAGATCTTGTGTGGCTTGTCAGGAGTTCAGTGCTATCTGGATGATATCCTGGTCACTGGAAGAAATGAAGAGGATCACTTAAAGAATTTAGAGGCTACCCTACAAAGACTGGAAGAGTATGGCCTACGAGTTTGCAAAGACAAGTGTGAATTCTTCAAGCCCTCTGTTGAATATTTGGGACACATCATCGATTCTGCAGGTCTTCATAAGGCCCCTGCAAAAGTTAAAGCTATTGTGGAGGCTCCCCCACCTCGAAATGTAAGCCAGCTACGCTCATTTCTAGGACTACTGAACTATTATGGAAAGTTCATCTCACAGTTAGCCACACTGCTAAAACCACTTCATGAGCTCCTTGGGCAGAACAAGGCCTGGAAGTGGACTGAAGCCTGTGATGTTGCATTTAACAAAGCTAAGGATGCATTGTTAAATTCTGAAGTTCTAACGCACTTGGATCCATCCTTACCCCTGCAATTGGCCTGCGATGCTTCCCCTTATGGAGTGGGAGCGGTCGTGTCACACATTATGCCTTCGGGAGAAGAAAGACCTATTGCTTTTGCTTCACGCACTATAAGCAAAGCAGAAACTAACTACGCCCAAATCGAACGTGAGGCATTAGGAATTGTTTTTGGAATTAGGAAGTTTCATCAGTACCTGTTTGGGCGAAAGTTTACTCTTCTTACAGACCATCGACCTCTGACATCAATTTTTGGACCCTACACAGGCATTCCCCCATTAGCTGCTAGTCGTATGCAACGTTGGGCATTGATACTTTCTGCACACACATATGAAATCAAATATCGGAAATCCACTCTGCACGGCAATGCAGATGGCCTCTCAAGGTTGCCTTTACCGGTCAAACATCAAGATAGTGCCCAAAAGGAAATCTTCTACTTTGAACAGGTAGAGAATACACCCATCACTGCTACTCAGATAAAGAAGGCAACCCGCGTTGACCCAGTATTATCCCAAGTTATGGACCTGGTGATGCATGGAAAATCTTGACAAATCTCTCTGGTCTCACCCGACCTTGTTCCCTACATGTCCAGGCGGACGGAGTTATCGGTCCAATCTGGTTGTTTGTTGTGGGGGAGGCGTGTCATTATTCCACCACCCCTGAGATCACAGATGTTAGAACAGCTACATTCCGGTCACTGTGGAATAGTGCGCATGAAGGAAATTGCACAAAGCTATTTTTGGTGGCCTAGATTGGACAGTGCTATTGAAGAGAAGGCAAAAGCTTGTATGTCATGTCAGAGTGTAAGAAATGCACCCCAGTGGGCACCCCTACACCCATGGGACTGGCCTGAAAACCCGTGGCAACGTATTCACGTTGACTTTGCTGGCCCCCTTGAAGGAAGCATGTTCTTGGTAGCAGTAGATGCCCATTCTAAATGGCCAGAAGTCTCTATAATGCAGTCCACTACTGCAGAGAGTACTATCCAAAAACTACGAGGACTCTTTAGTCGTTTTGGTCTGCCAGAACAACTTGTGAGCGACAACGGACCGCAGTTCGTCTCTCAGGAGTTTCAAAATTTTATGAAGGCAAATGGGATACACCACATCACGTCAGCACCATATCATCCGTCCACCAACGGATTAGCTGAAAGATTTGTGCAGACAATGAAAAACGCTTTGAAATCAGCAAAGGGACAACACTCCATTCAAAAGCGTCTGGATACCTTCTTACTTTCCTATAGAAACACACCTCATGCTACGACCCAGGCTTCCCCAGCCTTTCTAATGATGGGACGACAGCTGCGCACTTGCTTTGATCTGCTGAAACCTTCTGAACCCAGACAAACTGTGCAACATCAGCAGCAATATCAAGTAATCAGACGGGCACCCAGAGCAAAAGACCGAACCTTTAGCCCAGGGCAGCCAGTTTTGGCTTGGAATTATACTTCCAGAGCTAAATGGATCCCGGCCACAGTCATCACTCAAACAGGACCTGTTTCCTATACAGTCCGGACTGCAGAGAATCTTACCTGGCAGCGACATGTAGATCAGCTGTTGCCAGGTCATGCCAGTCTTCAGGACCCATCTGCAGTTGAGGGGTCTGACTTCACCCCTCCTGGTGAGACACCGAATCATGAGTCACCTGTTCCTGACTGTTCTCCTCCATTACTGCCGGCAGCTGAGATACCCCTTTGCCCAGCACGAGCTGATACCACCTCCTCACCTATTCGTGCTGCGGACCCTGAGCCCCTAGTACTTTCGGGTGCAACAACACCAGAAGTTCGCCGTAATCCACCTAGAGACAGAAGGCCTCCTCATCGGCTGGATCTTTAGTTAGGGCGAACCCACGGTTATGGGGCAAAATAATCCCCAGGGTTTAGCTGGGAATGGAGGCAGTCTACCCTCCTTCTCTAGTTTAGTGTGTGTTTCATTTAGGGGATGTTCTTATTAGGGGGGGAGGAATATGTTGTGTATTTGGTTGTCATGGGTTTTGTTACTATGGCAACTGAGTTAGACTATTAAGGGATAGCTCAGCCGGTTTCAACCGGCTGAGTGAGCTCTCTGTTTCTGTAAATAAAATGGAGGTTTTGGTTAGCTGTCTGCTCTCTGGCCTCAAGTGATTGCTTCCTACACCGGCTGCCCCTAGGACATAACAAATACCATAGCCGACTGAAATTGCAATGGTAAGTTTAGGTCAGCAGAAAGTCATTACATAAACTGGGCTTTAGCCTGGATGCCAGTTAATAATAGGGGATGGTGTAATTATGAAAAGCGCCATGAGAACTTTAATCTCCTCCATGTTACATCTCATTGAGAAGATGGAACACCAGCTGCACAGGGCTCCCTAACACCATGCAGAGTCTTTGTTTCCTACTAACTTACCAACACCATTTCCTGTAGCACCTCTGTGTTCCTTGGATGTCTCCTAACCCAATACCAATCTGGCTTGACTTGTGAGATATAAGAGGATCACAGTACAAGTTGGAATGACCAAAAGACAATAATTTCCCAACAGCCCGAGTAAGAACACACAATGTCTGACGTAAGAACTGTGCAGAGCAGCAGGGAGGTAATGTTACCATTCAAAAGTAGTGAAGTGATAGAGATTATATTGAACATTATTTCTTTCACTTTAATGTGCCCTAATTTCAGAAATGCGGTTTTGAAAAGTTTCCGTCAGAGATTTCCAGGAACATTACAGTCCTCTTTGAAGAGCTGCCGCATTTACCTACATATTCAGACTTCACTTGTATTTCTCCCTCATCCCCTAGTGCCCCTCCAAAAATGCAGACACTTTCTAAGAACCGGGTGGCCGTGGTGAGGCCACTTTCAGCTACCAGCAGCTGGGCTGCATTCACTGGTGTCAGAGGTTGGAGGAAGCCGTTTCCTGTTTTGATGGTATTCAATGCCATTTAACAATAGGGGGAAAGAAAGCTGCATTAAGACTGCAGGATCTAAGCATGGGGAAATTGTTTTCAACATTACAGCTCTGCACATCTCCCTGTTCTGCCCCTAACCTCGCCTCCATCTCCTGTTCCTAAGTCTAAAAGCGAGAGGCAGCGGTGGAGAGAAGAGGAGGAAGAGACAGTTAGGGCTTGGATAATAGGTACTTATAGATGTCTCTGCCACAAATGGCCTAAAGGTCTAAGCATCAAGTTTGAAATACTACACTGCCTAAAATTACTGGTTCATATCTCAGTCCTTCCTTCTAAGTGAAATACGCCGAGGTCCATGTGTGGGTCTTTCAGAGACTTGGTGCAGCAAGTTTCAATCATGCTTTCTGTGGTGAAACTATTTTGTCTTGTCTTCTAAGCAGTTAAATTGTTTTCAGCACCAGATGCAGGGGACCAGTAGCTGATAACCATTTTTAGCAATGGTCAGCTTACTGGAGTAGAAAGGATATTAGTGTAGGACGTGCTTAGCCATTTCCCCTCAGTACAGGAGTTCTTATCACCTCTCTTACCTGCAGAGTCCTTAATCCCCTCGGATCTGTCTCAGTTCACAGAATGTCTTTATCCCTTTCCCCCTCTCATTCTACTTCCCCATAACGTATACTTGTACAGCATCTCTCACTTCAGTCCATGCAGGTCATCCTCAGGGACTCTCCATCTAGGAATCCCAGCTCACTTGCCCTCTTTTTCAGAAAGCAAGCTCTGGGGCTAAGAGTTTGGGGTACAAGTGGGTAAAGAACAAGTTAATTAAAGTAAACAATATAGCTTCTACTGGAGCCATGCAACAACAGGAAACAGGTGTTTCTAGAAACCCAGAGAGTAATTTGAGTTTGTCACCTTCCCTCCCACTTCATTTCTGCACCCCCCGCCTGGCACTCCTGAACACGCACTGTCTTCAAACATGCAAAGAGCAGGAGCATACAAGGGCCCCGGGCAGATTAGAAGTTGCAGACTCTTCAGCACCTGCACTGCAGAAATCTCAAGTGAGTCACCTCCATCTGCGGTAGCAGGTAACCCAGCCATTGTCAATCAACTCTGCAGAGCCTAAAGCACAACACTGTCAAAAACCAGTACTGGGACAAAACTGAGCTTGTAAATGTAATTCCTTTACAATGGCCTATAACCTTAAAGAACCTCAGAATCATCATAAGTAAGTCCTGCAGTTTTTAGCTACATTCCAGAATGATTTTGCTTTAAGGGCGCACAGCCATCAGGTGTTGAGATAGGGTTACAGTACAGCGGGACAGGAACCTCCAAGTCTGAGTGTGCGGTGAGGGGAAATGTGCTTCTGATGCCAATTGGTGTTGTTCTGAACTGGTTGGGACTGGGTTACAATGCCAGTGCTAAAGATAAAAAGAATTGGAGGGTGCCAGGAATGAAATGGATTGGGGCATAACACCAGGGTAGTAGGAGAACGTAAAAAATAAAACTATCTTGGACCCAGACTGCATTATGAAATCTACCATGCTTAAATACAGTAATTGCCCAACCATGTTATATCACTGTCTGGACTTGCCTGTGTAGACAGAGCCAAACTGTTATCATTATGTTCAGAAACTTCTCTCTCTCTCTCTCTCTCTTTACCAGGGATGCCAGGAAAGAGTATTTAACACCAAAAAAACAACAACTAGACTCTTGTTAAGGCCACATCTACACTAAATACAACATTGTCTGTAGCCAAGCCATGACATGCTTCTCTGATCTCAGTTCTTCAAACATAGAATCATAGAATATCAGGGTTGGAAGGGACCTCAAGAGGTCATCTAGTCCAACCCTCTGCTCAAATGACTGAGGTGTGTTCACACAGCAGTTTTTTTCCCACAACACAGCCCTGCGTCAACTGCATTTGTATGTCCACACCTATCATCCTGCTTGATCATGCAAAGGACTATAACTACACAGCAGGCACATCCCAAAACCGAGGCATTGGGTGTGGTAGGGCCAGGGGAGAGTGAGCAGGAGATGTGCCAAATGTAGGCTAACCCAACCTATCACACTTTCAGGGCTGTGGGCTAGGACTTGGTGGAACGAGAGCGCCAAGTTCCCCTTTGCCTAGCTCTGGTACGGGCAGAGCTAAGGGATTCGGGATACACTGAACTAAAAGAGGAGCAGCAGGATCTATCACTAGGCCAGCTGACCAAACAGACAACCTTGCTACAGGGAGCCAGAGATAGAGCACTTCTGGTGACGGTTGCCTATGAGAATACCAAACTATCTCCAAGATTTACCAGCTGAATCTGTGGTAAAGATGGACTCCAACTCAACTATGTGCTAGCAACCTCTGGCTGCAGGGACACAGGGTGGGGGTCTGGGCATCACATTATTTGTTTTTAATGTTTATATTAAAATGCTTGTAACATAGAGATGTATCATGATCAGTGGAACTGGAGTCAGAGGGCGCATGTTCCCTAGAGAGACTGTTATTGCAGGGATATCGGGAAATCGGGGAATGTGAGGAGTTGGGCTGGAAGCAATGCAGCCATATGGGCGAAGCAGTGCACAGTGTTTAATAAAGCGCCACCTGTTCAGCTTAACTTGCATTCAGCTGCATTCTTTGCTAGTGAAATGGGGGACTCGGGAGGTTGGGTGCTGCTGTGTTGGAGTAGCTGGGGGTTTCAGAGTGAGCCCACCCACTGTTCATCCCACAGCAGCTGCTGCCATGTCTCATGTCCTGCAGGACTGGCTGGTCTCAGCTCCCCACTCCAGGCATTGTGACCTGTCCCCTTGCGCACAAGGTTGCTGCACCACTCAGGTTTGCCCTGGATTCTCTAACAGGCGTGGCTGGGCCAAATTTGAATGAGTGGTGCTGTGAACCAATGAGCTGGGGCCAGGTTGAAATCCGTGGAGTGAGGATTCGAGCCCAACCAGCCCTTCAGGACATGGGCCGCTTCAAAAGGGACAGGGGGGTTTGTGGGTCAAAGCAGGACAGTCCCACAAAACCTGGGACTGTTGGGAGATCTGAAATAAGACAACCTTTTCCGATGTCCCCTTCTTCCTTGAAATTGTAGTTTGTGGCTTCCTATCTTTAGTGTATACGAATTGGGTAGTATCCCCTTAAATAGTTTGGGAGCTCTCTACTGGACCTCTCTGTCTTTTATTGCACAAGCCCCAGAACGTAACGGGGAGAAGTATATATATGTACTAGACATTGGCAGTTTATATATAACTAGTAAACATAGTTATTTGGAACTCAACTATGTCCATGTGGTCTTTGCAGAGTCTTAATGTTGGGTAGAGAGCAAAGACAATGCTGCCTCTTTCACTTTTCATGAGGCAGCTCAGATTTTTATGGGTCACTCCCACATGTTGCTAGCCATTTTGAAAGTTCCCAAATCTACTCTGGGTACAACACTGTGTGACTTAATATTATTCAATTGCAATGCAGGGTCATGGCATGATGTGAAAAGTTTGTGCAGCAAGAAGCAAGAACACTGGTAAATCTCATGTGGCAGAAAGCGCAAGCACTCCCTTGGGATCACCAGTCCACTCTGTGGCAGCAGGGATTCCAGCAAGGCCTGTCCTGGGCCTAATCTCCACAGCAGCAGGAATTTTGGGAAGATCAGTCCTGCTGCTGTTCCCCATCCACCCCTGTAATGGAAACAATGATTCTAAGGAGGCCTATACTGGGCATGATCCCCAATTTGCAGGAATTCCAGGGAGACTTGTCTTGGGCCCAAGCATTACCAGCAGCAGGAATTCTATACGTACAGCATCTCCAAAATCTGGTTTTGCCAGATGTTGGTGTTTGACCAAAGGCAGGCCCTGAGATCTGTCATCAGACTCAGTTGACTTACATTATACTTATATACAATCCTTTGGCCTTTGGAAGGAATTAAATGGTACATTCTGCTCCAAGCTGAATGGAAAACCACTTGACCTTTGGAAAGGTGTCAGTTCCATAACACAGTGCTTTCAGCCAAAGACTGTGCCGTGAGACTGATTTGTCACTTAGGCATCGGTCTAGCGCAGAAATGCTAATCTCCTTCAGATTTAAGGAGGCTGTTTGCTGCCAGGACTTCTCTGCCAAAAGATAACATTATAATCCTGATAATCAGGCGCTCTATGATGATAAAATGGCAGCTGCCTGCACCTGTATGAAGAGTTTCATTCTGACAAGCTTGGAAAAGCCATTTGTGCTGTTTTCTATGGAACAAAGCAGAGCCTTTTACTCAGAGGTATCTGAATGCAATGTCCAGTCCTAAACTAGAAATGGAGAAGATGGAACAGACTATGCCTTATCTCTTAAGGCTTATCACCAAATAGACTGGTTTCTAGCTGCAGCAATGAATTGCTTATTGCATTATAAACTATTTCTGAGGACTGCTGTCAGTTCTAAGAACGCCCCGTTTAGGCCTCTCTAAACTATAACTTTTAACGGAGTGTGTAACCAAACAGTGGCATGGTTGGCTTTAAATAAGATGTGTGTGTACATACAACATAATGAAGGCTACGATTTAGTCACGTAGGTCACGGCAGTCACAGATTCCATGACTTCGCCGGACCTCTGAGACTTTTAGGGCTTAACAGGAGAAGGAGGCGGGACTGTGGGCCCCTGCCCTGCAACAGGGGCTGGCTGGAACAAGGACCCTGCGGCTCCAGCCCAGCAACTTCCTCCGGGGGCTGCAGCCGGGCCATGTGTGCAGCCAGGGCTGTGTGCCCCAGCCCCGTGGTGTCCCAGGCTCGACAGGGCTGCAGCCAGGGCTGCGCAGCCCAGCCCTGTGGCTTTTGCCAAAGGCTGCAGCTGGGCCAAACACCCTCCTTGTGGCTTCCCAGCAGTGTGCCCAAGGAGTGTGCCCAGGGCTTGGCGGAGGCTGCAGTTGGGTTGCACACTCCTACCCCACAGCTCTGGAGCAAGGGCTGTGTCCCTCGTGGCTGCTCCCCCCGCTGCGGCCACTGGAATCGGGGCTGTGCCCCCTGCCACTTTTACTAAAAAGAACTGAAAAAATTTAGCCTTAAACATAATTAATATGTGTTAATGGCGACTGCTATCTGTCGCCCTTGCAAGAGGCTTAAGTTGCACCTGGTCACCTTTCTAAATTACTGTTGCTTTGCTGTTTTGATGGCACCTCTCTAACCATGCCTGTGTAACTGAACTAGGAAATGTTCAAAGCTCTATGTACAACATGACATCCCAGAGAGCATTGCTCCATGTCTCACTGATACCATGCTGTGCTTTAGCTTGGACACTCTATCCCCTGCTGAGGCAGTATGGGAAAACTGCCCAGATTTGCTCAAAATGCACAAGTTTTTAGACTAATGAAGATGACCTTTTGGTAACTCTGCATATGGTTCTCCCTATCTCTTGGGTGAGGCCTAAAGCAGGGGGCGGGGGCAGGGGAGCTCACAGCCAGATTTCCTCAGTAAGGACTTCTCCTATTTGTTGCAGGGCAGTGATCCTCCAGGAGATGGCTTCTCTCCCCACCCTTGCCTGGGCTGCTGGACCTCTCTTTACTCTGTTTCTTTCCCCAGCAGAATGCCTGAGGTGGAGCTTTCCTATCCCAGTACCACTCCAGCTGCTCTCTTGACTGCATGTAGTTGGATGTCCTTTTCCATAACTGCTTTGATTTTCATCACTTTCACTGATGAAACTGGGAGACAGTGCAGCATGTTAATGGATTCAATGTCCTGATACCCACCCGCCAACTTGCTGCTGGAGTTAAATGCTCTGTATATATGTTAACAATGTAGCTAATAAAGATGGTTATTAAATTACTAGCAAAAAAAAAAACAAAAAACTTGCTGCTCAGAGCACCAGCTAACATCAATAATCATCCTGGATAATATCTGACCTCTGCCTGGTAGCACTGGAGGCATGTCACTATGTGCTGCAATCTCTTTGGAGTACTAAGAAGGGACTTTGCCAGGACTGTCTCTAGGGGTTTGTGGTCTGATTGCACTATTACAGGTGGACACAGGTGTACTGTTGGAATCACTCCACTCCATAAACCACAGTCAGTAGCTCTTTTTCTATTTGGGTGTGCCCCTGTTCAGTCTCTGGCAGAGTTTTGCTGGCGTAAGCAACTGACTGCTCCTGCAAAAAAGCTACATCCAGTTCTTTCTCCCGTGCATCACACTAGAGAGTCAGTGGTTCTCCTGGCTCGTTGTACTTCAGGGCAGGGGCATCTGTTATCATTTGTTTCAGTGCTTCAATGCTTGCTGTTGGGAACCTGCCCAATCCCACTCAGAATCCTGACTTGTGAGCAGACATGGGTTCCACTACTGCCTCCAGGTGTGGCTAGAACTGGGACCAAAAAATTTATCATTCCTACAAAGTGCTGTAACCATTTCACATCCACTAGATCCACATCCACATGTAACCATGTCTCTGACTGCCTTGATCTTGTTGGGATCTGCTTTGGTCCATGGGAGCAGATGTCCAATGTATGTCACCTGACACTCAGAGTTGCATTTTTTCTGGGCTGAGTTTTATGTTCTTGTCCCTGCATTGCTGTAGAAAAGCTTATAGTTTCCCATCATGGTCTAATTTAGCTTCTGTATCATTGCTGTCTTCACCACAATGAGGATATCACCTGCAATTATTTTCCCAGTCAGTCCTTCCAGCACTTGGGTGAGTCTTCTCCGGAACACCTCTGTTGCTGGGTTTAGGGTTAGGGTTAGGGTGTGGGCAGCAATTCAATGCATGGTTCAGAGGCTTTGGGTCTATGCAGATGTGTAATTTGCTTAATGGCTTCTTTGCCATTGGCGGGCTCCTTACCCAGGCTCTACTGGCCGCCACAGATGCTATGATACTCCTGTTCTGCAGATTCTCTGCGCACTGAATTATGTAGTGCCACTGAAATTTTCCTTCTTGGTAAGCACATAGGTTCCACTGGGAGGTCTACTTCAACTCACGGCTTTTCTTTAAGATACCCATTGCTTTTGAAAACATTCCCATATGCATTTAAAATTGTCTTAACTGTCCATGGGACTCGTCCTTTTGCTTCTTGCACTGCAGCTATAAAATTCTGATGCTGCACCTTGATCAAAACCACAGTTTGTATGACCCCAGGAGAGGTCTGTGGTGCTTCCCTCCACCACCATAAACTTCAGTTGGCACCATCTGTTATTTTTCAGGTTAGTTACTATGAGGTCACTTTTTCCTATGGGCTGCATTATGCTCTCATTGTATATTATTAACTTGCGCCTGCTCTTTGTAATGGGTGCATGTCATGGGGTCCCCAGGGTGTAACCTGGACTGTGGGACCACTGAGCTCTCCAAACCCACCAACCCGGGCTGCCTCTCACACTGTTATGCTGATGTTAAGCTACAAACCTCTGACAGGCCCCACACTTACACAGACATCCACTGGCAGGGACACACCCAACTGAGTTACATGAGTAATCTCCCAGCCACTCATGAACCATCAATAGGGAGGCTCCAGCCAATTCCCCCCAGTTCCCCATTCTTGAACCCCAGAACTGTACCATCTTGCACCGGTCAGAAGCCTGGCCAGTGTAAGCTCATTACCCAGTTTTTCACTACTTCATAGGAAAATGGACACATCAGCCTTTGTAATCTGAGCTGAGATTCCCCGAAACTTCAACCAAAACACATTGTTTTAGGTAAAATATAAAATAGATATTAAGTGATTATGTGTAGCAGGCATGAGATCAAAATTGTTTACTTAAGAAATAAAAATAAATTCCCAGTCTAAATTCTCTAAACTAGCAGGATTTGAATCAAGCAGTATCTCAACCTGACAGATGGTACAAGCAGGTTACAGTTCCTCAATACACAGGCTGAGACTAACTTCCCCAGTTCAAAGTCTTTGTCCTGCGGGGGGAGGTGGGAGGATAAAGGCCAGCCACTCCCAGTCTTTATTCAAGCCTAATTGACAGTGTCCAGGGAGACTAAAGTGCTCTCCTACTGGTTTTTGAATGTTATAATTCTTGATGTTTGATTTTGCAAAAGAATAAATGGACACAAATCAGACATCAAGAATTGTAGCATTCAAAAACCAGTAGGAGAGCACTTCAATCTCCCTGGACACTCAAAAGTCACTGTTCTTCAACCAAAAAAACCCTTCAAAAACAGACTTCAATGAGAAACTGCAGAACTGGAATTAATTTGCAAACTTGACACCATCAAATTAGGCCTGAATAAAGACTGGGAATGGCTGAGTCACTAGAAAAAATAATTTTCCCCTCTGTTGATACTCACACCTTGTCAACTGTTGGGAATGGGCCACATCTACCATGACTGAATTGGCCTCGTTAGCACTGACCCCCGACTTGGTAAGTCAACTCCCATCTTTTCATGTGCTGTATATTTATACCTACTTACTTTTTTTCACTCTGATGAAGTGGGTTATAGCCCACAAAAGCTTATGCCCAAATACATTTGTTAGTCTCTAAGGTGCCACAAGGACTCCAGGATATTAATATTCAACAGATCAAGACTTTTAAAATGATACCTCACACAAGCCATACTTTGTACAAAACATCTCAATTATATGACAATGATGAATATGTGGGTTCCAGGGTGCTGAGGTGCTGTGTGTCACAGTGCATTTGAGTCCAATTCACCCCAAGGAATCACACTGCAGGAGGCCCTGCTATCCAGCTGAAATCGCACCATAGTTGCATGCACAGAGACTGGTGGTGTCCCTGTTGTTTCCTGTCCTGGCAGCCTAAACCTGATATGTTCTCAGACACAAGGAGAGACTCATGATGATGAACCACCACTGGCTGGTGTGTCTTTTCCTGCTGAATCTTTTTGAGAGCTGGTTCTGCTCTTGTACACTCTGCTAAAATGGTTTAAAGTGCCACAAAGGTACTTCTCCTTTACCCGCTCCTGCTGTCTCCCACAGTAAATGCATCTCACTCTGGATATGGAACCCTGGCCACCTGCTCTCCTCTGCTGTTGTCTCCCTCCATGTATTCCAGGGGGTGTTGTGCCTCCAAGGGCTTTCATGTCTAAACATTTGTCTAATGTGACACCACCTTCTCAGAGCAGCCATACCTGAGCATGGTGATCCCAAGTGCCACAGACGATCCTGTCCTGAATTGGGAAGTCTGTCAAGTCCCCAGAATTTCATGTAGCAGCCAGTGTGTGTAAGGCAGTAACATAAGGGGATTTTCCCCTCCCCTTTGGACTGGTCTCTAGTGCAAAGCCTGTGTCACTCCACAGTTTCATTCTGCTTTGGGGAGCAATACGTCCCCAGGGCTCCTAGGACTGTACTACTGTGAGGCTTGAGGTAGGGGTGAGTTTCAGAGTGCTGCAGGCTTCTCTGCCTTGTTCCCCAGTGAAGTCAAATAACAATATTACGATCCTGCTGTGTCGTCCTGCATGGCCAGGCCTGTGAATAGCTCAAACGCCTCCTTCCTTGGGAGGCATCTCTGGGCTAGGTTTGTGTCTGCAAAATCCAGGGGGCTTCATATAGAGATCCCTGGCTTCCACTGACAGGTGCTGCACTGCAAACTAAACACTGCCACCATGTTTGTGAGAGCCTGAATGTAGGATAAGCTGAACAAGTGGCACTTTATCAAACCCTGACCACTCTCCTGTCGAGGCAGCTGAGTTGCTTCCAGACATTCCCAGTTTCCACTGGCGTCCTGTCAATAACAGTCCCTCCAGAAAGCATGGGCCTTCTGGCTCTAGTTCTACTGATCACAATATACCACCCAGAGCTTCCCACACTCCAGGGGTAGCACCTCACCCTCTCACTGGCCGGGCCTCCCATGCAGCAGAGGTAAGACTTCTCTGGCTTTAACCAACTTGAAATGTTGGGAGGTATGTTATTTGGTCAGAATGTTGTAGTCAGCTTTAAGCCTTTGATGAGAAAGCCTCCATCAGCAAAGCCCAGGAGCGGTCGACACTGGAACTACCACTGCAGCTGCCTGAATGACGAGGTGATAAAGAGAGGAAAAAATTGTTCCAGTGGAAGATGCTAAATTTGCTGGAGGTTCTTACATCCCACACATGGATGAAACATGGCAGAGTTGTCCCATGGTAGATTTAAGAAATAGGAACCTTTCCATCTCATCTGCCTTTATGTCCTCTTTTTTTCCCTCCACATTTGGTCAAGGACTTTGGGCTACCTTATTGCTCATACCCCAACCTGAGGCCTGAATTAGATTTTTAGGTGCAAAACCTCTTCTCTACTGACACAGGGTGCTGTTTCTGGCAAGAAAGATATTGTCATGTTCTCCCTTTATCTGTTCTCTTTTGTTTTCCTCCTGCTTTCTTCTGTCTCTCCCCTCCTCTCTTTCCCTTCTCTTCTATAAGGGCACCTCAATCAATTTTTCACATGGTAAGCACAACTTAACCACTTTCACTTTGACTTAGCATGGTGTCTACACTTAATGGCAAAACAGGCAATTCAAAACTAAAAGGAAGATAATAAAAGATAATAAAAACACAAGTTGTAAGTTAATGTCAACAATCAGGAAAACGTATTATAAATTTTAATACTAGAGACTAACAACATTCAAATACAAATGAAACTTTAAAGGTGCACTTACCATGCAGAGTCCTGGAAGAGGAGCAGTATTCTTCGGATTCCTGTTGTGAGAATGGAATTGTTCCTGAGTGCAGCAACCAATGAGCACAGAGCAGGTGGAGCCAGGCAGATCCCAGACATCACCACCAATCCCTGTGGAGCCATCCCTGCTGCAGATGCTGGCCCCAGCACCTCACCTGTTGAGTCCATGCCATGCTCAACTTCCACCTTCCAGCCCAGCCCAGTCAGCTGCAGTGTCGCTCCCATCCCTAAGTTCCCTTACAGCCATACCTGAAGGAGCTGACCACTCCTGCCCCCAACATGTGTTACAGCTGCAGGTGCCACTGCTCTTCTGTACTGTTTCCTTTCCTTATCTTCTCTCATCCCTTCTCCCAGATCTATCTCTCCCTCACCCATCCATCACCCCCTTCTTTCCTAATAGTCTTTCCTTGCTGCATTCCCTGTCTTGTATCTCTCCATTCCCCTGTGATGCTTTTTCCTAACTGTGAAGCAGACAAAGAGGAAATGAGAACTCCCTTTAGAGTCTCTTCTGGGCAAGTGTTCTTTGATGGAGCAGACTGTAATACTGGTCACTGATTGTCCCTCAGCTTTAGAGTCAGTTCATGTAGCCATGTTGGAGAGGCCTGTGACTGAATAAATGTGGCTCAATGAGACTGAATTTCCCTTATCCCAGAAAAAGGTGCTCACTTCCTCCAAGGATGGAGGAGTGACTGAATGAGCAAGACAAGTGAATCTCTTTTTTACCCCAAAAGAGAATAGTCCTTCCATGGGGTGAAGAAGCAGTGGGGCCCCCTGAAGGAGAAGTGTACAGATGCCTGTGAGTGACTGAACATTATTATTGATTATATGACAATAGCTTCTAGAAACACCAGTAAGGATTGAGGTCCCATTGTGCTCGGTGCTGTACAAATCTATATACAAGATGGTCCTTGCTCAGAGCGCTTACAAGCTATTTGAAGACTAAATTCATTTCTTACACTAACATTACAGTCCCTAGCGAAAGGCTGAAATGCTTTCTTGGAACAGTTTGGGGAAATCCCTCTATGTCTGGAGTGAAATGAAAGTCCCATCTCTCTGGGTGACAGAAGATTTCTCTCACTTTTCTCAGCTACGTATTTTGCTGTTGTTCATAAACTAGAAAACAAACCCAGTGTTTCAGGGGCCGTGCAAACTACAGCTTGTTCTCAGATGATCTTGTTGCAGGGAGCAAGCCTCTGGCTGATTCACTAGCTGTAAAAATAAACACAGTCCGGGGGGGAGGGGGGGGAAGCTGCAGGGTGCCAAAGGAGGAGTAGAAGCTGCAGCAGCTGGTGTTTTCTTTGCTGTTTCTTTTCAAGGGACCCAGACAGGTTGGAGGTGCAAGTGATTAATGTAGAAATGATAACACCTCCCTGCCCCCTCATAGAGGAAAGGCAACTCCTTATGTATCGCTGTTCTTCAAACTCTTCCCATTCCAAACTTAAAACATCCCATCGCCTCTGATGCAATACAGTGGGGACTGACAGCACATCTGTGTGTATTAACTGTACACTGTGTGGTTTTCCTATATGCTGAGGGTTTATTCTGCAAGTTTTATAGGGTTGCACACACATTCTCTGAGACTTCCCTCTTGGATTTGACTAGTCCCAGGGCAGCATACTATATCTCCTGTTTACAACTGATTCTTTGCTAGGTGGTTCCATGCCACCCCCTTTAGAATAGGAAACATATTGGAGGCATGTCTGGAGCACACTGCACTCCATTGATCCCTGCTTCCATAATGGCTCCTATACGGCTCTAGAATGAACCACAGATCAGAGACTCCTTATTTCTGTTGCAGCGATTTGCCTTGCTCTTGCCTTTTTTGTGCAGGAGAAAAAAAATCCAGTAGACACAGGCAGGCAAGGGTGGGCATTTAGTTTCCAAGGCTAATGAACTAAAGAGGGATGGCAGAAGAAGGTCCATACGATAACTTACGGACAAAGATTTCCCATAAGTGATAGCTAAAGTCCTGAGGTGAAGGAGCCTGCTTGTCATCTTTCTCAAGTGGGGCTAATAAGAGGCAAAAATTAAAGTCTGTAGATGTTTGTGTATAAAGACAATAAAATCTTCCTGTTTACTCAGTTGTTCATTTATTTAGAGAACAGGACAGGTTCACTTTGGGGACTGGTGATGGGATAGGGAGCCTTTAACATCTAGGTCATTGGTTGTAATCCAGAAAAGGTTAGCAGTGGCGGAAAATTGATTCTTCACTATATGACAAATGACTGGTAGCCTGTGTGGAAAATCAAATGTTCACAGGGTGATTTCCAGTGGGCAGGTGGCCGTGTCACACAATCACCATCAATGATACATCTTCTGTCTGACAATCTCTACAGAAAAGACAGAGATTGACTGGACAGAGAGAACGTACAGACCAAAAGGTTGAGGCACATTGGCAGGGCTGTATCAAGCTGCTCACGCTGCTGTTTTACCTGCTCTGTGCACAAACAAAGGATTTCAGTCTCCAGGACTGTCAGCCTGGCACTTGCTACTTTTCAACACTGAATCTGAATGTACTTTCCAAACTGTAGTCCAAGCCTGTATTCAGTAAAAATGCTCTGTTATTTTTAATGTGGATGTTGGTGTGTATGCTCCTCACTCTGTGTGGTATATGCATGTATAATTGTGACAAGGCCTGATTTACGGAAGCGCAGACCATGCATGTTTGTGAAGCGCTGTGTGGATGTTCCCAGCATGTATCAATGTATGTTTGTTTCTCTTTGCGCGCTGGAGGAGGGGGAAGAGGAGGGCTGCTAAAGACTGGGTGAGTCACGAACACACTGGAAGCTTCTTTAGTTTTACTGTGCAAGGCTGGCTCCTGCCAAGACAAGTGCTGGCAAATCCTGCAGCAAAACGGGGGAAGGAGGGGAGAAGGGAGACAGAGCAGAGCTGGCTAGTCCTCTACATTTTAAAATGATGGCCCTGTGGGGTCTAAGAGAGCTGTGTGCATATGCAATACAATTGGGTGTTGCCAAGAGTGTCTGTATAGATATATGTCAGCAAGAGGGCATGTCTTTCTGTGCCCTCACCTTCACCTGTTAAAAAGGTGTGTTTTTTAATCTTAGGGTAACCAGCAACCATGAGCTATTGTGTGGCAAAAAAAAAATCACAGTTAAGAACAGGCAATTTAGTTTTTTTTCTGTGAGGTAAATTAGGTGAGGTCATCCCCTATACCCCTACCTGGGACTGACCTTGCCTAGTTTCTCTCACAGTAAAACTGAAGTGACTTGTCTTCACTGTGTTTTTGTGTCATGATAGCTCATATGCATTAGCTAACCTGAGGTAAAGAACATACTTTTTTTTTTTTTTAAAGCACTGAAGACGTGGGCTGTGAGAATTGTAGCAGTGACTAATGTATCAGTGTGTATTAGGCTAATTGTGTGTGTGAGAGTGAGAATTTTCTCAGCTTTTGATAGTTAAATTCTGGGCCTGCCTCTACACTCCTAGTTTAACACAATTTTAGATCAGGTTCAGGGAGTACACATTGTTCTCTGGGGCATAATTTTTAAACCTTCCTACACCTATGTTACAGAGCTGTGCTGTAGGCTCATTTCAGAGGTAGTAGTGAACAAAATGAAGAGCGAGGCTTCTTTATAAATGTGGCATGCCTATTCTACACCAGTTTTGAAAACAGCTGACAAGAAGGGGTGAATATTAAGAGTTGGCAACAGGGTTTGTTGTAGGGATTGGTTCCTGGGTTAGTGTTTCTGTTGTGTAGCTTCTGGTGAGTATTTGCTTCAGGTTGGGAGGCTGTAAGCAAGGACTGGCCTGTCTTCCAAGGTCTGTGAGAGTGAACTAACCCAGGAACCAATCCCTGCAACAAACCCCGTTGCCAACTCTGCCCACATATCTATTCAAGGGACAGCATCATAGGACCTAACCACAACAGCCACACCATCTGGGGCTCATTCACCTGTGCATCTACCAATGTAATATATGCCACCATGGTCCAGCAATGCCCCTCTGCCATGTACATTGGCCAAACCAGACAGTCTCTGTGCAAAAGAATAAATGGACACAAATCAGACATCAAGAAATGTAACATTCAAAAACCAGTAGGAGAGCACTTCAGTCTCCCTGGACACTCAATAACAGACTTAAAAGTGGCAATTGTTCAACAACAAAAAACTTCAAAAACAGACTTCAACAAGAAATTGCAGAACTGGAATTAATTTGCAAACTGGACGCCATCAAATTAGGCCTGAATAAAGACTGGGAGTAAAGTAAAATTTTCCCTCCCTTGATATTCACCCCTTCTTGTCAACTGTTGAGAATAGGCCACTTCCACCTTAACTGAATTGACCTCGTTAGCACTGACCCTCCACTTGGTAAGGTAACCCCCATCTTTTCATGTGCTGTGATACTGTATTTTTCACTCCATGCATCTGGTGAAGCGGGTTTTAGCCTACGAAAGCTTATGCCCAAATAAATTTATTAGTCTCTAAGGTGTCACAAGGACTCCTCGTTGTTTTTGCTGATACAGACTAACACAGCTACCATTCTGAAACCTGTCTATACCACTTGCCACCCTTAAAGACGTTCTGGCTGACCCAGTGAGGATTCCAAAAGGAGTTCATACCAGAACATGGGAGCCTGCCAGACTCCCAGTGCCAGCTCAGCTCTACCCTCACCCCACACTTTTGGGCAATTGTCTCTCTGGGCAATGCTAGTCTTTCCCTCTCCTTGTGCTCAGAAATTCTAGAGGGGTTATGCCTGACTGCTGGCTCAGGGTTGCACTGGGTGGAGACTGCATGTGGCTTCTCACAGAGCAAAGCCAACCCCAATCTGGGCTCAAATATCCCTCTCTACACCCTATTGCATACTATATGAACATTTTAAAGACTGCCAAAGACTCTTTGGCATTCAGCAAAATGCACAACCTAAGTTGTGGATTGAAATAAAAATAATTAGGAGGTAAGAGTTGACAGTGTGCATAGCACTGTACAAAGCACAGAGGACAAAGCCCAAGTTGTTGTTTGAAATCTAAAGGTGAGATTGTGCCCAGCTCCTGTGTGGGCGTGTGTAAGGGAGGGACCTCTTTGGGACAGGGACTTTGTTGTTGTTCTGTGGTTGTACAGCACCTAGCACAGTGGGGTCCTTGTCCACAACTGGGGATCCTAGGAGCTGCAGCAATTCTGCTACTAATGATAATGAGCCTTCCTGCTGCCCCTTGTGTTCTCCGGGTCAGGCGCAATGGGAGTTGTGAGGAAGTACCAGAGATTCACCCAGGGCTTTAGACAGATAAAATAGAATTAGTCAAAAGAATTTGAATGTTCAACTAAAATCTTTTGCACAAGTGAAATTTTTGGCAACAGTTTGTTTGTTTTTTGACAATTTTCAACTGGCTCTGACATAAAATCAGTATCAGCAATCTCCATGTACCCCTCAACCTAGCGTAATTAGTTGGGCAATTTCTTATAGGCAGGTTCCTATGTATTCTGTAGTTCCACAACCATGATACTTGCCATGGAATTTGTCACTAGCCACAGAACTGTGTTTCAGAATCTCAGCTCTCATTTTTTAAAAAATATGTTTATACCCCTTCTGGTTATGAAGGGTTGTTTGAATCATTAAAATAATTGTTCCTAGATAATTGCTTTGACAAAAGGGAAAGTTTGCTAATAAATTTGACAAATATTATTTGACCATCCATGGAGTTTAATGGATAATGGAAATATGTATTCACTTATTATTAATTCAATAGCTGACAGAAAATGTCAACAGATATATTATTTGCAATTATTATTCAGGCAGCTTGGAGTACTATAATGTATAACATACTAATAATTGCTCCTGACAACAGATGTTCTCAATAATCTATTTACATATGAGAGATATTATTAGAGGAGAGGAGACCCCAGATGTTACAGGGAGTCCATACAGTACCTGTTAACATTAGGGAGTTATAGAGAAGTTTGAGGAGGGAAATAAGAATGTAACTCATCTAGGAGAGATTTTTTTGGAGGCAACGTGTGAGGAAAATGATCAACAACTTGTTAAGATATAAAGAATGGCACTTCTAAATGGTGGACATTTGGCATATATATGGATTGGGTTTATAACCTCTCCCCCAATATGAGACATCCCTTAAAAGGGCCAGAGAAAGAACAAGAATGATTCTTTAGCTCAGTGGTTTGTCACTCACCAATGATGCAGGATACTCAAGCCCAATTTCCAATGACTATTTATGCAATATGGAACAGTTTCAACAGAAGAGATTGAGAGACCCTCCACTCCAGAATATCCCATAGCCCAGTGTTTAGAGCACTCTCCTGAAAGCTGGAAGATGCAAGTCCAAATCAGAGGGAGTTGGGATTTGAACCTGGCTCTCCCACAGTCTGGGAGAGTATTCTAAATACTGGTTTATCCTCCTGCAGCTGTGTTTTGTTCAGGGTTTGATCTATTAGGCTACCTGTAAGAACACCTACTTGCTCAGGCAAGAAAGGCAGGGGAATGCCTACTTGAGAATCCTACCAGGGCTTAGGTGTGAGCTAAGTGCCTGGGAGTCAGGACTTAAGTGTGCACATGCCCAAGACAGATTTTTAGGCACCCACAGGACTTAATCAGCAGAAATTTAGGCACTTATAGGGTTAGGCAGAAGCTGAGTGGGTGTTCTGAGGATTGAAATTTTGGACTTAGGTACCTAAATCCCTTTGGAATCTAACCCTTAGTGCACCTTTGATCCTAGGTTCAGGCCTGGGAAAAGTTAATCTGCTAGCCTGTTTGGAGCCAAGCTTGTGGACATTTCCCAAGTAACAGTATCCCCACTGTTTCCTTAAGTACCCTTGGTAGTCTCTCTGCCAGTCCCTTACCTTTATCACTATTTATTTGTTTCCCTCTAACAGCCATCTTTGCTTTAACCACATGCAGTCGGGCAGGATGATATCAAACAAGTAAATTGGGGTGCACATAATATTCCTAAAAAAGAATAAAAGCAACTGCTTCATTCTCCACAATTGGCATAACAATGGTCAGGAAAGGGTAAACAAGCTGCTGGTGTTGGAAGTCAAACAACTACTTGGAATTGCTGGAGTTTGTTTTTCTAAACATAAGAATAAATAGATATTTTAATAAGACATTCTTATTTTACACAAAGGAAATCAATAAAACAAGAAAGAATGAAAGTAAAGTCTCTTTGAGAGAGCACTGTGTACACGCCTCACTCCATAACAATAGCCATCTGGAATAGAAACTGCTCCTCAAAGTCAAGGGTCTCACAGAAAGCAGGCAGGCAGACTCCTTAGAAATTATACAGTGCAGTAAACAGAAAACAGTCATAATAACTACATGCAGCACAGAACTGAAACCTCCAAGAGGAACTATCATGCCACCCCATAATCAACCTCTCCCTTACTGCTAACTGCCTCCTTTCTTACCTTAGTTCTCTTTGTGGGATTTTTGGGCTTGCTTGTGGGGAGGGAGAATCAAGGCTAGATGTGAGAAAGAAGTCTTGAGAGCTTTTGCCCGTGTGAGCAACCTTAGCTTATGTGCACCAAGCTGTTTTGAGCACAGGCTGCAGTTTATAATCCATCTACTGTTGGGCCCAAAGCTCTGTGGGCTTAAGGTGCAATGTGAATGTTTTCCAGTTGTTCATAACTCTGTACACTGGGTTGGATTATTTGATTCACTGAGATATAAGTGAGAATTAATGGGAGAGGGGCATCTTTCCAGCTAATATTTAGGTAGACTACAAACAAGGTGTTACTGATTGCTGAAGTTGGTTCACTTGTTCATCTATATATGGGGAACCATATCCCTGTGCACATTTCATCAGCTTTCTTTTGCAATCAGTATCATTGTCAACTGCAAATTACAGCTGTGTTTCATGAGAAGCTGAGAGTAAGTAATGGAGCCATGGCAAAACCTTAGCAAGGAAAGAATTTCCTCCATAAGCAAGTGGGAGTGTTCCCTTGTAGCTAATGGTAGCAGCAATTCTTAAATCAAAGGGCATAATGGGACTATCTCTAGACAGCAACGTGCTTTAGATCATGTTCCTGTCTGTGTCTGTTTATACATATTGTGCTTGGACGATCCCCTTTTTCTATTAGCAAGATTCCCCTTCCCTCCCCC
Organism: Mauremys mutica; assembly: GCF_020497125.1. Classification (NCBI taxonomy): domain Eukaryota; kingdom Metazoa; phylum Chordata; order Testudines; family Geoemydidae; genus Mauremys; species Mauremys mutica. Next base: position 59,310,923 of record NC_059075.1, read on the forward strand.
CACAGCTGAGTTGTGGAGAAGCTGAGAGGCTGTGGGTACTCGATGCTGATTAAATTCTGCTGACTGAGGAAGATGTCAAACTCTACCCAAAGCAGAGAGCCGCCAAGGAAAAGCTGCTTTTCTTTGCTTTTGACAGCTGGAGCCATGAATTTAAGCAGAGGTCTCACCTTCAGGCAAGTCAACAGCTGGGCAGAGAGCAGCCCCTCTTAAAGGGAAAGGGCTCTAAATTTTCAGGAGTTCGGTGTTACCAAAAGGTGAAGAAATTGAAGTACAGGAGAACATTCATTTGAAAGAAGGTGGTGCAGCTGCTCCCTCCCCCCCCTATATTTTTTTCTCTTGTTAAAGAACCACCAAGTGACAAACAAGAAAGAGGAAATGAAAGTCCAGCCAGAAATCCTACCAGTGGTGTTTTCTTCTCTTCCCCTGCCCCTTAAAATGTACTACTAAAAAATAAGGAGGCAGAATAAAAAAATTGTTGTGCAGAAATTCAGAGTCCATGAAATCTAGGCTTCCTGAGAAACAAAAATGTATGTACTAGGCCTTCTATACTTCTATATTTGTTAAGGCCACACACGTTGTGGGAATTGCTGGCTCAGTAGACTGGTAATGGGTTAGTGGAATTTTTTTACCACTGGGTTGCCTATCTAAGTCTAGCTCTGTATCGTGTTGATCATAAGGTTTTTAGTATCTAATGGCTGTTCAGTTCCTATGTGACATGGGTTTTCTGGTCTCCATTCAGTGGATAGATGTCCATGTCCCAAAACTCTGTCCTAGCTGCCACTAATTGTCAATAACCACCTAATTGCCAGTCAGAATGGAGAGATCGAGTACGGAATGGTCATTGAAATGGAATTAATCTACACAAACATTTCCTCCCTAAAAATTCCTGCATTTGCTACTACATTTTCAGCTCCATTAGTGATAGTGGTGGAAGCCCTAGCAAAGACAAGTTTTGACCAATGTGCCAAACAACTAAACCAAATATAAATGCGATTTCATATTTTTTTAATCTATGCCAGGGGTCGGCAACCGGTGGATCGTGGCTCGCCAGGGTAAGCACCCTGGCGGGCCGGCCCAGTTTGTTTATCTGCCGCGTCGGCAAGTTCGGCCGATCGCGGCTCCCACTGGCCGCGGTTCGTGGTCCCAGGCCAATGCGGGAGGCAGGAAGCGGCGCGAGCCGAGGGATGTTCTGGCCGCGGCTTCCTGCCTCCCGCATTGGCCTGGGACCGCGAACCGCGGCCAATGGGAGCCGCGATCGGCCGAACTTGCTGACGCGGCAGATAAACAAACCGGGCCGGACCGCCAGGGTGCTTACCCTGGCGAGCCGCGAGCCACCGGTTGCCGACCCCTGATCTATGCCAAGAGAAAGGAGATTAAATGCAATTTCTGTTAGTGATGATTGATGACTTCAGATAAGAACCAACCCATAACTTTGCCCAAATTTGGGCCAAATCTAACCGCCCACATTTTTTCAAATTAAAAATGATTGGTAATTTTTTACTAAAATTATATTTCAGTACTAAGCAGCTCTGAAATTCCAGCTTTTCACAACAATTAAAAATGGAAGCGTGAATATCATGAAAGGCTGTTTTCATGGAACCAGTATTTCAGCTCCTCTCAAGCAGGAAGGAACTGGAAACTGGTGCAAAGTCTGTTCTTATAAGATTTCCAAGCCAATTTTATCGATCCGCATGGTTCAGTTAGAAGTTTGACTAAGTATTGAACCAGCGGGGTATTTTTCTGAACCAAATCACTGAACTTTTAAGGATCATCCACCATCACTGATTATCATCGTAAAATCCAGGATCTAGCTGAAGTCATCCTAAGGCATCAACTGAAACACCATCCTTGTGAGCACTACAGCCAGGCTTGCCAGCCTTTTGAGTGTGCCTACTGAAATAAACTCAACCGCCACCACATCATGACATTTATGGCATGATGTTGCAATGTCCCATGTTGTTACTTTAGTGTAACATCATGATAACGCATCCACATATTATGTTGCAGCAAAGCATCATCATCTTGTGTTGCAATGTTGCTGCTGTAACTGTGCCAATACTCAAAGAAAGGCCACAAATATTCACTGTTTGTAAAAGAATTCACTCCTTTTACTCCTTCTGTGTTTGCTTCTCACTAATATTCTAGCAAACAAGTTTATTGGCAAAGATGATTGCAGAAACAGCAAATTTAGGGGAATTCAGGCAAATATTTGAGGAAAATCAATTTAAAATTATTTTTCTGCAAACATTCACACTGGAAAGCTGATTCTGAGTTACATTCATCTAGCCATACCATGTAATCTATGTGACCAGTCACACACATTTAATTTTAGGCACTTATTATGACTAATGAATAAACTAGAGAAAATCATTATGTGCTCATAGATGATTTTCCAAGAGAAAAAATGTGAAATTCTTCTGATAAAGTATCCATTAGGAATTATTCTCCTAACTCTAGTTCCCATGTTTTGGGGATCAAAAGTGATTTTGTGATCTGCAAATCTCTCTCAAGCTCTGTGTGTAAGACATAGGATCATCTTATTAAAACTGGAGTCATCCTGAAAAATCTGGGACAGGTGATAATCACAACTTCAGCACATAAAGTGCTAACCTAACAGTAGTGGGAGTCAGATGGCTAAAACCCTGCATGCTACTTTGACATTTTAGGGCATATAAGTGTGTAAATTCATCAGCTTGGTGTCAATGAGAATCAGGCCCTGGATCTTCTTTCTGCCTTTTGTCACTTAGAACAGATTCTCAGGGCTAGATGAATGTAGATTTTGTATTTGATTGGACAATAGCCTCCCACATTTTCATGCTCCGAGTATGTATTAGAGACAGCAATAGATAAGTTCATCTGTGCTAGAGATCACTCTGTTCCTGTTACCAGGAAATAGTTAATATTCTTCCCCGCTACGGCCCACATGCACCTGCAGGTCTGTGGTGTGTGGTTTCTTCTCACAGCTGCATCTGTGACTCTGCAGCCTACATGGAGGTTATAAAGTGTAAATGGAGAGTTTGTGAGATTATCCTTCAGTGGTAATGCAGCCTCAAGGGCTAGTACAGAGGCAGTGAAACCATTATCTTAGTAGAGAAGCAATTTCTGTGTGGTGAGCAGTTTCAACGAAGCACAATTCTCAGCTGTTGTATTTCCCACTTATACAGTATCTTCCATCTGAAGATCTCAAACCACTTTATATACATCAGTTAATGCATCTTTACAACACCCATTTGAAGTAGATATTTGTTATTATCATCCTGATTGTCCAGATGAAGAAAATGAGATAGAGGTTAAATAAGTTGCTTGCGGTCACAGACAGCAAGTCTGTGACAGAGCAAGATATGGAATTTAGATCTTCTGATTCCCAGTCCTGTGCTTTAGCCACTTAATCATCCTTCTGCTCCCATAGTTAGTTATCTAATAGCCTTAAGCAAGGAAAGAATTGTTAATCCCAATAGCTAAAACCCATAGTTAACTACATCAGCTAGCTCACAGCAGCCAGTGGATTACTGGGGTCAGTAGTTATAAGGGAGAGTTATCTGCTAGCCCTGGGCAGAGGGAATAGTAATTAGGATAATCTGTTATAAACTACACTCACATGTTCTGAATAAAATGACAGCAAAAGGGCTTGATTCTTTCCTGCATCTGAGGTCTGCTTGGTGCAGGAGTGGTGGAATGTAAGTGTTGAGCTCATCAGGAAGCTGGTTATAATGCCCTGTTTTGTGGGCTAATCTACTTTGGCCCTAGCTCTGGCATGAGTTAAAGTAATTGCTAGGTGGCTCTAGCTTATGCCAGCTGTAGGATTCTGTTAGAGACTATGCCCCAACTAAAGATCAGCACTTGAGGAAAAGTCCCCCTGCAATTCTTTACTTGCTTTCTCCTTCCCTATGCCATGGCTGGGTGGGGACAATTGGCATGTGAGCCAGATGCACTGGCTTTATGCCAGCTGAGAATGCCCTGCTATTAGGGGAATTTTTAGCCAAAGGCACCAGGCCTCTATTCTTAGTAAAAATGTCCTGGTATCTTTAAGGCTACACCTTCTAAACAGAGCGAGGAGGCTTTCATGCAGAAAATAAGAGCATATGTACATCCAAATATGGCATGACTGCATGCTCAAGTCAGGCAAATGCAGAGAAATGGAATTATCATACACAATTCCTGCTCCACTTTTGAAGATGGAGTTTTACTTAATGTCCGTGCAATGAAGACAGCATCTCATTTTCAAGCAAAAGGAACTCATGTTATATGAGGCTATGTAACTGGAAGAAGATGCTGTCATTCTGTTTTCTGTGTGTTGCACCTTTAAGGGAAAATCTTCTCTGCACTGCCTGCACTGGGTTTTTTTTTTGTTTTGTTTTTTTTGCACTTCTGGTCCAAAATACAAGTGTTACAGAGCGAGCCTCTGTTTTCTTACTCTCTCTCTCAGGGAGACTTTATATTTGTGCTTTCTTGTTCTTTGCTTTTCTTAATCTGAAATAAAAGTTGCCTGGACTGTTTTATGAATGGGAAAACATATCAGTCCCCATTTCTGACCACACCACCTGGTTCTTGGAAGGCTGAGGGTTTGAATTAACATTCCTAGGATGATGATGATGATGATGATTAATTAATTGAATTACCAAACTACCTAGAAGCCCTAGTCATGATCCAGAGGGCTGTACACACAGAACAAAAAGATGGTCCCAGCCCCAAGGAGCTTACAGTCTAACTTGTGGTTTATGGATTTTAAGGGTCTGATTCTCCTTTTAGTTATATTAGTGTAACTTAGTTGGAGATACTCCTGATTTGTGCTTATGTAAATGAGAGGAGAATCAGGCTCTATGTGTTTCAAAGCTGGTGCTATGCCACTAAGCCATCTGCCTCTGGCCACACAGGGGAGTAATGCCAAATTAGGCAATAAAAGACATTGCTTACTTTGTACAACCTTTTATTTTCCTCCTTAAATTATTTTTAGTTAAACAACTCTCTGCCAAGGAGCTCTGTCTATGTACAGAACTGCTCTGGTCACCACCACTGTTACTAGGGACTTGAGCTTTATGGCCCTCATAACACTGAAGGGCGAAGGTCAAGCTGTGGAGCCATTGTGCCAGCCCCACATTTCTTTTTAAACACATGTGAGAGACAAAGCTCCCCTGAGACCCCTATGGAAAACTGCCTTAGGGGGATAGGGGACAGAGAGCAAGAGAGCACTGGCCTGACAGATAAAAACTACATCAAAAGAAGCAGGGAGCAGCTGTCCATCTGGAGAGGGGGGGTTCTTCTCTTTTCTTTTAACAGAGAGAGAGACTGTCTCAGAGAATAGTCTTAAAGTATTTTGCATGCAAAGAAAAAAAGGGGGAAAAACAACCCATAAGGAGGAGGGTAGAAAAGCCCCCACACCAAACAGAAGGAGGTGCTGCTTGCCTGGAATCCCAGGTTGAATCACTTAAATCACTTTTAGTGCCTCCAGTGCAAGTTACTGCCTCTGTTTATAGAGTTCCAGCTAGACGCCCAAAGTGAATACACTTCCCAAATCAACATCTGAACTCAGGTCTGAATCAAAACTAATATAAACTTCAAAACTCCTTCATTCTGACAAAGCTTTTGTTTTGTGGATGGGTCTATTTTAATCCTGTATCTTCATAAGGAAGAAACATATCCTGATCCACAGACAGCTCACTGTATTTGCTGTAGTGTAGACAATTTCATTACACAAAATCTCCAGTGCACATAATAGCTAATAATAACCTCGGTACATACTGATAACTGTTGATTATTAAAACAGTACAAAGTTACTCTACTGTTCTAACAGTAACACATTCCATGTACTTATTTTATTCATGTATTTAGCTTTAGATACACAAAAAGCCCCAGTTCCCAGCCTTAGGTGCTTTAACAGTTGCTACAACACACACACACACACACAAACAAAAACCACAGCCAACCCTTAGCCCAAACAAATCCAGCAGCAAATCCCAGCCCACACAATAAAGCAACCAGCTGACAAGAATATCTCCCTCTCCAGCCCTTGCCAGAGACCCCTCTCCCCCACTTCTGCTTGCATCTCAGAGCACTTAAAAGGACACCAAGAAGTTTAGGTCTTAAATGTAGGTTGAAAGTGTCCCTTTAAAGCTATATAATGACACAGATGTATAAACTGAGAAAGTTCATTTGCTCTTTTGTTCAGTTTTTTTCCCACACCTCAACTCATACCTCAAGGTTTTAAATTGTTTGAATATCTGAGAGCAGCCTAACCTGTAAAATTTGGATCCAGGTTTCAATGCCCTCCCTCCCCCCAATCTGATGGTGTTTTGATCTGGGGCTTAGGTTTGGTCTGTAATAGCTATCCCAATATGGTAGCATTTGAGCACCTCACAATCTTTAATGTATTCATCTTGCCAACACCCTTATAAGGCTGGGAAATACTATTATCTCCACTTCACAGATGGGGAGCTAAGGCTCTGATCCTCAAAAGTATTTAGGCTCCTAACTTCTACTGATTTCCATCAAAATGAGAAACACCCTAAGTCCAAAGTCACTCAGGAAGTCCATAGCCGAGCTGTGAATTTAACCTGTGTTTCACAAGTCCTAGTCCAGTACCTAAACACTGAATCAGCTTTCCTCTCAGGAAGCAGAGACTGGATCCAAATATGAAATGCATCTCCGGGTCTACAGCAGGGGTAGGCAACCTATGGCACGTGTGCCAAAGGCATCACATGAGCTGATTTTCAATGGCACTCACACTGCCCGGGTCCTGGCCACCAGTCCAGGAGGCTCTGCATTTTAATTTAATTTTAAATGAAGCTTCTTAAACATTTTAAAAACCTTATTTACTTTACACACAACAATAGTTTAGTTATATATTATAGACATAGAAAGAGACCTTCTAAAAACGTTAAAATGTATTATTGGCACGTGAAACCTTAAATTAAAGTGAATAAATGAAGACTTGGCACACCACTTCTGAAAGGTTGCTGACCCCTGGTCTAGAGGCAGATTCCAATCTCCTCCAAGTTCTGTGGTTTGGTTTGGGCCCATCTTCATTAAAGATGGTATTTACATAACAGACTGTAATGGCTGGATGAGGAAAGTAATAATCTTTAAAAACATGCATCGGGACATAACTTGAGGTGTTAGAACAGAGTTCCCCTCCCAAATAATACAGACGTGCATGACTGGCTGAATACATTGTGGGATTTTTCTCCTTCTTTGTAGCACCTGGTTAAGTCTTTACAGGAGGCAAGACACCAGACTAACTGGCAGGGCCGCCCAGAGGATTCCGGGGGCCCGGGGTCTTCGGCAGCGGGGGGCCCTTCCGTTCCGGGACCTGCCGCCGAAGTGCCCCGAAGACCCGCGGCGGGGCCCCCCTGCTGCCGAATTACCGCCAAAGCTGGACCCGCCGCCGAAGTGCAGCCCGGTCTTCGGCGGTAATTCAGCGGAGGGGGGCCCCCGCCACGGGTCTTCGGGGCACTTCGGCGGCGGGTCCCAGAACGGAAGGGCCCCCCGCCGCCGAATTACCGCCGAAGACCGAGCTGAACTTCGGCGTCGGGTCCCGCTCCGTCTTCGGCGGTAATTCGCCAGCGGGGGGTCCTTCCGCCCTGTAGCGGAAGGACCCCCCGCCGGCGAAGACCGGGAGCAGAAGAAGCTCCTGCGCCCGGCCCCGCAAGAGTTTTCCGGGCCCCCCAGAGCGAGTGAGGGACCCCGCTCCAGGGGCCCTGAAAAACTCTGGTGGGGGCCCCTGTGGGGCTCGGGGCCTGGGGCAAATTGCCCCTCTTGCCCCCCCCTCTGGGCGGCCCTGCTAACTGGACCAATGATCTGTTCAGGTACGGTAAGGCCTATGGTATGTTACTTCATACATATGGTTTTAAATGATTCCTTCTGTAGAAACTTCAGTGAATCCTGCAGGTTGATGGAGAGTATGACCATGTTCATGATCCAGTCTGTGATGCTCACCAGCCCAAAGTGTCTTTCCATTTTTGTCACACACTGTTGTGTGCCATGGTGCCATCCCACATCTATCCACAAATCATTATGATTCAGGCTATCTGGCATCCAAAGAATAACTGGGACATGGTGCACCTGTGTGTGTGATATTGCATGTAATACTTCAAGCCTCACAAGCTTGGGTAAAGAGTCGTATGTATCTTTGGAAATGTCAGGAGATGTTGCCATTCTGGGTTTCATGTACTGCCGCCTTAAACTGAGAGGCATTTCTCTGCCTGCTACAGGGATATCTGAAAGGCAACTGCCATTTTGTGTTGCTGCAGCAAGCTTGAGTCTGACTTGCACCCTCCTGAGCAGCGCAGGCTGAGGGCACAACATCTGCACCCTCCAATTCTAGGCCTGCCTGGCTCCCACATAAGCTAGACCAGCCTCAGGGGCTACACTAGCTTATGCAGTCCCTCATACCCACATATGGGACACCCTGGTTCAGAATACCCAAAAGACAGAGCATTATCCATATCCCCATCAGCCTCAGGATTGCCCTTGATACTCCCCTGCACCAAGTACTGCAACCAGGGGCGGCTCTAGGAATTGCGCCGCCCCAAGCAGGGCGGCGCGCCGCGGGGGGCGCTCTGGTGGTCGCCGGTCCCGCGGCTCCGGTGGACCTCCCGCAGGCATACCTGCAGGTGGTCCACCAGAGCCGCCTGCCGCCCTCCCACGGCACGCCGCCCCAAGCGTGCGGTTGGCGCGCTGGGGTCTGGAGCCAGCCCTGACTGCAACAGGATCTCTTATTCTGTCCCAATGCTGTTCAGAGATATTCCTGGCTGGGCAGGGGGAGGAGCAGCCACCTGTGTTCTGGATAAGAATATTACAGGTGAAATCACTGTGATCTCGCAATATCTCTCTCTCATCCTCCTCCATGGAGGCCTTATATTTGTTCTTTCTTTGTTTGAGTTCCTTAATCAGAAATAAGTCACCTAGACTGAGATATACATATTTTTCCCTCCTTGTGTGTGAGGGAAAAAACAAGAAAGAATGACAAAAGATTCAGCTCAGAATCTGTGATATGTCACCATCCATATCAGGTTGCAGTCTGGCACTTGTAAAATTCACATCAACCCCACAGGCATATTTCCTTAATTTCAAGGATCTGATGGTAAGGAAAAAGTTTATCTGTAGTGCTCTGATTTACATGGCAGTTTTAAGCACCAAAAAATCAAACTACCACTTGGGACCCCATACCCTTGTGCTGTCTTGGCAATTCACAAGCCTGCCTAATCTCCCCTTCTAGATGTGGGGCCAGAGTGGGAAGAAGCCCATAGCCCAATCCTTCCGAGTAGCTCAGGATTCCATTTTTCCTTGAAGCCCCACAAACTGTCAAAGTCAGTTCTGATGGCCTCAGTGAAAAGCAGAATGCTAGTTTTTCCCAACAATGTGCTAGCTGCCATGAGCTGTGCTCGATCTGTAGCACTAAGATGAAAAGTTTGTCACTGATGTGGTACGAAATGGTGTGGACAATTCATAGTGTCTCTCTCTTTCTCTTGTAACAGATCAGACTAAAACCAGTACTTCAGTGATCCCTTTGTCTCCCAGGCTGTGTCTATATTAAGGTTTGGGGTTGTTTTTGTTTTTTTACATTTCTCTCTACTGCTGTCATTGGTTCTGCTCCATTGGTGGTAGCAATGGTAGGAGCATGAGTGTAGGCCATGAGTCTAATTCTCAGCTTACACTAGTAAATATGGAGTGACTCTGTTGACTAGAGATTTACTCCAACGTATTTGAGATCAGAATCTAGCCTTTGTTTGGAATCCATTTGGACCTTTGGCTAAAATCAAGTATGTATAATCTTGTTTAATCTTGTATATACCTGTTTAAAAGCCTGTGTAATGTTGCAACAGTTGCAATCCATGGGTTGCCCTGATTAAGTAGACCTAAGGCAAAATGTGTGGGGCCAGAGAGAGGTGTTCCTAATGGCCGTGCATAAATTCTGGCATTTGCTTCTGCTGGAGATCCATAGGAGCTCTTAGCGTGGCATACTTCTTGGGTTATTTAAAAAAAAATCCCTATAAAAACCCTACAGATTTGGAGGACAAACCTGAAGACTTGATTAGGGAAGTTCCCAGACCAGCTTCCACAGATTCTAAAGAAAAGACCCATAGGAATTTCACAGACTGGGGAGAAACTGAAGTTTTTAAAAAAATCTCCATGAGGTTTCCTTTCTCCCCGCTCACCAGCACTTATTGTGCTTTTCAGGACTAGAAAATCCTCAGCACACACCTACACAGGGAAAGCTCATGAGAGGAGCGACAGTGTTAACTCAACACCCTCATCAGATAGTATAAAACCTTCTGCAAAAGCCTTTAGAAGCTATATATACTTTATATATTTTACTGCTGCCTGTAATGAAAGGGTTACAGTCTCATAGAATGTAAAAGTCCGGGCTGACTTGGCTGGAACAGACATTAACTTCCACAGTAAATCTGGCAGGAGCTGGTAATTACAGAAAAAGCAGCCAGAGGTCATGGCCAGCCAAGGCTCTGGGGTAACAGAGCAGAAAATCAAAACAGAGGGGGAGGGGAAATCATGTTCATCATAGTCTTAGGGCTGAGGTCGGTCTCCTCCAAACTGTCAGGAGCCTGTTGTCGATTGTTATGTTTAAAAGGAGCCCCTGGAAGATGAGGTAATAATAATGTTAAACATTAACTGTGTTAGTGCTCCCACTGCACCGTAAATTCACCTCCACCCCAGCACAGTTGGGAATGGCAGAGCACTTTGTAGAGACAGTCAGAAAGTGCAGTTTTCTAATTGTGCTTTTAGATTTGTCCCTTTTCCCACTGAATTGTGGCACTAACTCTGGACTTAAAGGCTCCTGCTTCTTTGATTGTTTACTCCCACTTCAGAGCCCTGGTTCAGCTCAAAGGTCACTGTCCATATGCACGCAATCCTCATCCCACCATTGGTTCAGCCTCAGCAATGGGGCTAATGTCTGTCTGCATACCTGCAGTGTTGTTTTCAAGGTGGTGGTGAGAGTGCTTTTCCACTCACTCACTAGTGGCAGGACAAAATCTCAAATGCAGAGTGGCAGAGAATGTGCTGACTTCCTCATGATAAAGCCTTGGAAATAGGGAGACTGACTATATGACGGCCTTGCAGTACAACTGCAGAGCCCGTACTCCAGGGTCTGGCCTTACAACTGATCTAAAGTGAGGTCTGTCATATGGCTATGTCTCTGAAATGCAAATACTACCCTGTCTCATCCAGGAAGATGGTGTGGATAGGGGCATGGCAGTGTGGGAAGAGGTGTAAAATGCAGATCTGTTTACAAACTGTAAAATTCACCTTCCATTGAGTAAATCAGAGGCTTTTCAGCATCCCTGTGGGCTTCTCTCACACACAAGCAGACTCTCATGCTATGCTGTTCCTTTCCCCCCCCCAATTTAAATGCCTCATGTCTCAACATAGTTACTCTTGTTAAACACATGATGTATCATCACAAGAACAATATGAGACAGGTAGGCTGGAAAGTTGGGTTCTACGCCTGGCTGCGTCAGTGACTTGCAGCATGTCCTTGGGCAAGTCACTCACTGTAACCTCTCGCTGTCTCATCTTCCCCATCTGTAAAATGGGGATAAAAAACCCTACTTTAGAGATGTGCTGAGCCTTAATTAATTAATGTTTATAAATAACTTTTATTAGGAACTTTAAGATGCTTCCAAGACAAGGCCAACAGAAATGTAAAATATTATTATTGATAGTAACAATTAATGAAGTTTAATACACTTTCAGGTGCATCTCAAGTTATACTATCCTCTTGAAAAAGTCGTCACAACTCATAATTCTACATGCCTTATACACAGTCTGCTCACTTGTTTTGCAACTGTGTTCTGCTTCAAGGAACAAGCCTCATCACTATCTCTTCTAGGCTAGAGACAAGAACAAGAGCCCCTTTAACTTCAAACCGGAGTCCCATCTAAGGCTGAGTGACCATGGATAAAGCTGGAAAAAGTGGTTTGTTTACTCATTACACTGTAATTAGCTGCGCGCATCTGTTTCTTTTAGTGTATTATATGTTGTCTAACGAAGCGGAGATACACTAAGATAGAAACTTATTAAAAACTCAGGGCTATGAACTTACTCAGAGAAAAGGGCATTGCAGCAGCAGCAGAAGGTCCAAGCGCCAGCTGAAGGTCAGGAGCAGCACTTCTGTCTGTGGTTTCCAGGCCGTCTGACACTTGCTGACTCAATTTATTCTGTAAGAAATGTTGGTTTTACAGTAAAATGTCACACACCTAAAATTTCCATTGACATAATATCTGAAATTGCCCTTTTGAAGATGGCTACAGCACTTCTGCTAAAGGTAATTGGGCCTGTTCTGTGTTATCTGAGCCTCATGCCAATTTAGAACTGAAAGTTTGTATTCGTTTTTCATGTTCCACTTTCATTAAGATGAGAACATTTTTGAGAGGTTATGTGGACTAGAGTCCAATGAAATGCTTCCACATCGTCCTCAGTTATCTCTGTTCAGTTACTAGTAGATCTGAAGCATCGGTGGCAAACCATGAAACAAAGGGCCAAGGTCAGAGGTGATGTGTGAGGTGAAATAACTTGCACATCATTAAGGGGGCGTAAGGGAGCTTAACTTGGTAGAAAGTGTAACAAAATATAAGTTAAATCCTATCCTCCTGCATGTTGCTTTTCCTGATGCACCTCTGTCTTTCAGTCCATCAGCATGTAGAAAATGTAGATTTATGCAAGTGGCGGATTGGTCCCACTGTTGTGGAGAACTTTCCTGGCTTATACACTACCTTGGTGGAATTGGCTAGCGAAAGGATCGGAGTCTTCACTCCAACCAGGGGCGGCTCTAGGAATTCCGCCGCCCCAAGAAGGGCGGCGCGCCGCGGGGCGCACTCTGGCTGTCGCCGGTCCCGCGGCTCCGGGGGACCTCTTGCAGACGTGCCTGCGGAGGGTCCGGTCATCTGGCGGCTCCGGTGGACCTGCCGCAGGCATTTCTGCGGGAGGTCCACCGGAGCCGCCTGCCGCCCTCCCGGCAAAATGCCGCCCCAAGCGCGCGCTTGGCGCGCTGGGGTCTGGAGCCGGCCCTGACTCCAACTCCTTTACCTAGAGGCCTGCCTGACCTCAAGGACTCCCGTTTCACTCTCCTGGGTGGCAGAATCCTTGTAACCCTGACAAGGCTGGGCCCAGGATTCCTGGGAGGCTCAACCCTCAACCTTGTCGTGGTCACTTAGGTCAGGGTCTAGGCCAGGGGTCGGCAACCTCTGGCACGTGGCTCGCCAGGGTAAACAAACGGGCCGGGCCAGTTTGTTTATCTGCCATGTTGGCAGGTTCGGCAGACCGCAGCTCCCACTAGTCGCGGTTCGCCGTCCCAGGCCAATGGGGGTAGTGGGAAGCCACAACCAGCACATTCCTCAGCCCGCGGTGCTTCCCGCCGATGCGGCAGGTAAACAAACTAGCCCGGCCCTGGTGAGCCACATACCAGAGGTTGCCGACCCCTGGTCTAGGGTGTTCCCACTCCATAGTGCTCTCTCCCTGACCCACTGAGCATTACATATAGTTCAAGCAAATACACTTTATTAAACAGCAATCAATTTAAAAAAGAATGAAAAACTGGGAATGGTTAAAGGAAAACACATAACTCCACTCTGTGGCATCAGGACATCACAACCAGCATCTCTGGAATGTAAGGGAAGTTCACAGTCTGTTCCTCACACGTCCCAGGCCCTGGCTGTGCTGCAGGGATGCTGTGGGTTGGACATTTGCTCTGGCGGTGGCCACACGTTCTCAGGCTCTAGGTGGCAGGACCCTTCTTCCCAGTGTCAGGGCTCCCACTCCCCCTCTGGGATTACAATCCCCCTCCAAGTCTGGCCTGCAAGGCCTCTTGGCTACAGTGTCTCCCTGCACTGGGCCCACTGCCCAGGGTCCTCCCTCACTCTTCTCAACTGCTCACCGCACCCAGCCAGCCCCAGCTCCACTCTGCCTCAGCACTGCTGCTGCTCTGCCTCCAGCCCCCTGGGCTGCTCCTTCTGGTTCTGGTTGGCGCGTCTTTGCTCCCCAGCTCAGCCCAGGCTCCTGCTTTCTCCTTAGCTCAGCCCCACTCTGGCCCAGGCAGCTCCAGACCACATGGAGGACAGGACCCCTTCCCTCCTGATTCCCTCATTAGCCTGCCCATCCTGTCAGGTGTGTTTGCTGACCTGGAGAGTTGGCCTCTCCTCATTGCCCCTGGGGACTGTCAGTCTCAGGGTCCTGGTTTCCCATCAACCCTTCTCCTTTCATTTGATACTGGGAGATGGCCAACCAAAAATCCCCAATAAGCTTTAGTAAGGGGTCAACCTTACATTTAGTTAGACTCCCTTTCTCCCACTTGTACCCACTTCATGACATGTAGTTTGCACCACCTTACACATCACCTTGGAATCTGGTTACATATATTCATTTTACTTACTTGGTTTGACAGAACGTTGAATGTGGTCAGAATGCCTAGCTGGCTGTAGTGACAGCCGGCGAGTGTTGGGATGAGACTCTAGTTCAGAAAGGCTGCCAGAGATCAAATTTAGGACAACGTGAAAATGAAAAACACAGGTGGCTCAGGTGATTGGTGATAGGAAATAGACCTTTTGCCCTAGATCACTCATTCTAATCTCACCAGGCTGGTAATGATCTAACTTACCGGTAATTATTATGTGATGGCTGTGATTTGGAATATGTGAAATGAGTCGATGGTCTAAATCCAGTTCCTTGTGGACAATAAATGAATTGCTTCTGAAAAGTAAGACTAACCCTAACCATCACCTCAAACTGAACCTTTTGTGAGGTTAAAAAATGATGATAAAGTTTTAGTTTTCATGTTCACTGCTGCCTCTGCACACCTGGTTTCTTGCTGGAAGCCAAAGTACCAAAATACAGTGAGAACGGCTGTTCTTCTCGTATTTCTGGCTGGATAAAAAAACCAGAAGTACTAGAAGTCTCAAGAGAGCCTTTTCTCATGAGATTTCCAGCCCAGTTTTGCAAACCAGGAGATTCAGACTGTCAGAATAAGCTTCAGATATGCTTTCAAACATTGCGGTGTTTAGCTGAATTGAACCTCTGACTTATTTGAGGTTCTTCCATCACTAGGGTGACAGGTCCCCTTGTCACACTACTACAGTTTGTCCCCTTATTTGTAGCCTCAATAAGGCCAAAAATTGAATGGACTTAGAGAGTCACTACTTTCTCACCACGAGAGGAGGTCACTCTGTAACAGGGTGCTGGCACATTGGTAGGGCTATGTGTGGGAAGCTTGCACTGCGGCCCAATATGGTTCTTGTTGTCTACCAAAGACCTCCATTCCAAAGACTGTTAAACAAGCAGAGTCTACAAGCCTTCAATTCACTGAGGGTCGAATTTACCCCTATGCAGAGGACCAAGGTCAATGCATCCCTTAAACCCTATTCAAAACGTAACACATAAAGACACAAGGAAAATAATAGTACAGGGATTTTACAGTGATGTGGGAATAATTTTTACTTTAACCCTAAATACCATTTTATTTAACCTCAATGTCATGATGCAGCATTTCTGACATAAATCATTTAGACTAACAAAAGTGAGAGATTATCGGCTTTGTGTGGGATGAAGGTAAATATGAATTTTGTAACATGGCACAGATGAGAGGTAAATTATGGTGAAGCAGGCATCTTGATCCCACCTTTAAGGAAAAGCCGAATCCTCCACAAAACCAAGGCTGACTCATTGCTTAATGAACTGAACATTGCTCACAAAAGCTTAGCTCTGAGTTCCTTTTTTATATACTGAATGTGAGTCTTCACGAAGAACCACAAAATTGCACTTTGCCTTAGAAACGCCTGCTGCATAGTAGTAATAAATCCCAAGGGTAACAAAAAGGTCCTAGAGGAATTGTTTATTTAACCTTCTTAACCTCCTCCCCCGCTCCCACCCTAGTACCTAAACCCACTCACTTGCTTATTAGGAATTATGAGGTAGGTTCCCAGGGTCACTGCTTTTACATTGTGGTTCCAAAGAAGTGTAGAAACTGTTCTGTTCTTTCCTTGTACTTGCTAGCACCGCTGACAATGAAAAAGGGAAAATATAGACATAGCTTATGTCTCAGTGGAGCCACAGCAAGTTACTGCTATGTTGCACTTATAAACCATTCACAGAGTCTTTCATCCAGTGATCTCAAAGCACTTTACAAAGCTGGGTAAGTGTTATTATCCACATTTTACAGCTGGGGAAGCGGGCCCAGAGGATAAGGTGCTGTCTAAAACTGGAGAAATTTTACAAAAATGGTGCAGCTGCTCCAGAGTTAGCAAGGTCAGGAGCCATAATGCAGATAGCTCTCCAGCTTCAGCACTGAAAACAGCTATTGGAGCCACAGACCTGTCTACATAGGAAGCTACAAACGTTGCTAATACCAGCTGCACCAACATGAGCAACAGTGGATTTTTTTTGTAAAAATTCTCTAATGCAGAGAAGGCCTCAGCAACTCGCCAAAGATCACAGAACCAGTTAGTGTCAGGGTCAGGAATAGCTTTGCTCCCAGCATGATTAGGGATATGAGTAGACCATTGGGCTGGGAGGCTGGAATCATTTCCTGGGAAGTGAAACAGGGAGGCCAGTCTTAGAAGACCTCAGTGCTATTACTGCAGAGAAATATTCCAAGAGATTGCCCGGTACAACATAATCCAGATGCTAGAGTGAATTCAGTCTGAAACACCTCGATTCCTTTTGCCTCTGGAAACATGTTACAGCAGATCTACTCCAGCTACTAATGCAAGAAAACAGTGGTGCTAAATGGCCCAGGAAGCCTTTTCCATAGAAAAGCACCACTTTTTGTCACATTCCGTTATTTTTAAACCAGTCCTCTCTCCTATTTCGACTGTAAGCTCTTTGGGGCAAGGGCTGTCTTTTTTGTTGTTTGTACAGAGCCTAGCACAATGGGGTCCTGGTACATGACTGGGGCTCCTAAGCACCATGGTAATACAAACAAATAATCATACATTGTCACCAAAACTATTATAGACCTAGGTTAGGACTGATCTCATCTGTGAAGATTTCCACTAGTCATGTGACTAGACCTTTGGTAATTATTAGTGCAGAGCAGATGGGCTAAGTTTGAAATTGCACTTTACCTCTGTGTAGCCCTTTTTCTTACCCTTTGACCTATCACTTTGAATGCTGCTGACAAAGGTTTTCAACAGCCCACTTTGATTACAATATCTCAGGTACCTGCTTCAGTAAAAGTCAGTCAGCTTGACTCCCTCACCTTGAGCCTCCATGGGTCTGGTTGACAGTGTAGTCACTGATGTGTGAAAGCCAGTGTTCCCTTGCTCACCCATTTGCTCTCAACCCCCACACCCCATGGCCATTGAAATGTTGCTTTTGGCAGGACCTAGGAGGTAGGGGAGGGACAATTAGCATGAACACTCATTGTTTTCAGAATGTTTTTCTTAATGTCTCAGAAAAAAAGAAGGATCAGGTTGAAAGGTCATTTGACCTCTTTGTTTTCTTTGGAATGGGAGATTCCAAACCCTTCAGAAAGTGTTTTATTAGTTCTTCTGAATTTCATTTTCCACTTGGGTTTTCTCTCTAGGCATTGCTCTTTGAAGGCACCAGCAGGCAGTGCCCATGTTTATCAAACTGGGGGGTTATTTAAGGAGAAAAACAACATCTATTCCTTGGCTAACAGAAAGCAGTTCTTTTGCATTTAACTTTAAAAATAAGAGACAAAATTCCACTCCCTTAATTTCAAGGGATTGAATAGCTCAGGGGATTGATAAAGGGATATAGAGCTTTTTGCCATTGGGGGTCAATTTGTCTTCAACTAAGGTTGATATTAATCAAAAGTTGTTTCATTCACTGCTGAGCAGATAGCAATTCAAAATAGGTTTGTGGCCTTAGTGAAGTTTGTAGTGGACAGAGGCTGGTATCACAAATTGGCACAAAGTTGCATTATTGATTGCAGTCTCAGCACACAAGCTACTGAATGAGTGGACCCTACCAAATTCACGGCAATGAAAAAACGTGTCACGGACCGTGAAATCTGGTCTCCCCCCATGAAATCTGATCTTTTGTGTGCTTTTACCCTATATTATACAGATTTCACAGGGGAGACCAGCGTTTCACAAATTGGGGGGCCTGCCCCTAAAGGGACTTGTGGGGGGGTCACAAGTTTATTTTAGGGGGATCATGGTTTGCCCCCCTTACTTATGTGCAGAGCCATCCTGTCTATAGGACTGACCAGGGCAATTGCCCCGGGCCCTGTGCTTTGGGGGGCCCCGCGCTTCGGAACGTGGGGGTCCAGTGCGGCCTGAGAGGTTAGCGGGGGGCCTGGTGCCCAGGGCCGGCTCTAACTTTTTTGCCACCCCAAGCAAAAAAGAAGAGCGCTGCCCCGCTGAAACATCCCCCCGAGTGCCGCCCCACTGAAAATGCCCCCCGAGTTCTGTGCCACGCCGCCGAAACAAAAATAACAACAACAAAAAAGCCTCGAGCGCCGCCCCACCAAACCAAAAACAAAAAACAAAAAACCACAACCCAAGCACCCCTCGCCACCCCAAGATTGGCTGCCCCTTACAAGGTGCTGCCCCAAGCACGTGCTTGGTCGGCTGGTGCCTGGAGCTGGCCCTGCTGGTGCTGGCAGCAACAAGCGACCCAGACCCAGCCTGCCCTGCTCTGCTCCACTGGCTCCCGGTGTCGCTCAGGGGAGGTGGCAAAAGCCATAAAGAGGTGGGGTGGGGGCAGGGGCTTGGGGGAATGGGTGGAATTGGGACAGGGAGAGGCAGGGGGAGAATAGGTGGGGTGGGGGCTTGGGGGAAGGGGTGGAGTGGGGGTGGGGCCTAGGCCAGAGCAGGGGAGGTTGTCCCGGGCCCCGTACCCCCTTAGGGATGGCCTTGCTTCTGTGCTGCCTTCAGAGCTGGGTGGATGGAGAGCAGTGGATGTTGGCCAGGTGCCCAGCTCTGAAGGCAGAGCCACCACCAGCAGCCGTGCAGAAGTAAGGGTAGCAGTACCGCATCCCCCCCACACACACACACAATAACTTTGCGACCCCTCCCCCCAACTCCTTTCTGGGTCAGGACCCCTACAATTACAACACTATAAAATTTCAGATTTAAATAGCTGAAATCATGAAAATAATGATTTTTAAAATCCTATGACCGGGAAATTGACCAACATTGACCATGAATTTGCTAGGGTCCTGTGAAGCATGGTCATAATATGATCCTGGGTAGGCAAATGTGACCTAGTGCATACAGCAGTGGACTAGGAGTCAGGAGGACAGGGTTCAAGGCACTGTGCTGTGCTTCAGTTTCCCTATCTGTAAAATGGGGATAATGAAACATACATCCTTTGTGAAGCGCTTTGAGAACTACGGATGAAACGTGCTATATAACGGCTAGGTGGTATTATTACTTTGAGGTGGTCAGGTTTGGGATACTATTAAGTAGGTTGGTGTGGGGAAAGCTTGTGCTGCCACGTGCTATCCTGTACCTGTTATGCAGCTAAATAGAACACATCAGTTTTTAGTCCCCTCAGTTTAGCCCCTTCTAATGAGCACCATGTTCACCAGAGTAAAATGTAGCTTAAAAAAAAATTACTTTCAGGGTTGTTTAGAGTGACCATCCCATGGCTTCAGTGAAGCTGAATTGCCATAAGAAAGTAGTGCTGCCTGCATCCAAGAAACAAATCTTAAAAGCTGCATCCCACTCTTTATCAGAACAAAGCATAAAGATGTACAGTAAAGGGAGGGGGGGAGAAAAGGGAGCATGGAACAACTGGGGAGCAAGGAAAAAGGGAAGCGGGAATAGGGTAGCAATTGTGGGGTAGCAAAAAAGAAGAGAAGCAATTAGAGGACAGGAGGGAAGAGAAAAACAGATACCAGATATGAGAAGAAGTGTGGAGAACAGGAAAAGCATGTCAGATTGGGGACATGAGAGAGAAGGAGCAAAAAGTAGAAGAGAGTAGTGGTCTGATTAGATATGAGCCACACTTGTGATATTCAGCTCTGCAGTGCATATGGTTTAGATTAGAGCCAGGTCTAGCATTTGGATTTGATGGCATCAAAATCTTGCAAACCCTTCTTTTGAGATTTCAACCCAAAATGTTGGCAATCTCATGAAGATCAGCTGTTCTTGTGAGATTTTCTCCATCTGGGGACACACCAGAAGCATATCAGAAAATAGGCCCCTCTGGTTTTGGATCTGACCTGGAACCAAACCCATCCAAATCTGGAATCAAAAGTGGTTTTGATGCAAGAATCCAAATATATACCCAACCAAAATGTGAATGGAAGAAGATGGATTTCAATTTCAGGATCTAGTTTGAGCCTCTCTCTAGTTATGGCCAAAATACTGAAGATCATTTTGGAGTATGGGATGGATGAAGAGAAGTTCTGGGCACCATTTGTGAGAATTGCTGATTAATTCTCCCTACAAATTGTCAAAAGAAGAGAAACGCTCCTTTAACATGTCTTCCTATTCCTATTTCCTCCAAACTGGTTCAAATGTCCTCCTAGGAGATGGGAAGAAAAGTAGGGAATACTGCTGCATCAACCAGGTATTTCTGTTTTTTGTGCCCTTAGGTTTATTCTTTTCCCAACTGAACTGGCACATACATCTGTGCTTAGAAGCTCCTTCTGCTTGGGATCTGCAGTCCACTAACTGCCCTCCCCTACGTACACACAAAACCATTATTTCTCTAAGTCCTGGCACAGAGGTGGCTGCACACAAAGTCCCCTCATCAGAAGTTGCCCAATCACATTTGCGCTGTGATTTCATGAAGAAGCAGGACTCAGTCCCGTACTTTCTCCCTACATTTTCCAGTGTGTGAAATGTAACATTAATAAAATAACAATAATACCTAGCTCTTACATCAAACTTTTCATTTTTAGATCTCAAAGTGCTTTACAGAAGAGGTCATTATCATTGTCCTTACTCAGATGTGTAAAAGTATTGATTCAGTGGAAGATATATTTGGTGTTGGTAAAATGTTTATAACTTATTGCAAAGACCTCAGCAACAAACACAGTTTTCTTTGTCAGGGAGGGAGGGCCAATCTGCTCTCCATATTTACAAGTTACCACTCCCTTCCTAAAGGCTGTGCCTTGGGATGATCTTCCTCCAGCTGTGAGGGCCAGGGATTCTCCTCAAGAGATTGTCTGACAGCACCACTCCTAGATGAGTAAGTGAGGATCACTGCAGACTCATATAAGGTGCTTCCTCCCCCAAAGGTTGATCCGAATGCCTCTGTAGTGCTCCAAGTCCTGTCAGCCCCAGGAAGCAAGAGGCAAGCCTGGATGAAGCTTTTCTTTACAAAAAAAAAAAAAAGGAGTCTTGCCACCTCTTTTCCCCACTAAGACATAGTTTTAGTGTTCATGGAGACAGCCATCCATTTTGCAATATGGCAGAGCCCTGTATTAAAGGGCATCAGATACCTTTGGATAAATGGGATCCCATGTCGAATGGCAGGGAGAAAATGGATGCTTTACATTTATGTCAGGGGATGCCATAATGCTTTGTTTAAGCAGTAGAGTTGGTACTTTATGGGTTTGGCATGACAGATCCAGTTCTACAAAGAAAAATCCACTGAGAATTATAGCTTGAATCGGTGTGAGTTTTGGAGGTAGGCAGTATATGTGAATATGAGCCACAAAAACAAAATTTTGACCCTCTTTTCAAGCAGGGTGACCAACGCCCTGGCAGCTCTGTAAAGCATTGACTCTGTTACCTAATCTCCAGCTGTGGGCCCTGCTTCGTGCCAAGTCTCCTTTGGCTCTGTCTAGTAATAATCGTTTCTGGAGTCCAGCCAGGGACTGCTGCCAGTTCCAGTCACACTCTGCTAATGCAAGAGGCAGAGTTTATTAATTCATCGCCAAGGCCCATTGTCTGGGACACTGCCTGGCTGTTTATTTACTCCAATATGGTCTGTATTTACTCAGACAGAGCAAGCGAAGGAACATTGTTTAACTTTGCAATCCCTTCTGCTGGAGTAGACATGTGACCTTATGCAGGGCTCCAGATAAATGTTCAGAACTTGTGAGTCTTTTTTTAGTAGTATGGCCTCAGATAACTCTGGTAGCTAGTTGCCGAATTGTGGCAATCTCATAACAATGTTCTCATATGAAATGATTGATTGGTTGATTGGTTTTGTCCCATAGAAGCTAAAAGGAGAAAAGCAAGTGTGTAACCTAGAACTAAGGACATAAAATACAAACTCTAAGCTAGGTTAAGTTCCTGCCTTAAAAGAAAACCACAGGACAGGACATGTAGAGCTGAGGCTACACTCTACCTTTAATTGACCCGAGTGTTGGGTTGCCACCTGTCTGCATTTGACCCAGACAGTCTGGTTTTTTGGCTTCTATGTTCAGGTGCCACTTATGGTTGCCAGGTACCTGAGGAAGAGGCAGAGAAGGGGTGGGGCCTCAGAGAAGAGGTGGGGCATGGACAGAGCCTTGGGAGAAGAGGCAGGGCAGGACCTCAGGGTCCCGTTACCAGCAATTAGAAATGTGGCAACTCTACCCCACTGTGTCTATGGATTTTTGGGGGGAGGGTCTTAGAAGGGTATGGCATGTTACAGGATAGTAGTATATTTGCTATAATGTCTAAGGGCACATCAGGGGAAGGCACTAAGGCCCAGTCTACGCATACAGCTGTTGTACTGGGATGGCTATTTTGGTTAGTGGTGTGGGGTTTTTTTGTACTGATTTAGTTATACCAGGACAACCCCTAGCAAGGATGCAGTTATGCTGGTATAAAGGTGACTGAAGCCTACTCTACAATTAAAAATTATATTGACCTAGCTACATCACTCAGGGCTGTGAGAAATGTGCCCTGAGTGCTGTAATTAGGTCTAACTAATGTCTGGTGTAGATGCATCTAAATCAATGGAAGAATTTTTCTGTCAACGTAGCTACGGCTTGTCAGAGGTGGATTAACTATATCGATGGACAACCGCCTTCTGCTGATGTAGCGCCGTAGTGTAGATGCTCCCTACAGCAGCACAGTGGCCGCTCTGTCGTTGTGCCGCTGTAGTGGCAGCAGTATAGTGCCCTGCCCAAATGGGAATAGCTATAGGATATAAAGCACCTTTACTGGTATATCTGTAGCCACTCTATGCAGGTTATCTAAAGTGCTACAATGTTTGTACGTAGACAAGCCCTTGAGGGGAGCGGGGAGACAGAGTGGCAACCTGAACTGTGTATGCCCTTGTTTGGGTTGATTTAAGTCAGATCCTCTATGCTATTGTAACACAGTTTTGTATTTAATTTCCTGTGTTTGTAACTCAAGCCAACTTCCAGTGTTGCATGTGTGAATGTTTGTTTGGGTTTTTGTAAGGGCCTTTCAGTTACTGGAAAGCATGAGGATTTTTAAATAGCTGTTAACACTAAACTAAAAGCCTGATCTTCCTTCCATTGTGGTCAGTGATAAAACTCTGATCAATTTAAAACAGGAATGGTGTTGAGCCCTAAGGGCCAGATTCACCATTGACCCAAGGCCTGTGCTGCCAGCTCAGAATAGGAGCATTTTACTCTCACTTTGCACAGGTGTAAAGGAGCACACAAGGTACAGGGCAGTGGCAAATTGGGCCATATCTTCATTCGTGTCTTGTTTTTTTAAAACAAAACTGGTCAGACACTTCCTACTGTGAAAACAGCAATCATGCTCATCAGCGCTATCAGCAACCACTTCCCACTCTGCACACACACACTTTGGGTAAGAACAATCAATACCATGGCCTGCATATGAAATCTGCTGGTGGGGTCCTGACTCCTAGTCTTTCAGGAACTATGAGAACAATTGGCTGTCCAAGCTGAAAGAAAGAAAGAGAGGGTTACATCAACTGGGAACAATCCCAAGAAGTGCACATGGGCTTATCTTGCTCTGCAATAGCATCTACCCTTATGAGATTCCCCAGAAAGACATTACATTGCATTGCCGTGGTAATGTTTGTTTGCAGTGTTGTTTGGCAATTGTAGCTGCGGTTGCCAGTTGACCCCCCACCCCCACCCCTGGTACGGTTTCACGTCAGGTAACACATTGGTTTTGTTTCAGTGACACGGTGATACCATGGTTGGCTGTGCTGTACAGTAGCACAGCCGAGTCTTTGTTATTCTGTCAGCAGAGCTATTTATACATTGTGACTCTCCTAAGGGCTGCTTCCTGTGTTGTTGCTCTTCCACAGGCCAAAGCAGTCTGCCCAGATATGTGGAGTAGCTAATGCCATTCATTTGTTTACTGGTATTTTCTGCGTGGAGCACATTATACTTGTGCTATGTGAACTGTACATGCTCCCTGTTCATTTCTGGGTGTAATTTAAAGTGTTTATTCTTAACTTTATAAGCCCCTGAATGATTAGATCCTAGGTTCCTCTCCGATGTGTGATACTGCAATGGTTCAGATTAACTGAGATGCTGGTACCAACACACCTCTTAGTTTAACTGGGAGGGGGCTGGGGACAGGGTTACTTCTGTGAAATAGAGTCTATGGCAGGGTCTCAAACATGCGGCCCATGGGCTGCATGCAGCCCGCGAAGTTATTTTCTGCGGCCCGCAAGCGCCTCACAGCCCCCCCGCCATCCCCCAGCGTTTACCTAGAGTGGCTCTGGCCCGGCATGGACCGGGGGCAGGGCAGGCTCCCTGCCTGCCTGCCTGCCCGCCCTGCCCCCGCGCTGCCCGGGGAAGCGGAAAGAACATGGGGGAAGAGAGGCGCAGGGGTGTGTGTTGATGTTGCTTCAGGCACCGCTCCCAGCAGCTCCCACTGGCTGCAGTTCCCCATTCCTGGCCAATGGGAGATGCTGGGGGCGGTGCCTGAAGCAACAGCAACACACGCCCCTGTGCCCTTGCTCCCCCATGTTCCAGCCGCTTCCCAGAGCAGCGCGGGTGCAGGGGGCAGGCAGGCAGGGAGCCTGCCCTGCCCCAGTGCATGCCGGGCCAGAGCCCACCCCTCGAGCCCCTCCTGCTGTTGAACCCCCTGCTCTGAGCCCCTTGCTGCACCCTGCACCCTGACCCCCTGCCATACCCCTCCTGCACCCCAACCCACTGTCCTGAGCCCCCTTCCGCACCCTGGTGCCCTGCTGTACCCTGCACCCTGACCCTCTCCTCTGATCCTCCTGCTGCACCCCGCACCCCTCCTGCACCCCAGTTCCCTGCCCTGAGCCCCACCACACCCCTCCTGCACCCCAATCCCCTGCCCTGACCCCCTGCTGCACCCCTCATCCCTCCTGCAATCCACACCCCAACTCTCTGCCCTGAGCCCCTGCCACACCCCACACCCCTCCTGCACCCCCTGGGGGCAGGGAGGGGGCGGAGTTGGGGTGGGGATTTTGGGGAAAAGGTTGAAATGGGGACAGGGAAGGGGTGGGAAGAGGCAGAGCAGGGGGTGGGGCCTCATGGAAGGGGTGGAGTGGAAGCAGGGCCAAGGGTGGCGGGGGAGAGGTGTCAGTAATGAGGCCCTCGGGCCAATGTACTAGTCCTCATGTGGCCCCCATGGTCATTTGAGTTTGAGACCCCTGGTCTATGGGCTAGTCTACACTGGCAATGCTAATGCGCTGCCACAGCAGCACTTTAACATGGCTTGTGTAGTTGCAGCATAGCGCTGGGAGAGAGCGCTCTAAAAAAGCCCACCTCCATGAGGGGCGTAGCTACCAGCCGTGGGAGCGCGGCTACCAGCGCTGGGAGCACTGTCTACACAGGCGCTTTACAGCGCTGAAACTTGCTGTGCGCAGGGGGGTGTTTTTTCACACACACCCCCCCCCGAGTGAGAAAGTTGCAGCGCTGTAAAGTGCCAGGATAGACAAGCCCTATAACATGCCTCTCCCACTGGTTCACTTGAGCCCAAATTTGTTGACCTTTAGCTCATGCATGCTGCAAGTTCACTTTATGTCCCATGCTTTTTCTGGGACAGGTTGGCTGTACTGAGTAATGTGGGAAGCCTAGTTTGGGGTGAATTGGGGAGGACATTATTTTGGACATTGGTCCTAATTTGTATATTTTATTAGTTAATTTTTAAACATGCACCCAGGGCTCTAGATCTATTTTTAAATAAACCAAAATAGAAATAAATAACTGCTTGGTATGGGCTTTGATGCTATAGAAATAGCAAGTCAGGAGGGAACACTTTACTAACCTCAACAGAAAAAAAACTGGACTGAGTGAAAACAGGCTTTAAAAGAAAAAGGAAAAGACACACCAACAACATGTATTTTAGAAGGAAAGGGGGAAATAGTACAGGAATGAACAAAAGATAAGAATGAAAATGGGAAAGTTCTTTTTAAATATGTATTTTATAGAAGATTTTTATGCTCAGACATTGCAGTAAACCATGTTGCACATGCATTTCCATTAGAGACAACCATAAATATGTATGTGGAAGGGAGTGGTAATTGGACAAAGGATACAGGTTTCTGAAAACTAATACTATACGCTGCTCTAGCATTTGCCTGCATTGTTCGTGCCTGCCAATTCATCCCTGAGTACAACAAAAGTCTTTATGTGTATCATATTAAAGGCTACATGCAATTGAACTGAAAATGACACTCTCTCTCCTGCATAGTGAAGATAGCTCTTAAAAAGACTGGGATTTTTCAGCTTGGAAGAGAGATGACTGAAGGGGATATGTCTAGAAAATCATGAATGGTGTGGAGAAAGTGAATAAGGACATGTTATTTACCCCTTCACATAACCCAAGAACCAGGGGTCACCCAATGAAATCAGTAGGCAGCAGGTTTAAAAGGAACAGAAGGAAGTATTGCTAAACACAACATACTGTTAACCTGTGTAACTCATTGCCGGGGAATGTTGTGAAGGCCAAACTATAACAAGGTTCAAAAAAGAATTAGATAAGTTCATGGAGGGTAGGTCCATTAATAGCTATTAGCCAAGATGGTCAGGGGATGCAATGCCATGCTCAGGGTATCCCTAGGCTCTGACTGCCAGAAGCTGGGAGTGGATAACAGGGGATGGATCATTTGATGACTGCCTGTTCTGTTCATTCCCTCTGAAGCACCTGGCATTGGCCACTGTCAGAAGTCAGGATACTCGGCTCGATGGACTATGGTCTGACCCATTATGGCTGTTCTTATGTTCTCCATCTGTGGCAGTGGAAGAAAGAGGGAGACAATCAGAAGGTCCGTGTGGGCAAGGTTTCTGAAGGGGTTAGAACATTTCTATGCAGAATGGCTGCTGGGTACCACCCCAGAAGTAGCTGCATACAGCTAGTGAGTAATTATCCTTATATCTTCTTCTTCAGCGCTTAGCCAGACAGTCAGCCGTAGCGATTGTTCGCCATTTGGTCCATTCCTGCACAATCACACAGGCTCGACGGCCTGAGAGTCCAACATCGGAACTGACTTTATGAACCCATGTAATAGGGGGTCTGCCTCCGGGCCGCCTCCACCCCTCGGTTGGAGGAATTTTAGCCCGGATGTTACAAGCCACCCAGAGCAGTTTATAAAATGCTTTGGGATCCTTCTGCATAGGGTGAGCTACAAGGTTCAGTTTATTTGCATTACTAAATGTCTGACCAACATAGGGACTTACATGAGACCCATTTGGCAGAAACTCAGTCCACACAAGTTAGAGGATGCTGGTGGGTTGAAGCAAACACCTAGTGGGCTTGCACAGATGATGTATGTCCTGGTTGAGAAGGATCCCAAAATGTTTTACAAGCTGCATATAGGGGACATCGTTGTACATGTCATATTCAACAATTGCTTCTCTCATTAATGTTACAAAATTGTGGCCACTTATTGCATCCTGATTGTCACATGCATGGCATCCTGAAACTTTGCACAATAGTAGGGCAAGAAGTCTGGACCAAAAGCACAGGCATCTACCATTTGGACCAAAGGAAATTCTCTTTTGTTTGCATGGCGTCTGTGACAGGCAGCTGAACAGGTCTGATTCTATACCATGGAGCTCAAGTGTACAATACATTTTTAGCCAGTGCATTACAATAAGTTCACTAGCAAACCCAAAGAGCTTCATCGTCTGGGACTGGAATATAGAATCTTTCATTTTAGATTGCTAGTTCAAATCTGGCCTAGACTGCTATACCCTCTGAAGGCTGTTTAGTATCTGCTGTGGAAAAAAATGGTGGTTGCAGTCCATTTCCTAGTGAACAACTGTTCCCATGTTACAACCACCACCACAACTGACTAACTGGCACTCTTGTTAGTAATCTCAGAAAATAAGACAACTGAATAGACATGGAGACTAAATTTCACCCTCTTCACTAGAGGTGATCCCTCCAATGCAGGGTTGAGGCATATTGGCAGAGCACTGTGGAGAAGCTTGCCTTTGTCAGTCCTGTTCTGTGGGGAGGACTCGGCTTACAGAGATGTGAAAGGTGCCAGACTGACAAGCACAGCATTAATGTAAAATCTGTTCTTTAAAAGGTGTCCTATGCTGTAGTAGGTTGTATACCATCTGGTTGAACTATTTGCTGAAGTGGGAGTTCTTATAATTGGCTGGACTCAGACAAGAGACTCACAAGTTTTCATAAGTGTGATTTAGCATAGGTGTGAAATGTCCTCTTCTTCTTTGTCTGGTTTGTCAGCCAGGAGATGTCTGTTCCAGAAGCAAAGGTCAAAAACAGTAGTTAGTGTGCGCAATGTTTGTTTTGTATAAGACCAAAGACAGGGGCTGCACTTACAACCCATTAGGAGAGAATACATTGTGGGTGCAGTGTTGGGGAGTGCAGAGAGAGCAGCTTTGGAAGTGGACAGCTGGTAAATGATGGGCTGATGCTTGGGTGGTTAAAGACTAAACCAGAATAAATAAATAAATGTTATAAAGAACTGAGCAGGGGACTCCAAGTATTTCTGAACCATGTAGCGGCAAAGAAATGGGTGCCTCAGGGGAGTACTGAGTGCACAGCTCAGCAATTCATTAACTACAGAGACTGGAATGATTAAAGATTTCATATTAAAGACTGAAGAGTGGCCTCATGTAAGGCCAGATACCTACCACTCTCCCTTCCATGCCCACAAGGGTGAACATCCTACTAGTACCTAAACAAGGGCCAACCCACCTTTCCTGGAAGTCAATGGGAGTTGTATTCTGCTAAGATTCTTACACTGTGCCTATCACAGTAGCATATGAGCACCTACTGTTTTGCTGCTAGCATCTACAATAGCAGGATCAGACCCTAAATGTATGTTTCATTGGCGCTACCTTTGATAAAGGTAGGCTCCATGTCAGCTTTCTTGCACAGGGAGTGAGTGGCAGCCTGCTAGGTCAGCTCTAGATCCCTGGCTTCCCTGTGACTCTCTCATTCTACTACTTCTATTTTTGAAGATCCTTCTGAATAACATATACAGTTTCAGACCATGGGGAGTTATGCTATCCAGGCAGCTGTAGTTTATTTGTGTCAAGGTAGGGGCACTAATGTGTATTTGGCCATTCAGAATCACAATTCTTTCAACATCTTCTAAATCTCAACTTCATCATTTCTACAGAAATGGTGTCTGGTAACTATTTCAACAGCTTAACCCTTAAATCACTGGATTCCCCCAGCCTTTACCACTCCCCCAAATGCTTCTCTTTATGTGCATGTGTGTTTGTATGATACACAAGGGCTTAGTCTTCAACTGGTTTAAAAAAAAAAGTTTTGCACTTAAATTTTCCTCCCACAATCAGCTGTGACAGGGTTGCCTACTTTCATGCAGTATGTGCCTTTGATTGTAAAGCATTGGGTACAGGCTTATTTCTTTCACCAAAGCTTTATGCTTCTACAATTCTATCTTTTCTCCAACTAACATTTCCTTCAGTTCTTTGTTTTCTTCCCTTAAAGCCTTCAATTTTGCAGCCCTGCCAAAATGTCTGCATTTTCTTAAATTCTCATTTCCTCTGGCACTCACTTCATGCTTATAGTTACAGTAACTTAAAAAAAGAGATTTTACATTGAGCCCAATTTCCAGTCTGTATCTTCAGTTTTAATATTGCTTCACTGCTGACTTTATTCTCATGTTTCTGCTTGATGCAAATGTACCTGCTTCAGTTTGGAAACATTAATTCACTTCAAAGTCAGACCTGTTTAAAACAAACAAACAAACAAAAAAAACCAAGGAGGGGATGGGGCTTGATGTGTTCTGGTTCCTTTTATTAACTTAGTTTTTATTTGCTGTGCAAAGGCCTAATTTGTGTTTAGTTTTATATCAGATGTTGCTGGTTACCCAT
This sequence comes from Mauremys mutica, assembly GCF_020497125.1. Taxonomy (NCBI): domain Eukaryota; kingdom Metazoa; phylum Chordata; order Testudines; family Geoemydidae; genus Mauremys; species Mauremys mutica. The sequence goes on from NC_059075.1 coordinate 59,341,032, forward strand.
ATCTCTTCTGCCTTGGGCCTCATTGTGCTGTTCACAAAATTAGCATTTTGTGTGTGATTTGTTTTCTTCTGCAGGTACACAAATATGTTCACACACACACACACACACACACACACACACACACACACACACACACACACACACACACACACACACACACACACACACCCCTCCCCCAACAACAACACACACCCACAACTCCAAAAACATGCCAGGCTAATTCCTGCAATGGGCTGATGCTTCTTGAGAGGTGCAGATTAAAGATGCTGAATAGCTCTCATGAGTCATTAAGCATCATGTTGAATCTGAACCTCCGTGCACCAAGAATAGATTAAGATATTTGCTAAACAAGATGGTAAACAGAAGTAAAAATAATGATTTTCCTTTAAGCCTAGACTTGCAAGGCATTTTAAAATAATGAAACTTCACAATTCCATTATTAAATGTTTTCACAGCCATTTTTCACATGCGTAAACTGAGACAAAGAGGTTGAGGCCTAGATTTTCAAGATCATTTGTATACCTGCATGCCTCAGTTCTACATGCACTTACCCCAATTGCACATATAATCATAGCAAGTATGCATGTGAATTAGAGGTAGGCACACACACACACACACACACACACACACACTTTTCTGAAACATCTGAGCCTAAGTGACTTTCCTAACCACAAAGTGAATCAGGGCTAGAGCTGTTGATAGAATCCAGGAGTTCTGACACCCAGTTCTCTTGCAGTTTCTTCTACTTTTCTTTAGAAAGTAGGGCTTGCCTTATATAGGACATTGGCCTTTGTATTGTCTTGATCAGTGAACACAGTGGTTTTAGAAAGTCTCTTTCTTGTATGAATATCTTCTAGGAGACTGTATGAAGTACAGAAGGGGCAGTGGGAGCAGAAACTTATTTTGTGAAATGTAATAAGAGCATAACTAAGTTTGCTCTAGACAAAGATTCTCTGACTATCTGGGGAACATAGCGAGAGACCCCTAAGGGGAAGTTGAGACACACCAGTAGTTGGGGAAATGAAAGACCATCATTTTTGAAAACTGTCATCAGAAGTTGCAAATCTCTTGCTGCTTAGTGAGAAAAACCCCCTTCCATGATTTGCTATGCACTTAATCAGACATATGTCAACTTCCTCAATCTGATACTTTAAAGAAGTTATCAGCACTAAGGGTCACATTATTACTAAAGTAAATCCAGGAATTAGTAGCAAATCTGAAGGTGGAAGACAATATGGGTGAAAGGAATCATGAAGTTACAGATTTCATGATTCTAAGGGTATGGCTACACTGGCAAGTTGCAGCACTGGAAAGCCTCCACCAGCGCTGCAATTAGTAAGTGGCCACACCTGCAGGGCACTTCCAGCGCTGCAACTCCCTGGCTGCAGCGCTGGCCGTACACCTCACTCAGCATGGGGAATAAGGATTCCAGCGCTGGTGCTGCAGCGCTGGTCATCAAGTGTGGCCACACACCAGCGCTGTGATTGGCCTCCAGGGTATAAGGATGTATCCCAGAATGCTTTTATAAATTACTCCCTTTGTTTTGTTATGCAGCCTCTCTTTGTTTTGTTGTGAACTCCGAGCTCCGTAGCTCCGTTGATCCCGGAGCTGTTTATCTACAAACACAGCTCCTGTTTGCTGTGATCAATCTGTGAACAATCAAATGAGATAATGAGGCAGGCAGGGAGTGAGTGTTTGCTTGGCAGAAACAGCGGGGGCAGAGGGAAGAAAGGGAGTCGTGTTGGCTGCAGGCTGTTTGCAGTTAAGAGTTAAGGGTAAGGGATCGGGAACATGTTCTGATTTTTCAAGTCAGGAAGCTAACACACAGTGTTGGCTTCAAAAATCCACTCTCTCTCTCTCCCCCCGCTCCCTGTCACACTACGCCCCACCCCACCCCCCTCTTTTGAAAAGCACCGTTGCTGCCACTTGAATGCTGGGATAGTTGCCCATAATGCATCACTCCCAACAGCGCTGCAAATACTGCAAATGTGGCCACACACCAGCGCTGGTAGCTGTGAGTGTGGCCACACACCAGCGCTGGCCCTGCACAGCTGGACGACCAGCGCTGCAACTACCAGCGCTGCAGATTTGTAAGTGTAGCCATACCCTAAGTAAAGGAAGGAGTGAAAGCAGCAGCAGGAGGACAATGGATTTTTTAAAAAAGCAGATTTCAAACTCGGAGCTGACAGATAAGCTCCTATGTGAATAATATCAAAGGGAAAAAGGAGTTCTGGACAGCTGGCAGTTTCTCAAGAAGACAATATTAAACACACAACTACAGATTAACCTGATGCAAAAGATAGGAAGAATAGTACGAAACCAATATCGCTCCACCAGGAGCTTCTTTAGTTACCTGAAAATCAAAAAGGAATCCTACAAAAATTGGAAACATGAACAAATTGCTTAAAAGGACTACAAAGAATAGCACAAGTATGTAGGAACAAAATCAGAAAGTCTAAGGCACAAAATGAATTACACCTAGCAAGGGACATAAAAAAACCAATAAGACAATGTTTGTTAAATACATTAGGAGCAAGAGGATGACAAAGGCAAGTATAGGTCTCTGTGACAGGGCAACACTTTCCCAGTTTTCTGATGCCCCAGAACCTGCTCAGACCCACTTTTGTCTTATGCGTTGGCTGTATTTTATTCTAAACCTGTTCACAAACAAACACCAGTAGGGTACAATATCACAATTTTAACTTCCAGAGCCCTACCAAGGACTGAAAGAAGTAGGAGGAAAAGTGGTCTCCCCTCTTCTCTCTAGGGGGCTCCTTCATTCAAGGCTCAGCTAGTCCTGTTCTCCCTCCTGTAAGACTGCCTTAGGGCTTGGCTACACTTGCAAGTTGCAGCGCTGGGAGTTACAGCGCTGGTCATGCAGCTGTGTAGGGACAGCGCTGGTGTGTGGCCACACTGACAGCTACCAGTGTTGCAGTGTGGCCACACTTGCAGCATTTGCAGCACTGTATTGAGAGGTGCATTGTGGGCAGCTATCCCACAGAGCACCTCGTCCCATTTTGGTGCTGTGGGTTGTGGGAAGGGGACGGAAGGGTGCGGGTCATTCCGCTTCCTGTCCCAACGCCCCGTGGTGCATCGCTTCGCATCCCAGCATTCACAGTTTTTCCGGCCACGTTTGGCGCCATTGTGAGTCTCTTTCTGTTTTTTACTCTCTGTCTGTGAATCGCAATTTCTGTGGGAAATGGAGCCCGAGCTGCTGAGGACTGTGCTGATGAGTGTCGTCAGCACAACACGTTTGGCAGTTGAGCTCTTCCTTCAGCTCCAAAGTGACAGTGAGGAGTCCGACGATGATATCGAGTCGCCTGCCGCGTGTGACACTACAGTGCTTGTCGCATTCACAGAAATGCTCAGCACCATTGAACGCCGCTTTTGGGCTCGGGAAACAAGCACTGAGTGGTGGGATCACATCGTCATGGAAGTCTGGGATGACGAGCAGTGGCTGCAGAACTTTCGTATGAGAAAAGCCACTTTCATGGGACTGTGTGCTGAGCTCGCCCCCACCCTGCGGCGCAAGGACACAAGATTGAGAGCTGCCCTGACGGTGGAAAAGCGGGTGGCTATTGCAATCTGGAAGCTGGCAATTCCAGACAGCTACCAGTCGGTCGGGAACCAGTTTGGAGTGGGAAAGTCGACCGTTGGAATCGTGTTGATGCAAGTTTGCAGGGCAATTAATCGCATCCTGCTAAGAAGGACCGTGACTCTGGGGAACATGCAGGACATTGTGGATGGCTTTGCACAAATGGGTTTCCCTAACTGTGGAGAGGCGATAGATGGGATGCATATTCCTATTCTGGCACCCCCCCACCTAGCATCCGAGTACGTTAATCGGAAGGGATATTTCTCTATGGTTTTCCAGGCGCTTGTGGATCACCGTGGGCGTTTCATTGACATTTACACAGGCTGGCCTGGAAAGGTGCATGATGCACGCATCTTTCGGAACAGTGGCCTGTTCAGGAAGATGCAGGCAGGGACTTATTTCCCAGACAGGAAGATCACAGTAGGGGATGTCGAAATGCCCATTGTGATCCTTGGAGACCTCGCTTACCCGTTACTGCCTTGGCTCATGAAACCCTACACAGGGAAGCTTGACAGGAGCAAGGACCGGTTCAACTACAGGCTGAGCCGGTGCCGAATGACTGTGGAGTGTGCTTTTGGGCGTTTAAAAGCCCACTGGAGGTCCCTGTATGAGAAGCTAGACTTGGGGGAAAGCAGCATCCCTGCGGTTATATCCGCATGCTGTACCCTCCATAATATTTATGAAGGGAAGGGTGAAACATTCAGTCAGGCAAGGACCACCGAGGTTCAAGTCCTGGAGGCTGAATTTGCACAGCCAGAGAGCAGGGCTACTAGAGAGGCCAGCACAGGGCTACAAGGATTAGGGATGCCTTGAGGGAAGAATTTGAGGCTGAAAGCCAACAGTAATGTTTGCTACCTTGCATGGGAGTGAAGTGCAGTGGTTACACTGTTAGGATTCTATTATCCCTAACATGATTTGCAGTGACTGTTTCTTTACTGGGATAAGGTATCTTTCACTATCTGCAATAATAAAGACTGTTTTCAAAGCCAAGATTTATTTTATTGAAAAGAAAAAAACTTCATTGACAGACACACAACATTTCAGGAACCTAGGGCAGGGGGGTGGGTTGGTGAACTGTACAGTCACAAGTTTGCATATGTCCTGTCTGCAGTGCTGTGCAATGGCTGCTGCACTTCAGGGTGCCTATACTGCATGGTGATGGGGGTTGCGTGCAGAGGGTAAGGGTCGTAGTTCTCAGGGCTGGTTGGTGAACGTACAGGTGTTGGAGGCAGCTGGTGGTGGTAAGAACCTGGATGCTGGGGAAGGGGGTTTGGAGCTGACATTGGGGCAGAAGAGAATAAAATTTGGGACGGGGGGGCTGTGGGGCAGCACGGGACTGCTCTGCCTGCATGGCTATGAGTGCATGGAGAGAGTCGGCTTGGCGCACCAGGATGCCTAGCAGCTGGTTTGTGCTTTTCCTCTTTGCCACAGCGTTTCTCCGCCAATGTCTCTGGCGGATCCTGCTTTCCCTTTCTCTCCACTCCTGCAGGTGTTTACTCTCTCTAGCAGAGTGATCAATAACTGTTTTCAGCATGTCTTCCTTGGTTTTTCGCAGCTTTTTCCTCAGATTCTGTAGCCTCTGTGCTGTGGTGGAGCTTGGCAGTCCAGCAGTCAAGGTCACTTTTGGAAGGCAAAAATGGCAACAGTTAACAGGGTAGCATTGTTCATTATCTCATCCAAACAGTAATTCCCACACACTGAAGGAGTTTACAGTCTCCACTTTAGCATACTTTTCCCACACCAAATAAGAGCACACATAACACAACAGGAGCCACGAAATGGTGAGTAAGGGGTACTGGGTGCTTCAGGGCTGTGCAGGGGTTTCTGTGCGTTGGGGACAGCAAACAGCTGCAGGGGGGATCTGCACTAAACAGTCTCCCAACATTTTCCACAGGAGTTACTCCTGGAAGATATCTCGCTGCTGCGGGTCACCAGGGAAGAGCGGGAAGGTCTTCTACAGCAATGCGGATTCCGCCCTGGCCCCTATGCAGCTTGCCTGTGTGCAGCAATGGTCCCCCCACCCCTCGCGGTCCCCCCACCCCTCAGGACGCGTTAGCCTGACTGGGACAAGGACCACAGTGGCTCTCCCTATAAACCTGCGCAGGCACATTGCCCACGCTCTGGCTGAAACTTTTGAGGAGATTACTGCAGCCGATAACCGCGACGTGATAGACCACATCAATGGGCTATTCCACATCTAGGCATGCATGCATGCAGCCCTAACCCCCCCTCCTCTCCCGAAACATTTCCACCCTGAAAATAAAAGCCGCTTACCGGTAACCCGCTCCTCTGCTTGTCCTTCAGCAACTGCTGGCTGCTGCGATTGGCTACCTTCCTCCTGGCTTGAGAAGAGCTCCTGGCTGCATGCCTCCTGGGACTCTGGGGTGTCTTCCCCCATCCCAGTAGCTTCACTCGTGGTTTCCTCCCCCCCCCCGCCGCCTCCTCCTCCTCCTCCTCCTGTCCCCCACCCTGCTCAGAAGTGTCCATCGTGGTCCTCGGATTGGCAGTGGGGTCACCCCCAAGTATCGCGTCCATCTCCCTGTAAAAACGGCAGGTCGTGGGGGCAGCGCCGGAGCGGTGGTTTCCCTCGCGGGCTTTGTAATAGGCACTCCGCAGCTCCTTTACTTTAACCCTGCATTGCAGCGCGTCCCGATCATGGCCCCTATCCAGCATGGACCTTGATACCTGCTCAAAGATATCATAATTCCTACGGCTGGAGCGCAGCTGGGACTGCACAGCTTCCTCCCCACAAACACTAATGAGGTCCATCAACTCGCCATTGCTCCATGCTGGGGCTCGTTTGCCGCATGGAGGCATGGTCACCTGTAAAGATTAACTGATTGCACTCCACACCTGGCTGCAGCAAACAGGAAGGGGATTTTTAAAATTCCCGGGGCATTTATAGGGCGGGTCACCTGAGGCCAGAGCAGTAGAGTGCAAACTGATGAGCAGAGTGGCTGAACAGGAATTCTGGGATATCTCCTTATTCCCTGGAGGCCAGTTAAAGCGCTGGTGTGTGTCCACACCTGATGAGCAGCGCTGGATCACCAGCGCTGCATTCCTTAGGCCTGGTCTACACTAGGACTTTAATTCGAATTTAGCAGCGTTAATTCGAATTAACCGCGCACCCGTCCACACCAGGAAGCCATTTAATTCGACATAGAGGGCTCTTTAGTTCGAATTCTGTACTCCTCCCCGACGAGGGGAGTAGCGCTAAATTCGACATGGCTATGTCGAATTAGGCTAGGTGTGGATGCAAATCGAACTTAGTAGCTCCAGGAGCTATCCCACACTGCACCACTCTGTTGACGCAATGGACAGCAGTCCGAGCTTCGATGTTCTGACCAGCCACACAGGAAAAGGCCCGGGAAAATTTGAATTCCTTGTCCTGTCTGGACAGTTTGAATCTCATTTCGTGGTTGGACATCGGGGCGAGCTCAGCAGCACCGGCAGCAATGCAGAGCTCTCCAGCAGAGGAGTTCATGTAATCTCTGAATAGAAAGAGGGACCCAGCATAGACTGACTGGGAAGTCTTGGATCTGATCGGTGTGTGGGGCGAGGAGTCTGTGCTTTCGGAGCTGCGCTCCAAAAAACGGAATGCAAAGACCTACGAGAAGGTCTCCAAAGCCATGAGAGACAGAGGATACAGCCGGGATGCAACGTAGCGCCGCGTGAAAATCAAGGACCCCAGACAAGGCTACCAAAAAATCAAAGCGGCAAACGGACGCTACGGAGCCTGCCACCACTGCCCCACCAGTGACCATGGACTCTGACGATGTGACAGTGTCAACGGACAGTTCCTCGGCGATGTTCACGGACGGGGAAGATGAGGAAGGGTTAGTGGAGGACGAGGCAGGCGACAGCGCTTACAACGCTGGTTTCCCCGACAGCCAGGATTTCTTCATCACCGTCAGGAAGATCCCCTACCAACCCTCCCCGGCCGTTAACCCGGACCCTGAATCAGGGGAAGGAGCAGTCGGTAAGTGCTTGAAACATGTAAATTTTTATTCTTAATATAACAGGAATCTGAAGTATATGAAAAGGAGGTCTCTCTCTATATATATATGGGGATAGAACAGAAATCCTCCTGGGAGATCTCCACGAAGCTCTCCTGGAGGTAATCGAAAAGCCTCCGCAGGAGGTTCCTGGGGAGAGCTGCCTTATTGGGTGCTCCGTGGTAGAACACTTTTCCGCGCGAGGCTTTCATGAGGTACTCAGGGAGCATTGCCTCCCTGAGCACGGCTGCATAGGCCCCTGGTTTGTGCTGGCTTTCACGCAGCATGCGCTCTCTATCTCCTTCAGTGACCGTCCTCAGGGTGCTCTCGCTCAGAGACTCCTGCATCTAATTAGGGGAATTACTGTAATGTTACGCCTGGTCCAAAGTATTTTTAAAAAATCTCCGGACAGACGGTGTAGCAGAGACTCAGCACGCTGCTGCGTGACAAGCGTAACGGAAAGCCAAAGAATCAAATGGACGCTCATGGAGGGAGGGGGGACTGAGGACGCAAGGTATCCCAAAGTTCCTGCTGTCTCCGAAAAGCATTTGCATTCTTGGCTGAGCTCCAAATGCTTCTAGGGTCAAACACAGTGTCCGCGGTGGGTCAGGGTATAGCTCGGCAATTTACGCACCCCCCCACCCACCCCCAGAAGTGAAAGGGAAAACAATCCTCTGTTGACTCTTTTACATGTCACCCTATCTTTACTGAATGCTGCAGATAGATGCGATGCTGCAGCACTGAACACCAATATCCTTGCTCCCCCACCCCGCCATGGGTGGCTGACGGTACAATATGACTGATATCCATCATCATCATCAGCCTATTGGCACATGGGGCAGTGCAAAAGGACTGGTAACCATGCCGACTAGCATCAGTGAGGTCGATCAAGGGCGCCTGCTCCTAATTTTTCCTGGTAGATGGTGCAGTATGGCTGGTAACCGTCCTCATCATAGCAACAGGGGGCTCAGCTCCATCAGCCCCCACCCTTCATGTGTAAAGAAAAGATTCAATTGCCCCTGGACTAGCAGAGGGATGCTGGGCTCCTCTCCTCCACACTCCTTAATGTCCTGTCTGGACTATCATAGCAGCTGGAGGCTGCCTTCCACTCATTTCTCACTAACAAGTCACTGTGTCTTATTCCTGCATTCTTTATTACTTCATCACACAAGTGGGGGGATAATGCTATGGTAGCCCATGAAGGCTGGGGGAAGAACGGAATGAACAGGTGGGGTTGTTGCAGGAGCACCCCCTGTGAATAGCATACAGCTCATAATTTCTGCAGGATCTGACACAGAGCAGCTGTGCTCTCTGGTTCTATGGTACAGTGGTTCTCTAGTACACTTGCCCATATTCTAGGCAGGACTGATTCTATTTTTAGATACCAAAAAGGAGGGATTGACTCAGGGAGTCATTCCCAATTTTGGCTTTTGCGCCCCTGGCTGATCTCAGCCAGGGGCACTTATGACAGCAGCAAATAGTGCAGTGCAAAAGGACTGGTAACCATGATCATCTTATTACCAATTTATAGTATGGTAGATGGTACAGTATGGCTGGTAACCATCTCTGCTGTCATGCAAAAGCAAAAGCATGCTGCTGTGTAGCGCTGCTGAATCGCCTCTGTGAGCGGCATCTAATACACATACGGTGACAGGCACAAAAGGCAAAACAGGCTCCATGGTTGCCATGCTGTGGCGTCTGCCAGGGCAATCCAGGGAAAACGGGCTCGAAATGATTGTCTGCCGTTGCTTTCCCGGAGGAAGGGATGACTGATGACATTTACCCAGAACCACCCGCGAAAATGGTTTTTGCCCCATCGGGCACTGGGATCTCAACCCAGAATTCACAGAGACAGACTAGACTGTGTTCATTGTTCGCAAAAATGTATCTTTGCAAGGAATTCACTCCCTTTTTCCCATCACACAGCTTCGACTGTCTCCAGACCTGCCACAGCATCCCCCTCACAGAGGCTGGCAAAGATTAGGCAGCGAAAGAAAAAGACACGGGACGAGATGTTCGCTGAACTTATGGGGTGCTCCCGAGACGAGGCGGCCCAGCAGAGCCAGTGGAGGGAGACCCTCTCTCTGTACCAGCGCTCACACAGCGAACGGGAGGAGAGGTGGCGTGAGGAAGAGAAGCAGGCGACTCAAACGCTGCTTGGACTAATGAGGGAGCAAATGGACACGCTCCGGCGCCTTGTGCATGTTCTGCAGGACCGCAGGCAGGAGGACAGAGCCCCCCTGCAGTGTATCTGCAACCGCCCTCCCCCGCCACAAAGTCCCATACCCCTCACCCAAAATAACTAGAAGGAGGGGCGCCAGAGGCCGTGAAAACTGTCACTGCACCTCAGCAGAGTGCTCAAGTACCCAAAAGCTCTCATACCCTAAATTTTGAGAAGTCCTTTCCTTCCCGCCTCACCCAAGCCCCCGTCCCAGTTTCATCCCCTAACTGTCTAGTTGATAATAAAAAATACTTTTCTGTTAATTACTGTTTCCGTCATGTTCTTTTAGAGGAGACTGTGTTTGAAGGCGGGGAAGGGGGTTGGTAATTGGACAGGACAATCACCTTTACCAGGGTACAGACACGGGGGCAGGATCAGCAGCAGGTCACACACACAGTGCAGTCAGTAGGCACCCTGATCGGTATGGGAGGTGGTTTGCAGGTTCTGTGTGGGTGGGGGGGGTACGTGACTTTGTAGCGGGGAGGGCGGTTACAGATCTCATGCAACGGTCCCTGTCCTGGACCACAGAGCCACGCAGCAGAGGAATCTGTATCCGTCCTCCCCCGCCAAAAGGCCACATAGCCCCCGCACCACAGAGTCCCAAAAAGGAGGGATGGCAGGCTCCGTTGAAACAACCAGTCCGGCACTGCAGACCGCTCTGGGAGCAGGAGCCTGTCATTCCTCGAGTTTAGAGGCGGTCTTTACATCACCGCACACCCTACCCAGCACAGTCCGCGTCCCAGTTTCAACCCTTTAACGCAAAGTCATCAATAAAGAAACCTTTGTAAAGTTACAGTGGAACATGTATTTTATTTTTAAACGTGTGTTGGAAGTGGGGGAAGCGGGGTGGACGGGATATGTAACTTCAGATGCTAGTCAACAGTAACTTGGTAAAGAAACAGGGGCAGGTTCAGCTTCTCTGTAAAGAAACTGAACAGTCACAGGTCACGCTGCTCGCTGGTACTTGAAGAGTTCCTTGTCGCTGTGCAAGGCGCCTGCATAGGGCTTCACGAGCCAGGGCATTAGCGGGTAGGCTGGGTCCCCAACGATCACTATAGGCATCTGCACATCCCCAAGAGTTATTTTGTGGTCCGGGAAGAAACTACCTTCCTGCAGGCGTCTAAACAGACCAGAGTTCCTGAAAACACGCGCGTCATGAACTTTGCCTGGCCACCCGACGTTGATGTTGGTAAAACGTCCCCCATGGTCCACCAGTGCTCGCAGCACCATTGAAAAGTAGCCCTATTTCTCAGCAGCTGACTGTGGAAGAGGTGGACGATAAGGTGCGAGGAGTTGACAACGGCCATAACTGCAGCGGGATCCGTGCTCAAAGTGCTGTGGCGCCCGCGCTGTCACTGAGCAGAAAAGTGCATGAACAGATTGCCCGCAGGCGCTTTCAGGGAGGGAGGGAGGGCATGATTGATGGTTCAATGATGACAGTTACCCAAAACCACCCTCGACACATTTTTTCCCCCAGCATGCATTGGGGGGGAAATCCCAGAATTCCAATGGGCAGCGGGGAGTGCGGGAACTGTGGGATAGCTTCCCACAGTGCACCACTTCCAAAGTCGACGTTTGCCCCGTTACTGTGGACTCACACAGTCGAATTAGTGTATTTAGTGTGGATACACAAATTCGACTTCATAAGGTCGATTCCACAAATTCGACTTAAGTTGATTCGAAATAGTCTTGTAGTGTAGACATACCCTTATACCCCAACCCGACCAGGTGCACAGCCAGCGCTGCAGCCAGGGAGTTGCAGTGCTGGATGTGCCTTGCAAGTGTGGACGGAGAATAATTGCAGCGCTGGAAAGCCTCCACCAGCGCTGCAACTTGCAAGGGCTTGGCTACACTTGCAAGTTGCAGCGCTGGTGGAGGCTTTCCAGCGCTGCAGTTAGTAACTGTCCACACTGGCTGTGCACCTGGTCGGTTTGGGGAATAAGCATTGCAGCGCTGGTGATCCAGCACTGCTCGTCAAGTGTGGCCACACACCAGCGCTTTAATTGGCCTCCAGGATATTAGGAGATATCCCAGAATGCTTTTAACTAAATTACTCTCTTTGTTTTGTTATGCAGCCTCTCTTTGTTTTGTTGTGAACGAGCTGTGCGCGGAGCTCCGTTGCCGGTGCTGCTTATCTAAAAAACAAACAGAGCTCCTGTTTGCTGTGATCAATCTGTACCTGGCTGTAAACAATCAAATGAGAGGCAGGCAGGGAGTGAGTGAAACAGCGGGGAGTCGTGTTGGATGCAGGCTGTTTGCAATTAAGAGTTAAGACTAAGGGGTTGGAAACATTTTCTGATTTTTTCAAGGCAGGAAGCTAAACACACAGTGTTGGCTCCAAAAATCCACTCTCTCTCTCCCCCCGCTCCCTGTCACACTAGACCCCACTCCACCCCCCTCTTTTGAAAAGCACGTTGCTGCCACTTGAATGCTGGGATAGCTGCCCATAATGCATCACTCCCAACAGCACTGCAAATGCTGCAAGTGTGGCCACATACCAGCACTGGTAGCTGTGAGTGTGGCCACACACCAGCGCTGTTCCTACACAGCTGCACGACCAGCGCTGTAACTCCCAGCGCTGCAACTTTCAAGTGTAGCCAAGCCCCAAGTGTAGCCAAGCCCTTACTGTCTTTTTATCAGGTTGTTCAGCTGAAGACTAATTAGTTCCTTCCCTCCACAGTCTCTCCCGATTCACTAATTATTCAATCAGCTCTTACTGGGGAACTAATTGAGGAGAGTGCTGATCCAGAATTCAGAGGAGATGACTTAAATAGAATGGTAACATGGAGACCTCAGAGCAGGATGGTCAGGCAGCAGAAGAAAAATGTAGGGCTCTTGAATCAGAATGAAAACTTTGTGCTCCTAAAAAAATAGAAGCTTCATCAGGAAAATACCTTCCCAAAACACTGATTAAATACTTCCTTTAGATTTAAAGATATTGTCTCAGTTCTTCCAATAAGGGAAGCTTTGGAGACACCTGTTTCTCAGTCATTACATTATTACTTCTAATGAGTAATATGTTGGTCTCAAAATATTCAGTATATTTGTCTCCCTCAGAGCTAAAAAAGGTCAGCCACATTCTCATTATTATGCATGGATATTCCAGCCATTGCAAGCATGTTCAATAAGCATCCATGAGCTATGGTCAAGAAGTGTTGAGAAAAGGGTCTAGTAGCCAGCAATAAACATTTCCCTTCTTTAGAGTGAAGCTCATTAATTTTGACTCAATTTTAAGGCTTTTGGCTCTGGCAATGGTTGAGTTTGATACTGTGTGGTCAGGGAGAGCTTTACAATTCCACAAATACTTATTTTTAGATCTTGCACATTTGAATTGTCACAGCAGTTTGGCAACTCTGTATTGGTGTCTCATTGCAGGGGGACTATCTAGCAACTGCAGTAGCAACCAATGACAGAGAGAGGGTAGAAATCCACCCATGTTTCTGGGTCAGGAAGACCACATGGTCCAACAGGGAGACCTAAAAAGTAAAGAGATCACATAGAGATTCAGACCAAGAAAACCCTGCAGTGCAGAACTACGTGTGAAGTTTCATTTCTCTATTATGATACTTTTGAAATGGTCTCTGCACCTTTAATGGATGAGTTAGGCACCTGAAACCATACTGGAGATGACTTTTTTCACATTTTTCTGTCCATTTTCAATGCATCCCAATGGAACAGAGAAGTACCAAGCTATGCACAAAGTCTCATGAGAGTTAATTGTGATCAGCTCCCAAGTGCTCACAAGAGGCACCGTTAAAAGCCAAGAGCCTTGGTCTGTTGAAGAGAGGCTCTTGTTGGAGGAGGAATCTTGACAGCTCAGGCTCTTGACAGGGAATCAAGTCTTCTGGGAGATTCAAGGTTCTTGAGGGGGTAAAGAGACTTCTTGACAACTTTATAGGCCTCAGTATATTTTCATTTTACTCTCTAGATCATTGTTGGGAACCTGCAGCCCACGGGCCGCATGCGGCCTGTCAGGGTAATCCGCTGGTGTACCGCGAGACAGTTTGTTTACATTGACAGTCCGCAGGCATGGCCGCCCGCAGTGCCCAGTGGCTGTGGTTCACTGTTCCCGGCCAATGGGAGCTGCATGTTTTCTAGAGGGTGTGGAAAATACATGGGTGTAGTGAAAAATGGACTGGAGGATAGAGGAAGCAAGGAGAAAAGAATGATTAAAGAACTCCACTGCATCCTTTGATAGGGACATGCAACCCTAAAGATTTCTTCACTTGCTACATCACTGCTCCAGAATGATGGCACTGCTATCACCACTCTTCCTTCCTGAGCTGTGACTTATTAGCAAGAGGTGTTCCTGTCGAGGGATACAGTGTGCTCCTTGCCCAGTGTTCCCTGCCCAGGGCCGGTGCAAGGATGTTTCCACCTTGCGCCCTCCCTGAGCCTTGCGGCAGCTCCCTGCCTCCCCCCTGCCCTGAGGCACCCCCCCCCACAGCAGTTTTCCCCCCCCCCCACCCTGAGGCGCCTCCCCTGTGGCAGCTTCCCCCCCCCACCGCCCGGGGAGCCGGGCGGCAGCTCCCCACCCCAGCTCACCTCTGCTCCGCCCCCTCCCCAAGCCCTGTGGCAGCTCCCCACCCACCCTCCGCCCTGAGGCACCTCCCCCCCGGCCCACGGCAGCTCCCCCCCCCCGCCCGGGGAGCCGTGTGGCAGCTCCCTGCCCCAGCTCACCTCTGCTCCGCCTCCTCCTCGAGCACGCTGTCGCTGCTCCACTTCTCCCACCTCTCAGGCTTGCGGTGCCAATCAGCTGTTTGGCGCCGCAAGCCTGGGAGAGAGAGAAGCAGAGCAGGGCGGAGTGCTCAGGGGAGGAGGCGGAGCAGAGGTGAGCTGAGGCGGGGAGTTCCCGGGCTTGCCACCCCCCCCCCCTTACTTGCTGCAGACGGCCCTCCCCGCACTCCTCTGCCCCAGCTTCCTCTGCCTAAATGCCGACGATGACCAGGGTGGCCAAAGATCCGGTCGCCGCCGAAGAAAATGCCACCCTCCCAAACACCAACACCCTAGGCGACTACCTAGGTTGCCTAATAGGTTGCACCGGCCCTGTCCCTGTCCCTGTCCCTGCCCCTGCCCCTGCTGGTTGCACGAGTTAGGGACCATGATGGGTAATGGAACTCAAGTCTCAGACAGCACTGCAAAGCTCAGTCCTTAAAACAAACTCACAGCATCCAAAAACAAAACAAAAAAAATCTGGTGTACTTATGCTCAAAGCCATACATTTGACACAGACTCAAGAGATGATAGTTTATAACTGAGCAGTATGATTAAAAAAGAACCCATAATTTGTGTGTGCAGAAACGTTATAATTTCTGATTGTAGTGGGGTGGTCACTCCCCTCTGGCCCTGAAGGGGTTAAAGAAGCCCTGGAGAGGGCTGCGGCTGGGGAAAAGGAGTGAAAGCAGCAAAGCTAGGCTGCTTGAGGTAGCAGCCACAGCTGTGGCCAGCTCAATTAGAGCCCAGCTGACTCTGATAAGAGGGCTGTGGGGCAGAAGTTGGAGGAGTCTCACTGTGGTGAGAAGGGCTAGCTGCCTGAGAGGAAGGTACCTGAACTGGAGCAGTGCTAGGAAATAGAGCTGGGGGGCTTCCAGCCTGGTAAAACCCTAGGCTGAAGGCCTACGAAGAGGTACTGGGGCTACAGAGGTGCAGCCTGGGACTAGGCAGAGGCAGCTGGTCCTAACCCCTTGCAAATGATGAGTGGCCATTACAGACTGCAGTCTGCCCCAGTGAGAGGGGGCTAGATGATGACTGGCAAGGTGGGTTTAGAGGGTTGGGGGTTCCCCAGGGAGGGGAGACTGAGCATGTGGAAGCATTACCTCAGGGTTCTGCCCACTGCAAAGGGGCACTGGGGTCTGAGATGGACACGGGGCCTGAGGCAAGCAAGATATCGGCCAGCAGAGGGTGCTGCGGAGGCTGAAGAGCTAATGCCGGAGAAATTGTTGAAAAGTATTGTTGAAAAATTGGTAACAAGGCTCTGGACACTTGGCTCACATTGGACACCTGTGCAAAGCCCATTTCTGAGCACAGGTTCAAAAAAAAAACCAAAAACCCGCACCCATGCAGAGCAGGTGGAACCAACAGGATGTGCACATAACAAACTTAAGTACCTATAGGATCATCTTTTCTATCTTCAAGCTCCTGCTCTCTATGCCCCCCACTTCCCAAGTCACATTAATCACTGTTCTGGGCTGACTCGTATCTAATTTTGCATTGTAAGCTCTTCAGGGCCGAGACTGTGTCTTCTCAGCACTGAGAACACTATCAGGCAGTTGATTAACAAAACAAGTAGAGGGGCAGAAATAGCTCTGCATGGGGTCATGGGGCATTTATCTGTTGATAACATGTTCAAAACCAGCCAAGGCTGGTAATGACCTAAAGTAGCTACTAGCTGTCTAGTGTTTGGTAGCCTCTGACATGAGTTGGTGTTTTAGTACAGTCATCTGCAGATATGTCCAGATCACAAATACCACCACATTTTCCACTAAGTCAAAGTGATATCCTCGTAGACAGAAGACAGACCAAGGATTGAACCAGCATGAAAACTAAACTGCTCCTGTACCTAAAGCTGATCTCAGTAGACCAAGATTGGCAGATTAGCAAAAGTTCAAAAATCATGAGTCAGACTCCAAATAAATAATTTGCTCAAAAGAAAATTGATTAAAAAAATGTTTTGACCACCTTGTGCCCTTCTTTCCCAGTATGTGTGTGGGTGAGAGAGAGAGAATTACAGTGTTGTCAACTCTTCCAAGTTTATTGGGAAAGATTTAATGGAAAACTGGGCATCAGGATTCTTGGCTCAGCAGATTGTAGTCTAGTAACTACAAACAGCATAACCAAATGCAACACGCTCATCTTTGAGTCATCTGCCTGGAGTGAATTTGGGATATCTGGATATAAAAACATGAGCCTCTACCACTTGAATTAAAGAAGCTCTCTTAGGAGCACTAGCAGAGTCAAACTGTTACATGTGGTTTTGTTGCTAAACACAGAAGCACATTGTGTTAGTGTGGGTTACAGAAACACCTAATTTGGTATTTTCCTTGTGAAAAACTATGTGGCAAAGAGACTCAGATTTGGATTCTGTTCCTAGCTCCTTTGAAGTGATCTTAATTATCTTATAATGAAATGGATGAATGATAGTTACTCTTCAGGGTATGAGATGGTGGCTTATAATAAGGTTTTGATGGATATTCAAATAGACAACAGACAGTGAGAGTTAGGACTAGAACTCATGGTCTCTCAGGCATGGTGGAGTCTCTCTTGAGATTTTTGCTTCCCCAAAATTATGTGAAGGCTGGAGTTTTTGCATCATTGCAAGATTGCCTGCAGCCAGGGCCAAAATTGCATTAACATAGAAGTTTAGGACTGGAAGGGATATCAATAGGGTGACCAGATGTCCCGATTTTATAAGGACAGTCCTGATACTTGGGGCTGATATAGGTGCCAATTACCCCCCACGTGGTGTCCTGATTTTTCACACTTGCTATCTAGTCACCCTAGATATCAATAGGTAGCCTAGTCCACTCCCATGCACTCAAAGCAGGACTACATAATAACTAGACCATTCTTGACAGGCGTTTGTCTAACCTGTTCTTAAAAACCTCCAGTGAGGGAGATTCCACAGCCTTCCTAGGCAATTCATTCCAGTGCTTAACTACTCTGATAGTTGGGAAGTTTTTTCTAATGCCCAACCTAAACCGCCCTTGCTGCAATGTAAGCCCACTGCTTCTTGTCCTATCCTCAAAGGTTAACAAAAGCAATTTTTCACCCACCTCCTTGTAACAACCTTTTATGTTCTTGAAAATTGTTATCATGTCCTTCCTCTCCCCTCCGCCATCTCTTCTCCAGATGAAACAAACCCAAGTTTTTCAATCTTTCCTTATAGGTCATGTTTTCTAAACCTTTAATCATTTTTGTTCCTTTCCTCTGGACTTTCTCCAATTTGACCACATCTTTTTGTGAGAGTTGCTAAGGAAGTTTGCACTTCAGCTATCTGTGTAGCATTTGCTCTGAGGATAAATATAGGACTTCATACTTTAGCTAAAGTCTTCACTAGATTTGATGAAAAGAAATGATGTTTCTGAATTGTTGGTGCACCTTTCCTTGTAAAGGTGAAGAGCTTAGGTCCAAGAATAGGCCCATTACCACTGAGAGCAGTTTTCTACACTGTATGCAGCATATATTCCGCCAGTTTCTCTGCTAGGCCTGTAGAAGCTGTTGAACCTATCAATATATCCCCTTAAGCACTACCTGGCAAAGTAAAGCAGTGGCCCACACCTGTACCACATGAGGGTCCTGCCTCTCAGGAGAGAAGACATTAAAAATAAAAACCCACCTCTAAGGCAAGGAAGTGCCATGTACTGTAGTAATACGACTTTGTATTTACAGAGCATCTTCCATTTGACACTCTCAAAACTCCCTACGAACTAATGGATTAAGCCTCACATGGGATATCAATAAATCAGTATTCACAAATGGCTAAACTGAGGCCCAGATAGACTAAGTGACTCACAGTAAGTTATCACACAACACAGTATCAGATCCAGGAATAAACCTAGCTTTCCTTCCCCCTCCCCCCAAATCTATTCTTTAACCATTGCACCACCTATGGCAAGTGACCCAGCCCAAGCACCCTTCCTTTAATCAAGAGATTACAGCCCATCTGGGACAGCAGCGGCATTCCAAGTTTAACATGATGCTCCTGGATGGGTCATCAGAAACAGGGATCAAACCCTGGGAACAACAGATCGAGGAGAATAAGCCTCTACTTTCTAAGCTGAAAGATCCAGCCCTGTTAGTTCAAACCCCCATGTGGTCCAGCCTCTGTGTGGGCAGGGGTTAAATATTTCTCTTAGCCAGAGAAGCTCACTCCAAGGTTCAACCCAACTCATATTCCAAGATGGGACACCACTTATAACCCAATCCAGGTTGGTTAGTGGCAGTGGGAATTGAACCCAGGATCTCTGGATGTCGAAGAATGAGCCTCTGCTGCCCAAGCTAAAAAAGACTTTCATTGCCCAAAGGCTAGAGCAGATTCAGTGTGGCACAGAGGCTAGAGAGAGCCACACTTAGTGTGGTTTGCATAAGGATATACTGTACATGCAGGGAATCATGTAAAAGCACTGTGCTCCAAGGACTATATAATAAGCATATCTGCACCACAAGGCAACCTCCACCATCACCAAGGGTGAAGAATGGTTGCATGCCAGCACCTGTATGCAATGCAACCCCCTTCTGCATCCCCAGACCTAGCTTAGAAGGGGCACCACCAAGAGTAACTACTACATGCATATTTAAGAAATAAATAAATCCAAGACACATCTTGTACAGTTGCAAGAATTCAACAGACCTTCTCTGAAATAATCACTGAAGCTGTGCAATTTCCATGCCCATTTTGACAGCAGGAATTTAGGATCTGGACAATGCAGCAAAGGAGAACTCTTGCTGTTCCAATCCAGACTCTGAAATGCAGCATCACTGTGCTGTAACTGGCCCAGAGATGTATTAAGAATTGCCTTTTTTCTTAGGAGGGTAGATTGATAGTGTTATTTTTGTGAGCGAGGCTGTCTAGAGAAATGACATTTAGCTCAGGAATAAGGTTAAACCTGTGACCATTGTTTGTGTGCACAATTCAGTTTCACTTGAGCCCTCTACTCATGTGAATTATGAGTCATGATTGCTAAGAAGATAGAATGAAGGCCTTGTCTTGTATTAGATATCATATTATTAGTGTATTCCCAGGTAGGACTACAGACATAAGGGAAAAAATCAGTCACAGGTTCTGGAAAGCTTCAGACAGCTGGCAATTGTATTGCATTCCCCCTAGTGGACACTGTTCAGGTTGCTGTATTTTGATCCCACTACTGGGTCTCACATTTTAGGATGGCTAGAGTCTGGGCTTGTTGTACCAATATAATAAAAAAAAACCAGCAGGATCTTATTAAGAGGGATAAGGCAAAGATGCCACATTTATTGTAAATACCATAACAAAACAAAAGACAATGTTTTCCTACTTGTTTCCATTACTACTTATTCCTTATACACACACACACACATATTCATCCACACAATCATTCATTCAGGTTCTGTATAGATGTTATAGTTACCAGCCTAGATGTTGCTCATGCCAAGTTACTGGCCAGGTACCTTGGTCATGAGGATGGAGCCGAGTCTGTGTCAGATGCATCTGATGCTCCTGGAGGTTGGTATCAGAACCATAGACTCAAAGTCCTCAGTCTTTAGAGTCCAGTTTTATAGGGATTTTTCCCTATGTTAGTTCATAGGAGTTGCCTCATTCTGCTGTTGCTAAATCAATCAGCAGATGGCTGGCTCCATTCTGTCAGATGCTTGTTTTTCCTTCCTTTGAGGTGTGGTGGGTCATCTGGTTGATCCCACTTGACACCTTCTTCAGCCAACACTGAATTCTTCAGACTGGTAACTCCCTAACCATTCAGTCACATACATTCTCTATCTTAATCACATCTATTTTACTGTCTCTTTGCTTTTTGGGGTGTTACCAATTTATGTGAGACTCCCTGTCTTTTAACAATCAAAGATAAAGTGAGATGAAAACTTACAGAGGGTGGGGGTCTCTAGCTATACACTATAACAGCTACTGTTTTGGCTTACTTAGAGTTAATTAATGTTTAACAAGTTTTATACAAAGTATTTCTTTGAGCAGGCTTCACACAGACACAGCTGGTGGCTTGCAGGTTAGAATCACAAATTTACTTTTAACATAAACCTTTAGTTATGAGGCATCAATTAACAATAAGTCATTTTTCATATAAACCATGTCTAATATAAACCTTCTTTAATATCCCTACAGGCTCTGCCTCAGTCTCTGGGGCTCAACCAGGACTGCCTGGGAGCAGGGGTGGGGGGAAGTGGGGCAATTTGCCCCAGGCCCCACAGGGGCCCCGTGAACCCTGGCCTGGCGGCGGTCCAGGTCTTCGGCAGCATTTTGGGGGCAGGGGGCCCTTCAGTCGCTCCGGGTCTTCGGCGGCATTTCAGCAGCTGGGGGCCCTTCAGTGCTGCCAAAGACGCGGAGCGACTGAAGGGCCCCCTGCCACCAAAGACCCAGACTGCCGCCAGGTGAGTACAAGTGCCGCAGCTCCCTTGCTTTGCCCCAGTCCCCCTGAATCCTCTGGGCAGCCCTGGGCTCGACAGGCACTTTCACAGTGTCAATCCTCTAGCATGCTTTCCTGAAAGATGGGACTCTGCAGTCCAACTCCCTACACTCTGAAACTAGGGCCAGTTCTCCCAAGTCTCCCCAGTGGCTCTTGCATGTTCCCAGACCTCCACTGAAGCTGTGGACCTAGAAACTATGAGACAGTGAAAGCAAAGGGACACAGACTTTGCAAAGGAATTTCTAAACCAATCACACCTTAACACACACTTAGATACACAAGATGCACAAGAGATGCACAGATTTAGGGAGTAATGATAAACACCTGTAGACAAAACCTTTCTTCCAGTGACCAGAGAGCCCTTTGGGTTTCAGTCAGTGTCTTCTAGGGAGTCCAGGATTCTTTCTTACCACTTGCACAGCCTTGTGTTCTGGTCTCTGCTCAAATAGTCAGTGAGAGAGAGCCTTCCTTTTGTAAAAAGTTCCAGTCCCTCATCAGGTGAGTCTCCTGAGAGGCTTCAAGTCACTCATCAGGTATTTTGTTGCTTTGGTTACAAGCCCACCTGGGACAGCTGCTTCCTTGGAGGCAGATAGCCAACTCATTGTCCTGGGAATTTGAATGGAAGATCATCCAGGTTAACAGTTCCTGATTGCTCTCCATTGTTAGTCCTCTACTAACACCTCGTGGAAGCCCGATTCAAGATGGAGGTTAAAAGGCAACAGTGAAAGTACAGTGTACTTTAAAGTCAAAATGGTGTTCACAATACAAAATGGGATTTGTAGTTTGATATAGACATATTGTCATGGAATTACAGGGGTGCACAATGCCCCAGACTTTATATAGTTTCTTTGAGAGTACCGCTATTATTTGCGAGGCTCTTGGCTTAGCTTTTTATGAGGGCAAGCCTCGTGGCTACATTACTTCAAGATTGGGCTTTATGGGTTCAGCATGCCTGTTGCTCACAGGGGCTTTACAGCAAGTCCAAATGAGTTCAAATTCCTGCTACAGATTTTACTCCTTCAGGGAGCAATGCAACCAGTAAGTGTCAGCAGCAACACCATAAACAAGTCAGCATTTATTAGTCAGCGCGGTAGCACAATATTTAAGAGTGCAGGTTTGAATGGTAAAGCAAAGCTTAAGTCAGTTTGCCCCACCTATTGCCCCACGGTTCCATAGTCTCCTGGGATTCATCATCTTCGGTCTCCCTCTCACCCTGTGTATCTGCTTGGGTAGCCGGAAACTTGAAACACAGTCTGTTCACACCTGGCCTCTTTGTCCCAAGTTTCAGCCCCTGCTGTCTTCCCATGTTCAGCTTGCCTTCCTTTCCCAGTCATTAAAAGCTAATGTTTGGTTGTTGGCGCTTCTATTGTCTCTCCAGGACACTCCATTCATCTGTGTTGATTCCAGTCAGTTCTTGAGAATATAACCAGTTCCAAATCCAATCCAGACAGGCTCACATGACATACATCCATGCCTCACTACCCTTCTCCCCAGGGAGAAATTAACCCCTTCAGACTCAATAGGTAGCAGTACAAGGTGAGTGGGAAAACTAAGTCATGCGTATTGTTCATAACAATATTACCAATATTTTCTCCACACATAGACAGACATAAACTAATCTGTCACACAGGTGAATAGGCCAGGTAGATCTGATTTTCTAGAGCCTGAATCAATGCCCATTGAAGTTAATGGGAGTTCTTCCATAGATTTCAATGGGTTTTGGATCAGGCTATTAGTATGTATTAGCTATAACAGTTGCTTGGTGTATTGTCTCTTTACAAGGTGGTACAAGGGCATATAACTAGGGTAGTGGAATACAATTAAGAAAGAGAAAAGGTAGGATGAATATTGGGGAAAAAATCCTGTCAGTGAGATTTATTAGGCTGTGGAACAGTCTCTCTAGGGAAGTAGTGGAAAGCCAGTCACTTGGGACATTTAAAGTTAGACTAATCAAAGCACTAGAGAATATGCTCTAGGGAACATGCCTGCACTGACAGGCGGATGGACTACATGACCTAATACTGTCAGAAGCGGCCTGTCTGTATCAGGACTCAGAGGAGAAGACAGAGCAAGTTATTTGTTCTCACCCTTCTGAAGAGCCTCAGGAATTCCTGACTAAAGAAAAGCAGGTCTAAGAATTGTGCTTGAGGGTACAAATTCTGAGTGGCCAAGAAAATTTGCCTGTAAAACAGCCGGCAACTGTGAATGGGGTCACAGAGAGATCTTGAGGAGATTGTTGAAATCCTTTTTTAAAAACAACATACAGACACTTTTTTTCTTGTAACTCTTGCCAAATTCTGAAAGAAATGGGAAGCATTTTAGATGACTGTAAGGAGGAGGAAAGGGATTGGACTGAAAAAACTTTGACTGTTTTGTAGGAATGTTTCTCTTCCCCCACTACCTTCTGAGGTTGTAGCAAAAGAGCAAGAACCCCTCACTGAGAAGGATCCCTGTCTATTTTTGAGGTCTTATTAATTAATATGAGTGGGAATTAAACACAGAGAAAAAAACCCAATAGTCCTTTGTCTGTGGACATTATCAGTCCTTTTGTGTTCTCTCTGCATGGAACTAAACATGACTTCAAGCTTTTCAGTTGTTAATGACCCACTTCCTCTATAAAATGTTTCTTCTCCCACCCAATCCATCCCCAAACGTTACCATCTGTTGGCTGTTGAATGGCCTTTGTGAAAGGTGATTGTCATCTCAGACCGGTTCCCAATGGACAAGTGCATACCTTATGAAAAGCCCCCCCACAATTGGCACCCTTGTTGGCAGTCTTAGTGTAAAGGTTGAAGAGTGACTGAGTACTGAAACCAAATCCCTTCACATACACAGATGGTCCTGCCATCTCAGGGTTGAGCGGCACAGTTAGCAGGGCAGTAAGTGGAAGAAACCTGAACTATAACTGACGGGCTTTGCCTGCTCTGTTGATACAGAAGACTTCATGCTTCAGACCTATCATTCTGGCACCTTTCACCAGTGGTTAATTAACTAAAGAATTTTAAAGTAGTCACCCCTGAACATGGCTGTCACTTCACTGTCTCAAACAGAATTCACACTGCCTAAAAACAAACACACACAGAAGAACTATTCTAATAAATCATCTGCAATAAATGCCAGGGGTAGTAAAGGAAAATGACTCAAAGAACTTTTTCCTCATATAACCCATTAGCCATCTCCTGCTTATTATTTCTGTTTGAAGTTTCCCATAAACTCTGGAACTCATTAAGTTATGCAAAAATCAAGATTTGTTGTCCATTTACTAAAAGCTAGTGGTCTCCATCATACAGAGTTTTCATGACTGTTGCTGTTTTGATTTGAGCTACAGACATAAATAGGGTCATCTCCAGCCACAGAGGGTGGATGTTTAGTTTACAGCATTGAGGTTAAGCATGTGACTAAGAGTGAAAAACAGAGGATCCTTTGTATACATCAAGAGTCCTGAGGCAACAGAGAGGGAGAATGCTGACACAGATTTCAATAGGGAAAGAAAAGAGACCATTATAATTTTAGAGAGGAGAGAATTAAATAATTTAGGAGAAATCAAGGTTTAAAGACCTTTCATCTGGAACATTTATATTGATGTCAGAGACTTAATTTTGTTCCAGGGACAAACGGACATCGGGACCTCAAAATAACAAAAAGCAATACCTGTATCGGATGGGAAGGAAGTCTAAGTAGTAGCAAACACTCATCGGTAGCAAGTATTAAAATATAATAGCAAGTAGTTCAGTGCTAATAGCTATCATCCACTTTTTAATTCAAATCCCTGTTGGAAGGAAGCATATTTGTTTTCATGCAGCATTTTAATGCTAATTAGCAATATGTGTATGCTTATATAAAGTCTGCTCCATTTTCAGACATACCACTTCATTCTCCAGTCATGTGGGATTGTACATGTATTGAATGCTCCCTAGCTTGTATTGGAAGCTCCTTGAAGCAGGGACTTTGTTTGTCATTATATGGCATTAAGCAAACTCCTACTGTTCAGCAAATATATATGTACAATTATTCAGACAGAAACAGCTGTCCTGACCTGCCAGAAAGGAGGACATTAATTGGCAAGTTGCCTCTGCTCCTCACCTGTGGTGGAAAATTGCTCAGCTTGGGTGATGTCCCCAAAAGCACAGGGGCCAAGTCACTTCTGTTGCACATGGTTAAAAATGTCCCTGGCTGTTTGTTTGTTTGTTTGTTTGAATGCCACAATGCAGTTGAAGCTCTCCCATTTTAAGCCACTATTTTCCAGTCACTTAGGTCTGTCTCAAAAAATGACTTTTTGGACCCCCTCCAAAAAACAAATAAACATAAAAGGGACTTGGTGCTAGACCAGAAATGAATGGATTTTCTAAAGTATCTTTTAAATACCGATCTATTTCTGAATGATTCGGATGTGTAAGCAGACAGAAGTTTGCTTTGGGCAGTGTTCATATACATCATGCTCAGCAAGGACCGGTACGTTTGCCATATATCAAGGTATTTAATTTTGAAATTTTCTGGACGTTTAATCACAATCCACTAAGTGCAGTAGCTTCTTCACCTTAACTTCAGCAAAAGGAGGCACTGGAATTTAGTGCTTTATGTATCTGGTTGTGTAAGGCGAGGAGAACTTTGAGCATCAGAACAGCATTTATTATAATTTTATTTTATTTCAAAGGTAGGCTGAACACTTCTTAATAAACACTTTCCTGCTGCACTAACCCAACTTAAACTATTTATCTCATCACTAAAGTGTACCATTTAAAGTTAATGGTATGAAACTAAAATACATTTTTTAAAAGCTGTTACTATGGTGCAAATACGTCCTAGGAAGAACACATCATGATTGCCTCACCACGTTACAAGGAAAGGACAGTGGCTGGAAGCAGACTGTGTGAGGGACTCTGCTCCTATCTAATTTTGATTAGTATGTGTTGAGATGAGTTCCTGTCTGCATCCTGTAAAACTTGCCCATACCGGTATTGCCCTGGCCTCTTCTTTTGTCATTCAGTGTTGAACGCATTCTAAACCAATATGCATTTCCTCACCTTTTGGGGGCGAAGCCAGACTTTAAGGCACCTGCTCCCCTACATGGTGTAAACTTTGCTTGTGCCAATCAGAAACGAACACAAACAGGTTTTGGGCCCCGTCCCCTATGACACTTCTATGATGTCATTGTGGGTACTTTATGGCCTGCCTGCCATGTGCAGGCAGAGAGAGGAGAAAGAAAACGAATCCTGTGTATACCCGTGTATTCTGTGTATACCCGTGTGTCCTGTGTATACCCGTGTGTCCTGTGTATACCTGTAACCGAGCCTGATCACCTCGAAGCCTCTCTCTCAGCTCACGTGTTTCAAATAGAGCTTCTACGTTTGCCGGTCGTTATGCGTTGGTTTGTATTTGTAAGTATCAGTTATTACTAAATGCTGCATCTTTGTTTATAAATATTGTTAGTAGATATTTTAGTCATTGTGTGTTTTTAAGTTTCATTAACTCTATTAGCTAATCATACGCTGCTCCCTTACCCCTTGTAATTATCCCCAATAAAACTTTTAAATTGATTAAGTTTAGTGTGTGTGTGTGTGTCTGCAGTTTGCATCGTGACCCACACTCTCCTTGCATCCCTTACCAATATAGTCTGTTGCCACGTGCAGCCTGGTAAATAACAGGCCTGCATTTTCTTTCGCCCCTGCGAGTCCGTGGCAATCCACAGTATGCACGTTTGAGTCTAGTCAGGATCTGAGGAGGAAATCGCCACCTTGTTGTTGATCCTAGTGGGAGTACTCCAATGTGTAAGAGCATGTTGGATTTGATTTTGATGCTCGAGCCCATCATCTCTCTTCACCCCAGGTTCTAATGTATACAGTTAAAAAAAAACCTCACTTGGCTGCACTCATATGACTACAGGCTGTGATAGCATCTAATTTCATAACTTAAGCAAGGCTGGGTTTAGTCCTTTGGGAGATCTCCAAGGAAGGATTGTGTTCCAGCCAGCCATTTGTGCACCAGCCTATGTTTCCTGTTAGGTAAAAGCTCTTTCAGCTGTTCCAGCTACATGTCAGTGCTAAGACCATACAGTTAGTTTTTAAAGGCCACATTTTATTTTAATAAAAAAATTATGAAAAAATTGAGATTTTAATCATACAAGAGTCAGGAAATTCAGAGTTAATTCCCCCAGCTGCATCAATCTTACCTCTGTCCCCTTGTATGAATGTATTACAATAAGCTCTTTCATAATCACATGACACTGGGCAGGGGACACATGTCTCAGCAAATCTAATACAATGAAAAGAAATTGTACTTTTTTCTATAATTTTAGATGTGCATGTTGCTTTTCATATTACTGCATACATCATGTGTTCATGGAATGAAAGGCCCTATTGTAATGCATACACCAAAACAAGGCAACTTAACATTGGAGTAGGAACATTAACTCAGTTTCCTAGGCCTTTTGGAGATGAAAAACTCACTAGTAACATTGCTTTAATGAAGTATATTAAAATTATTAAACACATACATTGTCCTGCCTGGACTGGTTACCATTATTCAATGGAAATATTTCCTCCAATCATTTACAGGAACTCAATAAAATTGAATTCCACAAAGGGGTACACATCAGGGTCCTAAGTATAAGTGTGCGTTTACTAGCGCAGTGAAATCAGGAATTTGACTTTGCAACTGGGAGGGATGCATTACCATCTGGGATGACTTGGGGAATCTGTACAATTCATGGATGCTGTGAGATTATGAATTCTCTATGTATCTTTACCAAGCTGAAAACTCCATTTTAAAAGTGGTCCTTTGTCTTCCATTGTCTTTTCACCTCCATGTTGGACCAAAATTCCAACAGTGGTAGTGGCAAAGGCCTAACAAGAGAGGGTTGTTAAACCATGCTGGTCCCCTACTGAGAAAGGACAAAGGGCTTGTTTCAATGCTAGAGAAGGTTTCAGAGTGGTAGCTGTGCTAGTCTGTATCAGCAAAAATGAGGAGACCTTGTGGCACGTTAGAGACTAACAAATTTATTTGGGCATAAGCTTTCGTGGGTTAGAACCCACTTCATCAGATGCATGAAGTGAAAAAATACAAGAGCAGGTATAAATACATGAAAGGATGGGGGTTTCTTTACCAAGTGTTAGGTCAGGCTAACGAGATAAATCAATTAACAGCAGGATACCAAGGGAGGAAAAATAACTTTTGAAGTGGTAAGAGAGTGGCCCATTACAGACAGTTGACAAGAAGGTGTGAGTAACAGTAGGGAGAAATTAGTAGTGGGGAAATTAAGTTTAGGTTTTGTAATGACCCAACCACTCCGAGTCTTTATTCAGGCCTAATCTGATGGTATCCAGTTTGCAAATTAATTCCAATTCTGCTTCACGTTGGAGTCTGTTTTTGAAGCTTTTTGTTGAAAAATTGCCACTTTTAGGTCTGTTATTGAGTTACCAGAGACACTGAAGTGCTCTCCTACTGGTTTTTGAATGTTATGATTCCTGATGTCAGATTTGTGTCCATTTATTCTTTTGTGTAGACCAGGGGTCAGCAACCTTTCAGAAGTGGTGTGCCGAGTCTTCATTTATTCACTCTAATTTATGGTTTCGTGTGCCGGTAATACATTTTAATCTTTTTAAAAGGTCTCTTTCTATAAGTCTATAATATATAACTAAACTACTGTTGTATGTAAAGTAAATAAGGTTTCAAAATGTTTAAGAAGCTTCATTTAAATTTAAATTAAAATGCAGAGCCCCCCAGAGCAGTGGCCAGGACCCAGGCAGTGTGAGTTGCTTACCTCTGGTGTAGACTGTCTGGTTTGGCCAATGTACATGGCAGAGGGGCATTGCTGGCACATGATGACACATACCACATTGGTAGATGTGCAGGTGAACAAGCCCTGGATGGTGTGGCTGATGTGGTTAGGTCCTATGATGGTGTCCCTTGAATAGATATATGGACAGAGTTGGCCCTGGGGTTTGTAGCAGGGTTTGGCTCCTGGGTTAGTGTTTTTGTTGTGTGGTGTGTAGTTGTTGGTGAGTATTTGCTTCAGGTTGGGGGATTGTCTGTAGGTGAGGACTGGCCTGTCTCCCAAGGTCTGTGAGAGTGAGGGATTGTCCTTCAGGATAGGTTGTAGATCATTGATGATGCACTGGAGAGGTTTTAGTTGGGGGCTGTAGGTGACGGCTAGTGGCGTTCTGTTACACCATCATAGGACCTAACCACATCAGCCACACGATCTGAGGCCTGTTCACCTGCATATCTACCAACGTGATATATGCCATCATGTGCCAGCAATGCCCCTATGCCATGTACATTGGACAAAGCAGACTGTTTATGCAAAAGAATAAATGGACACAAGTCTGACATCAGATTAGGCCTGAATAAAGACTGGGGGTGGGTGGGTCATTACAAAACCTAAACTTAACCCCCATCCTTTCATGTATTTATACCTGCTCCTATATTTTTCACTTCATGCATCTGATGAAGTGGGTTCTAGCCCATGAAAACTTATGCCCAAATAAATTTGTTAGTCTCTAAGGTGCCACAAGGACTCCTAGTTGTTTATGCTAGAAAACTGATTTGTCAGGGGAAGGTCACCTTGGCAACAAAGCCACCTGGCAGGGGTCTGTGATCACCTGGGGAAGCTGAGCAGGACATCTGATAAAGGGGGGCTAAAAAGTTGTAAGAGTGCAGGAGCTGCTTTACTCTATGGCCATTTTTCTCCTGTTTAAGAGGAGTGAGAAGCAACTCAACAATATGTAGGGGCCTGATGAGACAGTCTCTCCTACAACCTGAACACAGCTGTTCCCCCAAGGGAAGGGTGAAGTAGTGAGGAGCATTGCGTGTAGAATGTTTGTTTTCTAAATGATCTATACTCTGTATATTTCTCAGGTGATTAAGTAAAGAATAATGTGTTAGATTCTGGTCAAAGTGTCTGTGTGTGTTGTATGCTTCACAACTACCACATGTCTCCTGAGAGAGTTAAATGATAACCCAGAAGACACTCACTTTTGGTGGGCTTCCAGAAGCAGGTGCATAAGCTGCAGAAGAGTCTGAAGGGTCAGCACTCTAGGCAATTGAATACCCGTGTTCCAACTCTCAAGTTGGGGTACTAGAGAAAGGGCCTGTACCTCAAGTATGTGCCTAGGGCAGTGAGTCTCAAACTTCTGTACCCAGGACCCCTTTCACATAGCAAGCCTCTGAGCGCGACCCCCGCCCCCCTTATGAATTATAAACACTTTTAAATATATTTAACACCGTTATAAATGCAGGAGGCAAAGTGGGGTTTGAGGTGGAAGCTGACAGCTCACAACCCCTCCCCCCCATGTAATAACCTCACAATCTCCTGAGGGGTTCCGACCCCCAGTTTGAGAACCCCTGGCCTAGGGGCAGTGGCTGAGCTCCAGTTCAAGCTCTGGAGACAGACACCCAGGCAGCTGGAGGCTCTGTTCCCTCACAGCAGTCTAGGGAGTAGCCAAAGAAGGGCGCTCAACTAGGACTGGTGACACCGTCTTATTCTCCAGAGCCACCGCTCATTTGCATAAAATATAATTAGTAGTAGTAGTAGTATAGACCTGCATCTTCCTTGGTTAACAAATGTAATTGCATTCATCATCAATAAAAGCCTGCAGCTGATCAACTTTGAAGGAGCTTGCATAGGAAGAGCAGGTAAACAGCTGCCAGAAGCCACATTTTAAGTGTCTGGAGGCAGCACATTGTTACCTGTGTTAAGATACAATTTTCAACTTTGTGGATGGAAATGGAAAGTTTAGCCGTGCAGCTCCTATTAGCAACAACCCTGTAAAGCCCAGTTTACTATGGTGAGAATACAGCCTCAAAAGCTTCATATTTTATGTATTTGATTATTCAGTCACCAGTGGGCTGGGAAATACTTGGTTTTTTTTCTGTGCAGAGATAGAGTATTAAAGGAAAATCTTGACTTAGCTGCAGAGGTTGGTAAAGGCTAGGTAATAGAAAGTATACACATGGATCTACCAGCCATTTACAGAATTTACTAACCAAAGTTATACTTCCATATTATTTTACTAAAATTACAGAACTGTTGGTCAGTTTGTGAAGGTTCAGGTCACTAAGATGGAGTGTCATACAGCCATTAAACCATACAAAAAGCAAAAGAACAGAATATATAGCATTTAACAATTTTATTAAAAATTGTACCAGTTATTAGAAAAAAAATTCCAAGTATTAAAAAGCACCAGAGAGAAAGCACAAAGCAAATATACTGCACAGATACAAAAAAGGAGCTCCTCCCAGTCATCAACACTACAGGCAGGAGTCCTGGAGGCACACAGCCAAGATAAACAAAATGCTACATTCTCACTGGGTCTCAGTCCATGGCAGAGAGGGCGTGTGCACTTCAGGACTAGTCTAGACAAAGATTTCACAGGAGAGCATCGGCTGTACTTCTTCAGCTGGGAGAACATAAGATTCATTCAGTAGGGACACTCTCCATTAAAGTGTAAGAGTATTTTAACAATACATTGAGAACCTCTCTCCCCCTCATCCCTTTGATTCTCCAAAGGCAGCCACTGGAGGCAATTAATTACTCCAAAGTTTAAAAATGAAACATTTCTGACAAGAGTAGAAAAGTCCAAGGGGAGATGAAGCTGTACATCAAAATATCTATGGATACTGCTCATCTATGGATCTTTAGAGAGAAATGCAGAGGAGATCTGAATACATTTCTGATACCACAGAAGGAAAGGAAGAGGATTTGGAAAAGAGATACATGCCCAAGTTGGGAGGAGAGGGGTTGTTTGTTTGTTTTAAGTAGTCTAACTTTGGGCACCAAAAGTCCATATTTAGTGTCAGGATTTTCAAAAGCACCTAACTCTCTTAGGTGCTTTTGAAAATCCCCCATTAGGAGCCTAACTTTAAGCACCCATTTAGTAAGATCTTGGTCATGTTTGTCTTCTTACATCATGTGACTACAACACATCAGTGAGAAGGGAGAAGTGTTACATCCCCTTTCTACCCTCAACTTTTCCTCACATAGTAGTTTGACCAAACTGGAGTGGTCTTCTGAGGGGTGCAGGCCTAAAGTTGTCTCCCTGGAGCTGAGGAGTCTGTGGCGATGCTCTCCTGGGGCTGAATCCACAAATCAGGGAGACTCCACTTGATTTTTAAAGAAAACTTTGTACATGCAAAATCTTCTTAATAAAATTTAAAACAGTTTAAAGATCTACACTTCCCACACCCTCCCTCCATTCCCCAAAGGCAGCAAATAGTCTGAAGACAGAACTGGAAAATGGCTTTTAAAAAACTCTACAGACTTAATTCACTTCCCAGAAACCAACTTCCAGCATGGGATTCATAGGAAGAGACCCTCCCTTCTGTGGGGGAAGATGGTGAGAGGTGAGGAAGAAAGAAGGGGGAGATGTCCGACTGCCTTTTTATGTAAGCACACAGACAGACACACAATTACATTCCAGTGCATTTGATGTGTTTGGTCTTTTTCTGCTTTTCCTTATGGGTAAGAACTAAGTTGTGTACTACCTGCGTGAACATGTACAAACCAAAGAAACAATGATCGTAAGAGCTTTTTAGGAACTGTAAGAGATCTTGAACAATCTCTCACCATTTCCTTGAGGTATTTTTTTCTTTCTGAAACAAATCAAAAGCAACAGGGAGGTGTTGGGTTGGGATTTTTTTTGTTGTTTTTTTTTAAATGACCATAAATGCCAATTTAAAAACAATATTATTTGGAACGACTATGAATAGCTTCGCTGTCAACTCTTAATACTCTGTAGGACTTAACCCACATGCAGAACTCCCATTAGTGAGAATGGGCATTGCAGAGATGAATCAAGGGCATTATATCCTGTCAAGGTTGCTCATAGTAATTAATATGAGCCTTCCCTTTAACCAAAGTAGGGCGGTTAGTAAAACCACCCCTTGAATGTACCTGATATGTTCCAATATTACCACTTCTATAGCTTCACTGGAAAGCATAGTAGGTGCTACTGAGGATCAACAAAGGAAGGGTTAAAGTGAATCAAAAAGTGACTTTGCAGAGTTTAGACATCAGGTTGCAGCAACTGCCTAGAGTCTTTGTTTTACCTCCAGCTAGTTTATTAGAATTCAGAACATGTAATTTCCCAAAGGGAAGGGGCAACCTTCCTCCTCTCTCCGTGAGCCAAATTCATCTGTAGTATCACTTCATTGACTGCAATGAAATTACACTGGTATGAAGTGGCCTCAAGGTGTCTAAATCTGGTCACATCTCAGATGGCTTTTATTCAACCTCGGTTCAAGCCCGAAGGAGCAAAGGCAGCTAGTTACTCCTAGTTGACAGTGAAAGTAACCAAGTCTTCACAAGTGACCCTTTGTCACAGAGGTTGGGGTTCCTTTTTCCCTATCCCGCTGTGGATATAGGCAAAGCTTAAAAAGGAAAGGCTAAACAGAACATTTCACTCAAGGGCCAGTCTCCAAAAACACTGACAGTGTGACAAGTAGTAAGATAAGCTTCAGTTGGCAGCAGAAGACAGGCAGACTTGGTACAATGGGAAAATTAGAATAGAATATCCACAGAAACCAACGAAACAGTAGCAGTTAATACACACAGTAAGTTACACAGAGGTCCACTGCTAGCAGAGATGATCAGCACCTTGGGAGAAGCCTTCAGTCCCACATCTATTTCCAATGTCAGATCTTTCTGTTGGAAGTCCATTCCCTTGTCTACCTCCACCTTATCCTAGCTATGGCAGTTTGCAACTAACCTTGGGCAGTCACTTTGTAATTACTGGCTCAGCTTTCATGAATTGCAGGAAACAGAGTAAGACTAACACCCACTAGCAACAGGCTCACTGGATCCAGGTAAGGTTTAGGTTACAAGAGAGAGGTTTGAAGAGGCAGGAGGGAGAGAGGCAGAAATAAATTCTCTCCTCTCTCAAGTCAATAATATCAAGGTCGGAAGCCATTTTGGTGATCTGGAAAGGGAGACAGACTTCAAACACAGTAGGTGCTGTCAGCTGAAACTCAAGTTGTCTTGTCTGTTGCCCATTAAACTAGAAGTAACTTTAGGAGAAAGCCAACTGTTCTCTAAATTGCTAGAGACACTTCACTAGTGTTTGAGCATCATAGAAAAGGAGCTAAAACTGAAATCCCACCCCTTCACTCAGGCAAACTACCAATTAAATCATTCAAGAATTGCCCCTCCCCTCACCAGATTTAGACCTTGCTAATTGAAAATACTTCCCTAACCCATCCACATACAATATTTCTAACTGTGCTCAGACTGTAATAAGCACTTTGAGGGGAGGATTTTCTCAACAGAAGTACATACTGAAGTGGGCCTTGCCTAGACAAACGGTGCACAGATGAAGAGCATGTGCTGCTAAACAATACTGTAGAAATTTAAGGGACGCTGATAGTAGCCCTACCCTCCCTACTTATCTGGAGGCAACAGAACCATATGGTTGGGCAAAGGAAGGGGACCACTCTAGATAACAATCCATTATTTCCTGAAGAAGATACGCTGTTAAGTAGTGACCAAATCCTGTTCCCTTTGAAGTCAATAGCAAAATCCCCCTGGACATCAAAGGAATAGATTAAGATCCTTAGATTTAGGGTGGATAGAACCCTGGTTCCTTTGTTAAAGAAAAACATCAGTACAAACAAGGAGTCCTTGTGGCACCTTAGAGACTAACAAATTTATTTGGGCATAAACTATAACCCACTTCATCAGATGAATGGAGTGGAAAATACAGTAAGCAGGTATATATATACACACACAGCATATGAAAAGATGGGAGTTGCCTTACTAAGTAGGGGGTCAATGCTAATAAGGCGAATTCAATTAGGGTGGATGTGGCCCATTCCCAACAGTTGATAAGAAGGTATGATATCCGAGGGAAAATTATTTTTTGTAGTGACCCAGTCTTTATTCAGGCCTAATTTGATTGTGTCAAGTTTGCAAATTAATTCCAGTTCTGCAGTTTCTCATTGTAGTCTGTTTTTGAAGTTTTTTTGTTGAAGAATGGCCACTTTTAAGTCTGTTACTGAGTGTCCAGGGAGATTGAAATGCTCTCCTACTAGTTTTTGAATATTACAATTCTTGATGTCTGATTTGTGTCTATTTAGTCTTTTGCTAGAGACTGTCCAGTTTGACCAATGTATGTGGCAAAGGGGCACTGCTGGCACATGATGACATATCACATTGATAGATGTGCAGGTGAACGAGCCCCTGATGGTGTGGCACCATCAAATTAGGCCTGCATAAAGACTGGGAGTGGTTGGCTCACTACAAAAAATAATTTTCCTTCTGTTGATACTCTCACTTTTGTCAACTGTTGGGAATGGGCCACATCCACCCTAATGGAATTGGCCTTGTTAGCACTGACCCCCTACCTGGTAATATATGTGCTGTATATTTTTACCTGCCTACTGTATTTTCCACTCCATGCGTCTGATGAAGTGGGTTATAGCCCATGAAAGTTTATGCCCAAATACATTTGTTAATCTCTAAGGTGCCACAAGGACTCCTGGTTGTTTTTACTGATACAGACTAACACGGCTACCCCTCAAAAACATCAGTGGTTGTCAAACCTCTTGTTAAAGGCAGCAGCATGCATACAGGAGTCAGACTGTGTGTAGGACTGTCTTGTAAATACAGTGAAGTCTTGTTTATATTCCAGCCTTCACTGCAAATACAGGAACAAGTGGATTCCAACTTAAGACCTTGGAATAGACAGTTTTGATAAATCAACTGCTAGCAGTGGACATTGTGGCCAGGAAAGGCTCCATCTCTCCGTGAGCCAAACAATTCTGTACAGTTAGATGGTCTACAAAACTATTTCAGCCATTTATTCCCCCCACTAAGAAGGGTGCTATTACAGAATAAGCTAGTGAGGGCAGATCATCGTCTAGTACCTATATCAAACTTACTTTTTCATCTTACACTTCTATTGTGGTTGGCTGAGGAGTCCAGGGAGACTTATTTGCTTTGGGGTTTAACTGACCAGGCTGGAATTTAAGGAAGAAAGATGATGCTAGTTTGATTTCTTGATATGGTGATGAAGTAGTGTTCTAAAGTCAGATGGGCCTGCCCAATCTTTGCACACTTCATAAGGCTGTTATTAATCTGACCCCTCTGTGATGGGATGAAAGGATTTCAGCCAAACAGTAGGGAAATGAGTGTGCATTACCTATGTCTGCACCATACTGGCTGACAGCTTTGTTTCATTCCTTCCCCACTGCAACCTCTAAAGCTCCACGCCCCTCTCCCTCAGAGTTTCCTTGACAAGCCTACACCTCATGAGCGGTGGGTATAATAGGCCTCCCATGGCGCTGCCACAGCCACCGGACCCCTGGTTCTGGGGTTTGGTGGCTAAGATTTTGCTTTATTATGCCCCATGCAGGTTCCGGTGTGGTTGAGGAGCCAGTATGTGCTATTCAGCTTCCTGGGTTCATCAGTAATCTCTCTGGACTCCAGGGAGATTACTGATGAATCCAGGAAGCTAAGTAGCACATACTGCCTCCTCAACTGCCCCAGAACCTGCATGGGGCATATCAAAAGCGTCTTTGAAGAGACGCTTTTCCTTGGGTCTGGGGAGGGGAGGAGAGGCGCGGCTGCAGCTAGCCCAGGGCTCCTCCGGCCAACGGGTGTGTGTGTGCTTGAGGCTTCTCTGGGTGGGGAGCTTGTGGCTCTGGCCACAGGGGGCAGGACGATGGGGTCTCGGGGCTCCAGCTGCAGGCGGAAAGGGGTGGAGCCAGGAACTAACTTCCCCAAAGGGGGACTCCACCTGCTGCCTATGCTACACCTTCAGTTCTAAGTGGGCTCTCCCCAAGCTTTAGATTCCGAGGGCTCCCGCCCCTCAATCCAGTCTGTGCTTACCCCACCCCTCAGGCCTGCTTCCTATTTAAACCCCATTCTCCAATCACCACACACCCTAAGTGACTCTGTTTTGCAGAGCCATTGAAGATATTTCAGTAATAAGTAGCAGCTTCCAGTACCGCTGCAAAGTAATCAATGACAGGTACCACTTACATCCCACTGAATAACTCCATAGTGCACGTGCTTAACTAAAAAGAAACAAAGCTAACTTAAGAATCATTGTTCTGAACTCCTGACCATCCCAGAGGAACACATTACTCTGCATAATGTAGCTTTAGCTAGAGGGAGAAAAAGTCAGTTTGCATGAGGAACCCCTTTTGTACTGAAAGATCGCAGCAGAGCTGTGTAAACCGAGAGGGACCTGGGAGCTGGTTTGGAGGGGGCTAGACAACTCCTGCCTTGAAAAAGAAGAATGCCAGTCAAGAGATGGGATTGAGAAATAGAGGGGAAGCATCCAAATACAAATGTGTGCTACAAATCATTACCTGGCACTTTAATGGGGTTACTGAGGGTACATGGGAACTGGGTCATTACAAATATCAGAGATGGAAACAGACTTAAAGAAGGGCAAGAAAAGGGGGGAAGTGGAGGGGAAAGAGAATGTGCAAGAAAACTCCTCTTCCAATACAGTGATTCTTTATTGTTCATTAGGCTTCAAAGCAGACCAGGAGCTCCAGAACCTCTCTGTGTTGACAGCTGTAGCAGGACTGAAGGGCAACTGTCCAGAAAGATTTTTCCTAGTGTTAGTTTTATAATTTGTGATTTAGAATTAGCTCTGGGCAAGTATGGAAACAGTCTGTGGAAAGCAGAGGCTATATCCTTTTCCCTTAGTATTTCACACTTCATAAACAAACAAAACCCAAATTTTTGGGGGAGGTAGTTCCCCATCCCTGTTCCAAGAGTGGCAGCCAAACAGATTTAAAAACACCAGAACAGTCACAAGTCAATGACAATGAGCTATCACTCCAAGTAGTATTTCTGTTGTCAGTGTACACTAATATCACTTCCAGTATTATTCATTAGAATAATAGAGCGATTACTTGTACAAACCTGCAGTGTCGGGGTTCAAAGTAATTACTAACTAATCTCCTAGTCAAATCATGAAGCAAACATATCAGATGCTTGGGATCTGAATCTTCTTAACAGTGCATATGATAAGGAGGGGGGGAAAAATCCACCAGAGCACTAACAAAAATATACAGATTAACAATTCCAGAAGAATGATGCTTAGATTATATTCCATCTTTAACAGCTCTATCCTGGTTTATGGGGACAGTATATAGTGTACAGGACCAAACAGCCCTTTGCACAAAGATCCTGAAGAGTCACCAACATCTTCTGAAAGATTCTGAAGACTCTTCTTCTAACAGAAACAATTCCATCTATTAGTGGCAATGACAAAGAGCGACTTCACATGAAGGATGTCCAACTTGGGCCAATTAAGTCATTAAACAAAACTAGATTTTTACAAGTCTCCCTGGTAATAAAATTCAGGGAAAAAATCAGTGACCCACCTGCTGCTGTACATAAGCTACTTAAGCATAATTGTTTCTAAAAAGAACTTTTTTTCAAAGTTATCCCATAGAGGAGTCAAGTGTCTCTAATCTGGAAGTAGCCCAAAGTACATTTAGAGCCATCAGTCCCAGACACCATCATTAACCAGCAGCCAAAATTACAAAACGCTGCATTCTATCAATTAAAATAAAAAAAAACAAAACTCAACAACACAGAGCAGAGGAACCTGTTCATCTACTACCTGCCTCACTTGCATAGAGGTTACTGATTTGGGGAATCAGCAGCCAGCTTTACCAAACACATCCAAATTCTAAGACTTTCCTTCAACAGTGTTGGACAAGAGCTCCCAGCCTCATCAGGCAAGAAGCAGTAAAGAAGAGTCCTTGGGGGGAGGGGGAGAGGGGGAAAAAAAAAAAAAGCTTGAGAAGATGAGTAAAAGTTTGACAGAGTCCTCACATCCGGCCGGCGGCGTGCATGTCTCTCTCCCCCAGACCAGTGTTTGTTCAGTGCTCCCTGCAGACTGGATGTGACCTGGAACAGGTGGAGGAGTCTCACCTCTGACCTACGTGGTTCCTGTTCGCCTCCACATTTAAGGCCAAGTTATGTATGAAGAGAAGGATCTGCCACCACACTTGATTTCTGTTCTGCTGATGCTGTAAAGGAGAATGATTGAAACAAGGTTATTTATATTTTACAATTGTAACATACCACTTATCTTTTCCAATAAAAACTCAGTTACTTTTCAAGAGCAGACACTTTAATCCCATCAGCACGACAAGGGGGAAAAAAAAAGAGGCAGGGGGTGGGGAGAATGATAAGTTCTCCAGAAATAATTATAGCTCTAACATTAAAAAAAAAAAGCAGACCCTTATGCATTGTGCACAAGAGGATTAAACCTTTTTCTGCTTGCAGGATTTTGCAGAGTTTAGCCAAGTGCTGTTTTTAATCAGATTGGCTTCTGAGCCTCTCAAAAGCCCCAGCTGCATGAACAAACAACTTTCTTAAAAAAAGTTACCCCCCTTCTTCACCCCAAAAGTGAAAAAAAAAGTAACTGGTGATCCATCTGTAAGTGATTTGACACCGTGAAGGTCAAAGGGTTAATCTTCAATTTAAACCACACTGCTGAGGCAGCAAAACTCTGATTTCATCCAGTACAAGAAAACACTCGTGCGCACACACACTCCCCCAGTCCCTCCCCCCCATCACATTTTCCTTCCCAGCATCTCCAAGATAATACTGCCCTTTTTATAGCTACTTTTGACAGTAAGCCATAAATAATCAGCCTTGGAGCCCTTTCCTACCGACTGGAGCCAATTAAACCTTAAGCAAGAACATACTTACCCCCAAAAAAATAAAAAAGAAAAAAAGGAGAGAAAAGAGAAAAGAAAAAAAGAAAAAGAAAAACAAAGAGAAAAAAGCAAGAGGTTATTTCAGGTCCCACTGTCAAGTAATGAAAAGTTTGGAAGTTAAGTTTTAGGGGGACATCAGACCACATAATGCTGCTTTTGGGAAGGAATGCTGTCCCCTCTTTTGTTATATGTAATCACCTCTGTGAAAGTGTTCTCCATTATGCCCCTCCCCCCGCCTTCTTGTTCTTTAATGGCATCTCATACAAACAGGTGGGTTTCTCTTTACACTGCACAATCTGGGATACTGTTTCACATCCCTAACCAACCCTCAATTAAAAAGCCAGTTCTTGTTTTCTCATCCAGAATTCCCTATTTGTTAAGCCAGGCTAGTGACCGTTTAAAAAAAAAAAATCCCCAGCAGACAAGGAATAGAAGGCTGGTTTACAACAACTTCACGTTAGCACATGAGAGCATTACGGAGTACTGCAGCATGCTATATGAACAAGGTATTTCAACTTAGATTAGTCCAACAGGGCAGACCCACATAATCATGAGCTGGAAAAAGAGAACACCTTAGCTGTAGTTTACATACTAGAATTGATATTCAAGAGAAATATCCAAAACATTCCAATAAACTCTTTAGGTTGTGCTCATGCTTTCCAGAGACTAGAACTACAGAAAAGGTGCAACATGAACCTCAAATGCACTCAGATTAGGCCTTGGAAAGGACATGCACGGTATTCACTAACCTAGCAGCAGTTCGTTCAATATTTTCTTCTTCTCCACAAGACTTAAATGTGTCCCCAGATTTCGGAGGGTTCACACTGTTCTAATTACAATGCACTAATGTCTTTCTGTTCAGAGCGTGGCCCACGACAGCCATTTGGGAGCCTGGCATCATTTGTTCCAAAGAGCCCAAGGTTTAATACCCACAAGCAACCTGTCCCAGAGTGTGGTTACATTCATGGGTGAGAACAACCATTCCCACCATGCAACTCTGGTTGGATTAGTGTCATAATGAACCCCTAAAATGCTCCTAAGGAGGCAGATGCTTTTGGTTTCCCTCTATTCTTATAGCCAGCCTTGAATGCCTTTTTGTCAGAGACTTTGGAGATCTCTCACTCTCTTCTTTCCCCTATCCCAAGCCACATTTCAGAACCTACTCTGACATGCGTGTGCAACCAAGACTCCTGACAGCATATCCAGAAAACATGTTTTCACCAACTCATTTGAGACCACCAATCCAAATGCCTGATAAATAAGGTCTTCAGAGTAGCCTGCCGTAAGCATACTGTGGTGTATATGAAGGTGCAATAGATTTTCCCCATCTCCACCACTTAGCAAACTATAGGAAAGAGCTGGTGCAAACACTAAAGATGCTCCAAAGGAAATACAGGCAGATTTCACATGTTCAACAAGATTTATTACTTCATTGTATTTGTGACCAAACAAAATAGGCTAGTCTTTAACAAATCTGGAGAGAAATGTAAGAGATGGCTGTGACGGGTTGGATCACAGAAACCACCCTGGGAGCTGTCAACTGATGTGCCAAGACTACCTCTGCTCCTGTTTTCACTGCCAGCTCAGGACTCCAGCACCCTGTCTTGCTGAGCCAGACACTCCCGTCTGCTCCAACACAGACGCAGGGTCTGAATTACCTGCCCCAAAGCTGCAGGTTTACCTGAAAACAGCTCACAGAAGTGTGCTTGTCTTTAGCACTCACATGCCCACTCCCAATGGGGTCTAACCGAAATAAATCTGTTTTACCCTGTATAAAGCTTATGCAGGGTAAACTCAAATTGTTCGCCCTCTATAACACTGATAGAGAGATATGCACAGCTGTTTGCTCCCCCAGGTATTAATACATACTCTGAGTTAATTAATAAGTAAAAAGTGATTTTATTAAATACAGAAAGTAGGATTTAAGTGGTTCCAAGTAATAACAGACAGAACAAAGTAAGTCATCAAGCAAAATAAAATAAAATGTGCAAATCTATTCAGTTTGATTAGACATACAGATAATCTCACCCTCAGAGATGCTTCAGTAAGTTTTTTCCTCAGACTGAACACAATTCTTTCCCCTGGTACAGCTCTTGTTCCAGCTCAGGTGATAGCTAGGGGATTCTTCATGATGGCTCTTCTCTCTCTTTGTTCTCTTCCATCCCTTTATATATATATATAAGGCGGGAATCCTTTTGTCCCTCTGTGAGTTCCCACCCCCTCCTTCTCAATGGAAAGACACAAGGTTAAAGATGGATTCCTGTTCAGGTGACATGATCATATGTCACTGCAAGAGTTCATTACCCACTTGCCAGCACACACCTATACAGGAAGGCTTACAAGTAAAAAACAGCCATTTGCAGACAACGGTCCTAGTTAATGGGAGTCATCAAGATTCCAAACCACTATTAATGGCCCACACTTTACATAATTACAATAGGCCCTCAGAGTTATATTTAATATTTCTAGTTTCAGATTCAAGAATGGTACATTTATACAAACAGGATGATCACACTCAGTAGATTATAAGCTTTGTAACGATACCTTACAAGAGACTTTTGCATAAAGCATGTCTCAGTTACATTATATTCACTTATTATTAATTGTTTATAAAGCCATATAGACTGCACAACATCACAATGGCCTTAAGCTGTCTTAAAAATAAATCTGAAACAAACAGCAGTTTAACCGGTGGCACTCCTTTCCCATCTGCTCAAATGACATTTGTCAAAGTGCTTATTTTGGGGCATGCAGGGGAAGAGATGCACTAGTTTAAAGAGCATGCAAATTTATACTGCTCTACATTTACATGGGTGCAAATGGTTAGCATACATCTGAAACCAAATATCATACACTGCTGCCCTATTTCAGGTAGGAGGTAGCCTTGAGTTTTGTTTGAGTTTCTTATGCAATATATTATATGTTTCTAAATGTTTATCTTCACACTTTCTCAAAGCTCAATAAGCAAACTTCAAAATGTATTGGTGCTTTATTATGATGGACAAAAGGAAGTCTGGAATTATTTCCTCCCACCAAAAAATGGCTTTTTCTACTTACTTTTTATAGATCAGAAATTCAGGCCTTTTCTACCTTGGAAGACTCACTGGACAGCTGGAGAGCTAGTGGAATCTGACATCACAAGTACTAAAGTGAAACCTGATTGAGCAAGGAAGTTATTTTATCCAGACTCTGTTCTGTATTTGTTTTAGTTGATACCCGTTTGAGTTAAACACTTGGAAAAAGTCATCTTTGTGCAAAACAAAGGTGGGGGGAAATATCAGAGTAGGTAATGTGCAAAAAAACCCTGTATTAAATTAACAAAAAAGCCTCTCA
The DNA here is from genome assembly GCF_020497125.1 of Mauremys mutica. Classification (NCBI taxonomy): domain Eukaryota; kingdom Metazoa; phylum Chordata; order Testudines; family Geoemydidae; genus Mauremys; species Mauremys mutica. The sequence continues at coordinate 59,383,989 of NC_059075.1, forward strand.
AGCCTTCTTTATATGTCAAAGCAGCAAAAAAGGGCACACACTTAGTTCCTGCACTCCCCCGTTCCCTTATTTTGATGGTCACCTTTAATACCACTGACAGCTACCTCCTGCTTTAAAATACAATACAATAAAGCCACCAAGCTTTTCATCAGCAGATATCAGTGTGTTACGAAGAAGGTTGGTATCATTATTCCCAATTCACACATGGGGAAATTAAGGTACAGAGAGGTAAAGTGACTTGCCCAACGTCACCCAGCATGCCAGCAGCAAAGCTAGGAATAGAACCCAGGTCTTTAGAGTCCCCATGCTCTAGACCAGGGGTCAGCAACCTTTCAGAAGTGGTGTGCCGAGTCTTCACTTATTCATTCTAATTTAAGGTTTCGCGTGCCAGTAATACATTTTAATGTTTTTAGAAGGTCTCGTTCTATAAGTCTATAATATATTACTAAACTATTGTTGTATGTAAAGTAAATAAGGTTTTTAAAATGTTTAAGAAGCTTCATTTAAAATTAAATTAAAATGCAGAGCCCCCCGGACTGGTGGCCAGGACCCGGGCAGTGTGAGTGCCATTGAAAATCAGCTCACGTGCCGCCTTCGGCACACGTGCCATAGGTTGCCTACCCCTGCTCTAGAACTCACTGCCTCTTTATATTTTCCTATTTAGTCAGATTCAAGAACAGCACTTCTTCAGTGACAGGACGTATGTCAGATAAAAATCAATGGTACCATTTTAAATATGAGACAAGAGACATGGAGGAAAGATAGCAGATGATCTCAGCAGTAAGGATGGAAAAGCCAGTTCAGAAAAAGAACTTACCCAAACCTGAGTAGGACCTTCTTGGAAGTTTCAATAAGTAAGTTCAAGTAACATGCCTCTGCCAGGACTGGGAGCAAAATACTCAAATATCACAAGAGGATTTTTTCCAAGGGACTGCTTGCCTGCCAGAAAGGACCAGAAATATCAGGAGAGCCAGTTCATGAGATTTCCAGTTGGATTTCTCAGACACAAGAGGCTCAGTCAAATATCAAAGTCACACAGCCTTGAGATTTACCCATCACTACCTCGTGGTGCAGATTTATATTCTTCCCAAGGCTGATTCTAGCCCACCATATCCCTGCCAACAGTAATTCACTTCGTAACCTTACTCTGGGAGAAAATATTAGGGAAATATAAATTGCTAATGACTCTAGAAGGGAACTAGCCTGTGACTAAAGCAGACGAGAGTTATAAACTAGAGTAAGTCAGTAAGTGACACAAAGTTTGAGGCACATGAAACAGCTTCCTGTTGTAGCTGCAGCCTTTTAAGAAAGGTATCCTTACGAGACTCTGTCCAAGCTGTTACCACGGATGTTTCAGTAAGTCACAAGAAAGGTAATTTTACAAGAAAAAAATTGTTTTTATATATATATAAAATAGGGGAGAGAGACCTATCACTTATTGTGCAACACACTGTGCAACACCCAGTAGGAATATCGATTATCGAAAACATCTGTTGCCAATTCTTGTCCCTATTCCATTTTTGGCATGCTTCCTCTCTCCCATCATGGCTCTTATGTTCTTTATTAACTTGTTTATGTAGAGGCATCCTGGCTGATACGAGCACGGTTCTGGGAGTGGACTTTAGGTTTGTTAGCTGACTGTTGCTGTATAGCACATTTTTTATATAGATCTCTATATCTATATCTCCAACCAATCAGCATCCCAGTTCTTGTGTCAAACCACTTTTATTCATACTCTGTCCTTGGATACAAGTTTGTGGCTCAAGATGATTTCAGGAGATGAGATACACAGTTAAAGATAAAATGCATCACTTTGGATGCAGCTCTCAGAATCACAGGTAGCTGATTGCTGGAAGAAGAGGTTTGTTTTTTTCATGCTAGAGGAGCAGCTGTGGAGTCCCTCCATACAAAACAAACTGTCGCACATACATTTCTATATAGAGAGTGTATATATTCACGGTACTATTGATGGTACCTTTTGTATAAGACAATGTACCTTTGTTCACAGCATGGGTGTCAGTCACACTCTGCTTTGCTTCACAATTCTTAACCCATGTAGTTCTTCAAGGATCAAATTCTGTTCCCAACACAGTCAGCGGCCAAACTTTTGTTGAAGTCAGTGGGACCAAGATTTGGCTGTAAGTGGCAACACTGTTGAACAGGAACATCAGTGGATGTGTGTCTAGGGGTATTAGTCTCTTTTTAGCTACTAATACAAATCTTGGCAAAAGGTTGCTACTTCTTGCAAAGAAACAAAAAACACTTGCAACCAAGGAGCAGTTGTTGACTCACTGTTGAAAGCTACATTTCATTCCAGGTGGCTAGAGGCACATTTGTGCTACTACAAAACAGATTTGAGTTTAGTAAGACTGGGAAGTCACGTTTCCCAAGGCAACAGACATCATGGATGACATCCCAGCTGGAAAAAGAAGTGAAGGAAGGGGACAAAGAAAGTCACACTACAACCTCATGGGTTCCTAATGACTAGGGAATAATACACCTGCAAAAAAAGTAAAAATAGTGGGAGAGAGAAAAAATGGACTTATTTAGAAGGAGCTCCATTCTCTTGCTGCCACACTCAGAATAGGATTGTGTTGTGATAATTGCAAATTTACTGTAATTTTTACTGCCTGCAAATTTACTCTAATTATGAGCTCAACTGTAACAAGTATGTGACAGTTCATAAGATGTCACAATAACCTATAATAATAAGTATTGATGGGAAAAGGTATGAAAGAGAGACAGGAAGACAATCTAATTCAAGGAGTGTGTTAAAATCACCCTTGGGAAACAAGAAAATGTGAATCCAGAAATTAATAAGCCAAAACTGGCATGTCAGATATGAGACCTAACTGGTTGACAAAATAATGAGGGGATGGGCTATTTCACCCATCGCTCCTTTTTTGGTTCCTTGTCTACACTGCGGGGGAGAGTCAACCTAAGATATGCAACTTCAGCTATGCAAATAGCGTAGCTGAAGTTGGCATATCTTAGGTCGATTTACCTGGCCGTGAGGACAGTGGCAAGTCGACCGCTGCCGCTCTCCCGTCGACTCCGCTTCCGCCTCTCGCCACGGTGGAGTTCTGGAGTCAACGGCAGAGCGATCGGGGATCAATTTTAGTGCGTCTACACTAGACGCGATAAATCGATCACCAATAGATCGATGATCGGCGGGTAGTGTAGCCATACCCTTGAAGAAAGACACTTTGTGGGAGAAATAAGGAAGAACAGATAAAGGCTACAGGAGTGAGCTTCTTCGTCATGGCTGCCACGCCCACCACACCCAGGTCTTCGTCACCCTGATCCTGAGAAATGTCCTGACCAGACCAAGCTGGAGAGGAACCCAGATGACATCACCACCTCTACCAGCTCCAGCTGAATCCCAACCACCCCTGGGATACACTGGGATTGGACTTTAGCAGCAGGCTGGAGCTGTTGTAGTTATCACAACTCACTACTTCTCTTTCCACCCCCCAAGGGCAATTAGCACCATCTTAGATACCATCTAAAACAGTGGTTCTCAATCTGTGGTCCCCCAACTGCTGGGGGTCCGCAGACTATGTCTAAGTAGCCCGCAAAAGACAGACAGAAGAGTGACAACAGAATTCAACTATACATATAGACAATAGGTTTCCAAAGGGGTCGACACCTCCATTCAAAATTTCCAAAAGGGCCTGCAAATGAAAAAAGGTTGAGAACCACTGATCTAAGACGGTCAGGGTTTTTCCTTCTAAAAACTCTCTCCAGTTAATGGTGGGCAAAAAAGGGAGGTTGTTAAAATAAAGCCTTATTTAATTTTAGATGCTTCAACTGTTTTCCCTTCTTTTCTTTATCTTTAATAAAAGGTTAAAAAAGATTTTTAATGGTGTGTTTGCCATGGTACTAAGCAGGCTGAGGTCTCTGTGTATCAAGCCCCGACCTTGTTCAACACTGTTTAACGTTGGACAGTGACTGGGTCATGTTACCACATTTGGGCCACTTACTCCATCTAAATTAATACAACATTTCTGAAAGGAAGACAAGATAGATCCTTCCTATAATGGACATCATGGCACCATCATGTGGAAGAGGGAGAAGTAGTCACAAGCACAATCTGGTTCTTATGATGCACAAATTAGAAGCCAGTTAGTCAACATCTAGAGAAAGCCACTAAATATTTGGGGGTTCAGAATGCGGAGATGGGGGAGACACATGGAAACGAGTTGAAGAGACCCCCAGCTGCAGGAGCAGTGGAAGGAATAACACTGACGCTCACCACAAAGGGGATGCCAGGAGTGGCAAGTAACTACCTTTATTAAAAAGCCACATTCTCCGGCTTGGGGGAAGGTTTGGCAAGCAAATCACTTCTCGAAGTTTTTCTAACTCAGAACAACCACCACCATTTACTTGTGCCTTCCTCTTTGAGCTGAGCCTACAGGAAGTGGAAGCTAACCAACACCATGGCAACAACCAACTGACTTTCAACCTGGAAAGAGCAACTGCTGGCCAGTACTTTCCCAGGCCACAGTGCTTCCTATCCTGTGCAACCTGGCAAGGTTATTTAGTTGTGTTTTCTATTCGGGGTGGAGGGAGAATAAAGGCTCCTCAAGACTCATGGGATCTTTTCATCTGCTGCTGCTTTATGCCCGTAGCCCTCGAGACCCTAAGTCACAGTCATCATTTACATGGACTGGGGCAGGATTCCTTTACAATTGACTCTAAATCAGTTGCAGGGGTCCAAAACACCAACCCCTCCCTAAGCTCCTTCCCTGACAAGAAGTGCCAGCTAAGGACTGACACTCCCACCTCATCCTCCCCAAACTGAACCCTAGGAGATGTAGGAAAATTTCTCTTCTCTGATGAAGTGTCCCAATCTAGCATGTGCGGTGCTGCCTGCCCAATCTGCCCTTGCTCTCCACATCAGCAGAGCACTCTTACCTGAGAATTTCAGTCAAAGTGGAGGCAGATTTTCTAATTGGCCTAGTACTAAACTTACTAAAAGGTTGGAATAACATTTTAATTGATTTGGGGTGAAAAACTAAACCTCCCATTTGGAGACATGGTGCTGATGTTAGGAGAAGTTTGGCTTAACCCATACATTAAAGATTAGCTACTAGAGCCCTGTTTTCTAGGTTTATCTTGTTCATAATCCATTCTACTGCATATGCATCAGGGTCCTCCTGGCCTTTGTTTTATACAGATCCCTTCCTCATAAAGGGCGGTTACAAAGGAGTTTCTTTATCTGATGAAGGCACTGGGTAGAGGGGGCAGGACTAGTCTCCCTATTTTTAGATATTGACATTAAGTAGAAGAGGAGGTAAAAGTAAACCTTTCAGATCTACTGCAAGAAAATACCCGAGGAGACTGAAATGGAACTTTGAACAGAGCAACACCCCCCCTACTCCACTGGAAACACAGAAAGGCAAGCAATCAGGTGCAGCACTGAAGCCTGTGGGTAGTTCAGCTTCTTGTCAGCAGTTCTGATGACTCAGAGGCTAAATATAGAGAGTGATATAAACAGAGCTGGCCGCAGAGCAAACACTGCTGAACTGACCCATCTCTCACGCATACTCTCTGAACCTGGAAGTTGCAAGCCCTCCTGCAAGAGGAGGCTGTCGGCTCCAGAGCCTTTTCATTGTGCTGCCAGAGGTGCAGCTCCCTTTCATCGCAGGGTTGCATTACATCACACAGCCTAATCAGGGTGAATAAAAGCAGCCCTGCTGCTTTAAAGGGACAGCACACAGCAGAGTAAAGAAAATGTTTGTTTGTAAATAAACCAAGTTCCATTTGCCAGTGACAACAGTAGTTACTAAAAGATCATAAAGAGTTAATGGGCTATTCTTCAGCAGCAAGGAGGAATTTACAGTTTGAGTTTCCCACTTTGTCTCTCCACCAGAGAGTTTCATTGACACACAAATGTGCTCGCACAAATATCCCCCCCATTAATAATCAACCCAAACATCCCCCCCAATCTCTAGAGAGATCTCAATGGGATCTAGCAGTCAGAGCAAGGGGCTGGACTCAGAGCTCTTGGGTCCTATTCAGTGGTCTGCTCCTCTGTCATTCTGCCACCTTGGGCAAGTCACAACCTCGGTTTCTTAGTTTCCCCATTTGTAAAATGGGATATTACTACTTTTAGAGTAAGAAATAACTGCAGTATCTCAGATGCCATAGTGTGGTACTGGCTGAAAAGTGCTGAGTTACTGGTGACCATTGTCCTCAATGTCCTCAATGACTCTTAAAGGGATGCACTGCAGTTTATCAAGTGCCTTGGGGTCCTATGGTAGCACAAAAAGTGTTGTAAGTTATTTATCAGAAAACAAGGCTGTAGGCAAAGCGAGTGCAATTCATCCCACATCATTTGAGGTGTCCTGCACTGGTTATAGAATGATAGAAATGTAGGGCTGGAAGGGACCTTGACAGGTCATCAACTCCAGCCTCCTGCACTGAAGCAGGACCAAGTAAATCTTCTAGACCATTCCTGACAGGTGTTTGTCCAACCTGTTCTTAAAAAGTTCCAGTGAAGGGGATTCTACAACTTCCCTTGGAAGCCTGTTCCAGATCTTAACTACCCTTGTAGTTAGACAGTTTTTCCTATTATGTAATCTAAATCTCCCTTGTAGCAGATTAAACTAATTTCTCCTTGTCTTACCTTCAGCAGACATGGAAAACAATTGATCACATCCTCTTTGTAATAGTTCTTAAGTCTTCAAATATGTTATCAAGTCCTTGCTCAGTCTTCTTTTCTCAAGACTAAATATGCCAGGGGTTTTTTTAGCCTTTCCTCATGGGTCAGGCTCTTTAAACCTTTTCTGTTTTTTTTTTTGGGGGACTCTCCTCTGGACTCTCTCCAATTTTTCCACATCTTTCCTAAAGTGTGGCACCCAGAATTGGACATAGTTCTCCAGCAGAGGCCTCACCAGTGCTGAGTAGAGCAGATTTACCACCTGTGTCTTACATATGACACTGCTAATACACCCCAGAATATTAACCTTTTTCACAACTGCATCACATAGCTGACTCATTCAGTTTATCCACTATAACCCCCAGATCCTTTTCAGCAGTACTACCACCTAGCCAGTTGATTTAAGACCAATTCCCTCATTTGTCAAGGTCATTTTTAATTCTAATCCTATCCTCCAAAGTGTATGCAACCAGCTTTGTGTCATCTGTACATTTTATAAGCACACTCTCCACTCCATTATCCAAGTCGTTAATGAAAATATTTTCTAGTCCCAGACTCAGGACTGACCCTTGCAGAACTCTACTAGATATTCCATTCCAGTCTGACAGCAAACTATTGATAACTACTCAGAGTATGGAGTCTATCAACCTGTTATACACCCACCTTATAGTAATTTAATCTAGACTGCATTTCCCTAGTTTGCTTATGAGAATGCCATGTATGACTGTGTCAAAAGCCTTACTAAAAATCAAGATTTATCATGTCTACTGCTCCCTCCATCCATCAGGTCAGTAACTCTGTCAAAGAAAGAACTTATGTTGGTTCAGGATGATTTGTTCTTGCCAAATCCCTGTTGGCTAGTCCTTATAAACTTATTATCCTCCAGGTGCTTAGAAGTTGATTGTTTAATAATTTGTCCCAGTATCTTTCCAGGCATCAAATTAGGCTGACTGCTCTATAAATCCCCAGGCCCTCTTTGGTCCCCTATTTAAAAGATAGGTACTATGTTTATCCCTCTCCAGTCCTCTGGGACCTCACCCATCCTCCATGAATTCCCAAAGGTAACAATTAGCATTCTGTATCAGAGGGGTAGCCGTGTTAGTCTGGATCTGTAAAAAGCGACAAAGAGTCCTGTGGCACCTTATAGACTAAGATGTTAGTTCTGAGATTGTTCCAGCTATTTCCTTAAGTATCCTATGGTGAATTTTATCAGGGTCTGCCAACTTCAATACATTAGGTTATTTAACCTGTTATCCCTATTTTAGCTTGCATTCCTTCCCCCTTGTTGTTAATACTGTATTGAGTATCTGGTCACCATTAACCTTTTTAGTAAAGATTGAGGCAAAATAGATATTAAACATCTCAGCCTTCCTGATGTCATCAATTAACAACTTTCCTTCCTCACCAAGTAGAGGACCTACACTTTCCTTCATCTTTTTCTTTCTCCTAATGTATTCAAAGGCAATAAGAAAGAGGTTTTTAAGGTCATGTCTATACTTACCTCTGGAGTGATTGATCCAGCGGGGGTCGATTTATCACGTGTAGTGAAGACATGATAAATCCACCACCGAGCACTCTCCTGTCAACTCCTGTACTCCACTGGGGCGAGAAGCGTAGGTGGAGTTGATAGGGGAGTGGCAGCAGTCGACCTACTGCAGTAAGTAGCTCTAAGTATGTCGACTTCAGCTATTTTTGTAGCTGAAGTTGCACAACTTAGATCAACTTATCTTGCCCCCCTACTCCGCCCCAGTGTAGATCAGGCCTTAATGTCCCTTGCTAGGTGTAACTCATTTTGTGTCTTAACCTTTTTGATTTTGTCCCTACATGCTTGTGCTATTCTTTTGTACTCCTCCTTAGCAATTCTTCCATGTTTTCACTTTTTGGAAACATTAAAGATCTCCTGATGGAACCATGTTGGCCTCTTTCTCTTCTTCCTATCTTTCCTTTGCATCAGAATAGTTGGCAGCTGTGCATTTAATATTGTCTCCTTGAGAAACTGCCAGCTCTCAAGAACTCCTTTATCCCGTAGATTTTCTTTCCATGGGACTTTACTTAAAAGTTCTTTGAGTTTGTTAAAGTCTGCTTTTTCCAAGTCTATTGTCCTAATTCTGCAGCTCTCCCTCCTGCCTTTTTTTAGAATCATAAACTCTATCATTTCATGATCACGTTACTTAAACTGCCTTCCTGCTTCAGATTTGCAACCAATTCCTCTCAACTGGCCAGAATCAACTCTAAAATGGCTGTCCCCTGATTACTTCCTCCACTTTCTGAAATTCATCCCACATCATTTGAGGTGTCCTGCACTATTTCATTGGATTCTTTACTATGGGGGAAGCACCATATATTTAGGCTGCAATCTCACTGCTATTCCAGAGTTCCCCAGGACACCCCCTTAGGTTCTTTTTATCCCAAACTAAACCTTTGCTGCAGTTACTTATGTAGAACACTCAATTTTCCCACAGCTAGGCCTCTTCTTACCCTCCACTCACTGCTTCATTGGTAATTAGAACAGAGCAGGAAACAGTTTTCCCATCCTAAGAGAATTTTGAGATGTCTAAAATGTCTCCCATCCCAAATCAAGACAAAGTCAAAGTCTCCAATGTTGGCAAAACAAAACACCCTCCTACCCCCCCCCAAAAAACAGATCAAAATATTTTGAAGGGTTTTGATAACATTAAAAAATTAATTTCAAGCTTTTTTATACTATATATTATATTTCTAAAAAAAAGTAGTTTTGAACCAAAAATGGACCTTTTCATTTTGAAAGTGTTAAAATAGAATGTTTTGACAATTTGGTAACTTTTGAAAAAAAATTCCCAAAATGGGAAATTTGTTGAAAATGATCCAGAACAGTTTCAGTTTTGATATATTAGGATTTTTGATTAAAAATGTTTAGTTAAAAAAAAATCACTAGACATGGGAGCAACAGTGATGCAGAAAGGGATAGATAAATCTTGGACAATGTCCTGCAACGACAGCCTAAACTGGAGGGTCTTAGACCACAGACTCCCTAATGGATGGATGATCCAAAATGTTTCAAGGGAGGCTTCAGCTGATGAATTTGTATAAGAAAAAACATATGCGAAACATGACAAGTTTCACTTTCAAGTGGAAAGTTTTCAGGAGGAAGAATTTATTTTGCTGTTTTTAATTTTACTGGAATGGGCTCATTTCCAGAGACCTGCCCACAACCAGTGTGGATCTAGTCCTAAACATTTCATACACAGGGCCAATTCTCAGGCCAATCACCCTTTTCTTCCTCACAATTACATCAAGACAATTTGCTAAAATACATGGGGAATTTCCACATAGGGTAGCAATACATTTCTATTGCTTGGTCCCATTGTTTTCTGAACATGGTCAGCACACCTAAATCAACTGTGGGATTTCCGATGTGTTTGAAGGGGGCTTTGTTGTTGGTTGTAATGTACTTATTTACCCACGATAGCTCAGCTCTGATTCAGCATCTGGTTCTCATTGAGGTTCTGCTTTTTTTAACCCAATCTTCCAGCTGACTTGATTGGAGCACAAAGAGGTCAAGAAACTTTTCTGAGGACATGTAGCAAGTCAGTGGCTCCACTTGGATTAAAGCCCAGAACCGTCCTGGGCTACTAGGTCTTTACTCTTAAAGAGACAATTTTACCTTCTGTGACATGATCTTACAGTTGTGCACAGTAGCCAATGTTGGTTTTAAGGGATGAGGGAGGGATGGAATAAAACTGGCCCCCACAAAATTGCAGCCTGTTCAGTAAGTGCCTTTTCAGTGGGAAATTGCTGAAGTGTTCCATTGAGTTATCACAGCAAGTAACACTCAGGTTTAAGTGACTTAGGTGCTCACACGCACTGCACAGCATATGTGTGCACCCATCCTACCACTCGCAGCAACAGCCCACATTTCCCATTTATGTCCAATCTACCTACAAAAATCTAGAGGAGAGTTCTCCAATGTCTCTCCCGCACACAGAAAGTTGTGTTTTAGCTCCACCTCCTGGCTTCTTGATACGTGGTGGGGCCCTTGGGGGGCAAGAGGGGAGATTACCAGAAGGTATTGAGCCTCAAACAGATGGAGGGCACTATGGGCACGCAAGAGTGAGGAGAGAACTAAAGGCCCCTTGTGCATAGTTTGAAAAGGGTCCTGCAGAAGCATGGACTGACCATAGCAATTCTAAGTAGCAGAGCCTGCATGTGGCAATATTTTCTATAGTAGCCCACATTTCATAAGCACTTTGAAGAGTAAAACTATGAAGTGCTACATAAGATTACGTCATTGTTCTAACTCCGTACTGGGGATGAAGATGCAATTATTTTATTTAAATATATCACTGCATCAAATTAAGGCATAAAAAGCCTGAATATGCCAAACAGCTAACAGGACAAGTAACTCCAGCACTGGACATTTTTCCTACATACTAGTGCAGCAACTAGCACATATTTTGCTAGCTCAGGATCCACCAGACATTCATATCTGTTGGAGGAATGTCCCATTGGCCGCTAGTCCTATTTTTTGTTCCAGGTGTTCAGGAGGTGTGGTGGTGACTATGATATTCTAAATGTTTCCTGTTATAACCCTGGAATCGTGGTCTGTGACCAAGACTCTGAGTTGTTGAAATGGGGCACCCAGTTTTGGGGTTAGCTTAATAGAAAAAAAAGAATCTTTACAGGTAAATGGCAGCTCAGGTTTCCTGTTCTCAGAGATTGCCCCTTCTGCTGCCCCAAAGGACAAACCATAGCCCATCATAAGCTAATTCATGTGTATCTAGGCACTGACTGCCCTTTAAACAGCAGGCACAGAAGAGCACAGGACTGTTTTTGTGGATTGTGCCAACAGCCAAAGGAAGTCCTCCACGCAGGGTCAGTAGGGAAGAGACTGCATTGGCACAGATGGACCACAGAGTTTTAGTGTCCTAAGGTACAGCTCCACATTAACACAAGGGCTCAGTACTACCTCCCTCCCAAGAAAAAGAATCTCTGAGCAGTTCTAAATGCCTATACCCATCCCAACGTCAAGTCCTGCAGAACCACTGGCTGAGATTTTTCACACCTGTTTTTGGTTTTGTTTTTTAAATGGTTGAACAGCTCCCCCTCCTTTTCAACTGACTGTCCTTCCAGTTCAAACAAAGACACAGGAGCTCCTCCTTGGCTGGCTGCAGGAGCTGGTAGTGCAGACGGATGCTTTTGTTTACTAACTCTCCCACATGCTTGGCTGACACGCGATTCAATTCTATTCTCCTGGCTCAGTCAGTCTCCGTGCCTGTCCTGCACTGCAGTCAGTCACATGGCTCTCTCAGTGCCATAGCAGCACACACTTCTTTCCTGGGGGAGAGGGGAGGGAACAGACCAAGATTTTCTTTTTTTTTTTTTTGAGGGGGGCATTCTTGGATGCATTTCCCTGACAAAGGCATCAGATAGCTACACTCCCCAGATGGAAAGGGTCAAGTTACAACCAGTTCCACTGCTTCCCTTCAGGACTCCTGACAGCAAAGATTGTTAATCTTCTCTTTGCTGTAAGAAGCTAGCTACAGTGAGACAGGGACAGCTAGTAAGAGAGTGCCATTGGGGGGTGGGGGGGCGCGGCAGGAGGGAGAGCAGGAATAAACAAACAAGTCACAAAAATAACTTGTGATATGGTATTTCTGATGTCAGAATGACATCCCACAGTCCAGACAGCCAATTTTCACATTTCTTCAGTTGATCTTTCTAGAACATTCCCTTAATAATTCTGCTGTTGGGTGATGAGAAGAAAACATCTCCATAAGTTAAGTGCACCCAAAATTTGCCCAACCGAGGGCCATCCCAGCAATTCTCCAGGAGCTAAGTTCCTCACCTAACTTGAGTAAGATGAAAGCAGCACCCATCTTTAAATGGCTCCACTGGGGTGAGGGAAGCATTCGCTCTCTGAAGCCCACAGGAGGGCATCAGCAGCTACAGGTCCCAGCATGCAGCACTCCTTGATCTGAGTGGAAGTCTGCTCAAATCACAGTGAGGTATTGCACGTTAGAGCTTGTGCAGTCTGCTAGCTACCTCCCCATCAAAGAGGAGGGCAGTGCTGGGCAGCACTTTGGATATGCCAATTCTAAACCCTGGGTGATTAGGGACTTCTAGTTCTCTTCTACTCAGAGATTAGAAGGCAGGGTGGAATGATGTCATACAGTTGCCTTTTGCTAGGTGGAAGTTAGCTAAAATATGACAGACACCGATTAGGATTGGCTCACAGTGCAGAACCTAGCCACAACAGAGTGGCGCAAGTGTGTATTCAGCATAGACAATGACTACACAGAGATGTGAGGTGAAGGATCAGCTGAGCCGGAGGCTGCTGGATACCATACCTGGATAATCAAATCCCCTTCTCCCCCCAGAAAGAGAGCCTACCCTCTGTATGTGGAGCCTGTGGAACTGGTCTGCAATGCACTGTAACTTCCGTGCAATCTGAACCTCAGCACGTGCTTCCCGTTGACCTTCCCGAGGCTCCTCTTGGAGGTGCGGATTCAATGCAAAGCCAACTGGGGGGACATGTAAACGGTACCCAGCATTCCCTGCAAGACATTAGAGATGAGAAGGCTCAATGGCTCAGTCTCCCAGCGTAAAGACTTGTTCCCCTTCTCACATCTGAAGGAAAACCTGTGTAATTGCAAACTTCTGACTCAGGCTAAAGTCCAGTTTCTGCAGCCTAAACAATGACTAATCACGCTAAGTATTCAGTAAAACATTCACTCAGAGTTTTAAGTAGATTTACATTGATCCAGCAGAGTGTATTATGTTCCTCCCATAACCGAGTGACCTGAAAGAAAGAAACCACATTGAGATAGGGAAAGCTCTCACACATGGATCAGGCTTGTTTATAGTTCAGTCAATGTTGGGATTTTATCTGGAATGACAGTCTTACACTTATGAGTACCTATGTCTCTGTCAATAATCTCCTGGTATAACCCTTGGTGCAGCTTCCAAATCAGGCTTCACTCACAACTGCTCAGCATTTAGGACCAAGTTTCACCTTGGGGTACACATGCACTGCTCTTCATTATAACAGGTGCCACATGTGAGAATCCAAAGGCAGAATTTGACTCAAAGTTTGGGGGGGAGGGGGTGTCTTCAGGTTAAAAAAAAAAGGCAACAAAGTAAGTGAGGAATGATTCATGTCTCCAATTCAGCTTTAACAGAAATTCAGGCCAATTATCACTTCACCACCGCAAAACTGCTTGTTCATGTTATTTATCTGACAACTTTTTTTTCCAGCAAAGAGCCCAACAAAAGATCCACAACATTTGAACCTCTGTGTTTACCGTCTCTGCACTGACAATATTCATGCAGTCCCATCCACATGTGAAGATTCACCTGGGTGGCCTGGAGAAAGGGAAGGTTTAACTCTCTGCAGGCAAATCAGCAGCATGTGCACTGGGGTGAGGGAAGCACTCGATCACCCTCTGAAGCCTGCGGGAAGGTCTCAGTTTTAAGTGCTGCTGTAAGTGTCTAGCAATAACTTCAACTACCCTATAATGGAGTTGGGGGGGAAAGGAGCTGGTGTTTAAAGCATGGCAGAAGCAGAGAGCAAAGGGACAGCTCCTGCAGCGAGTAGGCAAGGGTGAGAAGCAGAGAGAGCTGTCTTTCTTCGAGGTGTAGCAGAATAGCAGCAGCAGAAGTAACCCTCTCTTGTCCAGTGGGGGGGGGGGGTAGAGCGGAAGCACTAGAGGGGCAGTTTTCCCTTCTGCAAAGCTAGTGATGCTGGAGTGCTCTTACCATAGAAGAGTCTCTGGGGCTCTTCAGTGACTCCACATGGCAACATGACATCCTGAGTGGAAGAGGATGGACTGAGTGTTTGGGTTGCCTTGTCCTGCTGCTCAGCATGCCTGATACCTGGACCACAGCAGTGTGTGAGGGGGAACAGTTGAAACCTCCCCAGGAGACAGCTGTAGGATTGGTTCTGTGTGAAAATGCCAGGAGGGGTCATCTCACCAGGCTGACCTGTGAGTCCAAAGTCAGAGTGAAACACGTCATCGTCCAGCCCGTCCAGGCTGGAATAGTCCTCTTCCAGGTAGCTGGGGGGATCCATTGCTCCTGCAACAAATGAACACTTGAGAACATGGCTAAGATACAACCAGAATAACTCTCCCTCCAATTCCATTCAGGAACACACAGTTCTCCCTATTTCCCTAAGCTCTTTCCTCCTAAAATCAGTCTACATGGCCTGAAAAGATCAGAAATAAGCTGATGATTAAGGCCTTGTGGGTCAAGTTCTGCAGCCCTTGAACAGACAGCTCTGCAAGCTAAAAAGGCTCCACCTAAGGTTCGAAGTCTTAAAGACACTCCTGCCCCCCCTCCCCCCTGCAAATAAAATAATAGTCATGGTGAGACAGAGGGACATTGTTTTAAAAAGCAAATCCAACCTGCATAGCCACCACCCCCACACATATATATACATTTTTGGGAATCTTTTATATTTGCCTTCTGATTTACTATTTGGTGCAACCCAAATGCTCTGAAGAGACTTGTCATCAAACCATATGACTAGTTCACACTGCTTTCTGCCAAACACTCCATAACCCCTGGTTACTTCATTCCCTGCCCTGCAAACCAACCAAGCAAATGCCCAAAACTCAGGCAGCCCCACCACCCCCATGTACCCCTCACTACTACAGAATCTACCCAAAACACCCTTCCTTTAGTTCACCCTAGAATTACAAGAGTTAGCATTTGCTCATGTCAGTATCTCAAGCAGGGCTTTTATACACGTCAAAGTATATTCCTGAGCCCCATTATATCCTAACACCAGGCAAAAGAGGGTGGGAAAATGAAAACAACTCTTTTAGAGCTCCTGCTAACACAGGATAAGGAGAAGCAGCTTGGCCAATGAATCCAGCAATCCCTTCCTGTCATCTGTGCATCTAACCCCATTTGAAGACAGTGTCCTAAGAGATCCATCCTCAGGATTTTCACCTAGTTTTCAACAAGGAAGTGAAATTCAACTCTTCACTCTCCTTTGCTCTGGTTTTGACCAAAACTTAACAGGCTGGCAGACTAGTAAAAGGAATCCTAGGCTTGAAGGAAATAAAAAGACAACTGTTAACATGATCTATCCAGTACTTCCCTCACAGTTCTCCACATGTACCTCCTCCCATGTAAATATGAACTCAGGACACCATTGTCCTAAAGAAGATACAGGAGATGGGAAGGAATATTTTTTTCCACCCTCAAAAAGAGATTACAACTGCAAATAGCATTAAAATAGCTAGAGCTAGAGCTACATTTGGTACAAAAAGCTAAATGTGACAAACCCCAAAGCCAGGAAGTTTACTAGGTAGGCCAAACATTTAACAAAAGGGGCTTCAGAACAGTCAGAAATCTTAGTCCACATCTTATTCTGGTGGGCCAAGATGAGCTCATGCTTTGTTCTGAGGCCTAGAGAAGAACAAGACGTTTGACAAGTCCAGAGCATCACCTACCCTAAGACCCACTTAATTTCTTCATGACCCCAAAATAAAGTTTGCTAGCTCTTTCAAAAACAAGAATGGCAAAAATAGAGTTTCTCAAAGGGAGATGCATCAAACAAATCAGAGTTTGCTAGGGTTGTTTATGACTGTGGGAGCACATATGCATAGAGTATCATACCTTCAATCTGCCTACTGCATTCTCCTGAGGAAACAAGAAAACCTGCCATCTGAGAAAGCCTGAGCACACTGACAGTGGAATTCTTATACATTACAGTGTCAGAGGCTACTCTCAAGATGAGCAGACAGGAAAAACAGAGGGAAGGTTCAACATACACATGCCTCTGCCTGCTTCCCAAAACAAAGTTGGCTAGTCTAAGTTTAGGACTACCAGATTCCTTTCCTTCATTTCCTTCCCTTTGTGGGCTTACGTACTGCAAAGTTATACCTGTGCAGAGGACTTAAATACAACGTTTGAGGCCAGCAGGATTTAAAACAGAAACTTTAAACTCCAGAAGAGATTCAATAGTGGAAAACATTATCTGGGCTATTGGACGCTATCATAATTTCTAGCATCACAAATGTACTCAGCATTGTACGTACGAGGCACTGTCCTATACAGGCACTACAGGTAACTGTTTCCAAAAAGCAATATGCTTTGGAATAATGCTAGCACTAACTTGTTTCTTTATGATCATTAAAATTTATGCAAATCACCAATTTTTAAAGTCTCTGCCTTTGGCAAGTGCCTGAATAATTGCTCTGTGAGCAACACACTGAATTAGCTCACTGCCAAAGAGGCACACGTATTTTTCAACAGTTACTTGCATGAATCTAACTATAAGGAAGTGATCACATCAGGTTGAGGAAACTCAACAGAAGAGGAGTTTTATTTATTTTAAGTAAATCAGATACCATGGTGATTAGGACTAACTGAGGATACTGCAAATATTTTTTCTGGTGGAAGGAGGGGCTTATTTTACCGGAGTAGAATTCAGCTGCAGAGACAGTACAATGAAAGGATATAAAACAACGGTAAGATGTGGGGAGCCCCTTCAGGCAGGGGATGAACTGCTTTAGAGATATATGATTTTATGATAAATATCTTTTCCCTTTAGTTCCCGGCAATCTAATGACTCTGCCAGTTACCAGTTTATAGTCCGAGAGTAACAGGCAAGAAGATTTCCACCTCACTAGTTTGGGGTTCATTAGCTCACAGAGCAGAGAGAAACAGATGTCACCCAGGCTCAGTTGGGGACAATATAAACATCTACCTGATACAGACGGGGGAAGCCATTTCCTGGATGGGGGAGAGGGTCACTCAGCATAGTGAACTAGAACTAAATGTCAAGTATCAGAGGGGTAGCCGTGTTAGTCTGGTTCTGTAAAAGCAGCAAAGAATCCTATGGCACCTTATAGACTAACAGACGTTTTGCAGCATGAGCTTTCGTGGGTGAATACCCACTTCTTCAGATGCAAGACAGGCGTCTTGCATCTGAAGAAGTGGGTATTCACCCACGAAAGCTCATGCTGCAAAACGTCTGTTAGTCTATAAGGTGCCACAGGATTCTTTAGAACTAAATGGTACGAGCAGAGAGCGGATTTCTCCATGCTGAGGTGATGAGGGTCGGGGTCTCCACTCCAGGACCAAGACCGGGGAGAACAGGAGGCAGTCGCTCTAGGCGGGTAACTGCAAACCTCATGGGTCTAAGTGGAGATCCCGACCCTTCTCAGTCCCTACCTGACTCCTGGCCCTATGGCACAAGCTGCTGCAACCGGGATGGCTCGATTTCGGCCCCGAGCCCAGCCAAGAGACACCAGAGAGAGAAGCTGCCACAGGCTCGCTCTCTCCCCACCGCCCTAAGGCTCCTGATCCACAGCCCCCTTCCAGCCAAGCCCGCCTGGACCAGGGGCGGGCTGCTAGGTCAGTGCCCGCCGGGACTGAGCCCCCCTGCAGCAGCAGCTCCGGAGCCGCTGCCATGAGCGTGCGGGGTCTCTGCCCCCCGGGGAGGGCAGGAGCCGGGGAGCACGGGGTGCAAAGGGGCCTCCTGACTGGCCCGCCCGGGAGCGCCTCCCGCGGCAGAGCTGGGGCGCGCTCCGCTCCATGCCCGCAGTGGGGACGCGGCTGGCAGGAGCCCCCGGCCCGGCGGGCACTTACCTGAAGCAGGGCAGGGCGGGAGGACGCGGGCGCCGAGCCCGGGCGGAGCGAGGAGTCCCCAAGCTGCAGCCTCAGGCGCCGCCGCGCCGCATTGTTTCCAAAATACACTTGCTTCCTGGCATCCCCCAAACAGCTGATAGGAGCCCCGCCCCCGGTGACGTACGGCCAATACGGAAAGAGCGCCCCCCACCCCCAGCGCTGCCGCAGCAGCAGGGACAGGCGCTAATGTGCAGCCTTCCATGTAAACCAGAGTAAGGGAGGGAGGGCAAATCCCCAGCCCCTCATGAAGCGCACAGTGCACAGCAGGGCTGGCGAAGGGAGGCTCCGGCTTGGCCGGCCGTCTGGTGTTACAGCTAGCCCGAGGGGTGCAGGGCAAGGAAGGCTTATGATAAGGGCTTTGACACAGTCCTTCATGACGGGCTCATAAGGAAAGCAGGGAAACGTGGTCTAGCTAAAACTACTAAAGTGGGGTGCACCAGTGGTTGAAAGACCATCCCTATGGAACTGGGAGGGTGTATCTAGCGGGGCCCCACAAGGGTCAGTCCTAGGTCAGGTACTACTCCTTATTTTTCATTAATGACTTGGCTAATGGAGCAGAGAGTAAATTTATAAGATATGGGGATGACATCAAGCTAGGAGGGTTGCTACAATAATGGTAATACCTTGCAATCATCCAAGGATGTTAAAGCACTATGGAAAGAGGCATAAATATTAGGGCTGTTGATTAATCGCAGTTAACTCACACGATTAACTAAAAAAATTAATCACAATTAAAAAAAACTAATCAGTTTTAATTGCACTATTAAACAATAGAATACCACCTGAAATGTTGGATGTTTTTGTACATTTTCATACATATTGTATTCTATGTTGTAATTCAAATCAGTGTCTATTATTTTTTATTGCAAATATTTGCACTGTAAAAATGATAAACAAAAGAAATAATATTTTTCAATTCACCTCATACAAGTATTGAAGTGCAATCTCATTGTTGTGAAAGTGCAGCTTACAAATGTAGATTTTGTTACATAGCTGCACTCAAAAACAAAACAATGTAAAACTTCAGTGCCTACAAGTCCACTCAATCCTACTTCTTGTTCAGCCAATCGCTAAGACAAACAAGCATGTTTACATTTACAGTAAATAATGCTGCCCTAGTCTTATTTACAGTGTCACCAGAAAGTGAGAACAGGCATTTGCATGGCACTTTTGTAGCTGGCACTGCAAGGTATTTACATGCCAGATATGCTAAATATTTGTATGCCCCTTCATGCTTCGGCCACCATTCCAAAGGACATGCTTCCATGCTGGTGACGCTTGTTAAAAAAATAATGCATTAATTACATTTGTGACTGAACTCCTTGGGGGAGAATTGTATGTCCCCTACTCTGTTTCTGCCATATATTTCATGTTATAGCAGTCTCAGATGATAACCCAGCACATGTTCATTTTAAGAACACTTTCACTGCAGATTTCACAAAACACAAAGAGGGTACCAATGTGAGATTTCTAAAGATAGCTACAGCACTTGACCCAAGGTTTCAGAATCTGAAGTGCCTTCCAAAATCTGAGTGGGATGAGATGTTTAGCATGCTTTCAGAAGTCTTAAAAGGGCAACACTCCGATGCGGAAATTACAAAACCCAAACCACCATAAAAGAAAATCAACCTTCTGCTGGTGGCATCTGACTCAGATAATGAAAATGAACATGCGTTTGCTTTGGATTGTTATCGAGCAGAACCCATCATCAGCATAGATGTATGTCCCCTGGAATGGTGTTTGAAGCATGAAAGGACATATGAATCTTTAGCACATATGGCACGTAAATATCTTGCAACGCCGCCTACAACAGTGTCATGCAAATGCCTGTTCTCACTTTCAGATGACACTGTAAACAAGAAGTGGGCAGCATAATCTTCTGCAAATGTAAACAAACTTATTTGTCTGAGCAATTGGCTGAACAAGAAGTAGGACTGAGTGAACTTGCAGGCTCTAAAATTTTACATTGTTTTATATTTGAATGCAGTTTTTTTTACATACAAGTCTACATTTGTAAGTTCAACTTTCATGATAAAGAGATTACACTATGGTACTTGTAATAGGTGAATTGAAAAATACTATTTCTTTTTTTTTATAGTGCAAATATTTGTAATAAAAAATAAATATAAAGTGAGCACTGTACACTTTGTATTCTGTGTTGTAATTGAAATCAATATATTTGAAAATGTAGAAAACAGCCACAAATATTTAAATAAATAGTATTCTATTATTGTTTAACAGTGCAATTAATAGCATGATTAATTGCGATTAATTTTTTTTATCGCTTGACAGCTCTAATAATTATTATTCCCATTCTTACAGGTGGGGAAACTGAGGCACCAAAAAGTCAAGGCCAATATTTTTAAAAGTGGATAGAGGCTTGAGGTATAGGGTGACCATATTTCCCAAAGGGAAAACAGGACACCACATGGGGCTGACCCAAGTTCTTCCCGCCATGGTGTTGGCCCGAACTGCTCACCCCTGCCCACCTCCCCTGCACACACAATGCTGTCACTGGTCGCTCCAGCTCTGCCTCCCACCCCACGCCAGGCTGGCATCACTGGTCAGCCCCCGCACATTCCTTCGCTCCACACCCCACTTTTTTGACAAATGTGGGCATTTGTCCCTTTTGCTTTTGTCAACTGATCAAATTGCCAAGAGCAAAGGGGACAAATGCCCACTTTTGCCAAAAAAGTCAGAACAGCTGGGACAGGGCTTAAAAAAGGGACTGTCCCGGCCAAAATGGGACCTATGGTCAACCTACTTGAGGTATCTCAGCTTTTAGGTATCCAACTTGACATACCTGAAGCCTGATTTTCAGAAATGTTGAGCATTCACAACTCCATTTGAACTCAATGGAACTGTGACATGTTTAGTCCCTTTGAAAATCAGGCCCAAGTCATGAAGGAATGGATTGCCACTGAGATCTCCCCAACTCCACATTACACCTGGAGTGCTTTTGTCCTTTTACTTACTCTTGGCAGCAAGGGCTTCTTGTGGAAAATTCTAAACCTCCAGTCAAGAACAATGTTCAGGTCTATGGAGGAGGTGATTGTGGTGCTTTTCCTTTGGGACCTTTGACCTCCTTTGTACCAGGATACACCGTCTGCAGTAGGTATGAATCAATCCATCCTTTTAGCAGAGTTTTCTAGCCAGGGATAGGAATTAGGGACCAGTTCTCTGGTACTCCATTTCTGCACTCAGCTCAGCATAGCAAAGTTCAGGGGAAAGGTAGCTTCAAACTACCATTGGATTCTGGGCCCACCTGGGGACCTGCCTTGCTCCCAGTGTAGATGAGGGCCCCCTCGAATAATAGCTGGTGTGCAGGCAATGCTTTGGCCACAGCTGTTTCCTCTTGGCCCACCTCCAGCCTCCCCTGTATGCTGACCTGTGTGGCCTTCTGTGCTGAGGGTAATTTTTAGGGGCCAGAGAGCAATAGAGAAATCAGCCCTTGGGGCTTGCTGCAGAGCACTGCTGCCTCCACCCATATCAGTGAATAGGGGGCTTCTATGCTATCAGTGAGAAATACTTCATCTGTCTCCCTCCAAAACTGAGCATGTCAGATCTACAATGTTCCCACTACCTGCTTGATCTGGAAGCACAGGACTGCGCTCAGAATCAGCACTTGACTCTCCAAATACACTGCATAGTACAAAATGTAACTGCTGGTCAGTGTGTAGAGGGCTCCACTTCCTTTCTCTCTCATCATGCTCATTCTAGCCAGTCTACCCACTCAGAAAGGGGGACTCCCCCAAAGTCAATAAACTTTCATGATATGTAAGCAACTAATACATGCCAGGCCTCATCTTGCTGTTTACAGTGTAAAACTGATGTGAGATCAGAATCAGACCTGCCACATTTTGCAGTTATACTGAAAAGCCTATATGCCGTCTGTACATTTTGGGGGGGGGAAGTGGGGGAAGAGATGAGGCTGAAGCCCTGCTCTTCACCTGTTGGAGAAGTCTGGGAATTCCTTAAGAAGCGTTCATCATGCAGCAAGTTATTTTGGAGTTTTGTTTTTTCCCCCTGTTTACTTTTAATGGAAATTTCTTACAACCAAACTACAAGAGTTACACACACATACAAGAAATAGTCAGTATTACTGTGCTTTAAGAATACTGACAAAAAAATCCTCTAAACCCCCCCCTCAAAAAAAAACCCACCCCAAAACAGTGACATAAAATTAAGCCAAAGCCAGATCTTGGTTGAACATCAGGAAGAAAATTCTTAAGAATGAGATCTCTTAGAGTGTTGAATAATCTCCCAAGGGAAGTGGTGGAAGCCCTAATACCTGAGTCATTTAAAGCTATTATTATTAATTATTATTATTATTAGTATTGCACTTAGAGGCCTCAACCAAGAACAGGGCCCCATTGTTCCAGGTGCTGTATAGACACATAGTAACAGACAGCTCCTGCCCTGAAAAACTTTCAATCTAAATAGAGAAGACAGACAAAGGATGGCAGGTCAGCTGCAGAGTTGAGAAGAGAACACAGATCTCCTGACTATTAGTTCAGTGCCCTTTCAACTAGACCATGTTGCCTCCCAACTAGACTGGACAACTCAAGAATATTCTCTAGAGCAGGGTTTCTCAACCCGTGGGTCAGGACCCCAAACTGGGTCACCAGAATGTTTCAAAGGGTCACATGGCAGTTCCTGTGGTTCCAGTCCCATGGGACTGGCTGGTCTTGCCTTCCTGCTCCAGGCACTGCAACCTCTGGGGTCCCAGCACCACTCAGGTCATGATGATGAGAGTCCAGGTAGGCCAAATTTGAGTGAGTGGCACCGCAATCCCATGAGTCAGGTCCAGGGCTGGCTCCAGCTTTTTTGCCGCCCCAATCAGCAGGAAAAAAAAGAACAAAAGAAAAAGGAAAAAAAAGAAAAACCCGATTGAGCTGCCACTGAAGTGTCGCCAGAGAAGAAGCCAGGAAGTGAAGGACCCGCTGCTGAATTGCCACCAAAGACTCAAGCGGGCCGACTGAGCTGCCGCTGAAGTGCCAACAATGATGACCTGGACGTGCTGCCCCAGCAACAGACGAACTGCCGCCCCTTTCTATTGGCCGCCCCAAGCACCTGCTTCCTCTGCTTGTTCCTGGAGCCGGCCCTGATCCACTCACACAAATTTGGTCTAGTGAGGGAGGTGGGGCCAAACCTGAGTGGCGCAGCAGCCCTAGAGGTTGCAATGCCTGGAGCAGAGAGCCGAGCCCAGCCAGCCCCATAGCACAGGAGCCGCTACTGTGGGGTGAGTGGTGTGCAGGACCCAATCCCATCTCCCCCCCCCCCGGGGGGGGGCGGGATTCAATCGAAACCACCCCAGGCCTCCACCCCTAGACTATTTACTGGGTCGCGATAGGCCATAAACATTTTGAATGGGTTCTGAGCCCCAAAAGGTTGAGAACCACTGCTGTAGAGAACAATCCTGTGTTGGTTAAGTGGGAGAATGGAGTCACTAGAAGTAGTAAGTCTTTCCCATCTCTAACGTGTGTAAAGCAATAAATACACTGTGTAAATTTTAGGGGAACAGTGTGCAAGAAGAGACACTACAGAAAAACATTTTTTTCCAAAAATCATGTTTTCATTTTTACATTCATTCAATCTTACTATTCAAACCCCATTGTGCTTAGGACCCTGCACTGCCCGCCACTTTCATGGCAGTGGTTCTGACTCTGACAGTAGAGCCCTTATAACAAATGAGCTGGGAATTTGTTGGCTGGGTTTGAAAGTGATGTGAGAGTCCAACAGCAGCTAGTTATTTTCAAACAAAACCATTGTTTGTTTGTTTTAAACGACTTAGGAGACTCCCATGGGCTTTTGAAGTCTGAGTGCTCCAATAGTAGGGTAAGAGAAACACTGAAATACACTGTTGTGATACATGTGCATAATATGCAAAAATAAATAATCTGGAGGAAAAAGGGGGGTTAATTGTGGAGGAAAAGCTCTCAGAAGTTACCTTTGGGCAACCCTCCTCCATCCTCTGCTTCCCATAACAATATCAAAGCCAGGTAGGAAAACACTTTGGGATTTGGGAAACAGTCAGCAGTTTACTATTGTGTTACTTGCTTGTAGGATTGCTTTCCTGGGGTCTGCTCCTGCTTCCATGGAAGTCAATAGTAAAACTCCTATTGATTTCAAAAGTGCAGGATCAGGTCCCTAGATACAAAATGACCGTGTCATGCTGTCTTTAAAACCTAGGTAACAAGATCACTTGGAAGGGAGATTTTAAAACCCAGCTGGCTGCTGAGTAATGTTAATTGCTGTCAAGACTGCCACAGAGTTATTGAGGTTTGTAACCTAAACTCAGGAGACGGGTTAGATTGGGAACCGATTACCAGAAAGGTGAGGCAAGTTACTGTGAGATCTTAATATAACATTCCCCCTGACTGGGCTTTGTGATCCTCTTTAGTTTAACACTCCAGACTCTCAGTGATTTTTGAGAGGCTATTTACAAGTGGCATCGCTAGATCTGTGTGCTAATAATGCGCTCTCTCTCCAAGAAACACTGATACATTTCTTTATGGCTCCTGTTCCAAAGTCCATTCCATAGTCTTTTATTTGCCTGATGAAGGGTTGATCCTGCTCCTCATTACAGAGGGATTAAGGCACCTCTGCTTGGGTTGTGTATCCTTATAAAGTGAGAAAGAGAAAGGACTGGCTCTTTTTATTTTCAATAAAGGCCTGAATCCTAATTTAATTAAGCCTAGTTCCCCACCTTAGAAAATCAGACAACCTGGAGGAAACTGCTACAAAACAGCAACATAAAGCTTTCTATTTATTAGAGATGTGCAAATTTTGTGACACCAATGGCCAGACACTGGCAACTTGCCAGACACCTGAGGGATGCATCTAATTTGCATGTGCAGTGATATAAATAAAAAATGAATGCACCACAATTCCCATAGCTTGTATCGTCCATGATAAAAAAAAAAAAAAGCTTGTTGATTGTGCTTATTAGTGGTAAAAAAACCAGTATCAATCTACTTTACCCTCATCTTGTGGGTGAAGACGGTTAGGGAGCCACACTTTAGATCCCCCGAGGCTGCACTTTTGGAACCCCTGTGGTGCAGAAATGTATGGTAACTGAAATTCATGTCTATAATCAAGCTAGATGGTTATAAAGCTCAGGAAGGATATTTGTGCCTTTCAGTGATTTAAAAAAAAGATATGGCAGCATATCTGAGAGAATGGACTCAGAGGGATTCCTTGAGGAAATTAGACATTGTTAAGAAATGGCTCCGAGTAAATAGACCGAAACCAAGACAGAGACAGAGAGTCTGAAATGGAAATTTGTGAACTGAGGGCAAGTTATACCAGTGACCTTGCTGCATTCTGCTAATAGAGCTGCCACAATAGCACTGAGACAAACTCCTTACCTGGGAACTGGACCCCCTGGGGTAGACATTCTGTCAGTAATTTCTGCTCATTAACGTACATGATGGTATTTTTATACATGGAGGTTTATCTGGAATCATGTGTGATGGCGTCCCTGAGACATTTGTAGGAAAAAATGTCCCAACATTCCATTCTGATCAGTGGAGAACAATCATTCAGTGGTAGACTGCTGTGACGCTTAGAAAAGTGGTAGAAGAACGGCTTTTTTATATATCTACTGCCCATATCTATTCCTTGATTTGTCTTCAGAGCCATTTCTGCTTATTTTGCTACAAAAACATGCTGACTACTGTCAGCACAAAATAATTGCATAATAAGTTGTATTCTTAGGCCCCAGTCCTGCAAGCTGCTCTGCATGGGTGGATCCTTACTTCAGTGGGGCTCCATGCAGGCACACAAGTCCTTCCACTCAGATGAGCTTGCAGGAGCAGGACCTGAAGCTGTCAATGCCATTTGGATTGGGCCAAGCTTATTGGTGCTTTACTATCTGTTAAGTAATAAGTAATGTTATTATTATATAATATTAATCAGTGTCACTAAGTTTCATGATTTTATTGCAAGTCTTGTGATTTGGTGTTTATTCTTAAAGCTCCACTTACTGGAATCAAGAGATTGCATGAGCATCTCAGCTTTCATTGACATAAAAAACTTTTTAGCCCTCATGGTTGTGGTGAGAAGCTTGAAAACATGAACTGAGGCCTGGTCTACACTGGAAGGTGTGGCGGGGATCGATCTAAGATACGCAACTTCAGCTACGAGAATAGTGTAGCTGAAGTCGATGTATCTTAGATCAACTTAGCTTGACTTACTTCGTGTCCTCGTGGCGCGGGATCGACGGCCTCCGCTCCCTCGTTGACTCCGCTTCCGCCTCTCACCCTGGCGGAGTTCCGGAGTCGATGGGGAGCGCGTTTGGGGATTGATGTATTGCGTCTAGACGGGACGCAATACATCGATCCATGATAGATCGATCACTACCCACTGATCTGGCGGGTAGTGTAGACATACCCTCAGTGTAGCTTAAATCCCTCAGAAATCAGAAGACAAATACCGCCCTCCCCCAACATTTTTATTTTTAAACCTCATGATTTTTAAGGAAATGTCATGATTTTAGTGGGTCTGGACCACAATTTTTGATTGCTTGGGGTTGGCAAATACTGCTATGCTCTGCCTTATCACAATAAAATTGCCATCTGAGTTCTGTCACTACAGAATCTTTATTACTTGTGTTGTGGGAAGCAGAAAAAAACCCACTTGATTTTCAGGCTTTGACTCTGATCATTCAATCCTCACACAAGCTAAACTTCAATCCCATGTAAGGGAGTTTGGTCTGTATTAGACTGCAGGGTTCATTGGGTTCAGCATGGCTTGCTGATAGATAGAAAAAGGTGTTGCTCACTTTGAACTGAGCAAATTTGATAATGAAGTCATTTACAGAGAATAAACATTCACTGAGATGGTGTTTCTGTTGGGCCTTTTTCTGAATGTAGCCAAATTTTAAAAGACATAGGTCTCAGGGGGCTTCTGTCTCTTTAAATGTTTCTGACAGCAAAATAAAAACACTCTTTTCTTCCTAGGGTGGCTAAGTGTCCAGTTTTTGACTGGAATGCCTGGTCAAAAAGAGACCCTGGCGGTTCTGACCGGTGCTGACCAGGCCGCTAAAAGTCCTTAGCGCAGTGGGTTAAGACAGGCTCCCTGCCTGCTCTGGTTCCACATGGCTCCCAGGAGTGGCCGGCAAGTCCTGCTCCTAGGTGCACGGATGGCCACAGTGGTCTGTGTACTGTCCCAGCCCTGAGCACCAGCTCCGCAGCTCCCATTGGTTGGGAACTGTGGTCAATGTGAGTTGGGGGGGCAGCGCCTGCAGACATGGGTGGTGTTTGTGGGCATGGGCAGCGCGCAGAGCCCCCTGGCCCCTAGGAGCCAGAGGGGTGGCATGCTGCCACTTCCAGGAGCCGCGTGGAGCCAGGGCTAGCAGGGAGTCTGCCTTAGCCTCATTGTGCTGCTGACTGGGAGCTGCCTGAGATAAGCACCGCCCGGCCAGAGCCCACACCCCAAACCCCCTCCCACATCCCAATCCCCTGAGCCCCCTCCTGCACCCTAACTCCCTCCCAGAGCCCACCCCAACCCCCTGTCCCAGGTCAGAACTCCCTCCCAATCCTAATCCCCACCAAGCCCATACCCCATACTCCCAGCCCTGAACCCCCTCCCAAATCCAGGGCCGGCTCCAGACCCCAGCGCGGCAAGCACGCGCGTAGGGCGGCCCTTTCCCGGGGGGGCGGCAGGCTGGGCCGGCGGACCTGCCGCAGTCACGCCTGCGGGAGGTCCACCGGAGCCCCGGGACGACCGGACCTGCCGCAGGCATGACTGCGGAGGGGGCGCTCGTCCCGCGGCTCCAGTGGACCTCTCGCAGGCATGACTGTGGACGGTTCGCTGGTCCCGTGGCTCGGCTGGACCTCCCGCAGGCATGCCTGCGGCAGCTCAAGCGGAGCCGCCGGACCTGCAAACCGTCCGCAGCTGCGGGAGGTCCAGCCGAGCCGTGCAACCAGCGGACCCTCCGCAGTCATGCCCGCGGGAGGTCCGCTGCTCCCGCGGCTCCGGGGCGCCTCCCGCGCATGACTGCTTGGGGCGGCCAAAAAGGTAGAGCCGCCCCTGCCCACATCCAAACTCCCTTCCAGAGCCCTCACCCCCTCCCACACACCAACCCCCTACCCCAGCCCTGAGCACCTCTCCTGCACTCCGAACCCCTCAGCCCCAGCCCAGAGCCCCCTCCTGCACCCCAAACACCTCATCCCTGGCCCCACCCCAGAGCCCATGCCCCCAGCCACAGCCTGCACCCCCTCCCACACCTCAACCCCCTACCCCAGCCCTGACCCCGTCCTGCACTCTCAACCCCTCAGTCCCAGCCCGGAGCCCCCTCCTGCACCCCAAACTCCTCATTCCCTGTCTCACCCCAGAGCCTGCACCCTCAGCCAGAGCTCTTCCCCTCTCCCCCACCCCAACCCCCTGTCCCAACTTGGAGCCCCACCCTGGAACCCGCACCCCCAGCCCTCTCCCCCTCCCACACCCCAACCCCCTGCCCCAGTCCAGTGAAAGTGAGTGAGGGTGAGGATAGGGTGAATGGGGGTGGGGCCTTAGAGAAGGGGCAAGGCCTCAGGGAAGGGAAGGGGCGGGGAAGGGGGTGGGGCAAGGGTGTTCGGTTTTGTGCGATTAGAAAGTTGGCAGTTCTATTTCTTCCAAAGCCATGGAAATCCCCTTGGAAAGCCATTCATTCTGTCCCAAGGAAGGCAGAAAGCCCTGTGATAAATGAGACCTGAGGAGCGGCCCTCAGTTTGCATTGTCAGCTGGGCAAACATAAGCTTGTATGTCCATTCAGCATTTCTTTTCTTCTTCTGCAACAGTGCAAGCTCACAGCCCACAAAGCCTAAAAGCAACTTGTTGAAGGAAGTTCTACAACTCTGATTGTGGTGTGTATGTGTGTGTGTCAGGGTGGTACATGTCATTCATTGCCCCCTGTGGTCAGATTGATTTTCGCCCCTCTGCCTTTTCTTTCTCTCCTCCCTATTCTCACAGACTTCTGCTGTAGAATTCCATTTTCTATAGGGAACTGGCCCAATTCTGTAGAGACTCTCTATAGAGTAGAATTTCTATAGCATGCTACTGATTTCTGTAGAAAGTAAGGAATTCTCATCATTTACTGCACCTATGGAAACAAATCTGGAATCACAAAACGATTCATTTACATTTAACTTACTGTTATTTAAACTGCAGTTTATTCTTCCCCCTCCCCTTTCTCATCTGTCTCCTTCTGTTTCCCATCTCCTGTCTTTACCTTCTGCTTCTCTAAACCTGTCTCATCCTTTTTTACCATCCCACTTCTCCTTCTTACTAGCTGTCATCTCTTTTCTCATCTGACAGCCTATTCTGCCCCACCTTGCTGTTGTCTGGACCCAATCCTGCAAGCTAAATTCATTTTATGCCATAATCCTGCAAACACTTAGGTAAGGGTTTAACTTTGCTACCATGATTTCAAGAAAACAACTTCTGGTATTAAAGATAAGCATGTGCATCAATGTTTGCAGGATTGGGTCCTCCCTTTCTAGGTGCCTGATCAGATGCTTATTAAAGTCAATGTAAAGGCTCCCACTGCTGTCTGTGAGTGTTGGATCAGGCCCTAACTTCAGTATTGTACAACAAATAATAATAATAAATTAAAAATGGGAATTGTAGGTGCTTAGCACTTGCCAGAGGCACTCTGCACCTCTCAGGATCAGGCTCTTTACATCTGAATATAGAAAAATACATTGTTGTTAAGTGTCATATTTGGACAATGCTTAACATATGGGGCCTGACGCTGCACCCCTGACTTCGATTTCCATGGACATTTTGCCTGCATAAGGTCTGTAGAATTGGGGGCCCAAAAATTCTTCCTAACTGAAAAGCTTGTTGGAGAGAAAAATCTGGTTTAAGAACAGTGACAGGCTTAAAGTGAACAATTGGAATATTTTAAATAGATTTTTTAAATTTCCCCAGTCTACTTTATTTCCCTCCAGTTCAAGTAACAATAATAACAGTTAATACTTTGCATTTCTATAGCACTTGCCTATAAACACTTATGTGGATGCTTAACGCTATGCATTTGGATTAGTCCCAGTACTACTCACAGTATGTAAAATACATAAGTGTTTGAAGGATCAGGACCTCATGGATTAAACTCCACCTCACCCCCCATTAGGGTAAGGAAATGTTATCCCCATTTTACAAATCAGGAGAATGGTATATATTTGGTAACCATTTGCTTCAAGATTGACTATGATAACATTCATACCAGAAAATATATTTTGGGTATTAATGACATCATTGCTATAGATCCCTTCTTGTAAATTTAAAATTAAATCATAGAGGCTCGATCCTGGGAACTGCTGAGTACCCTAATTTCCTACTGAAGTTTGTGAGCACTCTGGGTATTCACACCATGCACAATTAGGTCCTAAAACAATAAAATCAAAGTAAGACAGCAAAGTAAAAATAGAACCATTATTGCCCAGTCTTGCTAATATTCTGAAGGAATCATCTAGCTCTGATACCTGCCAGCAGATTAACATTTCTGGTCTATTTCTTTAAAGTTAATATGAAAAGAAATATGTCAGTGTTTGATTTTGTTGCAATGATCCTGTGTTTTCCTGACAATTTCACATAGGAGGGCATCCAGCCTGTTGAATGGTCCATGGGCCCGATCCTGCAAACCTGTCACAGGAGAATTTGCTATAGGGTTTGTTGGACCAGGCCCTATATTTGTCCATGTAAATTTATCTCCTCTTTTTCATCACCTATGGGCAACCCTTAGAATCTTTTTTTTAAAAGTGTCTATTGCTTTTAGCTAACTATAGTATTTACTCTATGTAATATAGAAAATTTTATTATAATAGAGGTTTTAAAGGTTGATAATTAAGACATTAAATGTATTTCTGAAGAGGCATAGGGAGAGATTCTCATTTTGTTCCTTTGAATTTTTGTGTACAATAATATTTTTTCCACCTATTTTCAATGTAAATTGAGTACAATTTTCTCTCAGACAGTTAATTAATAGGATTAGCACAAAAACTAGGGGCTTAATCCTGCTCCCACTGAAGTCTCCCCTTAAACTTCCATGTGATCAGACCCTACATTTTTAGAGGAAACTGTTTTTGTACAAAAATCCCCAAACCTGGAAAATAAACTTGAAAAACAAAATAAAAAAAAAAGATCAAAAATGAAATCTCAGAATTCTTCTGCCTGAGTGTTTTTGCAGATAATATTCACCAACTCCTTATGAAACCTTTCCCCCCTCATGAAAACTTCAATCCTCACGTAGACCCGGGGGAATAAGCAGCAGATTTGCTGGAAACTTTGAAAAAGTTTTTCTTTGGATTATAATACTGAAGCTTCTTATCAGCAGCCCCTGTCCTATACCATACATAGAAAAGGAAACTGGATATTTCTTACATGAAATATGCTAAACATCATAGCTTACCCCTTCCCCTCTGTACTCAGGTGCTGCAGTTCTGATGCCGAGATCCCAATGGCAGCAATGCTTTTATCGGGAAAGGGTCCTCCGCTTTGGCTCCTTTCTTCCTCTTCCCTTTATACTACCTGATGTTTCTAGGAAGTGAGTTGAAAGGCTGAGACAGATTTTCATTTTTAATAACTGAGCTTCAGGTTCCCAGGGAAAAAAATGTCCTCCATTGGAGACAAGAAGGTCCTGTGTCACCCAAATTCTTTATTTATTAAAGACACAAGGAGATCCTCTTACAAAACCCAAGTAAAGACTCCTCCTTAAATCTGGCGAGAGGTTCACTGCTTCTTTCTTTCAATCGCTTTTCATTTCCACATCTCTGTCATGCAAATCTTAAAACATGTCCAGTGATGGAAGTGAAGTTTCTACATGCAGGAAGCACTGTCTGTTGGTTAAAACACAGGGCCCCAGGGTCAGGAGATGTAGGTTCTGTTCTGCACTTAGCCACTGATTCACTGTATGACCTTGAAAAGTCACTTAATTGCTTTGTGCCTCAGTTTTATCATCTGTAACATGGGGCTGATAATACTACTCCAAACCTCTGCGTGGTACAGTATAAAACACTGCTGAAATAAAAGCACATTGAGCTCCTCTGATGATAGGTCTTATGA
This sequence comes from Mauremys mutica, assembly GCF_020497125.1. Classification (NCBI taxonomy): domain Eukaryota; kingdom Metazoa; phylum Chordata; order Testudines; family Geoemydidae; genus Mauremys; species Mauremys mutica. The sequence continues at coordinate 59,416,321 of NC_059075.1, forward strand.
AAGTACAAAATATTATTGTTGTCATCCAGATTTACCAAACGTGGTGACTGAGGAATGGGAGGTGATCATCATTTGAACTCCCTCCCTTCTTACTGCTCACTGGTGTGGATGTGCAGATGCAGGCGTATGCTAGTAATTTGAGAAGACTGTAGAATCATGTGGAAAATTCACAGTGAAATGTGAAACCCTCCAAAGTGGTTTTCATGTTTTGATCTGAATTTTAAAAATGATCCATTTTTGTGAAAAGAACCATGAAATGTGAGGGGTTCTTGCTTAAAAATAGGGCCATCTTGGAGTGGAAAATGAGCCTAACACCACTCAAAAAGGGGAGTTTCATTTAGAAGAAAACATGACATTTTCAAAATATACATTTCTAGGCAAAAAACATTTTGCAAATGAAAACCTTGCTGCATTTGCAAAGATCCACATCAAAGAAATGTAGCAAAACCCAAAAGGCCATATTTTCAAATATGCGTGTGCAAATTGCCAGCGCATAGGTGCAAAAATTGGGGGCTGTATGACTTTTCAGGTGTGCAGTTTGGACACATGCAAACACGCACATCCACGTTTGAAAATCTGCCCCCGAGCTTCTGAGTCACGAAAGGGCCTAGAACAAAACAAGAACAGTTTTGTCTCTTTTGCACAGGTCAGAGGAAGGCTGAAAGCTGCTTAGGCAACTGTGGGCAGCATTCACTAAAGCCTTGGCAGGGGGCTTTAAACAGACTGTGGAGTTACAGCTGATTCCAAAGGAAATAGGACAGGAAAGAAGTGATGCCAAGGGAGCAGTCAAATCAGATGGTGTTTTGAATCCCACTGCTAGGTGGTAATGTTGGGGGCAGAGATAATTGTAAATGACAATAGAAATGTAGCAACTTCTCCTTCCGCTTTATTACTCACAATTTGTTTATTCCGTTTGCCTGCCTTTTGTGAAGCAATTTGGCTTCCCTGCTTGCTCCTGCACTTGTTGACACCTGACCTCATCCATCATGAAGCAGAACTACTCCTGGGGACTAACATTAGGGGCTATTTCTGGCCAGATACATTTTCTCTTATAGAGTTTTCTCTCAAATTTTCTCTCCTGTGTCTTTTCCTCTGTTTTCTCCTACTGTCTCTCTTCTCTTTTGTAATGTTTTGTCCTTTCAACCCCCATTTTTCTCAGTCATCTCCATTTTCTCCCTCCATCTGCTCAATTTTTCACATAAACTTTCCCTTACTCCCAGTAATTTTTCCAGACATGAGGTTGGGAGATGCTCACTTCCAATGTTATTCTCTGGGTTAATGATAATACTTAGTGCTTTCCATCTTCAAAGCACTTTACAGACATTAGTGAAACCCCACAGTGTCCATGAGGCAAATACCTTATCTCCATTTTACAGAAGTGGAGACTGAGGCAAAGAGATTAAATCTTCAGTAGTGGCCACTTATTCTGGGGGTCTCAGTTTTTGAATGCTTTAACTGGGCACCCAAAATAGTTAGCCACTTTTGAAAATTAGGCTGTATCTATCTGAATTTTTTTAAGGTTCTATCCCCTTAATATATAACTACCATAAGTGATTTAACTGACTTGACCACTCAATGGCTCTGTGGTAGAACCAGGATTAGAAAGTAAACAGTGTTTGGTGATTCCCCTTCCTCTAGCCTCTATCTAGGATCTGTCTGTCCCTAGATTGTGAGCTTCCAGAAGCAAGCACTCAAATGTCTGGAAAGCACCTAGCAAAGTCTGAGTGTTACCAAAAACAAATAATAAATAATAACACTAATGTACGGGTTTCTGGCTCCCAGCCCTGTGCTCAGTTCAATAGACAATGCTGCCTCTAATATCAAACCTTTAAAAAAAATTCCAATATTCTACTGGTCCAAGCTTCTGTAGCAACACTATTGTAAGCTGGAATGTTTAGGTCTTTACTGTAGAATAATATATTTCTTTTTAAAGGGAAATTACAATTGAGCGTTACGATGGCTTCTGTCTGAAGCCCCATTGAGATGCTGGGTACCTGTAGAATCCTACTTTCCTTTGTGTTGCATAGTTCTCTGGGAAAGCTAAATGACAAAAATCCAAAAGCACTTGCAGTTTGATTCAATAGTTCCTTCTGATTCGCATGAACTTGGGGATCATTTACTAAGGAAAAGAAGGTTAAGCTCTCTTTTTGTACTGAGTCAGTACTGTAGCTGTACCCCCTAGTTTTGGAAGGTTCGTTGCCCTCCAAACACATATATAAATCCTTTAAAAATAGTTATAAACCACCTGCTCATCTTGGAGGGCCCAATCCTGCAAACACTCTGCATGGCTAACGTCCACTGAAGTAAATGGAGTTCTGCATACAGAGACCTTACAGCATCTAAGTCCATAGTGCTTAGTACTTTATCTTAATGTACAATAACTTGGGGATGATTCTGAACTGTCAGATATGAGGTCACTGGTGTAGGTAAGGGGAGAATCAGGCCCAGTGTGTCCAGTGGCTAGAGCAAGGGAGTGGGAATCAGGAGACCTGGGTTCTTTTCTGAGCTCTGTTACTGAACCTCGGGTGATCTTAGACAAGTCACATCACCTCTTCAAGCCTTGGTTCCTCCATCTGTAAAATGGGGATAATTTTACCTACTCACCTTTGTGAAGCTCTTTGAAATCTAAAGATGAAAGGTGCTATATAAGTACAAAACATTATTGTTATGATTATTATGTCACTGAAAGGTAATTTTTTCTAGATTTGGAATAAAGGGTCTGATAATCTTCTCACTTACCCCAGTTTTATAGCAAGGTAACTGTACTGACTTCAGTGAATCCTGATTTACACTAGTCTGAAAGGCGAATCAGACTAGTGGTCACAGATTTTACCAGTGAATGCAGTGCCACAATAACACATGCATTCTCACTCCATCCCTTTCACAGACTAATACCTCCATTAATTCTATGTAGTCTTTGTGCAAATATTCTACCTAAATTCCATTAGTGTCAGAGCCTTTCTAAGCTTAAATAGTCTTACAGCACTTATCTTCTAGTCCCTTCAACTTGTATGCTCTATTTTGAAGTTCTCTTTCAGTTTTCATTGTGTTGACTAAAGCTGGGAGAATCTTGCAAAAAAAAATCTGCAAATAATTGACTAATATTTTTAAACAAATTCAGTTTGGCTGTGTTCGTGGCCCATTTGTGTCTACTTTCTTTATCTAATTCTTGTCCGCTAATAGTTGTATGAGTCAGTTTTACTAGCACAAAAACTCACAGAAGATGAAGCTCACACATTTGAATACTCATGGAGCGTGGATTACAACTTCCTCTTCTCTGAGAATTTATACCAGAAACCTGACTACAGTATATGGTTTACACTCATCCAGTCAAGAATAGAAACCATACCATGTATCTTTGGGAACCAATCACAAGTAAGCAATGCAACTCAAGTACTACGCTATGGAGTAGAGAAAAATTGTGGAAAATGCCTCTGAATAATTTCAAATAACAAATCCATTTAAGGCCATTGCAAAATGACATCCCATAAATAGAAAAAATGGCATAATGCATCACATTATAGGTTACAAATTGTTCACTCCATTTTAGAGTTTGTATATTCCAGAGGGAGCTTCATTCTCCCTGAAGAGCAGGAGCCTTAGAGTGAGCTGGATGATCCTTGGATGATCCTTGAGGGAGGTGAAGAAACTGGCATTCTAGTTAATGGGTTCAGGATTTGACAGGCTTATCACTAGTAGAAGTCTTCTAAATATGGGGGATTATGATCTCATGATGCATAAACAGGATTTGCATAAACAAGTTTTGATAATATACAGTAGACAGACACACTGAACTAAATTCACCCCAGTGTAGCTCCCCTGCCTTACACCAGGGATGAATTTGGCCCATGGTGTGACCTCATCCAAAATTACTGCTGCCTCCTCTATTAACATTGTATTTGCTCAATGCCTGTCTTGTATATAACTCTTTATTTTTAAGTGGGTTTATATAGCATTGTGCCTTCCAGAATATATAAGGTAGGATTTTGTGTATTCACATGTGTACACACGTGTGTACGTGCAGCATGGCACGATCTATGCTCTCTGCATGTCTATATATGGTAAGTAAATACAAGCGTCTAGGCAGTAGGGGCGGGGGAGTCCTTGGCCCTGATCCATTACACCCAGCCTTTCTAGAACACTATTAAAATTTGATGTTGTTTTCCTCCTGTGTCTCCTGAGTTCTTTGTTCCACTCAGGCCAGTGCTGACCAGCACGACTCCCAGACTAGACAGATGGGGGGGAGGGGGAAAGAGAGGGAGAGAAAGAGAGAAAGAGATGGTCTGTAGTTTGGGTTTCGCCGGTCTTGCAGTTTCTAATGAGCTGTCAATCAAATGAGCTGTTTCTCCAGAGCTTATCTGTGACTGGTGAGAAGCGCCAGCACCAAGGATTAATTCTAACCAGATAGAGAGACATGGACACAGACGGTGCATTAAAATACCTTTTAGCTTCACAACCAAGATTTCTCTCAGAATTCTGGTCATGTTCAGAGTCTCACATTAAGAATATTTACGCAGTCTTACAGCATATAGACAACTGTGTGCCCGTATCATAGAGAATAGGACCAGTGCTCACTTCGCCTCAAAATTGGGTAGGTAGGATTGATTCAGGCCTTTTATCAGACAGGCTTGCAGGTCAGGGCTAGGTTGGCTCACCTTTTTGGTAGTCACAGTGAGGAAGCTGATTTCTACATATGAGTTGAAACTGGGATCATTTTGTGAATCCACGAAAACTTTGGAGGTTTGATTAGAAAACAGGACCTAGATCTACATTACTCGGGGCTTTAGGTTTGCAAAGCAAAATCTCAGCTGACAAAGATTTACAAAACCAAAGCTCTATGGTTTTCTTCCCTTGGAGAACACAGAGTGAACTATTTGGAGGGGAAATGCTATAATATATCCCTGAGCTCAGTGAAATATTCAGCACTTCCCAGGATAGGCCCTGTGGTTGTCAAGGTCTGCTGGCATTTTTCCTATAAGCCTTCATTAAATTTGGTATCTTTTGAAGCCATACTGAACCATGTGAACTCACTATTGAAATCTTTTCTCAACATATCCTTCTTCATTATATAATTGTAACCCACAATCATTACTGACTCTTAGGGGAAGAGAAGTAAATTGACAACCCACCAATTTGCATCAACCATGCAGCTTTACACTACACCTCAATAAAGGTGTTAGTGCTATTGTAGCTACTTCACTTTTGTAATCAACAATAGAAAAATATTTCAGAACAGTTGCTCTGTTCACCTTTTTTTTAAAAGACAAACAAGTTTTCCTTAAAATCCATTGTAACATACGTTTCTTGGATATTTCGCTACATTTTGATTTGTGCTTTCTCTAACATTCTGTCCCAACCATTTTCCTTACTCTCTAGAAGAAGAAGGGGCCTGAGCAGGGTGACCAGTAGGGTGACCAGATGTCCTGATTTTATAGGGACAGTCCTGATATTGGATTTTCATACTTGCTATCTGATCATCTATGCCCGAATCTCTTTCATTTATACTAGTATAAATCAAGAGTAACGCCACTAAACTCAAAGGAGTAAGAACATAAGTGTGGCCTTATCGGGTCAGACCAATGGTCCATCTAGATCAGTATCCTGTCTCTGACAGTGGCCCATCCCAGGTGCTTCAGAGGGAATGAACAGAACAGAGCAATTTCAAGTGATCTATCCCGTGTCATCCAGTCTCAGCTTCTGGCATTTGGAGGTTTAGGGAACCTGGAGCATGGGGGTTGCGTTACACTGGTTTTACATTAGTGTGAGTAAATACTGAATCTGACCCAACAAGTAGACCCTGCCCGGGAAGCAATAACCATCTGTGACATGTGGCGACCCATTACGAAGCCCATCAGAGCTCCAGAAAGATCCCAATGTTTGGCAGACTTTACTAGCTGAGATTTTGTTTTGCATTAAAAATAACAAGTGCCTCTTACTTTGTGGTTTCTGGAGTTATTTTTAACATGATGGGCAGCTTTTGGTTTAGATGAACTATTTGGAACTTTAAATGGTCAGCTATTGAGTCTGTGATCACCTAATCTAGCCAAACCCTGAGTCTCCACATCTTACAGTAGGATCTAAGTCCCTTGCAATGTTTAATGTATTGATCCTCACAACACTCCTTATGTGGAAGGGAAGTGCTATTATTCCCAATTTACAGATGGGAAAACTGAGGCAAACCTGTTAGTTGTCTGATGTTACACAGGAAGTTGGTGGTAGAGAAGTGACTTGAACCCAGGTCTCCCAAATGTGAGGCCAGCAGCCTAGCCACTGGTCCATTCAGCCTCTTCTGTTAGTTACACCTATGCAAAGTGGGCTACTATCATAGAATCTCAGGGTTGGAAGGGACCTCAGGAGGTCATCTAGTCCAACCCCCTGTTCTGATCCAGTAGCATTTTATACCCACTTTGTACAGATGTAAATGGCTATATAACCTTGTAAGCAGCTATACAATGTTGTCAACTCTCATGATGTTATTGCAAGTGTAATGCTGACAAACCCCAGTCATCAGCAGGCAGGATCGAACCTGGGACCTCTGGAGCTAAATGCATGAGCCTCTATTGTGTGAACTAAAAGTCATGTGACTATTAGCTAAGGCTGTAGCAGACTCATTAATCTGAAGTGGCCTAGGTGCCACTAGAGGGGGACAGAGTATCACACCCAGGAGGTGAGTGGTTACATATTTCCCCTAGCTGAGGAAGTGTGTCCCGAACTTCAGAGACTTCCCAGTTGATATCCCACATGAGCCCCCACTTGTAATGCCAACAGACTGAAGTTATCAGCAGGCAGGATTGAACCTAGGAGCTCTGCAGCTAAATGCATGAGCCTCTACTGCAGTGTTCTTCACTGCAAGGCCTGTGAGCCAGTGTTGGCTCCCATGGACCCTAACTGCAGCTCCCTGTTGATCACACTCTCCAGCGGTGCAGTGGAGCTGCAGCTAAAGCAGGCTCCCTGCCTACCCTGGCCTCACGCCACTCCCTGAAGCGGCCAGCATGCCCTCATGGGGTCAGAGGAGGAGCAGAGGTCTCTGTGCATTGCTCCTGCCTGCAAACACTGCTCCTGTAGCTCCCATTGGCCGGGAACGGGGAACTGTGGCCAATGGGAGTTGTAGGGGTGGTGCCTGGAGAGAGGGGCAGCGCACAGAGCCATGTGCCCCCCCAGGGGCTGCAGGGGCGTGTTGGCCCCTTCCAGGAGCTGTGTGGGGCCGGGGCTGCCTGAAGTAAGTGTCACTTCTTCAATGGGCAGGTTCTGAATAGCTTTTCTACCATGCAACCTGCAGCCTCCCAGAACCAGCCCCCCATGCTGCCTCTTGCACCACAAGCCCCTGCCCCAGCCCTGAGCCCCCTCCTAGAGCCAGCCCCCAATACCTCCTCCTGTACTCCAAGTCCCTGCTTCAGCCCTGAGCCCGCACCCCATAACCCCTCCTGCATCCCAAGCAATATTACCAATAACTGTAATATTACCATATCAACCAACCAAGAACTTGGAGTGTTCAGCCGCCTGTATCAGCTATGTGTTCAGCCGTCTGTGTCGGGCTGATGTGGCTCTCACATTTAGGGCCGGCTCCAGGCACCAGCATCCCAAGCAGGTGCTTGGGGCGGCTATCTGCAAGGGGCGGCAGTCCCTGTGTTTTTGCCCCCAGGCAGCTCACTGAATTGCCACCACGGAGGGCGGGGGCAGTCCATGTGCCATTAGGGCAGCACGCGTGTTTCCGCGGCAGCGGCAATTCAGCATAAGCTTCTATGTTCAGCTGTCCGCGTGGCGCAGCTTCTATCTTCCGGCTGAAGACAGAAGCTGCCACCACGGAAACGCGCGTGCCGCCCTAATGGCACGCGGACTGCCCCCGCCCTCCGTGGTGGCAATTTGGCGTGCTGCTTGGGGCGGTGAAAACAGTAGAGCCGGCCCTGCTCACATTGAAGGTTTTTTGCCAAAGTGGCCCCCACTTCAAAAATAGTGAAGAGAACTGCTCTACTGCATGAGCTAAAAATTACAAGCCTAGTAGCTAAAGCTGTAGCAGACTCATTAATCTCAAGTGGTCTAAGTGCTACTAGAGGGGGACAGAGCACCACATCCAGGAGGTGTGGGGGTTACACAAGTCTCATGATATTTGGTGTTTTCTTAAAGGCCCAGCTCTTGGAGTCAAGTGATTCTGTGAGAAGCTCAGCTTTCATTAAAAAAACAGTAAGTTTCTAGCTGTTGTGGAGACAAGCATGAAAATATGAACCGTATAGGTGCAGACACTGAAAGGCAAATAAAAAGATCCCCACATTTATTTTTTAAAATCTCACATTGTTTAGACCAATCTCATGACTTTTTGTGGCTTGACTCATATTGAATGCTTGGGGTTGGCAATACTGTTTTTACTAGATATAGTTGCAGTAAAACTTAACTGTCTGAGAAAATGGGCCCTAAATTGAAAGAAGAACAACAGGAAGAGATTCTTAAATTCTAAGGCCAGAAGGGACCATTGTGATCATCTAGTGTCTAACCTTCTGTATAACACAGGCCATAGAACTTCCCCAAAATAATTCCTAGAGCATAGCTTTAGAAAAACATTCAATCTTGATTTTAAAATGGTCAGTGATGGGGAATCCACCATGACCCATGGTAAATTGTTCCAGTGATTAATTACTCTCACTGTTAAATATTTATACCTTATTTCTAATCTGAATTTGTCTAGCTTCAACTTCCAGCCATGGAGTATGTTATATCTCTTTCTGCCAGATTGAAGACCATGTAGGTACTTATAGACTGTGATCAAGTCACCTCTTAATCTTCTCTTTGTTAAACTAAATAGATTGAGCTCCTTGAGTCTCTCAGTGTAAGGCATGTTTTCTAATCCTTTAATCAGTCTTGTGGCTCTTCTCTGAACTCTCTCTGATTTATCAACATCTTTCTTGAATTGTGGGCACCAGTCCTGGACACAGTATTCCAGAAACAATCACACCAGTGCCAAACATAGAAGTTAAATAATGTCTCTACTACTCGAGATCCCCCTGTTTATGCATCCCATGACAAATATGTGGGTAGGGTGGCAGAAACAATCAGACTGTGTGATCAGTTGGGTGAGCAAGACATGAGTCATGAGTGTTATAAAATGTTTTGTTTTTTATTCTTATGTCCAAAGCAGGCAGGGCACAGTGCACAGACTTTGAAAGGCTGGAGATTTAGAAAGAGTTGCTCTAAAAATCCCAGGCTTCTACCAAATGCAACATTCCTTCAGTTATTGGGCAAATTCAAGTAATGCTAGGCAGGAGGTGTATATGAGGGTTGATCTTAACTTAGTCTGGGAAGACTGAGTTAGTAAGATGCATCTGACGAAGTGGGTATTCACCCACGAAAGCTCATGCTGCTATACGTCTGTTAGTCTATGAGGTGCCACAGGACTCTTTTCTGCTTTTTGAGTTAGTAAGAACTTCTGTTCCAAATACAGGAAAATTCCTGCTGCTCCTCATGCTATTCCAATATCATTGCCTATACACAGTTTTGAAGTGAACTCTACTTTTATTGGACTCTCTTCTAAGTTACTCTCATGGGAGCTAAAACAAACTTCGGTTGGAGGTCTAAGGCTGTGCCAGATCTGTGAAGCAGATGTGTGCTGCTGGGATTCAAGCACGCTGCACCATATGCTTCAATCTACCCTCTCTGTACCTCACAAGCTGCTCCCACAATCCTGTCCTCTTATTGACATCTGTGATTTGATCTGAAGTGGATCCTTGGTCCCACTGCTGTTCTCCTTCAACAACAGACTTCATCTAGAATAGAACTGGACATTCCAACAAATCAATTCTCTCAGTGATCCCTGTTCTACTTGGAGCTTTTATGTGTAGAAATACACCTTCTTAGTGTACAGAATATGATCCCAGTTTGCATGAGACTTACTTCACTGACAAAAGCAAGTTTTAGTCCTGGGGGAATTCTGTGCCACTGCGCAATGCAGAATTTTGCAGAAATTAACATTGTGCACGCAGAAATTCCTTTCCCTGGACAGAAATGAGCTGCACTGCTGATAGCCGCCACTAAGGGCCACTGGACTCAGCAGAGCCCAGCTCGCACGTAGAAGACACTGCTGCAGGAAGGGAGAAAGAACTAGAGGGTTCCTGGCAGCTGCAGTTCCCAGCATGCCCTGAAGGAAGGAGAGGGTGACACGCAGGAAACTCCATGCAAACCTGGGATGGGGAGAGGGGTGTCTGGTCAAGGGGGGCCCCGCAGCTGGGTTCTGGGCAGAGGGGGTGCAGGTGTATTGGCTGGGGGGGCCCTCCACAGGTGGGCTCTAGGGGGGAGGGGTTGTGGGGTCTGGCCCCCCAACTGGACTCTGGGTGGAAAAGGGGGCAGAGAAACAGGAACTGGGTTGTCATAGAGGTTTCTTGAACTCTCTACTCCTGGGGGAATTTGTGTGTGTGCATGTATTGTTACAGACATACTTGCTGACAGGTATTTTGAAATAAATTACCAAAATAATTGAAACTGACTTGATTATGTAGTGTTATTTTGACAAATTAAATTTGCAGAATTTTACGGAACTTTAAAATATTGTGTGCAGAATTTTTAAATTTTTGGTGCAGAATGCCCCCAGGAGTAAAGTTTTTACCCATTAGTCTTGCACAGTTTTAAGGGCTAGAGGTGTGTCTGCATTACAAACTTTTAGTGTTTGAATGAAATTGTGAAGAATCAGATGAGCTGACACGATGATGCCCATGACTGAATGATCAATATAGACCTGGACAAATTGCATTCAGTGTCACATTAGCTAACTAAGAACACTGTAGGTCAAATCTGAGAATTTACAGGGAGTCCATGGAAAATCTGCTTTTGAATGTCACATATCCTTATATGCAGTGTTGTTTAGCCATATTGATCCTAGCATATTAGAGAGACAAGGTGGGTGAGGTAATATCTTGGACCAAGTTGGTCCAATAAAATATATTACTTCACCCATCTTGCCTCTTTAATATATCCTTATGACCTTCAACATCTAGTAGTCAAGGAGGAGTCCTCATCTGATTATTCATACATTCAGAAACCCCCGATTCTGTCTGCCATCAGTGTTACTCAGAGCCTAGGTTTGGGGAATCTGCTACTTCTGGCTTATAATCAGCTGTATGAGTTATGGATCCTCTCTGGTCAGGGGAATGTTTGCTCATTCTGTGTGAGTGTGAGTGTGATACTTTTATATTGATTCAGAAGTAATCCTCAGGGTGCTGAAAAAGAACTTTGAATAGTTTTGTTAGGAACCTTCAGGTAAATGAAGATTAATCCTTCATATCTAAAACAAAACTCTATGGACATAGGATTTTCTACTATTATTTTAAATGTAGAGCTGGGCCCAAACCTCAAAGCTCAGATCTGGAGCCTAATGTCTCCAAAAGTTGGGGTTATAGAGAGTTGAAGATTTACTCCCATTTAACTGCTAAATACTGTGAAATGGAGCAAGTCTCTTCTCTTGCTGTTCTTACCAAAACCATCCTTAGGAATGTTATAGGAATTGTCTCTGATCCCTTACAGTTCTAGGAGGTATTTTTTAAAAAGGGTAGGAAACAGAGTCCCACTTAGAGTAAATACATGTCAGTCCAGGAAACCTCTCTCTGTGGTTAGACCAGGTCTTATTTAAAAGAGAAGTGAGAGAGAAACTATCTGGGAGAAAGATACTGCAGTACAATCCCGGTGTGAATAATTGAAGTGGAATCTGGAATGCACACCATCTTATCGGGGAGTTCTGGAGACTGCATCTGATCGGAAGAACTGACTGTTATCTGAGAGGTAATGGAGAAGTTGCTGGCCCAAAGCTCTGTAGTCTCAGTCCACTGTGGAACAGAGATGCCAAGGTCAGGAGAGGCACCCCTTAGTAGCACACCAAGTATATGGGATTTGAAAACCAGGCACCACTCCAAGGCCTAAACACAACCTCACAAAGCGATTGATTGGTGATGCCAAGGGCAGCCAGAAAGCTTCCCTCTGAGGAAAGGATGCCAGGAATTCTGAGGCAGAGATGGCACAGGAGACATGAGAATCCCCTGAACATCTGAACATATCTTGAGCAGGGCTAGCTGACATGACATTGGAAATGCCTGCATCCTGCTACACAGATTAAAATATGAGAGATACCCATGCTATACAACTATGAAATAGAGCTCTGCAGTACTCTGGGGTGGATGGGGGCCTTACTATTGTAATGGAATTGCTGTGCTGGTTGGGGGAGCAGCTGTTTCTTGGCTCCCTAAAGGTGTGGCACCTCCCTGCTGGCGGAGGGAAGTACCTCTGAGAGGATGTTTGCGGGGGTATGTGTTTCCTGCACGTGCAGAAAGAGGAATTGCTAGTACAGCAGTACTACCAGCAGCAGGTGGGGAACTGCCTTTGTATCCTCTGCCAGTAATAAATAGAGATGATTCTTGCCTGCATCATCAATCCAGTGACTGACCATTTTCAAAAATCAGTTGTTGAAACCTGTTTTCAAACACTGCCAATTTCCCACTGTGGGAAAGGCCCAAGTGTTGTAAGAGGCCTTGGGTATTTTCTTGCAAGCCAAAATGTTGTTAATCTATGTCCCTGAAAGCAATGTGGAAAGGGGTTCAGCTGTCATTTCTTCACACATACACCTCAGTACTTTAGATCTGGGCTGCACAGCTGAAGTTATGGGGCCTGATTCTGATCTCAATCTGGTGCAACTCAGCAGCAATTCCACTGAAGTCAGTGGAGCTATACAAGTATAAAATGCACAGATTTGTAGTTTTTAGGGCCAGAAGGGACTATTATGATCATCTAATCTGACCTCCTGATAACACGGGCCAGGGAATTTCTCCCAGTGATTCCTGTCTCTAGGCCAATAACTTGTGGCTGAACTAGCACATCAAGCTAAATAGCAGGATTTGTTTGGGATGAAGATACCACCACTGAGGTACAGAGTTTGGGTCACCAATACAACTGCCGTCAAGCCAGCCAAAAACTGACCAGTGATCTATGTAGTAGAACCCAAAACAGTATCCCCAGCTCCTTATTGATGTAAGTGAGGTCAAAATCAGGCCCTCCTATGTTCGAGACATAACTCTGTTGGTCTTTTCTCAACTCATTAGAACCTCTTTTCTTTTTTACTCTTTCCTTTCCTCTTCCAGCCTTCTCTAGTCAGATGACGTGGCTCTGGGAAACTTTCCCACTGTGTAGATAGTTACTCCATTACCTCTGTTACCGTACATTTGTTTAATTAATTGCTCATTTTGTTCCTGAGCTGTCGTGCTGGCCCAGTGCATCTAAGGTATGCATGAGTGCCTAAAAGGTGACGAGCCTCCGAAGGATGACTCTGTCCCTTTCATTTATTTATAGGACTTGGGCACATGATCCCCTATTAATTGCAGGCACTGTTAGTTTAGCCTGACTTGAGATATTGTAGTGCTGGCTCCAGGCACCTTTGGCTGACGCTGCAGCAAGTTATGAAGTAAGTAATACCACAGAAATATTGATCAACCCATTTCAGAAAGAGAAATACACCTCTACCCTGATATAATTCAACCCGATATAACACAAATTCGGATAGAACGCAGTAAAGCAGCGCTCCTGGAGGGTGGGACTGCGCACTCCAGCGGATCAAAGCAAGTTTGATATAACGCGGTTTCACCTAGAACGCGGTAAGATTTTTTGGCTCCTGAGGACAGCGTTATATCGGGGTAGAGGTGTATTAAAGTTTATGTGATATGAAGTCTGGACATGAAGCTGTACAGAAGCTTCTGCCAATGAGAGTTCCTCTTCAAATCCTTTGACCACTCTTAAAGGGAATACTAAGGGTATATGGCAAGGGTTTTATTATTTCTTATGAGGCTTAAATACATTGGGGTCTGCCACTGCACTAGCATGGAAGAGCTTAAAATGAATCTGAACCATGAAAATGGTGGGACACTGCCTGGCGAGTGACCCCTTCCTTGTCCAACAAGACCACCAGGTTAAGGAAGCTGCAATAGGAGATGAAACAAGCAAGCATCCTGATGCACATCAGTATATGGAAGCCCTGGAACAAGATTCTCAGTCCACTGACAGCTCCTTTGCGCCCTTCCAGCGACACAAAGAAGTCTTGGAGTTAGCTTAAACAGGCAGTTGGAGATTTCCCTGGCTCTAGGCCACCACCACCCTCAGAGTTGCTGGTCTAGAGGATGCATGGGGAGTGCTCTCCTCTGGTGATTCACAGTTGCCACAACCACCCCTTGGGGGCTGTGACACGTGGCCATCAGAGTAACATTGAGGCATCTCTAACTTACGTGGGGGGCCAAACTGGTCCCTGTGGCAACCTTGGGGATTGAGGAAGTGCCAAGATAGCATAAAACCACCTTGCCTTCTCCCCTCAGGGCCTGTACTGACAACAGCTCATCCAGGCCCAAGGACTGGGGCCCTGGCTCTGCTACTGACTAGTTAAGGACTTTGGGAAGTCATTTCACCCATAGTTCAGTTACTCCATCTGTTCAATAAGGATGATATTTTCCTACCTGCCTGTAGGAGGTGCTGCCTAGTGATCATGCAGAGGTTGGTAGGTCGTCTCCCTGTGGAAACAGAGTCCTGTCCTTCAGTGCCTCACCTAAAGGGTTTCCAGTCCTCCCCTTTAGCACAGGTATTTGGGGGACTGGGCTCTCGAACAGTCAGTCTTTTCCAGCTGACCTCTCACCCTAGGTAAAGGCTCTTTATCACCGTAACGTCCTCTTGGAGTGGGTAGGGGAGCCTGGGCTACCCTCTCCATTGGCCTGTGGTTGGGTGGTTCCAATCAGCACACTGGAGTGCTAAGCAGCCGCTCCCCTGGACCACTTCCTCTTTTAGCGTCCCAGAGTAAATCACTTCAGTCTAGTCTCTGACCTGCACACTCAGTCCCCGGCCTCTCCTTTGTAAGCTGGTACAGATCTGTGGTGTCAAGTCTCAGGCAATCAGCTCCTGGGAGCACTTTCCCCTCAGAGAAGCTGTCTGCTCCATTCCATCCTTTTCCCCCTTTGAGCTTTTCTCCCCTTTTTAAAGCCCTGCCTCCAGGTTGTGCAGGCTTGACAGGTGTGTCTGAGAGGGGCTGCCCGAGCCCAGAGCTGTTTCTTAACCCCTTGATCTCCAATGTGGGATTTGTATACCCCATCACATACCCACTCCCTCAAAACAGGACATGGCATCTTGTTCTCCAGCCCTGCGTCCCCACCCTTGTGGGAAAAGAAATCTGTATTCTGGTGGGTTCTCCCAGCATGGTGAAATACCTGAAAACTATACAGTTGTAATGAAAGGTACTATTGCATAATCCAGAGGTTGATGTCCTTCATGTCGTTCAGCCAACACTAATGAGAAGGGGTTTCCCACTAAATAATATCTAGAGCCCATTTCACAGCCAAAGCTTCTTTTTCTATGAATGAATAGGCCATCTCCCAGGGGAACAGTTTCCTGCATATATAGAGGACAAGTTGCTCCTCTCCCTCAACTTCCTGGGAAGGGATTGCTCCAAGTCCTCCTGCAGAGGCATCCGTTTGCAACAAACTTTTTTTCAAAGTCTGGGTGAAAAAGTACCAGGTCCTGACACACATGGTTCTTTAGAGTCCTGAATGCCCTGTTGCACTCTTCCAACCAAATGTTCTTTTAGGGACTAGTACCTTCACAAGATCTGTTTGGGGCACGGCAAGAGTGTCAAAATCTGCTATGAATCATCTATAATAGCGCACTAGACCCAAAAAGCTCCATACCTGTTTTCTGGTTTTTGGGATGGGAAAAGTTATAAGGCCTGAACTTTGCCAATTAGTGCTCGTAATCTGCCCCATCCCACAGTGTAGCCAAGGTATGTGACTTCCCAGTTTGCCATTCTACACTTGATCGAGTTCACCTTGAGTCCTGCACTCTCAAGGGCTTGTAGGGTGGACATGACATGTCGCACATAGTCATCCCAATTACGACTGTAAATCATTATGTCATCTATGTATGTTGCCACATATTGGCCATGTGGCTGCAGCACTTGGTGCATGACTTTCTGAAAAGTGGCTGCTGCCCATAGAGGCTGAATGGCATAGTTCAGAATTAGCACAGACCTAATGGGGTGGAGAAAACAGTCTTCTCCTGAGACTCTGACATCAGAGGATTTGCCAGTACCCCTTTGCGAGGTCTAGGGTGGAGATATACTTGGCTGCTCCCAGTCTTTCTAGCAACTTGTCAACCCCAAGGGTTTCCAGTCCCGCCCCATAGCACAGGAATTTGGGGGACTGGGCCCTTGAACAGTCTTTTCCAGCTGGCCTCTCAGCCTAGGTGAAAGCTCTTTGTTGTTGTAATGTCCTCTTGGAATGGGTAGGGGAGCCCAGGCTACCCTCTCCACTAGGCTCTGGTCCAGGGTCCAATGTGTGGGTGTCTCCAATTGGCACACTGGGGTGCTAATCAGCCACCCCTCAGACCACTTCCTGCCCCAGCCTCCTTTAGCTTCCAGAGTAAATCACTTCAGTCTAATCTCTGACCTGCACACTCAGTCCTGGGCCTCTCATATGTAGGTTGGTACAGGTCTGTGGTATCAAGTCTCAGGCAATGAGCTCCTGGGCAGCACTTTCACTTCAGAGCAGCCATCTACTCCCTTCCACCCACCTACCCCAACTTTGAGCTTTTCTCCCCTTTTTAAAGCCCTGCCTTCTGCTTATGCAGGTTTGGCAGGTGCGTCTGGGCGGGGCTTCCCGAGCTCAGAGTTGTTCCTTAACCCCTTGCTCTCCAGTGTGGGATTTGTATACCTCATTACACTGTCCCACAAGGGTTCTGTAAGGATTAATTAGTATTTGCACAGAGCTTTGAACATGCGGAGCCCTATATAAATGCTATTATTGTTATTAATGAATTATTATTATATTAGCATTAGAACTCTTGCACATAAAACAGTGTTCCTTTTCTGCACACAGGATATGCCCTCCACCATCTGGCCAGCTGCAGGGGTGGGTATAGGTGAATCACAAAGTACCCATTTGGATTTCCCTTTTCTTTAAACCCTAACTTTTATTTCAACACAGAAAGAAGATTCCAAGGAAGGTTGTTGACTTTGTGTCATTTCTGTGAGGCGCTCAGATACCATACTGCTGCGCATGCTATTGAGAGATGAGATTAGATAAAGGAGAAGGAGTGAGATCAAATAGCAGTTTTCTGTTACTAGCTCCCAGACAGCTGAGATAGAGCTCAGATACTACTGGGATGGGCATCCTAGAAACACCTAAGATAGACAGGTCATTGAGAAGCAATTAAATAAACCATCCTCTCCCCCACAACTATGAACTTTATAGATGCTACCTCCAGCCCCATTAGATTCTTCTCCATTCCAAAGAGGCAGCAGCTTTGGTCTTTTAGCTGCAACATTTCCAGCTGCTTTGATCTCTGCCTGTGAGGGTTCTTGGGATTACCTCACACCACTCTAACCCTTTCTTTGATATATATTTGGGTAAATTAATGGGTCCATCCTACTGAGTAGAGACAACTGATACAGTGAAAAATACCTGAGCTAAAAAAGCCCTAGAAAAGCTCTCCCACATTTGAGGTGAGACTTTTCTTCCCACTGATTACAGGTCCTGCTGCCTGTGTAATTAACAGTACATTATTCAGTAGTTTGAAAAATATTACAAGCTGCTGGCTACACTCACCTGGGGTTTATCATGGGAACTGTTCTCTGAGAGGTGCTTGACGGAATATTAATTGGGACGGTCAAATCCACTCCATCCACAGAAAGCCACAATAAGTAGGTTCCGCATGGGGGAACGTAGGGCAGCTGGGGAGAAGAATTTTACCATCTTAATCCAGATCCACGGAGTGGGTCCTTGTTGCCCTGCTCCACTTCCCATAGCTATACTAGAGTAGCATCCACAACAATCCTGCTACGCCAATCCCATGGAGTGTTGGGGCCAACGGATCCATGTAAACATAGATCACTCGGGCCCTCTCATGGCCTGCTTGTGCCTCCTCCCCTTCCAGCCTTCTACCCCAGAGGATGTGGAGGCTTTTTCTATTGCATATAAGGGTCTGGAGAGATTTGTGCTGGGTTCCTATATCATGGGGGAGGGGGGTAAATTTCAGCAAAGGTGTATAAAGGGATCATGCAGAGGGTGTAAGAAGCAAGCAGCCTGGTGCCCTAGTGTCCGTGCAAAGCACAGCTTGGCCAGACCTGAGGATCTGGGCTAATAATACTACTCACACAAGTAAACATTTGCAGAATAAGGCCCAATGTTTGGGTATGGCGAGGCATACAGTATTATGTGACCTCGCAGTTTACTTCTTGGTGGATTAGCATAGCCAGGGCTAGATTTAGGGGCAGGTGACCTAGGCAACTGCCTGGGGTGCCAGGCTTGGGGAGCGCTGGGCTTGGGGTGCTGTTTATGTTGTTAGCGACAAAAGGGAAAATAGAATGTTTGAAGTAACATGGTTCAGGCATTCTGTATTTGCTTATATATGGCATGAATAAATACAGATTTACAAATCCTAGCATGCAAATTTATCGTCTTATATGATAGGGATAAATCATGCATGCAAATCATGCATCAAAGTCGTGAAATAGGTTACAAATGCAATAAAAATAAGGTATTCAAAAGTTTAAACAAATGGGAGTTGGGGTGCCATTTGGACTAGGGCTGGCCCTGAGCACAGCCAGACTGGTAGAAGAAAGTACAGTCAAATTTTAAGCAGAAGAGAAAACATGGGACAGGAAGTAAAAGGAGAACATACCGAAAAAGTCAAGAGGGAATGAAGGAAAAAGTAAATGAAATACAGCAACTTAATCAGAGCATAGCATGTGGGATTGGTGGGATATGGGTAGGTCTGGCTGGGGCCGGGTGCCAACCTGTCACAAAGGGGAGGATCCAATCAGACAAGGTTGGAGACCACTGTGTTAGTCTGAGCTGCCTGTTATGCTAAGAATAGAGACTAAGGTCAGCGAACCAAATCAAGGGAACCATCTTTGTGTTGTAATCTTCTCCAGAATTAAACTTAATGGCCTTCCTAATAATCCTAATGAATTCACATCACAGGCAAACTGTCTTGCTATTGCTCCTTTGTCTCATGAATATAAAGGGAACATGTGACTTTGATTTTCATTTCCCCCCAACAATTACTGTCCAGAGAAATGGCAGTGGAGATATCTAGTTCAGGATAACGTAAGGAAGCCCAATGTATATGTTTTTAATTGCACCCCATGATGTACAGTACGGATGGTGGGGACAGGAGGTTAGATAGAATGATTGCCAAATGTGCTTTGCTGGGTCTTATGGGCAAAACATTAAAATGGCAGTAAAATTTGGGAAATAATGAAAAGTAGAGATACTGGGCTATGTGAATGCAAAAGCAGGAGAAACTGGGACAGATTCCTAGCTGGTGGAAACACATGTACTCCACTGAAAGCACCAGTGTGAAGTGCTCTCTGTGTGGCATAATGCTTAATTAGCAGGCAGCCCCACTATACACTAGCCCCATATAAAGTGCATTAAAATAAATTAAATTTGGGTGACAAAGGTCTGGATAATTGTAGCAAGGTTCCACCTCTGTCAAGAAAAGCTGCACTCTTTATGCCAGCTGGAGCAAAGGGCCGTTGGCACCAACTGCTAGTTAGGAACCCAGAAGAACCCAATATCTAATAAGGCATCCAAAGGTCAAATTAATGATCCAAATGGAAGTCACATTCCCAGCATAAGAGGTGCTGATACAGGGCTTGATTCTCCGCTATATTACTCCAGTTTTATGATGGGTTACACCAGTGCAAAAATGGTTTAATACAGTGATGAATCAGGCCCATAATTGCAAGCTCTTCTGTGTGCTTCTCTCAATTCCCAACGTTATATGATTTAATATGACCACTTATTTTTATAGGCAGCGCAGGTAGCGACACCTTTAGTTTAGATTGCCCAACACTTTCTATGATAAGAACTTGCTTTCAGCTGCTTACAACTTTGCCAAACATAAAATGTTTGGGCTGACATTCTACATGCCAGGTGTCTGCCTAAGCCTGAATTTTTTTGGGAAAGTTTCAGCTACAAATGATACAGCCATTGCCAAGAATGAGGTTAGAGAAAAAAAAACAGTGTTTGCCCATGTTAAAATATTCTTACTACTGCTTTGGTGGGAAGCTTTAGTGACTCCAGGATTTGGATCAGGGACTTGAAATTTGGCAGGGCAGTTGATGTCAGGAATGTGCCTTTTGCTGCCCCCGTGAAAATTCACCTATATTTGGCCAAGTCATAAGCCTCAAAAACAAACAAACAAACAAACAAACAAAACCCCTCAATTTGCATGTATGTATGAAGTAGAGACTTCGGCAGCTACATTCTCCACAGATTCTGTTTGCACTGAGAGTGCTCCATCCCCTTACAGTGCCCCGTGCTGATCAGCCTATGCATGTGGCTGCCTCCCCACAGTGGGGCTGAGCATACTCCACCACAAGGCTGCAGGTGCTGATCAGAACTTTCCTTTTGTTCCTCCCAGCTACTGTGGACTTGAACTAAGAGCAGGGTGACTCTCTCTCTGGTGCTCAGTGCTCCTCCTGCTGGCACACAGACAATATGGAGGAGAAGGATGAAGCTACCTGTCTTGAATGTTAGAAGCATGGGGACTGCAAGGGACCTTGAGAGGTCTTCTAGTCCAGTCCCCCGCACTCATGGCGGGACTTAAGTATTATCTAGACCATCCCTGACATATGTTTGTCTAACTGGCTCTTAAAAACCTCCAATGATAGATATTCCACAACCTCCCTAGGCAATTTATTCTAGTGCTTAACCACCCTGACAGTTAGGAAGTTTTTCCTAATGTCCAGCCTAAACCTCCCTTGCTGCAGTTAAGCCCATTGCTTCTTGTCCTATCCTCAGAGGTTAACAAGAACAAATTTTCTGCCTCCACCTTGTAACAATGTTTTATGTACTTGAAAACTATTATCCTGTCCCCTCTCAGTCTTCTCTTCTCCAGACTAAACAAACCCAATTCTTTCAATTTTCCCCCATAGGTCATGTTATCTAAACCTTTAATCATTTTTGTTGCTCTCCTCTGGACCTTCTCCAATTTGTCCACATCTTTCCTGAAATGTGGCGCCCAGAACTGGACACAATACTCCAGTTGAGGCCTAATCAGTGCAGAGTAGAGTGGAAAAATTACTTCTTGTGTCTTGCTTACAACATTTCTAATACATCCCAGAATGATGTTTGGTTTTTTGCAACAGTGTTACACTGCTGACTCATATTTAGCTTGTGATTCACTATGACCCTGGATCCCATTCTGCAGTACTCCTTCCTAAATGTAATTTCCCATTTTGTATCTCTGCAACTGATTGATCCTTCCTAAGTGAAGTACTTTGCATTTGTCCTTGTTGAATTTCATCCTATTTACTTCAGACCATTTCTCCAGTTTATCTAGATCATTTTGAATTTTAATCCTATCCTCCAAAGCACTTGCCACCTGTGTTCCCTCTAAGCTGCGTGCCTGCACAGCCACACAAGAGGTCATCAAGGGCTGTGCAGCTGATTAGTACAGCCGTGCAGGTGCGCACATAGGGATGTAGCCACAGGTGGGCCTGGAGAATGTGTAGGTAGGTAGATCCGTGGGGTGAGGTGGGGGTAATAAGGGGTAGCTGGGGGGTAGCGATGGGGAAGCTTGGGGCGTGCAGGGCTGCGGCAGGGAGAGACACCTCTCTCTCAGCTTTGGGGCTGTTGCGGGGCGAGACACTTCTCCCCCAGCTCTGGGGCTGCGGCAGAGCGAGACACCTCTCCCCCAGCCCCAGGGCTGCGGTGGGGAGAGATGCTTCTCCCCCAGCCCTGGGGCTGTGGCAGGGAGAGAGGGCTGTCTCCCAGCTTGGGTTGCGACACGGAGAGAGGAATCCCCTCAGCCCAGGGCTGTGGTGGGGACAGTTGCCTCTCTCCCAGTTCTGGGGCTGCGGTGAGGAGAGAGGGCTCCCCCCAGCCCTGGGCCAGTGGTGTCTCACTCCCCAGCTGAGGGATCCGGTTCTCTTGGGCTTAGCCAAGCAGTTTGTTTCCCCTGCAATCCAATCAGTACTCATCAACTGGTGATGACTGGCCTGCTCTGATGCAGCAGCACCCCGGGTGGCTTTTTTTGATCTGATACTTTTTAATGCAAGAAAGTGAAAATCTCAACCACGTGAGATCCCTCTCTCTAAATTTCCCTTTCACTCTTATTTAAAAAAATCTGACAGTATTCTACTCAGTAGTTACCCCACATGCTGTAGTGGCACTGTTGCGAGATGCAGCACTGTTGGAGGAATAGTGTGGCACTTTTGCATAAAGATAGCTTAATGGTTCTAACTGTCATGGTGGGAGGGATTTGAACGCAACTCTCAGTAGGTAACTACGAGCATGAATGAAGGGAACTGGTTACTCAGTCAGACTGAGGATTAACCGAACACTAGGTGGCAGAGTTGTCCCCTAGACCTACCCCTTCCTCTTTTCCTCCAAGATTTGCCACTGTAGATAAGAAGAGCAAAGGTATGGTTGGAGGATGTAGGCCCATCTTGAGACATCCTTTGGGTGGGTAACCTTAGCCAAGCTTTTCTGAATGTCCACATATTGTTTTTGTGTTGAAGGCTGGATAAACGTTCCTGTGCATGTGGATTATTTGGCATCCCTTGTAACTGATTGCTTAATTATTTGCTCCATTATCTTTCTGAGTACTGAAGTTAAGCTGATTGGCCTGTAATTCCCTGGGTTGTCCTTATTTCCCTTTTTATAGCTGGGCATTATATGTGTCCCTTTTCCAGGCCTCCGGAAATTCTCCCATTTTCCCTTCCGGGAGCTGCTCAAGGTAACCACCACCCGGCCAGAGCCAGGACACCTCACCCCCTCTTGCACCTCAACCCCCTGTCCTTAGCCCCCTCCCAAAGCCCATACCCACTCCTGAACCCCAGCCCCTTGCCCCAGCCTGGTGAAAGTGAGTGTGGGTGGAAGAGAGCATGCAGGGGCAGAAGGGGAATAGAGTGAGCAGGGGCGTCTGTGGGATTAGCTGGTTGGCAACACTGATGCTGTCCCTGCCGGCTGAGGGCCAGGGCCCGACCAGCGATTTTGTGGGGCTTGAGCTAAAAGAAGGGCCGAGGTCAGCCCGAGCCCTGTGATGTTGCGGCCAGCAGCACCTAGAAAAAAACCCGCACTCGGACTCCCCCTGCACAGAGGCGGGATCCGACCCCACGCTCTGCCGTAGCAAATGGGCCCAGCGGAAACTACGCTTCTGCTCACGGAGCTTCCGGCGGGCCGCGGGACCAATCAGATGTGTCCGTGGTACTAGGGACCGGCCAATGGGGCCGAGGCTGGTGGCGGTTGAAGTTTAAACTCTCGAACGGAGCGAGCTGGCCGCTGTTGGGACTTAGAGGCGCCGAGCCGGTGTCCGCGGACCTGTGACTGCCGCGCCGGGTGGGTGAGCGCGGCTCGAGGGGAGGAGCCCCTGGGTGGGCTCTGCGGGGCGCTGGGGGCCGCCCGGGGAGCGCTGGGGGCAGGACGGCTCCGGGGTGTCCCGGGAAGGGCTGGGCCTTCGGACGTGCCCCAGCGATCTCAGAACCTCGGTCTCCCCCTTCACCGTGAGGGAGGACGGGGGGGTCTACAAACCACCGTGTGGCAGGTGCACCAGCCCCGCCCGCCCTACGCAATGGGGGGCCGCTGCTGAGCCCCCCCCCCCCCCCGCAGGATTAGATTGTTATTGGTAAATGGCAGCAAAGGCGGGATTTCACCCTGCACCGGCAAACCCACAGAAACACGTTTCTGTCCGTCGTTACCGCCCCTTACCCATAGGCAAAGTAAGAAAACACACAGCTCCAGAGCTTCTGACTGAAAGATGTTTAGTTTGTATAGTTTTGTTCTGTGATGTTGAGAGAGTGTGTTTTATAAAGCGTTACCTTTCTGAACCCCCACCTCTGCTGTCAGTCAGTACTGATTGCCTGACCTCCCCTCCCGTCCCCCCCCCATCATTTCCTGTAGGGTGACCAGATGTCCCAATTTTGGGGTCTTTTTCTTATATAGGCTCCTATTCCCCCCCCCACCCCCTGTCCTGATTTTTCACACTTGCTGTCTGGTCACCCTAATTTCCTGCAACTGTGAAAATGTAAATTGATAAAAACGAAACAAAATGCTTAAAACCCGTAATTTAATGCAACTGAACATGTAAATAGGAAAAATGCTTAAAATAAGCATCTATATTATCTGCCAAAATTATAAAACATAGAATTCTGCCAAGTCTATGGAAGAGCCACAGTGGCTGTGCTGTTTCAGCCAACGCTTAAAGTTGGTGGTTCATTTAGTTAATACCCCATCAAGGGTCTCTCTCTCATCCTCACTCTTCTCAAATTGTAGCTTTAATAGGAGTATAACAGGAGTCCATGGTATTCTATCTGTCTGGCCCACCCCCTTTTACTGTAGCATCTAATTGCCTCACAATTTTTAATGCAGTTATTCTCATGACACCTTTGCAACACAGGAAAGTACTGTTATCCCTGTTTTACACATGAGGAATTGAGGCAGAGAGAGAGCTAAGTGACTTGCCTAAGGTTGTGGGAAGTCTGTGGCAGAGCAGAGAATTGGGTGTGTCAAGTAAGTCCCAGGCTAGTACCTGAAGCTCTGGACCACCCTTTCTCTATTGTTTACTTTCTTGTGTAGTGTTTCAGGAGAGGTCACCATGTCACAGGAGTGGAATGAGTGGGAGCTGAGTAAAGAGAATGTGCAACCCCTGAGACAGGGGCGGGTCATGTCTACCCTGCAGGAAGTTTTGGCTCAGCAGGAGACTTCCAGCCACACAGCTATTCAGCAGCAAAAACAGTGAGTAAAATATTGATCTGTTTTCATCAGTGTTTCTGTACCTTCTGTTGAGTTTCCACTATTAGTCTCCTGGCTATAAGAAGAGTGTAGGGAGCGGAAGTACAGTCTGAATCTTTACTAATACTGCTGTGTGTGGTTGTAGCACACTAAAGCTGTCAAAGGAATTTTCCTTTTATGCAATGTATAGATGAAGGGCTGGTGCCAGAGGAAATTCTTTCATGCTTCAATAGTGGAACGTTTAAACTGCAAGCACTAAGGCAGGGGTTCTCAAACTCTGGGGGTTGGGACCCCTCAGGGGGATTGCGAGGTTATTACATGGGGGGGTCGTGAGCTGTCAACTTCTACCACAGCTCTGCTTTGCTTCCAGCATTTATAATGGTGTTAAATACATAAAAAAAGTTGTTTTTAATTTATAAGGGAGGGTCGCACTCAGAGGCTTGCTATGTGAAAGGGGTCATCAATAAAAAAGTTTGAGAACACTGCACTAAGGAGAATCTCTTGTGTCTGAATATTCTTCTAAAGAGGAATATACAAATATTACAGGAGGATGTCCCTCCTTTTTCCCCCTTTGCTTTATAGTAATCTTCCAAATGAAAGTACTGAACAGGGAATGCGCAACTCCTACCATAATAATCTAGTAAGGGCGGCTACTTGTCAGGGAAAAACACCTCTCCACTATAATAATCCATCAAAATGGGCTACCTGTCAGTGGATTATCTTTCCCTCCCTGGTAACTTCCCATAGCAGGGTACAAGAATTCTCTTTGATGGGACCATATGACTCTCAGGATAGTAACTTGGAAATGTGCACTGAAAGGCTGTTCCAATGCCTCCTTGTTAAATGTCAGAATACTAGAAAACTTTGTGTCCAAGGGTGGTTTAAGAGCCTAATTTGGTTCCTTTGACACCAGTGGGAGCAGGATTGGGTCCTGCTGCAGGAGAAATAAACAAGTTTGTCTCCGAAGAAATAGTCACAGTGATTTAAATAGGAGTGAAGATCTTGTTTTCTGCCATGTTAACTATATCTTTGTAGTTACTTAGCTACTGTTTACGTATCATGTTGTATTTTTTCTAGGGGATTTGAATCTGAAATCCGCTTTTATTCTGGAGATGATCCATTGGATGTTTGGGACAGGTAGGCTATCTTTATTTTGCTAGAATGGGACAGTAAAATCTCTAATAGTTGGAAATTTGTAGAGAGTTTCATGTAGGTATTCACCCACGAAAGCTCATGCTCCAAAACGTCTGTTAGTCTATAAGGTGCCACAGAACTCTTTGCTGCTCACGTAGGAATGTTACAAGAAGTGAATAAAGTGCTTTCATTTTGTTAACAGAAACCCCCTCATCAATGGGTTAAGGTCTACAAAGAGAAATGTCTTCTGTTGTAATAGTCTATGATCTATCTTTTTTCAGTACTATAAACCAAATTTTTCTTCTTTTCTCTTCATAATATATAGAAATTAAGATGCCTCTATTTTTATACCATCTACAGGTACATCAAATGGACAGAGCAAACATTCCCTCAGGGTGGAAAAGAGAGCAATCTCTCAGCTGTGCTGGAGAGAGCTGTAAAAGCACTGAATGAGCAGCAGAGATACTACAAAGACCCTCGCTATCTCAGTCTCTGGCTCAAGTTTGTAAGTATCCTTTTGATGTTCTCTTAGGTACTTTCTTAAGCATTTTCTGAAGCTTTTGGATGTTACTGAACTGCTTTTCTTTGTACAGTGCATTTTGTGACTGCTACCAGTGCAAATTTAAGATTAGTTCTTTACACTTCTGTCAGGCACGTGATAGCTGTTCACAGTATAGGATTCATATACCAATCTGTCATTCAAAGACTGCTCTTCCAATGGAATCTTCAGGAGTCTTCTGGTGTCATTCAGCCTGGACAGAAATTGTACCTGGCTTTCTTCAGAAGTATTCATTTGAAAAACTACATATTTCTTCAGACTGATGCTGCTTGATTCTCTGATCAGTTAAACAGAGCAGAAGAAGCTTAAAGGAATGCAGCTGACTTGAAATCTAGTCAATTGTTTTTTTTTAAATATATAAACAGTGAGGGATAAATGAAGTGTCAGCTACTATATCTGCCCCTAAGCCTCAGAATGGCTCATGGTTTTTTATCCTTTGTTTTTCTTCTCTCCCCTGTTGCTGCATGGAAGGCACACACAAACAGAGGAAACTGACAGTGAAACTGAATACACAGCATAAATGGAAAGAAGAACATTTTCTCTAGTAATCTTTTCCTAGTTGTCTTAAATGTCATAACAATAGCAGGCAAAAATGTTTTTTGTTTTTTTAAAGGCACAGGTGCACCATATGCAACAGCAGTCCACAGGCTTCTTTAGGGGGCTCATTTTCCACTGCATATGCCCTGTGTGTTGCTAAGAGGCAGCACATCCTTTTGAAGCACTTTTTGCTTCCCAGAACCGGGTTCCTTCTGCCTATTACCCTCTCTTCTGCATCGCCCCGGTAGGGGGAGACTAAGTCTTCTGTTAGGCAAGATCCTTACTCATGGAAGACACATAATGTCCTCTAGCTACTATCACACATGAACACTTCATAAAGTTCATATCCTTTTCCTTGTCCCTCAGAGTGATGATTTCATTGGTCCCTTCAAGTAGGAAAATGGGTGATCCTGAACTGTCTAACATCTGTAGTTAAGATGAAGTGAGAATCCTGCTGCCACTCACCTGCCTTACAATGAAAAGCAGCTAATTCCAAAACTAATGTAACAGTCAAAAAAATAAAGTAAAATTGGAAGATCTTTATGGCAGGGGCTTTTTTTTTTTTTTTGGTTGTTCTGTAACTACAGTGCCTAACACAGTGGAGGCTTGGTCCATAACTAGGTCTCCTAGGTATTACAGTAATACAACTCTGCTTTCCTTCCAGTGAAGATCAGACCAGTATAAAGCTTTGCTTGCTTCTGAAGCAGAAGGAAGGGTTCTAGTTTTAGTGTAACTTCTCTAACCCAAGTTATAAAATAGGAGACCTGAAATAATTTAACACAATAAATGTTGATTAGCACTGTTCTGCTGGTTTCATAAGGTGCATTTGTTGGAGGGACTGGATCTGGATGGCTTGAGGTTAGTAATAGTGGCTTGTAGGTCACCGTTCTGAATCTAGCCTGGTTTGAGCGTGATTTTACAGTTAATGATATAGGATGCCCATTCAATTCCACATCAAAACTACCACTACCTTTCATCTTAGTTGGTACCAAATTGAGTTTGGTACTAAATGAATTCCCTAAATCCTAAGTCGCCTTCTGGATGCTAGAGGTAGTCTTTCTTCTTGCTTCTCTTCCCATTCCCCAAACGTCAAGCTGTTGATAGGGTAGGGTGTACCTGTTCTGAGGATTAACAGGACTTTTGCCTCCATGGCCATTAGTCTGGCACCTTAAACAATTCTTAAACACTATTTAAAGAGAGAAAATGCCTATATGTAAGTTTATGGGCCGGAATTTTCTACCACCCATGAAGTATATGCATGGAGTCATAGGTAACAATAGCAGTCTTGCTTAGTAGCACTATATTTGAATTTCTAGCAATTGCTTTCCTCATCTTGTGAACTCTTGATATTTCTCTTAAATACAAAGAATTATGTCTAACCTTGGGTCTACTCTTGTGGAACTTGAATTGAAAACAATGGAAGCCTTGCAGGTGCATCATAGGGTAGCAATTGACCCAGAGTCTTTATTTTTATTTTATTTCTTTTAACTTGGTGCAGTAAATCACTGAAACTTCTGGGCTATTGCAGGGAAACTACTGTAGTGAACCGTTGGACCTCTACAGTTATCTACACAGCCAGGAAATTGGCACATCGCTGGCGTTATTCTACATCACATGGGCAGAGGCACTTGAGGCGAGAGGTAGTTATAAGAAAGCAGATTTAATATTCCAGGAAGGGCTTCAGCGCAGGGCTGAGCCTCAAGACAAACTACAGTCCCATCACAGGTAAAACTTTCCCGTGGAATGAGTAAATATGGATTTGTTTTGTACGGCTCTGAATAGGCAACCTGCGTAGTGAAATTCACACTGACTTTTGCATTTCTTCAGGCAGTTTCAAGCCCGTGTCTCTCGACAGACCCTGCTGGGACTTGAGCAAGATGAAGAGGAGGAGTTGGATCTTCCTGTTATAACTGAAACCCAAAGGAGCTCACTGGCAGAACTGAAAGGCAAGGGGAAGAAAAACGTGAGAGCCCCAATCAGTCGAGTAGGCGATGCTCTTAAAGGTAAGTTCGGCTGGTCAATCCTTATGCTTATTGAAAAACAGTAATCTTGTGATGTCAAAAATACACTTGAGTATAGTATGCAAATAACTTCTGTCATAGGTCTCACCCCCACTTGGAGCTGTTGGGTTCACAAGATGGGGACCTGCATGGATCCTTCTAAACTTAAATCCTAGTTAAGATCTGGTAAAAGCTGCCACCACCCAATAAAGTACGTGTATTGGGACACAGTCCTTCCCCAAACTTCCCCTGGGGAACACAGATTCAATCTCCCTGAATCTCTACACACAGGGAAGCAGCCCACTTCCCCCCTCCCTCTCTCCTAGCCACTCTGGAGAGATTCACACCGATTCAACCCTGTGAATCAACCTCAGGAGGAACTCACTCTTCCCCCCTCCCCTTCCCTTGAATCTCCACAAGAGAAGGAATTAACCAAGTCCAAAGAAAAGAATTTATTAAAGAAAGAAAAAAGTACACTATCTCTGTATTACCAAGATGCAAAAATACAGGGTCTAAACTTATCAATCTCTGGAGAGAATTCCCCCTCCCCATTTCTTTCTCAGTAAAAGCAAAGTACCAGCAAACAGAAATAAAGAATTTCCTTCAGCAAACACACAATTGCAAATGTAGAAATCAAATTATAAGACTAATCTGCCTTTCTAATTAATACTCACTATTGGATAGTAGGAACTACTCCAGGAGAACTTGGAGACATGACTGGCCTCTCTTAGATTCAAAGAGAGCACAGAGCCAACAAGGAACACAGACAAAGGCTTCCCTCCACAGAGATTTGAAATTATCCTGCCCCTTGATTGGTCCTCTGGTCAGGTGTTTCTCAGTTTACTGAGCTTGTTAACCCTTTCCAGGGAAAAGAGACCTTAACCCTGATCTGTTTATTTATGACACTTCCTAACATTATTCATATACAACTTGTCTCCTTTTTACATCTAGCTGCAAACCGAGGCCAAAGCTTCCAGAATTCAACATCTCAACAGGTGTCAAATGGCCCAAATTTTGCTGTATTTGATGAGAACACAGCCTCAATCTCCAGAGCTGAGCTTCCTATACTTACACCACAGCCATGGGCAGCACCCCCAACAGGAAGGGCCAAAGAGAACGAACTGAAGGCAGGACCTTGGAACTCAGGCAGGGTAAGGAGTGGCAAGGCTGGTTGGCTAAAAAAAGGAGGAGGGAGGTTATAAGAGTAGGTGATTTTTCCCAGTCTCTTTCAAATTAAGTCTACGCATGCTATATATGAAGTAAAACTTACCTCTCTCCTTTAGGATTTAGCTTTATTGTAACTCGCATAACAATAACAAAAGCCTCAATCTAAGATTTCTTCCTAAGCCAGGCTATTTCTATAACTTCCTAAAAAATCTCCACATCTCTGCTTCCAGCCCCTTAGCTTCACTGATTTATAAGAAAGCTCCCTTTGCCACTGTGAAGTCAACAGATATATCTGCCGAGTCTAATTCTTGCTAACAAGAAGGTGCAACAGAAGAGACCTCATACCCTATTATGGAGCTAGGGTGGGGTGGAAAGGAGAGAAGCTGGCCAAGGGTGGAGTAGGAAAAGGGACGGGAGGGAAGGGGTAGGTGTGTGTGTGTGTGTACACACACGCACAAATTTTGGTTAGTTCAGTGACATGAGATAAGAGCAACACAGAAGATTAATTAGCTGCAGCTAATTTGGCTTAGTGCAGCACAACCTGTGGAACATTTTGAGGATGTGGTTGTACAGCTTTATATGCATGGGAAGGGGGTCAGTAACATTCCACAGGTCTAGTGGCCGGAGAACTGAGACTTAAGAGTGGTGGCAGTTAAGTTGATACACCAAAAGCATCAAGAAGGTATTGAGGAGAAGTTGCATCAAGGCAATACTCTAGCAATGTAGAGAGGCTTGCAGACAGACAGGGAAAG
This sequence comes from Mauremys mutica, assembly GCF_020497125.1. Classification (NCBI taxonomy): domain Eukaryota; kingdom Metazoa; phylum Chordata; order Testudines; family Geoemydidae; genus Mauremys; species Mauremys mutica. The sequence goes on from NC_059075.1 coordinate 59,447,207, forward strand.
GCGGGGGGAGCAGAGATTGTGCTTCAGGCTGCTCCTCTTTGAAAAGAAGCAGTTTAGTCTCAGATGTTAGCTGAGAGCAGCTGAAATAAATCAAAAGTTTGTTTATATGGGTACTTCTGGCCTCCAACGCTCCAATACTGAATGACTTAGACAGAGCAGATCGTGAGAATAGATGTGGAAGAGTCAAAGGGCAGTAGAAAATATGACCACCTGAGTATCATGAGAGTGAAAATGGTTAGAAATCAAACAACTGAGAAGGAAAAGTAGGAAAGAGCAAAGGACTCAAATTATGGAAACCCTGAGAAAAGAATTGCCACTAGTTAAAGGGCAATTTGATTAAGAGAATGAAATGTGCTTGCATAGCTAGCATGTTGGTCCAAGTGAATGGAGTGTAGTTCACAGTATCTGAAGTTTTTAATTAGGGCTGTTGATTAATTGCAGTTAACTCATGTGATTAACTCAAAAAGATTAATCACGATTAATCACACTGTTAAACAATAAAAGACCAACTGAAATTTATTAAATGTTTTTGGATGTTTTTCTACATTTTCAAATATCTTTATTTCTATTACAACACAGAATACAGAGTACACAGTGCTCACTTTATATTTTTTATTACAAATATTTGCATTGTAAAAATGATAAACAAAATAAATTGTATGGGGTGAATTGAAAAATACTGGTATTGTAGTGCAATCCTGAAAGTGTAACTTACAAATGTAGATTTTTGTTGTTGGTGGTTGTTGTTACATAACTGCACTCAAAACAAAACAATGTAAAACTTTTAGAGCCTGCAAGTCCACTCAGTCCTACTTCTTGTTCAGCCAATCACTAAGACAAGCAAGTTTGTTTACATTTATGGGAGATACTGCTGCCTGCTTCTTTTTTACAATGTCGCCTGAAAGCGAGAACAGGCTTTCGCATGTCACTTTTGCAGACAGCGTTGCAAGGTATTTACGTGCCAGATATGCTAAACATTCGTATGCCCCTTCATGCTTTGGCCACCATTCCAGAGGACATGCTTCCATGCTGATGCTTTTTTTTTTTTTTTTAAACAAGCATTAATTAAATTTGTGACTGAACTCCTTGTGGGGAGAATTGTATGTCCCCTACTCTGTTTTACCCGTATTCTGCCATATATTTCATGTTATAGCAGTCTCAGATGATGACCCAGAACACTTTCACTGCAGATTTGACAAAACGGAAAGAAGGTACCAAGCAAGATTTCTAAAGATAGCTATAGCACTCAGCCCAAGGTTTAAGAATCTGAAGTGTCTTCCAAAATATGAGAGGGATGAGGTGTGGAGCATGCTTTCAGAAGTCTTAAAAGAGCAACACTCCAATACGGAAACAGCAGAAACTGAACCACTAAAAAAGAAAATCAACCTTGTGCTGGTGGCATGTGACTCCAATGATGAAAATGAACATGCGTCAGTCCACTCTGCTTTGGATCGTTATTGAGAAGAACCCATCATCAGCATGGACCTATGTCCTCTGGAATGGTGGTTGAAGCATGAAGGGGCATATGAATCTTGAGCACACCTGGCACATAAATGTCTTGCGACGGCGGCTATAACAGTGCCATGTGAACGCCTGTTTGAACTTTCAGGTGACATTGTAAACAAGAAGCGGGACTGGGTGCACTTGTAGGTGCTAAAGTTTTATGTTTGAATGCAGGTTGTTGTTTTTTTTGTACGTTCTTCTACATTTGTAAGTTCAACTTTCATGATAAAGAGCTTGCACTACAGTACTTGTATAAGGTGAATTGAAAAATACTATTTCTTTTGCTTTTTTACAGTGCAAATATTTGTAATAAAAAAATAAAGTGGGTACTGTACACTGTATTGTAATAGAAATTAATATATTTGAAAATGTAGACAACATCCAAAAGTATTTAAATAAATGGTATTCTATTGTTTAACAGTGCGACTAATAGCGATTAATTTTTTTAATCGCTTGACAGTCTTATTTTTAATTAAGGGGAATGAGAAGGAACAAGGGTTGCCAACTTGATGCTTCCTTTGACAACTTGTTCATAATCTGCAAGGAAGGAAAATAGGGAAGTCAGGAAGCACTCAGCTGAGAGTAGAGATTATGCTTCTGAAGTATTGGGGCAATCTTAAGCGAAAAGTGGGTGGAAGAGGAAAAAGATATTGACTGGGTAGTGAGGATTATCAGCATCTCTGGAATTGAAATAGGAGTCGAAAAGAAAGGTATGTGTGTCTGATGGCCATTTGGAAATTTTATAACTTGACTGCATAGCAGAAGGAAACTGAAGTGCTGGAGAAATATGGGTTTTTATGGAGGCAGGATTTTTAAGGACTAAGGAATGAGTTGTCATTGCGGACATCAAAAAGTCTGGGCAGAGAAGAACAAATCAGCCTGTGGGTGTGTTTAAGAATGAATCTTTAAGCTGCTAACATGGGGTTTCTGCTCCTTCAGCGTCCTCGCGGTAACATGAACTCTGGTATAGAGGTGCCCTGTATGCTGCCCAGTTTTACCCCATATGTGGAAGAGTCTGCACAGCAACAAGTCATGTGAGTTTCTATCGCCTCAGAAGGCTTGTAGTGGGAGCTGGCAGGGTTGGGGAGAAGGAGACAGCTGCCCTGAATTCTCAAAAGTCTACTTCATAAGTCTATGGCCTTCTTGCCTGTGTGGTGGTAGGGAGCAGCCAAGTCTGATCCAGGTTTGTAGCTATGTTTTGTAGTGTTTTTTGGAACTTTAGAGTCAGCTTAAGGGGTTTTCTTTTCAGAAAAGCTCTCAAAAAGTTTCCATGACAAGTGTGGAGAAGTATGTTACTTGGCTTGAACCTAGCTTCCTGCTTGTGCATTGCTCACTAAAATCCCTGTAAATTCCTCTGATGTTTTTATTGCTTCACACATCAGGAAAAAAATTAAAAAATGTTGAGGTTGTTTACCCCTTTCTGGAGAAGGTGACTAGTGATAGTTATTCTTGCCACAGCTATCTTGCAGTAGGGAAAGCGAGTGGAACATTGTTGCTTTTTTGACTGTGTATAAAATACAAAAGCAAGAACATCAAAGGCTTGGTTGCAGCACAGATTTTCCCTAATTCAAAGGGCTTGTCTACACAGTGTGAACAGTGCTGTATTAATGCACTCTAGGGAACTTTTAGTGTCTTCCGAGTCTACACAGGCCAGTTAGATTCCATGCATGTTAAAATTCATACCCCACAGTTGTGCATTACTGCACTGTGTAGCTACGCCCATAGTTTTGTATATTGTGCATGGAATCTAAGCCATGTCCTGGAACCATGCTACCTAGCTGTGTCCAAAAGTGTATCATAATCCAGGAACATGTTTATAACAAGGCAAGGTCCTGTCTATGCTAAATACATAAACAAATCTCACCTGTTATGGGATTTGCCTCATGCTATATAGTTGGGTCCCCTGACATGGTTGTTTCCTACAGTATAGGTTGAACCTTTGCTGTTTGCACAGTGTGGTCCCGTCTACACTTAAATTTAAAGAGAATTGAGAAACATTTTAAATATAGTTCCACCTAAATTAGCTTTCTAAGTGGTTTGGCCAGTCAGTTTTGGATGAGGCTATACCTTATGGGAACAGTTTAGAAAAGTGTATCCTGCTTACTTTTCTTGCTTAGATAACAAAATGAGTTGGGGGGGAGGTGATTGATGACAAGAAGCTGCAGGTGGCAAGTGAATCCATAAGGGTCTCTGGGGCTAAAGGCAAAAACTCCCACTCTAGAACATGCGTGTTGTATAGCAGGTGTATACTATTTGACTAGGCCTTATTGGTGCTTGTGTTCATTACCACTTACCCATAGGTGTCTACTTATAAATGTTCTGCCATTCCATTCCTTTCTGTTTGTTTCATGAGCTGATTTATGTTGCCCATAGGCTGTCCTGACCTTAACTGGATCCTTTGAGATATCCATACTTCCACCCATGCTCCCGTCTCTGGGGACTATGTGCTGAATGTTAATTATCTTTTGTTCTCTTAGTACTCCCTGCAAAATTGAGCCCAGCATAAATCATGTTTTAAGTGCTCGGAAGCCTGGGAAGGAAGAAGATCCACTACAACGGGTGCAAAATCATCAACAGGACAGTCAGGAGAAGAAAGAGGTTGCAATGTATTGTAAAGAGAGAGTTTATGCTGGAGTAGAGGAGTTCTCCTTGGAGGAGATCCGAGCTGAAATATACAGAAAGAAAGCAAAAAAGAGAAGGGAAGGTATGCATCAAAATGGGATGACTGGAAGTTTCTTCAGATTGATTCAGAAAACTACACTTGCAGTTTCCATTAGGTGTGGCAGCCTTCTTTATTGCTACCGTTGAAGGCAAAGCATCAGGTAGGACTGTTGCTTAGCACCTGTTGATACTAAGGCCTGGTCTACACTAAGGGCGGGGGTCGAACTAGGGTACGCAAGTTCAGCTACGCTATTCGCGTAGCTGAACTCGAAGTACCCTAGTTCGACTGACTTACCCGTCCAGACGCGGCGGGGTCGAACTCCGTGGCTCCAAGGTCGACTCCGCCACCGCCATTCGCGGTGGTAGAGTTCCGGAGTCGACCGCAGCGCTTCCAGAGTTCGAACTATCACGTCTAGATCAGACGCGATAGTTCGAACTCCGAGAAGTCGAACTCACCGCGTCGACCCACGCGGTGAGTATGGACCTGCCCTAAGAGTAGAAAACCAGAAACTGAGGACTGAGAAGACTTATGTGGAGGTCTATAATGGGTTGGGGAGGGGAAAAAGAGGTTCACTGGCTCATCAGTGTTAATAGGTGAACCATTGTGGATGACAGCACTCCTCAAGCTCTTACTAGCAAGGAATGTGTGCTGTCTGCCTCAGTTATAGGGGTTTATCCAGGAACATCAGGGATTAAACTGGATCTGTTTGGCAAATGGGCCTTTTTACCTATCTGATCCTCTTTGGTTCTGTTAATAGTAGGGCTGTCGATTAATCACAGTTAACTCGCACGATTAACTCAACAAAATTAATCATGATTAACAAAATTAATTGCAGTTTTATTCGCACTGTTAAACAATAGAATAGCAATTGAAATTTATATAATATTTTGGACGTTTTTCTGCAGTTTCATATATATTCTGTGTTGTAATTGAATTTTGAAGTGTATATTTTTTATTACAAATATTTGCACTGTAAAAATGATAAACAAAAGAAATAGTATTTTTAATTCACCTCATATGAGTACTGTAGTGCAATCTCTTTGTCATGAAAGTGCAACTTACAAATGTAGATTTCTGTTTGTTACATAACTGCACTCAAAAACAAAACAATGTAAAACTTTAGAGCTACAAGTCCACTCATTCCTACTTCTTTTTCAGCCAATCACTAAGACAAACAAGTTTGTTTACATTTACAGGAAATAATGCTGCCCTCTTCTTATTTACAATGGCACCAGCAAGTGAGAATAGGCATTTACGTGGCATTTTTGTAGCCAGCATTGCAAGGTATTTACATGCCAGATATGCCAAACATTTGTATACCCCTTCATGCTTCGGCCACCATTCCAGAGGACATGCTTTCATGCTGATGACTCTCATTTTAAAAAAATAGTGTTAATTAAATTTGTTACAATTCTCCCCCAAGGAGTTCGGTATGTCCCCTGCTCTATTTTACTCGCATTCTGCAATATATTTCATGTTATAGCAGTCTCAGATGATGACCCAGCGCATGTTCTTCATTTTAAGAACCCTTTCACTGCAGATTTGACAAAATGGAAAGAAGGTACCAATGTGAGATTTCTAAAGATAGCTACAGCACTCGACCCAAGGTTTAAGAATCTGAAGTGCCTTCCAAAATCTGAGGTGTGGAGCATGCTTTCAGAAGTCTTAAAAGAGCAAAAGACCAATGTGGAAACTACAGAATCCGAACCACTGGAAAAGAAAGTCAACCTTCTGCTGGCATCTGACTCGAATAACGAAAATGAACATGCGTTGGTTTGCACTGCTTTGGATCGTTATTGAGCAGATCCCATCATCAGCATGGACGCATGTCCTCTGGAATGATGGTTGAAGCATGAAAGGACATATGAATCTTTAGCGCATCTGGAACGTAAATATGTTGCAACGCTTGCTACAGCAGTGCCAGGAGAATGCCTGTTCTCACTTTCAGGTGACATGGTAAACAAGAAGTGGGCAGCATGATCCCCTGCAAATATAAACAAACTTGTTTGTCTTAGCGATTGGCTGAACAAGAAGTAGGATGCAGGCTCTAAAATTTTACATTGTTTTATTTTTGAATGCGTTTTTTTTGTACATAACTCTACATTTGTAAGCTCAACTTTCACAATAGAGATTGCACTACAGTACTTGTATTAGGTAAATTGAAAAATACTATTTTTTACAATGCAAATATTTGTAATAAAATAAATATAAAGTGAGCACTGTACATTTTGTATTCTGTGTTGTAATTGAAATCAATATATTTGAAAATGTAGAAAACACCCAAAATATTTAAATAAATGATATTCTATGATTGTTTAACAGTGCAATTAATCGTGGTTAATTTTTTTAATTGCTTGACAACCCTAGTTAATAGTCTAAATAGATACCATTCCCCAGGAAGTAAGGTGGGGAAACTTTTTCTTTACAAGAGGATCTTGTGTCTGTTACTGAGGGTGTGCATAGTTTGGGCTTGGCTACAGGGTTACTCATAAGGAATACATACATAGTCTTTCCTTCTTTAGAGGAGTTTCATGCCATAGCACAGCAGACAGCAGAGATGCAGAGGAGGATTGAAGAGCTGGAGAAGAAGCTAAAGGAGAAAGATGATGACCAGCAGCAGAGACCATCTGAGCAGGTATCTTCTTCCCTGTTCATTTGTGCTAATGGCCTACCTGTATGAAGGCAGATGAAAGTTCTAATGGAACAGTGACTCCTTTTTTTTATCTGGCTAGTACAGTTTCCTCCCTCTTACTCTGAAGGGATATTTAAATTTTTGGTATAAATAAGTCATAAGGCCACCACCCTAATAACTGAAAAATGGGAGAAATATTGTTTTCTATAGGTGTTTCGTTTTTTTTCCAGTTTATTTTAACTACGATGGATAAAAATTAATGGCTTTAAAAAATCTGACTTATTTAAATCTGAGTTTTTTATTTATTTTTTTTTCTTTTAAAACTAAATTTGACAACCTATGTTAAGGTCTGAGCTTCTATTGAAATTGTGTAAATAAAAATATACTAAATGCAAGAGCCCACCTCAAACTTATTTACTTAAAGGCTGCTTTGTACATATTGAATTGGAAGAAAACATTTTTCACTTCTGATGTCAACCTTTATAAATGTGGCACAGTCTGTCATATGCTGCACTACATTTCTATATAATTTTCAATCCTAAAAGTGAAGTGAATGTTGGTGTTACATTTTTTCCAAATGTTAGTAATTTGCTGGAAAGTTTAGCAGAAATACTTTTTTCTTATGTATCCAATGCATCCATAAGGTAGTTTTTAACTAGAAATAAAATTGCTGTTTAAAAATGCCCAAACAGAATTCTAACGTCCATCCAAATACAGCTAGACACAAATTATGAATAAACAGTTAATTATCTAGTAAATACACTTTCTAACCATGCACTTTCTTACATTTATTCACAGTCTTAATTTCTATTTTAAGCTATGTAATTGCTCAAATAAATGTGTGTAGTTATGCTGTATGCTCCTGGCTAACCAAGTACCAAATTAAGTGTAAAAACTATATTTAATTGTAAATAATAAAATCAGCACGTCATTATTATACCAACTAATGAGAATCTTTCTTTAGAAAAATAAAGTGCATACAGGAAGCATGATTTAAATTGTTTTAAATAAGTTAACTGCTTTCTGATTTTAAATCATCATTAAAATCGGTGATTTAAATAAGCGATCAATCTACCTTGACTTTAACTACACACATAATGCTGTCCCGTACAGTTTTGGAAGTTGGTAGTATGGCTTGCAATTCACTCACTGAGTGCTCTCTCTCTCTCACCTCTGCCACTTCCTCTTTCATGGTCACAGCCAACAGAGGAGAGGGAGCCTGCAAGAATGGAATCGGTTTTGATGGGCGCTTCAGAGCCTCTTGAAGCACAAGGAGAAGTTGCTTTCTCCAGCACAGTAGCACTCACTGCAAGATCTCTTGTGAAGAAACTGACTGGATTGCAAAGGTAGTGCAGGATTTGCTTTGGGAGCAGGCGGTGGAGAGACTCTGCCTCAATGTGGTTTTGTTTGCATTTTTTAGTATGGATCACTTTCTGGGAAGCCTGTTTTTTAATTTTTCCTCATGTTTTTCGAAAAACTATCATACATCAAAATATATCCTGATCTCTGTACAGGCCTCTGAGCAGAATCAGGTATCTGTCTTCAGAGGATTTTAATAATTTGTCTGAGAGGAGTAATGTTTAGTGTGTTTTATACCATAGCTGAGTTCAGCTTGCTCGTCTACTAAGTCTAGTTAGGGGCTGCATGCATGTATTAAAAACTTGCCTATATTTTGTTCACAGTGAGTCCCAGTTGGCAGAAAATGCTCAGCAGCACGAACAGCCATGCTCGAAGGGTAAGTTCTGTTGGCATTGATACCATTTTGAGAAAAAGCTGTGTTGATGGGAAGTAGTCATTCAAATGAATAGCAGAACTGTGTGGATTAGAATAGTGAAAAGAACATGCTTAATGGCCATTGGTCTTGTTCAGGGGTCTCAGATGCTCAGTGTTCTGTTGATTAAGAGGTGTGACTATTTAAAGAGACTTGCAAATCTAATAATTTTAATAGCTGAGGAACCTTCCTCCTTTTTCCGGTGTACAGTTCTAGAGTTTCATACTCTCTCTCTCTCTTTGAGACTGATATCAGTTTAGAGTGCCTTCTGGAGGAGCTGGTTAGTAGTCTACAGTTGGACTGCTGTAGTTGAGAGTGCCTTTTCTCAGACCTTGTGTACTCTACTCGTTCCTGAAAGGGTGTGGGCTGACGAAATTATCTTCTTGATGGTCAGACATGAGATTACTATTCCTTATTGACAGAAATAACCTAGCGTCTAGCTGTGCGCTCAGAAATCCGGAGAGACAGTGTGGTTTTGGATGACCAGGATGAGCAGAAAGTTGAGACCACATTTAAGAAGAAAAGTACAAGCTATAAAGAAAATTCCAATTCCAAACATAGCACACTGGCTCATTAAGAACCATCCTTTTACTTTCTGAGTTTCTTTAACATGGCAAAACCAAATGATCTTAACACAATGAGCCACTATTGTGTTTTAAATGGGGTGCTTTTAAGCATGAGTCCAAATACTTCCTGTTAGGACAGGCACTTTGAGCTGTCTTTTATATGGGTCTGAAGCACCATTGTGTATGCTGTGCAGGAGTATCTGTCTATATTACCCCATCTCTTTTTTTTTAATTCCAGATGCAGATCTCCCTCCTTCACTGGATCCTACTACGTTTTTCTCCATATTTGATGAATCGTCTGTATCAGAAAACCAGAATGTCAGGTTATAGAATCACTGAAATGTGTATATATAATAAATTGCCCAGACTACCCCCATACCACTCCCTTTACTGCACAATTATTCATCACAGTATTCCTTTTTTTGCATTGTCTAGTTTTGTCTCACTGCTCTTGGGAGATTCCACAGCCTCATGGTCAGGAAAAAAATTCCCCAATATTCATCCTAAATCTTTCCTTTATTAATTCCACATAATTATTCTCTTCTCGCAGTGCATCTTCTCCCCTCTTTTCCCCCCACCCCCTCCACACACACATACTACCTTAACAAGATTGTCTTCATTCTTGGTAAGTAGTTTATTGTATTGGTTTGTAGTTCTGACCTAAAAAGGAGGCAAAGTGGTCTTGAAGTGTTGAGTGAATTGCTCTCCTATAGAGACTTAAAAGTTATTTTTGTAAATATTTAATGCAATGTCACTTTTTTGTTTAGTCATCCTGCAGGCTGCCCACAGAAAAGTGCCCGACGTCCCCTTGCTGTTCGTAAACCTTCAGATAGTATCACCACCAAGGAAAATATATCACCAGAAGTCTGCGTAAGGAGAAATTTCCTCTATCAGCTCTTGGAGGAGAGGAGGAGGTGTAGAATGTGCTATTGCTGAACTTGGTGATGGTGTGATAGAAGGACTAATGAGTCCTTGATGGAAACTAGCAGTACCATACTTTCATAAAGGGATCCCTGGCTTTTCTCTTTGGTTTGCGAGCCATTGGAGTGACTTTCAGATCACACTGCAAGACTTGTTTGTTTTTAGCTTTCTCTTGAGACATGGCTGATCAGGACATGAATGCAGCTTTTTTGGGGTGGAGGGATGCTTTAAACAACACTAAAGCATAATGCAGTTATGGCATGTTAATGACTATTTCTTATACAACTTGAACAGACCTAGTCATTGCTTCAGAGTTTACAGTGTAATTTGAACAAACATGGAATGTAGAGCAAATCATAAGTTATGATGATTTTAAAGTAGGGAGTGAGATGGAGGGAGGAGGACACTGCACAGAAATTGAAGTTGTTGACAGAAAACAAGGCTATAAAAGTGGGCAGAGAAGACAACAGATACGTGGTTAGAAACAGAATGGAAAAGTCATTAAGGTGAGAGGGCAAGATGGGAAACAGTAAAAAGCAAGAAGAGACAAGGTACAAAGTGGGGAGTGAGGGATAACAAGGCAGGGGGCAGAGTTGAGCAGAGTCTTAGCAGTCAAGATGAGTTTGAACTTTATGAGGAAGTAGGTAATGAGCAAGTGAAGGGGTTTGAGAGAGGAAGATATAATTAGGATGGCTAGAGATATGATTAAGGCTGAATGCTGGATAGATTGAAGAGGAGAAAGGTGAATATCAGTGAAAACTGAGTAGATAAGACTGCAGTAGTTCATGTGATACATGATGTGAACCATGGGTTGGCTGAAGAGAGGATGAGGTAGGGGCGTTTTTGTTTTTTTGGCAATGTGATAGAGGAAGAAGCATTTAGATTTGGTGAGAGCCAAGATGTCGAGGAAAGGGAAGAGTAAAAGAGACCCTCAAAGTTGCAACTTTGAGCAATAGGAATGAGACTGGATTTGTCACCAATGATGGAGAAAGTAGGCAGGGCAGTTTCAAAAAAGAGAAGTTCAATTTTTGCCATGTGTAAGTGGTGAGACATCTCTGAAGAGATATGGGAGCCTGTACAGAATGGGAGGCAGAAAGGGTAGAAGGGTAAAAATAACAATGGTTCTACATGTAGGCAGCCAGAAGGCTAATGGAAAGGAGAGAGACTGGCCTTTAGGGCAGTGTTTCCCGCATCATGGGTCGTGTGTGTCCCCTTCTGCTCCTGCTTACCCTGAGCATCAGGCAGTGACAAGGGCAGCAGGATCCAGATGGCGGCAGCAGCACAGAGGACGCAGCCAGAGCCAGTGAGCAGTCAGTCAGCAGCCTTTCTCTGCCCTGCGTGTTGCCTGGAGGCTGCTTCCTTCATGCTGCTGCTGCCCGGATCCTGTTCTCACTTCCCTTAGGCAGCAGAGTGGGGAGCAGGATCTGGGAAGCAGCAACAGTACAGAGGAAGCAGCTGGAGCTAGCAAGCAGACAACACCCTGGTGGGGAAAGTGGCCTGGCCATGGGGAGAGAGGGGGTCCAGCTAGGGGCTGCGGGTGGGGAGAGTAAGCGATGGTGGGGACAGCTGTGGAGGAGCGGAGATGAGGAAGTAGGAGCAATGGGGGCCCTCAAAAGACACAAATGCATTTGGTGGGTCACCTTTATTAAAAAGTTTAGGAACCACTGCCTTAAGGCATGTCCAAAAGGGAAGACTGAGGAAATCTTTCTCCTGAGGCAATTCTAATTATGAAGGCTTGGTTAGCAAGGTAGGAGAACTAAGAATTGGACAGTCCTGAAGTCCAAAAAAACTGAGGGTCTCAAGGAGAAATGTGGAGAGTGGTTGTGTCAAAGGTTCAGGGTGTTGCAGGTGAATGATTATTGAGAAGAGATCTTTAGGACTTTGGAATTTGGAAGTCATTAATGGCTTTGAAGGCTGTCTGTCTTGAGTTGTGAAGGATTTTAATGTTTGTTACACTTTTTTGATTTGATTTTTAACTTTTTATAATGTGCCTACTGAACATACACAGATTTAGATGAAAATAAATTTTATTCGGTTATCACTTTACTAGTCACTGAAATTCACCCACTTCTGAGGTGAATGGTAGTAAGCTTTAGTTTAAACAGTTCTCAGCAATGCTATGTTAAATAATAGCTCAGGACAGAAAGAAAATGATATAATTCTAGGTAGGCAGAACTCAGTTACCCAACTAAAACTAACAGTATGATATAGGAGGAGCATATGAAGCCTGTGCCAGAGATACCTTTCATCCAAGATGAGAAGAGCCAGAAGGGAAGAGAAATACAAATTTTGATGATTGTGCAGTGGGAAGAAGGGGATGATCAGATGACTGTACTGGCTATGGGAGTAGTATAAACTAGAAAAGGAGTGAGAAAGGGGACAGAGGTCATTGGAGGAGGTGACATGGGTTTAAAAATTAAAAATTTTAGTTTTATATTTTGTTGTATATTTGCATATACAGTAGAACCTCAGTTACAAACACCTCAGGAATGCAGGTTGGTTGTAACTCAAATGTTCGTAACTGAACAAAACATGATGGTTCTTTCAAAACCTTGAAACTTTGCTATGCAGAAGAAAAATACTGCTTTCCTTTTTATTTTTTTAGTAGTTTAACACAGTACTGTACTGTATTTACTTTTTTTGGGTCTCTGCTGCTGTCTGGGTTGGGGTTTTTTTTTCTACTTGTTCTAAATGAGGTGTGTGGTTGACTGGTCAGTTTGTAACTCTGGTGTTTGTGACTCTGAGGTTCTACTGTAAACTGTCAGAAAGCAGAATTATGTACAATGTACATTGTTAATCAGCATAAATACCAAGGACATCCAGTAGTGTGCCATCTGGAAGTTTTCAGGAAGGAAGCTAAAAATGAGAAACAAGTTGCTTTTTGTGTTGGAGAGTAGGGGGAGGTAGATATCTTCAGAGGCTTTTTATATGTGACAGGCTTTTTACTAGAAACTGTTCAAGACCAAAAATAAAATCAAATCAAGAGGCTGGGTGGTAGCTGTCACCTAATTGTTCTGCTTTCTACTTGTTTCAGGATGAGCTCCATGGAATTGAACCCTTAGCTGAAGATGCAATTTTGACTGGCTCCTATAAGAACAAAACCCTTTGCCCCAGCCCAGAAGATACATGTGACTTTGTTAGGGCAGCCCACTTGGCATCAACTCCCTTTCATGGTGTAGTGGCACAGAGAATCCAACCTCCTACCAATCCAGAGAGTACCCTGAAGGAAGAGTGTCCAGAGCCTAAGAGCACATCTCTGAGCCAGCAAATCCCTATTTGTGAGGGTATCTACAATGAAACTCTTTGCATTAAGAAGCTGAGGTAATTCTCTGTGGATCACATCTCCATCAAGAGCAAAATACCTTATGCCCTTTTTTCCTGTTTGAGTCTTTGGTTGCTGGGAGTCTCTCTCTCCCAAGATTAGATGTAACAAATATGGTTAGTAGAGCCAGGTGTACTTAGCACATCATTTTTCCAGCTCAGTCCAGGATTTGGGTTGCATTTTGCCATTCTTCGAGATGTTACACCAATAAAATAGAATTCATTGTTCAGCCAACAGTCACAGCTTTGCTGCAGTGTTTAACTTCATGCTCTGTGTATCTAAAGATTAAAGCTGAGTAAAAATTTTAGCCAAAATTATTAGAGAGAATAACCAATTCTGGTTATATTTCAGGGTTTCCTACTTTCTTATTAATAATGGTTTGGCTCAGGAGGGCTTGTCCAGTCTCCATTTCAGGATGAAAAGGGGATTGTGAATTCATTCAGTATTTACTGGGGATGTCTGGCATATTTTTGTAGCTAAGGGATTGGCATCCAGGCACCACAGCAGCTAGAAGGTTGAGTAGCTGATAGTCTTCTCATTTACAGCCCAATTATGGAAGCAAGTCAGGAAGACACCCGCTCCTCTGGTTCATCTGTTTCCTCAGCCTCCTCTCTTTCCTCTGTTACACATATCTCCACTATTAAATATCTGCATATCCCTGAGAAACTGGAATTGGTTCAGAGCCTGCCTGTTGAAATGGCTAGCGACACTGGAGGCAGTGAAGACACTACTAGTAAGTACCAAGTCTGAATTTTACTTGAGACAACGTGTCTTAGATTTGAGCTCAGCTGCAGTCTCTTCAGTATGCATGTCCTGTATTCTGCTGTACTTTGTGTCAACGTCTCACTGGCTTTATGGTTTTATAAGTGTAAGTCTATGCAGTGGGCTGTGATATCCTGTCTTATAACTAGGCTGAGTAACAGTATGGGGGATATAAATAAAACGAATTTTGAAGGATGTTAATATTAAATGGGGAGAGGGATCATTTAAGGTAATATAATGGAATATAATTAAGAGTAATGGGATGAAATTAAGAAATGGAAAAATAAGGGCTTTTCTACACATGAAAAGGAATCCAGAATAAGGTAGAGTCTGAATTTAAAGCGCATTAACTATTCCTGATTAACTCCTTGTATGGACATTTTTATTCTGGAGTAACTCTCTCTGTAGACAACCCTTAGGTTGAATGGCAGGGAAAGCTTCCTTACAGGAAGATCTTTTAGGCTTTAGAACAGTCTTTGCGGGAAAGTAGTCAAAGTGCCATAGTTTGGGATATTGAAAAGGCCATCATCCAACTCGAAATCTAAACATATTTTGGAAATGCCTTAAACTTGCCCTTTAAGTTCTGCTTCAACTTTTTTTGCTTTTACAATCACAACTTCCTGTTTTCTGAATGTCTTTCCTCCCTTGTTGGTATGGAAAACACAAACTATGAGGACTGATTCTATAGAGTCACTTCAATTGTTTTCCTCTTCTAGTCGAAATGGCTGCTGTAATTGAAAGAAATTTTTCTTCTAGAGAGACAAGATAGATCAGGTAATATCTTTTAGTGGCCCAACTTCTGTTGGTGAGAGATTCAACCTTTCAAGCCACACAGAGCTCTTCTTCAGGTACCTTTTCCAGACCTGAAGAAGAGCTCTGTGTGGCTCGAAATCTTCTCTCTTCCTCTACCCCATCCCACCCCAGCAGAAGTTGGGCCACTAAAAGATCTTACCTCATCCACCTTGTCTCTCATATATCCTGGGACTGATATGTCTACAACTACACTTTTCTTCTAGAGTCAGAGTAATCTCATATGTTGCAATAAGCCCAAATATGCAAAATGGTGGGTGTGTATAGCTAGATACCTAAATCCATATTAAGTGGCTATATTTTCAAAGATGTTGAACATACATATCTCCCATTTGATTTCAGGAAGAAGCATGTAAGTTGACTGTTACTCTTCACTTAGTGGATAGTAAATTTACTAGTATACTATTGGGAACAATCCTTCATTAGCATAGATCATTTAGGGTATGTTTGGTGGGGTCTCAGAGCCAGTGTTCCAGCCCAAGCCTGAACATCTATGCCTCAATTAAACGGCTCCTTAGCCTAAGTCAGTTGGCACAGGCCAGTTGCAGGTTTTTAATTGTAGCATAGACATATCTAAAATCTGTTCCCAGTAAGCCTTTTGTGATAACTGTCTGTTTTTAGAATTAGGCATCACTGTTTAAAAGGCATCCCCAGGATGTGAGATAAAAGTGTGGCTCGGAAAAGAATCCTGTCAAGATGAGATTTTTGAAATGTTTCAAATGGATCCACGAAATACCTTTTTGTAAGAAAACCTTTGTACTTACGTGAACAGGAATGCAAAGGTTGCAAGGCTTGCTTGGGAACTTAAAGCTGGATACTGTTTTAAGCCACAGTCATGCAAATTAGAGTCCACACTTGTGTGAAATCCCTGGTGAAGTTGGGGTTTCTGAATTGACACAGGGGCTCATCCATGCACATTCAGTATGCAGGATCAGAGCCTAAATCTTTATATCTTTCACTGGAAAAACTGCCGTATAATGAAGGTAGAAAAAATGAATTTCACTCCAAATGACTGAGATGTGGTAGCTCCTGAATTATACTAATTATTGAATAGTTATTGAGTAAAAACTCAATCATTCACATTGAAGTTTAATACTCCTATAATTGGGCCTCAGTAGTTTTCTTTGACTCTCTAATTTCAGAGTGATCAAAGATTGTTTGTTTTTTGGAAGCATAAATTAGAATTGGTGCCAGTGAGCTCAGCAGAGCACTGGAAAATATTGAATGCCCTTCTGAAGTATAATATTTCAGAGGCTGTTGGATCTGTATAGCGATGCATGTTTATCAGGAGAGACAACTATATTCAAAACCATCTAGTTCTTCTGTTGTATAGAACTATTCCTAATCACAGATGGTCAATCTTTCTCTCTATCATTCTCTCAAACGGTTTCAAAAGTATTTCTCTTTCAGTTGAATAGAACTATTGAATAAGACTAGTGGGTTTCCTTTTTTCTTTCTTTCTTTTTTTTTTTCCCCATCTTCAGAATTTACTCTTTATATTCTAGTAAACAGGGGTGGGTGGAGGAATCTCAGCTCATATCTTTGCATTTCTCCTGTATACTTGGTCTATAGAATGAAAAATGGTAAGATTCATGACTAAGGCTGCGGGTTCATGACTAAGACTCAGGCAGCCCCTGTGCCAGGTGCACTGGCAGCTGCTGGGGCAGTCTCAGGCCACCATGCCCCCCTCTCCCGCTACCAGCCCCACCAAGCTCTCACCCCTCCCAGCACCAGTGGGGGTCCCAGGCAGCAGCCCTCCCCCCGACCCCCCATAGCACCTGGGCTGCCCTCCCCCAGCACCCACGAGGCCCCCAGGCAGTGCCCCCCCTCAAGTTTTATTCACTGGTATTTTTAGTAAAAGTCATGAACAGGTCACAGGTTACTAACTGTGACCTGTCCGTGACTTTTACTAAAAATACCCGTGACAAAAATGTAGCCTTGTTCTTGACCATTCAAAGTGGTTTAGTGGCCCCAACTTTACTATAAACAGATTAACGCTGTTATGGGTAAATGTGGCTGGATGACTTCATCTGTAACCTTTTAATTTTGTCATGGCCTGGAAGAGGGGTTACATTCCCAGTAAGTCTTTTAGTAAAAAAAAAAAAAAACTCACAAATTTGATCTGCTCTAGAAATGGGTCAAAACTGGAACATGTCCTGACTGGATTTTGTGGTGTTCAGATAAATGCACCTAAACCCAAATACCCACTAGTTTAAATCTTGTTTTTTAAGAAATACAAAAGTTGACTAAGCCTTGGTTTAAATGATCTGCACTTATTCAGTATCTTTCATCCCAGAATCTCAAAGTATCTTCAAAGGTGAGTAAATGTTACTCTGTACACTTAGCAAAAGAAGAAACCATAAGTAAGTGGTTAATGGACTAGCCCAAAGTGATACTGCAGAAGATCAGTAGCAGAATGGGAATACAAGCAAGGTCTCATGCTATCCACATGCTAATCTAATCACACATGCTGGCTTCACAGACTGAATCCATATCTGAATCCTGCCCATCTGTAACTCTATTACTTTTTTGTTTCTAGATGACCCACCTCAAGTGTTGTGGAGTGCAGAGCAGCGCAGAAGGCTGTTGGACCCTCTGCCAGATTCATTGAGTAATTCTCCAGGTTTTTGTTCAGAGAATGGGCCCATGCCCGTGATGGAGCTGGAAAAAGAAATAGAGCTGGGTAAGCAGTAAGAGATCCTAGTGTGCTGGCATTCTATTCAGAATGGATTCCAAACTGTACATCTTGAAAAATAACTTGGGAGTTAGATATTGCAGTTAATGTGGTGGCATGTTGCCTCTAGAGATCTTAATTTGGACATGCCACGGATCCAGAGGGCAAGCTTGTCTCTATCCTTTGTGCAGTCTCTCTGGAAGTGTACCCCATTAGCACTAGCCCCTACACCCCACCCCACCCCGTTTTTTTGCAAGATTGAGACCCACAGCTCAGCTTCAGCACCTCTTTCTCACTGTTGCTCCTCCAGCAAGTCTAAATGAGTTTAGACTCCTATCAGAGACTTATTCTATGAACAGGGATATCAGGGTTGGAAGGGACCTCAGGAGGTCATCTAGTCCCACCTCCTGCTCAAAGCAGGACCAACCCCAATTAAATCATCCCAGTCAGGGCTTTGTCAAGCCTGACCTTAAAAACCTCCAAGGATGGAGTTTCCACCACCTCCCTAGGAAACCCATTCCAGTGCTTCACCACCCTCCTAGTGAAAAAGTTTTTCCTAATATCCAACCTAAACCTCCCCCACTGCAACTTGAGACCATTACTTCTTGTTCTGTCATCTGGTACCACTGAGAACAGTCTAGATCGGGGTCAGCAACCTTTCAGAAGTGGTGTGCCAAGTCTTCATTTATTCACGGTAACTTAAGGTTTCACATGCAGTAATACATTTTACATTTACGGGGGCTGGCGGATGGAACCCCCGACTGGCAGTGGGCTGAGCAGACTGGCGGCCGGGACCCCAGCCCGGCAGCGGGCTGAGCATCTCAGCCCACTGCCAGTCTGAGGTTCCGTCTGCCGGCCCCTGCCAGCCGGGATCCTGTCTGCCAGCCCCGCTCAGCCCACTGCCAACCCGGGGTTCTGTCCATACAGGCCAACAGTGGGCTGAGCAGGGCTGGCAGCAGCATGCCATGCTAAATCAGCTTGTGTGCCGCCTTTGGCATGCATACCATAGGTTTCCAACCACTGGTCTAGATCTATCCTCTTTGGAACCCCCTTTCAGGTAGTTGAAAGCAGCTATCAAATCCCCCTTCGTTCTTCTCTTCTGCAGACTAAACAATCCCAGTTCCCTCAGCCTCTCCTCATAAGTAATGTGCTCCAGCCCCCTAATAATTTCTGTTGCCCTCCGCTGGACTCTGTCCAATTTTTTCACATCTTTCTTGTAGGTGGGACCCAAAACTGGACACAGTACTCCAGATGAGACCTCACCAATGCCGAATAGAGGGGAATGATCACGTCCCTCGATCTGCTGGCAATGCCCCTACTTATACAGCCCAAAATTTCGTTAGCCTTCTTGGCAACAAGGGCACAATGTTGACTCATCCAGCTTCTCGTCCACTGTAACCCCAGGTCCTTTTCTGCAGAACTGCTGCCTAGCCAATCAGTCCCTAGTCTGTAGCAATGCGTGGGATTCTTCCGTCCTAAGTGCAGGACTCTGCACTTGTCCTTGTTGAACCTCATCAGGTTTCTTTTGGCCCAATCCTCTAATTTGTCTAGGTCCCTCTGTATCCTATCCCTACCCTCCAGCGTATCTACTACTCCTCCTAGTTTAGTGTCACCAGTAAACTTGCTGAGGATGCAGTCCACGCCATCCTGCAGATCATGAATGAAGATATTGAACAAAACTGGCCCCAGGACCTATCCTTGGGACACTCCGCTTGATACCGGCTGCCAACTAGACATGGAGCCATTGATCACTACCCATTGAGCCCAACGAACCAGCCAGCTTTCTGTCCACCTTATATGCAACCAGCAGATATTTTCAGCATTGCAGGGCATTTCTCAAAATAAGCCCGTATTTATTAGTCAACTGCAATACACTATTTTAGGGTCATTAGATTAGAATGAAAAAGCAAAACATATGCGCATGTCTCTGCTGGCAGTCCAAACCGCCTTTCTTGCCCAAGCATCCAGGATTCAAATCTCTCCCACTTCACTGGGCAGCAGAATTCTGAATACAGTTTAGACACCCCAGATCATCATAATTAGAGCTTGAAACAGTGTCTTCCTTCCTTGGTTAATGTCCTGTCATTGGTCTTCCATTGTAACTCCCATTCGTATGTTCACAGTTCTTTCACACCAACCCAGATATGCCTACATGGCCAACACCAGTCTCTGGCCAATGTCTTCAGTCCTAGTAGGTCAAAACTCAAAAGTGAGTGGGGAAATAAACGTGCATATTTTTCATAAAGATAATAGAGATTTGCCACATTCTCTATACATGTACTTCCTGTGATCTCTTCTAAACTTAAACTTCCTCAATAGGAAATGAGATTTACTGCATCAAACGGGAATACTGGACCAGTGAAGAGTATAAGATGTTCTTTGGTGTTCTGTCCAGCTTTGCCGAGCTGGATGCAAAGGGGTTTGCAATAAAGGTAGGACCTGTCACCGTATGCACATCTGAACCTTAAAGAGTTAAACTATCAGCTCAGCAGGGTAAAATCTGGTCATGGCAGCTGA
The DNA here is from genome assembly GCF_020497125.1 of Mauremys mutica. Lineage (NCBI taxonomy): Eukaryota > Metazoa > Chordata > Testudines > Geoemydidae > Mauremys > Mauremys mutica. The sequence goes on from NC_059075.1 coordinate 59,467,347, forward strand.
ATGAATTTGGAGTATAGAATTATTTAAGATCTTGCACCTTGCTCTTGAAATAGAATAGTAGTTCTGGCCCTGTGTAGTCTGACTTCTCAGTGAAATGAGAAGAGCTTCCTGAGCTGTATGTGAGGATGAGCATTTAAGTTTACTCCAACAGTAACTCATATCTTTTTTTTTTTAATATGCCTTTTTATAGGTGTTTTCGAAGCCTGTGCCTTGGGATTTCTATATCACACTCCAGTTGCAAGAGCGTCTGAGTACTGACTTTGACCAAAGCTTCAGTGAGAACTGCAGCTGTTTCTTATACCTGGATGGCTGTGCTATTCTGCATAGAGAGATAAATCGTTTTACCCTCTGGGTCAGTGCAAACTATCTATGTATGACATAGGAAGACTTGAACTGTAGCATAGATACTAGCATAGGGATCGACAACCTTTGGCACGCGGCCTGCCAGGATAAGCCCCCTGGCGTGCCGGGCCAGTTTGTTTACCGGCCGCGTCCACAGATTTGGCCAATCACGGCTTCCACTGGCCACGGTTCACCGCTCCGGGCCAATGGGGGCTGTGGGAAGCGGCGGCCAGCACATGCCTCAGCCCACGCCGCTTCCCACACACCCCCCCCATTGGCCTGGAGCAGTGAACTGCGGCCAGTGGGAGCCGCGATTGGCCGAACCTGTGGACATGGCCTGTAAACAAACCGGCCCAGCCCACCAGGGGACATAGTCTGGCAGGCCGCGTGCCAAAGGTTGCTGGTCCCTGTACTAGCAGTTAGAAATGTTGGTTCTTGCTGGATGTGAAGCAGATTCAAGGGACCTGGAATGTTAGATTAAACATAGGGCCCTGTGTAAATGCAATTTTGAAGTATGTTAGCAAGAAGCATGTTTGCTATAAAGATGGCATCTAAACAGCATTCTCACTCCTGGGTTTTGTGCTTCCCAGTATGAGATAAGGAGTTCCCCAACTTCAAAGGGCTTGTCTACATAGGGACACTTAGGAAAGTAAAGGCCAGGTCAGCTGAAGGTGTGAAGCTAATGTGCATAAATTGAAGTGTGTGTTGAACCCTCGTGTGGATGCTCTCATTCAGAAGTAAAGTTGCTGGGGGGAAGGGGTTGCTGTAGCTTAACCCTGCAAAGGCCACTTTGCTACTGAATGAGAGCACCTACACAAAGTTTATCACACTTCTTAATTTATGCACAATAACGTCACAACTTTTATTTGACCTTGCCTTAACTTTCCTGAATGTCCCTGTGTAGATGTGGCCTAAAACTTTTTGGTCCCTAGAGGCATCAGTAGTGACTGGAGGCATGAATCACACCACCCCAATCCCCCCAGAACTAGTGTTCATGTGTCATCCAGGTCTTTTAACTGCAGCCCTGAGAACTCTCTAATCTAGATTTCCAGTCTGCTCTGGCCACAGGGGAGTAGTGTTGGCATCTTGCTAGAAGGATTCGTGTTTAAATACGGTTTTGACTTACACAGTTTGAGCTTTAGCATATACGGGGCTTAAAAAATAAAGGCCAACTTCAGCCTTCAATTCAACCTTTTTTTTTCCACTCAGATTCTTCAGCTATTTATCAGCAGAGTCCGCTAAGAACTTGCAGTGACTTGAATTCTGATGGGTTTGTTGTCTGGGTGGAAAACTGATCGTGTATGTGCCTGAACGAGGAGGGCTGAATTGGAGAAGCTTCCTGGTTTCTCCTTAGAGCTGTCTAGAAAAAGTGAAAGCTTGTATCATAGGATTGTTCCTGTCTACTGCTCTATCTCTTGGCAGAAGAATGGTTCCACAGTGGCTTATATTTGTTCTTTCTGTCTTCAGGATATCATCCAGTGCTGTAAAGCCATCCCTGAGGAAGTGATTATGCTGGTTGTTTACAATATCCTGGATGTGGTGCAGAAGCTACACAAAGCAGAGATTGTCCATGGAAACTTGTGTCCAGAGGCTCTCTTCCTGGGAGACAGGTTGGTAGCCTCTTTTCAGAGACCTGGAAAAATGCTTTCTATTCAAGCTCTGTCCTGAACCTTGTGCAGGTTAATAGTGACATGGTTCACTATTTCAGGAGTAAGAGGGCAGCAGGCTAGGAAAGTTGATGTGGAAATCTGTAAAAGGCATATATGAAGGAAGAGGGTATTCCTGAAGAAAATACTCCATTATATAGTTACTATTTTAAAATTGGCAAGTTCACATACAAATGTATTAGAACGCTACAGCAATGGATGTAAAGTAATTTGCCATTTGAGATTAAATATCTGAAAAGAAATTTAGAAGGATGAGGTTTTAAAAAAAGTGAATATTCTAGTCTGGAAGTAGATTAATCAGTTCCCCTTTGCAGCCAGCTTCTAAAGCCTGGCCTACACCTAAAATTAAATTAACCTAGCTACATCGCTCAGTGATATGAAAAATTTTGTGCTAGGGCAATGTAGTTAGGTTGACCTAACTGCCATGTAGATGCAGCTAGGTCAGTGGAAGAATTCTGCTGACCTGGCTACCCACCTCTCAGAGAGGTGGATTTACCCACGTCAGTGGAAAAACCCCTTCCATTGACATAGGAAGTATCTACACTACAATGCTACAGCCAGCGGCAGAGCTGTAAACTGTGCCACTGTAGTATGTAGACATGGCCTTAACTTGATTCAGAGGACATCATCAGTTTTCCTCCTTAGGCTCTTGATGAAGGAAGCCTCTTTCCAAATGTTTAGCTCCTTCACATTGTTGCTGAGGTTGCTTTCTTGCACATTGCTCAGCTCATCCCCCTCATTGGCCCTACTGTCTAGATCCCACATGAAACTCAAAAGCAGGGAGCTAAGGAGCAACATCTGTACTTTTAAAATGACTCATACAAGCTACTTCAGTCCTTGTCCCTTTCTCTCCTCTCCAGCTTCTTTAGGATTGTGTCTTTGCCGAAACACAAGTTCATCTGTGAACGGAGTAGCCTTGTGTTTTGTGGTGGAACTTTTTTTTTGCAGATAATGATCTCTGCATTAGCATAAATCCTGAATAGTAACTCTGGAGCTACACTAATATAACAAAGTAACTCCATTGACTTCAGTGGAGTTATTCTGGATGTAAATTGGTATAATGGAGATCAGAATCTGGCTCAATGACTAATAATGGGACCCAGTAAAAACATGTCTGTATTTACCCCATACATGCAACGTTGTTTTTTGTTTGTTTGTGTGTGTTTTGTTTTGTTTTTTAAACCTCCTTAGTGACAAAACAGATGGGTCAAAAACAAAAAAAAACACACCCTATTGTCAAGTCTCATGGACTTTAATGTCAGAAGGGACTATATGATCACCTAATCTGAGTTCCTGCACACGGAACATCACCTACTCACTCCTGTAATAGACCCCTAACCTCTGGCTGAGTCATTGAAATCCTCAAATCATGATTTAAAGACTTCAAGTTAGAGAGAGTCCACTATTTACACTAGTTTAAACATGCAAGTCCACCATGCTGCAGAGGAAGGCAAACAAACAGCAGGGTCTCTGTCTATCTGATCTGTGGGAAAATTCCTTCCCAACACCAAGTATGGCAATCAGTTGGACCTTGAGCACGTGTACCATCTTGCCCTGGTCAGAAGCCTGACCAGTGTAAGTTTATTATCCAGTCCGTCCCTCTCTCAATGTGGAGAGGACAGTGCACCTAAGCAGATTTCCCTTTGCACCATGCTATTTTAGTTAAATATAAAACAGATGTTGTTAACTACAGGAAAGATAGATTTTAAGTGATTATAAGTAATAAGTGTATAGATCAAAGTAGATTACCTAAGAAATAAAATAAAATTGCAATCTGAGTTCTATAAACTAGACAGGATTTGAATCAAGCAGAGTCTCACTCTGGTAGTACAAACAGTTCACCAATCTTCCATACGCAGGCTGGGATTCCTCCTTGCAAGCCTGGGACCACCTCCCCAGTCTGTCTTTATCCTCTAGCCATGTTTCCAGGTGTTCAGCTATGGGGGAAGTAAAGCCAAGTGATGATGTCACTTCGCCCTTTTATAGCTTCTGCCATGTGGCGGGAACTTCATTGTCCCAAACAAAGCTCCCAGCACAGTTAGTAGAAAAGTACAGGCACAAGATGGAGTTCAGAGTCACATGAGCTGGTCACATGCCCTTGCATGCTTTGAGTCATAGCAGGGGCCATTACTAAGACTGTGAGTCTGTCATGGAAGTCATGGATTCCGTGACTTTCCGGGACCTCTGTGACTTCTGCAACAGCCAGTGCAGCTGGCCCGGGGGCCACCTGAGCAGCTTGGGCAGCCCCCTGGCCAGCCACACCGACTGCTGTTAGGTCAGTATTGGGCCACTTTGCATCTCCCCTCCAGCAGCAGCAGGAGTTTGGGTGTGGGAGAGGGCTCAGTGCTGAGGCAGAGGGTTGGGGTGCAGGAGCGGGTGAGGGCTCTGGACAGCGCTTTCCTCGGGGGGGAGGGCTTCCTGGAAGCAGCAACATGTCCCTCCCTCACCTCCTAGGTAGAGGCGTGGCCAGGCAGTTCTGCACACTGCATCCGCCTGCAGTCTCAGCCCCCACAGCTCCCATTGGCCAGGAACCACAGCCAGTGGGGGCTGTGACTGCAGGCGGATGCAGTGTGCAGAACTGCCTGGCCATGCCTCAGAGTCCACCTAGGGAGGGACATGTTGCTGGGACATGCCAGCCGCTTCTAGGAGCCATGCAGAGCTGGGTAGGGAGTCTGCCAGCCACTCCCACCCACCCCAGCAGCAGCACAGGTCCTGGGCTGCACGTCTCAGGCTGCACCCCGCAGCATCCCCAGGCCACCCCCTGCCCCAGAGCACCCATGGTGCCCTGGGCCATCCTCTGCCCCAGAGCAATCAAGTTTTAGTCAAGAGTATATAGTAAAAGTCATGGACAGGTCATGAATTTTTGTTTACTGCATCTGTCCATGACTTTTGCTAAAAATACCCATGACTGAAACGTAGCCTTAGCCATTATCAATATTCTGGCTAGAATGTCCACAGGAAAGTCCATCAGGTGGGGATAAGCTTCTTCCATGGCCCATTGTGTTCATTGATGGGCCATCAACTTGGTAAATCCATTCACAATATGGTGGCTAGACTGGATGTAAACTACCTTGTGGGAGTTACCACAGGAGCAAACACGTTTGAAATACAGGTACATAGTCAATATTCATAACTTCAGATACAAAAATGATACATGCATACAAATAGAATAATCATATTCAGCAAACCTTAACTTTTCCATTGACACCTCCATGACACATTTTATACAAGATTTTGTTGCAATTTGTATAACAGTGATGAATCTGGGGGTGTCAGGGTGTTACGATGGGGTACAGAGGGTCACACCCTCCCTATCTAGCGTCTCATCACCAGCCATTGGAAATATTTGCTGCTAGCAGTCACAGATCATCTACATGCCATTGTAGGCAGTCTCATCATACCATCCCCTCCGTAAACTTACCAAGTCAAGTCTTGAAGCCAGTTAGGTTTTTTGCCCCCACTGTTCCCTTTGGAAGGATTTTCCAGAACTTAACTCCTCTGACGGTTAGAAACCTTTACCTAATTTCAAGCCTAAACTTATTGATGGCCAGTTTATATCCATTTGTTCTTGTGTCCACATTGGTGCTTAACTTAAATAACCTCTCTCTCTCTCTCCCCCCCTTCCCCTGGTATTTATCCCTCTGATATATTTATACAGAGCAATCATATCTTCCCTCAGTCTTCTTTTGGTTAGACTAAACCAGCCAAGCTCTTTGAGCCGCCTCTGATAAGATAGGCTTTCCATTCCCCTGCTCGCCCTTCTCTGCACCCATTCCAGTTTGAATTCATCTGTCTTAAACATGGGAGACCAGAACTGCACACAGTATTCCAGATGAGGTCCCACCAGTGCCTTGTATAATGGTACTAACACTTCCTTGTTTCTACTGGAAATACTTCGCCTGATGCATCCTAGGACTGCATTAGCCTTTTTCACAGCCACATGACAGTGGTGGTTCAGTCATCCTGTGATCAATCAATACACCCAGGTCTTTCTCCTCCTCTGTCACTTCCAACTGATAAGTCACTAGGATAAGTGAGTGAGCTCATAATTACTAGTCATGTTTATTAATAGTAACATTGCTATATTACTATTGTGGCAAAACCTATTAACATACATATTACCAATGTGGCAAAACCACAGTATATTACAATAAAACTTAAAACTAAATCCAGAATTTTAAAATATACAAATACAAATTAAACAAACCAAACCAATTAAACCATATAATCACTGTCTCTTGCCTTTTGCTTATTTTAGTGGCTAGCCATGCAAATAGGGCAATCGCTCAGGTCACAAATGTGCTGTCAGTTCTTAATAAATGTTTTATTTTCTGAGAGGTGGTAGGAAGAAGATATCCAGGACAAAAACACAGAAAGTCATTTTGACCTTTAAGTGGCAATTGCAATTACAGTATAACAATGGGGTAGGTATTCCACCTTCCCCAAGCCACAGGGAAAGAGCGGGTTACAATTCTCAATGCCAGTAATATCAGCCCTCTAAGTAAGCTGTCTGCATAGATTGAAATCAGAGAGCTGTAAAAGCCTTCCTTAACTTGTTATTGGACAAACTTTCTAAATATCTGGTGTACCCATGAGTCTCTTTAACAAATTGACATACCTATAGTTGGAACAACTGCTGTGTCTAGCTACTTATTAATATCCTCTAATCTCAACTTGAGTAGGGATTTAAATCTAATCATTTCCAATTCTGAGAAGCCTAGAGAGAATACATGGAATTTTAACCAATGAAGTTTATATGAAAAAGCCCTTCTGAGCTGTTCCTCTAAGCATAGCCTTGGCAAACATTGGCATACTGTAAATACAAAGTCAAAAATTGATACTACGGTATTGCACTTCGGACAGAATAGAATTCATGCAGGTCTCAGCTCTAAGAAGAGCATCTGAAATGTTATTTGAGAGAACCAAGAAATCTTCCAAAGAAATTTTGTTTTGAATCACTTTCATTCTTGTGGGATCATTCCATTTCCATATTTCCACGCCATATAGAATTTGAGCGCATACCTTAGCCTCAAACATTCTAAGGGCTGGTGCAATTAAATTGCTTTCATGAGCCAGGTGAAATGTAACATAGCTTGCATTGATTTGAACCCTTGTCTTTTGCTACCTGAGTGTGTTTATCTCACAACTTGTTTTAAGAGAACCGGATACCCAGGTAGAGGAAAGAACTAACTTGTTCAATATATTGCCCATAAATCCTGAATTTGTGCAACCTCAGTCTTTGACTAAAAATAGTTAGTTATTTAGTTTTGGAGTAATTTTATCAAAAGGCCCTCCAGTTGTCACTATAAACCAAACATAATTAATAAGCACTTCAGTCCCACTGATGGTTGTGATATTAGAATCATATTGTCTGCACATAAAACAGAGTAATCCATGACATTAGAGGGAAAATACTGATCCCCGTTTTAATGCTAAAACAACATAATTTAATATTAAAGTTTTAAAAGAAAAGGCACTCATAATTATGAAGTAGGCCCACAATGTACAAGTATTGAAAGAGAGAATGACTGGGGATCTTGACCTGGATTCTGTTCCTGGCACTGCTACATATTGTTACCTTGGGTAGATCACTTAATCTGTCACCTGTCTGTGTCTGTCTCTCTCTAACTGTAAAACAGAGGATATATCTAATGGATTAAACTTCACAATATCCTATTCACGTTCGAATTGTTTTGAGATCCTTGGCAAGAATGAGATAAAGAAGTTCAAAGCATTATATTAAATTTTCCTCCTCACAGCACCTCTTATTTCATACCCCCTAGCTGTGATACATATATCAAGATAGGATTACCTCTGTAAAGCAACTTTCCCCGTAGCAAAGCTTGGAGATGCTAATATTATCATTTAACTCGCATGATATGAGGGGTAAGCCTTTTTTAGCAGCCATTCCTAAACTAACCATTAGAGGGAGCCATTGGCATGGCTAAGATTCTTACCTGCAGCACAAGATGATAAAAGGAAATTTTACTGCTTCTTTGTCTTTTATGTTTCCTTGGAATTCTTTCCTTAGAATCTGTGATCCATTTGCTAATAATGAGATTACCAGTGCTTTGAAGATAGTGGACTTCTCTTACAGCCTGGATGTGAGGTTGCAGCCTAGAGTGAGTTTACTCAACAGCTTCCCAATAGCTCAGACCCAGTATGGACAACAGATCCTAGCCAAGTGCTCTCTGCCTTATCAGGTAAGTACATATTAACCCAGGGTAATTGCTATGAGTGCCCCTTGACAAGTGTCTCTAGCTTATCTGAAGAACGAGATGGAGACTGAGAGCTAATATTCTAAGATGAATGTCGTTGGATATGTGGCCTGTTTTTATAGATCTTATCTAATTAAGCAACATCTTTCACAACAGCCATAACACTTCAACAAAAACCCTTCAGCTGGACCCTGTGTATTCTACATTAGCTGAAGAAACTGGCATTGTTAATCTGGGGCAGTTGTGTACCTACATTCATCTGACAGCTAGAGTTCATTATAAATAGCTAGACCGTGTCTCAATCTGAAATGCTAAACAAGGATTTTGCTTCCTATAGTAGTTTGCTTTGCTTAGCTTAATTTAGCTTGCTGGAAAATCCTCACAAACACCACAATACAGGGTTATTGGATGCAGAAGGTGTTGTAGGACATCTCTAGTGGCATGATTGCTATTTAAAAATGCTTTTGTGCTATATTGAATGGATGTGGAGGAATGGCGAAATGGCTGCGGAGATTAGCAGAAGCAGTTTTCTAATATTGATTGTTGTGGTTTCAGGTAGACTTGGTTGGTATTGCAGAAATAGTGCATTTGATGCTGTTTGGGGAGCACCTCCAGGTTTATCAAGAAGATTCCCTCTGGAAAATCAGCCAGAATTTCTCCAAGTAAGTGTTTCATCAGGAATCTCTGGGTAGATAAAGGCAGCTTTAGCTTTCTCCCTCACCTCTGTGTTGCAGCTTTTGTCAAAGCTGGAACATAAATTCAGTGCTACTAGTTGGTAACAGTAGTGCTACATTATATTGAGGATTCGGTTTTGAATCTTTTGTTTGTAATAGAATTAGATGGACTCACTGATGCTTTCTTGGACTCCCTTACACCTATTTACACCCACTTACAGTTTAGACTCCCTCACACATTAGAAACTTATTCACCAAGGAGCTGAAAGGGTGTGTAAATTAGAGCATGGCCTAATTTGTTACATTATTTTATAACCCTTTTCTCTGCTTTTAATATGGGGTACACCGTCTTAGACTCCTTCTGAGTCAGCAGGCAAATTTGGAGCTGGGGGGAGAGATCAGTTAATAAGTGGGCATGATTCTGTGTTGTAATCATTTTGTTTTTCAGCTTTTCACACTGTGCTGTGTGCTATGCTGTACCATGGGCAGGATGAAAGAGACTGATTCAGGGGTCCTGTTGAGGCGGGAAATAATATGATGCAATTTAAAGATTGCATCATGCATACACACAAGGGGCAAAATTAAGGTTGCATGGGCAGCTGCTGTTTGCACACTTACTAGTTAACTTCCAGACAGCAAGAACCTGCTTTCCTCCTCACCTCCTGTAGTCAAGCATCTTGGGAAAGGGGCAGCTTATGCTAAGGCCTTCTATTCTTCAGGGGAGTTTCCAACTTGCTGAGCCAGCCATTCAGTCTTATGGGCATTGGAGCTGGTCCCAGGCTGTCACTTCCAGTCTTCCGCATCGGCTATGGTTTCCTGCCTAGGTACTGTCTTTGAGTAGAGATTTCTCAACATTTTGAACCAAAGTCTATAATGTTTTTCTTCCACCTTATCCCTCCCCAATATGTTTTTCAGTGACTTGTCCTGCTCCTCCTACTTTGGGCCTGGTTACTGTTAGACACACACAGTTTGTTTCCCGGACTGCAGACTTCTAGTTTGTCACTCTTTGGCCCCTGACCTTTAGTGGAATGTTTATCCATCTGACCCTTCAAAGAATTAGATGAATTAGTCACCACTGAGGAGATATAGATCCTCATGCACAGTGCCCAGCTCACAGTGAGTCTTTTTTATTTGGACCTCTCATGTGTGGGATTTGAATTTAAACTTGACCCAAAGTCTGGTTTTTTTTTTCTCTGTTTCTGTAGAGCTGCCAGTAACAGTTCAGTTACCTTGTTCTCATCTCCCTGCTGCTTTAGAAATTGTTAATGAGAATTGGGCACAGGTGGGGAGAAGACTTAATGTCCCTATTGCCACTGCTTGTAACTAAGCAGCAGCAGAACAACATTTTCTGTAACTAAAGTGGATACTTAAATTATTGCCTGATGGCTAAGTCTTTTTCCCTTAGATTCTACTATCTCCTCTGCAGATCTTGCTGATAAGCAGCTATCCACTTGGCATTCTTGACTTTTTCCACTAAAATGGATCCAGAAAGGATTTTTTCTGCTATACCTTCATTGTGTCCTTTTCTGGGCATCTTCAAAGGGCACTCCAAAAATGACTAGAGGTAGCCATTCATATCAGTATGCTACAATTTTTGGTGAACTAAGAGTTTCCCCTCCTAATATCTCATTCTCCTGGGCACTATTTTAATGATTAGTTTGGAGAAGTCACTTCTGTGGACAGACAGCTATTCCTTCATTTGCCCACTTTCTCTGTTCTGAAAGTACATCTCTGCTCATTGCATCAGTTATCTCTTGGGCTTCTGCATAGGTTTACACAACTATTGCTTAGATGCAGTATTGTCATGCTAATTCATATCTAGTCTGCAGGTACTGAAGTACCTGTTCACAACTAGATTCTGTTTGTGATGCCTCTTAGTGTACATTGAAAAATCTGTCCTTTTCTTTGAGTTGTACAACAGAAAAAAGTTATTTTTCTTTACTTTGTATATAGTGATTTGTCAATATATTGATGCATTTCAAACACTTTTGGTTTCATATATTGTTAGTGTTTTCCCATTGTACCTCTGAAGCTATTTAATCTTCTGAGTGGCAATTTATTGCACCAGTTTCCATAGGAGACTATTACTTGGAATTCTTGTTCTCTGAAGAGAGAGGCACACTGTGGACCTATGGGTGTCACTTACCCATCCACTGCTCCTTCAGTTGGAGATGAATTCACTACTTTGGGTGTTTGTTTCAGAAGGAACCCAAAGGGAGTTACTAACTGAATCATTGATGCAGGTTGACTTTTGCTCTCTGCTGTCAGATATTCTGGCAGTTCAGGTCTTTGAGCTAATTAAACCTGACCTGCCAAGAGAGACTTGTGGACAAGTGATCTGTTGCATTTATGTATCTTCCAAAAACAAGAATTACAGTAATATTTTTATAAACCATACTAATTTTATATTTTTAACATGAAGTATTACATCAGTAGCATACCTTCAGGAGTGCAGCTCATAGTGTGGAAGTGAGGAATCTGCAGTGAGTCTGGATATTAGGATCTGCCAGAGAAGACGGATTCAGCTTTTAGTGTGTCCTGCTTTTGCATACAGACTGCATATGTTTTTCTCTGGTCATTTGGGCCATTCAACACATTCTATGGTTGCAGACTGCTGTTGACAACATCAGTTTCCCACTGCAGGGACCCTTTGCCCTCAGAAGGTATTGCACAGATGGAGAAACTTCCATTTAGTAAGTTTCAGCAGAGGGATATTGGTTAGTCTTCAGTATGATCCCATGTGCCCATCCAGGCGTGGGTCAGGAGCATTGTGGTAGTGATACTTGTAATTCCTGTGAGGAGAGAGCTTATGCTAGTGATTTCAGCAGTTACATGTGGCTTTTTGAAGAAGGTATTATTAATTCTGGACTGTCTACCAAAGGTGCCATAAGTGGTTTTAGAACCTACTTTAGAGAAATAATTAGAGGATTGCTTTCCGGGAAAAGTACTCTGGGATGTAGGGGAGTAGGAAGTAAAAGGGGAAAATAACTTTCTTACACAAAACCTGTGGTGAATGCTGGAACCGTGGCTCTGCAAGATCTCAGTTTAGTTCCCTTTTAAAAATTCACTGCGAGAGCTATTTTGATTAAGAAAATTTTGGGCTGAATAAATGCGTGAGTGACTGGTGGTAAAAAATGTTGAGTTGATGGAGCTACTTTCTCAAAGTACAGAGATGTTTGGAATTCCAGGACCAGAGGCAGAATTTAGATTTGGAGGAAAGACGAGATTTAAACATAAAGTCGAAATCTCTGAAAACTTAGACAACTTGAATTCCTAACTTGCTGACTTGATTTAGTAACAAAGGTATAGAAAAAGCTGGAATCTATTATTTTGCTAGAGTGTTTGTCTAGATAAGGAGTTATAGGCTTGAAACCATTTCTTCTCCTGTCATCTTTAAGAATCCCTTGAGTTGACTATTAACATACTAAAATCTCCTGCCCTTGTGTTAAGCACAGTTGGTGCTGTTTTTATTCAAAGCATATTTCAATTGCATTTCTAGTTCTGGAGCTGATCTTTGGGGCCTATAAATCTCACAGAATTGTATGTACCTTGTCCTCCCACCATGGCATTCTGGGAAACTGGAAATGTCCAGGCTGATATTGGTTGTCATGTAAACCTGTTAAATGGATCATTAGGGTTGAATGTTTGCCACTGATGTTTTTTTCCCCTAAAGATCCCAAATTATCTAATCTCCTCAGCCTTACCTCCTGGGCTCAGTCTGCCTATAGATTTTTATTTGGGGGGGGGGGGGTTGTTTTGTTTTTTGTGTTGTTTTAGAAGACCCCCATATCAATTCACAGTTGTGTGGTGTAGTGCTGTTCAGACTACTGCTGCTGATATGGCTGCTATAAACTCTGTTCTAGCCAGCTGCTTGCAGCTGACCCGTCTCCTTTGAACAGCCAATGTAATTTCCAGCTTGAAGGAAAAAATGCCTACTTGAGGCAGCATTATCTAGTGCAGTTCTTAACCGGGGCTCTGTACGTTCCGGGGGGTTCATTCCCACCCCCCTCCCGTCCTTCAGGGCTAAAGTTGGGAGCCTGGACACATACACACACACCCTCTCTTTCGCCCTTCCCTGCTCCCCCCCGTTCCCCCTGCTAGGCCTTTGAATTTTTATAGCATGTTGTGGGGGACCTCATGGGGGGAAAAAAGAACATATATTTCCTCACAAGACTAAGGAGCAAAGGATTCCTTTATTTGAATTACAGCTCTGACACTGATCCTTCTTGGCCTTAGTAAAGTCACTCAGCCTTTTGTTTTAATATTTATTTTACATATGGGGAAATTACCCCACAGGAAACTTGTGACAGCTAGTGTTCCACAGACAATTGGGTGCATAGAATGCACACACGTTCTGGTAGATAGGCAGAATGGAGGATTCTAGCAGCAGCCAAGCCACTAGCTTACTTTGACAGTTGTCCCTTGCAATGCTCTCTTTTAAATGCTGGTAATCATACAAAGTCCTAGCTGGGCTCTGCTGCTCCTATAACTGAGAGCTGGGGAATATGTTACGGTTCTTCAATATCCACATCCAGCCTGTCTCCATGAAAGAGATCTGCCAAGTTTGGTGATGCGTCAAGGAATTATCTTGCTAACCTTTTCCCAAATCCTCCGGCTAGCCTTATGTAAAATGGTAAATAGGTGTTAGATATGTTGGGGTAGGTGGTGGTGAAAATGTTTCACTGGAATGCACAGAAATGCTAAGGTTGTCTCTATCTAGTTCCTGCACGTAAGTCCATTTGTGAAGGATAAAGGGCGTGCATATACAAGCTTGATAGCACCCCTCACTTTTTCTTTACACATGCTCATTGGAGAGTGAAGCTGAATATTATTTTAGACTGCCGAGCGTCCACAGGGCTTGCAGAGCTGAATTGAAGCAAGAATCGTGATGGAGCTGTCATGCGAGTGGATGTGCTCATTGAAAACTGTTTTGTGTGTTTTTAGGACTGTTGACAGTGATTTGTGGAATAAATTCTTTAGGAGGATTCTGAATGCAGGTGGTAAGTCCACAGTGCCTATGCTGAGGGAACTGAGAGAGGAAATGAGTGGAATTTTTAACAGCTCTGTGCAAGAATGGTTTTGTGGCGCCTTAGCAAAATTGGGAGAAACTTTCAACGTGGAGAACTTCCTCTGATCCCATGTAGAAGGGCAACCAGCTGCCATCCTAGGGGGAATTTGCTGTTAATACTGAATATGCAATATATCTTCAGTGCTAAACATGGAAATTGGCTGCAACTGTTTCTTCAATACTTTATATATAACTTGTTAAATGTTTATTATGAGTTAATGTCTAGATGTCTCTTAAACCTGGTGCATTAACTAGATATGTACAGATGTTTTACCCATTTTCTTTACCAAACTGTTCTATGCCAACCAGCCTCATGTATGACTGCTAAATGTATGTTTTAATACCTAAAGCACATTCATGAATTCCTCCACCTTTGTCCTGTCTTTTTGTTCTGTTCTGTACACCTGCTGTTAATCACTGTTTAAGTAATAAACCTATGTTTTTTTGTAAGCAACTCTGTCTCATGAAATGTTACTGCCAAATGGCCTTCAGAACATATTTGACTTGGTTTCTGGAGTCATAGGGCTGAGTCTGAATGACATTTCTGACTAATTGGGGGATTGTTCATGGTTTTACTAGATGCAGATGGCTATCCTTTGGGTGGCTTTCACAATCACCCAGGGCTTTTTTAACTCGAGCTGATATCCCAGTCGGAAACACTCATGGATCATTGGAGTGGAAGAAATGCCTCACATACAATAAACATCTCACTTACCAGGTTAAAATACAGAATTCATACATTATTATAAAGCAGCCTCACTTCCTTCTCATCATGTTTATAGAATGCCCAGCAAAATGAGTACTACCGTAATCTAAAAGTTAATATAGTTCATGGTTAGGTTTCCTTTTCAGATATTTTGCTCTTCCCTGGACATTGCAGATATTGCTTTGGCACTTGGCTCCATTCGGTCTGTCTTCCCCCCCCCCCCCCCCCCCCACACCCCCTTTCAAGTATGAGACTTGCTCAGCTTCCGAGGCACCACTGGCAAAACTGGTGCTCTCTTGCTTTGAGCCTGCCCTATTGTTGATCTGTGATGTCTTGGTTAGGCACCTATCCCAGCATGTTCTGTCTTTCACCACCAGTAGTTAAAAATGCTATGATGACTGCCTCAAACTCCTGTGGATTGGAAGTGCTTAGGACCCATTTGACTGGCACTGAGGCCAAGGGCTCAGTAGTGTTTTGACCTTGAGTGGATCAGATAGCGGAAAATGGCTAATGTCCAAATCAAAGATTCAGGACTCTGAATTGGAGGTGGATCAGTCTGGCAACACTCAGCAAGAACAATTTTTTTCCACCTAAATATTTCAATATTATGTGTGTAAACTAGTGACTAATGCCATTGGCCTCCAACTAGAGTTGCAAAGTTGACTCATAACCCCAGGAAAATAGCATGCAATGTAAATCTGACACAGCCATTCCCCTTCGTTCCTCATTCTGTCCCACCCTTCTCTGTGAAGTGAAGACCTCAAAATCTAATAAATAGTATTAAGCAGTGTTGGAATTATCTTAATGCTAACCTAGTTAAGTAAATTAGTCTAGTCTAAAAATCTCCCGTGGAGTAGTAATGTAATGTGATGGGTTCTCCAGCTACGAATTGTATGCTGCACATGAAATTGAAATAGTGTTCAAAGTGATTCTGGGTCTATTTCCATTTCTACCACTGACTGACTTGCTGTATGATCTTGACTAAGTCACTGACACTGTCACTCATTTCACCATACCTCTCTTCCTCCCTCCCTGCTACACTCAAGGCCCATATATGTGAGGTAAGGCTTAACTGATTTGAGGATTTGGATAAAAGGTCACATAAGCAGAAAACATCCATTGGATCTGGTAAATTTGTGGTAAAACTTCAGATTGTGAACGCTTTTTTGTGTGTGTGGTCTGTGGTCTTGCACAGTAAGGTACAAGCTGATAGAAGCAATGCTAATGTTTGAGTTTCTTGGAAAATCGATAATGTTTTTGACTCTTTAAAGACCCTCCAAAAATATTCCTTAAAATTGGCAAAATTCCCTTGAGTTGTCTGCAAAAAAGTAAGTTGTAGCCTGCCTGAGAATCTAGCCATTGCAATTGTCTGCTCCGTAGCTTACTATACAATAAATACAGTAACTCCCACTTAACGTCTTCTTTCTTAATGTTTCAATGTTACGTCCCTGCTCCATTACAGAACATACTCGTTTAAAGTTGTGCAATGCTCTGCTATAACGTTTGGATGCCTGCTTTGTCCACAGCTGGCAGCCCCCCATCAGCTCTCCTACACCCGCCACCTCCTGCCCGCAGCAATCAGCTGGTTTGCAGCATTCAGGAGGCTGGGGGGAAAGGCAAGGACATGGCGCGCAGCCTTCCTCCTCCCTCCCCTGCCTTCTGCCCACAGCAATCAGCTGGTTTGCAGCCTTCAGGAAGCGAGGGAGGGAGGAGGTTGCATGCCTCGCTCTTCCCCACAGCCTCCTGAATGCCGCAAGACAGCTGATTGCCGCAGGTAGGAGGCGGGGGGGAGCAGAGGGAAGGCGCTGATCTGCAGGGTCCGTCGGTGGGTGGGAGGCGCTGGGTGGGGGGCGTAGGGGAGCTGCCAGCCTGTTTAATACTTGGATTAAATTGCTTGTTTAAAATTGTATATAATGCCTTTGTCTGGCAAAAACAATTTCCCTGGAACCTAACCGTGGCCCCCCCCCCTTCATTAATTCTTATGGGGAAACTGGATTCGCTTAACATCATTTCGCTTAAGGTCGCATTTTTCAGGAACATAACTACAACGTTAAGTGAGGAGTTACTGTATATTAAATTCTAGTTAACTAATGCATTTTTCTGTTTGCCTTGCTAGCCAATGATAAAGTTATATATTTACACATCGCTTTCTTGTTTTGCTTCCCTGCTTGACTAAGTCTTTCAGCAATGTAATAAGTGTTTGACATAACAGGTTAGTTCTATGGAATTATTTGCAATGGTGAAAAGAGCGATGACAAGTGGATTTCTCATGCTGAATCCTTACTCCACATGTCTGTAGCAGTGCTGTTAATGCCAGCCCTACCTGCAGAGCCCTGATTAGTTAGAGGTTGGACAGATTTCTATCAAGGTATCCCCTTCCATTGCGCTCGTTGGTAGGCAGAAATCCCACTCTTCTCCTTTATAGGTTGGGGATGCTATTGAAAAGACTTCAGAGTCAGGGAAAGGACGTGTTGATACTGCAGGAATGCAGCAGGCCTAGAATCTGACCTACTGGGTTGGGAGACAGCCCCAGGGAGCAGCTTATGTACATGTCCACTACAAACTTGCACCATATTGCATGCAGGAATCAGCCAGAGCCTCAGGGGAAGCAGAAGCCCTAATCTCTGACTAAGGAATTGATGTTAGAGGAGCATTTAGGCTGTTTGTTCTCTCATGAAGTAATTCCTGGGTGCATTCTGGCTTTTCTTTACACAGCTGCCAACTTCTCTACCCAATCTGCAAGACTTACTCTACCAGAATCAAAGACAAATTCTTCACCCAAACTTCATATCTGTACACCCGACGACCTAGACTTTGGCTAGCTGAGCACACCACATGGGGTTGTTCCACAGAAATCCAGGAGATCCTGATACAGATCAAAGTGGAAGAGATTTTTCCACCTGGGCTTCATAAGGTCTTGACCCACTGCAAGCTTCTGTCCCCAAGATTCTGGATTATATCCTCCAGCTCTAGCTATCAGGCTTCACCATCAGTTCTATCAGCCTCTATTTAGATGCCATTTCATTTTGCTACCCTCTTATTCAAACATATATACAGTGTTCTCTCATCTGACTGTTTTAAAATTCTACAAATTGATACCCCCCCGCTGCATTCAGGAACCTCCCCCATCCTGAAACCTTACTGTAGTTCTTCCTGGGCCTTTATAGAGTCCTTCTTTGACCTCTTCCCTAAGTGCTCTTCTGCATTTTGCAAGCAGAACTGCCTTCATGATGGTTTATCGCCTCAGCCAGGAGAGTTTTGTGAAATTCAAGTACTAATGGCAAACATCCACCCCACCCCCTTCAAACTGTCTTCCACATAAGATGATGCTGAGACCCTACCCTGAATTCCTCACCAAGATGGTGTGTGTGTGTTTTTTTCCACTCAAATCAAACTCCTTATTTTCTTTCCCAAATCACACACAAACCTGGAGAAACCCAAGCTCCTTTAGATGGCTCCAGAGCCTTCCTTTATTACTTAGGCAGGACAAGGCCATTCAGGAAATCATCGTGTTTGTCATATTAGGGAAGGCTGTGAATGGATAGGCCATCCCTTCCTAGCAGTTCTTCAAATAGATCTCTCAGTGCATTGCAATGTGCTCCCAACTATCCCTCAATGAGAGCCCAGTCAGCTTCTGCAGCATGCTGAAGAAATATTCCTGTATCAGAGCTCTGCAGGGCAGTCACGTGGAGCTCAGACCATACCTTTCTCAAGCATTATGCCCTGGATTTGGTGACTAGTTTGGAGATCAAATTCAGGAGAGCACTTTTGCAGTCCATATTTAGGTAATTGTAGCTCAACTCCCGTGTTAATTGGGGAACTGCTAGCTAGTCACCCTAAGTGGGATCCACATGGACAAAGACTGAAGAAAACATTTACTCCTCAGTAATCATGGTTCTCTGAGACGTTTTGTCCATGTGGATCCCATGACTGACCCTCCGTCCCTGTTCCTTCAGAGTCCCTCTCTGCAGTGATCCTGAATTAATGAGGGAACTAAGTTGGAGCCATTCTACCCTTTATGTCCTTAGTGGGAGGGCACAAGGGCAGGCAGAGGCAGGCACAGCCCCAATAGACACTGCAGTTCAAAAGATTCCAATCTAGAGTGCCTGAAGCGCATATGCCCCATAAGTGGGATCCACACGGACAAAACATCTCCAGCTGTTGTTGTGAGGCAATAACAGTTCTTCAAAACTTTCTTCTTTTAGTGGATTTGAAGGCTTTAAAGAGCTGGTGCCAAGGCTTTAAGAGAGAGTACAAAATGACTTCTGTGTTTAAAACCACAAGGATGGCTTTTCTTTCCTGGAACTTTGATGCTTTAGTAAGGTCCTTGAAACTACATGACTGCCACAATCTTGATACCATCTCACTGAGCTAGCTGTTTTGCAGCTGTTGCTTCCTCTTGAAAACTGATTTGGACTTTGTGTGCTCTGAATCTGCTCAGCTATTGTTTGAGTTGGTCCTAAATTTAGGCAGTTGCAACTGAGTTAAAAGGTGCTGCTTTCACCCTTTCTAGGACCTATCAAGATTATATCCTTGTATTTGCAACCAGGGGAAATGATGTTGAACAGATTAGCTTGCCAACATACAAATATTACAGAAAATCCCAGTATGGTGTTATGTAGTTATAACTTCCATCTGATAATCTCAGTATGAATGAATAAAAACATTGGCCGTTACTAAGGAGCAGAAGAGAAAAGAGATCAAAAGGAGCTGTATTAAGCCAACAGGGTGGAAGAGCTTAGAACTTGTCTAACAAAGTTTGAGTGTAAGAGCGCTGAAATGGATCTTTTCAGAGAGCCTTCAGCAACCCCAGAAACTAAATTAATGCTTCCTATCCCAGAAGACTTCAAAAACAAATAAATATCTTGTTTAGCTAGTAGTACTTATCTATTGCATGGTTTGAAAAGAAATGGTATAGTTCAAGTGTGTAATGCACACCAAAAACTGAGACTTTGATAAAGCTGCAAATTCTGACCCTCTGTCATATGCACAAACTCAGTGTTCTAAAAACACTGGTGTATGAGACCTTCAGTAGATTTAGGAGTATAAGGTGAAGAGGTAATGAAGCAATTCAGCAGCAGAAACATGCAGCTATTGATTGATACTTTGTCAGGTGTTGCTGTGCTTGATATTGTGGAATAAATCAGATTAGTTACCAAACAAGCTTTAGAAAAGGTTAGGAAAACTAGGCTCAGTGCCTATTTGTCTGTTACCTAAATCGTTGTCTAGTGTATAAATTCTATTGATGGATAAGGAGGCTGCATTTTGTGAGGGTTGGTGCATAAAATCCCATGTCACGCACAAACAGTCTCTCTTACAGAATGATGTAATTGTATACACTCTTGTTTACAGCCTTGGTTATAGATTCTTGTAACTCCAGTAGTCTGTTCAATAAAATTTTTTAAAATACTTTTTTCTATTGCTAACTTAATTTAATTCAACTGACTCTATTATAAGAATAGCTTGGAGTATACGAAGGTGATCAATAAAATCATTTCAAGCCAAGAACCAAAGACAACCAGACCACTATGCTCATTGTTCTCTCAGGCCTCAATCCTGCAAAGATTTAAGAACCTGTGTAACTTTACACACATTTAAGACCTTGCAGGATCAGGGTCTCAAGGAGTCCCTGTTTGGATGAATCTACTAGAGGCCACTTTCTATTGTTTTGAAAGAGAGATATTCTGGATATCACAAATACTGGTGCTTATTTTGAGTCTGTGGTAAAACAGTTTTGAATTCAATGAAGAGATTATTCCAGTTTCCTCTAAGTTATATCTCTAACTATTAATTGCTTCTTTATTTTTCCATTTCCTACCTACTGAGTTTCATTTACCAAACTATACAATAATTGTCTTTTGTAAGAGCACAGTCTGTTCATCAGCACCACTGAATTTTTGCTATCTTAATTGCAGCATTACAGTAAAGTAATGATAAAAACCTTAAATTAGGTGGGTTACTAGTCCCATTTTTAGATTAAAGCTAAAACAATTGTAAAATTTACTTTTAATCTATTACATGGTATGTTTACATTTTGCATGTCACTCAATTTGGTCAATAAGACTAGAGTGGTGGTTGTTTGCATGTCCTCTGCAGATTTCCACTCATGGGATGTGCAGCCTACATAAGGGAGACTTCACATAGTAGTGCTGTTAGAACACTCTCTCTGACACACATGCCTCTTACCCCTCCATTCTGAGTGTGTGGCTGTAAAAGGGAGTGTCAGCATAGCACTGCCCGTCATCTCACTTCCACCCACAACAGCACGTAGGCACAAACCTGTTTAGATCCGATCCTCGGCTTAGTAATGCCTTAGCTTAGTATGCTTCCAAGAATGGGTGGAGAGTGTATCTGAACAGTCTCAGTTTGAGATCATTGACATTTGCTAAGAAAGGCACTATGAATGTACTGGAGGTGAGAGTTGTCTGTCTAGCTTAAATATTTCCCATTTCACTTTCAGAACAAAGCAGTGCAGGTCATCAGACACAATATGACTGCAGTGGGCACTACCTGAACAAGCATGGAGGAGCTCACTCATCCCAGCTGTGCAAGGAAGCAATAGCTATGGCATTACTGTATCCACTACACTATCATCCCAATTGTCCTGCATCTAGCAGGCAAGGCCAACACAGATCATTTAATCAGAGATCTCATACAATTACATGTATGGTCTCTAAAGGAGGCAGGGATATAAAACGCTTTCATTCTGTGTGGCTTTCTGGACATAGAACTCTTCACAACCACACAGAATGTGTGTCTATTTTTACTCAGGAGGACAGACACTCAGTCCACACTGGATGCTTTGCTAAATTGGGGAATTAGGCTGTATATGCTCTTCCCCCAACCCCCTTACAGAGGGTGACTTTAAAAAAAAAAAAAAAAAAAGGCAATGATGTACAGATATTCATCGTGCCAAGGGAGTATACAAACTTCTTCCAGCGCTACTAGACCTATTATCTGAACAGGATGGAAAAATGTATCTCATAGACCCTCTTTTATTATACCTAGCTCCTTGGGATCCAGGACTTTAGCTGAAGAATGCAAGATTTTTCATTAATCAGAACCTGAATGCACCTCTAAAAACAGTCATTGAGAAAATGTTATGATCTTAAGTGGTCTAGGTTTGTGAAGTGGATAAGCAACAAGAGAGAGATCCAGTACAAGCACCAATCCAATGTGTTCTTGAATACTTACTTCAGTAAAATTTTGGGTTTCTCTCCTCTGCATCCGACGAAGTGGGTATTCACCCACGAAAGCTCATGCTCCAATACTTCTGTTAGTCTATAAGGTGCCACAGGACTCTTTGCTGCTTCTACTCTGAGAGTACGCCTAGCAGCAATAGTGGTGCATCAAGTGCTAATAGATATTAATTTCTTTGCACATGGTACAGTTAAATGTATGAAAGCTCTGATTAATACATATCCCCCAATAAAGACCCCGGATGCATCATAGAACCTCAGTTTAGTTTCAACACAGCTCATGAACAGTCCTTCAGAGCCCATGCCAGATTGTTGTTTGTTTCATTCATCTATTAAAACTGCTTTTGTAATAGCCATTCCATCAGCCAGGTGAGTGAGCGAGACCCTTATGGTAGACCCACCCTTCGCTATGTTTCACAGAGATGAAAGTCCTTTGGCCTAACCTAAATACCCTCCCGAGGTGGCATAGGAATTTCATATTAATCAAATGATTAATTTGCTGGTTTTCTTTCCTTGACCTTGTGCTTATAAAGGAGAATCAAAATTACATAGGACTAAAGAGTTTTTAAAGTCTACTAAAAGTTTTATTTTCTGTGCTGGCAACCACAAAGGTCATGCTATTTCTTCACAGTCACTGTGTACATGGGCTAGACAGTGTATTGAACAGGGGTATAGGACTGCATCTGTTCCTCTTCTTACTGGAATCAGAACACACTCAATTGATGTAAGGACAACTTCTTCTTCGAGTGCTTGCTCATGTCTATTCCACTGTAGGTTTGGGTGCAGAAGCCGTCCTACTCCTTCCTTCTGTTGTGGGAAAGGAATCTGATGTACAATGGACGGCTCCTGCACCCAAACCTACAATGGAATGGACATAAGCAACACATCTCGAAGAACATCAGTTACAAAACAGGTAACTGTCTTTTCTTTAGCATGCCTTAGATGTGTTCCAATAGTTGAGATGTAAGGCAGCCACATGGAGTTCTAGTCATATCTTTACAACATACTGTTCCCTAGATCTGGCATCTGGATCAGATGCTCAATTTGGTAGGGCAGTACTCCAATCCCTCTTCAGTTAGGACTCTGAGTTCCACCATCCAGTCCTGGGGTACTGCTTGCCAAACCATCTCAGGAGCAGAAATACGCTGAAGATACTTGAAGAAAAGCTGGAGGTTACTTACTTGTAACCAGAGTTCTTAAAGATGAATTCTGCATGTTCCTACTCCCCTCCTCACCTTCTCTTTTATTCAGCATTCTCTAAAATCCTGACTCTGAGGAAGTGGTAAAAGGAACCGAGGTGTCAGGGAACATGATAGCGCCTCTTACAGCTTTGCTGTCAGGGCGTTCAGGAATGCCAAAGGAAGGAGCAGGAGGGGTGCATGAGCACTCTAACAGGAGTTAACACTCTAACAAGAATGTTCCGCTGCCTAGGCTGCAGAGCCCGTCTCGAAGCACTCTGGTTACAAGTAAGTCACCTCCAGTTCTCATGCGTTAGCAGTGCTCTGTTTTGGTTCATTACACTATCATGGGGTGTTTACAAAAAAACATTTTCACTGACATTTAAAAAAAAACCCTGCTATGAATATATTCTATTTAAAAAAATTACCAAAAAAAAAAATCTAACCGTACGACCTAAATCAAATTGTTTCTTTAGTTTATAAAATTATGAAAACTTTAAAATGGGGCAGGGGCTTCACCTCCTATACAATGCTCTTCTGTCCCTGCCTGTGCAACTATCTAAAGATTCTAAACCTATCCTCAGCACTGCAGCTGATTTCCCAAATAATAAATATGCCTAACTGGCTTTGGGCTAAGTCCCAGTGTTTGGTGCGTAGCACTCTATGCGACAACACTAAGACCTGGCCTACACTATACAATTAGGTCAACACAAGGCAGCTTACATCAACCTAGCTGTGTAGGTGCCGACACTCAAATTGGTCTCCCAGTGCCGTAACCACCCCGCTGTGCCCACGTAGTAACAGCATGGTTAATGTACTTAGGTTGATGCAATGTGAGTGTAGACACTGTTAGTTATAGTGCCCTAACTGTCTTCCAGCAGCTATCCCAGAGTTCCCCACACTGACCGCTCTTGTACAGAACCCCACAGCCCCAGGCCATTGTATGAGCAATGGTACCCTTAATGCTTTATAGCATCAGCACAGTGCTGCTCTGATTATCCCTGTTATAACTGCGTTAAACCTGAAGGCAATAAACTTTCTATGGCTTTTCGTTCTCTGTACTACCACCTTCCAAGGAACAATCCATCCCTTCTCATTTGTTCAGTTGCAAGAAGAGATGGAACTTTCTCTTTCTATATGCTGCCATAGTCTCAAATATAACTGGATCCCTGAATAATATTATGAACTGGTAATAAGAGCTCTCATGTTCCACTGGAAGAAATGGTGTTTGTGGTCACTGAAGGAGATTTGCAACCTTTAAAACACCATGAACCTTCTTCCACGGCTAAAAGAGACCTGCATGTTTTTCTGTGACCTTGTTTTAGCTTCCATACCCGTCCTTGAGCACTCAGTGTGTAGTTGGCTTTAAGTTTTTGATCTGAATATTGGGGTAGGTTGTAACTTGCAGTGCCCTGGCTCCACCCACCACTTCTGAGCTGATACAGAGGGGTATCGTAATCCGCTGCTGGAACAGGTTAGCAGCAAACTATTACCTTCCATTAGCCTAGAACAAAAAGGAACTGGACTCAAAGGTGCATATCTGAGTCACAATGCTTCCTGGGGTGGTACAGCTTATGTGCCATCCCTCACTTAGGGCTGTGCCAGAAGGAAAAATCTAGTCCATTATTTGTATAGCATGTATCTTTTATTCTTATAGTCTATTTCTTATTTAGATAGCACATTGTGAATACTACTGCAGGTGCTTTCCAAACAAAGGAAGGCAAAGCCCTGCCCTAAGAGCTTACACTTACTTTGTGTCTAGAACAAACTCAGTTTGGGCTGCTTTGTATTAGTCCAACAGTGCTTGAGATAAAGGGCCTTGCTCTTTTTTTAGTAAAGGAATAAACCTGTTAACTGAAGCACAGACAGATACTATGCAACAGACAATACTAGGGTACATTCCAGACACACATCCATTGTAAGCTCTTAGCGGCAGGGATTTCTCTGGATTGAACCTGTGGTATAAATGACACACATGAAATTTTAATTTGAAAAAAATCAACTTTAAGAAGTAGCTAGAAGCCATGTCATATCCTCTTCATATGATCAGGCAACAAGAGTTGGGAATATTCACCCAGAATCACCTTGATGTTTCATTGGTTGTAAGAGCTCTCATTGGATATCAGAGTTGTGGCAAGTGGAGTGTTTTGGACAAGCCCACCTAATGTCTGCAGCACATGCAGTTGAGTTAAACTCTTATTATTGGGAGGCAACATAGTCCAATGGATAGGGCATTGGATGAGGAATTGGGAGACCTTGGTTCTTTTACCAGCGTTGACTCTGGGTGGCATTGGACAAGTCATTTAACCTCTTGGTTTTCTTACATGTGAAACTGGAATAATCATGCTTACCCACCTTTGTGAAGTGCTTCAACCTCTGTGGATAAAAGAGATAAGTACATGCTCATTTTCTAGTCCTCTTCTGGACGCTTGGTTTCTGCTGCTCCTAACACTACAGAACCGCTGAACAATTAGCATGTGCAGCACATTCAGTGACATTTCACAACCAGCCATGTGTTTTGCTTGTGATGTTACTTAATATCCAGAGAAGAAATTCCAAGGTTTAACGTTCTGTTACCCTCTGTAGCACCTGTTTCTTGTGTTGGTATTGGAGCATGGCTTTTTTTGTGACTAAAGGTATATGAATGACCTTCAGGTGCTCCAATGACATCAGGCCAGGCCACCCCAGTTTTGTACACTTTATCCCAGGGCCCTGAAATTAAGTTGATTTCATTCATTTATTGGAATTTACTTCTAAAATTCATCCATTCCATGTGTATAAATGTTACATAATGGAACAAATCACTCAACAACTGGAAACTCTTAATTTAGATTGACATTTGATAGAGAGCACCTGCTCATTAGATCAAGTGCTTTTTTTCTTTGGGAGGTTGAATTGTATCCCTAAGTTGGGATGGGGCTGTCACCTCCTCCTCCTTCCCCCCACCAAAGAGGTGGAGGGGTGTGTGAGTGAGTGAAAAAGTAAGTATGATTATATATATATAAGAATTTTCTCATGTAAATTTAGATATTCAGGATTTTGATCATTGGTATGGAGGGGTGGAAATGCAGAGAGATTCTCTAGCATTAACTCTTCTGTCTGCATGAGTTTGAATGTTACTGTTGTATTCATCATTAAGTTCCATGCAGTGTCGTCCCCCCACCCCCTTTGAGACCTTAAAATCAAAGCTCCTATCTGCTTTGAGTGTGTATTATTCAAGGCTAAATTTAAGATCTTGATATCCTGGTCGGTATCCTTGCTTAGACAACGCCCAACTTTTAGGGATCCCACTAGCATGTTACATATGCAGCTGGCAGGCGATTGCATTTTTGTTGTAAGCCTGAGGTATATAAATCTCAGCCCCTTGACATCCGTCTTAGCCCCTCCTTCCATTTTCCTGTTTTCAAATGATCTCTTATACCTTCCCACGCACCTCAGCGTCCTTTAAAATGAACTCCGTCATGCCCCAAATGTATTACCCTCCCATCCTTTTCTCCCTGGCATCCTGGTATTTGGATCCTCTCTATTTTTTAAATATTGTTTTAATTTGCTATTGGTTTGTATAAATATTGGATAGCACCTCACACAAATAGGTTAGGGTGAAGAATTGCTTTATAAATGAAATGATTATAAAGATCCCATGACGCTTTTGGATAAGAGAAGATGTTTACCCTAGTGGCCTTGTCAGAAATTTCCTTTCTCTTCACTGTTGTGTAACATGCAGTGCGCTATTTAGCTGCTGCCCCTCGCTCAGAGGTGGCTACATTTTAGTGGTGCTGTATGGATCTTTTAGGTGAAAAATACTAGATAAATGTAAAATACGATCTGACCTCTATTTAGGACATGAAAGCAGGTGTGAGCTGGGAAGCTGAATCCAGTAATGTGGAATGAGTGAAGTCCGAAACCTGACAGCCTTCAGCAGTTTCAGGGACTTGGAGCATTTTTTTGATGAGAAAATTCATTTCTGAGATTTGCTGACAGGAACATGTAGAATGGAACTGCTGCCTGCCCTTCCTCCTCCACTCCCGCACAGAAGGGGAAAAAAGCAGATCTTTATAAATAGCTCTGTTCCTGTCGTATTTGTAAATTTAGTGCTTTTTGTGTCACTGACATCACCCTCCTTCTCCATGGCAACTCCATACAATGTCAAAATTTCCAGGCACTATTTGAGAAACTTAAAGCTCTAAATGAACAGGTTGATTCAGGATGTTCTAATTGAAAATAAAACAGAACAGGGGGCGGCGGGAGGGGGTGTGGATGGGAGAAAATGGGCTTCTCTCAGCTCTAATCCTCTGGGAAGCTTGCATCTGTGGGTGCATTTTAGAACTCTGCTTGCCCAGTCACTCTTCCTTTTATAACTATCCCTGTCAAAAGAAGCAGGTGGGTGGACATCTTATTTTTCTATCTCCAGCGGCCTGGAGAGAAACACTACAGGTGACTAAGCAGCAGGATCCAGACTGACTCACTCCTGAGTTATTTTCTCTTTCTCTCTCTCTCTTTTGTTGTTGTTTGTTCTCACCTTTTGGCCCGCAGCTTATATTTTTTTCCCCAGGCCCCAGTGAGACAGAATTAGCAGCAAGCTTTATTGTTCCCTAATGTTCCTGAAAATATGAGCTTGTGGTTATACGGGTGAGGAAATAAAACCAAACCTTAATGTCAAGAAAATTAATCATAGTCTTTCTCTTGGCAGCAACATTTTTATTAAAAATAGTTTTTGCTTTGAGTTTTGTCCAGGAAGAACTAATATGTCTGACACACCAGTGAACTGAAAGGTTTCTTTGTAAACCTACCTGTGGAAAATACGTGATTGCCCCAGTCGCAGGTCTACTGGTTTTAACTTGATTGTTAGAGTAATTGCTCTAAGTAGAAGTTGTTCTACCTGGAGCCTTGTTTAGAGAATTGGATTGTGTTGGGTTTGAACTGGGCCTCCTATAGCGGGATTGTAGTGGCTTCAACTGAAATGTGAAAGCAGATCTTCAGGTTGGTGCAAATTAATATCTCCCCAGTTACTTCAATGGAGCTGTTCTGCTTTTCATCAGTGGAGGATCTGGGCCATGGTGTCTAAGACCCTGGGAAAGTATCCCTTCCTTATATTGCAGGTTTGTGACATTCCAAGCTCCATTGCTGAAATTCAACTTCCTGAAATGTCAACTCCATATTGCGTGTCTGATTTTAAAAATTGCTGGGGTCAGATGCAGGACAGTTACACAAGAGCTGATGTCCATGATGTCTTTCCCTGGATATAAGAACCCAGGAGCATTTAGTGAAATGAAAAGAAACCCACCGTCTGCCCAAGGAGGGTAATGGAGCCCCATTCTCTGTTTTAGAAGAGCAAGCTACAAGGGCTCACGTTCTCCACTTTTCCAATATGCAAGGCAAAGGATTCTATAATCACATATTCTAGAAGTGTGAGGTCATGTTCCACCAATTAATCCGCCTCCACTTGGAGTGGAGCATAAGCCAGCCGTCTCCTGATTTCAAGGCTTAGCTGAATGGAGATGCGTGAATAATCTTTATATCCATGAATCTTGATTAAAATATTCTCCTTGCTTCTGATGCACAAAATGTCACTCAGCCCCTACTCCCGTCCTCTCTTCTGAGATCACAGAATCAGCACATAATATAAAGGAGTCCCAGAAAATGTCTATTCATTGTAATACAAACCTTAACAGGAGCACACATCTACAGTGGGATCCAATCAGTTTTAGCTGCAAGACTTTAATGGAATTTGTCACTGTGGTATCATCCATGCTCCAATGTGAGGACTTTATAACTTCCTTATATACTTCAAACACCTCTGCTTATTGCCAGGGAGAGGGGGCGTCTGGCACTTTCATATACTCCTCCACAGCAGCTGGCATCAGGCTAGTGCTGGTGAGTAAGCAGCTGCAAGGATGATGTGTGTTTGCGTGTGTGTGAGACACTGAACCAGGATCTTTCTGAAGAAGCTTTGAGATGAAATTGCTGAGAATTTTTGCCTGAAGCGAGGGATGTTTCCCTAATCTAAGACAAGCAGCAGCCTGCAGTCAGAGAGAAGCAGTGGCCAAAGTCAGTCCAGAAGAGAGACTTCTCACAGATCTTCTCAAGGTAAGACCCCTTTGGGTGCTGCTATAGGAGGAAGTGGACAAGAGGGTCCAGCATGAGCTTCCCCCACATATGAACACTGGGTGTGATGAGATGATTTGAAAGCTTGGGGAGGTTAGAAGATCATAATACTGAGAGAGATTTGAGCCCTTGTCTGACACTCCCTTTTCAGGCTGGAAATTTAAATCAACCAATAGGAGCCATCTTCTCTGGCCTGAAGCCACAAACGGGGAAAGACTTTTAACCCTAGAGCGTCTACCTTCAGCCTGGGCAAACGGTGAACAATACTGGCTAACCACTTCTAATTCAAATGCTAGGTACCAGGATTTAGATACTAGGGTGATGGCACTGATTCAGAGAGAAAATGAAATTCAGCAAACAGAGACCAGCTCAGAATTTTTGTTTATTAATTGTATTTTGTGTTTTTTAAACACTGGCAGGGTGCTTGGTGCTCTGCAGAATGAAGATGGTCCCTATCCTGGGAGCATATGTCTAAAAGATTTTTGTGATGCTCATAACATAAGATTCTTAATTTGAGGCTATAACGTGATGAAATGAAGATCTTGAGAATACATATTTGTAAAGCATGCATCTGAATTACACCTGACTTAGCATTTAGCTGTGCTGACAACTGTTTGTGGAGGGGCCAGTAAACACTAGAGATCTCTCTGTCCCAGCAGCAAGGGGGCTTTTGAGGGGACAATCTGTTTTAATATCCCATATCCTCATTTCAATATGGAAAAAAATAGGTTTTGAATGCACAGAGATATCTCTCAAAGAAGAACTAGTAAGTAATGGTACTTTACCTCTAAAATACAAAATATGCTTTTAGGAAAAGTATTTCACAACCAAAAGAAAAAAAACCTAAAAGCTGAAAGCTCTCCTACAACAGAAGACAGGCTGGGAAATGTATGCTGTGGGATGTGGTTGATTGTTGCCTTTTCATAAATTTATAATCCTGGATGAGACGACATGCTCTGCTGCACTTTTTCAAGGTGCCAGGGCCATTAAGGAATACACTCACTGAGCCTGGAAACAGAGCGGAGTGCAGGAGCATTCTGTTTTTTCTGTCTGTGGATTTGATCTCTGCACACACAAATATCTGCAAACAGATCCAATTTTGCTCTTGGACACAGTAAGGAAAATGTACTCTTATGAGCAAAAACAGTTTGGATGCAAAGAAATTAGTATAAT
Source organism: Mauremys mutica (assembly GCF_020497125.1). NCBI lineage: Eukaryota > Metazoa > Chordata > Testudines > Geoemydidae > Mauremys > Mauremys mutica. Next base: position 59,497,677 of record NC_059075.1, read on the forward strand.
TGGCAATTACAGAAGCTAGAGTTGGGATGGAAGAAACAGGCTAAAAAAGGACATCCTGAGAGACAGCTTTGTAGTCTTCTTTCTGTGGGGTAATATCAGAGTCTTTCTTCTTTGCCACTTCTTTTTCCCCAGCTCGTGTGTGGTGAGGGAGGGAATACTGCCCCGAGACAAGGTTCTGTGCACAGTCACGTTGTGTATGGCGGTGTGAGGCCGTTGGGTGAGGTTGCCCAGGGAAGGGATCTTGTGCCCAGCTTTCTGGTAGGGAGCCTGATGTCTGTTTGGATGCTGTTGCTTGCCAGTCTGATTCCACTGTGTGCCCATAGTTAAGACATAGTAATTACTGCCGACCTTAGCATCAGGAAGAGTCTATTTGAGGGAGATTGAATGAATACTCTTAAGCATTAATCCAGGGCCGCTTCCAAGTATCCTGTTCACTTGAAGACTGGTTAGAAATAAGCCAGGGCAGAATGATGGCATAAGGCAGCTGAGATTTCAGAAAAGCAGAGATGTTCAGGGTATCTCCTTGTTGGGTGTGCTTGGAACACCTAAAGGAATTCTGCCCCAGTAATCTTTTTATTTACTTTATAATAGAATATTTTGCAGATGGACCCATCAGGAGCATACTTGTGGCAAAAAGGCAGGGGAGCACTGACAACTGCAGTCAGTCAGAGGGACAGTATAGATACCATCACTTACTCTATTACTTGACATATTTTAAACCTACTGGAAATCTGTATAATTAATTTCCAGCACCAGCATTATGTTCCATGCGAGATTTCCCTTATTTGGCAAAATTCTCTCTACATTTCTGTTTTTGGTGCCAGCTTTTATTTTGGGCCTTTTGCAGGTCCTGAAAGAGTAATTAGAAGGAAAGAATCCTATTTCTAGGGAATATAAATTGTGGTAAGCCTGAAAAAGTGTCCTTTAATTAAATACTGATCATCCTTCTCAATTAAAACTACTACTAAAAACGAGGCAGTCCAGTAGTTAAAGTAAATAATAACAGGACTTGAGGAATTACCTCTCAAGTGAACATCAGAGTCACAATTACACAAATGTAATAAAAAGGGTACGTGCGCAGTGGCTCAGAGGAATAGAAATGGGACAGAGCTTTTCATGGCTAATTTCAAACATGGTCCAGGGCAAAAATGGAATTGAAATGTGTTACATCTCATGACTCTTTGGTGACCCCAGACCATTTCCTTGTAAACAGTTGTTTGGATCACTGAAACCACTGCCAGAAATGGCACCCTACTTAGCAGTCTCAGAAGAGAAGCCAAAGACTGAATGGGCCATGGGGACTGAGCTCCTCCCTTGCCCTAGCAGTTGTCCTGTTGTCCCAGAAGTATGATGTATTAGTGGAGCAATATGGAGAAGCTTGCATTTCTACTGTTCAATCTGTGCATGTTCTGTGGATAAAATAAAGATGATTTCAAGTCCTGGGTTGTGCATGGTTCAGCTTGGGATGTGTAGGGGCATTAGGCCACCTCTATACTACCCTTCCCTCCTCCCTGCAACCTACTGATCCTGGGACCACCAGGCTGTTCCCTGGCATAAAGCAGGGCAGTTTCAGAGCTGCTCTGCCCTTCTTCAAGTTCAGTCTCAAACCCACCTCAACCATGATGCCCACAAATGGATGGGTGGCAGAGGTTCATTAACTGTGTGTGTGTGTGTGTGTGTGTGTGAAATGTATAAACATAACCTCAAAATCTGCAAATTATTCCCACAGTTGGTTTATGCCTGTTCCCTGTGCTCCTGTTGTTACTCTTGCCTCCCCTCCTTCATCCTCTCTCTGGTGTGCTGGATCCTCATCAGGGCCTCTGGGTACTACAGTAATACAAATAATAAATCACCACCATCATGCCCTATTTTGTGCTGGGCAATGCCAACAGCTTGCGTGTAGAGACACTATGCCACACCCCCTTTCTCTCAGGCACACCCTTTATGCTGGGGGCTGGAATAGGGTTGCCAATTTTCTACTCATACAAAACCCAACACCCAGGCCCTGCCCCTTCACTGAGGCCCCACCCCTGCTCACTCCATCCCCCCGCCTCTGTCGCTCGCACTCCTCACCCTCACTCACTGGCTCATTTTCACTGGGCTGGATCAGGGGGCTGGTGTGAGAGCTCTGTCTGGGGGTGTGGGCTCTGGGGTGGGGCCAGAAATGAGGAGTTTGGGATGTAGGAGGGGGCTCTGGGCTGAGGTAGGGGGTTGGGGTGTGGGAGAAGGTATGGGCTCTGGGCTGGGCGCGTGGGTTCCGGGGTGAGGCCAGAAATGGGGGGTTCAGGGTGCAGGAGGGGGCTCTGGGCTGGGGCACAGGTTTGAGTGTGTGGGGGGGGGAAGGCGAGGGCTGTGGCTGGGGGTATGGGCTATGGGGTGGGGCTGGGAAGGAGGGATTTGGCGTGTAGGAGGGTACTCCAGGCTGGGGATGAGAGATTTGGGATGTAGGCGGGTGCTCTAGGCTGGGACTTGAGGGGTTTGGAGGGCGGCAGGGGGGATCAGGGCTGGGGCAGGGGGTTTGGGCCCAGGAGAGGATGAGGGGTGCAGGCTCTGGGAGGCGCTTAACTCAGGCAGCTCCTGGAAGCAGCGGCTTGGCCCCTCTCCAGCTCCTATGCAGAGGCGTAGCCAGGCAGGTCTGCGCGCTGCCTTGTCTGCAGGCACCGCCCCCGCAGCTCCCATTGGCTGAGATTCCTGGCCAATGGGAGCTGCAGGGGCGGCGCTTGGGGTGGGGGCAGCAGGCGGAGCCCCTTGGCTGCCCCTATGTTTAGAAGCTGAAGGGGGGACATGCTGGCTGCCTCCCGGGAGCCGCGCAGAGTCTCACAGGGAGCCTGCCAGTCCAGCTGCGCAGTGCCACCAACCAGACAGTCAATGGCCCAGTCAGTGGTGCTGACTGAAGCCACCAGGATCCCTTTTTGATCGGGTGTTCCAGTTGAAAACCAGACCCCTGGTCACCCTAGGCCAGAAGGGCTGGTGTAAGAGCCACTATGGTGGCCCTGAGGTTTTCCCATGTTGTAGTAATGCTCAGGGTGAGTTCCCCAGCCCTCAGATTGTTTTGTGCCTCTGGAGCTCTGTAAAATGTCTGAGATCTGGCTTGGATCTGGTTTTGAGTCTCCAGGGCTGTCGGTCTTGAAAGTTTCATTAGCACTAAAGTCACATTTTAAAATATATTATGATGGCCATGGGCTCGATCCCATTGACTTTAATGGGACTACTTATGTGTTTAAAGCTAAGCACCTTCTTCGATGCTATGCTGCTTTGAGGTCAGAGTGCTTATCAGCACCTTGCAGAACTGAGCCCCATATGAGAGTGAACAACCGTGTTTGTAAGTAACCATCCTCCAATAACATCAGCAGGTGACTTAGAATCAAGGAGAAAGCAACACCAATGTGAAAAATCAAAGCAATGTGAGCATTAGCTCCTGGAATCTGATACATGTGTGTTCAGGCGCCACTAAAATCTCCAAGCAAGAGACACCCGGGTATATTTTTGTTGACTGTGCAGGTTGTTTGTTTTAGAATTGCATGCCTGTACCCCTCTATTGTTTTTCTTTCCACACCCCTAATAGCAGCAAAAAAGCTCCAAAATCATTGAGGGGAAGGGGAAAATAAAAGATTTGATACAAAAACTCAAATAAAAAATTTCTAACATCTTGCATGGTCTATGATGGCAGAAAAATGATCTGAAGTTCTAACACTGGCTATCTGGAAAGCACAATTATATGGAGCTCCTTCAAAGAAATCATTATAGGTCAGGGTTTTTTTGTTCTTTGGATCAATTAAAAGCTGTTTTAAGAATCAGGAACAAACTTGTGGGGGAATTGTTATCCCCACTGCGGTGAATTCACTAGAGACAGAAATGTTTCTTTATAGATACTACTGCAACAAATATATATAAAGGTGTTTTCATTCTGACAATGTAGCATCTTCTAAACTAGAAAGCAAAAATGTAAAGCAGGTTCAGGAGACTCATCAGTTTTTTACAAGCTAATAATGGCAATTTGATGGCTGTGGATTTAATTGCTTTTCCCCTCAGAATCTGGCTAAATTAGACTGTCTGTAGCATCTGTGTTGTCTTATTGACAATCTTCTAGTTTTCAGACTTTCCTCTCTCTGATACACAGTGCCTCCTAATATGCAGTTTTTTGTTTTTATTACCCTCTGTTGCCTTTTTAATTGGTTGAAAGAGAACAAATTCCACTCTATAATCTGTGCTTGATCCTATTAACATTGCCTGTGCATAGACAGAATGGTTGAACAGGTCATATTTTTCAAAGGGGGATGGGAGCTCAACCCAGCCTCCCACATTATGGGCATAGTTTGCTTTCCAGGCCCCAACCCTTCTGTTTGTGTGTGTGTGTGTGTGATGGCTGACATGTTGGCAGACACTGGCGATTGAACAAGGAATCTCCAGACTGAAAAAAAAGTCTCTATATCTTGCGCTAAACAATTGGGGGCTATAGCAGACTTGCATCCTCTGTGGATCAGACACACTAACCAATAAGTTACACACGCAGTTCAGTTATTTTTAGTATCCAAATTATCTACACTTAAGAGCTAACAGCCTTGTACTGTTTTCTTGTTACCTGGGGCCAGCTCCTATTAAAATCAGTGATGGTCTTCCCATTGACTTCAGTGAGAGCTGGGTAGGAGCTGATTCTTCAAGATGGTCGCCCTGGCCTTGAGCCAGGAAAGGTGAGCACATGTTTAATATTAAGCACCTGGACAGTCCCACTGAGCTCATAGAGACAGATTTCCTCCCTGTCACATCCATCTTAAACTAGAGATCCCTGTTTTAATGCTCACTGAAGTGTCAATGGAAAGACTCCCATTGATTTCAATGGACTTTGGGTCATTGCTCAGGGTGGTGTTTTTTCACACCCCTGAACGAGAACGTTTCATTACTGTAAAGTGGCGGTGTAGACAAGGCCTAATTTTACAGGGACTTTGGAACCTGAAATACCTAAACCAGCCCTAGGACTATGTTTACAGGGTAGCCTGAGAAAAGTATCTGGATTGTGACTGTCACTGGGGAAATTCCCCAACTTTAACACACACATTTTTTAAATCGGTACTGCCAAATTTAAAAAAGAATTTTCAAGATGTCCACCCAAATATTTCTAGAGGGAATCTTTGCTCAATACTTGGATATAATCCATGATGATTTGCCAGATTTTCACTTCCCATGAACATTCTGCAGAACAAAACAATCTCTCAGTTGTTATGAATGTCAGTGACAAACAAATTTAAAAGTATCACAAATACCACTGAGGCAAATACATGTTTTTAATTTAAACCAAGTTTTGTGAATATATTTTTATAATATTCAGTGCTACTGAGGATATACAAATTCACGTGAATTTTAAAAAATGGTTACGTACTTATTACGTGAAGCACTTTATCACTCTCCTAACTAAATTAGTATTTAGTTAGCCACAAATTAACCACAATGAGAAATTCTAGATCAGCAGAACATGTTGCAGGTGTCCCCATTCATAACTCACACTGATGACATTTTCAGAGCTGCCACAGGTGTTTTCAAATGTGATTTATTCTGAACTTGATTATGTTCTTGTAATATAAATATTTACCTGAAGAGAATCCAAGGGGGATTAGTGGTATGTGCTCTGCACTGTCCTGAAGGAGATACTGGTTCAATTCCTGTACCTAGCCTCTCTCCCCATAGTAGGCCAACAGGGTCCAGAATTGCTGCAAAGGGAGAATACTTTGCCTATTGAGGGAAGGAGCAACTAAAGGCATTAAACAGTGATTGCAACAACCTCATAGCTAATCAACACCTAGCATTGGCGAATTCAGTCTTGTCCCACTCAGCAGAATGTGATGCTCATGAATATGCGTACTCGATTCTTGGCCATACCAACTGGGGACAACATCCAGACATACTCTGTATAACCTGTATGCACATACTGTGTCTATGGAATCTGACAATACATACACCTTAGATGAAGGTGCCAGAGAGTCTTTGTGTGTGTCTTGGTGTAGGTTAGGTTAGAACTCGACCATGCAACAACCAGTATTCTGCTAAAGTAATGGACCCTGGAGTAAGCAGTGTCTGCCGTATTCCAGGATTTAGACTTTACATGCTTGGATGGGAGTTGGGGAAGAAGGGAAGGGAGAGGGTAAAAAGAAAGTGAAGGGATTCTCAGGGCTCCAAGCTGAGACAGAGAACTCCTTAGTGGCAATGGAGGAGAAAATATTTGCTGCAAGGACCAAAACTTCATATAAAGAACATAGGTTTTACGTAGATCTTATGTAGCAGTTTCCAGAGCAGACAAAAGATGTGTACAAAAGCCCCTTGAAATGTAATTGTATATACAAATCTTTAAGTGATGAGTGCAACCAATGCATCATATAAGAACATAAGAACATAAGAAAGGCCGTACCGGGTCAGACCAAAGATCCATCTAGCCCAGTATCTGTCTACCGACAGTGGCCAATGCCAGGTGCCCCTGAGGGAGTGAACCTAACAGGCAATGATCAAGTGATCTCTCTCCTGCCATCCATCTCCATCCTCTGACGAACAGAGGCTAGGGACACCATTCTTACCCATCCTGGCTAATAGCCATTTATGGACTTAGCCACCATGAAATTATCCAGTCCCCTTTTAAACATTGTTATAGTCCTAGCCTTCACAACCTCCTCAGGTAAGGAGTTCCACAAGTTGACTGTGCGCTGCGTGAAGAAGAACTTCCTTTTATTTGTTTTAAACCTGCTGCCTATTAATTTCATTTGGTGACCCCTAGTTCTTGTATTATGGGAATAAGTAAATAACTTTTCCTTATCCACTTTCTCAACATCACTCATGATTTTAAATACCTCTATCATGTCCCCCCTTAGTCTTCTCTTTTCCAAACTGAAGAGTCCTCGCCTCTTTAATCTTTCCTCATATGGGACCCTCTCTAAACCCCTAATCATTTTAGTTGCTCTTTTCTGAACCTTTTCTAGTGCTAGAATATCTTTTTTAAGGTGAGGAGACCACATCAGTACACAGTATTCGAGATGTGGGTGTACCATGGATTTATATAAGGGCAATAATATATTCTCAGTCTTATTCTCTATCCCCTTTTTAATGATTCCTAACATCCTGTTTGCTTTTTTGACCGCCTCCTTTGCAAACCTACCATTACTGAATTAAAATGTATTCTCTTAGAGATATGGGGAGTGATCTCAAACCGAGTAAGCCCTTGTCTATACTGACAAGTTTCTGTGCAATAAAGCAGCTTTCTGCGCTGTAGCCCAAGGTGTACACACTGCCAAGCCACTTAGAGCGCAGAAACTGCGCTGTTGTAGCGCTCTAAAAAAACCACCCTGACGAGAGGCTTACAGCTTTCTGTGCCGGGGCTACAGCGCTGCAGTGCCAGTGTAGACACTGTGGTGGTTACAGTGCTGCAACTGGCCTCCAGGAGGTGTCCAACAATGCCTGTTCTCACCTCTCTGGTCATCAGTTTGAACTCTACTGCCCTGCCCTCAGGTGACCAACTGTCAGCCCCACCCTGTAAATTCCTTTAGAAAATTGAAAGTCCCCTTCCTATTTTCTCAGTGATGCGTTCAGTGGTCTCAGTGCACCTTTCTAGGTGGCCATGCCTGCTCCACGCACCAGGCGACCCCCAACTTGGAGCAATGCCGAGCTACTGGACCTCATCAGCATTTGGGGAGAGGAGGTTGTCCAGTCCCAGCTGCGCTCCAGCCGTAGGAATTATGATACCTACGGATAGATTTCACAATGCATGACAGAAAGGGGCCATGACCAGGACAAGTTGCAGTGCAGGATCAAAGTGAAGGAATTGCACAATGCCTACCGCAAGACGCCGCTGTGGTGCTGCAACCAGGAGCTGCAGGTTCTACAAAGAGCTGGACGTGATACTTGGTTGTGATCCCACCTCCACTGCGAAGGTCCCTGTGGATACTTCGTTGGCTCGCATGCCAGTTGAGAGTGGACTGAGCCAGAAGGAGGAAATCTTGGACGAAGACGGGGAGGGGGATCCAGAGGCAGAGGATGAGTTGGAGGTCAGAGACGCATGCAGTCAGGAGCTCTTTTCTACCTCGGAGGAGCCTAGCCAATCACGTCAGTCGGATCTTGGCGAAGTGCAAACAGGAGAGGAGGCCTCTGGTAAGTGGATCTGATTTTGGGACTCGCTGAAGTGAGTTGTTGGGGGCAGGTTGCAGAAAGCAGGCTTGTCTCTCACTGCATGCCTAGTCTGAGCATCAGTATAGGCTGTTGATAGACTCCCTCACTTCACGGGAATCTCCCTCCAAGATCTCCTGGAAACTCTCTTGGAGATACTGGACAATCCGCTACTGCAGGTTCCTCGGCAGAGCTGCTTTGTTTCTTGCCCCATTAATGGTAACTTTCCCACGCTACTTTGCTGTCATGGGTTGGGGGATGGGACGAACCATTTCTGCACACAGGTGAGCTGCATAGGGGCCAGAGCAGAAGCCGCAGGCTTGGAGAAGACCCTCCCTGGATTCTCTGTTCATCCTCAGCAGCAAGATACCTTCCATAATGATCACATCCTGTGGAAAGTGTGGGGACAGGAATGATTATCAGGCCCCCCCTACACTGCTAGCTCTCTGCCAAGAGCCATGTACCCAGTGTACAGCAGGGTCCGGAAAGAGTGATTTACCCTGCCCCTGTGGCTACTCACCATTTTGGAGGTCTAGTGGCTCATGTGTACTTGCCTGGGGTCAGCCAGTTAGTGACAGGTGTGTGAGTACTGGCTGTGTTTTAAAGCACTGAATCAGTGTTGTCTGTGTTGCACACAATACTGCTTCTGTAAAATGTTGCATTTAAACTTCACAGAGCTGACCTTGGGAGCCCAGCCTCTCTCTTTGTTATCGCTGGCTGAACGGCTGTGCAGAATTAGAAAGCAGCCAAGAAGAACTAAGGAGGACTTTCTCTGTGAGGTTATGATGCACTCCGCCACTGAGAAACAGGAATTGAAGGAGTGACGGGACAGCAAGAAGAGGGACGGAAAGGAGAACGTGGCACACCAAAAAAAAAGCCACGGAGCGGCTCTTAAACGTTATGGAGCGCCAAGTGGACACACTCCAGGAGATACTAGCTTTTCAAACCGAGCAGCTCCGCACCCGTCCTTCTCTGCAGCCGCTGTCACAAAACTCTTTCCCATGCGCTTCCCACACACTGCCAACACACTGTTATCAACCTCCTGGCTCCACTCTCTACCTGCAGCATTCCACTCCTCCCTCCTCACAGTCCAGCACTGTGGACTCCCACTACCCACTGCACTCAACACCCATCCCTTTGCAGTTTGGCCCTGTTGAAGTATAGCACCCGCTGCATTGTACTCCAAAGGAGAAGGCTGGGTATGATCCCTGGACATACACAAATTTGTAGCTGTCCCAGAACCCCTCCTCCTCTTGAGACCTTCTTTTCCCCCTTCTCCCATCCCCCCTCCCTGCTGATGAATTTTTTCATTTGATTCTCTCCTCCGGTGGTTGTCTTTTAATAAAATAATTGTGTTGGTTTGAAAGCAATCTTTATTCTATTAAGTGAAAGCAAAAAGAACACTGCAAAGCAACATACAATTATGTTAAGCCCCCTTCTTGCATCATGTGCACCAATCACCTCCTAGCATTTCATGCACTGCAATCCTGAGCATAGCAACAAATATTAGTGGCTTTCAGCTTCAGATTGCTGCCACAAGGCATCCCTGATCCTTATGGCCCTGTGCTGCGCCCCTCTAATAGCCCTGGTTTCTGGCTGTTCAAACTTAGCCTCCAGGCACTGAGCCTCTGTGGTCCAGCCCTGAGTGAAGCTTTCACCCTTCCCTTCACAAATATTATGGAGCATACAGCATGCGGTTCTAGGCATAGGAATATTGTCATCAGCAAGGAGTCTATTCCCATACAGGCATTGCCAGCGGGCTTTTAAATGGCCAAATGCACACTCAACAGGCACTCTGCACTTGCTTAGCCTGTTGTTGAACCATTCCTTCCTGCTGTCAAGTTGCCCCGTGTATGGCTTCATAAACCACGGCATTAAGGGGTAGGTTTGGTCTCCCAGGATCACAATGGGCATTTTGACTTCCCCCACGGTGATCTTCTGGTCCGGGAAGAAAGTCCCTACTTGCAACATCTTGAACAGGCCAGTGTTCCGAAAGATGTGTGCATCATGCACTTTCTGGACCAGCCTGCATTAATGTCTGTGAAATGCTCATGGTGATCCACAAGCGTCTGGAGAACCATTGAGAAATACCCCTTGCAATTAATGTACTCAGTGGCTAAGTGGTCTGGTGCCAGAATTGGAATGTGCCTGCCATCTATTGCCCCTCTGCAGTTAGGAAACCCCATTTGTGCAAAGCCATTCACAATATCACGCACGTTACCCAGAGTCACAGTCTTTCGGAGCAGGATGCGATTAATGGCCCTGCACACTTCCATCAACACGAGTCTAACGGTCAACTTTCCCACTCTGAACTGGTTAGCAACCGATCGGTAGCAGTCTGGAGTAGCCAGCTTCCACAGTGCAATCGCCATGTGCTTCTCCAGTGACAGGGCAGCTCTCATTCTTGTGTCCTTGCACCTCAGGGCTGGGGCAAGCTCATCACGCAGTCCCATGAATGTGGCTTTCCTCATGCGAAAATTCTGCAGCCACTGCTTGTCATCCCAGACGTGCATCATGATGTGATCCCACCACTCAGTGCTTGTTTCCCGAGCCCAAAAGCGGCTTTCCACTATGGTCAGCACCTCCATGAATGCTGCAAGCAATTGCGTGTCGTAGCTACTATGCATGGCAAGATCAGTGTTACAATCCTGTTGTCTTTGTAGTTTAAGGAATAACTCCAATGCCACTAGTGACATGTTGGTCAGAGTGAGCAGCATACTGGTCAGCAGTTCGGGATCCGTTCCTGCTGCCCAAAAGAGGCAGAGTGCGCAGTGCACAAACCGTTGAAACATGGCGCCAAATGCAGATGGAAGCACAGGGATTGCTGGGATGCGCAATGCATCATGGGTCATTGAGACAGGACCCAGGATACCCCCGTGACTCCCCTTTCCCTGCTTTCCCACAAGTCTCAGCGGCAGAAGAGAAAGAGATGCTCTGTGGGATAGCTGCCCAGAGCGCACCGCTCTGAATACCGCTGCAAGTGCCGCAAATATGAACATCCTATTGCGCAGGCAGCTGTCAGTGTGAACACACAACAATGGTTTCCCTTCTGCGCTCTCTGAGTAGTGCTGTAATTGCTGGCACTGTAACTTTGTCAGTGTAGTGGTGCCCTAAGATAGAGCTAGAGTGGGGTTGACTTGGCACTAAATGTTGAATGTAAATGTTTGAAATATGGCCAGCAGGAATATTTCATAAGCAGAGATAATTGTCCAGCAGCCCATGTAATGTTTTATATGTACTTGGGAAAGGTGTAGGCCAATCATATACATGAGCAAAAGCTCTCAGATGAGTCTTAAAAAGCAACCAAGAAATAGGGCTTAAGTAGAAGTTGAAGCTGGAGGTTGAATAATAAAACTAGCATGTTATAGCTATTAGCGGACTGTTACCATTTTGCTGGCTAAGAAAGTAGATAGATCATACTATATCTGAATTTGGTTAATATCTCTACTTCAGATCATTGACCTAGAATAGATGTTCTGAACAGAGGTGGTTATAATCTATGTCCCTGTTTTCCTCTGCAAAAGATTTCAGTCTGTATTTCTGTAGCATCTTTAAGGATCTCAAAGCACTTCAAAATATGAATTCAGCATGAATTAACATGAAGTCTAATATCTGGGTGAGGTAGGTGTTAATAGAATCATTTTACAGATCTGCACACTAGAGTAGAAGGGATTTGTCCGGGGTGGCACAATGAGACTATGGGTGAGCTAGAACGTATTGACCCTCTGTTGTAACTTTGGCAGTAAAGGGATGATTTACCTTGGAGGAAGCATCAGATGTGCCTTTAGTGTAACTCCTGCCACCCATATCTGGCGTGTAAGGCAGCACAATGTGGTTGGATCTATTGGAACATTTTTGGGACTAAACTTTACATTATTTCTATTGCAATTCAACCGGCCTGTGAGTTTATTTTAAGGAAAAAGATGTTGAACGAGTGCATAGAAGTGATTTAGAACCAAACTGGGGCAATATTATGTATAGGGACCATTTGCCGAGCTACTGGCATTTTACCAATAGCAAAATGCCACATATGCTGCCCTAGTGATGGTCTCAAGCTTTTGCTTGAGTGCCCGGCTGGATGGAGTTATAGCTCTAAAGTGAAGCTGGTTACTTTTTTGTCCCTTCTGAAGCAAATCTGTCTCCTTATCTACATGCTTTGTGCTCCTGATGGGGGTCCTGCAGTGTCTGTACAAGGGCCCAAGCCTGAATAACTCTCAGTAGTCAGGGGTTCCAGCTTCTCTGTAAATAACCTTGGGGGGCCCCAGCCTGTGAGACCGCTGAATGTGGATGCGTTGTGGTCTCCAGACAGTACTCATTTCTCCAACAGGAATGAGCAAACTCTGCTAGACTAAAACAACCCCCGTCCTTACACCCTTCTGCATTTCAAGGCATGGAAGCAGGATTAAAGTGTAAACTCTTAGCGACAGTCCGTGCCTTGTTCTGTGTGTTTGTACTGCACCTAGCACAAGTAGGGCTCTGTCCTGCTTGGGACTCCAGGGCACTACTGTAATACAAATAGTAAAGAATAAGATGGGGATGGTCTTGCTTAGCTAGATGCAGGTGCTGAAATAGCCCAGGAGAGGCTGTTCTTACACTATTTCTAGCTAGAACTGAAAGCAAATGTGCAAAAAATAATATAATTAAGTAAAATAAATGAGAACACTGTGAGAGTCTCTTCTTGTGAGATTCCCTGTCAGCTGTACAGACTCAAGGTCTGTATGGTTCAGATAAGCCTTGGGTAAGCACCTAAACTTTAGAGTGTTTATCTAAATTGCACCTGAGCGCCAAACCTGCTGCTGGATTGCCCTCTCCCAGTCTCCAGCACATATCTGTCTAATGGGGGCCTGCTCCAATAGAAAGGTCCTTGAGTCTGATCCACTGAAGATGAGAGCGTGGGGGCGGCAGCAGATGGTGAGTACTGGTGCTGGGTTTTGTGCTGGGCTAAGCAGGGAGAGAGATAGAAAGGAGACCCGCAGCATCCGGTTGAAATACGGCAACGAGTTTATCTCTTTTGGAGACATAGTGTGAGGTGGTTCAAATAATTTGCTGTATTTATAAATCAAATAACCAGGCTGAGCCAGTGAGGGTGACCAATACGCTCTGCAGTCTTTCTTGTTCCCCACTTACGGCTGCCATAGGGGTGGCAGTCCTGGGGTTGGGAGTAGCAGTCTGAAAGAGCAACTTGCAGTTCAGCAACTGTGGCAAGAGTGATCTCTCTTTTTGTTCTTGTGTAATTCTCCCCAAGAAGCAGCTGGCTGGGGAGCAGCAGCAATGTGTTGGAAAGAGGCAAGGAGCAAATTGTAATTGGAGGGAAAAGCTAGAGAGCTTCGATTCACAGGGAAAGTCTGTATTTTCAAAAGTGCATGGGATGCTAGGAATGCAAGTCTTACCTAAAAAGCCTGGAAAACGGCCTAATCTTCATCAGGGGCGCCACTTCAGATTTTGGTGGGGGGAGGGGGCAACATTAACCATGATTCCAGGGGCTACTTAGGCACTTGAAAACTCTAATTTTTTGGCAGATAATGCAGCAATTAGCTGACAGGCGCGTTGTATCTAATTCCTATATAAAGAAAGAAAATTAAATAAATATTAGACCCATTCAGCTCTAATATTAACATGTTCTGACATCTTGTGGTAAGTCACTTAAGGGACACTGGTTAGGTTTAAAAAATTATATTTTAGTTAAGTATATTCTTACTTTGCTTCTAACTCTGCGGAGAGAGAGACCCCATTAGGACTCCTGGGCTCTAGGAGAGGAGAGGGTTCCTAGTGGGTTACAGGTGGCGGGGGATGACATCTGGGTTCTATATAAGAACATCAGAATGGCCATACTGGGTAAGACCAATGGTCCACCTAGCCCAGTATCCTGTCTTCCAACAGTGGCCAATCCCAGGTGCTTCAGAGGGAATGACTAGAACAGGCAATCATCTAGTGATCTGTCCCCTGTCACCCACTTCCAGCTTCTGGCAAACCAAGACTAGGGGCATGCAGAATATGGTGTTGGATCCCTGCCCACCCTGGCTAATAGCCATTGATGGACCTATCCTCCATGAACTTATCTAGTTCTTTTATTGGAACCCTGTTATAGTTTTGGCCTTCATAACATCCGCTGGCAGAGTTCCACAGGTTAACTGTGAAGAAATACATTGGGTGCCCCCTAGTTCTTGTGTTATGTGTTGAATAACATTTCCTTATTCAATTTTTCCACACCTTTCATGATTTTATAAACCTCTATCGTATCCCCCTTTGTCATCCTTTTCCAAGCTGAAAAGTCCTAGTCTTTTTAATCTCTCCTCATATGGTAGGTGTTCCAGACCCCTAATAATTTCTGTTGCCCTTCTCTGTACCTTTTCCAAATCCAGTATATCTTTTTGAGATGGGGTGACCCAAATCTGCATGAAGTATTCAATATGTGGGTGGACCATGGACCATGGATTTATGTAGAGGCAATTTGATATTTTCTGTTTTATTATCTATCCTTTTCCTAATGATTCCCAATATTCTCTTAGCTTTTTTGGTTACCACTGCACATTGAGTGGATGATTTCAGAGAACTGTCCACAATGACTCCAAGATCTCTTTCTTGATGGGTAACAGCTAATTTAGACCCCATCATTTTGTATGCATAGTTGGGATTATACTTTGCCATGTGCATTACTTTGCATTTATCAACACTGAATTTCATCTGCCATTGCGTTGCCCAGTCACCCAGTTTTGTGAGATCCCTTTGTAACCCTTTTCAGTCTGCTTTGGACTTAACTATCTTGAGTAATTTTGTATCATTGGCAAATTTTGCCACCTCACTGTTTACCCCTTTTTCCAGCTCATTTATGAATATGTTGAACAGCACTGATCCCAGTACAGAGCCCTGTGGGATACCACTATTTACCTCTCTCCACTCTCACCATTTATTCCTACCCTTTGTTTCCAGTCTTTTAATTGGAGTGCTTAGCAATGCTTTCAGGATCATCTAACTAGCCTTAATTTAATTACAAGGCTTTTGTTATCTTAATCACCTTGCTTCTGTTTATAAACAAACTCCCTGCCCCAAAGGCAGAAGCTGGGAGCAGTACAGAATTCATCACATATCACACTCAAGATGTGTTGCAATTAAGAGCTCTGGCTGGGGTGGGGCATGCACTGTGAGGAGACCTCGGGTACAAAACTCAGAGGGGGGCTAGAGCCCTCCCTTCCCACCCTAAATGGCGCTCCAGGTCTTCATTTAAGATCCCAGACTGCTGAGGTTCACTTCAGGCTTCAAGCTACTCTGGCTCCAGGCCTGCTGACAGGGGAGGGCAAAGGGGTGCTTTGCTCCACCGCCCTTGCTCTGCGCTGCTCCTGGAAGCGGCTTGCACATCCCTGCGGCCTCTGGGGAGGGGGTCTCCGTGCGCTGCCCCCACCCTGAGCACTGACTCCGCAGCTCCCATTGGCCAGGAACTGCGGCCAATGGGAGCTGTAGGGGCAGTGTCTGCGGGCTGCAGCGCGTGGAGACCCTCTGGGCCCTCCGTCTAGGAGCCGTTGCCAGAGGGGTGTGCCGGTTGCTTTCAGGAGTTATGTGAGGTAAGCGCCAACCCCCTGACCACCTCCTGCACCCCAACCCTCTGCCCCAGCCTGGTGAAAGTGAATGAAGGTGGGGGCGAGTGAGCAATGGAGGAGGGAGGGGGATGGAGTGAGCAGGGGGTGGGGCCTCAGAGAAGGGGCAGGACAGGGGCATGGTCTCAGGGAAGGGTCAGAGCCAGGCAAGGGCGGGGTTTGCATGATTAGACAGTTGGCAACTGTACTGGGTAGGCATGTGGAAGCCCTGGCCATGGGGGAAGAGCGCGCCCAGCAGTGCACCTGGCAGCTCGCTGGGCACCTGCCAGTGCAGGCGCAGCACCACCCAAATGTCAGGCAGACCGTCTTTGTGGGCGCGGCTTGTGCGTGCTTGGGGGCCCACTGACCGTTCTGTCCTGGGGCCCGGAATTGCTGTCGGCTGGCCTGTCTGGCTCCATCCAAAGTCCTCATTCTGGCAAGTAAAGCCAGGCCCTTCCACCTGTGGCAAAGCCTGTCTCCATTACTAAGATGTGCGTCTTGTTTTAGAGGGCTTTGTGCGATGCTCCCAAACACTTAAAGCCATGGAGGACCATTCTTGTGTAGATTTAAAGGCCGTCCCAAACCTGGGTGACTCCCTGTACAGTATAAGTGATATTTCTTTGTGCTGCTCCTCCAAACGTACTCATATAGACCAGCCTTCATGGCCTGGCACAGTGGAAATGTATAGAAGAAGCAGATGCTAATGAATGACAGTATGCAAGAGTGTAACACACATCTCAGCAGCAGGCACATCCCTTGCCAACCTGGCAAACAAGGGCTCATGCTCTGATCTTCCACATGGCAGCACTTTGCAGCTCAAATTGCAGTCTTCTGAAGGGAGAAATGCTGGGATGCTAATGCTGGCCCTTCTCTCTTCTGAGCACTGTTTGGTGTTTGCCATCGCTAATAAAAAATGTCCCCTTTCTTGGATACAACTGCTCGTGGGACGCCAACTTTACATGCCCCAGTAGGAGCAGGCAGACCAATCCCCAAATAGAAAGGGTCTTGGCTAACTTTACTTCCTAGACCCCAGAGAGGCTGCTGTAGGGACCCAGTAGGAAATCTCCTTGGCAGGCCTCAGCAGACAAGGACCTGTAGAATAATGCAGGAGCGCTCTCCTGTCGGCATACAGCGTCTTTACCAGACATGCTGCAGCTGTGCCAATGTAGCGCTTCTAATGTAGACCTGCCCTCTATTATTATCATGATTCTCTGAATTACAGTAGTTCCTATAGATCCTAGCTGGGACCCTGGGCCCATTGTGCTGGGCACTGTACATACACACAGTAAAAGACACGCTGTCCCGAAGAGCTTGTAATTTAAAGAGACAAAGAGAAGTAGTGGGAGGGGAAATTGAGGCACTTGGCGGTGAAGTAACTTACCCGAGAGGTTACACAGAAAGTCAGTGGCAGAGTCAGGATTAGGACCCAGGTCTTCTGAGTCCCACTTCTCTGCCCCATCCACTGGGCCATAATGTCTGTCTGTGGTGCCCATGTCAGTTTAATTGATCAGGGTTACTTACATCATGGATTTTTTTTAATTTAATACCATGTTAGCAAAACACACACACACACACAAACAAAAGGAAGTAAATTACACGGTGTGAGGTGGGGGTATTTTTATCTTTGCTCTTTGGACCTAATCAGTTAGACTGGCATTGTTTGCAATAGACTGTTGCAATAAGGCAAGAGTCCCCTTTATTTGCTCTAGGGAAAGAGCTGTTGATGGCTTTGGCAGACATGAACTCTGACCTCCTCCTGTTCCTCATCCAAGTCCCACCTCTTCCCATCCCCCGCTGCTGACTGATATTCCAGCGGACAGAAGTCACTGATGCAGAAATGTATATTTCCAGGAGTCAATAAGCCCCGAGCCACAGCACAATTGGTGCAACAGGATTATAGGGTGATACTAGACAGTAAACCACACAGCACTGACTCATAGCAAGCTACAGAGGAAAAGGATTGGCACCAAGTCATGTGCTGCACATCTGCAATGCAAATTAATTATCATCTATCCAGACATATATCAAATGATCAAAGCTCCCGCTGCCAGGAATGACTAGGAATTTGTGGCAGGTCCTGAAATTCACAACACAGCAGGAGATGTCGGGATTCATTAGGAACTGCAGCAGCTCTAGGCCCCAAGGCAGTGGAAACGAGAGAAGCGCGGTAACGAGCAAGTCGGAGCATTAATAGGTCAGCCAGTGAGGAGGGGTGCAAGGTGGCGACCTTGCAGAGGCTCTTGTCTGAGGCCCAGCGAACCTCAGTGCTCTGGTGCAACTCTGAGCACCTTCTCTCTCCTGTCCCTTCCAGAGTCCAAAGGGAGATGGCGATGAGGAGGAGGAAGGAGGATCCCATGAGGCCCCAGTGTCAGCGTTCATCATGCTCTTTGCAATGAGAGCCTGAGACTTTCCAGCGCTGAACATTTCTGTGTCTCATCTACCACCACACCCTGAAATCAAATTCACAGCCAGGTGAACCAGGCACTGTACAAACATGTCAGAGCTGCCTCCGCCCCCTTCTCTCCCGCTCTCTCTTGCCTTCTCCTTTCTCTCTCAAGTTTCTCGGGGAGTCAACGGATTCCAGCGTGAGAATATTTCCACCTCTCCGCTGGTTCTGGAGCAGTGAGAAATCTGGGGTAAGCGTCAGATGGCAGGTCTGGGGACAATCACTGGGTTTGCTTTCTGTATTTAGAACAACCACCTTCTAATGGCTGCTGTTTCCTGTGGTTTGTTTTCTCTGTTTACAGAGGACTAGGTTTGTCAGTTTAAACTAACGTCTCAGCTCTCCCGTGGCTGTGCTTCTATGGGTTAACCCCTTCTCTTCGGAGAGCTGCGTTTTCAATCTTAGCAGTGCCAGGAATGCATGTGCTCTGCTCTTGTGTGTTGGCAGCACCACGTTATGGCAATGGGAGAGGGAAGCAGTTTGGGGATTGTGGAGCTTTTTCCTTCCGGTCTGGTTCTGGAAGGGAAAGAAAACTGGGAGCTGGGCTGCTCTGGGAAGGAATTTACTCCATCTTTGCTCCTACAGCCCAGTGACACCGTCCACCAATTGGATTTGCTGGATGGCAGTGGTAGTTTCCCTGCAGCCCTTTCTCTCTTCTCACTCGGAATTGTCCTCTACTGGCACTCACACAGTGGGACAGGCAGTGAGATCTCCTTTCTTTCACCACCCCGTCCCCTTTCAGACAAGCAAGAATGCATGTCTCTTATGGGGATGTGGCATTTGGGACCTGTTAGTGTAAGCTGTCAACAACGCGGAGTGTGGAATGAAAATGCCTTGCTGGACTTGGCAGTTGGTGAAGAAGGTTAAAGTCACCCCTGATGATGCTTGGGAAAGCAGACAGCCCATGTCAGGAACATGCCTGCTTGCTGGTGTATGCAAGATGTAACAATATCTCCAGGGAGCCCCCTTATATCTGCAGGGACCCTCACCATACCTATCAAAGATACTTATTGATTGACTAGCTAAAACCCCTCATGTCCATATCCCTGGATTTCTCCCTTGCTATGTCAGCTAAGATCCTTTCAGCACAGCTACTGATCTATTGTGTCGTAACACTGTGTATATCTGAAGTATCAGGGAACTGGCTAACTGCATACTATTTGAAAACCATTTGTCAAATTACATTGGCAATGTACACACAATCTCTTTTAACCAAGTGATCTCACACAGACAGACAGACAGACACACAGACACACAGAGTACATGGAAAAAGTAGGTCTGTGGCAATTGTCCAGTAATATTTACTGATCCTTTTGTCCTCTTGTTTGCCAGGATATTAATGACTTAATGTACTGGAGGACCGAACAGTGAAGTAGTCTGAGAAGAAGAAGAAGAAGAAGAAGAAGAGAAGCACCTAGCTGGTGAGTGAGTACTCAAAGGTGAGGCTTGGGGATATGTACAAAACGAGGCATTTGCCAATCCCCCTTTCTGAAGTCCATCCATAAGACAATGTCCAGTGCAGCTGAATCCCTAAATTGTTGCTTGTAAAAGGGGTGCTGCTGTCCTGACATTGTATAAATTCTCTCTCCCCTAAGCAGTCTAGTTATTAATTATGTGGTAAGGCTGTGCATTGATGCGCACATTGTGCAGCACATTGATATGTATGAACAATGGCTTATTAATAAGCAAATAGTAAATAGAGCTGGTCAACTAGTATAAAGACCTGTTTGTGAAATTAGCAGCTGGGCTTCAAAGCAGCCTGTTTGTGCCCCTCTGTGGTGTGCTGCCTGTGAACATTCATGTGAACAAAATTTTGTGTGTAAGAATGTTCATGAGAGAGAATTTGGGGCCCAGCAGGTGAGATTCACTTAACTGAGAAACAAAATTTGTTTTTATGACTAAACAAAATTCCTTCCAGAGGAAAGTGTATGTACTTCGTAAAAGTTCAGCCATCCTATCATGGAACAGAAACAATAGCATGTGAGCTGGGTGACCAGTCCCACACGTCAAATAACGAATTCTGAGTATCAGTACCTAAATGGAGAGTTGCTGTGAACAGTTTGTGAACAACCCACAGGTCAAACATCTTTGTCAAAACTATTTGATGTGTTCATAAAAATCACAATCTGTTCAAAGACAATTCATGAGCAGAGAGAAAGGGCTAAATATGTTGAGTAAACTGTTTAAAACAATTGGACAGATTAGCTCTAATTGTAAGTAAAAATGCATTTAACTACATACATCCCATTCCCCTGGATCATGCAATATTTTATTTTCAAACCTACACTGCATTATTTTTGCTCCTGATAATCAAGGTTTATCTATCTATCTTTGTAGAAGGATGGTATCTAAGGCTCCATGTCATCCCCTGGGTCTGGCTCAGACATAACTCCCTGGGAGTCCAGTTAACACTCCTCTTCAGTCAATGACAGAATCTCTGGAGGTTAACATAAGATGCTACCCTCCCTCAGGGATTAGGGGAGAGCACATTTATCATCACAGCAATATCAGACCATGTCAGATCAGGATTTAAACTATGGGACCAATTCTCCACTCTATCACATCACTTTTGCTCCTGTGTATCTCTGTTGACATGAATGGGTTATATCAATGTTGTAAACATTTGTTAACCTTTATGCTGAAATGTTTCCAATTAATATTTAGTTGTTAAACATAAGGGTCCATGAAAACCCAACTTGGTTTTCAGATTCAAGCTTCTAGGTTGGGTGCAGAAAAACTGTTTGGTAGAGGATCACTAGGCAACACTTTGAATGATACAACCAAACTTTATTAGAAAAATGATTAGTTAAGCAAACAGGCATGTAAATACTATGTACATAAATGCTACTATTGTACTCCCAGTCCAAGATGGACTGGTGTGTCAATGGGTGATCAGTCCACTGACAACAGAGTGAAGTACAGCCTTATAGTCCTGGAACTGAATGGTACTCTTTGGATGTTAACTGGAGCTCTCCCTTGCAATTCAGCAAAACTACTCCTTTTATACTCTATTACAGGGGTAGGCAACCTATGGCACACGTGCCAAAGGAGGCACACGAGCTGATTTTCAGTGGCACTCACACTGTCTGGGTCCTGGTCACCGGTCCGGGGGCTCTGCATTTTAATTTAATTTTAAATGAAGCTTCTTAAACATTTTAAAAACCTTATTTACTTTACATACAATAGTTTAGTTATATATTACAGATTTATAGAAAGAGACCTGCTAAAAATGTTTAAATGTATTACTGGCACACGAAACCTTAAATTAGAGTGAATAAATGAAGACTCGGCACATCACTTCTGACAGGTTGCTGACCCCTGCTCTATTATAATACTAATTAACATTAAACTGTCCTTTACCATAACTATATTTCTTCCATCTTCTTATTGGCTCTTTACACTGCACATTATTTAAATTAACATCTGCACCAATGTCCTTCGCATACTAGCAATATAGATAACATTTTAATAAACCATTCACAATTTTCATAAACACTTATTAAAAATGTTGCTTAAACCAGTTATAATCCAATCATAATGGTAACAAAGCCCTGGGTCACATCCTTGCTAACTCTTACTTCCCCATAACACTCTGTCTCCAACTCATCTTTGCCTTTTCTCACACTAGCAACTTCACCTGAGCCTAGGTTTTGGACCCAAGTTAGCCTAACTTCTACTTACTTCTTAATCCAAACTATCCTATAGCTTACAGTGTAAATCAGATATAATGGAGGGGAGAATCAGGCCATATCCATTTAACGTGGCTCTTGTATGGTATCTAAAGGGCAAACTCAGGTACCTGGGTGGCAGCATGTTTGTTGCTGCTACACTGCTGGATTAACCCTTGAGCAGTATTGATATTACTTTTGTTATTAGATAGATTGCCTTGGTCTTACATAAGAGTCAAACATTAACATAGTTGGATAAAATAAAAATCAGGCTCCTGTTCCCTTCAAAACCTGTTATTAGAAATGTTTCTTAGCCCTATATATGAGGATGCTGTTACCCTTACAAATCAGAGGCTCCTCCCATTCCCATACCTTTTACAGTCTGAGAACTGGGTGACAAAATAACTGATACCTGAGAGGAGGTGTGGTCTGACCTGATGTTACTGAATTGTGGCTGCAGGCAGGGGCGGCTCCAGGTCCCAGCATGCCAAGCGCGTGCTTGGGGCGGCAAGCCGCGGGGGACGCTCTGCCGGCGCCGCAAGGACGGCAAGTGGCTCCGGTGGACCTCCTGCAGGCGTGCCTGCGGAGGGTCCGCTGGTCCCGCGGCTTCGGTGGAGCTGCGGAACCAGTGGACCCTCTTCAGGCATGCCTGTGGGAGGTCCACCGAAGCCGTGGGACCGGCGACCAGCAGAGCGCCCCCCGTGGCATGCCGCCATGCTTGGGGTGGCGAAATGTCTAGAGCCGCTCCTGGCTGCAGGGTCAGTCTACTGTAGTGGATACAGCAGGGGGCTAGGGGTCAGTGAGGGGCTGGGTTCTACGCTCAGTTTATATGACTCACTGTGTGGTTTGGGTACGATTGCCAACTTTCTAGTCACACAAAACTGAACACCCTAGCCCCGTCCCTTCCCTGAGGCCCCACCCCTTCCCTGAGGCCCCACCCCCCACTCACTACAGTCCCTCTCCCTCAATAGCTCCCTGTCCTCCACCCTCATTCACTTTTACTGGGCTGGGGCAGGGGGTTGTGGTGCAGAAGGGGGTGAGGGCCTTAACTGGGAGTACAGACTCCGGGGTGAGGCCAGAAATGAGGGTTCAGGGTGTGGGAGGGGGCTCCGGCCTGGGGCAGGGAGTTAGGGTATGGGAGGGGTGAGGGCTCTGGCTGGGGGTGCGGACTCTGGGGTGGGGATGAGAGGTTTGGGGTGCAGGAGGGGGCTCCAGGCTGGGGGGTGGGGTCAAAAGATTCGGAGTGTGGGAGGGGCTGCAGGTTGAGGCAGGGGGTTGGGATGTGGAAGGGGTGAGGGCTCCAGCTGGGGGTGAGGGCTCAGGGGTGGGGCCAGGGATGAGGGGTTTGGGGGGTGGAGCAGAGGGATTTGCAGTGTGAGAGGGGGCTATGAGTTGAGGCAGGGTGTTGGAGTCTGAAAGGGGGTGAGGGCTCGGGGGTGGGGCCAGGAATGTGGGGTTTGGGGTGCAGGAGGGTACTCCAGATTGGGGAGGCTCGGGGGGGGCCGGAATGAGGGGTTTGGGGTGCAGGAGGGTATTCCAGATTGGGGAGGCTCGGGGGGGCAGGGATGAAGGGTTTGGGGTGCAGGAGGGTACTCCAGATTGGGGAGGCTCGGGGGAGGCAGGGATGAAGGGTTTGGGGTGCAGGAGGGTACTCCAGATTGGGGAGTCTTGGGGGGGCAGGGATGAAGGGTTTGGGGTGCAGGAGGGTATTCCAGATTGGGGAGGCTCGGGGGGGCAGGGATGAAGGGTTTGGGGTGCAGGAGGGTATTCCAGATTGGGGAGGCTCGGGGGGGCAGGAATGAGGGGTTTGGGGTGCAGGAGGGTACTACAGGTTGTGGGGGGTTCAGGGCTGGGGCAGGAGGTTGAAGCTTGGGGTTGAGGCATGGGCAGCTCTTGGTCAGTGGTGCAGTGTGGGGGCTAAGGCACACTGCCTGCCTGTCCTAGCACCATACTGCACGCGCCCCAGAAGCGGCCATCAGGTCTGGGTCTTAGGCAGGGGCATCCAGGAGACTCCACGTGCTGCTCTCGCCTGCATGCACCGCTCCCCCCCCCCAGTTCCCAGCCAATGGGAGTGCAGAGCTGGTGCTCAGGGCGGAGGCAGCGTGCGGAGCCCCGTGCGGAACCCCATGCCCTCCCTCCCCCCCGCCTAAGAGCGTAGCTGCTGGCCCCTTCTGGGGTGCAGCGTGGTGTCAGCCAGGACAGGTAGGGACTAGCCAGCCTTAGTGTGCAGCACCACCGACCGGACTTTTAACGGCCCAGTTGGCGGTGCTGACCGGAGCTGCCAGGGTCCCTTTTCGATGGGGTTTTCTGGTAAAAAACCGGACACCTAGTCTCCCTAGGTTTACGGTAAGTCACTTTACATCTCTGTGCTTCAGTTTCTCCATCTGTAAAATGGGGATAATACAATTGGCAAGTCTCACAGGCTGGTGGCAGGTTTAGTGTTTTCATAAAGCACTTTGAGCTGCATGAGTGCAAAGCAATGTGTTATTACCAATATTATTATAAGTGGGGAATCAACCTGTCTTTATTATTGGTTGGAAGTAGCTAAAATTGTCTCCAAAACCTTGCTAGCCAAGCTGCTGGTGTCATCATGATCAGGTGGCATGCTCCTGCCATCTTAGCACATTTCCACCACGTTGCTAAGGGAAGAATCCTGGGGCCTGATTCTTCATTGCTCTGCACCTTGTGTGGGCACTTACATCTGGGCACAGTGAGTATAAAATGCTACCATTTTGATTTGGTAGCATTTTTCACCCCCTTTGCACAGATGTAGATGACTTCGCAAGGTGCAGGACAACGGAGAATCAGGGCTTGGGATTTCCCCGCCCTTATATACCGAGTCCCAAGGAAGGGCAAGCTTGGCAAATGTCTCCACAGTGTCTTCAATTAATGAGCAGTCTGTTATGATGGCAAGTGGAGAGCATGTGGAAAAACATGATTTTTTTAAAAATGAAAACAATTCATCTCCATTTTTGGATGCACCCCAGGGACTCTACAGGTGGTCTGTGTGGTGCCTGGAGTGTCCATTGTAAATGGAATGGGGCTATGAATGTAGGGCAGTGTCCATCTGTGACTGGAGGCAAGTGTGAGTGGTGAGAGTGGTGGCTGAGAGGTGCCCTCCTCTCAGCGGAGCCAGATGAGAGTGAGTCCTGTGGGTTGATCTCATAACACAAGAACTAGGGGTCACCAAATGAAATTAATAGGCAGCAGGTTTAAAACAAATAAAAGGAAGTATTTCTTCACACAATGCACAGTCAACCTGTGGAACTCCTTGCCAGGGTTCAAAAAACTCTTGCAGGGTTCAAAGAAGAACTAGATAAATTAATGGAGGCTAGCTATTCATGGAGCTATTAGCCAGAATGGGCAGGGATGGTGTCCCTAGCCTCTGTTTGCCAGAAGCTGGGAATGAGCTACAGGGGGTGATCACTTGATGATTACCTGTTCTGTTCATTCCCTCTGGGGCACCTGGCACTGGCCACTGCCAGAAGACAGGATATTGGGCTAGATAGACCTTTGGTCTGACCCAGTAGGGCCATTCTTATGTTCTTATGATCTCTGAGTCTGAGCCTGGGAAAAGCAGTGCTGCTGATGGTGCTACGTTAGTATTTGCTAACCCTACTCCTCCAGTAGACCTAAGAAGAAGAGCAGAAAGGCTACGTCTACATAGGGATAAAAAACCTGTGGCTGGTCTGGGTCAGCTGATTGGGCTCGCAGGTCTTGGGCTCCGGGGCTAAAAAGTCACTGTGTAGATGCTCAGGCTTAAGCCTGAGCTTTGGGATCCTGCGAGGGTTGAGAGTCCCAGAACTCAGCTCCAGCCTGAGCCTGAACGTCAACACAGTGATTTGTAGCCCTGCAGCCCAAGCTCTGCAAGCCCGAGTCAGCTGGCCTGGGCCAATGCAGGTCTTTTATCCCTGTGTAGGTGTACTCAGTGAGGCTACTCTTCTAGCTCTTGCAGCTAAAGCACTGGGCTGTGACTCAGGAGATCAAAGTTCAGTTCAGTTCCTGGCTCTGCCACAGACTTCCTGTGTGAACTTAAAACAAGTCATTTAATCTCTGTGTCTCACCTGTACATGAGGATGATAGTAGTTCTCTTTCTCCCACCTTTTGTCAGTCATATTTATTTAGATTGTAAAATCTCCAAGGCAGAGATTTTGTGTGTGTGTGTGTACAGTGTCCAGCACAATAGTGCTCTGATCTCAGCTGGGACCTGTAGATGCTAATAATAATATTGTGAAAACAGCTACAGCCTTATTATTTCATAAAGAAAGAAGCTGGCTAACGTTTGGGTTGTGATAGTATTAGCTTCACACTGTGCGAAAGCTCCTTCCTTTAGAAGAGCTTTTATGTCATCAGGTGTGAATTTGGCCCAGTATGTCTAAAAGCCACCAAGGAGCATGACAATAAATACTGTTCACAATAAGCTCAGGAAAGACATGTTTATGGTGTAGCCTATTTTGCTCTTAATGGACGAGAAAAGAAAAAAGCCAACAATTTAGTTTCATGGCCCTTCCCATCCTTTTGGGAAAAGCCATGCATCAGACGTAGGGAGTTTGCATTGCCTTTCTCATCTGTCACAAAATAAACCCAGCAACATAACAAATAAATCTCTCCTAATCTTATTTCTAATGGAATATTAATCTGTACGCCTGGGTATGTGTTCACATGGGATTTAGAGCATTACATCAGTTTGCAGTGCTGTTGGGTTGCATGGTGCACCCATCTTGCCAGACATACAGCTTTATTATCAGAAAATAATGAAGGACATGAAATACTAAAAGTTACAGTGCAGCAGCAAACGTCATCTCTTCCTTTAGGAAAGCAAAACACCCAACCCAGCATTTCCAAAGCCCAGGGCCTCAGATCAAGGTGCAGAGTGGGATCATGGCAGGACACCGCACTCTCAGATCCCATTTCAAAAATAGAATCATAGGCACGTAGGGCGGGAAGTGACCTCGAGAGGTCAAGTCTGGCCTCCTGCCATTAGCCCCCACCTTTTCCCCCTCCACCCACTCTTTACTACCCTGGCTGTGTAAAGTTTCCTTTAGATTTGAAAACTCCTAGGGAAGGAACCTGACAGTTTTGTTTTGTCTGCAAAGTGCTATGAATGTCTATGACGTGGTGTAAATAATGATCATGTCAAAAACCTCAGGACAGTAAACATTAGGATTCTATAAGGCTTGGAATGCAATAAAATACTGTGTATGTATTATACATACCCAAACACATGGATAATTATCTAGTCCGCCATACTTGAAATGTATTACAATGTTGTGACTTGCATCTCAGTGAGTTTTAATGGGGTTCTCCTTTTGTTTGGGGGGTTCTCTGGGATCCCTCCCTGTGCTCTCTGGCTCCAACTTCAACTCTCCCCACACCCTCACATCACAGTGACCCAATGAGTCTACTCTTCTAGCTCTTGCAGCTAAAGCACTGGGCTGTGACTCAGGAGATTAAAGTTCAGTTCAGTTCCTGGCTCTGCCACAGACTTCCTGTGTGAACTTGCAGCCTGGCTGGACTGGACGAACTCCCCCAGCCCCTCTTTGTAGTCCTTCAACTCTTTTCAGAGCATCAACTGAGGAGTCACTTGGGGACACTGGGCTGATATTTTTTCCCATCCAGTATCTAAGAGTGCTGTGCTCTTGGTCCAGGGAGGGCATGACCCACCAAGCTTGGGAGCAGAATGGTGATGCCCACAGGGTAGAACTACTCAGCCACAGTGGTGTTTCAGTTGCCATAATAAACTGTTTTAAATAAAAATAATCAAGTAAGCCTCAGACACCCTGCTACCTACCTCTCTCACTCACGTTGAGTGTGTGTGTGTGTGAGTGTGTGTATGTGTACACATATGCACACACACAATGACACAGTCAGAGCTTATATACCTGCCCTATGCACCAGAGAAACTATAATTATATCAGGGAAGCTGATGAAATAACAAATCACATGAGCAAATTTGCTTTAGGATCTGAAATACTGTGTGATAACAAAGAACAATTCCTGCTACCATTTACTTCCTTCTTTCTTCTGTCCAGCTGATCATTTTCTATGCCCGTTTCTCTGATGTCTCCCAATCACTCCTTCCAACTCTGATTTCCTTTCCTTCTTCACTAATTCCTCCTTCCTCTCATCTGAGCCTAACCCCTCTCTCTCCTTGCCCCTCCTTTCCAGCTGATCCCTCCCACTGCTCTGAATCTGCCATCTGTGGTTTTTCTCCTGCTCACTAGCAGATGTGACAGCTTTTGGAACTATATTATCTATGAAAAGCTATATCTGGCGTTAAAAAATCTGACGTGGTTTCCCAGGCAGCAGAAATGGACCATTGAGAGAATTTAAATCTCCAGCTGCTTTTGTCTCAGGGTAGTGACTTTTATTATTTATGCTTATGACATTTCTTACAGTACGGCTATCAGCCACGAATGAAAAGACTAGGGTCTAGTAGGTTACTATGGTGTCGGTGTCACAGGATATATATGACAGATTAAGGGGATGTTGTCTAATAGTTTAAG
This sequence comes from Mauremys mutica, assembly GCF_020497125.1. Classification (NCBI taxonomy): domain Eukaryota; kingdom Metazoa; phylum Chordata; order Testudines; family Geoemydidae; genus Mauremys; species Mauremys mutica. The sequence continues at coordinate 59,526,007 of NC_059075.1, forward strand.
GCTTAAGTGTAGATTTTGTGTTTATTTACAAAATCTAAGTCTTATATGATAAAAATATTCTTATTAATTTGTTTTTGGATAACAAAGGGCGTGTTTTAGTTTTTCTTATTTAAACATTCTCCTGTGGGAAACTCAAATATTATAGCCAATACAGGAGAACCACAAGTATAATTGACCACTCTCATTTCACTGTCCAAGCTGAGTGAAATGCAAAACCTAAAAGATTATTAAAGCTGATGGGTTTTTAAATACCTATTTTTAGTATATGATTTTTTATCCTGACAGTGTCCCTTTAAACTACAACCACCTATCCAATATCAGACTGTATTTATAATCAAAGCAATTAATGTAAAGCAAATGTCATTGGAAACCCCGAGGTACATGTAGGTGTACAGGGTTGGATGCATTTTATCATGAGAATACTCATACTACTAGCCAAAAAGACACAAAGGCCAAATTTTCAGCCAGCTGCTGTAAATGTGACCATGAACTCAATGGATACATATTTCTGCATATGTGAACCATACTTTTGTGTATACGGATGGGGTAAGTGCTTTCTAAATGGTGATTTGAAAGCACAATTATCTAATGTGAATGCACCTATGTTTTGTATATGTGCATGCAAAGTTATATGCTGGGGTAGATCTACTTTTGAAGACTGGTTGAAAATTTGGCCCCGAATGGAAAACTGAACATTTTAATTCAGTAGTTTGCATATAAATCCAATCATACTGAATCATAAAGGGATACGACTAGTTATTATTTATGGATTTATTTTTACAGCACCCCAAAGTGTGCTAGGGGCCTTACAAAACAAATAGAAAGTCATCGTCCCTGCCCTATCGCTCTCACAGTACAATTAGGGCCCTACCAAATTCATGGCCCATTTTGGTCAATTTCACAGTCATAGGATTTTAAAAATCATAAAATTCATGATTTCAGCTATTTAAATCTGAAATTTCAGTGTTGTAATTGTAGGGGGCCTGACCCAAAAAAGAATTGTGTGGGCATTGCTTTGTGACCCTCCTGCAATTCCCTTTTGGGTCAGGACCCCCAATTTGAGAAACACTGGTCTCCCCTGTGAAATCTGCATAGAATAGGGTAAAAGCACACACCAGACCAGATTTCACGGTCCATGTCACGCTTTTCATGGCTGTGAATTTGGTAGGGACCTAAGTATAATTATGGATGGGGTGCAAGGAGGGAGGTTACAAAGAGTAGGGAGGGGGTGCATGAGGAAGAACAAGGGTTAAAACAATAAGATCACTTGGTTACTCAGTTTAGGAATGTTTCCATCCTCATGGCTCAATGAAGAGGTTTTAATTAATAATTATTGACACACTTCTTGTCCCAGCAGAGAGTTGAGATTTACAGCACTTTATCCAGTGCTTCCCACTTCCTGATTTTTGTCAGATGCTGTGGAGCCTCTCTTTGACCTGCTAAACCCAGGGCTGTGAGTTCAATCCTTGAGGGGGCCACTTAGGGATCTGGGGCAAAAACCAGTACTTGGTCCTGCTAGTGAAGGCAGGGGGCTGGACTTGATGACCCTTCGGGGTCCCTTCTAGTTCTAGGAGATGGGTATATCTCCATTATTATTATTATTATAGTAGCCCCACCTGACCTTTGAACAGTGCCAAAAGGAGTAGCTAGCAGGTCACTTCCCTTTCCAAGGAAATCTGCAGTTCTTTTCCTTCAACAATTGTCTCCACGATTATTTCTCATTATTTATTATCTGAATTGCACTAGTATTTAGGCACCCCAGTCATGGACCAGGACCCCACTGTGCTGGGCTCTATACAGATACAGAACAAAGACAAGTACTGCCCCACTGAGCCCACCATTAGAGCATATGAGCCCTGGGTGCCATTGGAACTACCTCCAAAGCAAAGATGGTTCTGGCAGTGCACCCTCTCAGGTGCAGAAGTGTGGCCTCATAGTGCTTCTCTAAATGGGCTTTTATTTGTCTGGCCTTTCTCTACGTTGTTTCTCTGTTTTTCAGATGGAATAATAAGTCTGGGGTCTCTTGTGAGCATTTTGATGCAGCACAGTAATGCTGTGTTTGCACTTGAAAAGTCTGTATAAATGCCCTGCTGTGATATACAATGTAAGGCCCCGATCCTGCAAATGCTTAATGCACATGATTAACTTTACCACCGTAAGTTGATTGATTCCATCCCCTCTCTACTGTTTCAAGGGAACGATGCATGGTAGTAAAATTAAACATGTACATATGTGTTTGCAGGATCCAGGCCCTAAGGACAGGAAATACAGCAGTATGTTAAATAATCACTTTTTAATCACTGTACACTGCTTTAAACTGTAGCTCTAAATGTAACAACATGAATTATGTACTGCATTATATCATTAAGAGAGCATGATATTGAAGTGTATAGCATGTAAGGAAAATATCACCAGAAATGTCTGTCTCTCTACTGTGAAAGAAATTATTTTCACTATGTTCACTGTTGTCTTTGGCTCATGAAATATTTATCCAGCAAAATAATCTAAAGCTGAGGTACTGGGAAGGGAGAATGATCTTCCTGAAGTGTAAGAGCTTGGTGGGGGTCCAAAATCTGCTGTTGGATAGAGGGAATGATCAGGAAGTGTCTATGTACACCAGTGGTTCTGTACAGATAATACAATAGTGCATCCAGCATTAATGTAATATTAAGGTAGGGAAATTGAACCGCAAATTTAGGAAAATCCAGAATCTCAACTTTCTCCCACAATGTAAATAATAATATTTATTTATTTATTGTAATTCAGTAGCATCCAGGTGCCCGAGTCATGTGCTAGGCACTATACAAACACATAAGTAAAAGATGGTAACTGCCCCATCCTATGTATTTCCTATATGTATTATCAACAAACAGTAATATACAGTATTAAGGTTTAAATTGAACAAGAGAAAGAGAGAGAGAAAATTCTACATATGCAACATAATCAACTTCTGGGAATAACTTTAATTTGTAGGATTGCTGTCCTTTTGAGTGCTTGATTTTTCCATCTTAACATAGTATTAGCACTATTTTTTCCTTTTAATTTAGAAAAGTGAAGAAATAATAAAATAACTAGATCTGGAGTTCTTTGGCTTAGGAAACTGTAAATGTCTGTCAGATTCTAGAACCCTGCATAAGAATGCAGTGTTCCTTTGCTGAGTCACCCTAACCTCAGGTGTTAATACCTTGAATAAAGGAACAGAGTAATTACTTCTGATTCATGCTTGTTAGCTCTAAATGGGATACAAGAGTGATTGGAGTGTCTTTCTGAGGGAAGAAGGCAGAGGACCAGGACAGAGGAAGTCCTGCACGGAAACCCTAGGGACAGTGAAGCTTGGGGAGAAAGTGTAGGCTCAAGTTTGTGTTTTGGTGAGTAACCCTCAGGAACTTTGTTGAGGAACCTGGCAGGAACTTCATCCATTTATTATTCATGACAGAGTCTACTGTGTGCTAGGCATTTTCTAGACATTCAGAAAGTGACGTCCCTGCCCCCAAAGAACTCACAATTTAAGGACAGATAGCCAAGTAGACAGAAGTTACAGGAAGGGGGACAAAAAACAGGGATTTTCTAGAGTGGGGATTATAAATTGCTTAAACTAGGGCTGCTCAATTTATGCTACAGAGCTTTAGCACTGAGCCTGTGCTGAAGCATTTTACCTAGACTGAGCTATCTAAAATGGTAGGCCCCTGCTGAAGGCTCCCTGGCCGTTTCTCTTTCACAAGCTGCTATTTCTAATAGTATCATTCTAACCATGGCATTCTTGACAGTTTGCAACTTTCTTGAACTGGAGATACTTGATTTATGGAATTTACAGCTCAAGCAGCTTTAGGCGGACAGTAAGGTGTCCCTGCTAAACGTGCCCTTAAAACCACAAATAGAAAACATTCTAGGTCAGATACATGAAATTGCTGACTTTAAGCATTTATAAATTTGAAACCAAAGAACCAAATTTCCACTAATTTTTTCCAGGCTTGATAAAATCTCTTCAGCAAGTTTGACTTTGGTAGCTATTTGTTTTGAGGTGGTCATGAGCTGCAAGTTTGGGACTCGGCTTTTGAACACCTCAAAGTTCAAAAGTATTGGACTTGTGGCTTTAGTCTCAGCCTATTATAAAAGTAGGGGCCATTCACAAAAATCAAATCCAGCTTTGGATTTAATACCCTACCTCCCCACATCCAAAATAGCCCTTTTAAAAATACTAATAAAACTGAGCGTTTGGTTCAGGCCTATATCAACTTTTAAAGTTAGCTGCAGATAAAAATTTGGCTCAACCTACATTGCGTAAATTTTCCAAAAAAATTCTCTTTGGCCTTCTCTGCTCTAGGAAGAGTAGGACCCATAACTATCTGCCTATGCAGCTCCTCTGGTGATGGCAGTGGTGGCAGCTATAGATAGGGCTCAGGCTCTTTCTCTCTGTTATCTAAGCTTATTCTGAGTAGACTTAAATTAGAAGTCATAAAAACAGCTATCTACAGTCTCCCCCATTACTCCCAACAGGGTAGCTACATCAGTGGTGATTTATGGATCCTAGTGTAAGCTCAGCTATTTAGGCTAAGACCAAGATTGGAAAAACTCAGACTAAAAGGAATTTGTATGAGCAATGGAAAAAGAGGGGTTAGACTGGAAATTAGAATGCAGTTATAACTGTAGGCTTGGTTGCCAACCCTCCAGGATTGTCCTGGAGCTTCTGGGAATTAAAGATTATATCATGTGATGAAACCTCCAGGAATATGTCCAACCACAATTAGCAACCCTAATTGGAGCAGTATAATAACTACTGTGAAGACCAGATAAATGACTAGATCTAATGCATTTGATCTCTCTGATTCAGGCATCATGTTTCGCAAAAAGAAGAAGAAACGACCGGAGATCTCTGCTCCGCAGAACTTCCAGCATCGGGTCCACACCTCGTTCGATCCAAAGGAGGGTAAATTCATTGGCCTGCCCCCTCAATGGCAGAATATTCTAGACACCCTAAAACGTCCAAAGCCAGTTGTAGACCCTTCAAGAATCACCAGGATGCAGCTTCAACCTATGAAGGTAAGAGAGGAAAGTTAATCCTTCCCCTTCTGTCAAATGCAGTGCAACCCAAATGAAGCAACATCTCCTATGTTCTTCATCCTGTAACATAAGAGGACATTTTTATTCTGATCTGTAAGGAGTCCAGGGGAGGATAAGGTATAGGTTTTAACCAAGTTTTATTGTCTGTGAAGCCAGAGTAAAACCTCTCTGGCTCCAAAGGAAAGGTGACAAAATAGAAGTTCGCCCAGGGTGCCGTTTTCTTTAAGGCCATTCCTGGGAATGAGACAACATCAGAGGGCTTGATTGTTCAGCAGCTGAAGAGCTACATTGAACTGCAGATCAATCAGAACATTGAGATTGGCAAAAAAACAACGTAATTTATAATTTAACAGTCAGACTCACAGGCAAGGGTGGTGATGGGGGAGGCTTGCGGGGGCTATAGCCACCCCAAAATTTGCCTTAGCCCCCCCTGCCAGTACAACGGGCAAATGTTATGGAGATGTAAGGGTGGCATGGTATAGCATTGCCACCCTTCCTTCTGCAGTTCTGCACTGCTGGTGGTGGTGGCACAGCCTTCAGAACTGGGCGCCCAGCCAGCAGCCACAGCTCTCTGGCCACCCAGCTCTGAAAGCAGGACCTGCTGCCAGCAGCAGTACAGAAGTAAGGGTGGCAATGGGGCACCAAGTCTGCTGTGAACAGTGATATTGACAAAGTTTCTTTGCACCCTCTCCCAGTATTAATCAATAACTATTTAAAAAATCTTTTCTGCTTATAACAATAATTTGATAAATGTGTTTTAGTCTTAATTTAAAAGTGGTGAGGAAAAAGTAAATTCATTTTAAGCAATAGGGTTATAAATTTAGCATTTAAAATAGTGTTAAATATAAAAAATGTGGTTTTTAATTTATAAGTGGGGTCACACTCAGGCTTGCTCTGTGAAAAGTCTCGCCAATACAAAAAGTTTGAGAACCACTGAACCAGTCATTCAACTAGCCTTCAGTAAGAAATGGACCTTGGAGAGCTCCCAGCATATCCATAGGGAATATAATCCTAGGTTTGGCCTAACAAATTAGTGAACCACTTATGAATCTGAAAGGGATGAATGAGCAAGCCCCATATCTTACTGCCCCATCTGCAAGCATGAGAGATGAGTTTGTTCTGTCCTCCCTGTGCTTCAGTCAGGAGGAGGAGGTGAGGTTACACTGACCACAGCTTAAGCTAGTGGATCATTTAGAAACCATTACTATTATCCAAGTTTGCATTGCTGAGGTAAACTATAAACACAGACTGCTGAGGTTTAGGAGTGAACTAGAATAGTAATTTAGGCTTACTCACCCTACTGAATAGGCTCCTGGGCTGGGTTTCTGACTTTTTTTTTTCCTTTTCATCACTTTTGTGTATAAGAGGTGGAACCTGTTTGCAGCCAATGTCCCAATCAAAGTGGTGATTGACAGAACAGTTCAAACTGAAGGCAGAACAAGAGATGCATGTATACACATGAGAAGATGTATTACCACAGCAAGAGTAGAGAGATGAATTTGCCAGTGTCTAAGATATTGGACACACAATTAAATGAGTTTGAGTGGCCTCAACTCACCTGTAGTTGATAGGATCTTTCTTCCCTGCATTTCCTTCCTTAACTCACAGTGAGCCTGATTCTCAGCTGGTGCAAGTCAGTGTTGCTCCACTGGAGTGGTGTCAGTTTACATCAGCTGAAGATCTGGCCCAGGGTAATTAATTCAGCATGGTTGGAAGAACCCCAGAGTTGAGATAGCAAACAGGAGATTACTTCTCCCTCCATAGGAAGGTTTCCTCATACAGATTGAGATTCACACAAGGGGTAGGAGTGATATTATTACTATGTCTTCTTCTGGAGAATAGATGATTTGAGTTCTTAGCACTTAAGCTTTTCACTTCCAAAATAAACAAGATGGCTAGGCTGCTGTATAGCATATTGAGTGTATAGGGCGTGCCACTCATACAGTACTGGTGGTTGTTTGGATGGATGCCTTATCCTTCATCATTTGCCTACAAGGCAGTTATGAACTACTGCAATCCTTTTGTTTCCAGTAGTGTGTTCACCATTTATAATTGCAGTGGCTTGGCAGAACAGAGGAGGGACCCAGAGATGGAACAACATAGGTTTTACAGGTCAGGATTAAGAAGCATTAGGAAAAACTGTGAGGAACCAAAATTAAAAGCAGATGAAGAAAGGCAGGATAAAATGTGCATTCACAGGTGCCAGCTTCCAATTTTTTCCAGAGGTGCTTAACCTCTGCTCAGCCCCAGGCCCCACACCACCTCTTCCCACCCCCACTCCACCCCTTTCCCCAAAGCCCCAACCCTGCCCCACCTCTTCCCTGCCCCCTCCCCCGAGTGCGCCCCATCCCCACTCCTTCACCTCCCTTCCAGCGCCTCCTGCACACTGCAGAACAGCTGTTCAGGAGGTGCTGGGAGGGCGGGGGAGGAGTTAATTGGTGGGACTGCCAGTGGGCAGGAGGTGCTGCCGGTGGGTGCTAAGCTATGTATACATTGACAGAGCTGTAGGAGAAGAGGAGGACCTTGTACTGGAACAGGAAGTAGGTAGAGATTAAGATGCACTGAGATTTGTGGAGACTCAGTTTTGGAAGTAGTACCTCAATAAATAAAGAGGAAACTTGTCTAGTGCACTCAAAATCAAAGTTCTTAACACCCAATTCTCAGGACTCATTGCTAGTTCAATGCAAAATTTTTCCAACAAGGATATCTTAAAAGTGTATGTGTGTGTTCATAGCTTCTTTGGCTGACGGTCACAAGTGAGGTGTGGTTACAGAATGAAATGGAGCCCAGAAAACCAGCAGGAATAAAAAAGTCAGGACTGAAGTAGATGCCCACTCCTGGAACTAGTAGGAGTGTTGCAGGTCAGGATTGAGGTGCATTAGAAAAGCAGTGTGAGGAACACAGTGCCTCCCTGCTCTGTTATGTTAGCTAGTCCCACTCTTCATCACAGCAGTATATGGTTCATCAAACTTTAAGAAAGTAAAAACAATGGAGAAGCCAAACATTCCCCCCTACCCAGAACTTCAATGAGTAGCCAGACACAAAGCTCAACCCCTGCCCTTGACGTTCTCAGCCTCAGGGGTTAAAGCTCTAACTTTGCCTTTTGTTTCTGTGTGTTTGACAGACTGTAGTGAGGGGCAGCAGCATCGAAGTGGAGGGATATATCTCTGGGATACTGAACGATATTCAGAAGCTTTCTGTCATCAGTTCCAACACTCTAAGGGGAAAGAGCCCGACCAGCAGGAGGAGAGCCCAGTCACTTGGACTTTTGGGAGAGGACAGGCTCCCAGACATGTATCTTCAGAGCCCTGAGGTTGACTGGGAAGACAAATATGGAAACTACCTCAACTGCAATGGTGAAAGCAAAGCAGCCCGAAGGCAGACTATGTGGCCAGATTATAAACCCAGGATGGATGGGCAATCTCATCCCAATGGTATGGTAATGAAAGCAAAGTCCCTTGGGCCTTCAGAATTCCAAGGTGAGGATGGGCGCTGCATCCAGCTCACTTCAGTTTCGCAGCACCAACAGCACACCTATGTTCTGGTTGGGAAGAGTGATAAGGCTGAAAGAAGAAGCTCAGAATGCTGGCCCCAGCCTTGCCTGGTGGCACAAGTGAATCCCAGGCCTTCTGGGGAGGGGAGCCCTTGTCCCAAATCGAGGGAAAACAGCTTGAAACGGAGGCTGTTACGAAGTGTGTTTCCCTCATCCGGTGACTCAAATAAGTCAGGCCCCACCCTGCAGATTAAGGTACATGTATTTACTGCTTAAACCTAAATACACTGATGATTTTTTATAATGCTGCAGTTTACTTTCACATTCAAACAACATACCGGTACCTCCAGCTAGGTTAATGACAGAGTCAAAGAAGTGCTGGCCAAAAATACAGACCCAAAGTGGAAGGGCAGTTTAGTCCATGCAAAGACAAATGATAATGTTCCTCAGAAAATAGGCTGCTGAGCATAGCTCAAAACTACAGCCAGGTATACCAAGTATAAAGTGCATTTGCCTGGTATAGCTTAGTTTGATGGGCCATAACTTATACCGGCAAAAGCACTCTTCTAGGAGCTATATCTACAAGGAGGACTTGCTAGGATAGCTATGTTGGTATATCTATACTGGCAAACCCTTTCTCAGGGCTTGTCTAATTGAACAGTTAGTGTGTGGGGAGCTGGGGTGTAAATCAACCTTGCACTAGTGTGCCCACCTCTGTCTGAGTTGATCCTGCTACCACACACTGGAAGTTCCCTAGTGTGCTTTAATTTACTCCATTTTGAAATGGGATAGATCAAAGCACACTAGGGAACTTTTAGCGCATGGCAGTAGGGGCCACTTGGACACTTAGTGCACAGCAGACTAGTGCAAGGTAGATTTATACCCCAGCTTTCCACACACTGTTGATACAGACAAGCCCTAAACGTAGAGTAGGCTTACAGATGCAAACTGACCCTTTCTGGCAAGAGTATTAGGCAGGGCTCAATAGCCCTAGGGCTCACATCAGGTTTATATCTTATGTTCCTGAAGTTCGTGCTTCAGAGTGTCAGCCAGCCACCACCCAGGGTCAGGAAGGGATTCCCCCTGCAGTGTATTCTGGGAGGTTTTCTTTATCTCCTTCCTCTGAAGAATCAGTGGTGGCCATGGTTGGAGATGGGACACTGGATATGGTGGGCCAGGGTTCTGAGGTGGCACCAAACATTCTCTCTCACAGGCGCTTGGCTGGCTGATGTCACTTGCTCAGAATCTAACTGGTGGCTATATGTGGGGTCCGGAAGAAATTTCCCCCCATGTCAAATTGGCAGTGACCTTGGCATTTTTTCACCTTCCTCTGGAGGGTGTGGGTCACTTACCAGGATTATATGGTATATGTCATTTAATCATCTCCCTGCCATTGCAGGGGCCTCAGGCACTGGTGCACCTTGGTCCCTCCAGTTCTCTGCCTGTGGCACATAACAATCTAGTCTCCTGTGGGTCTCACTTGCTTTGGTCTCATTTCCATTGCTGGGTTTAGAGCGTGGCCACTGGATGGTGATGGTGGCAGTGGCCTTTGACATACAGGAGGTCAGACTGGAAGATGTAGTGGTCTCTTCTGACTTTAAGCTCTGACTCTAATCTATTTAAGCCCTACTGTTGATGGGGATGGGATGATTCACAACTATTCCATTCCCTGGAAGTCTCTTTGTTTTGAGAGTATGGCTAGAATAAAAAGCAACTGGTGCAATGGCTCATGGCACTGATAATGGCTATAGAATAGAAAACCTCTAGATCACTGTTTTCAATTCAACTGAGGTCATTTCAAAAGTCATTACCATCTAATAACTGTTTCGTGCCTTCTGTAAAATGGGTTGGTTCCCTGCAGGTCAGTTCCTAGTTATTGCTATGTCCCTTTATTCTAAGGAAGGTGACAAAGACAGGTGGGGACTAGAATCTCTGACCCAGCAGAATTGATTTGCTATAAGATGCCGGAGGGTGGTGCCCTTAATCAAATGAGAATGATCACAGGAATGTTCTTCCATTTCCTTAAAGAATGGACACTTAATTTTCAAATACAGCTCTGTGTTTCTTGATTTCTCTGTCCCCCACTCTGTCTCTTTACAGAACTCTCTCTCTCTGGGCCAGTTTCTTTCTCATTTTGTGCACAAGTCTCTCTGCCTGTCTGTGAGTGGCACTGAAAGCAAAACAGATCCTCATCTGGTGTAAGTCAACTAGCGCCACTGAAGTAAATAGAGCTATGCTGATTTACATCAGCTGAAGATCTGGCCCTAAGCCTCTGTAAGGAATGACCATTTCTGCCCTCCCCTGTAGCAAGAAAAAGAACCTGTCTGAGATACCTTGCTCTATATTCTCACAGAAGTGTAAGTGTGTGTGGAAGTGGGGAAAAATAACATGTACACAGGGAAATGTGTAACCCTGGACAGATTGACATGGGAATACAGTTGGATAAAAATGGGGATAGGTATGCCTAGACAAGCAGACAGGGAACAATGTGTAAGGATGGAACAGTGTGTGCTTGTCATCCTCCAGACAGATGGACCAGGGAACACCCACAGTTACCAACCTAGGAATGTGTGTATACATGGGGTGATAGAGGGCTGGAGCAGGAAATGTCTGTGCATGTGGTTAGACAGACATGTATGAGCCTGTGTGCATGTAAAGGCCTTTTGTGCGCTTTAGGTTATAAAAAACAAAACAAAAACCCACCTTTTTTTTGTGCAACAAAACAACAGTTCAGAAATAAATACCTTCCTGTCAGGAGCATGTCTGTGCTGGAATGCAGGGGTAGAGCTGCTATGGGAGCAGGAAGTCATTTCTAACAGGCAGTTACTTTTGTATGTATTTGTGTTCTGTGTGTGCCAATGACTTTATAGCCATGTTTGCACACACGGGTATCTGTATATGAGTGCCTGAAAATGAGTGAGTGTATGGAGATGTTACACGTCTATAGTTTTTATTGTCAACAGAAATCCTTAATAAAAATTCAGGCTTATATAGTTAAGGTCTAGTTTAGTCTCTCTCTCAGTATCTTAAGAAGATTTCTGAAGTGAAGAATTCTCTCTATAGCAGTAACTATTATCTGCGTTTTCCTCTACGCTTGCACCATCAGCTTCAACTCTCAATCTAAATAATGACAGATAAAGGTTTGTTGCCACTGAATATTTGTTTACCTATAAATTATAAATGATTGATTTGCTGCTGACTGGCAATGGAAAATGTTTTGATTAAGCTCTTTCCGGTGAAGCTGATACTGTGGAGTGTAGCTGGAACAGGTTCTCTCATTTTGCAGCTGACCACACTTTATGTTGAATTTCAATTAGTCAACATCGCCTGGGTGAGCGCTGATGCTTAGACATCTTAAATCCTGTAAGATTTATCCTTTCTGGAGCTCTATCCATTTTATTAGTGTGAGTGAGAGTATGTGTATTCTGAAGCCCTATCACTGCAAGCTGTGATCTTATTAGCTCTCATACCCTAAATAGGGTTGTGCCTATTTAGTACTTGAGTGGGAGGTCTCCAGAGAGAGTCCTGAGTACTGCAGGAAAGAGTGTTGGTAATTCAGATTCCTTTTGAGTCAGATCTGAACCAGTGGCATAGTAAGGTGTCACATGGCTCTGTGCTGCTGGAGGTCTGACCCTTCCAATGAGACACTGCCCATTTACACTATTAAAATCCCTTGGCACTTTTCCCAAAACAAAGCATGTTAACTCTGTCGTCTTGGCCAAATTCCAATTTGGGGAATTACGTTCTGCCTACTTAAATCTCTCCCTGCACCCGTAACTGAATACTTACATAGCACTTTTCATCCATCAACCTCAAGTGATTGACAAAGTATGTATGACTCATTATCCCCCATTTTTACAAATGAAAAAAATGAGGCACAGATCATACCATAGTTTTCAAAAGTGCCTAGTGATTTTGGGTGCCTCCATATTTGGGTGTCCAATTTAAGACACTTTCTAGGGGCCTGATTTTTTTTTTTCAGAATGTGCTTAGCTCCTATCCTCTTAAAGTCCGCCCCTTGAAGGTGTCTCAGGATGGACACCCAAATCCCTAGTTACTTTTGAAATTATCAGCCTGTGTGACTTGTCCCAAATCATCCCGTAGGTCAATGACAGAACAGGGAATAGCACCCAGCTCTCCTGACTCCTAATCTGGTGCACTATTCACTGGACCACACTGGCATAACATACTTCTGATCTCTGCAGCCTTCTGTTTCTTACTAATCTAATCAACACTTTTTTTTAATCCACTCTTCTCAGTCTAATGCTTTCTTCAGGCCCCAGCAATGGGGTTCTCCACGCAGCCCTTCAACCAAAGCCCAGTCTCTTCCGCCTGATCAGCCAGCACCAGATTTAACCAGGATGATTTCAGAAGCTGGTACCCCCCAGAAGAGCCCAACTGAGAGGGCAACTACATTGCCACAGGGCAGGCCATCACCAGCAGGATCCCCCCGAAACAGACACACTCAGACCAGTTCCAGCAACCTTCACCTGTCCCAAGACTCTTCCGCTAAAGGACAGTTGGCCAATGAAGACCCTGTGGTCGTGACTCATGAGCAGTTCAAGGCCGCACTCCGAATGGTTGTGGACCAGGGTGATCCCCGGACATTGCTGGAGAACTATGTAAAGATTGGTGAAGGATCCACAGGCATTGTCTGCATTGCTCGTGAGAAGCATTCAGGGCGACAGGTGGCAGTAAAGATGATGGACCTGAGAAAGCAGCAGCGACGGGAACTTCTTTTTAATGAGGTGAGGATGGTAACAGGCGAGCAGTGGACTGTGCTTTCTGTAATGAAGCAAGGACAGCAATAGGCTCATCTTTATTTTTCATGGAGGGAAGATGGTAAGGAGATGAGGATAGTAAAAGGAGGAAAGAGAAGGACCATCTTCCTTTTTAATGAAGTGAGTCTGATAATAAGAATGAGAGGGGGCATGAGAGTGCTTCAGTGAGCCTACATCACGTGAGACAGAAAGACAAATGGAGCCCACCTAGATCTTTGGGGGAGGTTTTTGCTCTATGGTTATGGGTGGTGATGTTGTGTGGTGAAACATATTTCTTACTTTCTCAGGTGGTGATAATGAGAGACTATCAGCACGTCAATGTGGTGGAGATGTATAAAAGCTACCTGGTGGGAGAGGAACTCTGGGTGCTCATGGAATTTTTGCAGGGAGGAGCCCTCACCGACATTGTCTCTCAAATCAGGTATGAAGTACAAAGAAAAGACTTATGCTACCCGATGGGCAATAGCATGACTGTCAGACCTGCGTCATGAAATTCATTTGGAGAACTTTTGTTCTCCAAAGATTTTGTAATGATCATGATTGCAATGCCCTGTAATTGTCAAATTTTATAACTGAAGCCACCAATTCCTTTGCAATAAGTGGTGGTTCCTCTGACCTAGGAAGTGGGAAGCACCTAGGTTCATAAGGCCCAAAGCTTTCTCTGCTGGTGACCCAGCATTTGAAATATTGGACATATAAAAACTCTGTGCTTTAACTAGATTTGAGTGTAATATAATAGAACCTCAGAGTTACAAACTGACCGGTCAACCACACACCTCATTTGGAACTAGAAGTAAGCAATCAGGCAGCAGAGACAAAAAAAACCCCTATGTTAAACATAAACAACTAAAAAATAAAGGAAAAGTTTAAAAAAAAATTTGACGAGGTAAGGAAACTTTCTGCACTTAAGTGTGTGTGTGTGTGTATATATATATACACACATCTATATATACATTAGGGTGACCAGACAGCAAGTGTGAAAAATCAGGACAGAAGGTGGGGGGTAATAGGAACCTATATAAGAAAAAGCCCCAGATATCAGGACTGTCCCTATAAAATCAGGACATCTGGTCACCCTAATATACATACACTGAGGACGTTGCCTGGGCCACTGCTGTGTTCTGACTGGGCCACAGCTTGAGAACCACTGGCTTAGCATACCAGCTTGGAATCTGAAGTTGGGGACACGGCTCTTGTTTAAATCTAAAATCTGTTTTACAAACATGATTTGTCTGAATTTAATACTTGTGAAAGATTCTGAATTGTCAGCCCTTGAGACAAAAATCTACTTATCAATACAACAGGGCAGCGGCCATACAAGCTTTCCTACATTGCTCTGCTTCAACCCTGAGCTGGAGGAACCACATAGGGATGAATTATAAAGTAGTTGAGGCTCCAGGCTCATCTGCTTCTTGGCTTTTTTTTTGCAAAAATTACCCACAATGGTACCACTCATTTCCGATTGCGCTCATGCTTTTTGTGATATGGACACTTAGTCATTGTGAACTAAAAGTAAACATCTTGAAAAATTACTGATAATAGAAAGGGAAGTTGATTGGTCACACTGCACTTTTAGGAGATTGTCATTCATTTAACCTGTACGGTCAAATGTGAGGCAGCTTTACAATTCTGGCTTTTATTTCAGGCTAAACGAGGAACAAATTGCGACAGTGTGTGAGTCAGTGCTGCAAGCCCTTGCATACTTGCATTCCCAGGGTGTGATTCACAGAGACATTAAGAGCGACTCCATTCTCCTGACCCTTGATGGAAGGGTAGGCTTCCTCTGTTTAACTTCCTCAGTGTCCAACTCACCTAGGTTCTTGCCTTTGACCTTTCCCATCAGCCTCTCCTTCCCTTTCTCGTTTTTCCTAGTCTCACCTTCTCTTTTATCTTCTGCTGCTGTAACCTTATTTAGTCTCCTACCCTTCTTACTGTTTTTCTCGTCTTTTGCTTTTCTCTCTGTCTTATCCAGTCATCTTGCCTCTGTCCACTTGGTCTTTATCTTTGTCCCTTTGTCAACTCCCTCCTTTGTTTAAAGATTCCAGTGATCTTCCTTCTTCCCCCTCTCACACAGGTGAAACTCTCAGATTTTGGCTTCTGTGCTCAGATCAGTAAAGATGTACCAAAAAGGAAGTCCCTGGTAGGAACTCCATACTGGATGGCTCCGGAGGTTATTTCAAGGGCCCCATACACTACTGAGGTAATCTACCGCTTTCCTAATGCAAGAGCTAGCAAATAACAATCTGAGATATTACAGGGACTCACTGAGATAACAATCTGTTCCTCTTCTGAGGAGAAAGTTAGGGCCCATATCAACATAAATACAACTATGACAGAAAACTTGGTTACAACATAGTTATTCCCTGACATGGTTAAAACATGGTTTAGTCTGGTAATATAAACAGGGTGTAACTAAATTTAAACTGTTACTGAATCTTGCTACAACCCTGCATGCATGGACAGACTCTAGCAAGGAGAAGCTTGGGACATGAATTGGAATCATTGAATTAATTTATCCTATTTTCCAGGAGGAGAGATGAGGGAAAGGGAACATTGACAAACATGCATATACATTTTTATGAAACAGCAGGGCAGGTGACAGATACCAGATTGATAAGCCTTTATTTATCCATACAACAGATAACTGCATAGTCATTGCTCAGACTATCTCCAAACGACATCATCACTGTGGCTGAGTCCCAGCCCGGGAGGAGCAGCGTCTTGGGGAGGCCAGTCTCCATAGTCCATTCAGTCTTCACAATCTATGCTAAGACAGCATGCAAGGGGTCCAGTTAGTGCTAACCTGGTTTAATATTTCACTTTTTCAATAAGATCAAAGAGCTGTCTGAGATGTTATAGCACTTGTTTTAGAGATGCAACCTTTTCTTCACCCTCAAAGAGATCATGAGTAGAGAGCAGTCGGCTACTGCTATTGACTGTGTTCACAGATGTAAAACTCTGCTGCTGCAGGTGGATATCTGGTCTCTAGGGATCATGGTGATAGAGATGGTGGATGGAGAACCCCCCTATTTCAGTGACTCACCAGTCCAAGCAATGAAGAGACTCCGTGACAATTCTCCTCCTAAACTGAAAAATTCTCACAAGGTCAGTATGTCTGCAGGCACTTTGGCACCTGATGAATCACTGATTGCCATGTGGGGACTAAGTAGCTGAGGCCCAGATAGACTGTTTATTAATATATCACATCTGGCTATGGACTCTCAATCACACCAGGACGTTGTTTCTTGGGAAGCACTTTCATTCCTGTTCTCTGGAGGCAACAGGCTGGTGGATTTATCTCAGAGCTTCCACGAAGCTCAGTAGACACTACTCAAGGGTCTCTTTCAGCTCTCAGTGCCATGGCAAGGTACTGACACCTAGTGGCTAGTGTGTAAACTATCCCTAGTAAAATGTCTTCGGTTATTGTAGCACTGCTTGCCTTATAGGATTAGATCAAATCCTGGTCCTGGAAAAGTCATGAGCAAAAATCTTGCTGAATTCAACAGGGCCAAGTCATTACAGTAGCAAATGCAAGGGTCCTTGCACCTGGTGTTTTGAAATCTTCTATTTTAAGGGCTCTCTCAGCTGCAAAGCCACCTCACATTTAAAAGAAAGGAATGATTCTAGGTAAATGATGGCTCATGCAATGAACTTCAGCCACTCAGATAATTAACCTACCTTGATTATTACTTATAGAAAATTAGCACTAATGTTCAGAAATAGTGATTTTTTTTCTAAAAGTTACAACATTTTTCTTTTTATTTCACTCCAGATGCTGAAAACCAAATCATTTTTATAGCTTTGTGAATTATCCCACTAAGAGTGCAATGTTAATTTAACAGGATAAAACTAGTAGAAATTGCTGTTAGTTTTTTGCCTTTGCAACACTAATATTAAAATCTCAGGACCAGATTTTGGCCCCAGAGAATCCTTAGGTGACACAAAGCCAGTTCTGCCCTCCTCCCTCTGTGTATGCACTCCTCCCTCAGAGTGACCCATGGCTGATGAGGTGACCCCTTGGGGGCAATTACCAACCAGCACAATTTATAGCCTTTGAGTTCTCTAAATTGTCTTGGGATGGGGGAGTGAATTGATTTACTGCAGACCTTGGGACCAGAATGCCGACCATAAAAGTACCTATGATCAGCACTCCCTCCAGCCATGTGACTTCAGCTCAGTTGCAACTGAGGATTCAGTGCTCCATTACTACAATTAACTGTTACTATGATCAACTAGTGCAGTACTGAGTTGACCAGATTAAGCAGAATTCACCTCTTCTTTCAAAATATAGACAGTTTTATAGACTAAGTACTAATGGCCAGATTCTGCCACCTGTATTTAGTTAAGTAATGCCTCATCCCTCATGTAGCCCCAATTAAGTCAGTGAAATTACTCATGCAGTAAAGTACTACTTAATGCAAACAGGCTTGGCAGAATCTGGCTGTAAGTGAACTCAAACTGTGAAAATTATCCCTATACGAAAACAAATTAGTGACATTAAAATAGATGTGTAAGTTGTGATTACTTGGTACCTACTTTTGATGTTGATATAGAGAAATAAATGTCCAGCATGTGACATTAGACATCCAGATCCCGTTGTTAATGGGAGTTGTACATATCAATGACCCCCTATTAAAAATGATTAAAACATTGCAATGGTGTTCAGATCTAATGTTTTTAAGTGTGTGCAGATTTACTCATCTTCAAATACCAGCTGTACCAGATGTCTGCAGTGGAAATTGGAGATTCATTCTGAATTGTTTTCAAATTTGCTGCCTTGTGCCATTTTCCCCAATCCCTCTCTGTGACCAGTAGGAACAAGGATTAATTTACTAAAATCCTAATTTCTGAAGGGACATATATTGTCACTTCAGAAAAAAAGAGTTCTGATGAGTTTTTTCTTGCAAACCACACACAGCGGAGCAAAGAACAGAGAGAGGCAAAAACTAACATAAATCTGGGGACAAGGAGAGACAATCCCATACTCCCCATTTGCCAACTCCAATAAAAATGAAGACCTACAGTACACGAATGTGCAAATATAGCACCTAGTGTTAACATGAAGTACTGCAGAATATCCATAAGGGAGTCCTTCCCCCGTTAAATTTTTGTTTGGGAACACCTGATTTTTCACCTAATCAAGCACAGGAATCTTCTTTTTTTAAACCTACTATTGTGTAATCTTTGACCTGACTCCATAAGTCGCTTGACCTGATTGATTCTTTTTCCACAGACTTCTCCAGTTCTGAGAGACTTCCTGGAACGGATGTTGACACGAGATCCCCTAGAAAGAGCAACAGCACAAGAGCTTCTGGATCACCCCTTCTTGCTCCAGACTGGACTTCCAGAGTGCCTAGTCCCCCTTATTCAGCAGTACAGGAAGCGCACCTCCACCTGCTGACTCTGCACATGGGGAAAAGCCAGTATCCCAGCACTGGAAATGCAATTTCTCTACTGGAAATACTACTTGTACTTGACCAAGACTCAAGCAGTGTCACACTGCGAACAGTGCTTAGAACTTGTCAGTATTTTTTTTTTTTTTTGGAAGGATGAATGTGAAAATTCCCCCCAGCCTTTAGCTGCTTCCCTTTTGCTGAAGACAATCAAGTCAGACCCATTATCTCTCAAGAACAAAACAGAGGCATTACATGGCTTCTGGAATCTCGTATTTCTCTTACACGAATGGCATTTTAAAGATGTTTGAATTTGTATATTGAAGGGTCTGCAAACTCTGGAAAATTTTAACTACTGGCTATCAAATTGGAACTATATTCCCCAAACAGAAATGTGATCTTTGTTTTTTAATATTAGTTGTACACTGGAGTCCTAAGCTGACCCAAAAGAGATGCATTTTGGGGCACCAGCCTTCTAAAAAAATCCTATCTTAAACAATGCACAAGGATTTCAACACTTTGAGACTCTCTCTTATTATTTTCTCTCATTCCACATGTGTGAACATTATTGGGCCTGAAAATGCTACCTGGAGGGCAGATGTAATGTATGTTTGGTTGGTTTCCAACTTCCTTCTTTGTATCAAACTGCTTCATTTCTATGGAGAATATATGTGGTTTAACAAGACAAAAAGGTGGTCTGTCTTGAGTCGACTGCATGATCTTAGATGTGTGGAGGGATGACGCTCCTTGGCACAGGCCTTCTCTAAGTGTCTCTCTCTCTCTCTCTCTCTCCTCTATAGAGAATGTACTGCCAGCAGAATCCTATGGCTGAAGCTTCATAATATGTAACACCACTGCCTTCTCCAACACTGACTCAAATGGGAGGCAAAATGGTGTTCTCAGCAGGAAGGGTTTAAGAAAGCTTGTCCCAGGGTCTAGGTCCCCCTGGGTACATTGGATTCATATCAAGCAATGCTAACAACTGTTAGGTAGCACTTTGTACCATTGTGAATCCTGTAACAGGCTCAATAAAAAAATTAAGATGTCCTGTCAATTCCACTGGAAGATGTTTGTTTTCTTGGTGAGAATGTTTGGCTTCCACCTCCCATGTTTTGTTACAGTGAAGGGTGAGGAAGGGGGGGGGGGAGTGGTTGTGTGTGATTTGTTATTCGCATGTCCTTGCTGATATGTTTGAAGGTTTCTGTTTGTCTAAGGAGCCCCTTCAATCTTTTTTAAAGTAAAGTAAATTTAGAATTTTGTATAAGCTCATTTATCAGTGAGATAGTCACGGTCATTTTGACTCCTGGGTCAGGTTTTAACATGTACAGTAATGTGTTTAAAGTCATGCAGATATCTGGAACTTAGTCTCATCTGTGAAACTGGGATCCCATTTTGCAGCCAAATCATAAAGATCATAGAAATTTGGATTCTTTTAGGGCACCCCAACTGCCTAAAAAATTAACCTAATTATTGAATTAGGAGGTTTTTAGCCTCCTCTTTCCCTCTACCACTTTCCCTGTTATAGATCTTGCTATAGACTTTTAGCTGTAATAAATAACTTGAAATCATCTAGCTACCTGGATGAAACTTTGATGCAAAAAATTTCTGTATTTCCAGGTATCCTGTCTTTTTATGCAAAAGAGCAGAGCCTTTTTAAACAGGCTTATAATTTGAAACTGTCTATATTTGTGAATTGTTTGCACTTGTGTTTTAAAATAAAGTAGATCTTGAGCTATTCATTAAGCAGTTGCATTCCTGAGATCTTTTTAAAAAGGTGCTTATAGTTTTGAGATGGAAGGAAGCAGGTAAGTGTGTGAGCCACAAGTCTGTTCTAATACACTCACCTACTTTAGAGGGGATGATTTCATAACTAGGGGGAACCACAGCAAGAAAGCTGGAGCTTGAAAGGAGGGCTTGATGGGACACAGGTTGGAGAGTTCAAATTCCACAGTAGGATTTGAGCTGCAGCCCAATGCTGTCTAAAAAAGGTAGA
The DNA here is from genome assembly GCF_020497125.1 of Mauremys mutica. NCBI lineage: Eukaryota > Metazoa > Chordata > Testudines > Geoemydidae > Mauremys > Mauremys mutica. The sequence goes on from NC_059075.1 coordinate 59,546,728, forward strand.
GGGGAAGGGAGGCTGAACTTTTAGTAGGGCCACACATTGATGGGACATGAAATCAAAGAACCCATTGCACTATTTGAAAAGATGAATTCCAGTTACCGCCCTAAAAACAAAACACAACAAAAGTTATAATATTCAAGGCATCATGAGCATCTGATTCTTGTTTATCTACACAGCAGGGCCGCCCAGAGGATTCCGGGGGCCCGGGGTCTTCGACGGCGGGGGGCCCTTCCGTTCCGGGACCCGCCGCCGAAGTGCCCCGAAGACCCGCGGCGGGGGCCCCCCTCCGCCGAATTACTGCCGAAGCGGGACCTGCCGTCGAAGTGCGGCGGGGGGGGGGCCCCGCCGCGGGTCTTCGGGGCAATTCGGCGGCGGGTCCCGGAATGGAAGGGCCCCCCGCTGCCGAAGACCGGGCTGCGCTTCGGTGGCGGGTCCCGCTTCCCCCCCGCCCCGGCCCCAGCCCCAGCCCCCTCCTCACCCGGAGTCTCAGCGCCTCGCCGGAACAGCCGCAGCGTGTGACCGGCGAGGCCTGAGCCCCGTCCTGCTCAGAGCCGCGTGGTGAGGGGGCGGGGCTGCGAGCTCCACGCCGAGCGGAGGGAGCGGAGCTCCCAGCCCCGCCCCCTCACCACGCGGCTCTGAGCAGGGCGGGGCTCAGGGGCTCCGCCAGAGACACCAAGCGCTGAGGCTCCCGGAGAGGGGCGGAGGTGGGAGCCTCCGCTGTTCTCTTGGGGGCCCCTGCGGAGCCCGGGGCAAATTGCCCCCTTTGCCCCCCCCCTCTGGGCGGCCCTGCTACACAGTTCTTGCATATATGCATCCCACTCATTGCTTTGTAAATTAGGTGAGATACTATGAATATGAGAAGCACAATATAATATCAAAATGTTATTCCGGTTTGTAAAAACTTAATATCATAGCCTCTGGGTGTAATACCAACTTTCCCAGGAATAAGGCATCAAGCCAGAAGGACCAAGCACCCGCCATGATAAATCTGCGTATTAAATTTGTATTGCCGAAGCATCTACATGCTCTAGCTTCATTGTGGACTAGGTGATGTACAAACATAACATAGTCCCTACTCTGAACAACATACAGTCTAAGCACTGGGTAACAGCTTAGCCAGAAGAAACCCAAGTTGTCGCTTATGCAGTATGTGTAGCTTTTAGCAGGTATTCCCTTGCAAACATGGAGCCCTGGGGTGCCTCGAGTTTCGAAGCTGTACAAAGTTCAGGCCCCAGAAATGGCCGGTCAACTTTCCACCTTACTAAGAACGCGCCCGGGTTAACCAGACCTGCAAGCCCGGCCCGGCCCCGCCACAGAACGCACCTGCTCCCCCTTTGCCGCGCTGACTGATCCAATAACCACCAATAATCAATGACATTTTACTTGCCCGTTTAAACAACTACTCGCTCTGGCCCGGCTCTGCCGAGGCGAGGTAACGCGACAGAGGGCGGGGCTCAGCGGGCACCGCTGCAGGTGGCTGCGGCCTTGCGAGGGCCCTGCCCCGCGCCGCCGGCGGCCGCCAAGCCCGAGACCCTGGCCTGGGCCTGGTCACTTCGCCCGGCGTAGCCCCCCCCTCAGCCCCCCGCCCCGGGGATGAGCCACCTCGCTGCGACAGGGGCCGGACATTTGAGCATGCGCGGTAGCATCTGCGGCAACTACCTCCACCGCCCGAGGCTCAACATGGGGCGGGGCAGGGGAGGTAGGAGGGGGAGGAGACGCGCTACCGGGCCGGGCAGGCAGCTGGGAGTGGGGGGCGCCCTGGGCGGCGGTTGCCAGGGTGACCGCGCTCTTTGCGCCGCCTCCCAACCCCGTGCTGCTGCGCCTGTGACCCGTCCGGGGACTGCTGGCTCGGCAACCCCAGCGCTACCACCGCTCCCCGGCCAAGGCCCCTCTCGGTGGGCGGTCCGCTCCCCCGGTGCATATCTGAAAGGGGAGTCACAGTCCCGTAGCTGGTTTCCCTTCTGAAAGCCGAGGGCATTTTATAGGCAGCTCAGTTGCGGAAGCAGCGGCCGTGGCGTGGGGGGAGCAGCAGGCTGGCGGGTTAGATTTCATAGAAGTCTACGTGTGCCCCAGAGGCGAACGTGTCGTCCAGCAGCAGAGCCACTAGCTTCTGGGCGGACACGCCGCAGTCCAGCAGCTGCCCACTCTGCTTCATGCGGAGGAACTGCTGGCGCATGTCCGGGTCTCCGGACGTTGTGCGGGCCAGCTGCTGCATCTCCGTGTCCAGCGGCCCTGGGGCATAGCTGAGCACTCTAACGTCCGGGTTTTCAAGGGCCAGCACCTGGAACATCATGTCCCGCGAGGCCTTCCCAGTGCAGTACAACGTCCAGCTCTTGAAGGGCTTCAGGGCACACAGTGAGGAGATGTTCACAACAGTCTTGCACAAGCCAGGGTGCCCCGGGAAGGCCTTCAGGATGGAGGATGTGAGGCAGAGCGCCGAGGTGACATTGAAGGCAAAGTAGCTGTTGACTTCGGCTGGGCTGGTGAAATCCAGAAAGGATTTGGAAATGTCTCCAAGTGATCCCGCGTTGTTGATGACGAGGAGCCGCTCCAGATCAGCTGCTCCCGGCAGCTTGTCCTGGACTGCTCGGAGCACCAGCTGTAGCCCGTCCTCCGTGCCCAGATCAGCCTGCACGGAATGCACTTTCAAGCTGGGGAAACTGGACCGCAGCTCAGCCTCCAGCTCGGCCAAGCCCCCCTGCGATCGGGCCACCGGGATCAGGACGGAGCCAGTTTCCAGCCACGGGGCCAGCAGCAGGGCCAGGCTCCGGCCGAAGCCCCGGGATGCCCCGGTGAGGATGCAGGCGGCCTTGCCCAAGGAGAGCTGCCTTTTCCCGGCTCTTTCTCCAGCTGCCATCTGCTCGCTCTGGCTGCAGCTCGAGAGAGGGGGGGGCTGGCTGAATAGGCCAAAGGGCTGGTTTTAGGCACCATGTGATTCCTCCTGCAGTCAGCTGCACCCAACGTTCTGAGAATCACACCACTTTAAAATTCAAGTCCAGGCCTCTTTTGCAGCTGACAGTTGCCGCTCAGAAAGAGCCCGGATTGGTCCCGCCCCTGCATCTGCAGCAGCTGATTGGTCCATTCCCCTGCAACTCCCGTTCCAGCCCTGGAAAGGGGGTCCCGCAGGGAGTCACTGACTGACGGCTGGCACTGGGTCCTGGGCTTGCGCCTATCACTGTGACAGCCAGTGTCACTGCTCCTCCCCGCCAGTGAGTATCCCGACCACAGGAACACCATCCAGCACCCCCCAGGTAACCCTCCCAGTATGCACACACCCCATCCAGCACCCCCAACCATACCCCCTTCCAGCTCCCTCCTCCCCAGTGTCCTCTTTTGGGGAACCTGAAATATGGTTACCCTCTTCCCTGGGTGGGTGATGCCTGGCCAGAGTCCTACCATCCCCCTGGGAACTGACCCCTGACCCTGCCAGGAGTACCCCCACACACACCTCTCTTAGCTCAACCGGCCAGAAGACCCACTGACCAATGCTGGTGCTAGCCCACTGGGGGCCCTAAAGAGGAATATTTTGCCCCTCCCCCCACCACACACAACACATACTAATAATTAATAAGGGGCCCATGGAGCTGCTTGGGGCCATAAGCAATTGTTTAGTCTGCTTATGCCTAGCACGGGCTCTGCCTCTGACCCCCCCGAGCCTAGGGTTGCCAATTTTGGTTGGACATATTCCTGGAGGTTTCAGTACATGACATAATAAGAACATAAGAACGGCCGTACTGGGTCAGACCAAAGGTCCATCTAGCCCAACATCCAGTCTTCTGACAGTGGCCAATGCCAGGTGCCTTAGGGAGAATGAAGAGGTAATCATCAAGTGATCCATCATGTTGCCCTTTCTGGCAAACAGAGGATAGGGACAACATCCCTGCCCATCCTGGTTAATAGCCATTGATGGACCTATCCGCCATGAACTTATCTAGTTCTTATTTGAGCCCTGTGTAGTCTTGGCCTTCACAACATCCTCTGGCAAGGAGTTCCACAGGTTGACTGTGCATTGGGGTGAATCTTCAGAAATTAAAGATTAATTTTAATTAGAGACTCCAGGACAATCCTGGAGGCTTGGCAACTCTACCTCAGCCCGACTGATGCCTGTGCCTTCAGTGGAGTTCCTCCTGATCTATGCTGGCATGCCTGAGAGGAGAATTTTTTGTCGAGAGCCTGTGCTACTAAGATTTCCAACTCGATGTGGACTGAGGAGGTTTGGATGGTTCAGCTATTGCTGGGAAAAGCCCTTGAAATTTTGGCTCTCAACTGAACCTGGTATGTAGCTTCTTCTAGAGCTGACTTCTGCCAATATGGGGATGGACACAGTCACTGAATCCTGAAGGCAAAATTTTGCATACAAATAATTGCACAAAAGGGTATAGAGAGCAAGATTTCTCTGCCTAGTTATCCATGGGCAGTTTTCAATAAAAATGATGTGGGCATTTTAGCTGTGCAAATTGGAGTGAAAGGACAAGTCATTATCAATACTGTAGCAAATTGCCAGCACTATTATGATGGATCCCGCGCTTTCTCCTCTTGTGGGGGTTCAGGGCACCATTTCTCACCCCTGAACTGGGCTATCAACTGTCCCACTATTGTCCCAGAAAAGGGGAGTGGAGAGGGAGGGACCTGGGCCTGCCCTCTACTCCGGGTCCCAGCTCAGGGGCCCTAGGGATAGCAGTGAACCACTTGAACTAGCGATGCCTTCCCCTGGGCTACTTCCCTCTCCGGCCCTTCAGCTTGTGGGGCCTCCTGCCCTCTCTCCGCTTGGGCAAAGTTTCTCCCAACTCCTGGTGTCTGTAGAGTCCCTCTGCTCTGCACAAGCCGGGTTTCCCTTTACCTAGGGTCTTGGTCTTCTGGCCCGCTACAGCACTTCTCTCAACTGCTCTCCTCCAAACTACTCTCTGCTCCAGCACCAAACCATTCTGCTTCAACTGTCTGATTGCAGCAGGGGTTTTTTTATCAGGTGACTGGCTTCAGGTGCTCTAATTGCAGAGGTGAAAGTAAGCCAGTACGCCATGCCGGACCACAGCAGCTTCCGCGGCCTGGATTAAAAGGGCTCTGGGCTCCCCGCTGCAGAGAGCCCAGAGCCCTTTAAATCGCACCCACAGCTTCGGCGGCCAGGCTGGGGCTGGGATTTAAAGAGCTCAGAGCTCGCCGCCGCTGCAGAGAGCCCAAAGCCCTTTAAATCCAGCCTGCAGCTGCGGGGGCCGGGATTTAAAGAGCTCGGAGCTCCCTGCCGCTGCAGAGAGCCCAGAGCCCTTTAAATCCCGCGTGCAGCTTCAGCGGCCGGGCTGGGCCCGGGATTTAAAGGGCTTGGAGCTCCCCGCAGCCGCGGGAGCCCCAAGCCCTTTAAATCCCAGCTGGAGCTGCGGTGGGGATTTAAAGGCCCCGGAGCTCCGCAGCAGCCTGGGCCCTTTAATTTGCCTGAGAGCCCCAGGTTGATTTAAAGGCCCTGGGGCTCCCAGCCACAGCCGGTGCCCCAGGGCCTTTAAATCTTGAGAGGCCCTGCCTCTTCTGGTTGAGGCCACGCCTTTTCCAGATGAGGCCATGGCCCCCCTCAGGACTCCAGCAGTACTGGTAAATCCTGTAAGTTACTTTCACCCCTGTCTAATTGGCTTAATCGGTTTCCAATCTGTAGCAGCCTCTCTTCCCTCTACAGGCAATAAACCTCTCATTATCCTGGGGCTTACATATCTCCCACCTATCACTCTCCTGCTGCCCTCTGGCGGTGCTATATCACAATACTTATAAATGATGGCTGAAAAGCTAGCCCACTGGGGGCCCTAAAGAGGAATATTTTGTTCATTTTATATATATATATATATGGAGTTATATATAGTTGTTCATTTTAAAACTTCTATGGAAGCCTTAAGTCACTGCCTGCCTAGAGAATGACAACAGAAATAAGGCTAAATCATCAAATTACATGTATTTTCTCGGTATTTGCTTCTGAATGTTTGGGTGACTGCATATGCATAAGGATGTGTATCTCTTTATCACTGTGATGGTCGTTGCTAAAGGAAGCTGATTAGCTTCAGGCTTCCAGCTAATGTCTGTAAAGTGCTTTGAAAATGTGAAGTGGCAGTGCAAATAATAAAGATAACAATGCCAATGCACTGCAAAGGGAGCTGCTCCTTCCCAGCCAGCTCTTGGGTGGGAAAGGAAGGAGCAGACCAACCTCTAGCTCCTTCTCTGAACAGAGTGTAAGGAAAGACTGATCTTGGGCCAAACCTCCCACCTGCATAGGAAAACTGGAGACTAGGAGACAAGTCCCCCACACTGTATCACTTGTTTAGAATTTACCTTTGGAAAAAGTCCATATTCTGGTCTCTTGCACAGTGTAGCAAAGAGAATGTGAGCATGAAGAGAATCTAAACCTTTTCTAAAGATCTAGGCCCAGCCATATTCTATGTAAAATAGGCTTGTACTTAGTCTTATCTTGGTTATCAGTAATTTCTCTTTTTCCATCACCAGCCTCAAGAAAGCCAATTGCCATTCCACCTTGTGCTATAATCTCATCAGATATCCTACACTAGCATTTCTCAAATGTGGCCACCGGGGGCTTTTCTTGCCGCCACAGCAATCTGGGCTGTGATGGCAGGGGGGTGGGATGGGAGGGAGTAGTCTCCCCCCGTCCCCTCCCTTGCTCATGGATGCGCTACCTTGGTGTTGATTGCTGAGGCCGCCAGCAGGGGTTGGGCCCTACCCACCTCTGGAGATACCTGGGGCACAAACTGGAGGAGCAGGCAGCCCGGTGAGTTCCCCACCTTCCCAGAGATGGTGGGGCTCAGGCTTTGGGCTTCCACCCTGGGGTGGTGGGGCAGCAGGCTCCTGCCGAGGGGCTTTGTGCTCCGGCTGTGCAGTGGCAGGCCCCAGGCTCTGGCAACGGAGCTTCCGGCTCTGGCTGCAGGGGTTCGGGCTCTAGACGCCCGCTGCCTCTCCTGACCCCCCCATCCAGTCTTTGTCTCCAGTCTTTGGAAGGCTGAGTAAGTCTGCTGTGAAAAATGCTACTTGTGTGTTTGTTAATATCACTTTTCACAACTGACTTACTAGCTAGCAATAAATAAATTACAGTGGTTTGGACTTGTGTATATACGTATTTATTTTTTTCCTAAAGCTAATTAAATATTTTAGGAAAAAGTGTGAGCGTGTGAGCCATCACCACACTCTGAGGCCACCACCAAAAACTGTCCTGAGAACCCCTGTACACTATGCAGGGTCTGGTCTGGTCTGTATACTTGGCTAGAGCTGCAAGAATGCTGCAGGAGTAAGTGATGTTAGCAATTCAGAAGATTGTATTCTTTCCACAGAATCTTTTGAAACTGTGTCCTGGTGTGATACTATCGAACACTGTGCTGCTAATGGTATCACCTCTCAGAGAGGGCATAAAAGAAAATTCCTTGTCACTTGTAATCATTAAAGTTTGTATAGCACTTTTTACACAAGTAGATCTATTAGCCTGTGTCCTGGCTGCATCCCACTTGGCTAATTTCAACTGGAGACTCATTCCCAGATAGAATACTATAAAATGCCTAGTCACGATGGTAGCTAGGTTGCTTTACTTTTCTCCCTAAGAACTGTTTATGGTGTTGCAGACACAGAATGTATTTTGCATTCTGCCTCAGATGTAGTGTCATTTTAATAGTCAGCAAGTGATCCTAATATACATAGTCTGCAAAGCGCATTTGGATCTTTTCGGAAGAGGGGTGCAACAGTGTACCTTAAATGCATTCCCTGTGTTTCATCCAGCTCTCTGTATAACCTGGCTCTCAGGGAAGCTATGCTGCTGCTTCATTTTATGACTGAAGCTCCACAGTAGAAACTTGTGCAGTGCAGTGACATGAGTCATGCTCTTGTTTTTTCTCTGCTTTTAAAAAGTGCTATTTGTATCCCATAACATTAAACATAACTCCTAAAATTACTTTCTCATATATCACTGAGCAGTCATATCCTCCTTCAGCCTTGATTGTTTGGAAAGGCAGATAGCTCCTCCTTCAAGAAACCTCAGCGAGACAGGCTCTGGCAAGGAGTGGAATAATACCAAAGAAAATTGGTCATTTTCCCTAGTGTTGCCACCCCAGCAGAATGTCATCCCCAGCCTTGTATCAACTTGTCAAGGAATTAATAAGCAACTTGGATATGATGACTAATGGAATTAAATGAAAAGCAGAGGAGGGTATTGGCTACATGTTTCGACCATGCAACTTTACCCTCAGAAATCTTGCAGCCAATTTCAGGGCTCCATGTGAATAGTATTGTGGAAACAGTACTAATGATAAGGTGTGGTTGGGAAACACAGTCAGCATAGTTGGAAAGATCCCTGGGACTGATGGTGAAGAGAATGGAAAGTCTCTCAGGGACCAGCAGGTAGTTCTGTTTTGTTTTATTCACTTTTGTCTTGGAAGACAAAAAAAGAAGAGTTGCTGCCCCTCCTGTACTGTTCTGGCTCTTCGTGTATGTGAGTGACGTTGGCCCGTACAAAGGACAAGTGACCTGTTGCGTCTGCTAGCTTAGGAATTAGTTCTCCTTTAGTTCATGGGGTAGAAGCCTGTGTTTTGACAACTGAAGGACCAGTGTTCCAGTCCTGGCTTCTCACTCGTGTGCATCTGTAGATGTGGATTTATTACCCTCTGTTCTTCCATCTCATGAATGGTACAGGAGTGAGAGCTCTAAAGTAAAACTGCTAATCTGTGGCATCCTTAGTAAAGCTGGCCTCTCTCTTGCAGCAGTCCCACTGTTTACTGGTGGGATTCTCCATTTCCAGGTCTAGCCCCAGGTGTAGAGGGCAGAGCACTAATTAACATGTTCTTAATTTCAAAACAACCGATGCTCTCAGATTGAGCTGTTTTTTGAGTGAAAATAATAAACTGCTTCCTGGTTCTAGCTCCACCCCACTGAGGTGTGCCTTAGGTCCTCAAGCCTCAGTGGTTGAGTGAGGTTCCAGCAGATGAGAGGGAAATCGTTCCAGAAAAGCAAAGGAATTGGTCTGACTGGAAAGCAATGAGGCTGTTACTGCTTTATTTATATTAACATGAGGTACCAACCATGGATTGTGAAAAGCACTGGTCTCAGGAGGGGTAGAGCTATTATTATTATTACTTGTAGTGCCTGGCGTTCCATTCTGATGGAGTCTGCTAAGCCACTATGATGAAGCATGAAGGGATAATAAATATGTGATACATACCTACACTGGCATCAGATCTGCTTTGTAATTCAGGGGTGTGGGGGAGAGAAGGCAGCAACAGAGAAATCCAATTCCAGTCTTTCCCAGCAGCTATTCCTGTGAACCAGTGATGCAGAGAACGTTGGAGTAAAGCAGAGAAAATGGAGTAAAATACTGAGTTTATTGGCGTAGTGTTGATAATCAATGTTCCAACATACGGAATCAGCTAAAATGTTTCTTTTGTGAACTCCCTTACTGAACAGCTGTGACCCAGGTGCACAGCTCCCTATGACAGTGCAGTCAGAGGCGGATCCCCACTGCTCATTCTGACAGAAAATTCATCTTCATCCAGGTCAGTGTTTATTGGCTCAGTTCTCTGGAGTGCTCCAATCAGCATTTAAGAGCAATCTGGTTTTAGTATTCCCATACCAGGTTAGTCTATGAATTGTATTTGTATGTGTATGAAGTATAGGAAGACACAGATTGGGGTTAGCATAGTAGGATCTGCCACTGAACATTTACTTCAACATATCTGTGTTTATTTGAGAGAACAGGAGGTCCCTCTCACATACACTGTCACAGCATGGGCCTCAGTTATCTTAGCCCCTCCGAACTTCTTGTTACCCCCAGAGTGTATGTAAATGAGTTGGGGGGGCACAGTTTAATGTGTATAAAAGTATTTAAAACTATGTTCATTTGGATAGCTGAATACGACTTTCTGAATGCCCCACTGCACCATATTTTGATATCTAACAGTGCAATGCAGGACCATCGATTTAAGATAACAGACAACGCTGGTTAGTCATATGTAAGTTGTAGTTATAATCAGGGTTTGGAACAATCACATTTTTTAGTTGCTCCGCTCCAGGCATAAAACCTACTAGTCCGCGCTCCAGCTCCGGGCTGTGCTCTGAAGCCCTGGTTATAATGACAAAACTCCTTTGGTTAATAAATAAAAAGTTTTTTTAAAAAATCAGACAATGCTGGTGGCTGGATGTTTGTTTTTATTTGAAAACATTTTAAAAAAGTAAGCACAAGTTTACAATTTCATGTTGACTTGCACATTTAGTACATAGTTCTAATGAGCAGCCAACAATTAGTATTATAAATTAAAATATATACATATAAATGAGATGCTAATAACAAATACCTATTACTATTGGGGGAAAAAAGGTGGCAAGGTTTGGAGTTTGTGCACATTACAGATTTTGTCAATGTATCTGATTAAAAAGTAGCCATGTCTCTGTAAGTGACATAAGTATAATTATTTTAATACCCATAAGTTTTATGGATAACCTATCTCATGTTTTACTAAACTGTTTATTAACAAAGGGGATCAATAATTATGCCATCTTTACAAGCCAAAAAAGAAAGTCAGAATTCATTTCATTTGTTTATTCACAATATCAGTACAGTGAGATCTTAGGGTGGTGCATTATATTTGTTGGCTGAGATGTCTGGCTATGGCACAAGGCCTGTTTTAATGGCCCAGACAATTTTTTTCTACATATTTGGGCCTGCAAACCAAAAAATCTGCCTTCCACAGCCCACTTTGGCTTGAGGGCTGTTGATGTTCATGAACTGGACCATGCAATGGACATATTTGCAGCCTAGCACAATTTAGTGTTTTAAAAAAACAGATGATCTTGGCCAGTGATGCAGCTACATTTTTAGGTGATTTCAGTTAGTTCCTGAATGTGCATGGGAGCTGGTTCTGTGATGAATGAGGTGCTGGTTCTGAGCAGGCCTGGCTGTGATCCAGGGAAGGGACTATGAAGACTGTAAACAAGGTTTGTTTTTTGCTGCTGCTGAGCTGACAGTAGCTGTACATGTACCTAACACGCACACATATATCAAGTAGCTGGTCGTGAACATGGGAAACAGCAGTGACTTCAGCGTAGTTTATACCAACTTTTTTTCTAACTCCTTCAGTCTACTTCTGTTTGATGTGAACTGTGACGAAGTAAACTGAGTTGGGTTTTGTTAAGCTTTGGTATTGGCCAACTGCAGCACATTTCCAGATTCACCCATGATTAATATTGCTGCCATAGTCATTTCTGTAGGCATATCAACAGAAAGATCCTTCTGTCTCTTGGGACTCCCTTTTTTTGGTATAACTAGACATGAACCCAAGAGGCAGAATTTGGATCCAGATAATGAAAATCCTTCAAGTTCTGGGATGCCCTCTCCAGCTGGAACTGCATTTTTAAATTAAATATAACTGTGCGTCTTTGTTGGAGTTCTCTCATTACTCAGGTTCATGAGAAGGAAGCAAGAAAAAGAGTAGGTGAGGATAACCCTGGACCCTTGATTTAAGGATCAAGAATGACATTCTAGTGGTATAAATTGCTTTGATGTAAACAGAGTTATCAATAGAGTGTGGAAGTCAGTGGACCACTGCTATCTGGGAAGGATTACATGCCTAAGAAACATACTACATTAAGAATATCCTTCCACTTAACTAAAACTTTATTTAAGAAATGCACAGTGGGGTCAGCATCTCAGCCAGCAACATGGAAAATAACAGAGCTGTGAACATATATAACCGAGACCAATGGAAGCTTAATGTTCCTGTCACATACCTGTACTCTATTCCATTCCCACTAGTTTGCCCCACACTCAAGAAAAAAGTGTCAGAAGTGTTATAGAAATGTGTTTTATTTTCCAGAAAATAAATATGTCACAAATTTACTATACACAATCCCACTCCTGTTATTTAATAATATCAATGCACATCTCATGCAAATGCAGTGCTACAGAGGAGGTACATTATCTCCTTTACCCAGCCATTAAACCAGATTTAGAACTTCTCTGTAGTAGCAAACCTGAGCTAATTTCATGTCTATCTACATTTTGTAATGCATTCATCACGGGAATATCCACCATTTTTGTAGAACCACTAAAGCTAAGCCTGCTGCTCCCTGCCTCTCCAAACAAGATACAGACCCGGAGAGAACATTTCTACAACAGTGTAGAAATGTTGTGGGAACGGCACTTGATGTCATAAAAAAAAAAACAGAACATGGGGAAAAGCAGCAGTCCTACAGAAACAGTATGGGAAAGTGTATGCTTGTCCCACTTCCTTTCATTAAGTCTCGCTGTTTCCAGATGAATGACTCGCAGGACTGAATGACTTATCAAGAGATAAATGCAGTAGCATTACCACATTATCATGTAATAATGTAAAGATTATTGCTTCCAATAGCATCAACTGCACTGCTTTCACAAGATAACGTGTATCAAATCAGCAATGTTCATAAATCTCAATTAATTGCTGTACGGACCAGGAAAAGAATTGGGGGCAAGTGTGCAGAAATCCTGGAAACAGACATTGTAGCACTGGCATTAGGGTTATTTGCTGGCCCTGTCCCAGTCCCTGGTGTAGGGGTTGTGTCAGGGCAAAGAGGGGGCATGACGAGAATGCACTGAACTATGCTATTCTGTGCTTTCCTGCATCCAGAGGCTGAGGCGGTTGCTCGAATTTCAGAGCCTTGAACAGTTGTAGAATACAGGGCATGCAAGTCACCTTCCACACATCCTCACCCCCCACTCTCTTCCTGCCCCACGCGCAGAAATGAGTACTGGTAATATGGCCCATGATGTTTGGTTTTGTTCACCTTATGCTAGAAAACTTTGTATTATCTAGAAGTGAAAGTAACTTAAAGGATTTACCGGTATGCCGGAGTACTGAGTGGGGGCGTGGCCTCAACTAGAAGAGACGGGGCCTTTCAAGTTTTAAAGGCCCTGGGGCTCCAGCTGTGGCTGGGAACCCCAGGGCCTTTAGATCACCCCAGAGCTCCCAGCTAAATAGGCGGCTGGGAGCCCTGCGGCTCAGAGGTGAATTAAAGGGTCCAGGGCTCCAGCTGCCGTGGAGCTCCAGGCCCTTTAAATCACCGCGGGAGCCCTGCTGCTGCTACCCCGGGGCAGCAGGACTTGGGTGGGGATTTAAAGGGCCCGGTGCTCCTGCCACTGCAGGGAGCCTTGGGCCCTTTAAATTCCCGCCGGAGACTGAATGCTGGGACCCCGGGGCTCCTGCCACTGTGGGGTAGCGGCAGTGGGGCTCCAGCAGCAATTTAAAGGGCCAGAGGCTCCGGCCGCTGTGGGGCGCCCCAGGCCCTTTAAAGTGCCGCTGAAGCTCCAGCAGTGGGGCTTGGGTGGTGCTTTAAAAGGCCCAGGGCTCTCCGCAGGGGCCAGAGCCTCTGGCCCTTTAAATAGCTGCTGGAGCCCTGCAGCCGCTACCCCTCAGTGCTCTGGCTGCCAGAGCTCTGGCGGTGATTTAAAGGGCCGAGGGCGCCCCACAGCAGCTGGAACTCTGGACCCTTTAAATCATCGCCGGAGAAGCCGGTCTGGTCTGGCACAGTGTACCGGCTCTTGCCAGTACGCCATACCATACCGTACCGGCTTACTTTCACCTCTGGTATTACCCAAGAGCAGCAGCAGCAGCAAATGGACACCAGGTCTCAGACAATCTAAGGGTCACATACTCCCATTTGCAGTCAAAAAATGCAGAAAGTCTTAAGGTCAGGACTAACATACTTCAAAATTAAGCTGTGTAACTGAAGATCTGTATTATGCCCTTCAGTCTGCAATTAAAGTTAGAAATAACTACTGAGGAAGTCAGAAATCTGCAGCTACTGTAGGGAAGACGCTGCAGACTGCACTGTTACACACAGTGCATGGCAGCATGTGTGCCAAAGGGTAAACAGCATAAAAAACCTCCTCAAGCCCCTAGCAAGCTGAGATAAAGGCCACAAACCTCCTGTGTAGCGTACATACTGAAGGAGTTTCTCTTCTCTGATTCCTCCCACACTGTATACTTCTTCAGACTGCACCGCCTGCGGGAGAGTTTGCCGAGCTTTTGTTCTAATACATTGGTACAGACGCATAGTGAATAGGAGGTTTTAGCTTGTGCACAGAATTTTGAGGCAGGTTTTGAAACAAATTGCTGTACTTTTTGGTAGGCCAGCCAAGGGAACTGGTGGCCTTACGTTACGAGGAACATTCATGGAAATGCTGTTTATTTACCCTTAAAATAAATTAAAAGTTTTCAAAATTGTGACTGTATGCTTCCATAAGGGCCCCAAATGTGGAGTTATCATAGCTTCATTAGAGAATCTTGATGGGGCTCTGTAGAAAACTTTATGGAATGTCCACAGAGAATTGGACAGGAGTTCTCTAGGTTATTTTGTAGTAATAAATGGGAGAAATGGTGCATTTCTCTGCATAATTTCTACAGGTATTAGAGAGCCCTTACAGATTTTCTGTCTATACATTCTATGAGGGGTCAACCCAAGTCTAAATGGGTCCCATAAAACCTGTCTGTAGAACCACCAGCTTCCAAAAGATACAGCAGAAGTGAAAAATAGTCACTAGGAAAAAGAAGACATTTAAACAAAATCTAGAAAACTGATCATAGAGTACTCTCCTTCCATTTCCTAGGGGGGGGTTTCCACTGCAATTTATCTAAAATCTTGTGTGAACACCAGCTTAATGCTCTTTGAGACTCTTCTTTCCTCTGCCAATAGGAGAAATCCATGGAGCCAGCACTATTCTGTTTGAGAGAGGGAAAATGGTGCACTGATGGCATGAGGTTCTTTAAAGTGACCTTCCAACTCACTTCTAGTTTGTGGAAGGGCTTCCTATAAACAGAATAAATTTGATGAAGTCTGAGATAATGAAGACAAGCTAGCTGTGTCAGAATTGCCAGTCATGAAGCCACTAATGCTCCGGAAATACCTGCTACTAATGTCACACCCGCACAGCCCTGTCCCTCTCACAGCCTGCAAAGAAATCTTCCACTCCACACTCACACCTGTGACTCTTCCCAAAATGCTTTGTGATGCTTGCAACGAGTTAGCAACATGCAGTGCAGATCTGCCTTCCCGGGGGACCCCCAGAGGGAGGGGGCCTTGGTGGTGTGACACTAAGCCGGAGAGGAAGACAAAGTGTTTCCTACAGATCAAACCTCCCATCTATGGGTGATCCCATAAAATCTCTTCTCGTCCACATTTTGAAAGACAGCGAAGAAAGTAATAAGTTTCTGGTGAACTTCAGCAACCCGGGCTGGGAAGGATGGTCTTCTGAGTAGATTATGTCCATAGCTTTACTGTAGCCCCTATTAATGTTTGAAATGAGCTTCCAGAAGCAGAGTAAGGATTAGGAGAAGCATCTCTCATAATCTGCTTTCCCGATATTGGTCAGACAACTCAACTTTTTGGGTCTGAGCTATGGAGGTCTCAGCCATGGATGTCTCAAGACCTGATATCTCAGCTACAGGTACCTTTCCTTCTGATTGGTCCTTAGAGCCTTGTTTTCCTTCACTGCTAGCGTTCAGGGCTTCTTCCTTCTTGATTTTAGCCTCCAGAGGGAAGCAGACCTTCACACAGTTCCTTACCAAATCTTGTACCTCCATGCTAAGGGTTTTCATTTTCTCCTCATACTCTGCCAAGGCATCCTTCTGGAGCTGCAAATAGGAAAAAAAAATTAGTCACTCAGTAAATGAGAGGCATGTGTCCTGGTGTCACTCTTGGAACACAGAAGAAGCAATGTAAAATTCGTTCCAAACTGGGTTTTTATAGAATTCTTAATTTGAAAAGTGAATTTAGTGCTGGTGAGAGGGCTGGGATTTTAGCAGTGGAGGCTGAAATTCTTTAATCACAGAACACATACATTAAGGCAGTGACTGTGTAAACTTCTCATCAGAGTCCTATCATGTCTCAATCCTGTTTTGGGAGGCTCATCTTACAAGGGGAGAGAGCAATTTATTGTCCATAGCAATTTATTGTCCATCTTGGCCTCTCTGGTGAGGACTGTAATAGGGGTGCCAGTTATAATTGTATTTTTTATATTTGTACCATAGTCTGCTGAAAAATTGAAGTGTGATCACTAACTCACTTCACATAGGCTATCAAGAAGCATTCCAGATAGTAATAATTTTTGGTCTCTATCAAGGTTGGCATTGATGCAGTGACCTAGAGATGAGCTCCATGTTCTCCAAATCATACCATTTCTGTGTAACTTGTATGGGATGTGTCTGAAGTGGGGACTAATCATATGCAATATGTGTACATGGAACTGATACTATACAGGGTGGTGTTATCAGAAGGGAGTTCAGAAAGAGGACTGGCTCTCACATTAAGTCCTGGATTTACTGTACAGAGTGACCATATTAAATCCTGGATTCTTCTTTGCCTTTACCTGGCTTTCTTTCTCCTTGATCTTTTCCAAACAACCTGCCTGCTTCTCTTCCAGTTTCTCCAGATACTTGGTCATCTTTTCTGTCATCTTCAAGGAATAAAAAAACAAATTTAAGTTTTAAAAGAGACATTTCTTAGCGGAGCTGTATAAACATTGCAGAGAAAGTTCAGTATGGCCAAAGCTGTATGTAACATGCTTATAAAGTGCGTGTCACATCCCCGTCTAGCTCTACTATTTCTGCCAGCTAATGGAGTTACTCTGTTAGTAATCAAGGTGCTGTGTTCAAAAGCTGGTGATGACCTATAATGGTGGGGAGATTATTGCATGAACACACAATATATACCATGGCTGGATCTGCTCATCACAACTGATGCTCCTCCATGTACTGTATAAAGTGTGCTCAGAAGAGCCCCATGTTTGCAAAGATTTTTCACACATGCTTAACTTTAAGCACATGAATAATCCCAGAAATACTGGGACATAAAGCCATGTCTCTGAATAGCCATGCTAGAAAATTCTTTCCCTTCAGCATCCTGCTAGGTGGATTTACAGAACCCTGGAGAAATCTCTTTTGTGATGCACTGTCTCCAGCTGGCAGGACCTACAATCCTTAGCAAGATTATAGCTGTCGTCACACTATCACAGAAAGCATAGTCACTAAAGATTTGGATCTGCATATACCTTAAGGATCCAGTGCAGCAGGACTATATACCTAAGGCCTGGTCTACACTACGGGGGCGGGGGGGAGGTTGCGAACTAAGGTACGCAACTTCAGCTACGCGAATAGCATAGCTGAAGTTGAACTACCTTAGTTCGACTGACTTACCCATCCAGACGCGGCGGGGTTGAACTCCCCGGCTCCAAAGTCGACTCCGCCACCGCCGTTCGCGGTGGTGGAGTTCCGGAGTCGACCGGAGCGCGTGGGGAGTTCGAACTATCGCGTCTTGATTAGACGCGATAGTTCGAACTCCAAGAAGTCGAACTCACCGCGTCGACCCGCGCGGTAAGTATGGACCTACCCTAAGAGAGCTCAATGTTTGCACAAACCAGTGACGCGCACACAGTACGTACACAAGACAACACCACCTTGGAGAGAACAAAGATGCTGCAGAAGGTTTCCACAGACACACTTACCAGTTTGACCATCTGCACCACTTCTTGAATGTGTGAATTATTAATTTCTCTCTTTAATCTTTAAAAACAGAACAACAGCAGATATTAGTAAAAACAAATCCTGTCTATCTGTTCTCTTTATCCAAGGCACCAGTTAGTCAATGTCAGTAAAATTACCATAAATTCTCATGTTTAAGATAGGGTCCATATAGAAAGACCGAATTGTATTTATAACCAGGAAGGATATTACATTGTATATAAATGTGTAGCGTAGGTAAAGAGTGTTAGGAAAAGGCTGCATTCCCAGCCTTCATCTGAAAAACTGAAATGGCTGGAAGATATTGAGGCTTCTTTGCTACCTTAATGATTAAGAGACTAAGATTAATAAGAGAGCAGAGCCTCTAGGATAGTGGAAAACACCAAAATGAAGGTACCAACCATACCAACTTGTGGTAAGTCCATAGGGAGATTCTTCTCCATGTAAGCACACTGCTCTAGTCAAGGCTTTCCAGCCTTAAGAACTACAGCAGAACGCTTTCATCCATTTGTAATGACCTCAGGGGGTTTTCATATGGACTCTTTGGGTTCGATTCTGAGAGATGTTGAGCACTCACAGCTCCTACTAACTTCAAAGGGAATTGCAGGTGGTCAGCTCCTTTCAGGATCAAACCATTTCAAGTTGTACTATGTGGAGCTGATCTTCCCCTATAACACTATGTGTATGGAAGGCGCTGCAGAGCAGTGCAAGAGCTGAATGCAGACTGCAGCAGTGCCCTTACTATCATGTCTAGAAATCTGGCCTCTCAGAGCTTGTGTGCCTGTTTACCAGAAGGTGATGGCAACAGGGAGAGGGATGGAAATCCAGCCCACATGAAGACAGACCAAAGCTGGAGCAATACCATCCGATGAAGTGGGTATTCACCCATGAAAGCTCATGCTCCAAAACGTCTGTTAGTCTATAAGGTTCCACAGGACTCTTTG
Source organism: Mauremys mutica (assembly GCF_020497125.1). Classification (NCBI taxonomy): domain Eukaryota; kingdom Metazoa; phylum Chordata; order Testudines; family Geoemydidae; genus Mauremys; species Mauremys mutica. The sequence continues at coordinate 59,565,182 of NC_059075.1, forward strand.
CTGCTTTTACAGATCCAGACTAACACGGCTACCCCTCTGATACTTGACACCATCCTGGTGAGGGTACCTGAAATTAGGCTGATAAGGGAGCAAGGTATATTGGTTTGCCTTCCATGTCCAATTTAGTGGTGGTTACTGACTGCCTAGTGGTGATAAAGACCATATTGCAATGGAGTTCTCTGCCTGGGATTGTTCTCTGGTCTGTGCAGACCAAGCCCTAGGATCTCCATCCAGTACCTCTCCTGAGCAGTCTTGTCAATGGTACTCTTGGTCATGGCTTGAATTCGGTCCAGTCTCTTTGCCTCCAGCTTCTTCTTTATCTCTTTAGTATCACTGCAGAGATGAAGATGTCATGAATGACGGGACCAATAACCATCAGACACTCTCTGTATATGAGCAACTGGTTTCTAAAAACATATATCTTGGAGAGCTTTTCATACAAGAAAGGCAAACCTGGTAGCAAGGGAAAATTTCAGAAGAGATCTAAAATAAGTCCCTTTGTTTACTGGATTTAAAATGTACCTTACCCGAGGTGAGTGATCTCAGGGGGCTAGGACAAAATATTATACCTGGATTACATCATGCAAATCATGCAAATCCATTCTGAATACTCTTAATACTTTGCTACACTTGTCTCTGCTAGAATATTGATTGATTAGAGACACAGAAAGTACTCATAACCCTAAGTAAAAAGAAGCAGGAAGGCTTTGTACGATGATATGGGAAAGTTAAAAGAGGATATTTGAGCCAAACCAGTATTTGTGAAAAAGTAGAAATCCAGCCCATATGAAGTCAATAGAAAGGAGCATAACCTATAGCAGATAACATGTGAAATGGAAATTAGGAAGGCTCAGGGAACTGAAGAGCAAATAGCAAAGACAAAAACAAATAACAGGAAATTCTTTAAGTATATCAGAAATAGGAAACGTGCAAGTGAATCGATGGGTCTTGCAGGCCCACTAGGGAATAAATTGCTCAAAAGCAAAAATTCTCCAGGTCAGGATGGTATTCATCCAAGAGGGACAAAGAACCTTTAGAATGAATGAAATGGCTGAGCTGGTCACAAAAAAATTCAATTTCCCATTAAACTCAGCAACTATATCAGAGGTCTTGAGGATAACAAATATGCTCATCTTTTAAAAAAGCATGGGGTGACGTTGGGAATTAGAGGCCAGTGAGCATTACTTTAGTTCTAGGAAAATTAGTTGGAAAGTTTAATTAAAAGCAGAAATATAAAACATCTAGATGTACATGGCTACTGCATAGGAAAACTGTTCTCTAATTTACTAGAATTCTTTTAGTATGTCAACAAAATAATGGATAAAGGAGAACTGGTTGCTATTATTTGCACTTTCAAAAAGCTTTAACAAAATCACTCAAAAAGTCTACTAAAGAAACTATGTAGTTATAGGGTGAGGCAACTGAATCAGAAACTAACAGAGAGACAAACAAGAATAAGACTAAACAGTTAATGTTCAACATGGCAAAAGATTAAGAATTGGGTGCCCCAATGTTCTGTACTAGAACTAGTGTTGTTTAATATATTTATTCATGATCTGGAAAATATGCTGAATAGTTAGTTGGCAACATTTGCATGTGACACAAAATTATGTATTAGTCAAGACTAAAAAAGACTAAAGAACTTCAGAGAGCAGATACAGTTTAGTGTTGAAAAAATGTGAGATAATGTACAATTTGAATTACTCGTACACATTGTTGGGTTCTAATTTAACCATAACCACTCGAGAAAAAGACCTGGATTTCTTTTTGTGAAACTTAAAGGCAGTAAATTTAAACCTGATAAATAAAAACACTTTTTACACAGCATGTAATTATTAACCTATACAATTCATTTTTAGAAGATACTATCCAAGCCAAGAACTTAGTAGGAGTCAGACATTTATACTGACAATGCAAATATCGTCAATTACACTAAACAGGATAAAATATAAGGTCTATAAATCTTCATGTTTCAGGACATAAGCCTGCCTGGGGTAGGAAGAAATTTCCCCTCTTAGCATCTTACTCCATAAATTTATAGATCCAAAGGCCAGAAGGGACCATTGTGATCATCTAGTCAGATGTCATGTATAACAAAATAATTCATTTTGAAGTATAGCAGATCTTTTAAACCATCCAATCTTGATTTAAAAATTGCCAGTAATGGAGAATCCACCACAACCCTTGGTAAATTGTTCTAACGATTAATTACCCTCACAAAAATTATAAATGTCCATTGAAGCATTTCCTGCATCTTCCTCTCATGCATTTGGCACTGGACACTGGTGACGAAAGAACACTGGACTAGGAGGTCACTGGTCTGATCCAGTACGGCAATGTACATACGCCTAGATCCACAAACTACAATCACCTTGCAGACAATTTTACCTGCTGTACAATATCGCAAGCTGCTATCCATATAAAACAGAGTGTTGGCCAGCTAGAGCAGCTCTAACTTCATTGCTACTATGCTCTGAGGTGCAACACAGAGCACCATTCTGGAAGTCAGGAGTCCAGAGTTGTCCTCCCATCTCTGCCACTGACTCATAACATGACCTTGGGTGAGTCACACAGTTTGCCTGTTTGTATGATAGTGATGCTTACTCAGCTCAGTACAGTGCTTTGTGATCTACCAATGAAGTGCGATACTATTATTACTTTGTTATTCAAATGATCATAATTTACCTTTCTGACGATTCCTTCAGTACCTTCAGCTCAGCTGCCTGCTTCTCCTTTGCTACTTCTATTAGTCTGGCAATTTGCTGTTCAAAAAAACCAAACAAAAAAACCAAACAAGAGTACACAGTCAGGAGCTAACCGATTCAGGTTTCTCTCTCCTGCCATTGACTTCACCCTTCATTTACTTACAGCAGTCAATTAATCAGCATGGTTTTGGAACTGTCACACTGTGTCTGCAAATTGTATTTGTGTATGTGGGCCAAACTGTGTTGGTGGAGTGCATCAGGGCACCATTGGTGGAGCTATCCCTGTGGGTCACAGCACATATTTGTAGGGTGTACCATGTGTGTATGTTCCTACCCTTTAGTTCGTGTGGGCAGATACAAGTGCCTCTGTTACACTGGGGCTCTGGGTTGCACTGTACTGGTGGGCAGTCATCGAGCTGAGAGTGACTCCTTGGCTAGCACTAGATTTGGGCAGTGCCCTATCTTCAGGTATAGTCTCTCTGGCTGTCATTCTCCCTGTGAGTGGTGATGCATCTGAGGGCACTGTGTCTACCACTGGCATTCTGTGGGATATGTTGTGTCTGATGGCACCACGTATATAGACCTGATCTTAGTTCCACTGAAGTCAGATGCAGAAAATACACTGATTCCAACAGGAACAAGATCAGGCCCCATGAGTAGCACTCAGCCTGGGGGGCATGCTGTGTGTGGGCATTGCATCTATAGGCATTGCTTTGATTATGGCTGGTGTGAAATATGCTGGAGCGGCTTTATTCCAGCATGTCATCTACAAGGATACAGCAATGTTGGTGACTAGGGCTGTGTCGGTGGGCATTCCTGTGGCTGGCTGCATCTGCAATGCTCTAATGGTAGCAGTCAGTGAAGGTGTAACCTGGCTGGTGACACTCTCTGTGGGCTACCCCCAGTCTGTGAGTGCCTAGGTGCAGTACACATGCAGTCCATACCTCTGTGGCATGGTGCTCTTTCTTTTTCCAAATTCCATCATACTGCTCTTCCCACACTTGCTTTAGGTCCATTTCCAGCTTTTCCTTCAGCTCCAAGACTCGGCTGTCAGCGTTCTCTGCCATCTCTGCTGGATTCCCTTCTGCACTGACCTCCTCTACAGTCAAATTCCTGTTAACAGGAGGAACACAGGAGGAATGCTTAGTGCAGCACAGAAGATAATCCATTCTACGTGTTGCACCATATCAAAGAGTCCTCCCGTACACCTCTCAGCAACTGTGTGCACCCTATGGAAATATGTGGCAGGCAACCCCCTCCATGCCTCTTTTTTGGAGGGTAGGCATGAAGACGGGGAAGTGTGTGGCTCATGTGTGTTCCTCTGAGGGAAGCACTTAGCACGTCTTGTGCGTGCAGTCAGCAAGGCTTGAGTGCCATGCAGCACATCTGGGGACTTCTTATGCAGTATTTTACCTTTTCTTTTTCTGGGTTTTCCGAGGGCATGTGATCTTCTTTCTGCCACACTGGGTGACCAACTCTGAGAACAGGGCTGAATATCTCTGCAGCAGCTCTTCCCTGCGCTTGCTTCCCTTTCGCTCCAGCTCCTTCAGCTCCTTCTCCTGTTTCTTCAGCAGCTTCATAAAAAGCTTCATCTTCTGCAGTTCCTCAAGGCTGGCTGTTTGGAGCTCTAAAATACAATATAAAAAGTGTCCTGGCTGGCTGTCTAGCTCACCTACCTACCTCGCTCTCATGCAGACATTCTTTCCATACTCTAATTTCCTTTTGTTTCAGGCTGTTTTTCAACACTGCCTCCAGCACCTCCTCCCTTTCATCAGGGTAACTGCAAAGTCAGTAAGCAACAGGTTGATTCATGGTCTGGGTACATGCACGTAGAGCTGCCAGTTCTGTATTTTGTCCTGATGGTCAACCTAATTGTGTTGGGACACATCAGGATGTCATGAGGCACAAGACAAATTCACAGAATTAACTGTCCCACAAGCTAGGACAAATTTTAGTTGGAAAATATTGGGATGGGTCGCAAAGTTATTTTAGGGGGGTCCCAGAGCTGGGCAGCTGGAGGGCAATGGCTGTTGTCCGGGCACCCAGCTCTGAAGGCAGCGCCACCACCAGCAGCACTGCAGAAGTAAGGGTGGCAATATAGTAACTCCCCCCCTACAATAACCTTGCAACACCCTCACAACTCCTTTTTGGGTCAGGACCCCAACAATTACAACACCGTAAAATTTCAGATTTAAATTGCTGCAATCATGAAATTTGCTATTTTAAAAACCCTATAATCACGAAATTGACCAAAATGGCCCATGAATTTGGTAGGACCCTAATTATGACCAGTATAGTCTTACATTGCCTGGGGAATAATGGCCTCTAGTTCTAATGTATGACATCCCCTCCAAGGTGTGAGGAAAGAGTTTTGCTAGTGGCTTTTAGGAGAGATGAAGGGTTATGGGAAAGGGTGCGAGGGAAATGTTACCGAGACTCCATTATCTTTGGGCAGCAAGTCACTAGAACTCTGGTATCTGTGGTTAAAAGGGTATTGGGGTGCTAAGGAAAGTAATGGTTCGTGCTTGGGAATCTGTAAGAACGTTCTGAACTTTAGTTCTAGTGACCATTTGAAAGTGAGGAAATTCAGGGAGAATGTGCAAACACAAATGTTTGAGTCAGGAAATTAGGCTTTTTGAACTGTTGCCTTCTAAAGTAATGACTCAGCTATTTGCTGTATTAACAACTATCCTTATACAGCCATAACTCCATCTTAACAATGTTTTTTAAATTTATGAATATCCTTTATTTGTTGAGTAATTTATTCATAACTCTGATGTGTGGAAATTTGCAGCAGATGGATGGCAGGTAGTGGGGTAGTTTGACTGAGGGCAGGTGGACTCATCCTTGTGCCCTGTTTGGTGGTATATTCCGGCATGTTGGATTTTTATTTTGATGTTAATATTGTGTATTGGTTTTATCACACAGCATTATGATGCAGACAAATAGGCAAATAATAATGCATTAAATCAACAGATGAAGGGCTCAGTCCACAGGGGGGCTTAAGGTGCCCTGTAGCCCTCTTCGTGCTGCTTCTGCCAGTGTAAAGGGGCCTTAAAGCCAGCAGATGTGGCCACTGTAGCATTCCTTTAACATAGGAGCATCTCTGACTGCGGTACCAGCGATGCTGGCTCTCTGCTGCCTCCTGCAGAAAACCCTAGTACAATGTGTGTGTTGAGGGCAAGCTGGCAGGCATTAGAACATGGCTGAAGTGCTGCTGTGCTTCAGCTATTCACAGCTGCTGCAATGTCCCCTTGGGGCCATAGGCAGCAGAGCACAAATTAGAGCAGCCCTGAAGCTACTCTAAATTATGCAGGATGACTAAATGTGCCCCAGTTGGCCCAGGATAGGGGAGTCACAAAGGTGGCTTAAAGCTATTTTTGTATCCCTTCTCCCTGAGCCCTCTAGAGTAATATTGGTGTAATTACCTGCAACTTCTTTTGCAACTTCTTTTTTAGTTTCTTCCTTCCCCAGGGCCATAGCTCCTAAAACCAGAGAAGAGATTCTTGTTCATACTCTACTTCTGGGCTGAAAATGGAGCAGTGGAGAATGGGGAGCGGGGACTCTGCCCCATTCCCACTCTTGCTTACACTGGTGTAAGGGATGCTGTGAGAGGCACAGTATATATTCCTGCATCAAATACCTTTGCTGCCATTTTTGCTGTTTGGGGAGAAACATTACACACAGAAGCTGCCACAAGCCTCAGAAGGAACTCAGGGATCAGCTCAGCTGATCAATGGAGTGTCTAACATTCATCAGCACTCAACAGAAACAATGGAACAGAACTTCAGTAAGGTCAATCTTGCCAGGTGTGGAGTGCCCTCAACATGGCTTCAGTGGGATTTGATGCACCCAGAACTTTGAAAGAGGCAATCAGGACCTCACAAAATTATGCTTCAAAAAATAACATAGGTAAGGAACACTGAGGTGTTACTGACTAGAACCAAGTCATCCATTAAATCCGTCAAATTACATTTCCTGCCCCCAATGTTGGTGAGGATTTGGGTAGCCTTGACCTCCCCTCATACCACTAGCATAATCAGGAGTAATTCAGCTGAAGTCAGTGGCTTCTTAGACCAATGTGAAAATAAAGTAAATGAGAGAATTAGTTTAGTGTTTATATATTTTGGAGAGAAAAGGATTCTACATCCTTGCATTGATTCAGTCATTGTGGGACTCATTTCAGATGACTGGGACTGGGACCTATACATCCATGGCACATGGCACACAAATCCTGGTGCCATAGGCTTGAATGGATATGAAGGAATAGCTTTAATCTGGAAACCCTTCCCTGGGTCTGGATGTCTGACTGTAAGGAAGAAAGGGTATGAAGGCTGGTGCTCTGTTTGTTAATGTACAGAAATTTCTTTAGCACCTGCTGGTAATTTATAACATGAACTGTCTCGCCCTCAGTTATGTGTTTCTCTTTTAACCATATCTCTGCTCCTTTCCAAAATGTTATCTTCTTGGGACTTTAGTGCTGGTGAAAGGTGCTGCATTATCAATGTTGGGAAGTGACCTCCCCTATTTATCCACAGTACAGGAATGGTACAGCATAAGCAATGGCAATGTTATCTTCATCCATACTGCTGCACCTATTATGCCCCTACACTGACCTGGCGTGACCACCTCTAGGGGTAAGAAGACAGTTCTGTTTCCATGCTCACTGGACCTTTGGTTTATCTATTGAGATTATCAACTGTGCTAATTGTGATGCTGATTTTTATAATGTTGTACACTTGGAAATGGAGTGAAATCACCCACTCGTTTAACTCACACACACAAAGAGTGACTGGATGGTTACAACTTTTGTTCACTATTGAACAAGGCCAGAATTTAAGCAAGTGACCCAGAGGTGAAAGGCTCTGATCCCATTACCACCCTCTAGGGCTATCCAGCACCCCTTCTTTCAATGTTCGAGCAATGTACATCTCCCTCCTCATTCTTTTAGTCCCACCCACATCTACAGCTTTACCTGCAGGTCCATTTGAAGAATGCAAACTAAAGGAATTTGGCATCCCATTGGTTTGAGCTGCTGTAAGCTTCTTCTGCATGTCAGGCCTCTAAAACAAAGATCAGACGTGAATCAATGCTACAGCAAAACAGACCCAGGAAACAGATGTGGAGGCTGATAGAGCAACTGATATAAGCATAAATCCTAGCAAAGCCGGTGAGGGAAACAGTACACTGCTTTCCCATTTGAGACAATGGAATCTCCCAAGAGCTTAACATCATAGTCTGCTTAGTTTTGCAATCTGTGGGCATGACTTTCCTGACACCAGGCAGGATCCCCTTTGGTAGTTTGTTTTCTTTACAGTCGCTGCACCAGGAGCTATCCAGAGCCTCAAGGAATTAGACAAGGCTTTCTGAAATAGACACTGAATCCCCTTTTACCCTTCAAAGACTGAACTACTGCTACACTGTCCTTGCTCCTGGCAGGGTGAAGAAGCATCAGGACAAGCACCTTGCATCATTTCAGACTGAACCCACAAAGCACGTTGCAGAACGTGTAGAAACACTCACCTCTGCAGAACCCTGTTTCAGCTTGTCCTGGGTATTAAAGAACTTAATGGGGTTGGAGAGAGCAATAGTCAGATCTGGAAACAAAGAGCAGGACCAGATTGTCAGTGGACTCGTCAGATTTCCCCTTTCCCTGCCACTCAGATTTTATTTCTGGGAATAGCCATTCTCCACACTAGCTGCCTGAGAGATATACTGCAGCCTGAAGAAATCCCTCGCTCCCTTTCCTAGTACTAGAGTGCGTTTCCATTCTCCCTGCTCTGAGCCCTCCCTCGGCGGGGTTCTCTCCCACCCCGCTGTCTTTTCATCTCAACCTCATCGTGGGGAGAGCACTCCCTACAAGTTACAGGGAGACACTGCCATTCTGCCTACACGGTTCCTGGGAATGCTGTTTTCCCACTGAACCTCAGCCCTAACTAGAGCTGTGCAAAATGTTGGCAATGAGGTGGAAAAACCATGTGAAGCTCCCAAATATGACGCTCAGACTAAGGCTGGTAAAAGGACCAATAAACCCACCCTGACTGGGGTGGGTGGTATTTTGAGTTGAAACAACTGCTTAAGTAGTGACTGAGGGGACCTGTAGGCTGTGGCAGAACCAGAACAGCAGACAAGTAGAAGGTGCGCTTGGAGAGACTGCCAGTCACACTCCTCTCCTGTGCTCTGTGTGCAATTCACCTCCAAACTGAGGACAGCCCCACCATCACCTCACTGGGTGAGATTTCCAGCCTCACACACTAGGGTAATTTTCTTCTTGGTAAATAAAACCATCCCAACCCACAGACAGAGAGAGTCGGTCATCTTCTCTGGCCATTTCCGTATACCAGCAGTTTAGAGTCGGGGGGGACATACCACATCAGGCACTCCAAGTACATTACCTGCCCAAGTGTCAGGGACATAGTCCTTCATCTCCAGGTACACAAAGAGGGAGGGCATAGTGAGTGGCATGTTACTCTCGCTGCGAAGGCAAATGTGGTGATAGCCTGATAATAGAAAACAGGAGAGAATGAGTGAGGGCATTCACCCCACCCCCACCCCATGTCCCAACAGGAAACACTGTGAGTGACGTGGAGGAGAAAGGGAAGGCACTCATATTCGGGCATTATGGGTTCCACTGCAATGAGTTTGGAGGGTCTCTGCGGCTTGAATCCCTCAAACACAACACAAAGGAATGCAACATTGACTGATCTCCTGTGCTCAAGAGAGGACAACACAGCATCTCCCTTCATCCCCAGAGAGAGCACCACTGCACTTTGGACCACCGTTTCTAGCACTGCTACTTGCATCAACTCCATCAGCGCATGGGGTCACCTCCTTAACACCAACCCCTAGCATAGCTCAGCTTAATATTGTACTGCACAGGACAGCAGAGGACAGTGATGGACACAGAAGGAGTTTCCACAGAAAGGCCTGACTTTACCTGAATGCACAGCAATAACGGGAATGATGCGTTGACCAATGAACTTTCCTCCTTCCTCCAAAGCCACAATTCTGAGAGAAGCCAACTCTGGCATCAGAATCTGGGGAGAAAAACACAAGAGCTCAAGCCCCAGGTGCCTTACTATGACTCCTGACAGGGTATTGGTGTCACTAAGTAAAAATGTAAACACAAGAAGGAACTCACACGCCCCCCCCCCCCCACACTGCCCAATAAGAGCTGCTTTGTGACCCCATAGTTTACAAGAATGAGCTCCAGGTTGGGAATCAGGTGTTTCTGAGGTCTAACCCTGGCTTTGGGCTAGTCACTGCACATGGCCATGTCTCAGAACCATCCTCTAAAATGGAGACAATACCCAAGCCTCATTTGATTAGCAAATTCAGCTTGAAAATGCTCGGAGAGGAGTGTTTTGGCCTCTGGGATGTCCAGAAAGGGTTCCCAATGAACCCTCATCAATAGGGGAACTTGTGGTTGTTCGAATCTCTGGCCCATGGAATCTCCACAAAGATCTTTATGGATCTAAGAAGGAGTCTTTCATGTGGCCCTGGAATCCTCAAAGAAAATGCTCATGTTCACTGGTTTCTTTAGGGGCCCTTTATCTGAGTTACCATGAAATGTTGTTACCTTTTCAAAAACAAAAGCCTCCTCCTTCCATACCGGGTTGAGGGAATTGGCACTTGATGTCAGCTTGGTTCTGTATTTACGTTTTGGGTCCCCTGGCAAACCAAACAATTCCACTTCTACATATGTCTTCACACTGCGGTCTGAGAGGAACTGGCCAGAAAGGATCTAAGAACAAATAGAAATAAAACTAGCAATGGCTAGTAAAACCCTCTCCAGCCTTAGAATTAGGGTTAGGGCTACTTCTTCTGTTGCCTGTCTCCTCTTCTTTCTTGGTCACTGCTGTCCTGCAGCCCATTCATTCCCTATAATATGCCTGTCTAATTCCTCTTTCCCTTCCCCTGTGCTCCTTGCTTTAGTGCTCCCCACCGTCATCTTCCGTCCCCATCACCAGAGCCCGGGATTATTCCATGTGGCAGATGCTAATTTTCTATTTTCATGTGATTATGATTAATTTTAAACACTGAAAGGATTGGGAGTTGCCATAGTAACACTCTCCGGCAGGAAGTTATGGGTTCATTTGCCATTAAGAGCCCTCCTGGGTGGCAAATAGAGGAGCTATAGGTGCCAGTTATCTCCCTGCTGCGAGTGTGCAGCTCTGTCAGGAGAGAAACAGCACAGGGGCTTGTACTTGCCGTTATTGACAGGATGCTTGCTACCACCACGTCAATGCGGTCCACAGAGTAAGGGTCGAACTGCTTGTCTGGGCGCCGCATGAATTCGTGTTTGAGAAGGTAGCCGCTCTGGCCATTGAACTCAAAGAGGGCCATATTCTGTTGCATGGGGACATCTGAGGGAGAGAGACACAGGGAGAGGGACAAAGAGAGAGGAATTTTTGTGGGAGTGCAGCAGTAAGGTCTGTATATATCAAGGAGCTGTAGAGACTGAACTGCTGTAGCCTGCACCTCACACCCCCTCCTGCACCTTAACCCGCTCCTACGCCCCAACCCCCCCCAGCCCGGAGCCCCCTCTTGCACCACAAACTCCCTCCCAGACCCCTCACCCTCTCCTGCACCCCAACCTCCTACCCCATCTCAGCCAATGCACACACCTCAGTAGAGAATGTTACACTGATTTGTGACAATCCCTGAAGGGTTTTTGGGTCTATAAACCACAAATGACACTAATAAAAAGTAAAATTAATTAAATGTCCAGTATATTGTATGAGGTTAGGTGCAGTGTGACCATATGACCCCTGAACCCAAACTCCCTCACAGAGCTTGGACTCCTCACTCCTGCACCCCAACCCCCTGCCCCAGGCTCAGCCCAGAGCCCCCACCCATCAGTGGCAGCTCCAGGCACCAGCGCTCCATGCACGTGCCTGAGGCGGCAAGCTGCGGGGGGCACCCTGGCGGTCCCTGTGAGGGCGGCAGTCAGTCAGCCTTCAGTGGCGCACCTGCGGGAGGTCCGCCAGTCCTGCAGATTTGGCAGCAATTTGGCGGCGGGTACGTCGAAGCCGCGGGACTGGCGGACCTCCCGCAGGCAAGCCGCTGAATCCACAGGACCGGGGACCTCCCGCAGGCAAGCCGCCGAAGGCTGCCTGAGTGCCGTGCTTGGAGCGGCAAAAAAGCTAGAGCCGCCCCTGCCTCCCACATTCCGAACCCCTCGGCCCCAGCCCAGAGTCTGCACCCCCTCCTGCACCCCAACCCCCTGCCCCAGCCCGGTGACAGTGAGTGAGGGTGGGGGAGAGCGAGTGACAGTGTGAGGGAGGAATGGAGTGAGCGGGGCGGGGCCTCAGGGAAGGGGCAGGGTAGATCTTGGTTGATCTTAAATTCAAAAAGTGATCTTGTGCGTAAAAAGGTTGGAGACCACTGCTCTAGCCCTTCTCAATCTGTCTGCTCCGCTATTAATGTTTGTCCTCTCCTCCCTTTGCTATTCACTCTGCTCCTTGTTCTTTCTATGCCCCATATACCATACAATCCCCTCTCCACCAGTCTCTCTGACTTTCACTTTTCCTTCCCCTCTCTCCCACGTTCCCTCTCCCAAGCCCACCTATCGATTCCCAGGCCAGAAGGGACCATTGTGATCATTTAGTCCGACCTCCTGTACAACACAGGCCAGAAACCTTCTCCCAAATAATTCCTGTTTGAACCAGAGTGCATCTTTTAGAAAAACACCTAATCGTGATGTAAATTTGCCAGTGATGGAGAATCCACCTGAACCCTTGGTAAACAGTTCCAAGGGTTAATTATCCTTCCTCACTGTTCTAAATCTGCACTTTATTTCCTGTCTGAATTTGTCTAGCTGCAACTTCCAGCCTCTATCTCTTCTACACCCTCACGCATGTGTGTGTGAGAGACAGATGCCCTTCCTCCCCGCCTTCTCACCCTGGGCATGCAGTACCTGAAGTGGACATGGGAAGGGGGAGCCCTGGAGCCCCTTCCTGCCCACCCCAGATCAACAACACTGGAATTAGCAGTGGGGAAGAAAAGTGCTAGAGTGCGGCAGGTTCCTAGTTGTGCATGCTGCCTACAACAGCATATGTGGCTTAGGGGTAGCTGTGCCTCCCAACAGCCTGTGTTAACTACTACACTCCCCACACCATCTGAAGAATGAAATTAGGCTGGCCTGAGATGATTTCTGCAGTGCTGGACTGCATGGATAGTAGGTGGGAGGTTGGAATTCAAAGGTATGTTCATGCAGGGCTAACTCTGTCAGTGCTGCTGAAAAAGGCTCTGTCTGCAAGAGAGAGAGCTCAGTCGGAGACAGAGAGATATCCATGGTTAGATTGAATTCAACAAGACACGGGCAAAGCAAACAGCACACATGTTCAGAGGCACCTGGTAATACCGAGAAATCCCAGTGAGGGAAAGAGGGGAAATAAGGGCGGGTATGAACACACCCCCACCTATTGAGAAGCATGGGACAGCTTGCAACTCACCCATTGTCTGGAAGTTTAAGGCCACCATTTGACAGCCGACGTTCCAGAACATCTGAGGCATGTAGTTGGATGAGTCCATTCGGGTGCCCTTGGGGTAAATCCGGCTCATCTGTCGCTTGTTATATCTGCAGTTACTCCATAGGAAACAGGTCTGGAGTGGCCTATTGCTGCCCATGTGCCCTGGGACTAGCTCCCATTTCCAGATTACATGAGCTTCTTTAGGTCTGAAATGGCTGCATCCCTTGGTAACATCCCATGTTATAAACACCAGAGGCTGTAAGACATGGTATCAAAGCGAGAACCCTTTCCTGCATCCCTATATAACATGATGTACTCTGTGCTTAGCAACAAACAGTTGGTAGTCCTGACTGCACCTGCTAGAGGGCAGCAGGCATCCTATCGGGAAGCCCTGTGACCAGTACGACCTACATGTTCCCCAGATAATAGTACCATATCTGAGTTCTCTGTTTAATTGGTACCTTTCATGGATTGTGAGTAGGAGCCGAAGCAAATTGTGCTGTTTTTACCTTATCCCAGGAGCCTGCAAGCACTCATGGGCCTGTGCATTGTCATACAGCTTACCAGAATGCTACTATATGACAGGGAGTAATGCTTTCATATTCCGCTTAAAATGCACAGGACAATGCTGCCTAAGAGCTCATCTAGCAAAAAGGATACTCTACAAACTGCACAGCGGATTTGGTCAGTAGATCATAAGCCTTCGTTTCGGTGAAGGAGGAGATGACATAACTTCGGTTCTGCTCTGGGAATATGGAAAAGGGAAATGTTTAAAAGACAGGCACTCCCAGGACCCCATCTCATACTCTGCCAAGTGCCGCAATCAAAGTATGACACATTCATGCTGCGCCTCAGACCAAGAAACACCCAGCCTGTCTCTTTCCCTGTGGACCCACCCATACCTTTCCCCATGGACCCCATGATCAGATCAAGACACCTCCATCCTTGCTTGGCCCTCTGAAATGGAATTGGAGGAGTACTCATAAAGGTTTATTTGAGCTGTTGGGATTTGGGTTGGGTTTATCTGGGACAGGCAAATGAACACATCCAGAGGATCAGCTTGCAAAGGGGGTTGGGGGGGTTAAGAAGTTCACCTTTTCTTTTACAGAAAACATAGTAACAATTACAGCCCTTAATTTTGTTTCCAAACCACACATTATAATCTCACAGACAGAGGGGGGCTCACACGGCAGGGATGTGTGCAATGTAAATGGTTTCTGTGGTGTCAGTGCAGGAGTTGTCTTGTTTCCCCTTAGTTTGCGTTGTAGGTTCAAGTGAACCCAATCACTGACAGCAAAGCTCAATGAAAAGCTCTGCATTTTACCAGGTTTTTCACTGATACCATGAATCAACCCAGTTCACTCAAAACTGGCCCCAGGTTTGAGAATCTGATGAACTTGGTGTGTTTGATGAAAGCAGGTGCATTTCACATGGTTACAGGTGTACAGCTTTCTCCATCACCCAGCAGGGGGAATCCCCACTGAAGAGAAAGACCAGTCAATTTTACTGATACAGACTGGGCTAAATTCTGCTCCCATTTACACCAGTGTAAGACAAGAACAACTCCATGGATTGCAGTGGTGGTGGTGTGGATTTTCGCTAGCGTAACCGAGAGCAGAATTTGACCCATTGACTACAAAGGGATGTGTGAGCTGCACATGTCCATGTTTGCTACTGTGAGAGAGAGCAAGGAGGGTAACAGAAGATGGCATGGAGCAACAGAGTGTCTGCAAATACAGCTGCGGTCAGAATAGCTGGAGATTGTCAATATGTGAACGTTCATACTAGCTGTTTCAATGAAAACATTTAGAATAGTGAAAAGACAAGAATCCTTCTTACCTGTTGAGGTATCAAAGGAGTCAAATTTGATGGGCTGAATGTAATTAACCAGGCTGGACATTTCCTCGTAAGCTGTCACTTCCAAGCCAGCAGTGCCCTATTCAAAACGAGAACAGACAGATGGAGACATCTCCCAGAAAAACAACACACTCACAGTTGGGTCTCTAAGGTTATGGCTACACTAGATCTGGAAGTCCGGGTCTAGGCTTGTGCTAGCAAAGCTCACACAAGTATGCTAAGAATAGCTGTGTGGATGTTGCTTTGAGGTTGTGGCTTGGGGTAGAGCTTGAGTTCTCAAGCCTTTGGGGGACAGAGGAGGGGGGACTTTAGACTAAATAGTACAATGGGACCCCACAACAAGCTGTGATAGGGTCACTGCCCAGAAGAAGCAAATGGACCAAGAGAGGAAAGGTCAGTGGCACTACCTCATCTGACTGCATGTTTTTAATCTGTTCTTCATCCAAGTTTCCAGATTCCTCCTCCTCTTCCTCTGGGCCCTCTTCGGTCACATCACCTGCCCAGATTAAGCATACACAGTGTTCACCAGCAGCACAATTAGACAGGATAGTGTGAAGGATTGCCGATATGTCCTCTAATGCTGCCTCCACTAGCAAGGGAAACATGCCACTTTTCTGAACTGAAATTCCTCCCAGTGTAAATGTGGGAACACAAAAGGGGTACGAAATTGCTCTAATGGCTGCATCCAAATATGGAGAGGCACCACTCTGGGTTGGCGCACTCAATTAATTCAGTTCTTCCTCTTGCCGGTCTCCTTAGCCCCAAATAACAGTAACAGGATCTAAGTTGGCTGTATCCCCAGAGCCTCCAGCCTCCCTTCATAGGCTTCTCCCATGAGAAGTGGGCTGTAGTCCCACTTCCCCCACCAAGGGTCATACCTAATGGGACAAATCTGGGAGTGGATTTACTTTAGATCCTGATTCCTGGCTATTCTACAGAGGAGCTGTTCCTGCATTGTCATAGCCCTCTGTGCGCCTTCTGTAACAGGGGCATGGAGACTCCATGGGCTGAAATCTCACTTGTTCTGTCTTAGGGTCTCCAAATGTAAGATGCAAAAGAGATGAAAGATCTGGGGGAGCTGCAGGTTGTACAAGCCTTCAAAATGTTTATGGTTAGGAAATATGTCATGGTGTATTTGCTGGATGCCATAGAGCTACTAGATGACAACGCAGGACAGGAATCAAGGGCAATATAGCCTGTCCACGCACACATCAAATCAACAGCCAGTATATGCAGCAGTGCATCTCAGGAGAAGCAGAATGGTTGGCAGATAACCAGGCAACGTATTGGTAACATGATCTTTTAAGGCTCTGGTATCACTATTAGTGCTATATGGTGTCTGAAAACATAATTCTATTCTGAGGAGCTGATCCTCCTCATTCTTCACTCTGAAGTGCCTGAACTTATGTATATTAGATCTCTTGAAATAACACCTGGCCAGTTTGGACTTTTTCCAAAGTGCCAGGCCACCCCATCTGAGTGGAATGAGTCCCCTCCCCCACTTCATATTGTACCAGTATCAATACCATCCACAGTGACAGGCTGGTCAGTAGCTTCATTCCTCTCTTTCTTCAGAGAGTCCCGCCTATCTTCAGATGCAGACTGGTTCTTCTTGTTCTTAATCAGGATTTTCCCTAAGAGATCCTGAGGGCTTGGCAAG
The DNA here is from genome assembly GCF_020497125.1 of Mauremys mutica. NCBI lineage: Eukaryota > Metazoa > Chordata > Testudines > Geoemydidae > Mauremys > Mauremys mutica. The sequence goes on from NC_059075.1 coordinate 59,581,879, forward strand.
GGAACGCCCGGCTTCAGCTGTAACAGAGAAAAGTCCTTATTGAATTTATCCTACAAAGAGACAGAGCTCATACACTCAGCTGTCCATCTGTATCTGTGAACATCTCCGTCCACCTGTCTGCCTCCACACTGCACCATCTGCGTCCTTCAACATCTCCATCCATCCGTCTGTACCTGTATACACCTGTCTGCTTACAGTGCCATCCACATCTTGCATCCTGGCCATCTGGCTGCCAATTTTACATTGGCAGCTACACTACTTTTATACCTTTCTCTATCTACAGCCCACACTTCTTCCATCTTTGTGCCTGCTTGTGCCATGCTCTGTTTCCAGCCACACATCTGCTTACATCCAGCACCATTTAAAGGGCCAACCAAATATCCTTCTGTATCCATCCAACTAACAGATGGTTTCCAGGTGCTCTACCTTGTCTGCCTACCATGATTCTCCCCAAGAGACACTGCATGCTTGCATGATTCTATTGTTGTAGACCTTGTCCACCCTCCAACACCCCACATGCCATCCTTCATTGTGCCTTGCTGTACTGTGGACTGTAAGCACTTTGGGACACAGATGTTGTCTTTTTATTTTTCTGCAAAGCACCATGTATATTTCTGGCACAGCAGTAGTAATGTGCATGGGGGTTACAAAAAGGTAATATGCATTTGTACATGCAAACTGGGGAGCTGCATGTGCAATCAATTATCTGGACCATGCACTCCACTGTTCTGTGCATGCAGCTGCATATGTTACTTACCTGACTATGCCTGTACATATGTATTTCACATGCACAACTCAGATGAGGTCTGATTCTAAAGTCGAAGGAGTCACATAGGTATAACAGAGCAGAATCAGGCCTCTAGTTTCAAAAAATCTGGCCCTGAAGCTGAAAAGATCACCCTTCATTCTCCAAGTTGCTCAGCACCCAGCCCCATTTCCAGCTGTCTCCTCTCACTGCCTCTGTCTCTAGGCTCACTGACTTTAATGCCTTTATAAGCCTCCTCCCACTTGCCACAAAGGATCCCCCAAATAACCATACAGGTGGCAGAGCCAGACAGCACCAGGGAGTGATCCCTGTGTTTATGATGCCCTCTCCCCAATAAAAGTTCTCCCCCATCTTCCACTTACTGGATATTTTTCTAGTGGCTCTGTCAGCAGCATGTCCCCAAACATGGTCCTGCAGTACTCAGCCATCTTAGCCTGCTGCTTGGGCCTAAGGAATAATGCAATAAAACAAGAGTGAGACATGAACCTATTGAGTCTGGAAAAGAGCATGAGCAACCCTCCTCCACTATGCACCGTGCCCTGCCCCCTCCCTCCCAAAGGGTTAACCCTAACCTCCCCTCATCCTGATCTCTCACACAGGCTCTCTGAAACCCTTCTCCAGGACTAACAGCGTCTGCCCTGCTCCATCACCTCCCCAACAGTAGGTGTTTTGGGGGAGGTTGAATGGGAGTGGCAGGATGGGATTCACTGGTTTAATTATCTCATCTTTCAGCATCAACCACCTCTGATCCCTCCAAGAAAAACTCCTAACACTGCAACTCCAGTGCTTCACCTTGCTACCCCCAACCTCAGACACCCAGGAAATCGCAACCATGTGCGAGGCAGCTGGAGAGGTTGTGCTTGCCTCTACCTCCCCTCTCAGACAGCAAAAAATGAATTCTCTCACATGAGTTCCCCAGATGTGAGTCCACCAGCAACCACTGGATACTCACGAGTCAACATGGTTCTCAAAGGACAAGATAACTGGGTAGAGAGAGGTTTTGAAAGCACTTTCTGCAATGGCCTCAATGACATCCTAAACAAGAACAGACAGACAGAGCATTATTATAGTGTCCTGAGACAGGTAGCGATCCAGCTTTCACATCTATGATTCTATGATCTCTGAGTTGATCATGTCCAGTGGCTCTCCCAGGCATGACTAAACTTCCTTTTCACACACTCCTCTCATCTGGTCTCTCAGCATGAGGAACAACTTGGATTCCCTTAGGTTCTTTTATACTCAATACTTCACATTCAGAGGTGATGAGGAAGGCATAGGAGGGCCAGTGTATATCTTGTTACATGGGTGCGATTCAAATAAATGTGCTGAAGGGAGACTAAATTTGGTGTAAGATTCACCGAGGGGGCCAGAAAAAAAGATGTAAGTGACGCCAGATTAAACTCTCTCAAGATTTACTGCGACACATACTTCCTCTGAATTTGTCCATTTGTCTGTCATTTTATTTGCCTGTAAAATCCTTCTTGATCCTGACTATCTACTAGCACAGCAAACAGAACTGCTCAGCAACCAGCAGTTACTAACATTCCAGATGCTGATGCCATGGAACTAGTCTCAACAATATTGATTTATTTTTTTTAATAATATTTTCCTCAGGCCCCTATTAAACTGCAATAAACTTTTCTCTATTTTCTTTCCCATTGTTGCTAACTGGCAGGTTACAGGAGCATAGTTTTTCTCCTTTGTAATTATCTGCCCCCGCTTACTCCTGCTCCATTCATTCAGTGATATCATGCAATCCATTGTATACTGCATTATAGTACATGGACTGCAGAGTTCAATTCATTGGACCAAATTCAGCTCTGGTGTAAGCCCGAGGAAGACAGTGGCATAATGCCAGGGATGAATATGGCCCAAGGACTTCAACCTATGTAACCCACGCCCCCAACCCCCAACCCCTGATTCAACAAGCAGTTTTTCTCTAAGGAAGGCGGCTCCAGTGCCACTTCAGGGGGCCACTTGAGCGGCATTTCAAAGGAAGCTGCTACAAGTTCAGAGGAGGAGAGGGTGTAAAAGATGCTATTAGAAAGATGGGGGTTGGAGAAGGGAAGGAGCAGGAGACGGGGGTTCTGTGTATTATATAAACTAAAAACCGGGCTCATGCTGTGTTAACAGGCTATAATTCCATCCTGAGGTTCATTCACATGGTTTAGCAGAACCCCTCAGGGCAATTATAGCTTCCATAATAAACAGTTGTGCTATTATTTGCCCTATCTGTAGTGAACTGCTATGCAAAAGCAACCATGATACCAAAAGAGAGAGCCTGGGAAATTGCCAGCATTAATTATTACAGGCAGGTCAAGGTACCTGAGCACTGAAGGAGAAAGGGTTTATTTTTTCATATGTCTTGGTAATAATGAAGTGCAGGAAAGGGGGTGGGGAACACAGACTAAGTACAAGAGAGCTGTTAACAATTGGCTTCTGTCTGGTGGGATCTGGGCTTTGCCCAAGTGGACTGAGGGGAAGTGAGTGTAGTCTTGTGATTTTTACCGTGCATGGTGTTTGTAATTTATGTGGTGAAATGCACTAAAACAAATCCTTCAGCGTGAATAGCAAGTTCACTAGGCAATGGCGCGTGACCCTGGGCTGGCTCTCTTTCCCCGTGGAGCCTTTGAGTGAATAGTCAGGGAAGCTGTATGACCAACATCCCAGATGGCTGCTGCTCTGCTGGATGCATATCATGTACTCCCATGGCATGGTTGTGACAAAAGGAATTACCCCCACAGTGCCGATATTTAACATTTCTACAGGTTGATGCCTACAGCAGGTTTGTAGACAACAAGGCTCTCTCTTAACCCTTGTGGTCTTCTGAAAAGATGCCTGGTGCTTGTCGTTTGTCTGAACTCACACAGCTATTCATTCACACACTCATCCATCCACCTACACAACCCTCCATCCACTAGGCACTCATCCATTCAACCATACATCTCTCCAGCCGTCCAACCACCTCTCTGATTCCATATCTGACAATTCACAAGTATTTCACCTCATTTATTCAGACCCATCCATACAACAGCCCCGCTGCTCTCCCCCTATCTATCTACTTTCCCCCAATTAACCTACACATCAGGCCATCCTGTTGAATAGATGCTCATCTATCCATACACCTGGGTCCCCCTGCCCATTCTTCATCCATTCACTCTCAGTACACAGAAATAAGTACAAAATCAGGACAAATAATCTGTGGAGACAATCCCTCACCTTGAAGAGAATCTCAGTTGTCATGGTGAATCCATGGGTAATGATGGGCTCCTCATCTGGCGGACGACCCTTCCAGCAGTCCAGCTCCACACAACGGCAGCCAGACAGCAGGGTCTGACGATACATTTCAGGAGATGAGATGCCAGAAAACTGGCCAGCTGGAGAGGGGCAGGAGGAGAAGAGACTGTGGTTTGCCATTTATTCGTGTGAGTGCATTCTGCATGGAGAGCAGTAAGAAGGGGAAACAGCTCTGTGCACACCCAGGGCAAGTGTGCACTCCACACTGCAGAGAGATTTTAGGTAACTGGGCAGTGGAGCCCTACCTAACACTTCTTCCTCCCTCAAAGCATGGCCTATACTAATGTGTTTACCTTCTGCACATCACCCAGGGATGAGGTGTGATGGTACCCACCTACCACTAATCCCTGGGGGAGACACCTGCCCAGTCAGTTGGGAGGGACACACAATTACCTGCTCTTGAATTCCTGAGGGATCTGCATCTGCCCAGCTGTTGGGAAGGGGTATGGATCTGCCTTCAAGTCTATGGGGCTATACACCTGCTTGACTCTTGGGGAGGAAACCTGCTTCTCACTGAAATCTTAGAGCATATATACCTGCCCAATCACTTTGTAGGCTAATGCATCTACCCAGGGATAGACACATGCCCAGTCAGTGAAGAGTGGCACACATCTGCTCAGCCTAGGGACTCCTGAGAGAGACACACACCTTGCCAGCTGTTTAGAAAAGACAGGAACCTGCCCTCACATCCCAAGAATACCCGTGCCTGTCTATACAGACAGATGATGAAGCCATAATCTTGCACTGCAATGGAGTTGGTGATGGGAAAAGACCCTGGCTATGAGCTTGAGGGCAAGGAGTTGCTCACCCTTCCTACACTGCAGATGTTATACATGCCCTATCACACCCTGGCTACAGGCTATCCCAAAAACGAATCCATCAGACACAAGGGGACTGTGACTCATTGTCTTGAGCATTTAGGCTGATCTCCCTAGTCCTTTTGCCTTGCTTGGCGTCACCCAAGCGTGACTTTTCTACAGAACAGCAGAGTATGCTTTTTCTTTTCAAACCCTTACCAATGGGTTGATTCCTTACAAACTGCCCGACTGCTGCCTAGCATACATGGCACATGGGGCAAAATCCATCTCCAGTGTCAGTACACATGCTTGGTACAACACACCTGCTTTGAAGCTAGGGGAAGATCCCTGGAATTGGTGTTTCATCCAGTGGAGATACCTGTCAAGTAGGTGTTGTGTGATGAGTTGATGAAGTAATGTGAGAGTGGCTGGGTCATGTCCTGGTACAGCACCACTTTCTCCAGTGATACAATATTGTTTTCAGGGCCACAGAGGAACCAGACCATCCCCTCTGGAGACAACTGCCCTGCAGGGAAAACAAAGCTATTAACAGAAGTGAAACGACGAGGCCTGGCTCCCTTGCAGGTGGGTAATGCTGAAACACAGGGGCCTGCAGGAGTTAGACAGGCTGCTCCAGACACGCTGGTAAGTATCAGTGTAATGTGCAGTGTGAGATGATTCCATAGCACTGGGAAGACAGAGAGGCAGTGTGCTGAACAAGACTCACCTCTCTGGATGTTAATCCCACTGGGTTCGTACTTCTCGATCAGGCCCTGCACCTGCTCTGGTTTGGCCGGAGGGAAAAGGATGTCATTGAGGCGGGAATCTCGCTGTTTCTTGTTGATAAACTTTGCCAAGTGCTCTTTGGTCATGTAGGGCTTGGCTTTCGAATGGCTAAGGGCAAAGAATCAGAAAGGAATGGAAGAGGGAATGTATTTAAGTTTTACTGGAAAACCCCTCTTACAGCAGTGGGACGCAGGCTAATCCTTCCTGCAGCTAGCTGTGCATGCCCATCTCTCTGGACTCCCATCATTTCCTAGAAGGCTTTTTTTTCTCTGAAGGCTCCAGCTCTCTCTCAGTTCCTCTACCTTGCAGCACCCTTCCCTCTTCTTTGTATCTTATTTCTGTATCTTATTTCTGCATATTTAGTGCTGGTGAAAGGTTACACAGATTGGAGACCAAGGCCAAGGTTTTCAGAAGTGATCAGTGGTTTTTGGTGCCTCAAGTTTTGGGTGCCCAACTTGAGACACTATCAAGAGAAGAGCTGAGAACTCAACTCTGAAAATCAAACCCTTTTAAGCTGTCACCAGTTTGGCCACCTGCACACAGAGGGACCCAAAATCATTGGTCACTTCTGAAAATCATGGTCTAAAGTTCTTTACCTGTCCACTGCACAGGTTCAAGTGCAGAAACGGGCAGTGCACGCTTCCCACCTATTTGATTCAGTCTTGACCTGTGACCACCTCTGGCAACGAAGAGGGTAGATCAGTCTCCATACCCTAGCCAGGCCTGCCCTCTCTATTGAGGCTGTCAGTAAGCATGTCAATTCCGTTGGTGACACAGACACCTACACATTAGGAGCAGGGCTGAAACTGAAGTCACCTCATATACCCCAGTCATTTCACTTCAGTTGTACCGTATCTTCCTCCTTTACTGTCCCCCATTTGCCTGTCTTTTCCCCTCATGAAACAAAGGCTGCCCCTGCAGCATGAGGAAGACTCACTGAGAGGTGAATATCTCATCGATCTCCGGACGGGGACACAGGTTCATCAGGAAGGTTTTATACACTTTCTCAGGGAAGTCCTCTGGATTGATCGCATCATTCTGAAAAAGAAACTGCAGCTCGCAAGTACTGCAAACCCATGTCTGCCTTCACTTCCTTATTAGAGCCCGTAGTCCATATTCCTCTTGCCCTGCTCTGTAGTGCCTGGAGTATCCCTGTTTGCGGTGGTGTGAATTAGCACACAGAGCATTAGATGTTGCTTAGAGAAACAGGGCAAGCAGTTTGTGATGCTTTGGGGGAAACTATTTCAATGGGGTAGTTGTGAGTTGTCCCTGGTGTCCCTTGGGAAGGTGCAGTTGTTGAGTGAATAAAGCAGTGGCCTGGGATTCAGAACATCTGGGGTATATTCTTGACTCCACTATTGACCTGCGGAGCGACCTTGGACAAGTCTCTGTGCCTCTTTTTCCCTTTTGTCTACCTTATCTCTTGAGACTGTCAGCTCTTTGGGGCCCTAGGTGACGCTGTAATAGAAATAATAATAATTGATGTCATCATGGCTGGGAGCCAGGTAAAGCTCCAGCGTGGTACAGATTATACAGTTTCACAGTAATTTAGAATGGTGGTCAGGAAGTCTACCTCTTTGGGGTTGTTTTAGGGATAGCATCATCATGGTCAAGAGGTCAGGGCCAGTGAAGGAATTGTCCTGGAGCTCTGGACACCTCTGAATATCCCAAGAAGTCACTCACCTTGCCCTTTGGAAGGTGACAAGCATGTAATGCAGCTTCTACTCTCTTCCTGTCTGCAGGAAACATCTGAAAAATACTGAGAGAGAGAAGAGCAGTTAGGCCTGCAAAATGACAATTTGTGAAGAGCAGTGAGTGAGAACAGAGGTTGGGGCTGCTGGCAGGTGCAGTCAGAGGGTGGGATAAGATGGGGTGGGGTAGTGGGGAGCTATAATCAGAGAGAGGGACAAAAGGGTGCATGCAAAACTGGGTCACAGAGAGAAAGAGAACAGATATGTGGAGAGATGTTATGTACAAAATGCTTAAAGGTATTTAGGGGCCTAACTCCCATTGATATCAATACATAAATACCACTGCTGCTTCAATTCAGAGGTTTCCCCAACCAAGGGCAGGGCCGCCCAGAGGGGGGGCAAGTGGGGCAATTTGCCCCAGGCCCCGGGCCCCCATGAGAGTTTTTCGGGTTCCCCTGGAGCGGGATCCTTCACTCGCTCTGGGGGCCCCAGAAAACTCTCGCGGGGCCTGGGGCCCCGGAGCTTCTTCCGCTCCGGGTCTTCGGCAGCAATTCGGCAGCGGGGGGTCCTTCCGCCCCCTGAATCCTCTGGGCGGCCCTGACCAAGGGTAACTTTAGTTTCTGCTGGGGACCCTATAGGACAAGGAAGGGCAAACTATGGCCTGCGGGCTAGATCCGGCCCGTCAGGGCTTTCAATCCGGCCCGCAGGATTGCCATCCCAATGGCGCAGCAGGGCTAAGGCAGGCTCCCTGCCTGCCCTGGCCCCGCTCTGTTCCCAGAAGTGGCCAGCACCACGTCCCTGAGGCCCCTGGGGGAGAGGGGGCAGAGGGCTCTGTGTGCAGCCCTCGCCTGCAGGCACCACCCTCCGCAGCTCCCATTGGCTGGGAAGGGGGACCTGTGGCCAATGGGAGCTTTGGGCATGGTACTCACAGGCGAGGGCAGTGCATGGCAGAGCTGCCTGCCCCATCCCACCCCCAGGAGCCACTGCCAGACTTGCTGGCCATTTCCAGGAGCGGCAAGGGGGCAGGGCAGGCAGGGAGCCTGGCTTAGCCCCGCTGCGCGCCGCTGCCACCCCAGAGCCACTCGAGGTAAGCGGCGTCGGGTCAGAGCCTGTATCCCCAACCCCTCCTGCACCCCACACCCTCCTGCACCCCACACCCCAACCCCCTGCCCTGAGCCCCCTGCCGCACCCCTCCTGCACCCCAACCCCCTGCTCTGAGCCCCCTCCTGCACTCTGCGCCCCCTCCTGCACCCCAACTCCCTGCCCTGTATCCCAGTATTTCTATAATACTGCAATGGCTGCTCAGGTGTGGACCAGGAGCTAAAGTAGCCCTGCTCTGTAGAAGGGGAGTGCAAACCACCTCCTCCATCACTGCACCAGCACAGGGGAGAATAGGGCCTCAAGCCCAATTCTGCTCTCACTTGCATTGGTGTAAATCCAGAGTAACTGCTGAAATCAGTGGAGATACACTGGTGTTAAACTGGGATAAACTGGGGAGAAGGCCCAAAGATTTTATACACAGATAATGGGAAAACAATTAAAGAACCAATCAGCTCAGAATTCCTGGATGGCAGTAAGAAACACAGGCATGCCAGCACTGCTACCAGCCAGGCAGAAAGCTCATTTAGAGATGGACCAGGACCAGAATCCCTTAAGCTTTTGGAGTGTGGTTAAAATGAGATTTGGATTTTACCCAGCCTTGGATTTGCAAAACAAAACCCCAACAAATGAGGCTTTATACAACCCGGACCAGCCCTGGTTGTTGATCTCTACTCTAATTGAGACCAGAGGGCTAATCCCAGGGTTCCTCTTACTGCAGTAGCAGGACAGCCCCTGTTAGTGGGCTTTCCAGACCCAAGGCATGTCCCCCATGGCCTAATCCCCTTCTGGGGACAGCCAGAGGAGACAGAAGTCCCTTTCCCTCTTCTTGAGGGAAGGACCAGAACCCCTAGGAGGTAATGACTTCCTCTGGGTGCAGCAAGGCAGACAAAGCCAGGCTGGGCTCTCGTCCCTTCACCCACCTGCTCTGTTTTCGACCTGACTGGGTGCACAATGAGATATAAATGCCTGTACTCACTTCCTGACAGGAATTTTTCCTTCAGCACTGAGTTGCATCTTCAGCTTCACCAGGCTGTGAAAAAGAGCAGATCGGACAAGAACATGCTTGTATAATCTTTCCAGACCACATGTGCCAGGATTCAGGGAGAGGGAAAGAAACTCAGATGTTAACTGCCAAATAGAGTCCTGTCTGCAGCATTGCTGTAGTCGCATTGGTCCCAGGATATGAGACAGACAAGGTGGATGAGGTCATATCTTTGATTAGACCAACTTCTGTGGGTGAGAGACACGCTTTCAAGCTACACAGAGCTCTTTTTTAGGTCTGGCAGATTTTGAGATGCCCCCCAACAGCAGAGGTTTGCTCCCAGTCTTTGGGAAGGAGGCAGAAAAAGTTAGGCAGTCAGCACAGTATATAAATACTTAGGTACCACAATGAGAAATGCCTGAGAAACACTCAAGAAGGTGTTTGTATTTGTTGCTCTACAATTATCCTTGTGGTCAGTTAAATAATATAACATAGTCCTGGAAAGAAAGACTCAGCATTTGTCAGGGCTAATGTGATGCTGGAGGGGATCTTCCCTGGATATAACTCTTGGGGCTTTGGATTTAATTGTTTTTGTATAATACCAAGCATATGCTTAACTGGCTCACTATGTACTTTGGTTTCAGTCATTCTCATTATGGCTATGTCTACACTACACACCATCAGCAGAGGCATGTAGCGTAGGTGTAGCTGCATGCTGTAGTGAAAAGCACACCACATCTGAGCCTCTCTCCACCAGAGTCTTTCCCTGCTGCTGGAGCCTTTCCCCGCTGCCAGTAAAGGCACCAGAAATGGGGAGCTGACAGAGCCTTTCCCCGCTGTAATGGGCATGCTAAATTAAATTATATTATACTGTTCACCCACTAGGTGACACTGTGCATAAAAATCCCTTTTTTAACAACCCTCAACCATACCAGGCAGAGCATTAAAGGATCTTATGATGAACATAGCTGGTATGTATAAGCAAGTTCTGTGACCAGTCTACATCTGGTACAGGAGCATGACAGGGTGTCAGTAGTAAACTAAGAATAGAAACAAAAGGAAAACAGCAACAGATGTTGCAGATAAAAGGAACAGCAACAAAGGTTCCAGGATCTCATCAATATGCCACTCTTCAGTGCCCCAGCGAACTTCAGCTTCCCCAGTGGACAGAATGGAAGCAGTATTTTGCAAGATTTTGAATTTCCAAAAACTCCACAAAGAAACTGGAGATATGCAGCGATCTTCTCTAATATATGCTACGGGGAAGCAGACAGAGCATATCTTTAAATCCTTTGACTTTACTGAAGACAGTCACGGAGATGACTATGAAAGGGTTCTGGCTATGTTCGATGCATTCTTCATATCTCAGAAATGTGGTTTATAAAAGAGCATGTTTTCAACAGAGATTTCAAGAACCAGGGGGAAAATAATGAATGTTTTATAAGAGCTCTGCATACATTGGCTGAAAACTGATTTTTGGGAATGCAAAACGGAAATATCAGAGACAGGCTAGTAATTACTGGGTTAGAAGATAAAAACCTTTCACAGCAGCTACAATTGAAGAGAAATTTAACACTAGTGACAGCTATACAGATAGCAAAAGAGTCAGAATTAGTCAAACAATATAACAAAAGGTAGGAGCAATTTGAAAACCCTGAAGCTAGCTAAGCTATAAACAGACACTTGAGCGTTAAAAGTAATTGTCATAAAACCCCTGTGGCAAGGAGAGAGAATGCTGAGTCTAAAGCTGTGTCTACACTGCCACTTTCAGTGCTAAAACTTTAGTCATTCAGAGGTATGTAAAAACACCCCTCTGAGCAACAAAGTTTTAGCGCAAAGTTTTAGCGCTGAAAAGCGCCAGTATAGACAGCACTCCCAGCGATAAAGCTACCACCGCTCCTTCGGGGTGGGTTTTTTTTTATCGCCAGGAGAGCTCTCCCCCGGCGATAAAGCATGTCTATACTGCCACGTCACAGTGCGGTCGCGCTGTAACATGGGCAGTGTAGACATACCCCAAGAGAGACAAATTCCAACCTACATGCACAAGGAGTGGAAAAAGTCATATCCTAAGAGATGATGCATGTCACAGGCAAACAGCATAATGCATGCATGAAATATGGACATTTTGCAACTGTTTGCTGCACCAAAACAATCAGGACCTTGACTCACATTACAGACAACCAAGAGCCATTGTTTCTGGGATCTATCACTTGTGACGACAGAGAACCTGCCTGGAGAGTGAAACTGAATATTCACGGCAAGGCTATTGCCTTTAAAATTGACTCAGGAGCTGACCTCACAGTCATCTCAGAAGGACTTACAATCACCTTCAACCCTTCCCAAAGCTGAAGTTACCTGAGACAGCTCTGACAGTATTCTGACCTGCATGGGCCAGTTTACTACATAAATAACTTACACTCTGGATGCATAGCTTTTGTCTTTGTATGTGATCTAAGGATCACCGACCAGCAACTTCTCAGCTGCAGTGTGGCAGCCATGATGGGCCTAGTGAGACAAGTGGAAGAACTTGATGGAATATTTGGTCATATTGGACTTTTGAAAGGAGATCCAGCACAAATAACCTTAAGAGACAATGCTGAACCATACATACATACACCTCAAAGGATTCCTACCCTATTACATCATAAAGTGGAAACTGAGTTAAAGAGAAAGGAGTGGATTGTCATATTTGAGAAAATTTCTGAGCCAACAGCCTGGTGTGTGCCAGTGGTACCAGTTATAAAGAAATATGGAAAAATGTGACTCTGTAGATCTTAAAAGACTAAATGAAGTAGTTGTGAGAGAAAAATATATCCTCCCAACACTGGAAGACTTCCTCCCCAAAGTGAAAGGGATACCTCGGGCGGATATCTGGCAAATTTCTTTAGCTAAAGCAAGTGCTACATTTATCACACCCTTTGGGAGATTTTGCTTTCAAAGATTACCTTTTGGAATTACAAGTGCACCTGAAGTTTTCCAAAGAAAGATGGCAGAATTGTTAATGAACACAAATGAAGTTACAGTTTTCATGGATAATATTCTGATATATGGATCTTCAACACAACAAAACCCTCAATGAAGTCCTAAGCCTAATCAGTCTTGACTGATGCTAAACAAGGAAAAATGCATTTCCGCCTATCCCAAATTTTGTTTTTGAGACAGACCATAAACAGAGATGGATGGAATCAGTCCTAACCTTGAGAAAGTAAAAGCAATTTGAAAATGGAATGCACTAATTAATGAACCAGAACTGATATATATATACACTGAGCTAGTAAATTACCTTGGTCAGTGCCTACAAAACCTTTCTACAGTGAGAAAACCACTGAATGAATTATTGGAGTATATCTACACTGCAACTAAACACCCGTGGCTGGCCCATGTCACCAGACTTAGGCTCATGGAGCTTGGGCTGCAGGGCTGTTAAATTGTGGTGTAGACATTCAGGCTCAGGGTAGAGATCAGACTCCTGGACCCCATGAGGGGAGAGGGTCCCTGAACCCAGGCTCCAGCCCAAGCCCAAATGTCTACACTGCTTAAACAACCCTGCAGCCTGAGTCTGAGTCGGCTGTCAAGGGCCAGCCACAGATGTTTAGTTGCAGTGTAGACATACCCTTAAAATTCAACACATCTTAGCTATGGGGACCAAATCAAGACATTTTCTTCAAAAAGGTAAAAGGATTGATCTCAACAGCTCCATTTCTCCAGTACTATAATGTGAACAAACCCACAAGGGTCAGTGCCTAGGTGGGACACTGTTGCAACAACATGGCTCTGAGTGGAAGTCAGTTGCATTTTGCTCTCGCACACTTACAGAAGCAGAAAAATGATATGCACAGATTGAAAAAGAGTGCCTGGCAAGCATATGGGCATGTGAGAACTTCTACAGAGATCTGTGTGGACTGATAACAGACAAGAAACAGCTTGTAACCCTCATCAGTGGAAAAGACCTGGATCAAGCACCGCTCAGATGCCAACTACTGCTAAAGTTAATGCAATTTAACCCAGTTGCAAAATATGTTCCTAGGAAAAATCTGGTGGTAGCAGACACTCTATCAAAGAGCCCAGCATCGCACTCAGCAAACTGTGAGCTTGAAGATGGCATATATGGATGCTGTGGATGCATACAGACCAGTGTCAGGAAAGGGACTCCTCCAGCTAAACAAGCCCAGTCTCGACAGCCACTCACCTTCAGAAAGTTCTAAGTTACATATGAGGCGACTGACTCAAGTATCTAAAGGACACTAAGGAAGTGATAAGAGACTACTTTCTGGTGTGTGGACAATTAAGTGAGTCAAATGGACTTGTGATTAAAGGCAATTTGCATCGTAATTCCAAACAAATGAGTGGGGAAATCCTAAACCTCATTCATGAAGGATATCAAGGATTAATTAAAGGCCGTGAATGGAGGGAGGGATAACTCAGTGGTTTGAGCATTGGCCTGCTAAACCCAGAGTTGTGAGTTCAATTCTTAAGGGGGCCATTTAGGGATCTGGGGCAAAAATCTGTCTGGGGATTGGTCCTGCTTTAAGCAGGGGGTTGGACTAGATGACCTCCTGAAGTCCCTTCCAACACCAATATTCTATTTTAAAAAAAAAAACAAGCCAGCAAGGACATAAAGAATAAAGTATCTGCACATGAACATTGCAAAACTAACAGACCAACACAATACAAGGAACCTTTAATAACAGCACCTCTACCAGCCAGACCTTGGAAGAGACTCACTGCAGATATTATTACCTGGTCATCATGGACTATTTTTCCACATACATAGAAACAGTGTATTTGAAAGACATAATATGCCCCAGTGTTATTGAGAAACTGAAGTCCATTTTTGATCACTCTGGTATTCCAGAACAACTAGTGCTGGACAATGGACCACAATTCACTGCAGCAGAGTTTAAGTCATTCCAAACAAAATATGATTTTGACTATATTACTAGCAGCCGGTGTTACCCAGAAGCAAATGGAGAGGCTGAAAGAGCTGTACAGATGGCTAAGAAAATCTTACAGCAGGAAGAGCCTTTCCTTGCTTTTCTGTGTTACAGATCAACACCAACAGCTGCTACTGGATATAGTTCAGCAGAAATCCTGGTGAGAAGACAACTCAGAACTACTATTCCAACTTTGGAAAAGAACCTATTTCCAAAGTGGCCAGGACGAAGAGAGTAGCCAAATTGGATAAAAAGGCTAACGAAGCTTATAAACACTTTTACAACAGTCGTCACTCAGAGAACTGCCAGGTCTAGAACCTGGTGACCTGTTCACGTCAAACTGGATGGGGGAAAAGAATGGACAACTCCAGCTGTCATAAAGAAAAAGAATTCAGCACCCAGATCATATGTGATTGAGACCAACACTGGAGACTTCAACAGAAACCATCAACATCAACAGCTTGTTTCTCAGAAAGATCAATCAACAGAGCAAACTACAGATGGCAGATGCAGAAGAAGACTCAGGGATTCCAAACTGACCACAGCCAATCATTGCAAGTAATGGATACCCTTTCACCACTGCCAGAGCCTTTTCTTCAGTGGGGGAAGGGCTCCATCAATAGGGAGGCAGCAGGATGCTACATTGCTAAAAACAGCAGTGTAAATGGGTAGGCATGGCTTGGGTGAGTAGAGAACCATCTAGGGCATGTACTCGGGTATGTACCCACACTCTTCAAGCATGTCTTTACTCTGCTCGTCTAAGCCAGGCTTCACCGTTTACACTGTTATTTATACCCCTTCTACGGAGACTATGCATGTATACACCCTACACACTGCTAAAGGAAGGGTGCAGTGTACATGCACCCAAAGTGACATACAGCCCAGATACCGGCATTGCACCTGTTGTTATGGGCAACTGAGTTTAGACAAGGTTTGTTGCTGAATTGCAGAAGCCCTTTGCTCCCAAGGAGCCCACCCTGGCATCATTCCCTATGTAGACAGGCAGGGAGAGCAATGGGTTGGAGTTTTAAAGAGGAACATTAATTGGAAGCTACTTACATTTTCTCCAGGAAAGTGTAGCGAGATGCATTGAATGTCAGTGGGTTTCTAACAATGGACATGATATCCTCAGCCCAGCTCTGGGAACAAAACAAATGCAAACAGAGGTTAGAGAAGTGGCACCAATCAGGACTTGGCATCTGCACGCTGAATGGCACTGACCTCCCATCCTGTCCTCGCAGCCTGGCTACATTGAGGAGCAGTGCGCACCTTCTGGTCCCTGCCACCTGCCTAGTCTTGAGCTCCTGTTTCTACACCTGCTTACAGTGGGACCTTGCACTTACCCTCCTACCCTTCTCTTTGTCCACTTTAACTGCAGGAAGGAGGAGGATGAAGTGAACAGCAGCAGCACATCAATTCCCTCCTTGTGCTTGCAGGGGCTCAAGACCACTGTACCCCCCTCTCTTTTGGAACCGGATTCCTGTCCCTTGCAGCTGGCGAGCTAGCCAGTCATACTCAAGAAGCAGAGAGTTAGAAATCCCACCCTCCCTCTTTCCGCTTATACCGCGATTCCTAGATGTCCCTGGTGGTCCATTCCCCTGAGGTCTCGGATACCTTGCCAACATTCTCTTTGTAGGAGACAAAGTTGTGGAACATGAGATCCACCATATCGGTGCCGGTCACAACAGTCAGAGTCTTGAGCAGGAAGTTGTTGTCTGGGAAATCCAAGTTAAAAACGTCTCGGAGCTTCTGGCTCTGCAAAGGGAAACAAGGTATGAATGAAGGGGGATGGGTAAACTGACACCAGGAAAACAAGACCCAACCCAAACCTTTATCCAAATTTGCATTCAACCTTTATGGAAGCTGGAAAAAGTTTTTAGAAAACTTTGTATATTGTTCATTTTCACTGTGGGCCCCTGTACTTCCTGGGTCCAGTGGGAATGTGAAGAAGTACTAGAGCAGCCTGGCATTTCTGATCTGACCAAGAGATCTCAGGAGAAACTTTCTTCATGCAAGATCTCCAGTTAGGGTTCCCAACTTTCTAATCTCAAAAAAATTAACACCTTTGCTCCAACCCTTCCCGAAGGGCCCCACCCCTGCCCGACACCTTCTCTGAGGCCCCACCCCTGCTAATTTTATCCCCCTCTCTCCATTGCTTGCTCTCCTCCACCCTCACTTGCTCATTTTCACCAAGCTGGGGCATGGGGTTGCAGTGCAGGAAGGCATACAGGCTCTGGGCTGGGGGTGTGGGCTCCAGGGTGGAGCCAGAAATGAGGGGTTCAGGGTGCAGGAGGGGGCTCCGGGCTGGGGCAGGGGGTTGTAGTGTGGGGACGGTGAGGGGTCCAGCTGGGGATGTGGGCTCTGGAGTAGGGCCATTGACTTCAGCAGGAGCTGAAGCAGGCCCAAAGACTTCTTGCTGCATACGTGCAACTAAACTTCTAGGATTCAGAAGTGATGTCTAGTGGGTGTAGGTATAAGGGAGGCTGAGTCTACACTAGTGTACTTACAAGCTGAGGCAAGTGTAAGTGGCAGTCTCTTAGAATCACTTTCACTTACCTCTGAATTTGGCCCAAGTAAGATACAATCAGTTGCTCGCATACAAAACAGGAAATGACTGCCTAGGAAGGAGTACTACAGAAAGGGATCTGGGGGTCATAGTGGACCACAAGCTAAATATGAGTCAACAGTGTAACATTGTTGCAAAAAAAGTGAACATCATTCTGGGATGTATTAGCAGGAGTGTTGTAAGCAAGACACGAGAAGTAATTCTTCTGCTGTACTCCAAGCTGATTAGGCCTCAACTGGAGTGTTGTGTCCAGTTCTGAGTGCCACATTTCAGGAAAGATGTGGACAAATTGGAGAAAGTCCAGAGAAGAGCAACAAAAATTATTAAAGGTCTAGAAAACATGACCTATGAGGGAAGATTGAAAAAATTGGGTTTTGTTTAGTCTGGAAAAGAGAAGACTGAGAGGGGACATTATAACAGTTTTCAAGTACATAAAAGGTTGTTAAAAGGAGGAGGGAGAAGAATTGTTCTTCTTAACCAAGGATAGGAGAAGCAGCAATGGGCTTAAATTGCAGCAAGGGAGGTTTAGGTTGGACATTAGGAAAAACTTCCTAACTGTCAGGGTGGTTAAGCACTGGAATAAATTGCCTAGGGAGGTTGTGGAAACTCCATCATTGGAGATTTTTAAGAGCAGGTTAGACAAACACCTGTCAGGGATGGTCTAGATAATACTTAGTCCTGCCATGAGTGCAGGGGACTGGACTAGATGACCTCTCAAGGTCCCTTCCAGTCCTGTGATTCTATGTCTTCACCTCACAGTAAGCCCAAGCTAGCCTACCCTGGTGTGGCTAGCTTTGCAATGGGGATGCTCCGTCCATGCTAAGTGCTACCCATGTAACTGCATCCACACTGGTACTGTACTAGCCCATGTACTGGGATGAATTTCTGGTGTGCTATCCTATAGTTCTTAGTGATACATTAAACTGGACCATTCTGTTAATTCATTCGCCTGGTGCTCTCTCTTACCTAGCATGGAGCTGCTGTCTGTAGGAAGAACAGGAGAACAATGCTTTAGGTAAATAATTTCCAAGGGGAAATACTCCTCATTACCGCAGATAGCTTTGAAGGCAAAAGCAAACAGCATTTGGCTGCGAGAATTTTTAATGAGAATGTCATTAAGGAATTCAGTCTGCAAACTTCAAAGTGATTTGTAGTGCACCTGACTGCGACTGCTCTTTCTCTCTTGTCCACTAATCATAAAAATTCCCCCAAATTATGGGTCTCACTGACATCAGACCTTCTGGCCAACTGGCAGCACAAGAGGAGGGCTTCTTGGACAGCACCTCCATTCAAATGCTATGGAAGTGCAGCAGAAACGAAGCAGGCAAACCTGAGGTCAAAAAGACAGTGCAGAAGAAGGGTGAAGATAGACCAGAAAGTACACCCCAGGTTGAGCTGTGGGATAGGATTGGAGGTCTACCAGCACCAGTGCTTGATTATCCTGTATTTTCACCACAAAGTAGGATGGGCTGCCCGCCCAGGCTGAAGCAAAACCCAAGATCAAGGCTATGCCCTCAGCTGTGCTTGTTAGCTCAGGCTTAAAGCACCCTCTTAGCCAGGGTTAGAGGTTTTTGTGCATGTGTAAGCAGGGGAATGGTCCCGCTATTGTGGGGAACTTTCCTGGCATATACACTACCCTGGTAAATGGGCTAGCAAAAAGATCTGAGTCCTCGCTCCCACTCCCTTTATCCAGAGGCCTGCCTGAGATTGAGGGCTCCCCTTCCACTCCCCTGTGTGGCAGAGTCCTTGTAACCCCAACAAGGCTGGGCCCAGAATTCCTGGGGCTCAAATCCCCAACCTTGTTGTGGTCACTTAGGTCAGGGTCTAGGGTGTCCCCACTCCTGGGTGCTCTCTCTGCTCTGGATGCTTCCCTGACCCAGTGATCATTCCATACAGTTCAAAGCAAATACAATTTATTAAACAGCAAGTAATTTTGAAAAAATAAGGAATAATGGGAAAGGTTAAAGGAAAATGTCACCCCGCTCTGTGGGAAGGGGACATGACAAACAGCATCTCTGGAATGTAAGGGAAGTTCACAGTCTGTTCCTCACATGTCCCAGGCCCCTTCTCAGGCCCTGGCTGTGCTACAGGGCTGCTGCTGCGGGTCGGACACTTGCTGTGGCAGTGGTTGGGGTGTCTCCCTGCACTGGGCCCGCTGCCCAGCTCCCCTGTCGTCCTTCGGAGCTACTCACTGCACCTTGCTCTGGACTGCTCCAGCTCCAGCCCCAGCTCCACTCTGCCTCAGCACTGCTGCTGCTCTGCCTCCAGCTCCCTGGGCTTCTTCTCTGGCCCCTCTGGCTCTGGTTGCTGCAGCTCTGCTCCCAGCACAGGGCTGCTCTGTGGGCTGCTTCTCTGGTTCTCTCTGGCTGGCGTGACCCTGCTCCCCAGCTCAGCTCGGGCTCCTGCTTTCTCCTTAGCTCGCCCCCACTCTGTCTGTAGTCTGTTCCAGGCAATTCCAGCTCTCATGGAGGATGGAACCTCCTGACTCCCTCATTAGCCTGCCCACCTGTCAATCAGGCTGACCTGGAGCATTGGCCTCTCCCCATTGTTCTTGGGGACTGTCAGTCTCAGGGTCCTGATTTCCCATTGATCCTTCCCCTTTCTTTTGGTACTGGGAGATGGCCAACCAAAAATCCCCACTAAGCTTTACTCGAGTATGGACAGCTAGCAAATGAGGAAATTCACTCTATAGAATAACGGTAAATGTGTGGTAGTGCCAACATAAAAGTGACACGCTAAAGTTTAACGTTTGTAGAAGTAAACATCTTTCTAGGATGATGTGCAGATGTGAATGGTGACGTAAGTTCCTAAATGTTATATGCTTTCAGGTTTATAAACTTATATAAAAGTTTACAAAATGTATAAAATATGTAAATTTTAAAAATGTACAGAAAAATCTTAACTTTAAATGAACAAAAAAGTACTGTATTTTTTTACATTGTGTGTGGCGTTACTGACATATCCTGTGACTGTATAGATCATTGTTGCAACCACTATTATATATTTGCAGCAAATATTGTACAAAGGTTGTTGTGTACGGTGTCTATGGAAAGGTTATGATTTGCTGGGTATGATTATGCTGCCTGTATGTGTGATCATTTTTGTAGTTGAAGTTATGAATATTGGCTCTGTATTTGTATCTCAAAGTGTTTTGATTCTAAGTAGCCTCAGGGGTTGGCTACACTTGCAAGTTACAGCGCATTAAAGGAGCCTCGGGCGCACTAGCTCACTACCCATCCACACTGGCAAGGCACGTAGAGCGCTCTGACTCCATGGCTAGAGCGCTGCTGGTACTCCACCTCGGCGAGAGGAATAACGTTTGATGCGCCCCTGCTGGAGCGCCGCAGCGCCAGTGTGAACGAGGTGTTGCATTACTGTGCTCTGATCAGCCTCCAGAAATGTCCCATAATCCCCTTAAGTCAAATGGCCACTCTTGTCATTGTTTTGGATATGCCCTTTGAAAGCTCCATATGACAGCCGGCTGCTTATCTGCTCTGGGACAAAGCAAACCATTACTGTGGAAAGCTGTGTGTGAGAGAGAGAGAGGCGGGGGGGAGGAGGGTCTGCTGCTGTCTGAACTTACCAGAGAGCAGGCTGACATGCTCTCAGCCCCTCAAAAACCCACTCTCTCTCCCCCCAGATACACACAACACACTCCCTGTCACACTCCACCCCACCCCACCCCCATTTGAAAAGCATGTTGCAGCCACTTGCATGCTGGGATAGCTACCACAATGCACTGCTCTCTGTGGCCGTTGCAAGAGCTGCTAATGTGGCCACGCCAGTGCACTGTCAGCTGTCACTGTGGACAGACTACAGCGCTTTCCCTACTGCGCTCTACGAAGGCTGGTTTAACTCAAATCGCTCTACATCTGCAAGTGTAGCCATGCTCTCAGTGAAGTATTTGGTCAGCTTCTTGAGAAAGGACTATTCTCAGTAAGTGCCCAATCAAGAAACACTTAACTGACAATGGACTTTGGGAGATACCAATCCACATCTGAGCTTTCCTGGGAGTGTTCAAACTAACATGTAAACAATGGCATCGGCCTGTAAAGAACTGAGTCATGCATGGACCTGAGACTTGCCCATGTGGCTCCGAACTCCATCTTGCTGCTGTAACCTTCCACGGGCAGAGAATATAAAAGGCCCTGAAAACCCCTCCGTCTTGTCTTCAATCCTGCTTCTTGCCTCTGGAGGGACTTTGCTACAAACTGAAGCTCTGAACAAAGGCTGTGGCTACACTTAGCACTTCAAAGCGCTGCCGCGGTAGCGCTGCTGCGGTAGCGCTGCCGCGGCAGCGCTTTGAAGCGCTAAGTGTAGTCAAAGCGCCAGCGCTGGGAGAGAGCTCTCCCAGCGCTGTCCGTACTCCACCTCCCTGTGGGGAATAACGGACAGCGCTGGGAGCCGCGCTCCCAGCGCTGGAGCTTTGACCACACTGGCGCTTTGCAGCGCCGCAATTTACAGCGCTGGAGAGGGTGTGTTTTCACACCCTGCTGCAGCGCTGCAAATTTGTAAGTGTAGCCAAGCCCAAAGGACTGAATGACCAATCCCAGCTATGGATGTACTCCAGAAACTTGATTTGAACCTGAAGTTTATTCCATTACTGCTACAAGCCTGAACCAAGAACTTTGCCATTACTGTACTTGTATCCGACGAAGTGGGTATTCACCCATGAAAGCTCATGCTCCAAAACGTCTGTTAGTCTATAAGGTGCCACAGGACTCTTTGCTGCTTTTACAGATCCAGACTAACACGGCTACCCCTCTGATACGTGACACCATTACTGTATGTAATTGATTCCATTTAACCAATTCTAGCTCTCATCTATATCTTTTTCCTTTTATGAATAAACCTTTAGATTTTAGATTCTAAAGGATTGGCCACAGCGTGATTTGTGGGTAAGATCTGATTTGTATATTGACCTGGGTCTGGGGCTTGGTCCTTTGGGATAAGGAGAACCTTTTACCTTTTACTGGGGTATTGGTTTTCATAACCATTCATCCCCATAACAAGTGGCACGGGTGGTGCTACTGGGAAACTGGAGTGTCTGAGGGAATTGCTTGTTTGACTTGTGGTTAGCCAGTGGGGTAAAACCGAAGTCCTCTCTGTGTGGCTGGTTTGGTTTCCCTTGGCGTGCAAAGGAACCCCAGCCGTGGGCTGTAACTGCCCTGCTCTAAGCAATTTGTCCTGAATTGACACTCAGAAGTGTCTCACCAAAGGCAGCATCATTACAAGGGGCCAACAGTCCCCTTACATGTGGAGAGAAGGGGGGCTAAGGCAGCACCTGGGCTATTGGCTGGGCTAACTCTACAGTGAAGATATATCCTTGTAAAACACATGCAAATACATGCTTTTATTCTGTTTTACAATTCAAATCCCAGCTCTTCCTTTCCTGCCACTGAGTTTTCTGTTCACATTTGGATTGTAAATGGCCAGATTTCAAAAACAGCTCAGCACCCAGAACTTCTTATGTGCTTGTGAAATGCAATGTACACCCAAAGGCATGCTATACATTACAAGGTGTTCTTTTTCAGGCATTTTCTATTATATTTTTGGGGAGTTCAATGCTAGTTGAGTCTGTGGGAAACATCCACCTTTAGGAAAAGGTAGATACTACCCCAGGACTATAAAACTAGCATCTGTGTCTACCAAGAGCAAAGCACCTCCTCTCATAGGGTGATTCCAACAGCCAACATAACATGAATGCATTTGAAATGTTGAGAGGGGAGCGAAAAACTTTGAGGACTTCAATAACTCAGACATAGGTTAGGGGTTTGTTACAGGAATGGGTGTGTGAAATTCTGTGGCCTGCATTGTGCAGGAGGTCAGACTAGATGATAATAATGGTCCCTTCTGACCTTAAAGTCTACGAGTCTATGACTGGAACAAAGACTTTTAAAAAAAATCACCCACAAAACTTTTATTTTATAACAGAGTAGGAATCTGTAGCACAGTCTTGTAGTTTTATTTTGTGATTTCTGACCAATGCAGAGGAATATGTGTATAGCACATGCTTCCCTTTTCGCCTCTGCCTACACAGCAAGCCCCCTGGTATGATCAGGTCAGACTTCACTGATCCTTAGGGTTACCAGGCACCCGGTTTTCGACCGGAATGCCCGATCGAAAAGGGACCCTGGCGGCTCCGGTCAGCAGTGTTGACCAGGCTGTTAAAAGTGTGGTCAGCGGCGCAGCAGGGCTAAGGCAGGCTCCCTGCCTCCCCAGGCTCCGCACGGCTCCCGGAAGTGGACGCCATGTCCTTGTGGCCCCTAGGCAGAGTGGCAATCAGGGAAGCTCCGCACGCTGCCCCCACCTCCACAGCGCCTCCCCTGCAGCTTCCATTGGCTGGGAACCGCAGCCAATGGGAGCTGCAGGGGCGGCACCTGCGGGCGCGGGCAGCGTGCAGAGCCCCTTGGCCCCTCCGCCTAGGAGCCGGACATGCTGGCTGCTTCCAGGAGCCGTGTGGAGCTATGGCAGGCAGGGAGCCTGCCTTAGCCCTGCTGCACTGCTGCCCGAGAGCCGCCTGAGATAAGCACCACGCGACTGGAGCCCGCACCCCCTACCCCAGCCCTGAGCTCCCTCCCAGAGCCTGTACCACCTCCTTCACCCCAACCACCTTCCCCAGCCCTGAGCCACCTCCTGCACCCAAACTCCCTCCTGGAGCCCACACTCCGCACTCCTTCCCACACGCCAAACACCCTCGGTCATAGCCCAGACCCCCCTCCTGTACCCTAAACCTTTCGTCCCCAGCCCCACCCAAGAGCCCACATCCCCAGCCAGAGCCCTCACCCCCTCCCATACCCCAACTTCCTGCCCCAGCCCAGAGCCCCTTTCCGCACCCTGAATCCTTCATTTCTGGTCCCATCCCAGAGCCCGCACCCCCAGCTGTAGCCCTCACCCTAAGCCCCTACCCCAGCCCAGTGAAAGTGAGTGAGGGCGGGGGACAACAAGTGTTGGGGGGGGATGGAATGAGTGGGGGAGGGAGCCTCAGAGAAGGGGCAGGGCCTCAGGGAAGAGGTGTTCGGTTTTGTGCGATTAGAAAGTTGGCAACCCTACTGATCCTCATTACAAAAGGCTTCATGTCATATGATTTTAGTCTTCAGTTTAACGTCATCCTACAGACCTGCTGGCTGTTGTCCAAATTATTTATCTCCCACGTACTACACCATGAAACTGAGACAATAGAGAAATTGTGGTTTATGTTGAAGAAGTTTCCTGTATTTGTTAGAAGCTGTCTCCTCCTCCC
This sequence comes from Mauremys mutica, assembly GCF_020497125.1. NCBI lineage: Eukaryota > Metazoa > Chordata > Testudines > Geoemydidae > Mauremys > Mauremys mutica. Next base: position 59,606,042 of record NC_059075.1, read on the forward strand.
CTTCCTTTTCTGTTATTTGGTGTTGCTTATCATGCAGGTAGGTCCCTTTGTTGCTCACAGTTAAGTCTTGACAGTCTGAAAGCTGTCATCTAGAATTGCTGCCTTTGAGTTTGTTCTGTTAGACAAACTCATCACATTCAGTACTGGCAATATCTTGATGCTGTCATCTCACCATGACAAAACATCATGTTTGCAGCTTTTTATCCTCAAAGCACTTTATAAACATTAACTAAGGGCTAGTCTACACTTACCAGCTGGGTCGACGCGGTGAGTTCGACTTCTCGGAGTTCGAACTATCGCGTCTAATCTGGACGCGATAGTTCGAACTCCGGAAGCGCCAGGGTCGACTTCGGTACTCCACCACTGCAAACGGCGGTGGCGGAGTCGACCTTGGAGCCGCGGACTTCGATCCCGCGGTGTCTGGACGGGTAAGTAGTTCGAACTAGGGTACTTCGAATTCAGCTACGCTATTCACGTAGCTGAACTTGCGTACCCTAGTTCGACCCCCGCTTTTAGTGTAGACCTGCCCTAAGGAAGCCTCACAACACTCCAGTAAAATTAATTGTTATCCCCATTTCACAGATAGGGAAACTGAGGCATGGAAAGGCTTTAAATAGGGAAGAAAGGTGGTCTTTCGGTTAAGGCCCTGGACTGGCTTTAACTCCCAGCCACAGACTTCACATATGACCTTGGACAAGTCACATACTCTCTGTGTGCCTCCGTTTCGTATCTGTTAAATGGGAATGACCTTACTTAGGGGGGTGTTGTGAGGATAAATTCAATCAGGTTTGTGAGGTGCTCAGTACTGTGGTGAAGGAGGCCATGTGGCTGCCATACATAAAGATTGCTTGCACCAGCCCACAGAGTCAGAGCTGCAGACAGAACTCATGAATTCTAGCTCCCAGTCTAAAGCTCAGACCACACTCCCTTATTATATCACGACAGTTTCTGCCTGTCATGCTGCAATTTCACAACACAATCAGACACGGTGCCATTTTACATGAGATTGCCACAGGGCCGCCCAGAGAGGGGGACAAGTGGGGCAATTTGCCCCAGGCCCCGGGCCCCGCAGGGGCCCCGTGAGCCGCTCTGGGTTTTCAGCAGCACTTTTGCGGCGGGCCCTTCACTCGCTTCGGGTCTTTGGCGGCGGGTCCTTCAGTGCAGCGGAAGACTCAGAGCGAGTGAAAGACCCGCCGCTGAAGTGCTGCTGATGCCTCGGAGCACCACCCGGTGAGTACAAGTGCCGCAAGCGGCAGAAAAAAAAAAAGCCGCGATCGGCGGCATTTAGGCTGCTTTACCGCCTCCACTTCATTCTTCGGCTGCATTCGGCGGCGGGTCCTTCCCTCCGAGAGGGACCCACTGCTGAATTGCCACTGAAGACCTGGCCCTGCCCCAGGCCTCCTGAATCCTCTGGGCAGCCCTGGATTGCCATGTAAAAACAGGGATGATATCATTAAAAAGCAGGAGAGGTATCAGTCCTATAATTCATGCCCCAGCCAAAATGGGACAGTAGAAATGTACTTTATAAACCAGCAAACCAGTGATTCAGCTTTAATCTCAGCTCTCCCCTCTTTTCCCACTCCCCTGATTTCCCTAGTAGCCTCACCTGAACAAACCAAAGTCAGAAGCCAGGGAAACAAACTCTCCTATGCAAATATAGGCAAAGAACCATGCTGACTGCTAGAGTTGGAGAGAAAGCAGCCTTTCCTCACCCTCAAACACAATGCCAATATCGAAAAGCTGTGGCAACTGAATGGTAGTTAGCTTTTACTCCAGTGCTATATGCTGGCAACATGATGGAGTTGTTATAAGGCAGCAGCTCCACAATATGGCAGCGAGTATGACTGCTGAACACGTCTAAGGAAAATCTAAGGCCAATAGTAAGATGTAATGCTCACTTTCTTATTAGCTCTGCCCTATCCCTACACATAAGGACAAGGCTTAATGCTGAGCATTCTCTAATTCTCACGACGGTGAGGGCCATTCTGCTGACATGCACGGAGGGCTCCACAGCTCCCAGTTCTCACAAGATTTAAGACCCCATCACTCTGAGCAGCACAGGTAGCTAGCAAAGAGTTGAGGGAGAGGAGTTATCCAGGTGAAGTCCCCTCAGCTCTTGATGTTGCCCATGAGAAAGTCACTTGGATCATGTGGGAGTTGGGAACACAGTGGGACACAGAAGCATGGGGCACACCTTCCTGATGTCTGGCCGAACTAGAATTCATGTATTTTAATGGAGGATTCTGCCCTCATTGCCCCTAGTCATTTTTGCCATTTTAGTATAAAATTCAATTCCTAAATAAAACTAAACATTACAGGGGTGGGGGCCAGACAACTCCATGCCCCAGGGTGCCAAACAGGCACCCCCACCAAGCACTGAGCCTTTCCTGCCTGCCTCCTCCCCATGTATTTGTAAATCACAGAACTGTAGGACTGGAAGGGACCTTGATAGGTCGTCTAGACCAGTTCCCTGCACTGAGGCAGGACTAAGTATCATCTAGACCATCCCTGACAGGTATTTATCTAAATTGTTCTTAAATACCTATGACAGAGATGCCACAGTTTCCCTAGGTAATTTGTTCCAGTTCTTAACTACCCGTACAGTTAAAATTTTTTTTTCTAAGGTCTAACCTAAATCTCTCATTCAGCAATTTAGGCCCACATGAATTTACAGGCAATGGACCCATGCTTGCTTCTCACTCTCTCCCATATAGAAGTGCCCGTACAGCCCAGTGTGGTAGCACTCTTGTTTCCAAGCCTGAAAATGACAGGTGGTTCAAGTCCTATGCCAAGGTTTGTGCTCATATGCAACGTAGCACTAGAACTGTTAAGATATGGCACTCTTCATCTGATATGTTTGGTTACCTGCATTAGAAGTGCGATACTGGTTCCAGTCACTGCTTTGCTAGTTTCTAATCCATTGGTTAGAGAGAGCTCTGTGTAGTGCTCTGAGATACCTTCAGGGCAGTATGAAAGATACTATCTATGCAAACACGTGGCACATGCTCCAGCAAGGGCTCAGCCTTGAACAGAAAAGGACCACAGACTCACCTTGGGGATTTTGGCAAATTTTCCTACTCGGGTGTCTCGGATGCTGGTTATATCCAAAAATTCCATTTCCTGCAAAAGAATAAAAACAAGGAGAAGGCTGGCACTTGGAGGAGGAAGGGGAAGGACAGCAAGAGAGGGAAGGGTTAGAAAGGGAATGGCAGGGCTCTCTGGTGGCTCTCACTCACAGCCCTGCATTGGGGTCAGTGTGGAGCTGCACTTCCAGAGCAGGAACAATGGCACAACTCCCGGCCACACAGAGACAGCACCTGCTGGAACACTGTGTAATCTGACTGCTCCCCTGGTCAGTGCAGAGGAACAGTGATATGTGGCTCCACCTCCTTCCTTTTTGGGGTGGAGGTCCTGGCAGGGAACAGTTTCTGGGGCAATAGAGCCTGAGGGCTGCAATTCTATCAAGCTCCTGCTCTGAGGGAGAGCACCTTGCACACCCACCAAAGAGCATGCCACAAACTTGCCCTAAGAAGGAGGCAGGCAAGAGGCTATAGCAGGGGTGGATTGCTGTTCAGTAAAGCCCAGTTAATCAGACAGGGTGGTATCTCTGAAGTGAAAATAGGGACTCTGCACAGAGTCCTGGAAACATCTGGCAAGATGTGCAATGCTTAGTGAGCACTCAGGAGGGAAGGCACAGCACTTATACTAACTGAACAAGCACTCAGCTCCGGCCAAGTCTGCTCACACTTGTGGAAACATCTAGTTCACAAAGGCAGACTCAAAGGTTTAATACAATAATTAGCATAGCTCCTCCTCTAATAACATGACATCTTGCTCCCATATGGGTGCCCTTAAGGCCTGTCAGGGCCAAGCAGTTACCACTGGATCTGGGATCAGCAATATGGTGTGTGTGCAAGGCAACTGAATCAGCTACCAGCCCAGCCACAGAAAGTAGTGTGACAGTCCACAGTTCACCCCAGTCCCTCACCTGTTACCCATGTCATCAGTCTGCCTACTTCCCCCAGGAGTGTCATTCTGCTTATCACCCATGTCACCCACATAATCTACTGGGGTCAGCCTGTTCTGTGGCTGCATCCGCCCATTCATTGCCATGGCCACACTCTCCAGACTGGCCAACCCATGGCCCATGCCAACCCATACTGCCAGCAGCCTGCCTATCAGCTACACCCAGCAGCCGTTGTCAGCTCACACAACGCCCAGAGACTCTCTCAGAGTGGGAAAGATGCCAGACAAATGTTTCTCCTAGGATGTAAAGCAGGCAGATGTGCCATGTGGCTCTCAGATTTGCTTACAGTTTGTACTAGATGCTAATCAACTAGTACTGCATTTCCCAGTAAAATTAGGCACTTGAGCTGTGTCTCTACCCACAGCAGAAGGCCTGCTTCCCACAGCTCCACAATTCCAGTACCAGGCCTGCTGCTCACACCCTTCCACAGACTCAGCATCCTTTGCCCAAATAGCAGCAGGCCTTGTCCCCAACTCTGAACACCTCGCACCTGTTACTTACCCTGCACATCTGCTATTTTAGGGAGAAGGGAGGGGGCGGTCACAGTGTCTGTCAGGTTTACAAAAACTGGTGTTTCTCCTGATTTTTGTAAATCTGTTCCAGAGCTGCCCACTTGTTCCGCTGTGTTGCAGGAGGAAGCAGACACCCTATAGCAGGGGTGGCCAACCTGTGGCTCTGGAGCCGCATGCAGCTCTTCAGAGGTTAATATGGGGCTCCTTGCATAGGCACTGACTCCGAGGCTGGAGCTACAGATGCCAACTTTCCAATGTGCTGTGGGGTGCTCATTGCTCAACCCCCTGCTCTGCCCCAGGTCCTGCCACCACTCCACCCCTTCTCCAAGGCCCCTGCCCCTTCCCCCGAGCCTGCCATACCCTTGCTCCTCCCCCCATCCCACCAGAGCCTCCTGTGCACTGCAAAACAGCTGACTGCAGCGGGTGGGAGGTGTGGGAGGCCCTGATTGGCGGGGCTGACGATGGGCGGGAGGCGCTGGTGGCTGAAGGAACTGGGTGGGGGGTATGGCCAACGCTGCTGACATATGACTGAGGCTCTTTGGCAATATTCATTGGTAAATTCTGGCTCCTTCTCGGGCTCAGGTTGGCCACCCCTGCCCTATAGCATTCCCTATAGCTCCACTCCTGCAACCAGGATGAGTAGATCTAGAGTGCCCTCAAGCAGAATGCCAAATGTTTCAGGAGGAGACACACAGCAGAAGGAACTGCAGACATTTCAGGGGAATATAACGGCATAAGATGCTGCTGCTAACAGCTCCTTATCTCACACGACTGCTGTGCCGACAAGCGTCATTGTGGCACCGTTGTGAGGGAGTTCACCATGCTGGAGCCCCAGCTGGCACTGGCAATCACTGTTATGAGGAAACCGTCACAGCGAAGATGTCACTAATAGCGCCCAAATCGTCCCAGCTATTGTTATTGCTAATGTTATTGCTGCTGTCTCTTTATCTGCCATGCGTCAGTATGTGGGTCATGAGAAGGAAGTGAAGTTGAACCACAGTGGACTAGAAAGCGGAAGTATGTAGGCCCAGCCTCCCACCTGCCATCTCCCAGCACACTCTGCCTCTTAGGGAATTGGATTTTTTCTCCTTGCCCACTGCATCTCCCCTGCTTAGGTGCTGGAACTAGGGGTGCTGCCTCACACATGGGCTTGAAGTGGTTTCCATTATATGCAGGGTTTACAGTTTGGTTCAATGGTCTCAGCACCCCTACTATACAGACTGTTCCAGTATCCCTGCTCCTCTCCACCCCTCGCTCCAGCTATGGGAGAGTCTGCATGCTCCAGTCTGCCTCTCCCTTGCTGGGTACGTCTACATCTGAGCTGGGAGGTGTGATTCCCAGCTTGTGTGGATGTACCCACACCAGCTCTGCTTAAGCAAGCACATTAAAAATAGCAATGTGTCAAGGGCAGCAGAGGTGGCTGCGTGGGCTAGCCACCCAAGTACATACCCATGGATCCAAGCAGTTATGTACTTGGGTGGCTAGCATGAGCCACTCACCATGCTACTCTGGCTACATTGCTATTTTTAGCAAGCTAGTGCAAGCACATCTATGCAAGCTGGGAATCACACCGCCCAGCTCAAATGTAGATAAACAACTGTGTGTTCCAGTTTAGCACTGGAGGAACCAATATCTCCCTCTGGAACTGAGGTGTGCTGTCTTCCATCTTCTTCCTTCCTCTCTGTTTTCAGCTCATGCCTGGATAAACTTCATACATAGCTCTTGGAAGCATCAGCACACAACTTAGCTACAAGCATAGTCCATACATGTTTCAGGCATGTAATAGTTGTAGCTTTTGGCCTAGTAGGCTGTGCACAGGGCTCTCACTCGAGAGTCCTGGGTTGTAGCCCCAGCTCTGCCATTTACTCATTCTGGACAATTGACTCAGCCTGTCTGGTAAATGGGGATATTAATGCTTACTCACATTTGTAAAGTGCTAGGAGATGCATGGAACTAACGAGCTATACAGTGCAAACAAAACCTGTGACAAAAAAGGAAGCGCTCATTTCCCATCAACACCTGCAGCCTAGTTCCTCTGATTCCCTGCTTTATCCTGGAATTGCCCAGGAAATTCCTGCAGGGGCACCTGCCACAGAACAAGTGGCAGTCCCCAGGCCCTTGTGTGGTGCTTTCTTCTAAGATGGGATGTGTTCTGTGGTTAGCTGCCTGGCTGCTGACCAAGTCTCCTTGCTCTGGGTACTTTTACAAACTCCAATTCAGAGACATAGCTGGAAAGCTCAGCACTTACCTTATTCTGATATGTCCAATATAAGTAAAAGCCCTTTGGATCTACCCGGAGAATCACAGGCGAAGCATTCGTTGTGTCCTGACAAAACCAGGAGAAAGAAGGTTTAAAGCTTTGGAGAATCTGTAAGGGAATGTAGTTTCCCCTGCAACCCAGACTTGGTGAATCACCTTCGACTATTCTGTGGTCTGTGTAAAGTGGCTAATTGGTTTGAGTTCAGCTCCAGCAAGTGAGAGCCAAGGGTTATGGAAGCTATACTAACCTATACTGCTGCTACCCATAATGGTGGGTCCCACTTCCAGATCAATGCTGAGCTGAGGCACATTGGCAGCAAAGTGTGAAGGAAGGATATGTTGCCACTGTGTCCTGTAACTCCCCTATGAGTATCCAAGGGACTTAAATCTCCAGGGTTGGCACCTTCTGTGAGCACTAAACACTGCAATAACCATCTGTCTGTCATGCTCTCCCTCTCATCGTTCCACTCCCTCCTTTCACTGCCACTTTGTCTCCTGTTCTGCAATAGGCAGAAAGATCATGTGGATACACATACCTACCCATGTCCCCATAGTTCTCAGTTAGTTCCCTGAGCTCACTGCTAGGAGCTGGAAGCGCATTCTGGACACTGACATGCAAATGAGGACCCCACCGGCCACATTTCTAGATTTCCCACACTCTCCCACCAAATCAAGCTTTTTAAAACCAAGCAGGGTCTTCAGTGTAGAAGAGCCCAGAAGGACCTCCTTCCTTCCTGTCCACATGAGGAACAGATCTATGCTAGCTACAACTGGGTTCAAACAGAGTTTATTCAATCACCCAACATTGTGAGATCTTAGATGTTGCATAAATTATCATGAACTCTTGCTGAGAATTGGCACAAACCATGCTCATCCCTGCCTCTATCTCCTTTTCTTAACAGGATAGGCTTTGCCCCTTTGGCTATAGGCCCACATGAAGAAAAAGACAGACTGAGCACACACATCCTAAAACACATGCATCGAGGTTGGCCTGTGAGAGACTGCAGGAGGGAGTGAATTCCAGAGATGAGGATCTTCCATCAGAATGTCCTGCTGCCCATGCCCTGGAGTTCAACCCCAGGGACAGAGAGCAAGGGCTGTCTTGTGGAACACAACTGTTGTGATGCGGCATAGCAGGTGAGATGGATGTGGGAACCCAGACCATTCAGAGCTTTGTAGTTAATAAAATCCTTCACTTGCTCTTGGGGGTGGATTGGGAGCCAGTGCAGAGCATGGATTATATAAGGTTTGTGATCATAAATTACAAGTATGTTTCAATTAATTTCATCTCACACCCCAAACCTATAGTACTTTCTTTGCAAAAATTCATCACTTAAATAAGAAGAAACCCCAAATCCCGAAATGTCTGGAAATGAACAGCTAGGGGAGCCAGGCTGTTCTCCTTTGTGGAATAATCCTTTCTCATCCATCATAATTTCCCTTAACTCATACTGCCTCACCCACCTTAACTTTGCCCCCTATATCAAAACATCACTTGGGGTGAATTTCTGGCCCTACTGAAATCAAGAGCAAAACTCTCATTGACTCTAAGGGGGCCAGAATTTCACCTTAGAAATCCTATTTCCTGTTCAAGGGATCCATTTCCAATAATCACTTAGGGATCAATTGAGGAGTTACTTTCTGTAAGAGACAGCTTGTAGCTTTGCTGCCCTGCAACAGCCCTGGGACATAATTGTAACGTAGAGAGTCACAATTTGGTGTCTGGTTTTCCATTGCTCCAGGGAGAAAGTAAGTTGTTCCATCCCTTTACTTGGCACAGCTTACTTTCCACTCTGTGCTGGCTCAGTTGCACTGGCTGCTGCTTTTTATGGATGGAGTTAAGGCCCTGCACACTCCAAGCCCCGATATGTGGCTCCATGAAGGCTATTTAATCCGTGCACTGTGGTCTGTGATGGGAGTAGCCCACACAGAGGCTTTATGACCTCTTACTTATGTGCCATGGGTCACAATGTACTGAAGTGAATGGAGCTACTTGTGTGAACTTGCCAAAGACAGTAAGGATTGTACATTCAGGATGCTTATAATTTGTTCTCACTAGAATAAATAATAAATAAAGTAGAAGTATGTTTAAAACTGAATCTGGCCATATTTAGAACATAAGAACGGCCATACTGGGTCAGACCAAAGGTCCATCTAGCCCAGTATCCTGTCTTCTGACAGCAGCCAATGTCAGGTGCCCCAGAGGGAATGATCAGAACAGGTAGTCATCAAGTGATCCGTCCCCTGTCGCCCTTTCCCAACTTCTGGCAAACAGAGACTAGGGACACCATCCCTGCCCATTCTCGCTAATAGCCATTGATGGATCTATCCTCCATGAACTTATCTAGTTCTTTTTTAAACCCTGTTACAGTCTTGGCCTTCACAACATCCTCTGGCAAAGAGTTCCACAGACTGCTTGTGTGTTGTGTGAAGAAATACTTTGTTTGTTTTAAACCTGCTGCCTATCAATTTTATTTGGTGACCCCTAGTTCTTGTGTTATGAGAAACAGTAAATAACACTTCCTTATTTACATTATCCACACCAGTCATGGTTTTATAGATGTCAATCATATCCCCCTTAGTCGTCTCTTTCAAACTGAAAAGTCCCCGTCTTATTAATCTTTCCACATGCAGAAGCTGTTCCATACCCCTAATCATTTTTGTTGCTCTTATCAGAACCTTTTCCAATTCCAATATATCTTTTTTGAGATGGGGCGACCACATGTGCACGCAGTATTCAAGATGTAGGCGTACCATGGATTTATATAGAGGCAATATGCTATTTTCTCTCTTATTATCTATCCTTTTCTTGATGATTCCCAACATTCTGCTAGCTTTTTTGGCTGCCGCTGCACATTGAGTGGATGTTTTTAGAGAACTAGCCATAATGACTCAAGATCTCTTTCTTGAGTGGCAACAGCTAATTTAGACCCCATCATTTTATATGTATAGTTGGGATTATGTTTTCCAGTGCGCATTACTTTGCATTTATCAACATTGAATTTCATCTGCCATTTTGTTGCCCAGTCACCCAGTTTTGTGAGATCCTTTTGTAGCTCTTCGCAGTCTGCCCAGCACTTAAATATCTTTAGTAATTTTGTATCATCTGCAAATTTTGCCACCTCACTGTTTACCCCTTTTTCCAGATCATTTATGAATATGTTGATTAGTACTGGTCCCAGTACAGACCCCTGGGGGACACCACTATTTATCTCTCTCCATTCTGAAAAATGACCATTTATTCCTACCCTTCGTTTCCTATCTTTTAACTAGTTACCGTTCCATGAGAGGACCTTCCCTCTTATCCCATGACAGCTTACTTTGCTTAAGAGCCTTTGGTGAGGGATCTTGTCAAAGGCTTTCTGAAAATCTAAGCACACTATATCCACTGGAACCCCCTTGTCCACATGCTTGTTGACCCTCTCAAAGAATTTTAGTGGGTTGGTGAGGCATGATTTCCCTTTACAAAAAACATGTTGACTCTTCCGCAATAAATTATGCTCATCTATGTGTCTGACAATTTTGTTCTTTACCATAATTTCAACCAGTTTGCCAGGTACTGAAGTCAGGCTTACCAGCCTGTAATTGCTGGGATCACCTCTGGAGCCCTTTTTAAAAATTGGCGTCACATTAGCTATCCTCCAATCATTTGGTACAGAAGCTAATTTAAATGATAAGTTACAGACTAGAGTTAGTAGTTCTGCAATTTCACATCTGAATTCCTTCAGAACTCTTGGGTGAATACCATCTGGTCCTGGTCACTTATTACTGTTTAGTTTATCAATTTGTTCCAAAACCTCCTCTAATGACACCTCAATCTGGGACAGTTTCTCATATTTGTCACCTAAAGAGAATGACTCAGGTGTGGGAATCTCCCTCACACCCTCAGCCATGAAGACTGATGCAAAGAATTCATTTAGCTTCTCCACTATGGCCTTATCGTCCTTGAGTGCTCCTGAAGCATCTAGATCATCCAGTGGCCCCACTGGTTGTTTAGCAGGCTTCTTGCTTCTGATGTACTTAAAATATTTTTTGCTATTAGTTTTTGAGTCTTTGTCTAGCTGTTCTTCAAATTCTTTTTTGGCCTTCCTAATTATATTTTTACACTTCATTTGCCAAAGTTTATGCTCCTTTCTATTTTCCTTACTAGGATTTAACTTCCATTTTTTAAAGGATGCCTTTTTGCCTCTCACTGCTTCTTTTAGCTTGTCATTTAGCCATGGTGGGACTTTTTTGGTTCCCTTACTATGTTTTTTAATTTGGGGTATACATTATAGTGTCTTTTAAAAGTTTCCATGCAGCTTGCAGGGATGTCACTTTTGGCGCTGTACCTTTTAATTTCTGTGTAACTAGCTTCCTTATTTTTGTGTAGTCCCCCTCTTTGAAATTCATTGCTACAGTGTTGGGCTGCTGTGATGTTTTTCCTGCCCCAGGGATGTTAAATTTAATAATATTATGGTCACTGTTACCAGGTGGACCAGTTATATTCACCTCTTGGACCAGATCCTGTGTTCCACTTAGGACTAAATCAAGAATTGTCTCTCCTCTTGTGGGTGTCAGGACTAGCTGCTCCAAGAAGCAGTCATTTAAGGTGTCAAGAAACTTTATCTCTACATCCCATCCTGAGGTGACATGTACCCAGTCAATATGGGGATAGTTGAAATCCCCCATTATTACTGAGGTTTTTTTATTTTTATAGCCTCTCTAATCTCCCTGAGCATTTCACAGTCACTATCACCATCCTGGTCAGGTGGTTGGTAATATATCCCAACCGCTATATTCACATCTGCTTGCCCCACTTAAGAGATGGCCAAACACATTCTGCATTAGCTGAGGCTTTGGAGCGGTCTTCAAGGTGGCTATAATGATTAGGTATCATCTGTATTACAGTAACACCCAGACTCTCTACTCTGGATGGCACTCCCTTTGAACTGGGTACTGTACAAACACAGAGTAAAGATGATCTCTCCCCCTAGAAGTTTCAATCTAATTAAATAAAAGACATTAAAATAAGTCAGTCTAGAGGAGGACGTCCTCCGTTAGAGGCAGAGCTCCAATTCCTGGGCCAGTTGAAGGTGCTAAAGACCCGGTAGGCCATTGCTGCTCCCTGGGAATCCAAAAGCAGTGGTGGTTCCAGTACGACTCCAAGACTGCAAAGGAAATACCTCCTTGCTGGATGAAGCAGACGTAATCTCCTTCATTTTATCAAAACGTTTCCCCCTACCCGCCAACAGCACCTAATCTGGATACCGTTTAAAGCAGCTAGCTTTTGTCAGGATCCTAATCTGGTCAGGTGCTGAGAAAGCAAAGGGATCCCAAAATCCAGTTCAATGAGAGGGAAAAGGAGAGTCGAGTCTTGCCAGTCCACTGACAACACTGCAGCCCAAGATGTCTCACCATTTCCCTTTGCAGCACCCCTCCCCCCCGCACACATACATGTGGGACAGGAAGCATGACAAGATGGAGAAATATGAATGAAATAACCAAATCCTGATTAGGGATATGTTTTGGTGGAGAGCCATGCTGTCGACTACCTAAGGACTAAGGCCATCATTTTCAGCAGTGGACAGTGTTTTTTGGGGGAGACCGGAGGGCTCAGTTCTTAGATGATCAGTTTGAGACACCTTGGATTTTAGAGGTGCTGTGCACCCAGTATTCCAAGGGAAGGCCTTTAAAAATCAGATTCTAATTGTCTTAAGGTGGGCACCCAAAAACAGGGACAGAAAATCGGTGTCCACTGGAAAATGCCGGCTTTAGACTATGCCTGTTTGGCCAACATTGTTCTCAAAAACAAAATACTACGGAAGCCACGTTAGAACCCTGCTAGCAGCAATCATGATTAAAGATAGATATATCTGTGTTCCACTCAACTCTGGCCTCATTCACTTATTTTCTACAGCAAATTATACAGGTCAGGAGGCGCATCTGCCCATGTTGCTGAGCTACCAGTGTCATTTTGACCTGTATTAGCACCATCCATTTCTGCTATCTGCATGCTACATCACCTACTGGCTTGATCACTGCTAGATTGTCATTGCAGATCATTGATTACTGCATGTCCCCAGTCGCCTCCTTCATCCCATACTGATTCTACAAAGAAGGCCCTTTGTCTTCAAACTAGATCTGCATCCACTTGAGTAGCTCACCATCACCCACTACGTAGCCACTTATGTATCTTTAAAATGTGTCTCTTTTGCCATATTCTGTAAAAGCTTCCCCCAGATCCAGGCAAACTATCATATATCCATAGCTCCCCCGGTCTACTGACTCTTACCTCTAGTGATGAGTAAATCTTAAAAGGCACAGAGATCTGGCTCTAAAATAAAGACATGGACAGCTGCCCCATATCCCTGCCTGGGGCAATGCTGGAGGCCTTCCTGGGAGACAATGAGCACGGATTCTTAGACTCAGAGGAATATTTAGCAAATGAATTTCCTCCTTCACTCCTGTTCCAAACCCCTTCCCCCAGACTGTGATGGGTACTCAATGAATAACTCAAACCAGTCACTTTGCAGACACAAGAAGATGGATGAGTGAGCAGCTCTTCACAGTCCTCAGCTAAAAACCAACCAAAGCAGGCCCTTGAGCCCAACCCAGAATGGTGGGAAAATAAGCCTGTACCTGAGCCTCCTTCCTAACACTGGTGAAAGCGTGGACTGAGCAGCCACTTGAGCCCCTATATCCCATGCAAGTTCTGTAGCTCACAGACTAACCACATCTTCCCTGTTTGCGAACAGGGCTGGGAGAGAAGGAAACAGCTCACCGCCACACCCACTTACTCCCTCCAGCAATGGGACCAGAAGGGGAAGCAACTCCTGATTTGATTTTTTCCCCCTCCCTCTGCAAAACTGGAGAGCCCTTCTGCTTGAGACCATACCCTGGCCAACCTCGTTGGAGATCTCTGAGTGCAGGGAGTGACCCTGTCGGCACAGGGAGACCTGCAGCACCAAGGACACATTTCCTTTGTCTTGGGGAGGAAGAGGAGAGCTGCACTGACATTCCATCTTTCCCTAGGATGACCCATGGGACAGAAGAGGGGCCCTGATCATGCCACCAGAGATCTCCTTCATGGACCTAGGACACAGCTGTCTGTGCCCGTGGGGGTCAGAGTGCACTGCCATGACCTCCCCCACACACACAGGCACACATCACCCACCCCCCATATCCATACACACATGCACTCGCTCAGCATCCCCCTCATCCACCCATCCCTCTCCATGCATCAGGTGCTCACACATACAACAGACATACATTTTCCCATTGCCCCTTCCTACTTTCTCGCATACAGGCTGCCCACACGCACATGCACACATGAGCAAGCACTCCCAGCCCTCCAGCAGGACTTCGGCCTCCTCCGTGCCCCCAGCACATGCAGTGAAAGCCCAGGTACTCACGTCGTCCCACTTGATGAAGCGCTCGCCCTTGGATAGATACTCCTTCACCTCAGGGGACGTCAGGACGGGTGTGAGCATCGACATTATGTCCCACGGATCTGCCCCTCAGCCAACAGGGCAGCTGCAGGGCTTGCTCTTTCTTGGCCCCCCTCTTCTTGAACTCTGCCTCTCACATCATGTTCTCTGCCACCACTGCCCTTGGCATCAGGCACCAAACAACCTCTTATATGCCAGGGAAACTTAGGGACGACCAGCACAGACAAGCAAAGAGCCGCTCATCTGCATTGTAAATCAGCAGTTCTCCAAACAAGCAGGTGGGTCCCAGCACAGGGAGGAGAAGTTGAAGCTTATGCAAGAGGAAAGCCTGGGATGGGCTGAGAGAAACACACACATGCACCCACTCTAGGAGAGATCTACTCCTTAGAACTCTGCACTACTGAAGTGTAACGTTCAGCAGACACTTCCGGACAGAACTTCCTTAATTTTTTTTCTTAAGAACAAGTGCAGTCTGCCAGTGAACCACCCAGTCGTTTATCAATTTCAACAGACACCAGCACAAGAGCACCAGTGAGCCTGGCCACATGTGATCAGCCCCCTCAACGCTACGGAACCATCTACCTGGGATGTATTTATTTTACAGTGCATATTCTACCTATATGGTTCTCATCACTGGAGCATCTGAACACTTCAAATCTTTAATGGAATTATCCTCACAATATCCCTGTGAGGTAAAGAAATATTATACCCATTTCACAGAGGGAGGAACCTGAGACAGGATACATTTAATGACTTGCCAATGTCATACAGGAAATCTGTGGTTGAACCAGGAATTAAACTCATCTGAGTCCTTAGGAAGACCCTTATTCACTAGGTCATCCTTCCTAGTTAAGGTTACCTCACTTTCAAGCAGGGATAAGTGCCACTGGTGCAAATCCCAACTTTCTTTATCTACACTAGGGGGGCTGCACCACTGCAGTTGCCCCAGCTTCTGGTCACCAATGGCTGAATCCCAAGTATAGACAAAACCACAGAGCAGGTTGAGTGAAAGATTTATTACAGTTCATTAACCTTTCATGACAACTTGGGCCCTAGATTTTAATCCAAAGCATGTGAAATTCATGGGTTTGATGCAAAACCGGGGACAGCAAGACAACTTTCATGGAGTTTTGCTTTGTGTTTTGAGGGGCTTTTTAACTTTAAGCTCAGAGGAAGATTTATAGAGTAGATGCAAATACCATAGATCAAAACTAAAGGAAGATCTGCCAGAGTGCCTAAAAGGCAAAACCTCCAAGTTTCTCGTGACTCCAGTGAAGAGCGCTGTGTCTGGGAGATACATAGGACAGAAAGTAAGGATAACAGTCTCTCTGTTAACTGCAGGGGCTGCTCTCACCAGATTGGGGTACAAGTACATTGACACCATTGTACAAAAGGAGCCCGCCACCCCCAAACACAGTTGAGTGCACAGAGGGCAGAACTGTCTGTGTGCTAATTGCAGGCAAGGAGGGGCATCTCCCTGGACAGGTGCAGAAGCATTGGCAGCTGAGGAGAAGTGCGCACAGATTGAAATGGATGGGACTGACAGCATTTTGCGTTTTTTAAAATAAAATAAATGGCAGGTTTACTGCAACACACGCCCCACCTAGCAGGATTTCCATATCTGAGCTGGGATTTCATAACAGTTCCCTTCTATGAAAATCAAGCTGTAGCAATTGTGGTTGTGATCTACACCTAGCACAGACATTGTTCACGGAAGGGCAGAAGAGAAGAATATAAAAGGAAGTAAAGTTTCTCTGAAAAGGGTAGGTGATGAAAATGGGCAGTATGCCCATGTTGACATTCCTGTTAGTCCTGGAGGCAGCCTCAGCATTTTGAAGTGGGCCTGACACAAAATTTTCGCCCCTGCCTTCCCAAACCTAACCCACCCCTATCTGGTCATTCCGCCACTATGCACGGGGCCAGCTGAAGATTCTGGGGAAGGTCAGTCGGACGTTTCTGTGGGGCATTCTCACGTTTTGCTCATTCATTTTGTCTGGAAACCGTTAGATGACATTAACTCAAGGTGTAGCTAGTGATCCAGCTATAATGAAAAGCAAGGATGGGAGCAATATTCAGACAGGTTCCCGCAGCGGAAGCAGAGCAGTCTGAACAAAGTTAACATCTTTTAAAAGCATGTTGCAAGGGTCAATTCTTCCTGCAAGTTGCGAGTCTAGACCTCCAGCCGCAGCTGGGCTTTGGGCATATTCTAGTACATTTTAGCTGTAGATAGTGCTTTAATTAATCATCCAAGATGCCTGGTATTATCCCTGTTGTACAGCTGGGGAAACTAAGGCAGGGAAGTGACTTGCCAGAGCAATCGAGATCCTCCATCTCAGAGCTGGGGTTAGAGCACAGCAGTCTCTCACTTCGGGCCCTGTAACTAGCCCACTCAGTCTGTCATGCTACTGAGCTTCTCCCACACTGTGTTCAGAGGTCACACTAGCTGCTCAGCTTCAAGCAGCCACCTGGGAAGCAGCTTGTGATGTTCCTGGCTCCACTGGCAACAGTCTAGGCAGCGCTTCCTTTACTAGTGCAGTGTCATCCTCTCCCAAATCAAGGCACTTGTGACTGCACAGGTCCCAAAGGCCAGAATGGGGTGAGTATAAGGGACATCATTAACAAACTGGGACTTTTAGGCCAAATCACAATAACAAATATTCAGCACTAGTGACTGGAGTTACATTTTCAAGGCTAACCTTGCAAGAGGCTAGAAACACAGGACCAGATCATTAGGTCCAGGTGAGCTATGCTAGGGGCAGGAGCAGTGGGAGGGATGCAATGATGGCTTAAAGTCCTCCTTACTCTCACCCAATCACCTGCATAAGTCAGAGGAGTCACAGGGCTGCTGTATCTTATGCTGGCAGTAATGGCTCCCTAAGGGTCATTTTACCTGATCAGATTTTCTGGAGCACAGTGTGTTATGATGGAAGGTTTGGAAGGAGGTGGGATTTCCTGGGAATCCCCACAGCTGCCCTTTGTGCCCTGGGAGGAAAGGGGCAAGGCTTGAAGATCTGATCCATACTTTTGAAAAAAAGGAAAGCTGAGATTAGCTTTGCTACCTACAGGAAGTGAAAAGCTGGGAGCTTGCAACTGGGGACCTTCTGGGTGCAAAAAGGCAGATCCAATTTTTCATCCCATTCATAGTTCTGGCAACATCTATGTCCCATGCAGTGAGGGTGCCTCACTGTGAGAGTGTCTGCCTCCTGCTAGTGCCAGAGACACTTCCATCCTCCACACACTTAACCCTAGAGACGTGGCTGCTTTCCCTCTGTCCTGTCCATACACCACTCTCCCTCCAGCTAGTGAGAGCACCTTTTCCTGCTGCCAGCCAGATATTTCCATTCTCCCCAAAGACCTTGCCTCAAGCATCTCCTCTCTTTCACTGTGCTATGACTGCCCCCAACACAATGCGAGAACACCCCATAGTGTTTCAGTTTTCCTTGCTGAATAAAAAACATGACGGAGTTGGAAACTATCCTAGGAGGATGTGTACGTTTCAGCCGTTCAACCTGCTTTCAGCTAAAATCCCCTCTGTGTGGAGATGACCAAAAACTCTAACCTCACTTCCTCTTGCAAAACCCAAATCTTATCTTTAGTTTCACACTCCCTGTTGTACATGGAGGCTTTCTTCCCCCTGCATGAAAACATGGCTGATGGATCAGTGGCAAACTAAAGCAAAAGGCCTGTTTCAACAGCTCAGTAGTAGTCCGAGCATAATTTATCTCAAATTTCCTTTCCTCTGCTATGGTTCACGGAGTATATTCGTGTAGGATGGGCCTGCTGTGATTGCAAAATAAAAAGCCAAAGAAACTCAAGTTCAAATCTCAAGACTTGATCTCTGGCTTTCTAGGCTAGCTCCTGAGGAGTGGATGCACTGGGAGAGTAACACGTTCTGCTCCCACCAGACTGTGTCTTGTCTCATTCAGTAGAGACACCTAACTAGGAGCAGTACTGAAGGGAGGTCTGTATTGGCTGGTAGAAGGCCCTGACTTTGAGAGGGTGCCCCAGTGTCTCAGTTATTGGAAACCAGACGGGGAGAGAGGGAGCAGAGAATTAGGATAAGGAGGAGATGTTATAGGAAGGGTGAAAGAAAGAGGAGAAGGGAACATTTCAAAAATCTTTCCAGCCCGGGGCAGCACTGATTTGCAGTAAACTCAGCTCGAGTGAGGAACAACATGCTGAGGGCTTGTCTACACTACAGTGGCTACAGTAACCCTATAGTGAAGGAAGTATTTCTTCACACAATGCCCAATCAACTGGGAAACTCTTTGCCAGAGGATGTTATGAAGGTCAAGGCTATAACAGGGTTCAAAAAAGAACTAGGTAAGTTTCTGGAGGATAGGTCATCAATGGCTATTGGCTGTTTGCCAGAAGCTGGGAATGGGTGATAGGGAATGGATCACTTGATGGATAATAGCCCACTTTAATTGAATTGTCTCGTTAGAAGTGGTAAGGCAACCCACATCTTTTCATGTATTCTGTATATATATCTTCCTACTGTATTTTCATCAGATGCATGGAGTGGAAGTGGGTTTTAGCTCACAAAAGCTTATGCCCAAATAAATTTGTTAGTCTCTAAGGTGCCACAAGTACTCCTCCTTGGGTTTTTTTTGTTTTTTTTTTATGATTACCTATTCTGTTCATTCCCTCTAGGGCACCTGGCTTTGGCCACTGTCGGAAGACAGGATACAGGGCTAGATGGACCATTGGTCTGACCCAGTATGGTCGTTTTTATGTTCTTATGTTAGTGTAGACACACACTACAGCAATGGAAGGGGGTTTCCCATTGCTTTAGTAACTCCACCTCCCTGAGCAGAGGTAGCTAGGTTGAGGGAAGAATGCTTCCACTGACACAGCTGCATCTACACCAGGGGTAGGCCAGCAAACAGACGTCACTCGAGGGTGTATAACTTTTCACACTGCTGAGCAATGTAGCTATGTCAATTTAAATGTAAGTGTAGCCCTGGACTGAGAAAAAAGAAACCCGAGGAAACAAAAGAACATAAAACCCCAGAGGAAGTGTGAGTTCACAGACAGGATGAGGGGAGCAGTAAACAAGACAGGACTAGAAGCAAGAGTTGAAACAGAGCCAGAAGGGAATCCTCAGCATGAGCGCCTGGAGTAAATGAAGAGATTTAGAATCGTTAATGTTGACACTGTGCTGCACATGGGCCTTGGAGTGGGAGGGACACAACAGATCCCGGCAGACAAATGGGTAGTTTTCCCTAGTACACCCATGTGTTCGGTTGCTCAGCCATTCCAAACCTCTGCTCCACTGGTTGCATGTGAACAGGCTCTCACAAGATGCATTGTCATTTCCCTGTCGTAGCAGAAGAAGGAAGTGCAGAGGCTGAAGAAAATGGCAATGAAGAGAAAGGAAAATTGACAGACCTTCTTGCCGGAAGTACGGTTTGGTTTGCGTTTGGGGGAAAGTTTAAGGTGAGAGGGTTTTCTTATTTTAGCTGAAGCACTCATGTCCTAGTAGCTTTTGCTCCTTTGTGGTGAAATTCTCTGACTCCATGCAGTGTGCCAGCATGACCCTATGCAGCACATCAGTTCCACTGAGGTTCTCTGGAACTCTGCCCAGGGGTGCGTTTCACCCTTGTGAACTCTTCTTTATGGAGCACAACCCCCTTTCAGCTCCTAGAGGATTTCTGGGGATGTTTCCCCTTTCTTGCATTGTCTCGGTGGAATGGCTGCTCTGTTGGAAAGCTCAGTGAGGCTAGATATTTATAAAGGACTGAAACAGAAAATGTCTGAATCCATCAAGTCTGCTATGAACTAAACTGTTTTAAAGAACAATTTTACAGTGTTTTCATGCCCATGTTGGTCATTCTACTGCAAGATCCCTCTTTCTGTCTGTGCCCATCCCTTACCCATATGATTCCAAATCCCCAAGCCTTTGTTTCTCTGTCAGGGCCGTTCTCTTCACGCCCATCCTTCCCTTGTAAGAGCCCGTGTTTCTAACTTTCCCAGTCCCTGTCAGTGACCTCATCTTTATGCCTGTCCTCCCCCTGTCCTGGCTGCAGCTGCTTTGAAGGCTGCGGGGAGAGCAGAGCAGCGTGGCCAGACGCAAGAGGCTCTGGCCCCGCCTCTTCCCTTCTGTCTCTGTGGGCTGTGCTGCCTCTCCTTGCTCCCTCTGTTGGGGGGAGGGGCTGTGTCCCACCTCTCCCTGACATTGTGCCAACCCCCCAGCTAATTCCAAAATAAAACAGGGTTTCCCAAGCTGTGTGCACTTTGCCTTATATAAACCCAGCCAGACTGTTTTCAGTCACTACAGAGCCTGGACTCGCCCTCAACCTTCTTCTATTTGTATGCATTTCAAAAATGCTTTAAAAATCTCTTCAGAACAAATTCACCAGAATAGTGTCTCACAGCACAGAGTAGCTGTCACTGTCTCCCACCTCCCACTGGACCCCTGGGGGTTGTTTTCCCTCTACACACACACTGCAGTAGAATACACTCTCATTCTGTGGATCTTCTGCAAGATGTAAATAAAAAATGTGTTCTAATGTGCCACAATGACATGGAGGCTGCTGAGGCATCAGTGCCCTGAGCAACAGAGGGCTGTCTCCATCGGAGGATACTGCCCTTGGAAAAATACATCTTCTCATACACTTAGTGCCAGATTCGGTGCTGGCTTTCCCCGATGTAACCTTAGTGAAGTCACGGGGATTGCACAGAATGTAAAGCAGTAGAGAATGTTCCCTGTGTTGTGCAAACTGCTGTCACTGCAGCTTAATCAGAAACAAAGATTAAAAGACCACCTATCCTTCACTTTAAGTTGACATGGGACACTTGGGAGAAACAGAGACTGGGTCTTCCCACATGAGCCATAGGCGATGCCAGAACATGTATGAAAATGTCCCTATAATGAATAGGAGAAATGGCTGGGGAGGGAGGGAGCAGGCTCCATCCATCTCCAGGACTGGAGTGGGAGGAGGGAATCAGAGGATGAAATAGGGAATGCTTCATAATAAGGGAAAGAGGGCAGAGTCAGAAATCCTACCTTTACCATGAAGGGCCTAGGGATCTTGGGGTGATATGACAAAAGCTCAAGGCTAAGCAAGCAAGCATTTACTTAAGGTCTCTTCCACCTCGAAAGGAGATGAATGTAAAGGGATGGGCTAGACTTGTTTAAGATTAGGAAGTACATAGTGAAAACCATCAGTCTCTTCTTTTTTAAATCCTGATCCATAATACAAGAACAAGGGCGCAGTGTGAAATTTAAAGGCAGCACAAGTGTAACCAATAAAAATTAATGATTCTTTACAGAGTCTGTAATCAGCCTGTAGAAGTCACACCACGGCAGGAAGGCATCGAGACAAAACTGTGGCTGGATTTAAAAAAGGATTGTATAATTTTATAGTAATGCATAACATTTGCAACTATGCAAGCTACGATAATAAGGGTAATCAAAACTCATAGCTTGGGATGAAAGCTGATCACCTGCAGGGGTCACAAAGAATATTCTTCCTGTGTCCAACACTGCACAGTTAGATGCATTGCATATGTGGAGAGGGCTAGGGCTTATGTGGAGGAGCACCAGATATAATCCATTACCAGACTCAGAACTTGGTATGAGGTCAATGGTATGAGTCAATCTGCCAACTACATTCTTACGGGCACTTAAAAGAGCAGACTAAAACCTCTCAGGACAATAGACAACAGCCAGGTCTAAGCAACAGGATTCTAAAATGCAGGTTTGAGGTTGTATCACAGTGAGTCCATGTCAGCAACCAGGAATTAAAACTAATCCTGAAGGCCAGGCAAGGCTCTAGAGCAGGGGGTCTCAAACTTCATTGCACCGCAATCCCCTTCTGACAACAAACATTACTACGTGAGCCCAAGGTGGGGCGAAGCCTGAGCCTAAGCCTAAGCCTGAGCTTTGGCCCCGAGCCCCAACAAGTTAACACCAGCACTGGCAACCCCATTAAAACAGGGTTGCAACCCACTTTGGGGGTCCCAACCCACAGTTTGAGAACTGCTGCTCTAGAGGAAGCAGAAGCCCAAGAAAGAGTGGAGCTCAGCAACCAGCAGCTAATGAACAGTATGGTCTCAAAGGGAGAGTGTAGCTCTCTGTTAAAAATAAACAGATGGCAGAGCAATGCCATAAAGGCCAAAGGATTTCAAGGGTCTTGCTCCTTCTTATTATTTATAGAGGGTCCAATTCTGTGAGGTGCTGAGCACCCTCAACACCTACTGTCTTCTGTGGGCATTGAGGACACTTAGCACGTAGCAGGTGGCTGTCTGGAACTCAGCTGCCTCTTGGCACCATTGCCTGGCAACCCAGCTGCTCCCAGAGTGGACAGAAGAGCCAGCAGATCATCATTTAAGCCTTGTAGCAACAGCAGCACAGTGGCTGTTCAATGCATTCTATGTCTGCAGCTATGCCAGACCTGCTTCCTGTACTGATCCTTGCTCCAACCCACATCTGCTCCTGTTCCAGCCCTAGTCTCTACCTTTCTCTGAAATTCCTGCCTCCTGCCATTGGCATGTTTCCTGGCTCCAGTTCCACCTTCCAGCTCTGCTCTGACCATTAGGCCTGAGTCTTTCTCTGACCATTAGATTGCACTCCCTACACCACAGTGTGTGACAGTGGCAACCCAGTAAGCTACACTCTGTTTGCGTGCCTGACGTGTTCATTGGCTACAAAATACCTCTGCTTTCTCTTCACCTCTGCAGCTCTTCCCTCAAGCTATGGGAGACTATTCAATGCACAGTTTGATCCTTTTCCTAAAATGCCAGGGATAAAAAGAAAGTATCATTAAAGTAGATCTGGCTTCCTGGCTCTCATTTGTCTGAGTGTGTTGCTTTAAAAGTTGTTATTAACAGGGTACTAAAGAGATTAGGAACACAGGGAACACCCCTTCAGCTAGCTGGCTGCACTCTAACAAAGGGACATCAAGAGAAAACCACACTGATTTGCTGGTGGTGAAAAGAAAAGCTTATGCCTGACTGGTGCGCACGTCAACAATTTCTTACGTAATTAACTGAGCTCGTCATATCGAGCACAGAGGCAGCCAGGCCTTGGCATGGGGGAGGGCAACATTTAACAACATCTAATTCCTCTCAACATTTTGGTGGAGTTATTTTCTTTCAATTAACCTTTAGTTGTGACAGTTTTTAAAATCCCTTTTGGCATGGTAGTTGATTGTGTTTCTGCAGAGCATCTGTGTAACACACAGTCTCATAAAATGCACTGCAAGAAGTCAATCCAAAACTGAAAGGAAAAGGAATGGTTTAAGATGAGATTTTTAAAAAAGGATTTGACTCAGTGGCTCAGGGGAAGGATGGGAAGATTGTTCCAGATAGATGGGGCAGCGCCAGGGAAGGAGTAGCCATCAACTGTGGAGAGTCAGAAGTGGAACAGGACAGAAAACAAGAGGAGGAGTGGAATGGGCTGCTGGGAAATAGGTCGATTTGATGTCAGGGAAGTAGAATTGCGCTAGGCAGCTGTGACTGCTTCTTATTACACTAATCATAACCATCTCACTGGTACCTTGTGCTTCCACTACCTCTTAGATGTATCCACCTGTTATCTCTTATATGTACATTGTAAAATCATGGGGGCAGCAACTGCTTTTTATTATATGTGCATCTAGCAGTGCTTGAGTCCTAAAAACAGAAGTGCTGAAACACACTTCCGGTACTATCACTAATTGACAGTACTGGAACACTGCTCCAACTCTGAAAGTAAGTGCTTGAATGGTGTTCCTGAACGTGACATCAGGAGTTGAGCCCTGGCCCGTGATGTGTAGTGCCTAGCATAATGGACCCTAGGCACCACCAGAATACAAAATCAATAATCATAAAGTCGGAAGGAATGGATGTGTGGGAAGTTTTGAAGACGAAGACAATGTTGGAGAGGAATCTGTTGGAAAAACGAGAGATTGGGGATGAAATGGTTCCCAATCCTGCAGGGAGCAAGTAGACCAGCTTTGTCAGTCTTTACACCCTGAAATTCAGAGAGCAGGGCTTAAGGAAGCACTTTATGAATTACAAGAACTGAGATAGTAAGTCATTTGGGTACAAACCATCATTCACAAGAGGCAAGATAATGGTAATCTGAATGATGGCAATGCAAGAAGAGAGTGACTAAGAAGAATTTATGAATTTGGGGCATACTAATTCCTAGATATAGAAACTCAGAAAGAAGTTAGGCATTAAACTGAGGTCGATAGGGGCTCAAGAAGACTTTTTTCCCCAGAAGAAGGACCTCAGCCTTTGTAGCATTCAATAGTAGGAAGTTATGGTATAGTCAAGAGTTGACTCATAATGAGAAGACGGATGGGAGATAGAGGGATCAGTAAGTAAGCTGAGGGAGATATAAATGTGGGTGTATCCTGTATAGAAGTGCTATCCAAGACTGAAGATAGCAATAAAATGTCTCAAAGGTAGGAGATAGGCGGAGAAGAGAAGAGGTCCGAAGACAGAGCCTTGAGACACTGTAACAGCGGGACTGATGAGAAATTGTAAAGCCTCCTTCGAAAATGAGGAGTCAGAAAGATATATTCAAAGCAGGAGAAGAGTATGCTGCTGTGTCTGATTTTTTGCTTGAGATGCTAAAGAAGGACAAAGTGGTTGACAGGATTGAAAGCCACTGAGAAGCTGAATAAAAAAAAAGAGACAGGGATGAGTTTATCATTAAATGTTAAGAGAAACCAGCCAGGAAGAATTAGTCAAAACTCTGCTTTTGTGAGAACTAGGGTCAATTAAAAATTAATTTTGTTGGAATTGAGAAACTGCTTCCATCTAATTAAACTCAAAGTCTATGAACCAGGAAAACCCTTGTGTGTTACAGAATTTCTAAAACAACAACAACTTACTTCTCCAGTTCATGAAAGGTTTACTATTGTAAACCAGATCTTATAATTATTCAGGTCCCTGGAACCTGACTTCAGTTAGGGCAAATTGCTCAGGTACAACAGTGACAGGTGTAGTATAAAAACTAGACTAGACTAGACTAGAATAGGTGCTTGTATGAAGATGTAACAGCCATTAACACATATTTTCCACAGATATAAACTGACATTGTGGGTGATGCTGGCATTCCAAGAAATAATATTTTGAAATGATAAGGTGTGTGATAAGTTGACATTTAGCAAGTTGTCTATGTTATAGAACAGTCCTGTTAATTTTTTGCTCATTGTTTGCCAAATGGAAAAGAACAACTATTTCATTTCCCAGTTTCTAAAATGCTGTTACTAGTAATACAAAAATAAAATAATATAAAAAAGCAGGTACAGTATAAAATATGGTTTTATATTGTCTGTTTCAAGTGTACCTTTAAGTTTGACAGGACTGATCTTGAGCACTCTGCCCCACTTTAGATGATGATTTTTTTGTTGTCCTTGCCAGCTGGGAGTCTGGTGTTGAAACAAAGTGGAATCTGCCATCCAGTATTTGGACTTGTACATCCACATTGCATATTACTACAATGAGTCTTGAACAGAAATGAATTAACATTGCCCTTTTAAGAAGAATCTACTGGATCCCCCATCCAGCTCAGCACTGGGGTTTCATTGCCCTTTGAAGAAGACTCTCTTTACCCCTTGGACACCAGAAGGTTGTTTCCTTTCCCAGTAGCCTGTCTAGGATTTATAAGGCGGAAAGATGGAAAGAAGAGTTGGGGTGGGGGTGGCTTGCTATGCAAATCAGTATGCAAACTATTAGCTGAACTTTCAGGTCAAAACAAGTCAATTTTTGCAAAGAATTTTGAAAAACAAATTAAGAGTTTTCAAAACTTTTAACCCTTTTCAGTTAAAAAAAATTAAATATTTTGTAACCTTAATTCTCT
This sequence comes from Mauremys mutica, assembly GCF_020497125.1. NCBI lineage: Eukaryota > Metazoa > Chordata > Testudines > Geoemydidae > Mauremys > Mauremys mutica. Next base: position 59,632,070 of record NC_059075.1, read on the forward strand.
TAAATTATTTTTCCAGAAAGGTAATCTCACAAAGGTGCTAATTTCTTCATGGCCTGTCAGGGCACCACTAGTTTCTCTAGCTCCCTCTACACCAGTGGTTCTCAACCTCTGGTCTGCAAACCCCTGGAGGTCCACAAACTAGGTCTAAGATTTCCAAAGGGTTTCCCACCTCCATTTAAAATTGTTTAGGGGTTGGCAAATGAAAAAAGATTGAGAATCATGTCTCTATACCATTTCCTGTCATTTGCATCCCTTTCACAGTTGCAATATCTGTAGCCATTGCACCTACAGTGGCAACACATCTGAAGGAGCGGAGATTTCAGGGGGAGTTACTCTTAATTGGCTGAGAAAATCCCTCCCAACAAAAACTTAGATTAAGCAAAACTGTACTTTGCTTTGTTTTGCTTAAAGCCATCTAAGGCCTCAGCTGTCTTTGGAGGACCTTATGCAACTGGGTTTGACTTTACAAGAGTTTAAATGTGATAGGTTGATCGTTGATCCAAAGCCTATTGAAGTCAATGGGAAGCCTCACTGAGGGCAGCGTGGCTCTGGAGATAGAGCACTGGCTGGGCCTTCAGGAGGAATGGGCTTTATTTCTGGGTCTACCAACTGGCTTGCAGGGTGACCTTACGCAAGTCACTTCTCTCTATGCATCAGTTTTCTCAGGTGAAATTAGGGTAATCACACTCATCTCCAGGGTTTAAAGTCTCATAGAGTATTTCCTGGAGCTCTGGGGCTCCGGACTTCAGTCCCGTGGGAGGAGCCGGGCTGGAGCTTCTGCCCCACGGATTTGAAAATATTTACCTGAGCTCTGCTCTGGACAGCTCCTGTTGAATTTAAGCCCTGCTGATCTCCTTTAGAGCTCTTTGGGATCTAAGGATAATAAGCTCTACACAAAAGTTTTATTAGGGGTCAGCCCCCAGTAGAAGGGTGCCAAAATTGTCTCTCACCAAATTCCCATGACTGCCAGGTTAGCTGTGATTTCCTGTAGCATTTGCTAGGATTGCAAGATGGGCCATACACCCATTGCAATTGAGGCACTATAAAGTCAGCCATCCCCTGACAAGGAAACCCACATGGTAGGTATTTCTCACCTCTACCTTCCTTCTCAGGTGCTGGACAGCTGTGGCCTGCTTCTTCCCCTCTGCCTCCCATCTGGGTCTATATCTGTGTGGTGTTGCACTGCCGTGGGCAAAGCTTAGTAGGCTGGGTGATGACACGTGTTATAAATATGAGTGTGAGGACACTCTGTGCCAGCACGATTTAGCTGACACGCTGCTGAACCCGGCGCCTCCCGCCTGCACAGCCGCCTCAGCCGTGCTCGTCCTGCCAACTGATATAATCCTGGGCAGGCGCCGTCCCCGGGCCGTACGGACAGTCGCAGAGAAGCGCTGCGGACCTACCGCGCAGAGCGGGACACAGCCAGCAGCGGCCAGCCACGTGGGTAGGGCCGCGCTCCGCCGCGGGTCTGTGCGGGGCCCGGAGCAGCGTGGCACGTGGCGCTGTTGACAGATCAGTGCCCATTGGTGGATTCGGGGCGGGCGGGGCCGAGACAGCGCTCTGCTCTGCCCTGCCCGGCGCTGGCAGGTGGCTGCACGGGCGGGCGGGCATTGCCCCTTTAAGGACACGCCCTCCTCCCTGTTGCCCCTTTAAGAGCCGCCCGTCGCTACTCCTCCTCCCCCCCTCCCGCGCGTGTTTCGCGCTGCGAAGCGACCCCCGGCACCGCTGCCAGGAGACACGGAGCGCGCAGGCCCCAGAGCAGCGCGAGGCGCGGGGAGCTCGGCGGAGACGGCGCCTCCTGCCCCGGCGGCCGCTGGGGTCGCAGCCGCCGGGCCCCGCATCCAGGCGGGCGGCAACAACAGCCGCCGCGGGGCCGGCAGCCCCTCCCCCGCGCCGGGGCCCCCGGCATGTCCTGAGCGGGGCCGGCTCGGCGCGGAGCCCCCACCACGGAGGGGGCGGTGGAGCAGCGGGCCAAGGGCCGGGCCCCCATGAAGGAGAAGGAGCCGCCGGCGGAGCGGGGCAAGCCCGCCACCTACACGGGGGACAAGAAGGCGCGGATGGCGGCCAAGACCAACAAGAAGTGGGTGCGCCTGGCCACGGTGCTGGCCTACGTGCTCTCCGTCTCGCTGGCCGCCATCGTGCTCGCCGTCTACTACAGCCTCATCTGGCAGCCGGTGCGGGGCGGCGCCGCCTCCCAGACGCGCCCGCCGACAGGGCCCAGCGCCGCCGGCCGGACGACGCCCGGGCCCAGCACGGAGCCGTCTACGCGGCCGGGTTCCGGCCAAGGGGCGGCCGGGACTGAGCGCGCTGCCACCTCGTCATCGCCGGGGGGCGAGCCCAGCCCAGCCCCCGACCCCACCGTGCTGCAGCGGGTGCATCGGAGCCACTGATCGCGCGGAAGCGGGGGCCGAGCTCGGGACACGGCGCAGCCCAGAGACACCCCCCCCCGGACAGGGGCACAGCGGCTCCCTCTGCCAGCTACCGGCATCCACCGACCCTGACTCGGCTTCGCCTCCGCCCGGGGGCCGCGGGACCATCGCCCCTCGCTCCGGCGTCTGCTCCTCGCGGACAGTGGCGCGGACACGCAGCCAGATCCTCTGTCTGTCCTGCTTGCCCGTCCATCGGGTTGCGCTGGACTCGGGCACAGCGAATTGTCATTATTAGTTTTAATACGATGTAAACGGTACTGGGAAGCCACAGAGAGTGGAGCTCAGGTATGTCAGCCTAGCTGAAATGTACCCAGATGCATTCCGTTTATATCTGTGTATGTATTTGTAGATATATACACTCAGAGGAGAACTGTACAGAAGTGAGATATATGCTATGTAAACTACACAATGAGCACACCCTGACTGGTTTTAAAGGGCTATCGCAGGAAACCAAGCTCGAAAGTTGCAATGATCCTAGTGGCTAAAGGATGCCTAAAGCCATACAGACCCCATCAGAACAGTGCATGTGACCCCCAGCTTTACTAAGTTTCTTTTAGTAAAGACAAGTCTATGCTGTGTTGGATTTCTAGGCTGGGGGAGGGAAAGAGTGCAGCTTATTCTCTTTTATTTGCTATGCTCGTCAAGAGTGATTCTAGAGGACTGCCTTCTTCTGATTAGCACCTCCAGATCTATGGTTTTGGGTCTCCTTGTATGCTTCAGTAGGGCCTGGTTTAGATTAGGGGACAGGGTGGGGTTTTTTTCCATTCTAGCTAGAATACTTCAATTTAAAAACCCTATTTAACACAAATGTTGTCACAAGTCAATATGTCTAAATCTACTTTTGATCTGGTAAAAACAATTAATTGTACAGCGGTGTCTGCATTTGAGTTAAGTAGGGTTTTCAATCAGTTTCCTAGCTTGGTGGTTTTTGTTTTGTTTTTCTTCATAGCACCTTTTCCCTTAATTTAGGCATGGCTTGGGGAACTTTAGAGGCAAACATGAGTGGTGGGCATGGAAAGAGAACACATACCAATAGAATCTTAGCTAGTATTTTTAGTCTTTCCCTCAAGAGAATTCTGTGGCTTAATATTCCTCATCACCAGGGTCAGCTTTTCCCTTTGACTCTCTGTTGCTGCTCTGTTCTTCTATTTATGCCATTCCGTTACCTGTGAAATGATACTGGTGTTCAAATTTTTCACCACTTATAGGATCAACTGGGAGCAGAATATGAATTTAGAAGCTGTGTTCCATTGTTTTGGAAAAATAGCTTTGTTTACTAACGAACAAACTTATTTAAAACATGTGAAAGGTAAATTGACTTGTTTACTATATTAAAATATTTTTTGCATATGAAAATCTCTCTCCAATATGGCATTTTGTTTTGGGGGAGGGGGGGAAATTGGGAGGAGCATAAGTGAAAACTATATAGTGTGTGTATGTATATGTGTGTGTATGTATATGTGTGTGTATGTATATATATATATAGTGCTACATTGTTGGTTGGGGATGGTGAAATCTCCACTGTTTTGGGAGCTTAGCTCCCTGTATGCAGTGATGAGAGATGAGTTTCCATTTGAGAACTTGCTACATAAGGCAGCTGAAATGTTGCCTCAGTCGAAGCCCCAGGGCCTGTTCCCTTGCCAGCTTGAAACTAACCAAACTTACAGGCCAGTAACTGCAGTGTAGCCTCATCTCATGGCCAAACAGCAGAACTTTCAAAGTTGATTGATGTAATCTTGTGACAATTAACCTGTGATGGGCCAGGCATGTTCTTTAGATCTCTCTTGGCATGTCAGTAACTCTGTGGGGCCATTTTGAGAAACTATGAAATGCCTAGGTTTAGCAAATAGCAAAAAGAACTTGAGCTTAGTGCTTACTAGTCTCTTATTAACAAGTTGTAAATTTAAATCTGATTGCCCATGAGCCTTCCAAATGCATACAAGCAAGTGTATGACATTTTGTAGTGTTCTGAACTGTCAGCTCGTCACCTTGCAAATAAAAGAAATTGGCAAATCACTTAAATGTTAGGCTGTGGAGCCACTAAACCCTTGTGAAGCTGCTACTGGAACTCAAATTTCAGCAGCTAAGTTTAAAGCTGTAAATGTGCTCTGATATTGTCTATATAATTCTGCCATGTAAGCTATATCTGTATTCAAAAGACCTGTAGATTTAGGGGAAAAAAATTAAGGGGAACAAAAATACATTGAGATTTCTGCCTAAACTTGTATGCTTTAGACGGATCTTGCCAAACATTTTGAGAACATGAGTGAAGATGAGGAAAGGGACTTAACTAACATAGTGAAGGAGATCGACTTTCCTTGTGGTCCATGTGGGGTAGGTGAAAATGGGTGGGAAAGGGCATTGTGTTTAACTTACCTCTGTGGACCGGGAGGAGGTGGGAATGCTTGTGCCTTGAATGGCACTTGACAGAAGAGGGAGAGTATAATAGTTTTTGGTGGGGAGGAGACCAGGTGCAGAGGTTAAACTTGCCTGTAGTTGATAAGCATCTAGGAATAGAACTCCATAATTATCTCCAGAGCAATGCTATTACAATATGCCTGACCCTGCGAATGGACAATTAAACTAGCAAAGAACAATTATTTCCAGTTTTGTATGGGCTGTGGGGTGGCAGAGGGTCTGGCAGCAACACTTTCACTTGTAGCCAAGACACACAGTTCTGAGGGGTGGCTTTTAGTCCAGATTGCATTGGTTCCACAGTTTGGCTGTCTTCATTTGCTGGACCACTTGACCTATAACTGGACATGAGGATTGTATTCTCCATTTCCTGCAGGCAAACCCAGAGATGTAAGCTCCAAATCCTGGGGAGGGAGACACTTGTAATTCTTCCCAGTTATAGCTCTCACTAACCAGGGGTGGCCTCTGTTAGAAATTACAGCTCTCCAGGGGGTTGGAGAATGATGATTATTTGAAATGCTGCCCATGTGCTAGTTTGATCTGGAATTTGTCTTCAGTATTCTAAGGTAGATGGGTGTGGAAGAGAAAAAACAGACTCATTCCTTGGTGCCAGTAGAGTTTAGACTGTTCCTGGGATTTGGCACTAAAAGCAAGCCAGTAGGGCAAGGCTGGTGTTAGGGAATTTGTTTTTAATTAAAAAAACACAAACAAGCCTCCAGAGGCAAAAAACAAGGACTAGATGGACCTCTACATAGATCTGAACTTCACTAATAGGTATCAGAGGGGTAGCCGTGTTAGTCTGGATCTGTAAAAGCAACAAAGAATCCTGTGGCACCTTATAGACTAACAGACGTTTTGCAGCATGAGCTTTCGTGGGTGAATACCCACTTCTTCAGATGCAAGTGAAGACTTGCATCTGAAGAAGTGGGTATTCACCCACGAAAGCTCATGCTGCAAAACGTCTGTTAGTCTATAAGGTGCCACAGGATTCTTTGTTGCTTTCACTAATAGGGCGTGTCTGGCGGCTGCTCTAATCAGAAATTGTGGTGGAGGTCTCAAGTGAAACAAGGAATGTATTTTGGAGATACATACGCTTAGTATTTTCCTCTTTAAAAACAATTGCTCTCTGAAGATTAATAAGGCACTGTTCAGTAAAGCAGATAGCCTATTTAATTCAATTCACTTCCCCTCCTTTGTGGTCACTTTCCAACCTGTCCTGTTACTGTGGAGAGATGCCCTGTACACAGTGTTGACAACTTAGAGCTCTTCATCTGTTCAGAGGCATTTAGGTGAAAAGGTTTAGAGTATAGTACAGTAGTAATGTGCTATGGTAAGCCCCATCTGCTCTATGAAAATTGACCCATTGCTGACAATTCAGCTCCCCCGAACTGGTGCTGAATATGGTTGAATTGCTATCATAATAAATAGGACAAAAGTATCTTCAGCATCCTTGCATGAAGTGTGAATGCAATTTGTTCTTGTACAGAGTTTGTTCCAGTGATGTCCTGCTTGCTGATGGAATAAGGCTGAGGCAAAGCAGAGATCTTTATCTCTGAAGCTGTTACAAATGGTTATTGGAGCATTCCATTAACTCTACCGCTGTGCTACCAAATATACAAAGAGAAAATGTGGCGGAAACTTCCAAAGCAGCTGCTCGGATTCAGCCTTGTCATAGAAGATTTCCAAGAAACTGGTCATGATTGTCAGGGCAATTTTAGTAGCTTTAATACATTCATTTGGCTTTTTAAAAAAGCCTTATAGATGTTTGAAAAATCTTCAGACAGGAGCAAGGAATCCAGATACTAGATTTAGAAGTTATCAGGTGGTACACAGGATGCAATGGTTTCTTCATCTGGGAATGCAATGCAATGCAGGAATGAGCAAGTTCGTAAGTCTGTCTGTCCTCTTACTGCTTTTGATGTCTGGGAGTTTAAGAAATAAGGTATTTTCTTACTAGGTACACTTAAGAATACTTACAATAACTGAAATGACTTGTCATAATTGGTTTCTATGTGCACTAACATTTTCATCCAAAATTTTATGGATTTCTTACGAATTGGGTTTACTGCACAAGGTGTAATAGCTGGATTGCTAATATATTGGGTCATGAATCTCTGGATTTACAGCCATGCTGTGCTGTCTTTGGGCTGAAGCTGAGTCATCTGTGTCTAGAATCTCGTATTTTAATTCCTTAACTACATAGCATATGCACTAGCTTGTTCAATTTGACAGATTTTTATTTTTTTATTTTTTAAATCCATGCTGCATTGCCAAATGATGATCTGCACAGCACTGACTCTGGCCAGTTATAATTTTCTACATATTCTTTCCCTTCTCAGCCATTAAAAATTGGGGGGGAGGGAAGAATCAGTTGTGCAAATTAGAAAAGAACCATACTGGTTAAAGGAACACTAGCAGGTCAGATTTAGCCTCAGACTTGTTTACATCTGAGGGGGAAAATATTACAAATCCTCAATTCCTGAGAAATAGTTCCTTTAATTTTTTTTTGAAATTCCAGTGGAATCAGTTTTTTTTAAACAGACATTCCTGTGCACTATTTCCAGCCCAAACACTGAAGTGGTATTATAGCAGAGCACCATCTTTGCTGTAAAGGTTAAGGCCAGCTTTGTTTAAATTCTAATGTATGCAAACCTAAGAGTGGAGGTGAGTAGTCTTATCTTCATTGCCCAAACTGAATTTCAAAGAGTAAACTTTTCACCCATTCTGCTAAGTTAAATCTTAAAATGCTTTGTTTTAATAATCAAAGGTGGTATAGCTAACAATCTTCCCAAATAGCCTTTTACCTTGCAGTGTCCTCTTTTAAAAATATAGTGGTTATAAGAATGGGACTGCTATATTTCCTGACAAACCCTGTTGTGATTTTTAATTTACTGAGTATTGGTTACTGACACATTCAACATGGTAATATTAAAAACCGCTCAGGAGAGGAAACTAAACAATTTTCTGTGTCAAAAGTTACAGCATGTTCTTATCATACATTGGCTTGATTTTTGTCTCAAACTAGGAGATGCTTAGATAATCCCACCAAGTTGCAGTCTTGCCCCAGTTGAGAACAAGGTAACTGCAGTGGTGGTGTCATGTCCAGTGTGCAGAAGGAGGTATGCTTATTCAGAAGGTATATAGAGCTGAGGTTGAAGAAAGCAGAGCATGAGGCCAACTATGAATGAGGTTAGAAGATGCAATTTTGAGGCATTTAAAAAGCCTAAATCCACCCATATGGACGCTTCTTGCAGGAAAAAGACTTGCAAGGGACCATTCAAGATGAAAGTCCATTCTGTGCACTACCATAGCTACAGCATAGCCATCTGACTTTGCTGCTGCTGTTGGTTACGGATTGGCCTGCAATACTACTACAGCTGTAGAGATTAAAGCTTTATTTTAGTCTTCCTCTTGTTTTAAGAACCTGTCAGCTTTGTTCTGATCAAAAAATGTTCTGTTGTATGGAACAGAGAACAGATTTTTTTTATTATATCAAGTCTAGCTTGGTGCTGAAAGGTACATTTATAAAGAGTAAATTTAATATGGTGACTGAGGGAGAATAAACAAATACCCTGTTGCTGCTAAATTGCTCTTCTAGACCATATTAACGCTTTTTTCTTTTTAGGGACAACATCAGGCCATGTTGCTTTAGCCCTTAATTCTGACTATATTGTGTTTTGTGGACTAGAGCTGTGATCCTTTTCTACTCTGTGAGAAAATTCTGAAAGAGCAATCACTTACTACTCCTCATGGTTCTCTTCCAGGGAAAGAAATGGAGTCACCGAGACACAACTCTGTCAATGCCTGACATGGCCTACAGCCTGGTCAGCTGTATCAAAAGCAGCTGGCAAAACTAAAATAATCTGGTCACTCGGTGAAATTCATAGGCAAGTACAAGCCTTCACATCGGAGGTGGAGAGAGTCCTACATCAGAATATCCCATAACCTGGTGGCTAGAGCACTCACCTGAGAGGTGGCAGACCCCAGTTCAAATTCCTTCTTCCCCTCAAGTGGAGCAGGGATGCTCAAATGGTGTGTCTCCCACATCGCTGGGGAGTATCCTAACAAGTGGGCTAAAAGTTATGGGCTGTGGTGGTTGCTGCTTCTCACCAATAGGGGGCCAGTTTTAGTGGGTGAGGTTTGGACATGCTTAGTGGATTGGGTCCTGCAGGTGAGTTAGACACCTACTGCAGTTGGGGGCAGCAGAGTGGGGGTCAGGGTTGTGAATCCCAATGGGGCCTGATTCTGGGATTTAGGTGCCTAAAGTGTCAGGCACCTGAATCCTTTTGTCAATCTAACCTCACCTGCTTATTACAGTAACCTTGTGTAATTGCTGTAGAAATCCATTTGAAGTCGATGGGTTTGTAAGCAGCAACAGCGTGAGGGGAGTTACCTCCATAGGTGAATTGTTTAATCCATCATTGTTGTGCAGAGTCTGTTAAGGAAGACTACTGGCAGCTTTTTAAACAGTACAATATTTCCATACTCAGCACTAGCTCTGTGCCTGTAATTAGCTGTACCTAGCTCCCTTACCGTATAACTAAATAAAAGTTAGCTCTTACATTTTGTACTTTAAACATAAAAATGTTTTTCATTGAAAGGCATTTTAGGTTCAGGCTCATAAACCAATTGCAACCAATTTGTCCAGGGCAGAGAACTGGTGTGGAAAATCTGAAATAGGTATTAATGTCATTACAGCTGGGGCTACTGAGCTTGAATTGCTGTCTAGCATTCTCATTTGTTTCCCCTGCACTAAGGGACCTGAAGGGGTTTAGAATGACCATCTGACCATTCCACTTGAGCTGTTTGTGGGGATGTCTTTCTCTGAGGGCTGTTTCACCATTGCCACCCCTAGTTTTCTTTGTCAGCAGATCTCTGAGGCAAGATTTCAGTCCACCAAAACCTGAGATCATTTTCAGTACTGGTTTTAACTGCAGTGCTCAGCTCACCAGGCTGGTGCTAAATATTTCAAAGTGTGGCAGTAACTATCCACTGACAAGCTGTTCTCTTGGTAGCAAGACTGTACTCCATCTGAAAGAGTCCCTGCTGCTTTCCTTCGAACTGGAAGTTCCAAGTCCAATGTGAAAGAATCACAGGGCTGTCAGCCCGTGTTGAGAGAAAACAAATACCTCTGTAAGCAGATGACTTAGAGTGAATGCCCTTCACAGGCTTCTATTATATTTATGCCCGAATAAATTTTTTAGTCTAAGGTGCCCCAAGTACTCTTCGTTCTTTTTGCTGATACAGACTAACACAGCTACCACTCTAAAACCTATTATATTTGTGCTACTATTCTTGCAAACAGAAATGAATGGCCTTTGTTTTCAGCATGGAAAGGATACATCCTCAGTTTACTATGTAGGTATTAGGCTAGGTAATCCCTGCAAACTTCCCATAGGCCAGGTTCTCTAAGTCAGAGCATAGAGGAGTGTGGTGGCTTGTATAATTCCTTAAAATATGTAAGCTCTGTTTTTAAATAGAGCCTTGACATGCAAGGCACAGGATAGAACGTGTGGACATGGGCCAAATTCTTCATAGACTCCTCAACCTCACTGTGAATCACTGTTAAATGGGATGGTGTTAATATTCCTACGAAGAGTAGGGTGGATTTGGGAAGACTAAGGTGGAGGACAAGAAATAAAAATTCATCTCCAGCTCCGCTGCTCTTGATAGAGAAGCCAAAGGTTATGGCTTTCAAAGACCTTTCTGGCCATCCTCGAGAGAGAGAAATGTTAACAAATTGGAACTTTTGTCTTTTCCTCCTTACAACTTTTATTTAACAAAAATAATCCTTACACTTCAATTTTTAAATCACCTCAACCTTCCCCTGTATATAACCCTTGTACAGAAGAAATAAATAGTAGTCATGATTCTCCAACAATTGGAACAAACTGTTTTCAAACAGAATGAACAGCCTGTCCTTAATTAAGGAAACTTAACATTAATAGCATGGACCATCTGTACAGTACCTTCCATGAAGTCCATAATCATGTTCCTCCTTATGCACTACTTGTTGCTTGAGCTTGTGGGAAAGAGAGGAGGAGGAGGGGGGAATTAAGCAGCAGTTTTTCCTGATGCTGAATTTAGCCTAGCACAAGATGCTAAGTGTACCACAATTGAAACTGAACTCATCTCTTTAGCTGTAGAAGTGGAGTCATGTGGCAGTGAAACCTTTTGCATACTACTCCATCCATGGTGCCTTACGTCTGACACCCTCCAGGAAGAAGGGAATATTTTAGTTGTGAACCTTCTGGGAATTCGACTGAGATTACCATCTCCTTTTTACATAGGCTACCAAACTATAAAGCTATATAGTGCTAATTACTTTAAAATTCCAATCTGGTTCAGAATGAGGTCAGCATGCTAGATATAAATGAGTTTGTAACCAAATTACTAGTCCCCTGATCCAGCTGCTCCTCCAACCCAGTATCTTATGGTATGAGGAAATTCACCCTTTAATGAGCTAGAAGAACTTCCAGGAATTGAAGCAGTTTTATAACCCACTTCATCTGTAACTTTAGCTCTAAATGGCAGGAAAATTGTTTCTAATAGCATGCTATAATCATGTTTTATCTTCTGCTTCTTCTCTTGCTAACAGCCTCAGGGTGGGTCAGTGAACTATCACAAATTTGGCACACAGAAGAGATTGCCTAACTCTGTCCTCTTGAGTGAAAGCCAGCTAAATGCATTGGCTCTGAATTATGGGGAAAACCAGAACATCTCTCTGTGCAAATATTAGTTTATTAAAACAGCATTCCAGTGCACTCATGCCAACCTCAGTAAAGCAGTCTGCCATTTGGATTAGCAACACTTCTTTCAGGGAAACCAAATAAATCTCCATGCTCACATGCACACAGCCACACACACATTCACATCTCCCTTCAATGGAGAGGATGAAACTGCTTCACATCTCAGGGCCAGGTTTGAAAATGAGGACAGTCCCCCTTTTCTGTAAGTCATCAGCCTGAAAATATGTAATGTTATCTCTCAAGCCCACTTCCCATCTTTTCTTTAATTGGATGACATTTTTGAGCCAAGTCCTTGATGTAAATTAGCATGTTTCCATTGAAATTAATGAAGCTATTCTGATTTACCCTAGTAAAGGATTAGTCAACTCCTTATGAAAGGTGTTTTGTCTTAAGGCTAAAACAAAACCTAATGTGGCAGATTCCTGGGAAGTCACTACTGTGCCACCTTATGCAAGCAGAAGGCTTTGGAAGGTTAAGAGAGCAGAGGGTGTGGTTAGGAAAGTGAAAGGATCTCAGAGGAAACCTGGATGTTCAACCTTAACTAGCCCAGAAGTCTTTCCACAAATATCCTCACATGTCCTAGCAAATTCTTGGTGGGTTAGGTAGAGAAGGAGGATTACCATGTTTGAATGCCCCTCCTAACCCGGCCTGGTGCATGTGATTTTAGGTGCCATTAGCTCACTTGACCAAGTAAGTGCCAGTTGCTACTGGGTTTTAAGAAGCAGACCTGGCACTTTACCAGGATCCCTTCAAGTGGCACTCGTATCCATTCAATCCAGTATCCTACTCAGGAAAGCCTAATCTCCACAGAGTTAATGTGCTGCCTGCCACTTGTGCCTGCTAAATCCAAAAGGAGGAAATGGTGAGCTCCTGAATAACATAGTGGCACCAATGAGTCATTCTGAGCCTTTCAAAATTATTCATGAACCACAGTGTAACTCCTTAACACTCTACCTCCTCAATGCCCTGTTGTCTAGAGGATGACAGTATGTCCTTGCATCCCTGCCAACTCTTCAGCCATTTTGAGGCACTAGTATAATCCGCCTTACCCAACACCCTTCAATTTCTCAACCACCTACAAAACTACACTTTAACACCTCCCCAAAAAATCCATCTCGTCCGTCACCCTTTCTCATGAGGAGACAGGAACCCGCATCCTAATACGTTCTAATTTGGCAGTTGCCCATTAACTTCAAAGCTTCAAGATGAGCGCTCCCCAAAAACCTTTAAACACTTCTATCAGCCTTTCCTGGAGGGTGCAGTATCCTGTCAGCCTTTAAGCAGGAGGGAGGCGCTGAAAACCAAACCTCAGTTTTAAATAGAATTGGTTATTAAGTAAAATAAAGTGCATACAGTATATAAGTCATGGCTTGCCACACACTCATAATGTAAGAAAAACAAATACAAAATAAAAGTGACAGTGTTTCATCTTCTCTCCCCTCTAGCAACTTGATTTGTAGGTTTCTCTGTCATTTGGCACAGAGACAGGTACCGAGAGGTGATACCAAAATGGTGAACACTCAGTTTCAGGGAGGTGAATGGCTACTGACCAGTGGGATCTAGTTTGTGGTGAATGTTGATATTGGATGATGAAAGGTGAAGGCCTGGTGCCCAAAGTTGATTTCATACAAGCTCTGAGAGTGAGGAGAAGATTGTGCTCAGCTTCCTTTCTCATCAACCACCCCTTAGCACTTTGTCCTGGAAAATCAAAACAAAAAATGCCAGAATTATCAGCCTGCAGAGAACTGCTGAGCAGCAAATTAAAGTGTCTACTGAGTGCTAATGTGATCTTCCTGCATAGATAGGATGCCCACAGGATTCCATCATAATTAGGCTGGGAAGGATTAGAGTTTATTGGGAAATGTCAGTAAATGTCAATTTCACTGTACGTACACAAACCAATGAAAAAATATTTCCATCAATAATAAAAATGTACAAATCGGCAAAGTATGAAAAATGCTGCTTGAGAACTTATTAGAGTCTGATTTAAGGGTGTTTACTTTGTATATTTTGACATTTGATGTTGACAATTTGTGTTTTAATGGTTATAAAGTTTTAACTTTTTGAATCTGTTTACTATCATTAAATAGTTATTGTCTGACCTCTGCATAATTTCCCACAACTGTGAAAATTGAAATAGATAAAAATAGAAAAGATGCTTATAAATATATGTCAGTATTATGTGTTGAAATTATATATATAAAAATATCTAATCCTGTCAAGTTTAAGCCTAATCTACCTGGAGGCTTAGCTTGTAGATCTAATGGTAGCAGCAGACACCAGGGGGATAAGTGTGGTGTAAATGTCTAGATAAAACATATCGGACTTGCATCTGAAGAAGTGGGTATTCACCCATGAAAGCTCATGCTGCAAAACGTCTGTTAGTCTATAAGGTGCCACAGGATTCTTTGCTGCTTTTACAGAACCAGACTAACACGGCTACCCCTCTGATACTAGATAAAACATAGAGACTGAATCCTCCTCTCTTTCCAATAATAATGGGGGGAGGGATAGCTCAGTGGTTTGAGCATTGGCCTGCTAAACCCAGGGTTGTGAGTTCAATCCTTGAGGAGGCCACTTAGGGATCTGGGGAAAAAATTGGTCCTGCTAGTGAAGGCAGGGGCTGGACTAGATGACCTTTCAAGGTCCCTTCCAGTTCTAGGAGATTGGCATATCTCCTATTATTATTATTACTCTAACTTTTTGTCTTGACCAGCAAGTGCTAAATATCTTCACTACAGGGACTATGTCTTTGTATGTACTTGTACAGCACCTCATACAATGGGGACTGGAGCCTCTGGGCACTACTGTAATATAAATAGTAAATAATAATAAATTTGATCCCATGAGGTTCATGTGGCTTGGTGTTGAAGCAACAAATGTAGATGAGGAGGGGTATATCAGCTCTTTACTGGACATATCATGGTATTTCCCATGTACTGGACCTTTGCCCTGTAGCAGCTTCCAGACCTAGATACATTGATTTTAACAAGGAAAGACAGTTTTTCTTTTCCTTCACTGGCTGCTCCAGTGCCCATCAGAGTTACTGAATTAGCATTTTCAGGCATCTGTGTTTAAATCCATGGACCTGCATTTTGCTGATGCAGATTTTAACACCCAGTGTGCACAAGAAAGAGTGGGGATGACAGAAGGGAGGGATATAAAAGGAGACAGGCATGTGAAGTACCATGAAAGAAGGAGAGAAATAGCCTTCGGACAAAAAAAAGGAAAGACACTGAGAAGCATTTAAGAACATAGTCATGCACATTGGATAAGAGGCTGCACGGCAGTGATTTGTAATAATACCTTAGACACAAAAATAAACAGTTACTAAAGCTAATCAGAATTTTCAAAACAGTTCTTGCAAACACTTGTCACTGTTCCGGTGTCTACATTCAATGAGTTGGGTTGGTGTCTCTCTCTCTCTCTTTTTCTCACAATGGGGATGCCACTTTAAATGATGCAGCAGTGTGCTTCCCAGCAGAGGCCAGGCATAAAGATGGAGAACTTGGCTCCTATTGGAAAGGGTTGGAAATCAGAGATTTTCATAGGTGTGTTTGTGATTCGTAAGTTCTAGCTCTTTCTTTTGACAATTTTTAGTAATTTAACAGATGATTATATCCAATTTAGTCAGTTACAAACAAACAAAACCCAGCCATTTTGAAAGCTCCTTGATTTCCCGTGCTTTCAAGTAGGATCTGAATTCTCTCTTCTATTCTGTAGCATCAGCCTTTCAAAATAGCCACATTCCTACTCTTTGTTAACTACTCTTCTTTACTAAAACACTGACTTTTTAAAAGTTATTTATTCATCTTTGTAATTCAACATAGTAATTAGTAGAGCCCTGCAAACCTGCTGATTTCCATGGACCATGTTTGTGGATCGGATGCAGATACAAATTTTGTATTCGCGCAGGGCTCTAGTGATTAGGGTGAAATGATGCAATGATTAGAATCACTCAGTTTCCCCATCTGTAAAATGGGGATCATGTTACTGGCCTCCTTTGTTGAGTACTTTGAGATCTAGGGATAAAAAGCGCTATATAAGAGTTGGGCATTATTATATTACAGTGCATCTTATCTCGCTTGCATAACTCAACACCTGGCTGGTAGATGCAGCAGGTCCTGTATTGGTACAACATTCTCCTGACAGGTTCTCTCTTTGGCATGAGCAGAGGCTCAGGAAGGAGATATTGCTATGATTTGTCTCTTTCTTTTTTCTAGGGATGCAAGTGTCAGAGGTGCTAAATTTGACAAATTTGTATGCATCAGCCTCAGGTGAGTCTTGGTATTGGATTATATTTGGATTTATGGCTGTGTATAGCACTGATGCACTACAAATTTTCCAACCCAATTGAGTTTGGTTTCGTGTTGAAAGTCACTGAGGCTTTTGGTCGTGGGACACTGACAGCCATGCCAATAAGAGATTGACTCAGGACCTCATGGTTGACTATGATAAAAATTCTAATGCTATTACAGGTAGTTTCTGGCTAAGCGCACAAAGGTGGCTGGCTTCTTTTGAGCTGGGACTGAAAATAGTGTGGTGATATTCCCCTTGTCACAGTTAGGTCATTACCTCCTTTGGGCTGAGACCAGGGCTTATCCTTTATTTGATCAGGTTGGAGTACTTAGTTTATTGATACATCCTTGGCGATAGTTGGACCCACAAGGTTCCTGAATCCCTGGGTGAACATTCTGTTCTGACAGTGAACCACTCAGCTGATTGGTCCTGTGAAACATCATACAGTAAAACTCAGAAGTAATGTCTAAGAAGTGTAAGTTAGATATTCAGATTTCCTCCCTTAGACGTACCCATTTTAACAGTAGGTAAAAGTGTCTAAGGTAGTGTAACTTACACACCAGGGAGTCAGAAGAAGGTGTAAGTTACTGTATGACAATGGCTTTTTGTACCTTCTGGCTCCTTGGCATCTAAATCACACTTAAGACACTGTTATACATCAGTAAGTAGCTCTAAGGACGTCTAAGAGGGTGTAAGGTGGTCCAATTTATATATCCTTATCCATTGCCTCTGAATGTAACCCTTTGTCTGTCACTAATAATTCAGTAGCTCCTAGATGTTTCTTCTCTATACTCTGCCTTCATAAGTCATCATGATGTATCAAAGAAGCAATAGGGGCAGATTTTCAAAAGTGCTGAATTTATGTAGGAACAGAAGTTCCACTGAAAGACCTATGCTCCTAAATCTCTTATGCACTTTTGAAAACCTTCTCTTAAATGGCTTGTCCAGCTCTGTATTTGATTGCTGCACTACCTAATTTTGCTGGAGTACTAAATTCTCCCACTCTGCTGTGCAGCACACTGTGCAGAATGTGTTTCTGGGATCTGTAGTACTCCATAATACATTGCAAGAGAGTGCAGGTGAATTCAAAACTTGGGTGGCATTTCAGGGCTCAGCCCCGAAGCCAGCATTACAGCAGGCTGGGAGGAGAGCCTCATGCAAGTTGTCTGGAACATGGGTACACCCCAAGGGCTACAAAGCCTAGGAGAGTTCTGCAATGGGCATCGCTCAAGCCAGTTACATAGGCTCCCCAATTTATCACACCTCTGAAGGCTGATGGCAGTTGGTTTCCTTTATTTCCTGTAGGTCCACAGAAAACTGAAGCCCTCTTTCTACCAATGTTTCTCTGAATTTATTGAGAAGTGCCAGTTTCTGCATACATTGCTTGAGGCTGTAACCTTTAGCACTGGTTTGCATCAGAAACGTGACTACCTATGTCCTTTTCAATCCTGCAGCATACAGGGCTTTGGCTCCTGTTTACGTCAGTGAAAGCAGCGAGGTCAGATCCCTGTCGCTGCTTTGGAAACTCCCCAGCTGCATTTAATCTAAAAGGCTAAGCTTAATTTTCTCAAGAGAATTGAAGGAAAGTTTCTGTGCGAGTTTTTTGCATCATTTATTTCTCTGGGACTTTTCAGGGGATTCCAGGCCTGCACTTTGGGTAAATATTTATTTCTTGTTCCTTGAAGGAGAGGACGAAAGCCCCCACAGGTGCTCTGAACAGCCTCTCCCATTGGGCCGAGGGTATGGTTTGAATGTTCTTTGCAGGGCAATTAAACAGACATTAACAGCGGACAGTGTGAGATTCCAGTGGCCAGCCTTGTGTCTAAGGTGAGTGCTGCACAGAGCTGGGGTTCTGTCAGGATGTACAGATTGCTTATGCTGTGGGAAATTGTATGTGGGTGTTAAAGTTAATGCCACTCCAACAAAGGGCGTGTTAAGGGACAGATGGAAGCCCCCTCCAGAGTATCTAGTGTTACTCATACTGCTAATGTCTAAAGGATGGTGGGTGGAATGGGGCATCCATTCAATGGCCCAGAGATTTTCAGAAAGAAATTTATCCTTCAGGGAATCCTCCTTGGAGTTTTAGATCCCTTATGATCTCATTTATGCCAACTCTGCATTCTTCCTCTGGCCTAAGCTCCACATCACAGCCATCATCCTTCTGCTCAATGGGATTGGCAGGGGCTCCTTTCAGAGACAATCAGTGTCATTCCTTTAGCCACGGAAGGGCTCACTGAGAGCTAGCAGGACTAGTACTGGGCAGGAACCAGATTTTCTATTTTGAATTCCATGAGTTCAACTTTTTTTCCATTCTGAAATGGAACAGAAACAGAACATAAGAAATTCTGAAGAAGAGTTCACTTTGGGTCAATTGGAATGTTTCATTTCAATGCAGTCAACATACTATGTTCTGATTTTGACTTTTTAAAATGTTTATATTGGATTATTTTAAAAAACATTGAAATGAAAAGTGATTTCAAAGCAGAAAATCAAAATGTTCCATTCTGAAAAGGTTGAACCGTTCTATTTCGACCTGATTGGAATGCTCCATTCCACTTTTATTCCTAAATGAAATTCTGTCAAAATAACTGTTTACTTTTGACCAATCAGCATTTTCTGACAGAAAAGTTATTCCATTGGAAAATTTTGGACCAAGTCTAAGCAGGACCTTGCCTCTTCAACTGCTGAGCACAATACCTTTGCAGTGTTCCCAGGGAGAGGGGTGAGAGACTGGTAACAAAAAGAATTTGAGTCTGCAGTATAGCAGTTTAGAGGACTATCATTAGTCCACAGGATTACGCCCCATGCAGATTGCCCCCTTTAATGCAGATCATACCCCATACTGCCTTCCCTGTTACACTAGTTACCTTCCCACTTCACTACTGCACTCCCCCTCTTCTGCTACATTCTAGGATGCCCTACCTGCCCTCGCTCATACCCCTTTGGTATCCTGAGTATTGCGGCTCTCAAAACTTCTGCCAGTTTTTTTAATAGCACATTCCTTTTCCAGTGTTGCCTTATGCTTGAAATCTGGTCCTCCGCAGCACAGTATTCAAACCCATGTGTGACTTTGGGTGCATTATCAAATCAACCTTCTGACTAAACTCCCTGGTGCCAGCACCTGTGATTCCTGGTGCTAAACACCAATGCAGAACATAATAGAAGCTTCCTGCTGGGCCATACTGGAGTCACCAAGACGGTATGACTGCCTTCCCAAGGAGACTTGTATAATTGCAGCCCATTTAAGGAATAAAATCTTTTGTGTTAAAAAGTACACACTCTGTTGCTGTTGATACACCAGATGGTGAAAAACACCCCGTCTCCCTGTGGTAAAAGGATAATCTTGTAATTGTGTTGGCCTGACAAAGGATCAATAAGATTATGCATTGACGTCAGCAAGACAATGTAAACATAAACTGTTCAAAACTATTCACAAGGCACCAGCCTTCAGCCCCTGGAATGCATTAGGGCCCATTCACTCAGGGCTGCCAATTCTTCAAATGGGAAGAGGAGGCAAATAATCAAGGCAATTTTGGTATCAGGATTTATGGTCTACAAACTGGAGAAATAACTGGATGTCATGGGAAATATAGACCCCATCAGACCACAGCCACTCATGGGTTGACAGTTAGCTTAGCTATCTCCTCAACTGCTGCTAATTGCTGGCTCAGTAACAACTGGGGCATTAGAAGTCTGCAGATGAGAGGAGAGGGGTGGCTGCCACAGAGACTACCATGAGGAAAGTCTTTCAATAGCAGACTGGTAGGAAGCCTCTCCGGACTTCCAGAGAAAGAGACTCAGCGAGGAAAAGGTCTACTAAAGAGACAAGGGAGAAGGTGCAGGGAAGCAGCCAGGGATTGGGACAAACCAGTTCTGGCGATTTAACACAGGGTCCCTGGGCTGGAACCCAGAAGAGTGGGTGGACCTGGGATTGTTGCGTTTTTGATACAGTCATAGGAATCCTGGTCTATTGGACTCTTTATTGCCCTGGAAAGGGAGAGGTTATTAACAACCTGGCTGGAGTCCTAAGAAGCAGCAGCCATCTCACACAGAGACAAAGGACTGTTGTGGTGAGGGAACTGAGGCAGAGTTGCCACACCACCATGCATGGCCATAAGAAAGCAGTGGCTGGTAAAGGTGCCCCTGGACACTGGACCTTTATTTTTACATCATAATAAAAGAATGGGAAATGCCACTCTTTGTTTGATGTAACAGCTGAGGTGATTATCACTCTTTTGGTTGCTTGAACAATTCTCTGATCTTGGCTCTTGCAGAAACCCATGAAGTAATGCTGGCTCTTTTAGCAGACTCATAGTGAGAGAGGCAAATTCACCAGTAATCCACACCTAGCTAGTTTTGTTATAGGTTATGTGGTGGTTTTTCTGTGGGAGAGGGTTGGGGGAGAAAGGTGGGGGGTTGCCTTTCTCTGAACTAGCTACTGCTAGAGGCAAGATACCAGCTTTGCCAGGACAAGCTCTGGCTGGCTCATTACATCTCTCTCCCTGCAAGCTCAATAGGGCAGATTCTTTGGCCTAAATTTTCAAAATCAGTGTAGTGAGGCGGCCTGGCTCCCAACCAGGGGCGGCTCTAGGATTTCCGCCGCCCCAAGCAGGGCGGCACGCCGTGGGGGGCGCTCTGCCGGTCGCCAGTCCCGCGGCGCCGGTGGACCTCCCGCAGGCATCCCTGCGGATGCTCCACCGGAGCCGCGGGACCAGCGGCCCCTCCGCAGGCACGTCTGCGGGAGGTCCAGTGGCGCCGCGGGACCAGCAGACCTTCCGCAGGCATGCCTGCGGGAGGTCTGCTGGAGCCGCCTGCCGCCCTCCCGCGGGACGCTGCCCCAAGCGCGCGCTTGGCGCGCTGGGGTCTGGAGCCGGCCCTGCTCCCAACCGCCCCAGAGAGGGACGAGCCCTTACGGACGCCAAAGTGGGCAGAGTCACTGGAGCCTGCGCCCGTCCCCCAGAGGTCAAGGCGCAGGGCAGGAAGTATAAAAGCCCAGTCCCAGGGCTCGGAAGCGGGCTGGCTGCTGGAGAGGCCAGATGCTGATGCCCCAGGTCCCACTGGGGAGACTCCCGCCACCTGTGACCGACCCGAGGACTGGCCATACCTGCGGAGGCTGGACGTTGACCTGACGCCGGAAAAGCCAGTAAGCCGACCAGTACAAAGGGACCCAGAGGAGCTGCCCAGTTTACCCCTCGCTCAGTATCCCGAGGAGCCCATGGTGCTAGACACCGTGGAAGACGCTGCTGAGACGCAGGTACAGGTAGAGAGGGAGGTCGGAAGTAGCCCGGGGGCAGCTGACCCTAGTCTGGCTGCAGCACACCCAGAGCCAATGTCAGTGTGTTGCGGCCAGGATCCCCACTGACACAGCAGCAGGCTGCCTGCTGCTGTTAGGGCCCCGGGCTGGGACGCAGAGGAGTGGGTGGGCCTGTGTCCCCCCTGACACCCCACTCATGGGTGGCAGTCTCCCCCTCACCCCGACGCTCAGGACCTAGGGCCTGGGCTTAATATTGAACTGTTCGCTCAGCCCCTGCCTGAGGGTCTGAGCCCCGAACTGTTGTTTGCTGCCCCGCCCTGACCAAGGGCCTGGGCTTATATACTGAGCTACTTTGCTCAGCCCCTGCCTGAGGGCCTGAGCTCCTGACTGTTTCCTGCCTCACCAGGCTAACTCGCCAGCTCACCGGACTCGTGTAGTGAGGCGGCCTGGGCCGGCTCCCAGTCACCCCAGGGAGGGGCGACCCCAACAGCGGACGTCTACAATCAGCTATTGAGTTTTGGTGCCCTACCAGAGACAACCTTAAAGAGCACTGATTTTTTTCAGAGGGTGGCTTCTTAGCATGTTCAGAAAATCAGTCCCCTTTAAAGGTGTCTCAAACTGAGGATCCAGAATCCCTAGTCAGTATTGAAAATCTTGGGCCATATTCCGATGTAAAAGGAGCCACATTATCTTGGCATATCTGTTAATAGCATTTTAAATATCATTGACCAAGGTACCAATGATATGAAGTCCCTAGAAGGGAAAGATGTCACAGAAACTAAAGTTTTTTATAGCCGAGTACCCATGGTAATAACATTTTGTAATTGCCCGAGTATGTGACAGATAAAATGCAAAAATCCTTGGAGTTTTTGCATTTGGTTACAAATTGGAAACAGGCCCATTCCTGCAGGAAATTTGGATGAGGCATGTGATTGTTGGAGCAAAAGCAAGGCTATTTTCCAACAAATAATGGGTCCGTTTTCAAGCAAAACTGGGCCAAAACCTGACCTGAGCAAAACCTGACCAGTTTGTTCACTGCACAAGGCTTTGCACTGAAAACACGCAAAATGTCCGTTCTTTTTAAAGGCAAAAAGAATCCTGTTGTGCAACCTGCTAATCAGGGAAAGCCTGGGGTATGCTGCTTGTGTGAAACAACAGAACTTTGCCCAAACTCCTGTGGAAATAAAATTGAATTTTGCAGAGCTTTGTGTAATGTGGTCTAGCAAATCATTTGTGTACAGACCACCGAAAAACAGAGGCTGGGGGAGCAGGGAAGCTACTGCAACCAGCCCATGATTGTTCTAAGGATGCCAGGGCTGTCATTGCTCTGCATGTCATTACCATGTTGATATAGGGACTTTGAAAGCAACAGCTGGAGTAGAACTGAAACCTTCTTGCTCCAAATGCATAGACTGCTGACCATTTGAGTTAAGACTTGTTTTTAAACTCTTAGCAGCATCTGTATTAGGATATGCAGAGAAATAATTCTGATTCTGCTGATTTAGATGTTAGAAATACATACTGGCTGGCTCATTACATCTCTCTCCCTGCAAGATTTGTTACTGATGATTCAGAGCTGGGAAACAGAGTTAAAGGCAGAACTTTTTCTCTCTGGCTTCTGTGCTTTCCCCACCCTAAATAAACCATGGCAAAATATCACACCACCTGCAAATGGGAAATCTGTCCCTGACAGGGGAACTACATTCATGGATGCTGGGGCAAAGACAGAGCAATGTGTGCTGAGGCTCACTAGTGACATGTGACTAGTCTGAGGTGTCCCTATCACAGGTCTATTAAGTCACTAAAGAAGTACAATCAAGCAATTGTCAATTCCAAGCAATCAAAAATAATTTAGTTAAACACTGTTTTAATTTAAAAGATAAAAACAAATAACCTGTGCTAAGGAACACTGGGATTGCCATATGGGCTCAGACCTGTGCCCCCTCCAGTCAGGCATCCTGTCTCTGACGGCACCCACTGCCGGATGCTCCGGGCTAGGGGCAAGAAACTCCATACTGGACAACTATTGAATAATTTGCAAAGAGGGGAAGTTTCTTCATGACTCTGCAGTGAGTTAGTGATAGGCTCATGCCCTGAAACGTGAGGGTTTATGCTCCTGATTTTAAGACCTTGTATTTCCATCTTGTCTGAGATGACTGTGAGTGTTCCTGTTATGCATATAAATGTCTTATCCTTTTCTGAGCCGTACTTGGCTCTTGCCATCAAGAGTTCCAGAGTCAATTATGCACCGCATTAAAATGTCCCTTTACCCCTTCTAAATATGCAGGGAGAAATCCTGGCCCTTCTGAAGTCTGTGGTAGGTTTGCTATTGACTTCAGTGGAGCCAGGATTTCATCTGTTGTCTTTTGAAAGTCCCCTTGTTCTCTCTACTATCCAGGCCCTTCATTCCTACTCCTGGGCATTCCCTCTACTCTGCAGTTGAGGAGGTGGGACTAAACCTGTCAGTCACCAAGCAAGAGGTTTAATTCCCTATCAGGAAAACCAGCCCCATTCTTGCTGCCCACTGAAGTGGCACAGTTTCCACACCTGCTACTTCCTCCTCTACAGAGCACAGGAAAAGCCTATTTAAAACTCATGTGCTGGCTGTCCACAGAGCTGTTGAGATCTATCTGGTGAGAATTCAAGCATGTAGAAAATCAAACACTCAGCTTGTCCTGCATCATTCAGCAGGAATTGGTTAAAACATTGTGTTTTAAAGAAGCAAAAGAGACAAAAGATTAAACTCTTGCAGGACAAATAAACTCATCCAACTAAGGCTTGATTGATCTCAGGCTGAGAAACTGTCTGGATCCTATAAGAAAGTGTACAATGTCACACTCACGTTAGCCAGGCACTACAAGCTAGATGAATGGACCTTGGTGGAGTCAGCCTTTGGGAGGAGAGAACTGTGTGCTGTGAAACCCCAACAAGCCATTAAACAAAACGGCCTTCCTATAAACAGTTGTGTAAGGCCAACCCCTTGGGGTGTCACTGATGTTCAAGTCCCAATAGTAGAAATGGCAAGCCTGGATGAGAGAAAGATACACTGCAACTCGACACCTGATCTCTCTTCTTTGTGTATCCAAGCTCAGCATTCCAATCTGGCAATTAATTAGATTTATGGAGTTCAATGACAAATTGTTTTATATGTGTCAGGTGACTCTGGTTCAGAGGAAGCGAGTTTAGTATTCTCGATTAAAATCACACCTCTGATTTGTATAATGGCAATATGTTATTTTCAGTGTTATTCTCTATCACACTGGTTATGATCCAAATGTTTTGCTTCCTTTTCTGACTGCACTGAGGAGAGATTTTTATAGAGCTACATGCAATGATACTTGGGTCTTTTCCCTGAATGGTTACAGTTAATTTAGAACCTAGCAATGTGTAGTTGTACTTCAAATTGTTACTTCAAATGTGCATTGCCCTGAATTTGTCAACACTGAATGTCTCCTGCCATTGTGCTGCCAGGTCTCCTATCTTTGTTAGGCCCCTCTGAAATTACTTAGTCTTCCTAAGCCTTGAATAACCTAAATAACTTTGTGTTGTGCAAATAGTGCCACATCACTACATTTGCCTGTGTCCAAATCATAAACATATTATGTATATCGAACAATACTTTTCTTATGTCCCAGTTCAGCAAAGCACGTAAGTACGTGATTAAATATTTGCTTAAGTCCCACTGATTTCCCATTGACTTCAGTCAGACTTAATGAGGTGCTTAACTTTAAACGTGCTTAAGTACTTTGCCAAAGAGGGATAGCATCAAGGATGTGTTAAGTGAATCTAGTGCTAACCAGTTGCCTTGGAAAAAAATAGATATTTCCCACTATTTGTTTCCTCTTTGCCAGTGTCTAATCCATGAATGTACTTTTTCTCACCCCATGGCAACTTAGTTTCCTTAATAACCTCTTGCGTAGGACTTTGTGCAAGACTTCTGAAAGGCTGAATAAAGTATGTCAGCTGCTTCCCCTTTATCTACTGAGCCATGCTGGTTTATGTTTCTCATGTCATGTACACCTAGATGTTTTCTAAGTCTATTTTTAATGATTGTATCAACTAATTTGCCTTTCATATGGATTCCAAGGCCAGAAGGGACGATTGTGATCATCTACTCTGACCTTATGTATAACACAGACTGCAGAACTAAATATTTCCTTTTGAACTAGAGCATATCTGTTTAAAAAAAATAATCTAATCTTGACATGAAATTTGCTAGCAATGGAGAATCCACCATGACCCTCGGTAAATTGTTCCAAAGGTTAATTACCCTCACTGTTTTTTTAAAAAAAAGTACAGATTATTTCCAAACTGAATTTGTCTAACTTCAATATCCAGCCACTGGAGTTTGTTATACTTCTGTCTGCTAGCCCATTATCATATATTTGTTCCCCATGTAGGTACTCAGAGGCTGACCACTTCACCCCTTAACCTTCTCTTTGTCAAGCTAAATAGCTTGAGCTCCTTGTGTCTATGACAGGCTATGTTTTTGTCACGGATATTTTTAGTAAGTCACGGACAGGTCACGGGTAATATGAAAAATTCATGGAAGCCTATGACCTGTCCTTAACTTTTACTAAAAACACCCATGACAAAATGGGGGTAGCCTGGGCAGCTGGGGGAGAGGGGGACTGGGAGGTCCAGGGTTCCCTCTCCCATCCCCAGCTGCAGCTGGGAGCTGCTGGGGGTCCCCCCTGCCACTGAGCTCCGGGGCACCCTCTTGCTGCCCATGGCAGCAGGGATCTGAGTGTTGGGGATCTCTCTTGCTAGCCGCAGTAGTCAGGAGCTCTGTGGATTCCCCCTGCCACCCGCGGTGCATGGGAGCAGTGGGGATTCCCCCTGCCACTGGGTGCAGGAGGGGGTTCTGGGCTGGAGCAGGAGTTGGGGTGCAGGCTCTAGCTGGGGTGCAGGCTCTGGGGTGGGGCTGCAGGTGAGAGGTTTGGGGTGCAGGAGGGTGCTCTGGGCTGGGATTGAGGGCTTCAGAGGGTGGGAGGGGGATCTGGGCTGGGACAGGGAGTTGTGGTGTGGGGAGAGGCTCAGTGGTGCAGACTCCGAGCGGCACTTACCTCAAGCGTCTCCAGAAGCAGCGGCATGTCCCTACTCCAGCTCCTACCATGGAGGCATGGCTAGGCACCTCTGCACGCTGCTCCGTCCTCAAGCACTGCCCCTGCAGCTCCCATTGAAGCACCGGAGGGGGCCATTGGAGTATGTAGGAGCCAGAGTGGGGCCATGCCGTGGCTTCCAGGAGCCTCGTGGAGCGGCCCCCAGCCCTGCGCCCTGGCTGGAGCGCCAAAGCAGGGCCATGCTGCCGCTTCCGGGAGCCACATGGTACTGCCCCTGACCCTGTGCCCCAGCTGGAGCACTGGAGCGGGGCAAGCCCCAGATCCCGCACCCCAGGGTTGTAGTTTGCCCACCCCTGGGCTAAAAGTTATAAGGGAAGTCCTCTTCCTCCCATACCCAGCGGTTTTGTGTGGCACTAGACAGCCTCTAAGCATGACTACCGATCAAGCCCTACATGTGACTTAGGTGGCCCCAGTTCATGAATCACAAGCAGAGATAGGCACCTCCCTGGAGTCTGGAGAAAGCTGAGAGCAGGATGGGACTTGGCACGCACCCGCCTCATCTACATCTTCTGTTGGCTAGTTTAGGTGTCCCCCTGCCCAGCATGCTGGCTTTGTGGGTCTCACTGTAAGGCATCTCTCTCTCGTTAGGCATTGTATACGGAGCCTAGGTGCTTAACTCGGGCTCTGTGGATCACACTGTTATTCCAGTGACTTTCCAGACACATAAAAGTTGGGTGTTGTGGATTGGGGCTTCAGGCTTAGGCCCTAATTTATCAGTTTGTTTTAGCACCTTCTCTGTTGACACACCAATCTATGACAATGCCTCATCCTTATTACCTGAAAAGAGCAGATCTCCCCTGACAGCCTTTGTGGTGAATACTGATGCAAATAAATCATTTTGCTTCTATGCAATATCCTTTTCCTCTCTATCTGCTCCCTTCACTCCCTGGTAGTCCTGGGGACCCACTGAATCTCTCACAGGCTTCCTGCTTCTGAGCTACTGAAGGAATTTCTTATTATTTTGTTTTATGTCTTTAGCTTTTCAAATTCCCTCTAAGCCATTCCTCCTAATTTACATCTTGTTTTTGCCTGCCACAGTTTATATTCTTTTCGACTGTCATCACTTGAGTGGGATTTCAATTTTTTTTGGAAGATGCATAGTTGACTTAACTAATATCCTGAGCTTTTCAATTTAACCAGAGTGGATTTTTTCTGCCTTCTGTTTCAATTAAAAGGTCTCTGGAGAAGGAACGTTGTCATCCTTTATGTTTGTAAAGTGCCATATACATTAGTGTTGCCATATAAATAATTTTATTAGGCGTTTGTTTGCACTTCATGCGCTGGGGAGAGAATCACATGATCCTCCTGATCCTCTAGCCTGATGTTCAAACTATTGCAGACAAGAGGGGCCTATAATACGAAGAAAGATGTTGTTGGAATGGCACTCAATAGGCCACTAATTTTTCTACCTGTGATCGCTGCATAGTCAGAAGGAAAGGTCCACGCAAGGGGTTGCCACTTAGTCTCTGAAATTCCAGGAAGATCTGAAACAAGTAGCCAATCTCAAAGTCTGAGCCCCCTGAATTGTTGAATACTACATGCCACCAGCAGGAAACAGCCATGGGGAAACCTTCTAAGGTTTCTCTCTTCACTGTATTCCAGGGGCAAGTAATTGTGGTGTGGAGATTTAGATTTTCACAGTTGATTCATGTAATTTGGAACCATGAGGATGAGACAAATTGGGTGCAGATACTGTCTACTCAGTGTTAAAATTCATGAGCATATTTGGGCAAATATTTAGTAAATTGCCCTGCTGACCCAAAAAAAGGCTGAGCTGTGGACCTGTCTCAAGTCTGCACTCAATTAAGTGCACCTGGGATTATTAAAATACCTCAGAGTGAGCTATGGACCGTGCACTCACCTTCAATCTCTTGCAATCCAGTGTATTCTCCTTGAGTTCTGACCGTCCCCACTGTTTTTATAACTGCACTTCTCAGGCTGGTCACCTTTCCTGTTCTGTGAGACCCCAATCTTGTCTGAGATGTCTTTCCTTGGGGATGCAGGATCCCCTCTGTGTTCAAGGCATGTGGCTACCTTGCCTCCTTTCAGTGTGACTTTTTGCCCCTCAGAACCAGTGTATTGGGACACCTCAGCCACTCTCCTCAGTGATAGTCCTTTGGCTCCATCACATCTACCACGTGCTGCCTCTTCCAGGTTTCCGCTGAAGCTTTCTGAAGAGTCCTCAATGGGTTCTCTTTCTGACAGAGCATTTTTCTCTAACCCATTTCCCAGGGGTGTTGACGTGCTTCCCTTACTGCCAGGGCCAGCAGCTTGCATAGTGCTTGTAGTGATGATTTGGGAAGTGCTGCTGTTCATGCAGCTGCCCTGCTGGGAGAGATTGGTAGTGCTAGGCTTCTCAGTGTTAGCTTCCAGAATTCTTTCCTGACTTTGCTTGGATTCTGGCTCTGAGTCACTCACACTGGACACTGCCACTTCCTTGCTGAGGTACTTCCCTGCCTGCTGTTTCTCCCTCTGATTGTCCTGTGCAGACAGAACCTTCCCACCTCTCTCCCCTTGTGATGAGAAGAAACCAGGGTCTTGGGGCCTTTGCTGCTCCATGTTCACTTCCTGATCTGCCATGCAATTCTGTTCCGTCACCTCCCTGCCAGCTGGAACTTTGCTTTTCAGTGTGTCAGCACTGGTGGATCCCTGGAATGAGAAAAGAGAGAATGAGAACCATTTAGTTCGGTTTATTTAAAATATCAATATGCAATTATATTGAACTTCTCCTCTGAAGACATATGTTTCCCAAAGCTAAATAAGTATTATCCTGATTTTTCAGAGGGGGAAACTGAACCATAGAGAAGTATAAGGACTTATCCTAGGTCAAAGGTGGGAGAGGGGGAGGTCTGTGACTGAGTTAGATGTACATCCCAAGTCTCCTATCTCTCAGTTCTGTACTCTAACCAATAGATCCCAATTTACCTGAGACTGCAAGTTTTTATTCAAGACTAACTGCAAGAATTGAGCAGATTTTCTTTAAACTCACCTGGTTATCAGGGTCATCCTTTAGAAAGGACATGTCTTCACCTTCCTTCGCATCCCATCTGTCAAAATAAAACACAGAATTTGGTTCTGTCAGCTCTTCAGATGACAAAGCACCACTCCCATCCTGGGGCATAGACAGGAATCCCTACAGAGTCAATAAGTGGCCAAAAGGATGAACTGCTGGGTGATACAAAGTGCTCCTGAGCCAGGGAACAAGATACATAGACTGGAAGCTGAATGAACTTAGCTCTATGGCAGGGAAGAGCAAGAGCCACTCATCCGGTGGATTCATTTATTAAATAAAATGCCACAGAGTAGGACTTTACAGTGCTTCCTGGTTACCTTTGTTGAGTCAATACAGGAGGTGTTTCAGAACCTTTCTAGAGGATTGAGATGCTGACTTCCTTCTGTTGGCTCACTTCTAAATTCATAGCACAGGAGAAAACTGACTCATAAGACTTTGCTTCCAAGGAAATAGTAGGGGTGGGCCTCGACTAACTACAGAACGTGTCGATCTTTTGTCCTCATAATTCCTGATCATACATAGAGCATGTGATACATGACCAGGCAGCTCTTCAACCTACTGCTTGCACACAGAAGTGGTTTTTTTTTTGTTATGGCAAGGAAAGGAGGACATTTCCCCTTCCTTCTATCCTAGAGGAACCCCCCCCACACACACACACTTTACATCCTCCTTCTCCCTCCCAAACGCTTCTTGCTGTACTAGTGCTTTGGCAGGCTTGGACACAGATCCAAGGCCCATTCGGTCTCGGAGTTTATTGTGCTGATTGGGGCACAAACTTTTTCCTGCCTTAACATTCCTACCTGCCACCCAACCAGTCCCTCCTTCTTGATAAGGCTATGTAGATACTCCATCAGTGTGATCCCAGTCCTCCCAGGAGGCATTGCACTATCCTAGTCTGTGATGGAAGAAAAGGGCTCCTTACCCGCAGTGTGCTTCTACTGCAATGGTTCAAATTGCTAATCTGGATTTGTGTGATGGGGCATACAGGCCCCGCACTGGCAAGGAGAAGGTTAATGAGAGCCTTTGGAGGAAATTGACTCCATCCTGCTACACGTAGGACAGATATCAGGAGTGGAGAGGGGAGCCTAAGGCAAGCCAGGAAGGAGAGCGGAGCTCTGCTTCTCCCTCAGTGAGAGAAGCCTGGTTTCAGCCAGGATTGGACAAGCCTCCCAGTGGCGGGATCACTGGGCCCCGGGAGACTGACAAAAAGCACTGGCTGCATGAAGACAGGCCCAGAGTAGGCAGGTGAGGTCTTGCCTGAAGACTCATTGGATGACCTTGTTTTGAGCTTGTAGCATTCCTTTATTTTTGGACTTTAATACCCCTCAGGGCCTGGGACTCAAGTGGGTCTTAGCCAGGGGACTAAAGCACCATTGCACTGGACCTGTGAGAGGCGGCAACCAACTGAGACCCCATGACAGGGTGAGTAGGGCTCTGTTGGGCCACATGGAGGTGAACCTTGTCATAACTTGCAAATCTTATGTCTACAAAATACCTGAGTCCAGGTGGCCTGAGGAACAGAACACTGGATTTGGGACTCAGACTCTCATTCCATCCAAACACCGCACTCCCACCCCAGATATAACTCAGATGTAACTCAGAGATCTGGTCCAGACCACTAGGCCATCCCTTGGAGAATAACTATTTAGTAGAAAAGGAAAATGTGACTGGTCATCTGGCAAGGATGCAGACTGGCTATGGTACAAATCACTGTGGGAAAGCATCTTGATAAAGCAGATGATGAGGAATGGTGCAACTGTGAAATACTGATGTGGGGGGGTGGGGAACCAGCCATCTTCTAAAGTCACTAGCCCTTCTAGCAATTTTTCTTCTAAATAGGCTCAGATTCACTTGACTTGCTCCCATACTTGCTTGTATATTGATGTCACCTGCAAAGCACTTCTCCTGACAAGGAGGAACTCTTCTGAGGCCACTAAATCTAAACATTCTAATCTAATGAAATCATACAATCCAGTTTCCAGTACAGACACCTGTCATTAGACTAGACTAATCACATGTACCAGTTGTTTCTTCTGATGTCTGCCACTGTCTCAGCTTTACTGTACTAACACTGATGGGGCCCATATGTTTCAGAACTCTGCCAGCTACTACATATATGGAGGGAGAAGCCCAGATTACTCAGGGCTAGACCAAAGAATAAGGAGATATGCTTATGAAATAAGTGACATTGGCCTCTAGCATTCAAAAATAGGTAACATTTGTATGTGGTGAAAAGTCTAATTCTGTATTTCTAGAGAGCAAGTACGTACCCCCTTAATGAATCGTTTCAGACTAGACTGGGTGAAGTCCTACATATATATCAGAGGGAACTTTAGAGTAATTATCCTGCATCAGTTGGGGATGGACTAGAAAACCTACCATGTAGTCTTGGCTTTTATTTTCTAAGGTTTGCTGCTAGAGAGCAGCACAGCTTGGTATGTGGATAGTCTAGGCTTTCGATACCTGTAGAAATTAGTAGTTATTGCTGGAATTATTTGTTAATTTGGTTTCAATTTTTAATAGAAATGCAGGGTCTGCTGCCCCCTCCCCTCATTTAGAAAAAAGAGGGGAAGTATGCACACTGGCTTCATTCATCCCTGATGTAACTCTACTGAGGTCAATAAAGCCCCTAGCTGCTTGGTCTCTCTTGATAAATTTGGGCCAAAATATGAAAACTTAAAAGGCATTTTTTTAGGACATGCAGAGTCCCAAATTTTCAAAAGTGCATGCGCACACTTATAGTGACTGTGTGTGCAGTCATGATAATTGTGTGAACAAATTATACTCAGGGACCCTGACCCTCAGTTAAACTAAAGCCACTTTGCAGTACTCTGGCAGCGTGAAGCATTGGCAAAGCCAGCATGGGATATTTGGGTGGGCCCTGACTTCGAGTGGGCGGGCAATTACCGGGGAGGAAAGAGGGGTGGCTGTGAGGGCAGGAGGGATGGGGGCCTGCCTCCTCCACCCCCTTCAGCTGGCCTTGCAGGGGGCGATAGATGGACCCTCTGGCCAGGGGCTCCCCAAGGCCTCGGATGCACACCCAGCTCTGGGAGGAGATGCTGCGCTCCTGGCTCCCTTCCAGGTCCCACCACCCGACACCGAGCCTGGCTCCCCCAGGCAGTGGGCCTATCTTTTTTGAAGATCTCCTCTATGGACGCCCGTTTGCTCGCCCTCCTCCCAGTGGTGGATTAGGTGGGAGCACGAGGGCTTGCTCCACTTTGCCCACCCGCCTGGCGCTCCATCTTGGGAGTGGGATCTGGACACAGGGGCTTGTTCCGCTCCGCCTGCCCGCCTGGTTCTCCAGCCGGAGCATGGGGTCGGGGCAAGCCCCTGTGCCTTGACCCCTCTCCCTGACTGGAGCACTGAGCGGGCAGAGCGGGACAAGCCCCCGCGCCCCAACCCCACTGCCTGGCAGGAGCACCGGGCAGCAGTGGTGCTGGAACACTTTAAATAGTGGGGGTGCTGAAAGCCAGCCCTCTTACCCCTTCCCTCCCAGAGCTGGGGCCGGGAGAAGAGCCGTGTCTCCAGCGGGGGGGGGGGGGGAACTAGACGGGGTAAGGGAGCCGATGCTGGGGCCACAGCTCGAGGTGGGTGTGGGGCTGGCAGCAGGGATCCCGGGAGCAGAGCTCCGCATAAAACCTGGGGGTGCTGCAGCACCCCCAGCACCCTTAGTTCCCGTGCCTATGCCAGGCAAGTGGGTGGAGTGGGGCAAGTGCTGGGGCCAGAGCAGAGCCAGGACTGGGGGGTGGGCTTGGATGCTAAGTGGGTGGGCCATGGCGTGAAGAGGCCTTAAAGTGGAAGTCAATTATATTTATATCCACTTTAAGGCATTCTTGCAGAACTAGAGTAGTAGAAAGTAGCCTTAATGTAAATGAGGACCAGAACTAAGCAGTCTCACAAGTTTGAGCCTAAAATGGTAGTTTAATTTCTCTCTTAGAGAGTCACAGCAGTAAAAACAATGACAAAGAAAATTTGTGTCAGTTATGTGAACCATGCGTCTGGCTGGATGTAAGCTTTCACTGACTACTTTTCTCTCATGCGTTTGCTATGCATGGCACCTACTTGTCATAATATTAGTGAAATGATCATAAAGTTACCATGGTGCAACCATAAAGGGTGGTTTCTCAGCAGCTATTGAGTTACTGTCCCAATGTGGATTTTGCTGAGATTAGGGCCTTGTCTACACTGCCACTTTACAGCGCTGCAACTCTCTCGCTCAGGGGTGTGAAAAAAACCCAACCCCTGAGCGCTGCAAGTTTCAGCGTTGTAAAGTGGCAGCGTTAGACAGTGCACAAGCACTGGGAGCCGCACTCCCAGCGCTGGTAGCTGCGCCCTTCATGGAGGTGGTTTTTTTTTTTACAGCACTGGGAAAGCTCTCTCCCAGCACTGGTGCCGCGACTACACAGCCACGTTAAAGTGCTGCCGTGGCAGCGCTTTAACGTTGCTAGTGAAGGCATACCCTAAATGTCACAGCACACAGATAGTAATGTGGCAATGCACTTAAAAGCACTGAATCTGATGCCTTAGATGGTTTTGAATCAGACTCTAATGGAATTAAGTGGGAAATGTAGATGCATCCAATTTTTCATCAGAGTTACACCCATCCTTTAAATAGTTGATTGTAAATTGAATCATCCAATACCACACTGAGAGGCCATTTGATCTAGTACTTAGCGCACAGGCCAGGGAATGCTAAGTACTGGATTCTAATACTAGCTCTCCCACTGGCTTGCTGTGTGGCCTCACATAAGTCCCTAAGGCACACATTTGAAAAAAACGACCTCTAATTTGGAAGCAGCTGTATAGGTAGCTTTCATCCCCATTTTATATATAGGGAAACCAAGGCAGTGAGATTAAAGACCAAATTTAAGTGTGACCTCTAGCTTTTGGTGGCCATCTTTGGACACCTGTGATCTGATTGTCAGAGGTGAACCCACAGTGTCCTCAGCATCTCTGAAAATCTGGCCTTAAGTTCTAAAGATGGCCACCAAAAACTGTAGGTAACCCTTGGAAACTTTGGTCTGTAACCTCTCTGCCTCAGTTTTCTGATCTATCAAACAGGGATAACAGCTCCTTACTTAGCTGCCTCCAAAAGGGGTATTTGTGCATATTCGGCCCTGTTTGTAAGCATTCCGTGCATTTAAAGCATGATATAGTCATTCTATTTTTTCATGCAAGCTGTAGCTCCCAACACTTCACAGAATAAGATAAGTTACAAGGGCTAATGCTGCTCTTAGTTGCACCCATGCAACCCTTGTGGCTTCGTTGGGACACTTTGGGCATAATAGAGACTAGAGTTTGGCCCTGCTAGCTAGTGGTAAATACTGAAAAATAGCAGCCCAAACAAAAAACAAAACAAAAAAAAATGGAGAAGTTTAGTCAAGGCATTTTTCAGCTGTGTTTTGAAATTAGATGAGACACTCAATAACAACTGACTGGTCCTGAAGAAAGACAATGCAGAGGAGAAGGCTCTTGCAGCACCAGAGCCATGAGTGTTTGGAGGGACAGAGAACAGGCCACCATGAGGTGAACAGAGAGCAGCAGGAGCAGTGAAGAGGGAACTGGAATTAGACAAGAGCCATGAGGTAGGATGAAGGGCTAAAAATAAGAAGCACAATTCTGAACTGCTCCTGAAATGAATAGAGACCCAGCGGAGCTAGCTGGGGTTGTGGTGATGTTTCAACAGACAAATCCTTTGATTCCACATCTTTAACATTCTCAGCTGGTAGGGCCAGATTAAGGTTATAAGGGGCCTAAGGCTAATGGGAGGGAAGGGCCTAAGTATGAATTATATACTGCAAAAAAATAATGAAGTCATCAAACATTTCTCTACATACATATTTACATATTATTTATTTATGTAAAATTAACAAGTTTATTCTACTCTCACTTCTTCAAACAGGTATTTCTGAGTAAGAGGTAGCACGAGGGATGCTCTGCTGTCCTTCTCTTAGGCCTCCTTCCTCCTAGGTAGTGGAGTGCTCATCTGTATGAGGATGAACACTGCAGCATTCCCCATCCTGCTTCCACCCTGAGCTCTCCACATGGCACAGTGCAAAGCCAAGCCCTGCAGGTGTTTTCCCCCAAGCTCTGGACTCCACACCACATACCCTATCTCACTCTGACTGCAGTCTGGGAGACAGCCAGCTTTTATTATGTACAAGAAAACCACTCAGGTGTAAAATCCACTGAAGCGGAGGCAGTAGTAGTGGGAAAATTACATTGGGTGGCATTGTATTTTAGGCTGTCTTGCTTTGACAGCTGCCTCCCAGTGTTGCCCTGGCTGAGGACAATGAATTACTGTTTTCACATTGAACCCAAATATTATTTGTGGGATGATAGCCAGTTTGTGTAGTTAATCTCCAATGATTCACCACATCAGCCCATTCTGTCACCAAGCTCTTCCACAAGTAGAATCATAGAATAGAATCATAGGATTGGAAAGGACCTCAAGAGGTCATCTAGTCCGGTCCCCTGCAGTCATGGCAGGACTAAGTATTATCTGTTCTAGAATGTGTGATTAGCAGCTCTGACATGATGTTTTTAATCATGAGTTCTGTGTGTACCAGCCCCCTACGGTTTGCATTTGTTTGCTTTAAGCTTTCTTTAAGAAAAAGGTAACAGCTAGAAGTGACGCAGATTTTTAGATAGTTGCCCAGTCATAATATTTAGCACTTATGTAGTATGTTAGCTCTGTGCAAACATTAAACAAACTTAATCTAAAGCCTTTTAGCTTTTGAATGACTAGGAGTTGACAAAAAAGAGCTATTCCCTGTTGTGTTCTCTGCCCCCGTGAACAAAAAGACTTCACTGAAAATCAGCATCTTAAAAGAACCATTAAGGCTCTTTCAAAAGAACAGTCCAACCAAGGCTGCTGTAGTGACACCCTTGTTACATCAGGTTTGGTGTTTGTTTAAGGCGGGTGTAGAATGAAGGGAAAGCTTCCTGTTTCATTTTCATGTGTAAATCAAGCAGACCTTGCTTATTTTTTTTCCTTAAAGTGCTCAGAGTTTAGGGGAGGAAAGTGAATGAGATTCTGCTTATACCAGGTGTGAAAAAGCAGAAGGGACCAAAATGTATTCTTGTGCAAAAATCTGTTCTCCCTGAAATCAATAAGGCTACACAAATGTAACTGTCAGCAGGAACTAGCCTGTGTTCTCATTCTCTTCTCGAATCACACACATCCCATGCTTACCCAACATTTTCCTCTTGGGAAAGAAATTAGTTTGAGTTGGCGCAGACAAATGAGGACTAATGTCAGGTTTATTTAGCGTTAAGCTTTTGGAATGAAACTCAAAAGAAATCAAATGTGAGGTACTTTTATGATGGATTGAACTGCAAATGGACCAAACATGCCTTTAGCTTATTCAGCCAGTCTTTCTATCATAGCCTGCTAAGAAGTGGATTTAAAATCCTTGAGGCTGAGGGGAGGGAGAAACCTACAACCTTGGGTGTTGAGCTTCCTCCAGTGCTTTTGCAACCCCTTAAAAAAGCTGCATTGGCCTGTGGAACTAGGCTGAGCATAAGGAAAGAACTTGGTTGCCTGTGCATCCCAGTACAGAAAAATACATCAAAGAAAACAATTGATTTCTTTGATTTTTAGTACAGTTCAATACAGTATTGAACACAGCGCGTCATAAATCTGAAGCCCCTCAATGGAAGATACTGTAACATTTAAAGTGCAGGTATCCAGAATGTCTGGAGCTGGATAGTGTGTGCAGGTGTTGTGCAAGTTTCCTACCCTACCACTCTGATACTGCCTCTTCCCCGCGCCACCCCCACAGCCAGGTACACATAGAAGATTACGGTGATAGGCACTAGGACCCAGGAGGCAGTGTCCTGGAGCTGCCTGCCAGCCTCAGTGGAGGAGAGGGACAGAGGGAGCCTCTTCCCTCCCTGACAGCTAAGCAGAGCTCCGGAGAAATAGGAGATGTGGGGAGCTGCGGGGTTGGGGGACGACGGGACACAATTCCTGCTCTGCTACACCCACAATTCCTGCTCTCGCTACACCCTCCTGTGGTAACTGGATTTTTAGTGTCCAGTCACCAGTGTTAACGGGATACCTGACAGTGTGTTCCTGCAACGCAGGGAGATGCAGACGGGAGGGAGTGGAAGCAGCAGGCTGCCAGCTGAGCTCCTTCCAAGCCACGGGCTGCTTTGCCTTTCCTGGTGGCAGGAGCACTTCCACAGGGCTGCATGAGCAAACTCACTCCCCCCACACTGCCCCATCCCAGCTGCACCTTCTGCCTGACCAGTGGGGCCTAAAAAATAGGAAGGCCTTAGGCTATAACCTTATTAGCCTAATGGTTAATCTGGCCCTACCAGCTGGAGGGTAGGGAATTGGTATCTATGCCACATGCTCCTGCTAGATGTTACAGTGGTCCCATTTTTTTAGCTTAAAACAAATCTCATTTTCTCTACCTTGTAGCTGATAAGCACGACAAAGAGTCCAGATTTACTGGAGCATTAAGTGAAAATGAAGAGATTGGGGGGAAGGGAAAAGAGCTGCAACGAGACAATAAGGATGAGAAAAAGGAAAAACAAACATAGTGATGTATTTGTGGGGATATCATCATGTAGGATCCAAATACCTTACATTGCCCTGAATGAGATCCTGATATACCTACAGGAGCCCTCATTTCCTCTCTGAGATGCACTAGAATGCGATCAAGCCACTACACCTGAGTCAGAGAAATGTACTTCCTCTCAAACCTGTTGTGAGAGAAGGAACAAGCTGTTAGAGGCTCTGAGGCTTGTTGGGACAGGGACTGCCACTACGTTCTGTGTCTGGATGGTACCTACTGTAATAAGATGAGGCCCTGAAACATAAACCCTTATCACAGGCCCGGTATGAGGCCTAAGGCCTGAACTAAAGTAATGGTCAAGACTTTGCTAACATAAAGCAAAGTTAAGCTGTGAGCCAGAGGCAGGCCCTGCTCACAGAAGCTGGCAAGGAAAGGGCTGATGCTGCAAAAAGAGACGTACCTAAAAGGTACTGGACACCAGATATCAGAACATTCGCATACTTGTACATTCCACACAGATAACAAGGAACAGGTTGACTCATCCCAATGACAGGGCCAGAAGGGTAATATGATGGATATAGTCAGGGCCGGCTCCAGGTTTTTTGCTGCCCCAAGCAAAAAAAAAAAAAAAGGGGGGGGGAGGGGTGCCGCCACTGAAGCAAAACAAAAAGCCAGCCCTGGATAGAGTTGTTTTGTTCGAACCAACATGTACAAAGTGAGAGGTGGCACCTTGCTAGGTAGAGGGGTTGCACCTCACTACGTCAGGAGTGATGTGTAACTTGTTTGGACCTGTGTATAAGAATGCACCCCTGGGGCGATGTCTCTGTCCGGCCTAGGGGGCAGTGGAAAGTCCCGCCACTGACTGAGCCGGTCCATTACCAGGGGGCACATATGTACTAACTAGCAGCACCTTGGATATCTAATCCGGGGAGCTAGAGACCGTGTTTCTCTTCAGCAATAAACCTGGCCCGGGTGCCTTTGTACTTTAACAGAGTCTGTGGTCACTGGGGGTTCTCTCGGGGTCTGCTGTGCCAGCTATCTG
Organism: Mauremys mutica; assembly: GCF_020497125.1. NCBI lineage: Eukaryota > Metazoa > Chordata > Testudines > Geoemydidae > Mauremys > Mauremys mutica. Next base: position 59,670,919 of record NC_059075.1, read on the forward strand.
TGCAGAGCCGGGGCAGGACACAGAGGGAGCACACGCACGCAACCGACTGATATTAACATTGAATAGAGCAGAGCACCACACTGGTAGCATCTGACAACACCTACCACAATGGTGTCCTGGCCCATGACTAGGGATCCTAGCTTCTACGATAATACAAAAAAGGAATAATAATGACAGGCCAAATATACTCGTTGAAGCACATGCTTTGAACCCTTCATCAGAAGGTTGTAAAAAGCTGAGGTTTGGCGGCCCAAAAAGAAGGGTGGGGCAGAGGAACAAAGAAGGGTTTGTGGGGAATTCTATCTCCACAGGGAAGATCTTTTTGCTTTAAAACCTTCCCACAGAACCGGCTTGTTTTGATTCTGCCACTGATTGAGCTGAGTCTGTGGGTACGTCTTCACTACCGGCCGTATCGGCGGGTAGCAATCAATTTCTCGGGGATCGATATATCGTGTCTCATCTAGACGCGATATATCGATCCCCCAACGCGCTCCTGTCGACTCCGGAACTCCACCAACGCGAATGGCGGTAGCGGAGTCGACATGGGGAGCCGCGGACGTCGATCCCGCGCCGTGAGGACAGTAAGTTAAGTAATTCGATCTAAGGTACTTCGACTTCAGCTACGCTATTCACGTAGCTGAAGTTGCGTATCTTAGATCGATTTCCCCCCCCTCCCCCCCAGTGTAGACCAGCCCTAAGTGAATGTGCAAACTGGTTGAAGCCCAATGCTCAGGAATGACAAACTGCCGTTTCAATGCTCAGAAGGCCTGGGCTGCCGCGAAAGGAAGGCCCAGCAGTGTGCAGGCATCACACACCCACCAGTGACCACATCAGGTATAGCAGGAATAATTATTTCCTTAAGACCAAAGCAGTGGTAGTGGACTTCTAAAAAGCACAGCCAGACCATCATAGGAGATGTCCAAGGCACAAAGGATCTTAGCTTGTTTGGATCCCTGTTCATAAGTGGGGCTCTGGTAGCGCAAATTAACCTTATATTTTTACAAGCCTTTATAAAGTACCTGTCACTGGTACAACTTTACATAGTTAAGAATGGTACCATGCATCATGTCCCCAAAGCAGGGAGCATGGCCTCTGCAAAAACTGACCCATCTTTCTTGGGAGCATCAGTAGAGGCAAAAAGCCAGCTCCGGTGTGAGGAGATTCCCAGGCTTGCTGTTGGTGGGAAGCAAGAACAAAGATGTTCTGCAGCTCACTCTAAAACTGGCCAATTTCAGGCTCAGATGTATATGCACCGGGGTAAGATTCCAGAGATAAGGACCTGACACTGGGAACACCCTTGCTTCTGTGAACTTTAGCCTTGTGACAGAAAGCCACAGCATTCCTTCTGAGCACAGTCCTGACTGGAAACAAAAGATACTATCTCTAAACTAAATGGTCCAGGAACCAGTTAAAGCTTTATGGTTACTAACCAGCACCTTGAATCAGGGCCGGCTTTATGAACGGTGGGGCCTGATTTGAATACCTGGCGGTGATCCGGGGCTTGGTGGCACTTCGGTGGCAGGGAGTCCGCTCTGGACTCCCCTCCCGCCCGCCGCTGGGGGAGTAAAAAAAAAAATTAAAAAGACACCTAAGGCGTGGGGCCCGATTCCAGGGAATTGGGGGAATCGGCTTAAAGCCAGCCCTGCCTTGAATTTCAAACCTCATGCTCAGGGCTAAATCCAATCTCCTCCAGCTATCAGAGATCAAGAGGAGATCTACAGTGGGGTCGGGGGAAGATTATCCCACCTGTGCCTACTGCAGTATGGCAATTGCTATGTTCCAGCCAGCATGGAGCATTGTATAACATGCTGTTGTCAGTCTGCCTATCTCAAATGGAAACAAACAACTCTCCTTGTTAATTCCAATAAGCAGCTCAAGAACTTGGACTGCTTTTTAGTGCATAGCATTTTAATGATAATTACACACAAAACTAATTATACAGAGCCTAATTTTATAGCTAAAATATCTATCAGACAAGAATACATCAACTACTTAGCTCACTGCCTAGGAACCAACTAGAATTAGGCTGTATTAAAGATTAAACATTTGGAGGGGATGAGGCCTAATGTTGTTAGGTTTTTCTAACATCGTCATTCTTCCTAAACCAGCTCCTTATATCCCACTGATTGGGAGAAGGGAGAGAGCACAGAGAGGGCATGGACCAGAATCAAAGCAGCCAACACTTGGCAGATAGACTACTTGCTGATGAATTTACTTCATGGTTCCCATCATCTTGGCTGCATTTGCCTTTCCCAGAACGGCCCAGAGGCATGTCCTAGCCTTCTCTCCATGGGAAAAGTGGTGCATAGCCAAAGATGTGAAACTGAGCTTTGACCAAAATAAACCACCCTTCCCAGTGTATGAAGCCGTTCTGCCCCTCTGTATCTCCAGACCCTTAGGAGCGGCAGCAATACAGCTGTCAGTCACCACACAGCATTTTATTCATGAGGAATTAGACTGTTTCAAAAGGCAAAGTGCACCTGCAATTCATCCCTCCCAGCCAATCATCCAGAATATGAGCTCCAGAGCAGTTATCAGGGGTCTTTTATGTGACTCTTTGGGGCACTTATCCCAAGCAGATGTGATTCCTAAGCAAGTACCCCAAGCCCAGTCCCTCACCAGCACTTCTTAGCGGACATCATTCTAGAGAATAGGGTGGGAGGCCCAGGCTAAGGAGAATTCACAGCTACTGCATGCTCAGCAACCTTAAACTACCCCTCGCAACCCCGTCCTCACAAAAAGTCCTGAAAACTAGCAGACTCTAAAGGGAAGGAGGAATAAAAGAAGACAGAAGAAAGAAAATCATCTTTATAATGGCTCAGCTCGCATTCCCAGGGCAGCCCAGCCAGGGAAAACACAATTTGTTTGTTCTGTTCAGTTTCCTAGAGTAGCTGCTCTTGGGGGACTTATGTGCATCTCCCTTAGCAAGACACAGCCTGTTCTGGGAACAAGAAGTTGTCCAGCAAACTCTCCAGAGGTGGGGACTGTTAGTGTGTTTATTTTCAAGGAATGGATCACAGTCCATTATAAAATGAGTTTTGGACACTCGGCTTGGCATGCAGTTTTGAGCAGTGATACTAACTTAACTGCTGAAGTGCTGGAGGAACCAGGGATGGTGTTTCTGGAGCTGGTAGTCTTTCCTCTGATACAGGGCTGAACCAACAACCCAGTTAGAGTGACCACCTTTTCAAAAGGCAAAAGCAGGACACATACAGGAGCCCTGTCCCCTCCATGGCCCTGCCCCTGCCCCTCCTCTCCTCTCCCCCTGAAGCCACCCCCCCCTCCCGGATCCTTTTCTTCCCCTGAGGCCCCCACCTCTTGTCCAGACTGGAAGAGCCAGGCCATGGTAAGAGCCACCCAGGGAGCCCAGGCTGCTGTGGGGAGCACCGGCCCCTCCACCTGCCCCGAGCAGGGAGTCAGGGTGCCTGGAAGCCCCCTGGTGCACACTGCCCAGGGCAGGTGGGGGGTCTGGGGCTCCCCACAGTAGTCTGGACTCCCTGGGCAGTTCTTACCATGGCCCAGCTCCAGCTTCTGACCTGGCCGGGGGCATGGTTTGGGGGGAGAAGGAGGAGCAGGGGCGGGGCTTCGTGGTGGTGGGGGGAAATGGCCACCTCACCCCCGACACACACTGGGAAGAGGCTGGTGCCGCCCCTGAGCCTCAGGCAGGCATGGAGCAGCACCACAGGGAATCCAGGACAAATGCTGTCCCGGAGTCATTCAGCCCGGGACCGGCACCTGAACTCTGCATTTCTAGACTGTCCCACCCATCGGGATGGGTGGTCACCCTACCCCCAGTATGGGGTCGGGGACACTGTGTTGTGAAAGTGCTGTCTTTCATATGAGATGGCAAACTAATGTCACGAGCACCTGTGGTTATAAGTCCATAGTACCTTCATTCTCACAACAGCACTGGGTAACTATATTTGACCTCTCTAAATTTCCCCAGTAATTTCAGATGGATACAGTACTCTCCTTTGCTTCCTGTTATACAGTGTTGGGTAGTCTACCCCAGAGGTGGCTGCAGTTCATTGGGTGAAGTAATTCCTGTGCATATATTACAGATGGCCCTAAATCACAAACTTCAAGTTTGGAGTTGTCCAGATCTGGGAATCTGGTTTGGGTCTGTGGGGGCTAGAGCATTAGGAACTGGGGTGACATTGGGTAGTTACTTTCCCTTTTGAGGTCAAGAACTGTCTGTGTGGCAGAGTTGCATGGCACCTTTTCTTTTGGAAACAGCTGCTACTGTGGCTGATTGGAGATGGAACCTCAGAATGAAGAGGGGCTTAATGTAGCTTATAAACAAAGACTGTGATAACTTGATTATTTTTTGCTGTTGATGTTATTCTTACCCAATTAATGTTTTGTAATTAACTTATGTGATTAGCTGATTGGATTTGAGGAGACGTAACAGGGCCCATCTCTCTGTTATAAATGTATTCCAACACAAAATGTAATTAACATAGAGTTAAGGTTGCACAAATGTCTTTCCTCACAATGCAGAAACTAAAAAGAAAGGAAACCGTAAGTTAAAACAGCCATATACAAGACAATGCCAGTCCCACTAGCATCATGACATGTCACCATACTTCACATGATCAGCCTCTCTAGCACATTCAATTTCAATTCAAGAGTGCTATCACCTTTAGTGCACATATCAAGAAACGAATACTACACAGCAAGGTACCAGCTTACCAACGTTCTGTAACATATTGTAGGTGTACATAGCAAACATATCTGTTTCTGCATCAGTGTAGCTGTGTGTTTGTTGCATGACTGACCTGATTATTTTAGGAACACACTATAAACATATAGTAGAATTTTGTTTGTGTTAAGTTTTGGATATATAGATATAGATAATCAACTTGGACTTCTCTTGTTGGCTGGTACACAGTATGATTGTAGTCTGAAGATTAGAATTGTTATTAAACCGTTAGGTAGCGTAGCACTGGAAGCCTGGAGTTTGCCTTGAAGTGTGCCAAAATTGGAGGCTAAACTGAATCATTAAAGTATAAAACAGACATGGCTAGCTGGATTCTCCTCTCCCTTACACCAGTGTAATCAATAGATGTTTCACTGAAGTCAGTGGAATTAGATCAGAGCAAAACTGTTGCAATAGGCGAATAAGGCCCAGGGATTTTAGTCCTGCTTATCTCAATGTGATCTTAACTCTGCAGTTACGAGCAATGTCTTCTTGATGGGTATCATTTTGTGTTGTACCTTTAAGAAGCTCAGGACAAAACTTGCAACCCAGGGGGAGTAGGGGCTAAGATAGCTGTAAGCAGCTTCATGCCCTTTTTGATTTTGACGATTTCTGCAGTTTGGGGCAGTGCCCTGTGAGGTGTTTATGGGTAGCAGCATTATCTGAAATCTTTACGTAGTATGGCCCTGCGTCTCCCAACATGCCCATCACACAGCTGGGCTCCCTATCCTTAGAACACCCAGGCTTGTTTTACTAACAGAGGTTGTTTCAAACAGCAGTATGCCAAAGCACACTCTGGAACTTGTAGTGCACAGCAGCAGGACTCCAGGGCAACTTAGTCTGAGGCAGGCTAGTGCACTGTAGATTTACACCCTGGCTGGCTGTGCACTAAGTCTCCTTGTAGACAAGCCCAATGTGCCTGTGCTGGAGAATTCTGCCCTGGCTCAATCAGGGCTTTTATGGTCCCTTTACACCACTCCAGTCACATACAGGGTGTGGGGCTGAGCTGAGGGGAGAGTCCCTCTCAATATTTTTAAATACAAGATGTATATATACATATTCATAAAAGTTGCTGAGTGCTAGAGGGAAGGTCTCTAGAAGGAGTCAGTCGTTCTAATTACTAGCTACTCCCCTGGGAACAGTCTCAGGAGGCCTGCTCCCTGGGCCAGCAAAGCCCGAAAACAGGAGAGGACATGTTCAGCAGGCTGGGGGGTTGGGAGTGGGCAAGTATTGCCCAGTCTGTCAGGACTCGTTTGTCTGATCTATCAGTTATTTGTGCCCCATCAATGAATATTGTGCAGCTGGTGTGTGAGGGGGACACAATCCTTCTATAGGGAGCCCAAGTCTCTGACTGGATGTCCCACCAGGCTCTGTCACAAAAATGGGGATGCAATTCTAATGATATAATCCCTGGCCTGAAGCACTCCCCCTGGATCGTAGCAGCTCAGTCATTCCAAATTAAGCAAGGAACTGAACAGCAAGACCTCTAGCAATGGTTACAAAATGGTTTCCATAATGTCCTGCTTACTGTCCTCCTACCTTCTGGCTCTGCCAGTCAGTCTATCCTTTCCTCTGGCTTTACTGCTCACAACTGGTACTGGTTTGGAAGCAGGCTCACTTGTGGTCATCGTGCTTTGTCCTCCACCTGAAAGACAGGATGTACAAAGAGCTTGGGGCTAATATATCCAGCAGTGGGTTTGCCCTGGAAACTGGTGCTGTCCTAGCACCTCTCCTCCTACAGCTCTGCTGCCTGGCATTGAGCTAAGGGACAGCAGAAAGTTATAACAATAAGGTCTGTCTGGTGGTTTTATGCTCTGTACTCATGCAGGTGGGGGCCAGATTCATTTTATCATTAGAGTTTGTGACTGTATTTCCTAAAGAAGGGGGCTGTGTGGGAGGGGAGGAAAATATAAAGCTGCAAAGCCAAAATCCCCCCTGACCACAATCCCCCATTATCTCTGTTTCAGTTCAGTGTCACTTAGCTACCACACTGCCCCCCAGGATCCTTCTGCAGGTATCGGTCTGTAAACGGGTTGGACTCACCCCTGCGGCGCCTCCTGCTGGTTGCTCTCCAAATTTGCTCTGTTCAGCCCTGGAGCACCCTCGGCAGGCTGGTGATCCCCCTGTTCGTAGGCCCCCGTGTCCCTCCTCGGACCCGGTGCCCCTTTCTCTGGGGTGCTGCCCCCTGGCAATAACCCCTTTCTTACTCTGTCTGGGTTTCCCCTTCCTTGGGAACCCCCCACCCTACTATCCCCACTTCGCCTCAGTAGTGGCTACTGACCAGTCTCTATTTAGCCCCCCTTCACTGGGGCAGACTGCAGTATCCAGTACTCATCATTAGCAAAGGGGGTTTGGACCTGCAGCCTTGGCCTAACCTTAAGTTGCCCCCTGCAACCTCCCAGTACCTTCTGCCCTCTGCTAGGCCGCAGCCTGGGGCTTTCCAGGCCAGAGCTCCCCAGCCTATCCCCAGCCCTGCTTCACCCTAGGTACCTTGTCTCGTCTACCAAGCCGCTAGGCCCATCTCTCTCTATCACCAGCGAGAGACTGTGTAGCTCCTGGCTTCCCTGCCTTCTTATAAGGCCCTGTTCCTCAGTTTGGGGCGTGGCCCCCAGCTGCAGCCACTTCCCTGATCAGCTCAGCCTTGAGAGCCACTGCTCTCAAGCCCTGCCAGGCCACTTTTTAAACCCCTTCTCAGCAGGAGCAGGTTCCACCCTGCTACACGGTCCCATTACAGAGAGGGGTAAGGAACATGGCTAAAGGAGGCAGCCACTAGGAAAATGCAACCTGAAGCATGCATGGACCTTGTATTCCCAGGTCTCCTGATATCCAACATGTCCACTATTGAGATGGTACTCCAGCCCCAACTCCCACCTGCATGGAACTCCCTCATTGAGACCCTGGACAACAGCATGGTGTAATGAGAGGGAGTGCCCAGTAGTTCAACTTAAGGCCATTCACGGGCTCTACTCACCTCTCCCTTCAGAAGGAAAGGATCTGTGCTGGAATTTCCTGGCATTTCTTCCCCCTGAACGGATACAGCATGCACAAAAAGGCAGTAGGGTTATATAATGAAAGCACAATGGAGAGCATGTTGTTCATGTGATGTGTTCTAGCAGCAAAGCCTCAGTACATCTCCTGAGAACGGGAACTGTGGTGGATTTATCCTAATTAAGAAGCTGGCATGTGCCCCTGGGAGCACAGATGATGAGCTGCAGGAGAACGCGGCAATATGACTCCTTGTGAAACCAGCGCTTGGGAAAGGAGCCAATTCTAAGCTTCTCTATATGCTATAACATCATAAAGAGCAGAGAGTTCAAGGCCTAGATCCTCAAAGGCATTTCGGTGTTCAACTCCCATTGAGAATCTGGGCCCAAGTTATTGAATTAGTCACGGCTGCACTCTGGGGAACGGAGAGTAGTGACACTACACACACAATTCAGATCCACTGAGCACTCTGCAAAGCAGAGAGTGTTAAGACCTATGTACTGATTTTAGAGCCATTTCTGTGCAGGCCTGATGGATAGGAAAGCATCCCAGGACTGAATCTTTCACACCTGACATGGACCAGTAAGCCACATGTGTTATACCAATATAATAAAAACCAGCAGGATCTTATTAAGAGGGATAACATTTTGGTGGAGAATAGCGAAAGGGGGATTATTGGTATTTTTGCCTCACTTATTGTAAACCAATCTGTGTGCACACAACCGGCTCTACAGAGCACGGTTCTATTCTTGGTTAACCAAAACTGCTGGCCCCTGTGTGGGTAGCAGAAAAAAATAAAGAGCTCATAAGATTTTTAACAAAACCTGCTGGCCCCCGGGTGGGTAGTAGGAAAAGTAAAATTGTTAACAAAACCTGCTGGCCCCCGGGTGGGTAGTAGGAAAAGTAAAATTGTTAACAAAACCTGCTGGCCCCCGGGTGGGTAGTAGGAAAAGTAAAATTGTTAACAAAACCTGCTGGCCCCCGGGTGGGTAGTAGGAAAAGTAAAATTGTTAACAAAAACTGCTGGCCCCCGGGTGGGTAGTAGGAAAAGTAAAATTGTTAACAAAACCTGCTGGCCCCCGGGTGGGTAGTAGGAAAAGTAAAATTCTGCCCGCATTCTCCACCAAAATGTTATACCAATATAATAAAAACCAGCAGGATCTTATTAAGAGGGATAAGGCAAAGATGCCACATTTATTGTAAATACCATAACAAAACAAAAGACAATGTTTTCCTACTTGTTTCCATTACTACTTATTCCTTATACACACACAGACACAGACACAGACACAGACACAGACACACACACACACACACACACACACACACACACACACACACACACACACACACACACACACACATATTCATTCACACAATCATTCATTCAGGTTCTGTATAGATGTTATAGTTACCAGCCTAGATGTTGCTCATGCCAAGTTACTGGCCAGGTACCTTGGTCATGAGGATGGAGCCGAGTCTGTGTCAGATGCATCTGATGCTCCTGGAGGTTGGTATCAGAACCATAGACTCAAAGTCCTTATTCTTTAGAGTCCAGTTTTATAGGGATTTTTCCCTATGTTAGTTGATAGGAGTTGCTTCATTCTGCTGTTGCTAAATCAATCAGCAGATGGCTGGCTCCATGTTATTAGATGTTTTGTTTTTCCTTCCTTTGAGGTGTGGTGGGTGGATTCCAGTTTGCCCTCCGGGGGTCATCTGGTTGATCCCACTTGACACCTTCTTCAGCCAACACTGAATTCTTCAGGCTGGTGACTCCCTAACCATTCAGTCACATACATTCTCTATCTTAATCACATCTATTTCACTGTTTTGGCTTACTTAGAGTTAATTAATGTTTAACAAGTTTTATACAAAGTATTTCTTTGAGCAGGCTTCACACAGACACAGCTGGTGGCTTGCAGGTTAGAATCACAAATTTACTTTTAACATAAACCTTTAGTTATGAGGCATCAATTAACAATAAGTCATTTTTCATATAAACCATGTCTAATATAAACCTTCTTTAATATCCCTACACATGTTCATGGCTAACAAATGTCAAAATAGAACCGGTGTCTCCCTTGCTCACCTTTCTTACTGCTGAGATTATCCAAGACTGGCTCCCCATCCTTAGTAAAGTCCTCCTCAAACCTGCAAGTAAAAACAGGGCATTGTCAGATACAAACCCACGCACTTCAATAAGCAAGCAGCAGGCAGGTCTACGCTCAAAAGTGAAGTCAACTCAGCTACGTTGCTCAGAGATATGAAAAATCCACACCTGAGTGGCATAATTAAGATGACCTATCCCCCTAATTCTTCTGTTGACCTAGCTTCCCTCTCTTGGGAAGGTGCTGACAGACCTTAAAATCTATGAGCACCCCGCCCATCACTGTAGCGAGTGGCTACACTGAAGTACTGAAATACTTCAGCAGCTCAGCTGCAAGTGTTGACTAGTTCCTAGAGAAGCCAAATCCATCAGTCACATACACTTCCACCACAAAGGAGACCTTCTAAAAGCACATTTTACTGAGCATGTTACTTACCCCAAAGGAGACCTTCTAAAGCTCTTAAACCCACAACAGACCATCTTGTATTCTGTATATGACACATGTATTACAGGGAAACTATTTTAGGAATCTTTTGGCGATGTTAAGATTTTTTAATCAGGATTATTTTTTGTATCGTCCACCTGTAAAGCCAGGTGCCCTTGTTCCCATGAGCCTAATTATGCAAGGTGCAGGGGGGAGCCACACAAACTACTAAAAATGACCTAAAATCCCTTTTCTCTAGGAACATAGGGTTTGTCATACTAGATCAGAGAAGTAGCCCATCTAGTTCAATAGTCTGTCTCTGACAATAATCTTAAAAGGTTACAATATCGTGGGCTCCTCCTGGCGGTGCCTCCAGTTAGGAAGCTGGGAATTTCCCCTTTCCATTGGTATAAAGTACCCGATTCTATCTCCATACAGCTGCAAGATACTGGACATCTTTATGTGATATCTTTATGTACAGAAAACCTATTATTGACCTGTGTGACGTTATGAGTGTAATATAATATCTCATTGAAAGGTGACAGGGCCAGAAAGAGTTAATTAACTCACAGACTGACCTGACCCATGGCTGAACTTTAGAGACTGGTTAGGAAGATATATAAATGAATAGAGCTTTAAAATGCAACCCTGCATTGTTAGAGATAGAAGGGTAGATGTTTGCTCAGGTCAGGGGCGGCTCTAGGCATTTTGCTGCCCCAAGCACGGCAGGCAGGCTGCCTTCGGGGGCTTGCCTGCGGGAGGTCCCCGGTCCCGCAGATTCGGCGGCACGCCTGCGGGAGATCCACCGAAGCCACGGGACCAGCAGACCCTCCTCAGGCAAGCTGCCGAAGGCAACCTGCCTGCCGCCCTCGCGGTGACCGGCAGAGTGCCCCCAGTGGCTTGCCGCCCCAAGCACGCGCTTGGCGTGCTGATGCCTGGACCCGCCCCTGGCTCAGGTCTTGTGATGTAAGCAAATAAATCTTGTCTATTACCATGGCTTTGATTCAAAGATCAAAAAAGGAGTAGTGATATTTAGGAAGACACTTGAGTGAAATAAGTATTATTGTCTATATGTTTCTTTGAAGGTTGTGGTAACCTGTATCTGAACTGCTTGACGGATAAGTTATCCTGTGCTAATTGCCATGATGTTTGGGAGAAAGAGAGTTAAGCCTATTGTTTTCTCAGGCCAAAAGGCTGCAGGAAAGGTATAAAAACCCTGGGACATGATCCTTCTTCATCTCAGAACTGCTTTGGGTTTCAAGAAGGGGAAACCCTGAGCCATAAGCATTGAGATCCCCAGTCACTGACTGGAGTCACCCTGAGTATGGACATTGGACTATAACCTATGGACTATTTCTAAAAGGACTTTTGGCAACTACAAGCTCATCTCTGCTATGTATCTGAACCTCAAGAACTGAATTAAAGTCTGTATGTATATTGATTTTTTAACCAACTCTCTCTCTCTTCTTTTTTAATAAATTTTAGTTTAGTTATTAAGGATTGGCTATAAGTGTGTATTTGGGATAAGATCTAAGTTTTATATTGACCTAGGGCTGTGGCTGGTCCTTTGGGATCAGAAGAACCTTTTCTTTTATATGATGAGATAAGATTTTCAGTAATCATCATAATATGTTTGACATGGATGACTGGATGGAGGCCTGAGGTTGGGCACTTTAAGGGAACTGTGTTGTTTGGACTTCCAAGTAACCAGTGAGGTAATACAGAAGCTGTTTTGTGCTGGCTTGGCAAATCTAAGTATTGGAATATCCACCAGCTTTGGGGGTTTGTCTGCCCTGTTCTGTCTGCAATTCACCCTAATTGAATGACCTCAGCTGGCTCCCACTGGCAGCATCGTTACAACCTGTCTGAATATTAATTAGGCCTCAAGCCAGGGTAATTTTTGGGGTGGAAGTTCCACATTTGGGGGAGACAGAGGAAACGAATCTATGGCAGATTGAGGGTTTGTTTTTAATTTTCATTTTAAAGACCTCCATCTTACATGACAGTGTCACAAGACAGCTGAAATAATATAATCACTGACATCTTAGAGGTAAAAAGAGCCCTCCAACTCCTCCAGGGGTAAATGTAACAAATTTGCTGGCCATCTCTTTAATCCTAGCAGGGAGACTTTATTTTAAAAAGGTGAGAGCCTGTTGGAAGCTGTTTGGTGACTTGGAACATTACAGCAAGTCCCAGGGAGATGGGTCAGTGAGCAGAGTACAGGTGAGATTGTCAAGGGTGCATGATAAATGAATTTATCATGTGGCTTTCTACCGTGTATATAGGGCAGCTGCTGAAACAGTGAATGGTAAAAAACTTCTCTGTGGGAGCTTTCTTGCCAAAAGCTTTCTGCCCTGTGCACAGTTCCACCCCCAGAAGCTCACCACCTAATACATATAATAAATAAAGTAATAAGTATTAACTTTATGCACTTTCATAGAACTTTCTGTTTGAGGATCTCAAAGTACTTTACTAATGTTAATAAATGGAGCCTCACCAACTGGCTGTGAGTTAGGTGAGTATTATCCCTGTTTTACAAATGGGTCAACTGAGGTACAGAAAGGTTAAGAGCCATATTTTCAGAGGTGCTATACGCAGACAACTCCCAATGCATCTCTGCAAAAATCAGGCTTTAAGTAACTTTCTCAAGATCACATGGGAAGTTTGTGTTAGAGGTGGGAACAGAACTGAGATCTTCCAGCTACCCATTCTAGCGCTTAACCAAAGGACCATCTCCCATACCTGTCCTGTAAAAGCCCTCTGTATAGTGCATGATGTGAGTCTGGCACCAGGAAAACCGCTCTGTCTAGAGCATATAATGGTATGAATCTTCAATCCAGTGCATGTAACGAGCCATACTCCAAAGCCCTTGGACCAGTGTGTGCAGTGTGTTCCACTCCCAAAAGCCACCTGGCCAGTGCATTTCAGCTGGGTGCGGGTTGCTAAAGAGGCAGAATGTAAATGAAGAGAAGCTACCTCATTACTCAGCAATACCATGATGAGAGTTGTCCCACAGTACTATATACCGTGCCAGTCATTGATCTGACACAGGATGGCCCTGCCCATGACAGCGAGTACACTGGAATGTCTGCAGGAGGTTACTTTATATGGTAAGGATGATGTAGGTGGGCTGGCTTTTTATGGGAATGACAAGGAGAAATCATGATGACTGGACAAGGTTTGAAATATCAAAGCGGATTTGCCCAACTGTCCCTTTTGGAACAGCCCTAGCTTCTTCCTGCCTCCATCAGTCCCATATGCCTGAAGTTGTGGAGGACCAGTGGAATTAACTGGGGATTAACCCCTCTATAGAGGTAGAGAGAATGGGATGTGATTCAACCCCCTCTACAACTCTCAGACTCCCTGTAGAACCCATGCTGATCAGCCTCTGGGATTTAATGTTTCACAGTTTGCCAGTTCACAATGTCCCATCAGAATACAGACCTACTGCCAGAACCTATCATTTGCCATAATAGGGCTTGTAGCATGCTAGGCACCTCAGGGGTGTAGATGACCTACATGTGCTCTGACTTTTCTATATCCCAAGCCCGTCGCCATTCGCCCTTTGCGTTCTTGTGGCGCGCTAGCCTCTCGAGGTCGATCTGATCTCGTTCTTTCTTCCATCGCACGTATTCTGAGCGTTCCCGTCCAGTCATGGTGAAACCCATGTCTCCTGGACTCTTCTGGAGAGGTTTCCCTCCCTCCTAGAGGAAACAAATGGGCAACTCATTAATACAATACCATCAACCAGAAACTGTGTCCAACAAGATTTCCGCATTAGGCCAGTGCGAATTCTATTAGAAGCCTTTTAAACAACTTGCTTTTAGAAACTGGTAACAGCTGCTCTGAAATGTGATTTTTCTGTCTAAATATTCTCTGTCTAGATATATGCCTTGAGTTGTAACCATTTTGAAAACACGTTACTGTGCTCGTGCGTGCAAATGGCCAACGTTACCTGATTCCCATGTTCAATTTACCTGATTTCTGTATTAAGTCCCAGTAATTAGATGCATAAATTAGGCAGCAGTCATTCATGCACTGTGTCTCCGCAACTTCATGATTAATAGGTTAAAAAAATCACACCCTTCTTGTTGTTCCCAGAAAAGGCACTCATCCAAAGCAGCCCAGTGTTGCCTAGTGTATCTAGCTACTCCTAGAAGTGCTTGGAACAGAGTTCGCCAATGTTTTTTCTGTAGAGAACAATTTCTGAGTAACTACATTATGTGAATTCAGAAGGCCAGGGAATAAAAATTCCAAACGACCCTGGAATTCTTTATGGGTCCAAGATAACAGGCACAATCTTTTGCCCCAACCCTTTCACCCTCCAACATTGGGGAGTAGGGAAGAGAGTCACTTTGCAACCATTGGTGAGTGCTCTGTAGCTCAAGATGGACTGGCTGATGCTGACACCTAGTTCAGAGTGCACTGTATAATGAGCATCACATGCATAAGTCAGAACAATATCCTTTGAGCAGAGGATTGTTTACTTTCACCACTTGTGTCCCCCGCTATGTTGTAAGAGCTGAGTGCTGTTGCTGTTCAACAAAGAGACAGTGCAAGACAAAGCTGAGTGTATCAGAGGGAGATGTGTGTAACACAGTGACAGCTTAATAGGCTCCACTGGAGGAGGAGGCTGAAGTTGGTTCCTTTTCCCAGTTCCTTATTTGTGGTACCAACTCCTTACTCAGAGTTCTCTGTTCCTTATTCAAAGGCCAAAATTATATTTTTTTAAAATCGATGAGATTTCTAAAAATTGAATCTTACAATAAGTTAATGTGATAAAAATTAAATGGCTAATTCCTTAATTACTTAACTAAATAATCAAATAAGGAGCTGGGATTTGAGTGACTGTATATGACGAAATAAGTCTCAGTCACCCCAAGTGACACATCCCTGCGAGCATCAGATAGCTCTGAAGGACTGGGTCATGCCACTTACTGACCAAAGCTGCTTATGAGCAATATGCTGTCACCTGTTATGCCACCACTCCCATTTCCATATTGTAAATGGTGACTGAACTGGGTTTTGACTGGCTGTATGTGATAAAATAAGTCTCAGGTCAGTACAACCATTGAACTGTTCTGCTGTAGCTGAGACATTGGAACGCCCTTATTTGGAACTTCTTCTTTGCAAAAAATTGTGGCCCATGTCACCAGCCCTCCTCCCCCACCCTCAAACACATACACGCCCGTTAGCTGGGCAACTGGAACAGTAAACAAGGGAGTCTGAGGATGAAGCTGTGGATCCTAGACTAGCAGGTAGAGGGACTTGGTGCATGTTGTATTTGTTGCATCTGTTGGTTGGTTGTTCTTTGGGAGGGTGGGTGGTATGGCTGGGCTGGGGGCCTCTGAATGGCCAGGTGAGATGGGTCTGTTTGTGTCTCAGTGAGGGTCTTGTTGCTGTGATTTGTGGGGCTTTGAATAGAACCAGTTTTTGAAATTTGTGTGGTTATTCCCTCCTTGTTTGTGAGGGTGGGAGCTGAGTAGTGAGGTTTGGCGTATGTCAGTTGCCAGGCAAATGGGTATGGTATACTGGAGGAGTTTTGGTGGGAGTTTAGAGAGGGAGTGTGATTCCTCTTTTAGGTTTGGCTCTACACCAGAGAGCAGCTATGGCTTAGGAGAGAACAAGTGCTGTGATCCACCTTGGACGTGCTATGTTTTACTTTCTGCCAGAAGACAGAATAGATTTCTGGTGTATGAAATGCAGGCTGGTGGCTGTACTGGAGGAGAAGATATGTTGTCTGGAAGCATAATTTGTAATATTGTACAGCATCTGAGACAGCAAAGACTTCTTGGACAACCAGATTTGGAAACCACTGTCAGATGCCACAAGGGGACGGATCAGCAATAAGGCAATTGGAGGGAGTAGAAACCAGAGTGGACAGGTGATTTTTAACAAGAGGGGAAAGAGAGCCAAGAGTCGTTCAACTTCACAACTTCACCAGAAGTATCAAAGCATTTTCAGAGGCTCAGCCAGTCAGCTACAGAAGAACCTGTCTCTAGAGGAATGGAACATACCTGGGGACATACCTGATGGGTGTTCTTGTGGTATGAAATGAGCAGCAACCAAGTGAGGTTCGTCAACCATCATAAGAATACAGACAATCATCATTGGTAACTCAATATTAAGAAGAAAGGACACAGGGACGATAAGTGTGCTGTCTCCCTGGAGTGAAAATATGAGAGGTAACTGAATGACTAGACAAGATTATGAAGTTGTTTGTCCACTGATGATGATACACATTGGAGCTAATGACACAGCATCACATGGAACTGTTCAAATTAGAGGAGACCTTAGGCACCTTGGAAGGGATTGGAAAAAAAGGAAAGTCCAAGTGATCTCATTAGAGATCCTTCCAATCCAATGAGCAAAAGAAAGCAGAAAATACAGGAGGTGAACTGTTGGCTGCACAGCTGGTGTGAGGCTGAAGGTATAGGTTTTGTGGCCACATTCCAGTGGGAGTGGAGGCTGTACATATGGGATGGCTGGCGTCTCACAGATCAGGGGCTAACCTTCTCTGTAGAAGACTAGTTGGAGCAGCTAGGAGGGCATTGAGCTACCTACACAAGAGGAGGTGCTATGGAGACAAATGCTGTACAAAACTAAAACTCAAGACATCACAAACAAATTGAACTGATGTGACAAAACACGTGAAGAGAAGACATTTTTCAGTCGCTTCTATACCAATGCTAGGAGTCTGGTTAACAGCTACGAGGAATAAGAAATTCTCACTGAGAAAAATATATGCAATTGGCAATACTGAAACCTGGTGGGACATTTCACATGATGGATTATCACCTCTTTAGGAGGACTAGAGTGGGTAAAAGGTGTGTGTGCATGTGTGTGTTGGGGGTGGGGGCACTCTACATTAGTCGGTGTTGCTTGATAATCAGGGATCCTAGAAATCCGTTTTCCCTGGAAAAACACAAAATTTGCATTTTTAAAGAGAATCTTTAGTTTTTACATTTTGTGAAAAAATAAAAACATGTACAATAGAACCCCATTTGTCCAAGCTTCCATTATCTGGCTCTCTGTATTAACCAAAACAGCGCTGACAGCCCATGCCCGGCCACTCGCAGCTGAAGCTCTCCAGATTATCTGAATTTTTGATTATCTAATCTGGCCCTGGTCCCAATTAGATCGGATAAACGGGGTTTCACTGTATTAGTAAAACACTGTGTTCAGTTGATACCTATATATCTTGTGGCTAGGGAAACCAAAGTTCAGTGTTTCATTTTAATTGCAGAAAAACATGGATTTTTATGTTTTTTTTAAATTGTAGAATTTTGGGTTTTTACCATGGAAAACTAGGACCCTGTTGATAATTCAGAACCACAAGATCTTGAATACATATGGATCAATGTGGTGACTAACAAAGCTCAGGATGTGGTCTGGTGAGGGGTCTGTTACAGGCCACTGAATCAAACCAGAAAACAAAATGAGTTATTCTTTACAGATAGATGTTTAGTGTGTTGACAGAAATGGTGTTCTTATTGAGGAGTTCAATTTGGGAGACATGCTGGAGGTCTCATGCAGCAATCGATGTACAGAGCAATCAATGTAAATAAAAATTTATGAAGTGTAGAAAATGGATAAAGGAAGCTAAAGACATCAGGGAAAACTCCATGGCTGGACAGTCTAAGGACAATAAGGAGCTTCTAAAGACTATTAAGAACTAAATAAATACCAGCAATGGTGTGGGTCAAATGGTGGAGTCTCTGTAACTCAAAGTCTTTAAATCATGATTTGAGGACTTCAATAATTCAGCCCGAGATTATGAGTCTATTACAGGAGTGGGTGGATGTGGTTCTGTGGCCTGCGATGTGCAAGAGGTCAGACTAGATGACCATGATGGTCCCTTCTGTCCTTAAAGTCTATAAGTCTATGGATATAAGCACATTATTAGATGGAGATGGTAAAATTGTTAATAATGATGTAAAAAGTGTTCAATAAATATTTCTGTTCTGTATTTGGAAAGAAGCAGGATGATGTATTCGTACGATACGAGGCTGATGAATTTCTTTCCATCCCATCAGCAGGCCCTAATAACTTGCACCCAAGAGTCCTAAAAGAGTTGGCTAAGGAGATCTTCATCCCAGAGAAATTCCAAAAGACCAGAAGAGTACTAATGTTGTGCCAATATTCAGAAAGTCCAAGCGGTATGAACTAGATAACTATAGGACACTTAGCTTGACATTAATACCAGGGAAAAATATGGAAAAGCTGATATCAGATTCAGTTGCTACAGTATTAAAGACTAGGAATATAATTAATTCTAGTCAACACGGTTTTATGGAAAACAGGTCTTGCCAAAGAAACCTGATTTCATTCTTTGACATTACAAACTTAATTGATAAAGGTAAAGCCTTTTCAGCTACAGTGCAGTCTCCTTTGGTTGAAGGAGACACACCCATAATTAGTCAATTAGATCTATAGTTTAGGATTACTGTTAAAATAGTTTGTCCTACAAATTTACCCAATTTTAAATTCAGTTGTAAGAAGTGAATGAAAGTTCATTAAATGCTACAATAACTTATAACAATAAATATTGATGGGGAAAGATGCAAAAGGGAGACAGCCTGAGTTAGTCCAAACAAAAAAGCCTGCTGATAGAACTCAAGAACTGTGTTAAAATCATGCCTGGTAAACTAAAAAAGTGAGGGACCAGAAATCAATGGACCAAACTTGGTTTGTTGGACATTAGGCCTAACAGATGGACAAAATAATGAGGGGATAAATTATTCCATCCATCACTCCCTTTTGGGGTTTTCAAAGAGAATTTGGGAGGGTGAAAATTAGCAATGGCAGAGCAAAGGGGTCAATTGTTGACTGAAAGAAGGGGAAGGACTGAGCTTTACCATCATGGCTGCCACCAGCAGGGCCGCCCAGAGGGGGGGGCAATTTGCCCCGGGCTCCGCAGGGGCCCCCAAGAGAAGAGCGGAGGCTCCCGCCTCCGCCCCTCTCCTGGAGCCTCAGCGCATCAAGGCGGCTGGGAGCTCCAACGGGGCCTGAGCCCCGCCCCACTCAGAGCGGCGTGGGGAGGGGGCGGGGCAGCTGCCTCTGCTGGGCATTCATCGTCCTAATCCTGAGATGTCCTGATGACTGGGCCAAGAAAGGGACCCAGATGACATCCTCACCTCTGCTTATCAAACACGCACAGTCTGCTAAGGACCATTGCCACCACAGTTGATGGTGTCACTCTAGGCATCATAGAATCATAGAATATTATGGTTGGAAGAGACCTCAGGAGATCATCTAGTCAAATCCCCTGCTCAAAGCAGGACCAACACCAACTAAATCATCCAAGCCAAGGCTTTGTCAAGCCAGGCCTTAAAAACCTCTAAGGATGAAGATTCCACCTCCTCCCTAGGTAACCCATTCCAGTGCTTCACCACACTCCTAGTGAAATAGTCTTTCCTAATATCCAACCTAGACCTTCCCCACTGCAACTTGAGACCATTGCTTCTTGTTCTGTCATCTGCCACCACTCAGAACAGCCTAGCTCCATCCTCTTTGGAACCCCCCTTCAGGTTGTTGAAGGCTGCTATCAAATCTCCCCTAACTCTTCTCTGCATGTAGTGAAGTTCCCAGATCTGACTCGATCCTGCAAATACACAAATCTCTGGGACAGCCCTAAGGGCGGTGTCAGGTAAGGTCAGGCATGCACCCCTTTCACGCGTCCATGGACAGTTTGAGAGCATGGTGTGCTGGGGTGTGTGACATTCTGGCACCCCAATATTCACCACTGTCATGTATTAGGATATGTTTTGTACAAAGTATGCCTTGTGAGGTATCATTCTATAAATCTTGATCTGCTAGACATTAATATATCGTTGGATTATATGTGCTATCGTCGTATGTGACGTTATGAAATTTGGCTATGTATGTTTTACTGAAACATGTTGTGAGGTTAAAAACACCCACAAGCAGCCTTTCAGGTACAACAGTAAAAAGGCCAAACAATGCTAATGGCTAATTGAGGCAATGCACACAAGCACAAGGATTACTCCAGGAACTGTGTACAATAGAAACCTCTCAGAGATAGCACTACATAATGGGAACTGTTTGACCCAGGTCACAGCAAAAGAACTTTCCAGCAATTGAAAAGAAGATATAATGATGGTTGGACATCCACAAGGAGATGTCGGAAAGACAAGCTGTGATTTTAGTTTGGAAAGAAGGAGACAGGTCAGGAGTGGAGAGGTAGATCTGTGAGCCATCAGCATACACGTGGTATTTATTGACATACAGAATGAGATATATAGGGTACGTTAGTCACAGATGTCACAATGACATCATGAGGGTATCTCACTCTCCCTGGACAACACGCCTGGAAATACCTGAGGAATAAAGACTGAACTGTGGGAAATGATGGTCCCAGGCTAGAGGGTGTCTGATCTGTGAAAGGAATATCTGGAGTTTTAAGCTTCAAGCAAGTCTCTGTAATCTGCCCAAAACATCATTTAGGGTGAGAATTTGCTACTTGTAACCAATTTCTTTAGTATATTAATCTTAGATTGCATTTTGTTTTATTTGCTGGCTAATCTGCTCTGATCTGTTTACTATCCCTTATAATCACTTAAACTCTATCTTTTGTAGTTAATAAACTTGTTTTGTTTTGTCTAAAAGCCAATGTATGGAATTCATAACTTGGGGCAGAAGGCTGTGTATATCTTTCTCCACACTGAGGGAGGGGGCGAATTTCATGAGCAGTGCAAGATGGTACAATTTTGGGTTTACACTCCAGGGGGCGGAGCGGGAGGGAAGGTGCACTTGAGTAACTGGCCAGTGTCTTAGCGGAGCCTTCCCATGCAGAGCTTTATCTCAGCATCTGTGTGTATAGCTGCAACTGGATGTGCCCCTACCTGCATGTGTGCTGGTAAAATGCAGTCTGAAGCCTGAGGGACGGCATGGCTGGCTTGCCTCAGCAATACAGTGTGAAGGGAGCCCATGCAGGTGTGTCAGGTGGGGTCAATGGTACCCCAGTTCCAAGTGGGACCCAGGGAGGTGTAGTGAACCTGTCACAGGGTGTTTTTGTTCATCCTGGAGACTTGGCCAAAGAGCATGCAATGCTGCTTTTGACTATATTGAGTGACAAGGAAGATAAGATCTTTGCAAGATTGTGACATTTTGCACAAAGTGAAACCTCTGTATGCTCAGGATTTGGCACTGATGGGGCATATGGAATGCTTCTAGCCACTCCAAGTTTGCCAGTAAAAAGATCCAGTTTTCTGACCTGTATAGCAGAACAGGTAATATTTAGATAGATCCTGAAATTTGTCTCAACCAAAGATGTTTTTGTGTCCATAAGTGAGACACGGACTTCATGTAGGAGGCAGAGAGACCAATTTGTTGAACATCCGGTTTGCTGAGACCTCCACTGGCTCTGGCTAACTCTCACTTTGTCACACACATCCCCGTTCCTCCCGCCATGTGTCCTTTTCCTTCCCCACCTTTTCTTTTCAGTCCTTTTCCTTTTTCCTTCTGTCTAATAAGAGTCTGGCTTAGTTGGCCAAGGCTGCTTATTTTTCAACACTGCTATAAATTCATGACCAAGAGTCAGATAAAAGCAATTCCCTAAACAATCTAGTTCTGGTACAAGTTTCCCAGGTTTTGGGGTGGCTAATAAGCCTGTGTGCCAAGTCTGTATTTCTCTAGCAGTGAGGTTGCAAGTAAGAATCAACACCAGAGACAAGCTGCATATTTTATCTTTGCTGTTCTTTTCTTTCCCCTTTTGTGTGTGTTTTGTCCAGGCTTTTAGAAAATGGGGTCAGGCTACAGAAACAACAGCTCTAGTCCATTTCAACTAACTTCTTCTCTGTTTCCCAAAAAGGACAATTATTACCACCGTTAATCCCATCCAGGAGACTGTCAAATGCTTTAACTGTTTTTCCTTCTTTTTCTTTAATTAAAGGAAAAAAACATTTTAATGGTATGTTTCTCATGGCACTAAACTGGCTGAGGTCTCTGTGGACCAACCCCCCAACCTTTTTATAACTGCTTAATGTTGGATAGAGAGAGGGTCACATTAACACTTTGACTCTCTGGGCCCATATATTCCATCTAAATTAATACAACAGTACTCTTTGATTCCTTGTTGATGCTAAGCTCTCACATAGCAGAAGCCAAGAGTAATACTTTCTGCCATCTCCGGTTGGCTATGATACTCTCTCCTATCCTGGTGAACAATAACCTGGCCTAAGTTGTTCACACCTTCGTTACCTCTCGGCTGGCTGAAAGCACTGTGCTGCACCTGGGCATGAAACCATCAGCATATAGGAAACTTCATTTAGTACAGACTGCTTCAGCGCATCTCCTCAGCAACACAGGTTACCACGAACATGTCACACCTGTCCTCTGCTCTCTATACTGGCTTCACACAGAATTTCAGATCAAGTTCAAAGTATCATCCTTATCTTCAAGGCATGGAATGGCCTGAGCCAAGGTTCTTGAAAAGATTTATTAAATTCCAGAACAAAGACCGTGATCGACAACGCCACTCCTCAGGCACAATGGAACTCTCTACAATAAAGGCAAAGTTTTGTCTGGGCAGTAGACAGAGCTTTCTGGGGAGCTGGTCCCATACTGTGCAATAAACTCCCCCAGGAACTAAGGACAATCACGAACCTCACCACCTTCTGCTCCACGTGCAAGGCTCATTTCTTTGACCATGCCTTCTCTAACACACACACAGCAATATGCATATTTAAATAAATAAATCTCAAACCCTGCCAAAACAAGACACTCCACTACACATGCTTCTATCCCTGGGTAGAGGATGAGAGAACAAGCACCACATGACAGATGTGTAGTCACACTGCTTAATGCACTACTGGAAGGTGCATTAATGCTCAGAAGGTGCCCCGAAACTGATAAGCTCAGCATAAGAACCTCTACAAAATAGATATAAAATACTTAGAGTTTTGTAAGGCGTTTGACTTAATACCATATGACATTCTGATTTTAAAAGTTAGAACTATACAATGTCAACAAAGCCCATGTTAAATGGATTAAGAAATGGGTAAGTGAGAGGTCTCAAAAAACAGTTGCCAGTGGGGAGTTATCATTGAGCATGTGTGTTTCTAGTGAGGTCTGCCAGGATCAATACTAGGCCCGATGCTGTTCAACATTTTCACCAACAGCCAGGAAATAAATATAAAATCACTGCTGATAAAATTTGTGGCTGAGACAAGGATTGGAGGAGTGGTAAATAATGGTAAGGACAAAGCAGTCCTTCAGAGTAATCTGCATTCAAATAAAGTACCTTTTAACACATCTGGGAACAAGGAATGCAGGCCATACGGTCCGGAAGGAGGGACTGTGTCCTGAAAAGCATGACTCTGAAAAGGATTTAAGGATCATAGAATCATAGCAATGTAGGCCTGGAAGGGCCCTCCAAAGTCATCTTCTCCATTCCCCCGAGCTGAGCCAGCACCAAGTATACCTAGACAAATGTTTGTCTACCTGGTTTTTAAAACCTCCAATGATGGGGATTCCACACCCTCTCTTTCTAGTCTCTTCCAGAGCTTAACTACCTTATACTTAGGACATTTTCCCCTAATATCTAACTAAACCTCCTTTGCTTCAGATTACGCCCGTTACTACTACTCCTACCTTCGGTGGACATGGAGAACAACAGATCACCATCTTCGTTATAATCTTTTAGATGCTTGAAGTCTTTATCAAGTCCCCTCTCAATCTTCTTTTCACAAGTCTAAACATGCCTGTTTTTTAAAACCTTTCCTGTTAGGGCAGGCTTTCTCAACCTTATATCATTTTTATTGCTTTCCTCTAAATTCTCTCCAGTTTGTCCACATCTTCTTAAAATGTGGCGCCCAAAACTGGACACAGTACTCCAGCTGAGATCACACCAGTGCTGAGTAGAGCAGAACAATTATGTCTTGCATACCACACTACCTCTCAGAATGATACGAGTCTTTTTTGCAACTGCATCACATTGATTCATATTCAGTTTGTGATCCACTGTAACCCTGAGATCGTTTTCTGAAGTACTACTGCCCACCCAGTTATTCCCCATTTGTGTGTCTGATTTTGACTTCCTAAGTGTAGTATGTTGCATTTTTCTTTACTGAATTTCATCTTGCTGATTTCAAACCAGTTCTCCACTTTGTCAAGGTCATTTTTAATTCTAATCCTGGCTTCCAAAGTGTTTGCAGACCCTTCCAGCTCAGTGTCATCTGCAAATTTTATAAGCATACTCTCCATTCCATTATCCAAATTAATGAAGGAGACAAGCAACTGAACATGAGCTCCCAGAGCAATGCTGTGGCAAAAAGGGCTAATGTGATCCTTGGATGTATAAATGGAAGTAAGGAGTAGGAGCAGGAGGTGATTTTTACCTCTGTTTATGGCCTTGGTGAGATCAATACTAGACTACTGCATCCAGTTCTGGCGTCCATATCTTAAAAGGGTGTTGAAAAATTGTAAAGGGCAAAGAAAAGAGCCACAAAAATTATGTGAGGGCTGGAGAAAAGGCCAGACATGAGAGAGTGAAAGAGCTCAATCTGTTTAGCTTATCCAAAAAACAAAAAAAAGTTGAGACATGACTTGATTACAGCGTTTAAGTACCTTTTAAGTGGACAAAATACTGGTTACTGAAGGGCTCATTAATCTAGCAGAGAAAGGCAGAAAAAGAACCAATGGCTGTGTCAAGACTGAATCCCAACTCTGTCACTTCGAGTGCAGAAGTGGGGCCCGCAAGGATTTTAAAAATTAATACTTGCCAGGCTTGTATTAAACTCCCAAGGTTACAGCTTTTTTCTGACCTTGGCTTGGTAAACGTTCCCACCACCCAAATGCAACAAAACCCCCTTTGAACCCAGGAAGGAGCACTTGGGAATTTCTCCCTGTGTGGTACCCTCAAGCTCTTTTCTCCCTCCCTCCGGGGAAGAGCTGAGAAGGGAAACAAAGGAAATTAGCTGTGGCTACCAACTAATCAAATAACATGAACAAACCTCTTAGGACACCAAATTTTAAAAAGTTCTACCTTCCCATTGGCTCTTTTGGTCAGGTGCCCACTTTTTTTCTTTACCTGGGAGACTTTTTAACCTTTTACAGGTAAAGCAAGTAAAGAACAGCTACCAAAAGGGATTTTACAGCTAACTGGCTGGCTAGGTGTCTATCAAATGAAGCTATCCCCCCTTTATTTATCACAGTCTGGAAGCTGAAGCCAGACTGTCATAAACAGATAGTTAGGGGTTAAAGTCTGTTTTACCTGTAAAGGGTTAACATGTAGTACCTGGTGACCACCTGACCAGAGGACCAATCAGAGATAAGATTTTTTCAAATCTCTGTGGAGGGAAGCCTTTGTCTGTGTGAGAACTGTTTTTGGATTTAACAGAGGACAGTCATGTCCCCAAGTTCTCCTGGAGTAGTTTCTACTAATTAATAGTGAGTATTAATTAGAAAGGCAAATTAGTCTTATGATTTGATTTCTATATTTGCAATTGTGTGTTTGCTAAAGGAAATGCTTTATTCCTGTTTGCTGATATTGCTTACTGAGAAAAGGGGGAGAGGGGATTCTCTCCAGAGATTGATAAGGTTATACCCTATGAGTGTCCAGCTTGGGCTCATAGAGATTCTGTATTTTTCTTTTTATTCTTTAATAAATTCTTTTCTTTTCTTTGGACTTGGTTAATTCCTTCCCTTGGGGAAATTCAGGTAAGGGGAGGGGAAGTGGGCTGCTTCCCTGTGTGTGTGAGATTCAAGGAGTTGAATCAGGGGGGAGGGGGAAGGTTCCTCCTCTGTGAAGGAATTGACCGGGTGGTGGCAGCCGAAGGGAAGACCTACCCTAGGATTTTGGGGTGGGGGAAGACATGCGGGTCCTCACTTTGAAACCGCCCAGTTTCAAGTGAGGGTAGACTCTGACACAGACACATTGACATTAGAAATTAGGCACCAAATTTTAACAGTGAGGGTGATCAACCATTGGAACAAATGGTCAAGGGAAGTGACGGATTCTCCAGCTTTTGATGTTTCCAAACCAAGCATGGATGCCATTCCAGAAAACATCATTTTAGTCCAACACAAATTGTTACTTGGCTCAGTACCAGGGTAGCTGGATGAAATCCTATGGTGATACACAGGAGGTCAGACTAGATGACCTAATCATCCTCTTCGACCTAAAAAACTCTGAATCTATGAAATGCTGCTACTGGTCATTTGGCACATGCACCTTTATCAAAGTTTCCCCCTCCAGGTGGATGTTTGATGCAGTAGTTGGTTGTGTCAGGATTATAGACCATAAAAACCTCCTTAAGGAGAGGCATAATTTGGTGATGGCTGCAGCAATTTTATGGAGAAATTAAGAAACTTCCCGTCTGTGCAAAACAGGGGTCTTAGCATACAAATCCTTAGGAATGCTTAAATACAGGGGTCACCAGTGATCAGCACTAGCAGCAGCACCAATTACTCAAGTAAAGTATTTTTATTATAATACATTGAAACTTCTTTACTCATTTTACAGTTTTAGAGTCAAAGTGAGCAAATACTATGTCAATTGAGTACACACCATTTCTTTAATGGTGAACCATGCATCTTATTCTTTTCATTTGCAATTAAGTCTAATCGCGGAAATAATCAAAAACTTGACACTCAGCTATTTCCATCAGAAATTTCTGGGTCTGATAGTAAATAAATTGGAAAAAACTAAGTTGCATTTTTGTGGCTGCATCTCAAAATAGTGACTCATGTCTTCTCTAATACCATTTGCAGCAAAAAAGGAAATGTCCCTACCACAGAAAAATCCTTCACCTGCTTCTCTATAGTATTTTTTCATGTAACTTAAATATAACAATATTTAAAATAATGTTCAAATATTGATCAGTTCAACAGAAGTCAGCAACATTATTTGCATAAACAGTAGAGCAAGGATCGGCAACCTTTGGCACGTGGCTCTCCAGGGTAAGCACCCTGGTGGGCCGGGCCTGTTTGTTTAACTGCTGCGTCCACAGGTTCAGCCAATCATGGCTCCCACTGGCCGCGGTTCGCCGCTCCAGGCCAATGGGGGCTGCGAGAAGCCATAGCCAGTACATTCCTCAGCCTGCACAGCTTCCCGCAGCCCTCATTGGCCTGGAGTGGCGAACCGCGGCCAGTGGGAGCCGCAATCCGCCGAACCTGCGGACGCGGCAGGTAAATAAACCAGCCTGGCCCGCCAGGGTGCTTACTCTAGCAAGCCATGTGCCAAAGGTTGCCGAGCCCTGCAGTAGAGTTTATTTAAACAAAGGTGTTACCATTATAGGTACGAAGTTGCTGTTATACAACATTTTATATGTTTCCACAAACTTGGACAAACAGAGGTCTGACATTTCTAGTTTGGAGTTTTGGAATTAAAAAGGAAAGGAGATGCAGATATTCTAGCCACAGATAGAGTTCTCCAAAATCTTCTAAAGTATATCAAGCCACATTGTTGTTGTACAAGTCCCATAGCAACACTGAAGACTGGATCAGCTAATTGTAGTATATAGGAGTAGGGCAGTATTCCTTTAATAGTTTGTGAGTGCTCTAATGGTGTTCACTGTTTTCTATATTTTAAAAGCTATCAGAAACCACTCAGAACCGCAGTATGCATTCAGCATACTTGCATGTCTACATGTAGTTAATAAACAAGATTATTTGGGAGCTCACTGAGCTCAAGCCTTGTGTTCATTTTATATTTGTTGTGTAATGAGCAAAACAACAACAAATGCTTTTATATCTGTAACACAGTTAAAGAAATGTTGATAAATTTAGCCATTTTTCCTCCTCTTAATTCATCTAACAACAAACCAAGGTTCCTATAGAATTCTTCATTTTTAACTATCGTATAGTTTCTGTGAAAACATTATAGCTGGATTTGCAACAAACTGACTGCATATGGCTTTTTGTTGATTTGTACATGCATTTTCTCTGTTAACTAACAAAATAAAAACTGGGGTAATATATTTATCAGACCAGAAAGGAAGTGGCATAACATCTCTTCATAACGAAATAATGGTCACAGGGGGATGGGATGGCACATGGGGTGACCTGAGATGCATTATGTCATGTACAGTCTGTCAAAACCCTCTTCCGTATTTAAGCTCTATGTACAATATGGAAGTGGGACAGGACCTAACAGATGGCAGCGTGCGCAGGAACAAAGCTTCAGATTGCAAGTAGTATGTCCCAGATCCTTCAGAACAGTCTGTTGGTTGCAGGGATTTGTCATTTGGGGTGACCCAAGACTTATTTTGTCATGTACAGACACTCAAATCTGAGCTCCTTATTTGATTATTTAATTAATAAATAAGTAATTAGTATTTTAATTCTTTACCACATTCAAACACACTAATTTGACGACATTTCTAAAAATTGAGACTTACATTGATATATTTTGAATAGATTTGGCCTTTGAATAAGAAACTGGGGACCCAGGAAAAAAAGAGCTGGTACCACACCTAAGGAACTGGGAATAAGGAATGAATTTCAGCCTTGTACTGGAGGTGAGAACCAACTGACCATGGCCTGCTATCAAGTAGAGATGTATAATGAATAGCTTAGCACAAAGCGAGTCCTGGGATGGTAATTTTTGGTGGATAATTCACTACTCCACATTTCCCACCTTCAAAGCCCACCCTCCCCGTCCCACCTTCTCCAAAACAGGAATTAATCTCCCTGGCATTTCACTGCAGATCAAAATAGATTGGAGGAACAGGAGTGACTGAAAAACCTGTTGCCAAGGAGACCCACCTGTGTGTGCAGAGAGACTGGGGGAAGGAGAAACAGCTCATTAGTTCTTTACCAAAGAGAGTCAGGGACCTGGCAAGCCCAGCCAGGAACAAGAGGGGAGGAAAGATGCTCAGCCCTCCATTCTTGGGCAAAGGAATGCCAGGCTGTGGTCCTAGAAGGCCTGTTCTTAGACTGAGAAGAAGGTGGTTCTGAAACACTCCCTGCAGCTTCCAGCCCCTCCCCAGCTGCTTAATGCACATCCCAAGGGGCATGCCATGATTGGTGAGCGAGTTCAGTGCTCTGGAGAGCAGGGAGCAGCAGCAGCAGTGTGAGCCATACATGCTACAGGAGGGCTCTGCGCAAGCTTCCCCAGCTGCCAATGCACCTCTCAGACCTGACCTATGACCCCGACACCTCTCCTGAGCAGAGACTGACAGCCCTGCCGCCTGGCACACACAAATGAAGATTAGTCAAGATATGGAAAATTAATTTCTATGGGAGACCTAAAATAAGACTTTATCCCGGCTGTGCAGAGGTGAAAGGCCAGAGCCCTCATCCATCTTGTCCCTGGATCCCCTAGCAAAATTGCTGGTGGCTCCAAACCAGTGAATGACAGAGGTATTGCAGCTGTCAGATGGTGTGTTTCTCACCGAGCATCTGTGCTGTTTATCTGGTAAATAAAGAGAAGATGTACATCTGCTGCCTGCCAAGTGCAAGGGTGAGGAGCTGTTTACCAACCTAGGGCTCTGCTCAGCTTGAACGCAGCTGTGTCTGCTGGACCAAGCGGGAGTCCAATCAAGGAGCCCTCTGCCACTCTGCTGGGCGCAACTGGGATTGATGCTTAGGAACCCATCTGTGTTCTCCTAATGAATCGCATGGGGACGGGGACTATTCAATTTGTGCTCCATTAATTAAGAGTGTCTGCTATCAGGGGAGCCAGTGCTTCCTCCAGGGTTTGCATTAAACAGCCAGCAGGAAGGCACAAACTTTAATTTACCACAACCCTGGCCAGCTCCTGCTAAAGCAACGGACTGTGGCTAATGCAGTCTGAATCTTTCAACCCACAAGCAAATGATAGCCACAGAGAAAACAGCTAATGCAATGGCGCTCGTCCTGGGGCTGAGCAAGCATTCTGGCAGCAGCACTGGCATGCTAGGCTTAGACAGCCACCTCTGCCTTTTGTTCCCTGCCTCTGTGAAAAGATGATGGTCACCTGTTTATGGTCATGCTGTTCTTAGAGTACCCTCTGCTGGCCCTTCTACTGAACAGCACCGAGATAGGATTCAACGCTCACTGGATTTCCATTTCACACAGCCTGAGGTAAGTGTGATCACAAAGGAAAGACCACGGGGAGAAGGGGGGAAGGGCCAAAGGCATCCCAGAAGACGTGGCAAAAGGACCTTCCAACTCAGCAGAAGGAAAATTAGGAAATGTTGCTTTATTTCCAGGTACAACTCTTCGGAGGAATCTCAGGTCATGGAGCTGAAGTCAAACTGGCTGGTGCAGTAAAAATGTGTAGTCTTGCTTATCACTAAGGAAAAGAACTTCAGCACGATTCGGAGATTCTTTATAGAAATCCACCTTATGTCACTCTGCAGCCAATCTCTACTGGGGCGGCCATCTCAAAGCTGTGTGCTTCAGGACCTTTCTGTCAGTCTAGGCATTTATACTTTGCCCATCGTCACAGAGAACTGGGCACAGCAGAGGGACAAAGGCAAGGGGAACCTTTGGTGGCTGGAGAGAAGGTACTTTGGGCCCTGCATAGCAGGCTAACAACTGCTCCAGCACTAATGCTCCCAAACAACCCACACAGTTAAAAGGCATGTCAGTTCTTGAGTAGTTCGCATTTTTCCTCATGATCATATAATTTAAAGCCATCTGGGATAAAGCTCTGGATAATACCCTGGGGCACAATCCTCCATCAATGGGGGGATGGGCCAGGTGACTTGGTTCATCTTTTCCATCTCTAAGGTCTATAGTTTTATGAGCTAGCTTGTCCGTTCCTTTGGGATGAGTCTGGTGAGTGGTGAAAGAGGCAGTCAGGGAGAGGACTCCACTCCATACTCAAGGCAACCTGAGCAGTCACTATTGCAATGAAGACAGGCACTGCCAAGAATGCCGTGAGGGCTGATTGCCAGCGAGGCTGAGCACCCAAAGCTCCCATTAACTTCAATGGCAGCTGTGGATGGTCAGTCCCTCTGACAATCAGGGCCTACGGTTCACTACATCACGACCCCCTTCACATGAACACCAATCAGCACCAAGGATACCTCTCACCTTTATGTTGTGTTCACTCTCTGAACACTTATCAGTGTCTGATCGCCTCCTCTCCACTGTTCTCCTTTCATCCACCTGTAGGGATACAGAAGAGACATGATTCACAATTGTGCATGGACTCTAGAGTGAGGAACTAGTGCCAGGCCTTTGAGCAACTGTGCAAAACCAAACGGGATTTCTCAGGAGACAAAAGGCGAACAGAAGATGCACTGAGTCAAATCGACACTAGCAAGGGAAAACAGCGGGCAACAAGATGCAAGGAGGACAGCAGCAAAAAGGGACACATTCCCGTTGATCTCTCTACTCCACCATGCTGCCAAAGAGGAAAGCTGATCTGGAGAAAGCTTAAAGCACCAAAAACCAGATCCTCAAAGGCATTTCAGTTGTGGTTAGGTGCCTAAATAGCCTTGAGGCTCTGTAGTGGAGTCAGGGAACCAATTGCAACCTGGTTAAATGTTGCTATGGTAAAGCTGGGGTGTCTTTCCCCTGGTTCTTGTTACGCAGACAGAAAGCAGAAGACCAGAAGTTTGAAGTGCAGGCAATGCAATGTTTATTGGGGTAAGTTTTCAGCAAACCTGTGTCCCATAACTTTGACGCCACAGAGCCTTGTTTTCCAGTGTTTCCCACTTCCCTCTTCTTAGCAGGCATAATTATACCTGTAATGCACACCCACACTTCCACCCCTTACAACTTATGGTCATGTTCTATTTTGGGGGGTCATAGGTCTGGGGTCTTTATGCCACTCCTTGTGTACCACAGGGGAGGGGTAAGGAGTGAGGTTGTGCTATGGTCAGGGGCAGGCACTTTTTTTGTCTTTTAGTGTTTTACCTTTCACCCCAACCCCCCTTGCCCCTTCTAACTGGTTGCTTGACCTTGCCTTGAGATAAGGAGTTGAGGCAGTTTTTAAGTGTGCATTTATATATTACACTTCCACCATGGCCAGTAACACTTTCACTGCTTTTATTTGTTCCCATTATACTAACAAACCCATTTGGGTTAGGCAGAGGTCGGCAACAGGGGTCAGCAACCTTTCAGAAGTGGTGTGCCGAGTCTTCATTTATTCACTCTAATTTAAGATTTCGCGTGCCAGTAATACATTTTAACATTTTTAGAAGGTCCCTTTCTATAAGTCTATAATATATAACTAAACTATTGTTGTTTATAAAGTAAATAAGGTTTTTAAAATGTTTAAGAAGCTTCATTTAAAATTAAATTAAAATGCAGAGCCCCCTCGGACCGGTGGCCAGGACCCGGGCAGTGTGAGTGCCATTGAAAATCAGCTCGCGTGCCGCCTTCGGCACACGTGCCATAGGTTGCCTACCCCTGATATACAGTGTCTGGCTTTGTCCTTATTAAGGATCCTTTTGTTCACCCATATTAGTAAGAAAATATATATATTAAAAATCAAACAGGCAAGCAGATTAAAATACTATTTTAGACCAAACTACAGGCCTGGAACCTACATTGGCACTAGCACTCCTAACAGGATGTGCCCATGTCCCTGTATCCAGGCTAAAGTCTTGAGAGTCCACCTCTCTAACACGCTTAGCGGGACACAATTAGGTCCCATCTACACTATCTTGAACTGTATTGTAACAGATCCCCAGACCGTTGCCTTAGAGTTACCCTCCCCACTCTTAGTGAACCATGGACAAAGCATTAAGCAAATGAAACAGGCAGTTCTCTGGCCCACTGCAAGACTGATGCCATGTTCTGACAAGTACAGTCAGCTATGGACAAGGCTGGCAAAGATCACAGGGGATCCCCCATGAACACTGATACAGGAGCCCTGGCACCCCTCCTTCGATCATGAAAACCCCACCCACTTTAAGCCCTTCTTCAATGAAGGCCCTGAAGTCAGCTCTACCTGTGGGATACCTTTGGTGTTAAATTGATTTACTGCAACAAGCGCTATTCTCTATTGCATTGCCTCCACTGCCTGTTACTCTTCTGTTGCCATCTTGGGTGATTACAGATCACATCTACAGGGCCTTCCAGCTCAGTGTCAACGTGCTTTATGGGTAGATAAGACTAGCTTCACAGTCTCCCTGCGAGATCACTGATCATTATCATCAG
The DNA here is from genome assembly GCF_020497125.1 of Mauremys mutica. NCBI lineage: Eukaryota > Metazoa > Chordata > Testudines > Geoemydidae > Mauremys > Mauremys mutica. The sequence goes on from NC_059075.1 coordinate 59,704,195, forward strand.
AAACCAGGGGGCTGAAGCAGGGATAGGTAAATGACTTGCCCAAGGGCACAAAGGAAGTCTGTAGTAGAGCTTGAATTGAATTCATGGCTCCCGACTCTCGGACTGTCTTCCTGGGGATGCAGTTCCTGCTGGTTCCTTTCAGTGTGACATTTTGTTTTTGTGGTGCCCTTCCACCCCCACCCTGTTCTCTTTGATCACTGGTTGTCACTTGCTCCGGTTGGCCCCAGTGAAGTCCTGAGGCTCCCCTGCCCCTTTCCTTCCCCATACACTCTTCCCTCTCGCTTGTGGACTGCAGTACTTGTGCTGCATTTGTAACTAGGAATGCAGAAACGTGCCCTTCTCCAAAGCAAATTGCACGGTCACTTGGTGCAGTGTTACTTGCAAGAGACACCGATGGAGCAGCTAGTAACCTCCGGTAGGAGCACAAGCTTTTCCACATTGCTCCTTCACAACTCTAGCTTGGTAGTGAGACCCAGTGCTGTTTCCTGAAACCTACTCCAGGAACAATCAGAGCCTGGAAACTTCATGAAGTATAAACATACTGCAAGTACCACTGAGAGAGTACATTCGGTGGGGAGACAGTAAGGTAGGGAATTGCATGACTTTCTTAATGCCTCCAGGCAGCAGCAGGGACATACAGCATGGGGAGGGGGGGAGAAAGGGGAAGACTTTCAGAAAAAAACTCAGGTGCAGTCACAGAATCATAGAGTGTACAGCTGTGTGGGTCACGCTCACAGAAACTCATGACAGGAGCACAGTATACGGCAGAGGGAGGCTAGCACCCACTTTCCAGAGTAGCAAGGAGTATGAAAACCATCGGCCCTCATGTGTCAATTTCTTTCAATGTTAATCTCTTGCGCCTTTCAAATAAAACGGGAAGGGTGGGCAGGAAAGAGATTGTGCTTGTTGGATGCGCCTCTCCTATTCTCCCTACCCTTCAACTCCTCAGACTCCGCTGTTATAAACAGCAATCACGTGAATGGCTGAGACAAGCTTAGGGCTTGTCCACACTTATTCCAGAATAAGGTAAAGTGTGAATTTAAAGTGCTGGAGCTATTCCAGAGCAAGAGTGTCCACATGGGGAGCTACTCTGGAACACTCTACTGCTTTAAATCCACCCTCTGCCTTATTCTGGTATAATTTCCCCAGGTAGACAAGCCCTGAACCCCTCAGGCTCAGAAGCTCCTCACCTGTATCTGTTCTTTGCTATGAGACCCTGCCTGCTGCCTAACTGGGAATGGTCCTGCATCCCCTCACTGGAGAATTACACAAACTGTGGGATCCTCTGGATCACTGCTTCATTCTTACCAACCAGCATTTGGACTGGAGAACTGCCAATAAGATGAAAAAGCAGCTCCAGTAGGTGAACCATCAGCTGAAGAAACTGCAGCAAACCCCACTGGCCTGATGACGATGGCACAGCCACAACATCCTGCTCTGTATACTGCCCACAGGGGCTGCTGTATCCCTACTCGAGCTGCCTCTGCTGCCCACTGATTGCTGCTGCATCACATGATCTTCCGCACATTTTGCTGCCAAATGACACAGCATTTATCACTGCTGTCACCTCCAGTTTTGTAACCATACATGGCCGCGTAGGGGCTGACTACACAAATTCCATGCGGATCCAGCAACTTGTTATTTTGCAGGAGGGACACCAACAACTCCCTCGGGAGCGGAATAGCATTGGAAAGGCAAAGTCATAGCCAAGGGATTTCTAAAATTGCACCCAACCCTCCCCCTACGGGAGTGTTACTGGAAAGATGCGTGTGGGCCCGAGGCCATCAGCTCACCTGAGCTTTGCACATCAAAGGAAAACAAAAATACAAAGAGCAAATTCACAGCACAAACAGCTTGGAAATGAGAACTCTGTGAAGTCAGGTCAGATCTGAAAACAGGAATCTTATTCTGGCTAGTTGCTTAGTGTGATTTTTAGCCAAATATCAAAACTCTTAGATGCCATTAAAGGGTATTACTGAAACAAGGCAAAGGGTGATGAGGAATTAATCAAAATATTGAAACTATAGGGCCTGATTCTTCTTTCATTATGCTGGTGAAAATCACGTGGCAATCCAGTGAATCTATCTCCACAAGTTTCTATAGCACATAGAATCAGGAGCACCTTAACTGAGATTACTTGGAGTTACACAGAACAATCAGGGCAAGTGGGATCAGAATTGGCTAATAGAGTTTTAAAAAGATGCTCAGAAATGACAATAGGAAGGTGTTGTGTGTGCTGTTGTGGAAAAGACTCTGCTTCCAGAGAAGCCATCCCCGGGGGCAGTATGGTAAGAGAGGAGGTTAGCTAGTTAGAGTACTGTGTGAATACTGACAGTTATTTCAGTATCAGGACTCTGATTCAAGAAGCTCTGAGCATCTGGGGACACAGCAATGATCTGCAGTTTACATTTCTGGTGTTGCACAGGATCTACCACCTATGGCCAGATTAAGGCGTAGGCATCCCATTGGCCTTACACTTAGCACACCAGTTCCCAAACTCACATGACGAGATCAGAATCTCAGCTTTCAAGTTTTTAAAATGATGATGAGGGATAGCTCAGTGGTTTGAGCATTGGCCTGCTAAACCCAGGGTTGTGAGTTCAGTCCTTGAGGGGGCCATTTAGGGAACTGGGGTAAAAATCTGTCTGGGGATTGGTCTTGCTTTGAGCAGGGGGTTGGACTGGATGACCTTCTGAGGTCCCTTCCAACCCTACTCTTCTATGATACTATCTCTCAGGGATGCAAGGCGAAGCTTGAAAATGTGCCCCAAGTGTGACTGATGCCTGCCTGAGTCTGCAGACAGCTTGAACCTGTAGCTCCAAGAGATGTAAACTGCCCCACTCATGGATGCTGCTGACCCAAGGAGGGGCAGTGCTACAACATTGTGGGGGAGGGGCATGAGGGGCCCATATGGGTTGTGCCTAAAGTCCCAGACTGCCTTAATTCAACCTTGCCACCATCACTGCCTCTGTCTGACCACTCTAGCTTGAAAGCTTCCCATGCTGTCAAACCTTTCCCTTTGATTTAGCACCAAACATGATCATGCAAGTCCAGCCACAGAGAGGTCATTTGCATGTCCTTGGATGCAATAAAAACTCTGGCCAGAATCTTCTGTGTGCTACCAACACTTGGCACTGACATAACACTTTATTTGAAAAGCAATCTACGAACGTTAACTTCCTGCTCCATACAATGCCCCTGTGAGGTGAATAATGTTATTGCCCTTCTACACATGGGGAAACTGAGGCACAGAAAGGTTAACACCCAACAGTGAGACAATCACTGCACCAGGATCAGAAAGCCTGGATCTGTGCTCCCAGCTCTTTGCTCAGGTCACCAGATCATGCTGCCTCTCAAGCCTATGCCCCAAGTAGGAATTGTCACACAGATGTTGATGGCAGCATTGGTGTTTCTGAGGGTGGGCTTTCAGAAGAAATGCTGTTCTCCGGAGGAAGGGAGAGGAGCGAGGGTCATGTGTCTGCTCCTTTCTAGGAGCCCAGTTCTGCCAAAGGATCTGCATGCTTGAACTTTGCTCCTTCACAGAGTCCATTTGACTTCAGTGGGACCTCCTTGCAGGAGGAAGAGGACAGGCAGCTGAAGGACCACGCCCTAGGTTTGTTTGGGATCTTTCAAGCTAGTATTACTCGAGAAGCCTCGTTTTCAAATGCTGCCACTGACACAGTACATGCAAATCCCACACTTGGTAAGATCCCCACAGGTAGGTAAGATTAAATGAGTTCATTTTGGGATCTAGACCATCTCATTGAATTTTTATTTTCAAAATGAAGATGATAAATCACATGACTCAATCAAGCAGATGCCATCTGCAGATCCTGGTTGGAGGAGATACATTAATATGGTTTCTCTTTAGGGTCAGATTTGCTACTCTTACTTCACAGGTAGTCCCACTAAAATGAATGGGAGTAACTGCAGAGGAAGGTGCTAGTCCATGTGAGTAAAAGCAGCAGACCCTAGTTATGTGGGGCTAGATTTTCAAAGGAGCTCAGAGCCAGATTTCCAAGTGCTCAGCACCCACAAATGGAGCCAGATTTTCAAAAAAGCTCAGCATATTGGGTGAATTATATTTTCTGACCACCTACTGTGATGCCCGTATGGAAGCTGAGTTCTTTGGAAAACCACATCTGCAGTGTCAAATGGAACACTTTCTCTCTCCTTCTCTTCTTGGCAGTGGGTTTTTCTCTATTGTGGGGAGGGGTGACATATATTCTAACACGTATAGCTGAGCCAGTGAGGGCAGTTCGTCCATCTCCAGACTGGAAATGGCTTCACTTGTGATGTATTACCTAGGGAAACGCTGTTAATAAATAGGCAATGTAAAACACCCAGAAGCCACATACCTACCTGTCTGTTTGCAAGATGTAAGATGTTAATTAACAGGCATGCTCCAGTGGTTCCAGTGTGCTGGCTCACAGCTCTAATGCATAAAATGATTCTCCTGAAACATAGCCATGAAAAATGCCAGAGCATGGAGAGGCCTCTTAGGAAAACTGCTACCAAACACACAGCCAGTGAAACTTGCTCTCAGCCCTACTGCCAATAATCAGAATCCTGCAACCAGGGGAAAGTCATGGATACAGACAGTAAGGGGAGGGGAAAACATGGCTGCTCTTCAATTCCCCCAGCTTTTGTAGGAGCTAATTTTATTAGTTTCTGTGGGAGTGGAAGCCATGTTTGATTTCATTTCTGTCTCTGCACACAGGGTGAAGCAGAGTTGAATTCTCAAAGTTGCCAGGGACAAAGGGCTCCACTCCCCCAAGCAGGCCAGATCATGTTCCATTGTGGAAACATCTGCACAGGGATCAGGAACTCTGATGTCCACTGTGAGCTCAGGCATATGCTTGATGCACAGGGCCAGCTGCATGGAGTCCCAGTGCTTCTTCATGGGCTCTGGGTCCCCTACTCCAGCTCCCCAGCGCTCCAGCTCAGAGGGACAGAGAGTGTTCTGTAGGAACAGGACTATGGCTTCTGGCTCAAATTTTTCTCTGTTGTTTCTGCTGGATGCAGGAAATGAAGGTGTGAGAAATGTGGGTCCTCCACAGCCAGTTCCCAAGCCCTCATCCCTTGGGTATCCCCAGACACCATAGAGAGCTTTCAGTGAGGGCTGAGGGAACACAGGACTGCTGCCATGGAGGCAGCTGATTTCTCCTTCTGTATGGTGGGGAGAATTGCATGCAGCATCCGTTCCATGCACAGATCCTGAGGGTGGGATCCAGTCCTATACATTTTCTAAACTGTGGGCTCTTAGGCAGTTGCCATGGTAAAGCTACTTAACCCACCACCAGATATCTTGCACTTCAGCTCCAGATTGCGATTGATGAAAAAATCGTGGGAGCCATGTCCACCTCCAGACCACAGGTGGGTACTGGCATGCTCAGCTTTCCCATGCTGCTGCCCCATTCTCAGGCTGACAGGCACAGCACCACCTCACTCATCACCCAAGAGGGAAGAGCATATTAGTGTCCGACTGGCTTTTGGTGGGCTCCCTGGCTGCAACCTGTCAGTGAGAGCAGCAGCGTGGGGAGTCCAAGATGGAGAGCCTGTGGTCTGTCATGGCAACAGTGAGTGGGAGTGAAAGGTTTATGAATGTGGCTTCTCAGTTTTATGCCATCACTTCTAAGTTGGAGCCTGTGGTCTAGTTAGCTCTAAGTGTTTTGCCTTTGCTTTCTGAGTGCTGCACCTTTAAATCTCTAAGAACTCTGTCTGCAGAGCCAGGCAGACATTTTGAGAGGCAGAGCTGCTGCAGCCTACTAGGGAGGAGACACGATCACACCGTGCTCTCTCATGGAGACTTTACTTTTGTGGTTTGTTATTCTAAAAGACAACCTGATTCTGCATGAAAGGTGCTGTTTGGTCTTTGTTTAAGAGAAAACTTACAAGAGGTGAAGATTTCTGCTGTGCTACATGTGGCCAGAGGGGTTGTTGTCTCACAACCCCATGGCTCTCTGGGAGGAGAGACAAGGTAAGCACTTTACACCCATATTGATTCTTAAAATGTTGGATACGACCCTGTGATAGGTTGGGTAAGGTTCTAGTCACCTGCGCAATCCAGCAAAATGTCAACAGGCTTCATGCAAACTCGCTTCTAAAAGAGAGTCTGGAGATCTGAAAGCAACTCCTACACCACAGCCACCAGAGAAAGGAAAAGGACCAAGTGTCTGGATAGCTCAAGACGGGGTGTCAAAGCTGTTGAGCCATCCACAGGGCGTTCTAGACAGTCCAAGCCACCCCACAGAGCGCTGCATCTGTCTGAGGGAGGGACAGAGTGGGTGTTAAAGAGTGAGCAAGGAATGAATTGATCTGTGAGGGTGCAAGAGAGTGAAGGAGGAGAGCATGTGTAGCCAGGGCTGAGTGAATGTGGAAATTGTTAGCTTGGACAGACTGGATGGCTCAGGACAAGGGGATACGGAAGAGAAGGGGAGGGCCTTTTGCTTATAGGTCATCATTGCCAATCTAGATGAGGCTGGTAACTGCTGGCAGTAATCACCATCTGTTCAGCTGCCTGTATATTGAGACGGCAGTTCAGTTCAGTTCTTTGTGGACAGGCATTCACACCACAAAAACCACCATCACAATTGGTGTGGATTAGCACCCTGGCTAGTAATCTCAGTAAAAAGCCCTGGACTGAATGGGAATATAAGCAGAATTACCCTCTTGTCCCTTAGGATGGTCCATCCCCAGGTTGAGATACAGTGGTAGGAAGCTTCCTATGAAGAGACTGAGTGTCTGCAGAAGCATCTGGAAATGAAATGGAAGAGCCAACTTAGTTGCCTCCACTGCTGACTGCTTCTGCATAGGAGAAAGACGGGGAAAAGAAACAGTCTACTCCTCGAGGACTAGAGCCAGCAGTACGTGTGGCGGTACCAGCCACCCCCCAGAAGCTGCCAGTGGAACAGAAGAGAAGGGAACCAAGGACAAGATTGTCCTGCAGAATGTGCCTGGGAGCAGGGAGACTACATGGCAGGCCAGCATGGGCAAGAGCATAAAAGCAGGGGACCAGGGCTGTGGCAGCTGGTGCAGGGGAATAGGAAGACCAGGCAGGAGGGAAGCATGTGCAAGGGAAAAAGAGGAGAGAAAGGAATATAATCAGTGGGGGGGGGGGATGGTGTTTATGATATTTTTCAAAAATCACAAATCACATAATCATAGACTCAGTGCAAACCTTGCAATGACGTCAGTAGGAGCAGGATTAGGCCCTAAATAGAAAGGGGCCCCTCCTTCTTTACCACCCTCTAGCTCTGGGCACCCCCCTCTTTTAATGTGAACAATTCTCCCTTGCGTGAGGAGTAGGGAAAGTTGGGAGCTCTGTCACACTCAAATTAAAACAAAAGCTCTTTCTAGCAAAAAGCAGTTTAAAATGCTTCAGCAATCCCAATATCTATTTCATGCTGTGAGGTGGAGTGGCTCCCTGGCTCGAGGACAAACGGCATGGTGTTATGGAAACGCAAAGGCAGGCACTGCCCGTGAGAGCCAAGCGACTCTGCCAGCCGTGCTTACCAACTCTCCCAGCATGATTTACAATCTCAATTTCATTGTCTCTTTGTGCTCCCTGCTGTCCTGTCAACCATTCTACACCCCGAGCCGTGCAGGCGAAAAGGAACAGACCTGCCCATCTTACTGTGTAAGACCCTCCCATGCCCCCACTCATGGCATGCAGCACAGTGTCGACAGCACAGAGACATGCTTTCTTCCTGCGGATACCACGCTGAGAAGAGGGCAGAGTGCAAGAGCTGCTGCTGAATCAGGCGGATTGAATTGTGCAGTGCTTGAGTGAATGGCCCCCCGCATCAGCAGAATGTAGCCAAGGCTCTGTCAATCTCAGGCTGCTAGAGCGCAGTTCAAAGCGACATTTAATCTCCACTAGAGAACACAAATAATGCAGCTGCCCCTTCAAGCACAAAGCCAGCCCTGTGCCTCCCGCCTGGGCTGTGTGGTACAGGAGGACGCAGTGTTTCTAAAGGCTAGAAACAGGGACTGCCAATCAGGATTCTCTTCTCTCTCCCTGAGATAGTTAAACCATCCCCATTAGTATAGGATCTGAGCACCTCACACTCTGTGGTGTATTTATCATCACAATGCTCCTGTGAGGTAGGGAAGTGCTATTATCCCCAGCTTACTGACAGAGAGAGAAAATAACTTGCCTGGGATCACCCAAGAAGTCTGTGGGGGAGCAGGGAATTGAAGGCAAATCTCCTGAGTTCCAGACTAGCACCCTAGTCATTGGAACCTGATTATGTCACAGATTTTCTCTGTGGCTTTGGACAAGTCACTGAACCTTTCTGTGCTTCAGTTTCCTCATCTGTAAAATGGGTTAATGTACTTATTCACCTCTGTGAACTACTCTGAGATAGTCAGACCAAAAAATATTAATGAATTCATTCCTGTGTTCTTACTATTAATTAGCCTGATGCACACCAGTGCTCTCAGGAGGGAGGTTAATCGGCGGCAGAGTGGGAGAGACAGATGTATCTGTCTTTGGCTTTTTGGAGTCCTGTCAGCACTAGTAAATGGATGCATTGCTGACAATGCTCCCTCCCAAATCTGTATCAGAAATGACTGAAGTGACAGTGTAGGCTGGACAAAACCATTTCAGAAAATGTTTCTAGGTGCAACAGGTGCAAGCTGAACTGCAGGTGGACAAGGGGCAGCTGTCATTTTAGGCTCCATCTGCACTGCATGTCTAACTGATTCTAGTTACCACATGTTTAACATCTGTAGCATAGTGAGGAACCTATGCATATCCCTCAGACTGGGCTTGGTGAGGTCCCATCGACGCTACACACTTTAACCATGCGTCTGACAAAGTGGGTATTCACCCACGAAAGCTTACGCTCCAGTACTTCTGTTGGTCTATAAGGTGCCACAGGACTCTTTGTCACTTTTTACAGATCCAGATTAACACGGCTACCCCTCAGATACTTTAACTACGCTGTTTCCAAATCTGTGACTCATTGGTTGTAGGCTGCTTGTGGCTGAGTACTGCTTATCAAGCAGTTGTCTCAGTAGTACCTTGTGTTCCCTTTGGGTATGTCTACACTGCGATTAGACAGCCACAGCTGGCCCATGCCAGCTGACATGGGCTCACAGGGTGTGGGCGGTGGGGCTGTTTCATTGCAGTGTAGACTTCTGGGCTTGGGCTGGAGCCTGGGCTCTAGGACCCTGCAAGGTGGGAGGGTCCCAGAACTCAGACTCCAGCCTGAGCCCAGAAGTCTACACGGCAACTAAACAGCCCCGCAACCTGAGTCATAGATTCATAGATTCTAGGATGGGAAGGGACTTCGAGAGGTCATCGAGTCCAGTCCCCTGCCCTCATGGCAGGACCAAATACTGTCTAGACCATCCCTGATAGACATTTATCTAACCTACTCTTAAATATCTCCAGAGATGAAGATTCCACAACCTCCCTCTGCAGTTTATTCCAATGTTTAACCACCCTGACAGTTAGGAACTTTTTCCTAATGTCCATCCTTAACCTCCCTTGCTGCAGTTTAAGCCCCTTGCTTCTTGGTCTATCCTTCGAGGCTAAGGTGAACAAGTTTTCTCCCTCCTCCTGATGACGCCCTTTTAGATACCTGAAAACTGCTATCATGTCCCCTCTCAGTCTTCTCTTTTCCAAACTAAACAAACCCAATTCTTTCAGCCTTCCTTCATAGGTCATGTTCACTGGCACGGGCCAGCTGCGGGTTTTTAATTGCAGTGTAGACACACCCAGAGCAATCCGTTGTCTCTCATCTCATACTTAGGGCTTGTCTACATGCCCCTGCAATTTGGACTACTACAGGGGTGAGAATTGCTGCACTCAAAAGAGTGCTGTGCTGTAACTGCCCTGTGGGGATGCTGCTGGTGTGAACTAATAGGTACTTAGTTCACATTAACATAGTCCTATTTGAAGAGGATGACATTAATGCAAACTAGGGACCTTGTAGTTCATGCTAGCAGCATCCATACAGGGCAGTTGCAGCACAGCACTTTGGTGCATGCTGCAAGTCACACGCCCATATTCTACACCATGCTGCAGTACACACATAGCATTAGGTTCTAAGCTCTCTGCGACAGGAACCATCTCTTTGTGATATGTCAGTATAGCGTCCAGCACAATGGGCCTGGGCCTCCAGGTGCTACCACGTTACAAATCAAATACTAATAATTAACAAGGTAGAGGAGACAGCGTTGTATTTCCCAATAGGTGGGCGAATCTCATGCAGCGGATTGGAATGTAGAATATTGAGGTTCAACTAATAACTATTGGAAATTAGGGTTTCAGAAGTCAGCTCAATCACCTTTTTTATATTATGGCTGATTTAACAACTAGTCAATCTACAAAAACATTTTTTTAAAAACCTATTTAACTAAAATGAGCACAGGGTTTGAGAATCTACTGTCCAGTAGTTTCTGTTAGGACCTTCATTTTCTCAGTTCCACTCTGCCTTCTCTGAGGGTCAGAATGGTAGCTCCTTGTTTGCTTGCTGGCTGAGTGACTGGGTGTTTTTTAGCATATCGACAGACATCTCCTAAAGAGCATGGCTCTTTGTACAGGGGCAGGATGCCTGTCTCAGGAAGTAACTCTGAGAATTCTCTGCCTGGGGAGAGAATGAAGCTCTTTGTACCAACAGCAGGAGGGGCGCTGCCTCTGTACTCTTTGCCAGTAATAAATAGAGGTGGCTTTTTTTATTAAAGTGAGATCATGACAGTGTCATTAGTTCAGGACTCAGCCTGACTGCACTAACCCACCAATAAGGAGACGGTGAAATCATACAACATTCTTAATTCTTCCTTTTCATTGCCTTCAGACTCTTAAACGCTGCTTAGTGATGTACTTCTTGCTTCTGTACACTAGGTGCAGTATTTAGACTCTTTTATATTAAGCTCCAGTTTTGTTTTTTCTGCACCTATCCTATGCATTTGACACTTCGCTGTGCAGCAGCAAAGCGGTGAATGTGACCAAATGACTTTGTGGAATTCTTCTCAGGGTGGATAATGGCACCCACTTTGTCATTTCTCATGGCCACCCCTTCGTGCGCACGTGTCCACCAGAACGCAGGAGTGCAAGTTCTCTCTCCTTTCCTACCCAGACCACTTGCTTCTATTTCAAAATTCAAACATGAACACTGGTGTCGGAGGAGGACAGCACAGGCTGAGTGTTTGCAGAGAAGCATTAATTGGGGATTATCTGGATTAAATTTTGACAAAGTCCACTGAATACACTGTGGCCATTTGCAAATGGAGAATAGGAGGCAGTGACAGGGAAATGTTGGCTCCTCTCCCTGGGATACCCAGTTAGGTAAGTTAATTGGGAACATTGTCTTTAAAGTGTGGTAGAACAGCGTGATTAGAAAGTTATTTGAGGGGTGGGAAAGCCAAGCCTTTTGGGCTGTTATGGACTTTCTCCTGAGTCTGCCTGAAAACTGAATTGCAGCATATATTTACATTTTGGAGGAGGAGAATTTGAAGGCAGGCTCCCTTTATGAAGCAGCAATGATCCCTACTGAGCATGCCCCCCCCAAATTCCTATTAATTTTCTAAGTGTCCTCTGTTTAGCTTTAACTATGGCAAAGTGTAGCTTGTAGGTAGCAGGTAGGGCACTGAATGGGGAGGAGATAGAGCGTTATGAATGCAGCTCCTTTTTCTCAAACATTAGGGCTCTGATTATTAGATCTTCAGGAGATACACTTTGGGCAGGAATAGGGGGAGGGGAAACATGGCTTTTACCAATCCCCATGGCATAAGATAGAGCAGCCTTGAGGTTGCTCTAATATATGCATTGGTTTTCAATTACTCCAAGGGCTGTTTGCGCAGGCAAGAATAGCCTCAGCACACTGGTGCACAGGCTACATCCCCTATCCCCCAAACATGCCCTGACAATTTCCCTTCGGCAGGGCCTGTGTTGTAGAACTATTACACTAGTTCTGTGCTACCATGGAAACCCCCTGCACTGCTGAGTATTCAATGGTTGCTCAATTTGCTGACTTATCTGGTTCTCTATGACATTCAATGTAAAGTGACCATAGGGAAACAGATAGTAGGGTCCTGTATCTCTAGTCAAACTCTCAGTGGGGAGGAGAAAAAGCTGGGGAATACCCTAGGCAATTAGCAGCACACTTTGGCTGCAGTCCCACTGAGGGAAATTGCCTTTGACCTTTATGTACAACCTTGTTTTGTGTATTTTAGCTTTATGTTTTCTCTTGTTATCTTTCATGATCCTGAGCACTGGGTGTTGGAGGCACACTCTTGCTTGGCTCTGTATTCTCTTGTATTGAGATACATCATTTTTGCGAGGAAGGAGTTTGCAATAGAGTATTTGGTCCGTGTTTCCAAAATCTAAAAGGTTCAACAAAATCATCAAATGGGCTGCCCCATGGGTGACATCAGTTTGTTTTGGACATGAATATTGCCCACCCCAATTAACTTTTAAGTTGTACTGTCTGTCTGCCTGGGATAGGGCTCTTTGACCGTGTCCTACACCATGGCCCTGGGTGGAAAGCTGGCTTTAGGTGTCCCTGAGGCCTGTGGCTCTAAAAGATGATAACTTTTGCATTCTTTCCTTCTTAAATACAAGGCAAGTACATGGCAATGCCTGCCCCTCCCCTTGTTCCCCTCAAAGAAGCATCATATGAGATTCCTTTGGGGATCATGTTGAAGAATCTGCTGAGGTCAAAACTGAACAAGTCTGGAGATAGATAGAGCTAGGATCACAGAGAAGGGAACGTGGATCAGGGCCTATGGCCTTGTCTCCTGAGCTAGGCTAGCCAGACAGCTTTAGCCCTGATAACTCCCACACTACTAAAAAACACTATCTCCAACTGGCCTGCTGCCGGAATGCACTCACTTTTTCCTTGTTGTCCATGGTGATGGCAATCTGCATCCGTCTCCCTCTGCGGAGAGCTACCAGGTGATCCACCTCTTCCTCGCTCAGGTCTGGGTCCCCACCTTGACTCAGGAGGCCTTCTGAACTCCGTTTCTCACTGACAATCCGCTTCCCCTGGAAACAACAGAGCAAGAGCAACATACACATAATGACACAAAATTTAGAAGCATCCCTCTTCCTGTATCAGCCTATCACTATAATCATAGACACAGAGGGGCTGGTGGTGAATTTAGGAATTGGCATAACAGAACAAATCAATGGTCCCTCCAGTCCAGTTCAGCCTCCAAGCTCTGACGGTGGCAAATATTGGGAACTTTGGAGGAAAATGTAAAGTTCACATAAATTCACTTAGCTTATTGCAGTGTTTCTCAAACTCGGGTCGCCGCTTGTGTAGATAAAACCCCTGGCAGGCCGGGCTGGTGTGTTTACCTGCCCCATCCGCAGGTCCAGCCGATCGCAGCTCCCACTGGCCACGGTTCACTGCTCCAGGCTAATGGGAGCTACTGGAAGTGATGCGGGCTGAGGGACTTACTGGCCACTGCTTCCAGCAGCTCCCATTGGTCTGCAGCGGCAAACCGCGGCCAGTGGACGCCACGATCAGCCGGATCTGCAGACTGGGCAGGTAAACAAACTGGCCCAGCCTGCCAAGGGCTTTCCCTGCACAAGTGGCGGAACAAGTTTGAGAAATATTGGCTTATTGTGTACAACTATCCAATGAGGAACGTTTCTTCTTGTCTTCATTGCTCCAAAACTTGAGTATTGATTGACAGCCTTTATCATTTTTATTTTATAGTGAATTATAGTCAGGTGTTGCTAGTTGTATTCTCTTTTGATTCTTACTAAGATATTTGCCTCCATAAAATCCAAGGGTGAAAATGGGGGAGGGAGAAGGGGGAGTCGGAGTAGCGATACTCCCCTAAACCCACACACAAACCATGCCCTTGTCACCTGAGACTCTGTGATCTTCATAATATCATTGTCCCTCTCCTTTCTTGAATGATTTGATCAACAGTAGAACAATTGAACTACTGATCAAATAGTGAAATAGTTGACAATGTTGACATTTAAACTCTTGTCATGAGCTTCAGATGACATGGGCCGTTCATACCTTTCAGAGTTATTGCTTCAGGCTGTCTGCTGATTCAGAAACACTTCGCTGCATCTGTTTATGTCTGGTTTTTATTCTGATTATTATCTTCACAGTCAATTCAGCTCCTGGTAATATCCCTCAGCAGTGAGTTCCACAGAGTAAATATATCTTTATCTTTCTGTTTCACTGTGTGCCATTTTGTTCTCATATTACAGGAAAGGGTAAATTGGAGAATTTGACAGGTCGTCTTTATACTAGTCAGTATTCTATAGATAGCTCTGTCATATCTCTTCTTAGTTTTCTTCTTTCCAAATAATTTCTAGAGTAAATTTTTCAAAAGCAAGTAGGTGACTTAGGAGCCTGAATAATGGTACTTATGCTCCTAAATCACACAGGCACTTTTGAAAATGTTACCCTATGTCTCCTTATTCTCTCTTCATGTGGATGCCGTCCTTAGCTCGCCTCTAACAGTGCTGTGCAGAACTCGGCTGTTTCATTTCGCAAGGGGAGGTGCATGTTCTTCACTGTCAATCTGGGGGGGTTTCACTCACATCTGAGTGAACTTGGTGAATTAACTCAAAATTTCAAAACAAAATGTAGTTAAAATTAGAGAGCTCCTTTATAACAGCAAATTTCATATGATTTGCATGTAAAACCTTAACTGGACCCAGGTTTGTTCAAAAAGTTTGCAAACCTCAGCAGTACTTTCATTGAATTTGTAATGACACCTGAAACCAAACATGTTTCACTGTAGCCTTATCAATACTAGGTTCTGTCAGAGGTTCAGCTGACCAGGTGTTAGCCCCATGGCCAAGTGCAGACAAGGATCCTTCAGCCAGACCAATTTTTCTCAACTGTTTCAATGCAGCCATTCAGCACGTTTAAATAACACGTGGTAAAAGTTCTGGAAGCTCTCAGAGCCTTTTTCTACATCAGGGGTTTATTATCCTCTTGCTTACACTGGTTTAACTCTGCATACCTCCATTAACTTCATAGGAGTTACTCTTGATTTACACTGGTATAAGTGAGAAGAGAATCAGGGCTGAGGGCTCCTGCTGGTTCTAATATCCAGAGCCTGTTCTAACAGTGGTGGGAATTTTTTGTACAATTTCCTAGCGTAGACACAGCTTTAGTTTCAAATTTCATAGCAAACATTCACGCAGTGTAGCCTCTAATAATTTTTGTTGCCTTTCTTGGGACTTTTTCTATTTCTGCTGTATCCTTTTTGAGATGAGATCATTTGAAAACAAATATTGTATGAAAGGTGAGGCTCCGCCATCAGTCAGTTGAACATCATTCTAATAGTTTCTGCATTGTTCCCTATCCCCATGTCAACACAGCCTAACATTTGATGTGCTAGTTTGACGGTTGCTGTGAATTGAGTGGATGTCTTCAGTGAGCCATCCCCAGGGATGTCCAGATCAATGATAAAGAGTGGTTCAGGAGGCAAATTAGCAATCAACATTACCCAAAGAGTCACAGTAGTGTGAATTCATTGTTTCATTTACTATAGTACTATACAGTATATTAATATTTAAACAGTATGATAGGGAAATATATATATATATATATATTCACAGCAAAATAACTGACCAAGTATTATTATTAACTACAATTGGTTAATAACATAGTAAAAGCATCTTGATTGGTTAATAATTAAAGCACACAGTGTTTCAGTATCATGTGCTGCAAAGAGGCACATTAAAGAGCGGCTTGCAAGCGTCAATCTGAGTATCACAGGTCTAGATCTTTTTCATAAGAGTTTAAAATTAATTCAGAATCCAATCTGACCGTCAAAAGAACGAGCAGTCATTTTAATGCACAATGCAAACTGTCTTGGAGGCCATTGCAGTCAGATATCCAGGGACAGGTTAACTATTGAGCCTAGGAGAACTGAATGCTGTAGAGATCTCCATCCTCACAAATTATATAAACTGTGTTAAAGGCTTTTGGAAGTCCTGTATATTGGCTGGTTGATGGCCATTCTGATATCTTGGCAGAGCGCCACAGAGAGGAACTTACTTGGGTTTATTAGAGTTGGACCTGAGCCACAAAGTTCAAATCTGGATCCAAACTCCTCCAAAATTCCGTTGTCCGATCCAAGGTTTGCATTCCATCAGTTCTATAGTGCAATGTACTGGGTTTTGGTGTATATATAGTGTTGCCCTCTAGTGGCTAGCCCACAGGGACTATGTGATGGGACATGCCCCCATCTTACTGATAAGCTAACGAGCATTCTGCACTGAGGCAGTGCCAGTTATGTGCACCTGCAGAACAAGCTCCACTTGGAGAAGTGGAGTTTAAAAGGGTGAGACTGGCCACACAAACTAGAGGGTTGGCTTTGTTTTCTTCCTAGGAGCAGGGAAGATGCCAGGGACTGCTAGCAAGGGGAGCTCAGTCTGAGGCAGTTGCTAGCCCATCCTTCTCCCCTTCCTTGTCTGGGGCAGACTGGCATTATGAGCCTGATATGGACGAAGGATGCTGAAGGGGTCCTTGCATCCAGTGAGCTGCGGTGGGACCTGGGGAATGCTGCCAGGGACAAGAGGCAAGTGAACATGACTAGACTCAAGAGTCAGAAAGGACCCTGAGAGTGAACTGAACTCCTGCTGGAAACAGTCAGATTGCTTGGCAGTGGGTGTATGTAGGGGACCCATGGGTAACAGATTCAAAGAGACTACAACTGATCCCAGGTTGAGAGTCGGCTGACTACGGCTATTACAATTGCAAAGTAAGGACATTCTTCTTTAGTTAAAGGGCAAGAAGTCCGCGGTTTTGGAGCAGAAGGAACAGGGGTCTAGACCTAGCACTGTGCGTGCGATTAATAAATTTGCCAGTTGTCTGCAGCACATGGGTTTTTTACAATAGTGACCAGCCAGGTAGTGCAGATCAGGATCCAGATTCATAGATTCCAAGGCCAGAAGGAACCACTGTGATCATCTAGTCTGACCTCCTATATAACACAGACCAGGTAACTTCCCTCAAAATAATTCCTACAGCGGAGCTTTTCGAAAAACATCCTATCTTGATTTTAAAATTGTTCAGTGATGCAGAATCCACCACAACCCATGGTAATTTGTTCCAATTACTCTACCTTATTTCCAGTCTGAATTTGTCTAGTTTCAACTTCCAGCCATTGGATGATGTTAGACCTTTCTCTGCTAGACTGACAAGCCCATTATCAAATACGTGTTCCCATGTAGGTACTTATAGACTGTGATCAAGTCTCCCTTGAACTGTATCTTTGTTAAGCTAAATAGATGGAGCTCCTTGAGTCTATGACTATAAAGCATGTTTTCTAATCCTTTCCTCATTCTCATGGCTCTTCTCTGAACTCTCCAATTTATCAACATCCTTCTTGGATTGTGGACATCAGAACTGGACACAGTATTCTGGCACTGGCTGCACCACAGTATAGAGGTGAAATAACCGCTCTACTCCAATTTGAGATTTCTCTGCTTATTCATCTGAGAATTGCATTAACCCTTTTGGCCACAGCATTGCACTGGGAACTCATGTTCCGCTGATTATTCACCATGACCCCAAATCTTTTTTAGCGTCAACCATTCAAACATCTAGAAAGTTAAGGAGTTATTAGATTCTGGCTTTGATTAACACCCCATTTCTCATTTGTTGAATCATGTCATCAGTAATATCAATAAACCTCCATGAATACACACAGTTGGCCAGTCAAAACACAGGATGTTTGAATGGGATGTTATGAATTATACTCAGCTGAATGTTTTAAAGGGATACTGTCAAGATAAAAAACATGTATTTATTTTTAGTTCCTTTTTTTTAATTCTCCTCTATTCATGTTCTTATAATGTGATATATACTTGTAATACCTTGGATTTTATAACTAAACAAATCTTTCAAATCTGGCTTACTTTTCACCATTTATGTGTTTGTGTTTACTTTCTCAGTTTTACTCAAATTGTAGAGTGCAATTAGATTCTACATTTGTAGAGTAAACATGAACTGAACGTGGTGAGAGCAGAATTAAACCTCTGAACAGCTTGTCTTGTGTTTATCTAAATCACACAGGCAATTCTGAAAATCCCACCCGCTGTTATCTTTGGGTTCACACTACTATGGGGCAGTGTTTATAGCCAAAAATTCTCCTATCTTTGTTTTTCTGGAAAAGGTGTCATGAAAACACTTATAGTGAGATTTCCTCAGTCACCAACGGAATTTGGATGCCCAATTCTCATAAAAATTACTGGAAAATAGGACTCCAAATCCTGCTGGTGGCTTTGAAAAATCTCAGCTTTATGTTCTTATTACATTTTTTCAAGCCAAAACCTATGTAGTGAGTCTCAATATGCCTCATGAAGCTCCCTTTATAAAGTGCCTTAATATCTAATTTGGTTTTTGATACTTAAAAAAATATGCTCATCATAATCTTGAGGCATGTATGCATTAATTAGAGGTCAGCTGCAGCTGTGGTATAACACCACTGAAGTCAGTGGAGTTACATCAGGATAAATATGGCTTACATGCTTTGGAATCAGGAGCAACGTTTCAGAAAAATTCAAGGGGAGGGAGCAAAGTCATTTCAGCATATAGAACATGGTGTGATTATATTATATCCTGCAAAGTTGGGGGAGAAAGGGTCATGGTGGGAGGACCGGAAGACATAATGGAGCATAAAAACCTATGAAAAGCTAGGAGGGGCTGCCCTGTGGCGCCAAATGACACCTCTGTATAGAGTAAAAGAGGTGCAAGGTTTCGCCCTTTCCTTTCCCTCCTCTACCCTAATTTCCCCCTTTTAAAAACTATTCTTTTTTGGGTCCCCAGCTGCTTTCCTGAAGGCAGAAATTTATCATATCTCCTTCAGTTACCCATCTCCTGCATCCCACCACCAACACTCTGCTCGAGTGAGTTATGTACCACTATTAAAGAACACTGCATCCAAAATACTAGATTCCTTCTTTATCACCATTTTAATAGAAATGGACAATAATTTTCTCCCATCACCGTGAAGAACTGCTGGGAACCACAGCAGTGACCATTTCTTTTTCAAAATGGATCCATTTGTCCTCTAGGGCCAGATCCTGCAAGGTCATGATATATCCCTGAGTACCCTTGGTGCCTACTGACATTAGTGGGTTGCTCAGCACCTTGCAGGATAGGACCTTTAAAGCGCTACCTGTGGCTGAGTGTCCTTGTCCCATGTCTAGGATGACTTAGAACTTCTAACTCAGCTTTACTAACCATGGCATATTGCTCGAGTCTGATGTCTCGCTGGTGTTGTCAGCATTCTCTCAAGTATCAATATTGCCATAGAACATCTGTGCTCCACTGGTGATTAACCTAGCGTGAGGGACGCTATTGGAAGTACATTTTGTCACCCTTAAGTCCAACAAACCCATCTGGTACACTAAGCTATGTGGTTAATTAATGAGCTGGAGAATTGGGGTTCCCTGCCCAGAGTGATGCACTGATGTGAGCTGCTCAGCACTGTGGGCAGCATTTTTATAAAAAAGGCCAGTTTGGGGGTGGACATGGGGGAGTCTCTAGTAGTTTTGGGTGGCTCAGAGTACTAATAATGAGCTACTAACCTATAAACTCTACATCAACAACTCAAATCCAGTCTACATCAGTAGTTGATACCTGGTGCCATTCAGTGGTCTATGCAAATGATCTCAGTCCAGTTCCTGTTACACAGATAACACCATCACAAATAGGCACTCAGAAGAGAGACCTACGGCTATGTCTACACTACTGCGGTAAGTCGACCTATGCTACGCAACTCCAGCTATGTGAATAACGTAGCAGGAGTCAACATACTTTAGGTCGAGTTACCACAGGGTCTACATTGCTGGGGGTCGATGGGAGAAACTCAGCGATCTGCTGTTGATTTGGCCGGTTTTCACTAGACCCACTAAATCGACTGCTGGTGCATTGATCTCAGAGCATGGATCCCGGCCAGAGCAGGCTCCAGGCACCAGCTCAGCAAGCAGGTGCTTGGGGCGGCCAAGGGGAAGTGGTTGCACGTCAGGCTGTTTGGCAGCAATTCGACGGCGGGTCCCTCGGTCCCTCTCAGAGGGAAGGACCGGCCGCCGAATTGCCACCAAAGAAGAAAGCGGCGTGGTGGAGCTGCCGCCGATCATGACTTTCTTTTTTTTTTTTTTCCCCCCTGCTTAGGGAGGGAAAAACCCTGGAGCTGGCCCTGATCCCGGCTGTAGTGTAGACCTGCCCTAGGACTGAATGGGCATGGAGAATAAATTAACCTCCCACCGGTGGTCCCTCCAGAACAGTGTTTCTTAAACTGGGGTTGCCGCTTGTATAGGGAAAGCCCCTGGCGGGCCGGGACAGTGTGTTTACCTGCCCCGTCCGCAGGTTCAGCCGATCGCAGCTCCCACTGGCCGCGGTCGCTGCTCCAGGCCAATGGGAGCTGCTGGAAGTGGCGTGGGCCAAGGGACTTACTGGCTGCCGCTTCCAGCAGCTCCCATTGGCCTGCAGTGGTGAACCGCGGCCAGTGGGAGCCGCGATCGGCCGGACCTGCGGACAGGGCAGGTAAACAAACCGGCCCAGCCCGCTAGGCGCTTTTCCTACACAAGTGGCGACCCCAGTTTGAGAAACACTGCTCCAGAATAAGGATGAGACACACTGGAGGGAACTGAGTATGAAACCTTGCACTGCTGGTGCCTGGGTTATAGTTGTGCTGACCCTGCTCCCATTGAAGACCCTGCTCCCATTGAAGACCAGGCGAGCAGGAGCAGGCTTTCCATGGGTATGTAGCAGAGCTCTGCAGGCCTGTCAATTGAGCAACTTCACTTTTTAAGTGACAGCTACCAGCTGTGCCCACAGAGAATCCCTCCCGAGTGGAGAAGGGGCCCAGATTTCCAGCCAGGGGTGGCTCCAGGCCCCAGCACGCCAAGCACATGCTTGGGACAGCATGCCACGGGGGGCGCTCTGCCGGTTGCCAGGAGAGGGCAGGCGGCTCCGGTGGACCTCCCGCAGGTGTGCCTGCGGAGGGTCCACTGGTCCCGCGGCTTCGGTGGAGCATCCGCAGGCACGCCTGTGGGAGGTCCACTGAAGCCACGGGACCAGCGGACCCTCCGCAGGCACGTCTGTGGGAAGTCCACCGGAGCCGCGGGACCGGCAACCGGCAGAGGGCCCCCCCCCCCGCGCGTGCCGCCGTGCTTGGGGCGGCGAAATAGCTAGAGCCGCCCCTGTTTCCAGCTGACTCCAGATGGATCACAGCAGATTTGGGAAACTCTGTGAATGTAGCCTCTCTAATACCCAAGGATTTAGAAAGGTCAGAAGTGGTGGTGAGAGGCTATGGGAGAGGAATTATGCAAAGCGCCAGTGAAACCTGACAATCAAAGAGAAACCAATATTTAAATAAAGTTAACCAATTAGGGGTGAGTGCTGAAAAGTGTTTATTGGATTTGCAGCAGATACAGCACATCTAGACAATTTATCATTAGAATTAAATGTACCATTAGGAGGGAATAGAGTACAAGTGAGGCAATTAAGCACAGCACAGATTATCTGGGCTTGGGGGGAGTGATGCTTTTATTAAGGTAGAACACAGGAGACAGATCTACTTAGTAGCATTATGACTAGTTTTGAAAAAAAGTCAGACGTGGAGATTACAGAAAATTGACTGGATTTTCTGGAAATGTTTCCCTCCCAGCATCCTTTCCAGCAAACTAATTCACAATATCCTCATTCCAGCCACTTGATTTAATGTTCATGTGTTTTCTTTAACTCCTTTTCCTGGCAGAATAGTATCGGTTACTTCATTAGTCTCTTGTTTCTAATCTCGAGCGTCCAGAGGGATCCTTTAATCACAGTAAGAGCGTGCTCTGTGGGGGATACTGACACTTCCCAGGGGTTTCTGCCTCTCAGTCTCTGGCTGAACAATAAACCCAGGCCGCGATATGCACTCAGCAACAGAGAGTCCCCAGTTGTCTTTTCCTGCTTAAATATAGTAGTGCCCCTGCAGAGCTTCAGCTTGCTCAGAAAATCTCTGCAGGCTGTGGAGAGCCAGTTGGGGTCTGCGGTGTTTCAACTGCTTTGAGCCTCCCAGGAGTTAGCCACCAACACTTTCACTTATTCACAAATGTTGGTGATACAGGGCCTGATCCAAAGCCCGTTGAAGTCAACGGAAAGGCTCCTGTTGACTTCAAGTGGTGTTGTAAATTTAGTATTTGCAGTGATGAATCACTAAACAAATGAGCATGAATCAGGGTATTAGCTCTTTGGCCATATCTGAGACTCTTGAATGTCTGTGGTCCAAGGCCTCATACCTGCAAGCCCTCCATGTGCAGACTTCTCATTGACTTCAATGAGAATCCCTCCCACAGAAAGCTTGTAGAAGCTGACCCTGCATGGACTCTCACAGTGAAGAGGTTTCAGAGTGGGAGCCATGTTAGTCTGTATCAGCAAAAACAAAGAGGAGTCCTTGTGGCACCTACTCCTTGTTGTTTTTACAGTGAAGAGGCTGTCACAGCAGGAAGAAAGCCTGCTGAAGCGCCAGCTGGAATAATGAACCCATAATAAATGCCAGTTATGCCTTTGCAGAGTTCTTCTATTGGCCCTACCTGCCCTTTCCTGGCTTCACATCTTTCTCTGTGACTGAAACGGACAACATGTGATTAGAGGCTCTGACGTTAGATGTTTAGATGTAGTCAGAGAAGCTGCAGCCGCATCATTTATACTGATTAGCTGCTATTCTGTAACTTGTGATGTACACTCTGCACTGCAACCTGTGTATTTTAATATGGCAACAAAAATCCAAGGTTTAAAAACTGCCCATTTAGGAGGAAGTTTCATAGTGGAGCAAGCTTGGACAAACACAAACAGAACTGAGCATTATATAGTTTACATACTTTGCTCAGCCAGTCCTTCCTTGCATTCTCTGTTTATAGTTACTTTAGATATTTATGTTTGAATGAAAATATTCCCCTTGCAAGGGCCCTGGCGTTTGCCATGGGAAGGAGGATGATTTAACAAAGTGATTTAATTTAATAACTGTGGTTTATATCTCAGTGCCACCATCCAAGACACAATAGGGTTTTCCAGTCCACATTTGATTCCTAGGCGGTGGAGCCTAATTGCCACCTAGCAACTTCTCAGGCCTTCAGAGTTCCAATAAATGCCTTAATAGGACAGCAGTAGTAGATAAGTCAGCAGCCGATCTGAAATAATATACAACTTAGACCAAGATTCTACACAATTGCTTTCCCCTTCTCCACCACACATGGTCCCTCCCTTATACACACACTCCTCCAATTCCCATTTTAATAATTAAATTGAATGTAACTAAATGAGGGTTCTGCAGTGACACCATTGAAACACATAAAACAAACTGATTTTCCTCCAGCTCCAATCCAGGCTAATGGTCACAGCTTTACACTAACATGTGGGAGACCAGGATGAGAACTTGGATTTTATGCTGTAGGTCACGTTCTGGGCTCCAGGGGTTAGCGCCTATGTGGAAGAGCCATATACAAAGAAAATGTTATTAATCCACATCTAAGACCACAAGCAGAAGTATGTAGCCAAAAGAGGCACTGATGGAGGTTTAAATATTTCATTTGTAATGTTCAGTAAATACTGGGTGTAGCGATTTACAGGTAGACACTCCATAGTCCAAGCCCAGAAGCATCTCTTTTTTTCATCTCATGAGGGGCTTTGGTTGTAGGGGAATGTGATTTCATTTGAAGGGGAGAAGCATATTTAATGCAACTGTCAATCTATTTGTAAAGAATGAAATGAGGGGCCTGAATCCTTTCCGATGCCCCTGAACAATAATTTTGAAAGCAATCTTATTTCCCAAATGATTTGGTTCCTTTAAGGTAACATTTAATGGTTCTACAATAGCAGTGATTGCAGCCACATCTCCTTTGTGGAGAAGGGCAAACACAACAGGGAGAGATGGAATTCAAAAGGCACCAGAGGCACAAAACCAGGATTGCTTTTCCAAACCACCTTATAAAGGAGAAGTGACTCTAGGATGACCAGACGTCCCGATTTTATAGGGACAGTCCTGATTTTTGGGTCTTTTTCTTATATAGGCTCCTATTACCCCCCACCTCTGTCCTGATTTTTCACATTTGCTGTCTGGTCACCCTAAGTGACTCTATGTACATTTAGGCTACCTGCAAGGTTTTCTTCATCTCTGCATAGTGGGAGTTGTGGGGTATTAGCTTCATATACTTGGAAAATGTTTTTGGCTTTAAGCTAAGCCATGTAAATGCACCCAGATACTATGAGCCAAATTCATCCCTGTACCAGAGCTGAGCTTGGGGCCAGGCACCAGGACTCCCAATAAGGCAAAACTTTGTCACCTGTATGCCTCCACCATGCTGGGTTGTCTGGCAGAGGCTGGAACAGCCAGCGGGGCTGCCCTAACTTGCACTTGGCTGACCATAGCCCTGATGGGCCCCTTCATCAGCCAGTAATAGCTGAGGTGTAGCCTGGCCATGGCTCCTTTGTTCTGGCATGCCCCCTACTCCACAAGGGCTCAGCAGGAGCCTTGCACAGGGTGCCAATCCCATGCCATCCTGGGACTCCTCCTATGCTCGGGGCATTTACTGGGGTCCATTAGTGCAGCTTTGACTCTGCCAACATGAAAGAGTCCTAATGTAAAGGCTGTGTCAGTCACCGGTGAGTCAGGCCTTATGTGCTAGCTGTCTAATAATAAATGTTTCATTATTATTAATAATCAATATTATGACACTCACCATTCTGAGTGAATTAAGTGCCCATCTTCACTGGAAAAACTTAGTATCTCTCTGTTCTAAAGCTTTTAAAGGTGAAAAGGCAGCTTTTAAATAACTCAATTCAAGTTATTATTTAGTGAGTCCCTTCAGGGGGTTTACTCTTGCTCCCACTGAAGTCAATGGCAAAATCACAGACTTCAATGAGAACAGGATCAGACCCACAGGGTACATCAGACCCTCATGCAACTGAGCACCGATGCCTGTATCCTTACAATACTAACTGCCAGATCTTTATCAAGTCCTTCTTCACAAATAACTTCTGACAGAACAGAAGCCATGGCTGAGATTCTTTTCATCTTTGCACATGGGCACGCAGACTTCACAAGTGTTCAGAAGTGAAGAGGTAACTTTTTGGATGACTTCTGCCTTGTCTAACAATCTCTGATCAAGCTTGAAGACGTAATACTTTTCGCAGTGACAGCATTTGGGGAAGAAAAGGGCATTTCAGAGCCCTGCATCTGGGGTTAGCCAATTAGTTCTTTATACCCAGCTCTTCTGGGCCAGCTGGGAGCCACCAGGATGACCCAGCATCATATTTTTGTTACCGGTTTTAGTTCTTTGCACAAAGGAGGGTTTGGCAGAAATGCTTAGGCTATTTGAAATGTCCATCTGTTATGAATTTACTGCTCTGAAAGTTGGCTACTGGCTACAAACAAGCAGACGAATGAAAATCTCCATTTTCTTACAGTCATCTGGCAGGCTTGTTGGTGAGGAGACTGATTCCCAAGAAGAATTCCAGTTCTGCTTAACTTATCATCTCTAACAATATGTATCCCTGGGACACAAAACACCATTAGAGCATTCTTGCTGGCCACATGACTAGACTTAGCATCTCCTTCATTCCTGGAAACAGGGGCGGCTCTAGGTATTTTGCCGCCCCAAGCACGGCAGGCAGGCTGCCTTCGGTGGCTTGCCTGTGGGAGGTCCCCGGTCCTGTGGATTCGGCGGCAGCCTGCGGGAGGTCTGCCGAAGCCGCGGGACCAGCAGACCCTCCTCAGGCAAGCCGCGGAAGGCAACCTGCCTGCCACCTTCGTGGCGACCAGCTGAGCGCCCCCCATGGGTTGCCGCCCCAGGCACATGCTTGGCATGCTGGAGCCTGGAGCCGCCCCTGCCTGGAAAGCATCTTGATCCCTGATATATACAGTATGCTAGAGCAGCTGTATTGTCCATCTATATCATCCTATGAACACCTAGTTTTGTTTTATTTTGAGCTAATAAAATAAACCAGATAATTCCAGAATAAAGAGCCAAAACCTAAAGTCCCTGCTCTGTTTTTATTCAGTCTTTGCTCAGGCAGACTCCCACTGATTTCAATGGCAACTGTAGCCACTTTAATGTTTTACTTCCACGCAAGCTTGCTTGAGTAAGAAACTCTTAAAATCTGAGTCAGGACATAGGGATTTCTGCCCAGAAACAGGATCCCTTCTCTCACAAGAATATCATTTGCTCCAGGGTAGGGTAAGGAAAATTCCTGGCAAGTCCCATCACCCTGAAGGTTTGGCATCTGTCTTCAGGTTTACGTTTCCAGAGTCCCAAAGCATTGGTCTCCTCTTTCAGTCACCATGATAAAATGAACTCCACGTTCATTGGAAGAAGACATTTCTGGCCTAGAGTACGTTTTTGTGAGTCCAGTGTCAGTCCATAAGCAAGTCTTGAATGGAGATGGTCCCAAGGAATCAGTGGCATGTAGGATATGACCAGCCCATCAGTTGATACCTTTCCCTGTGAGTGTATATCTATAGTGCTTCACTGAGGTTTAGTTCATTTTCATCTGAAGAAAAGACGTTTACTGCCTTTGTGGTCAGTAGTACATCCAAATGATTAATACTCTGAGTTTGCCATGATTATGCGTGATTGATGATCAGGGGTTTGTAGAGAAACCCCATCTCAACCTTAACTCTAATGTCACAATAGCAATGCTGTAATATGGAGAAAGTTGTGGGAAAGATGAGGGTCCCACTTTGTCAACTTTGACATTGGGTGGCCATTGCACTTGCAAGTGCTTGGTATGCAATGGACATCCAGGTATCTACTTTTCTCTTTATGTTTAGAACTTTGTGGAACTGAATTAGGGTCTGGTACCATATCAGCATGAGAAGTGTTACCACTTTCATCTATTGGGCATAACTACCTGCCTGGAGAGCACAGTATAGTTTCATCACAGCTGGTGGACTGGTGTCCTCATTTTACTTACAGTGTTTCTTTTTCATTTCCATAGCAAATGTATTGAATTTAGCAACTCTGTTTTTGATTCTTCTCAGCAGAAGGGGCACTGCTGTGACTGATCAGTTGAGAGGCAGAGGAAAGGGACTGACTCTATGCAGCTGGAGGCAGCTGTTGGACCTTCTGAGGGCACAGAAAATTCAGGATTGGTGACTTCTGCCTGTTAATCAGACATGGAAAGGAAAACCCATAGTGCCTGGCTTGGCAGCAACCTGAAACACAGAATAAGCATTCACTGCAGGATCAAGTAATGAGAAGGTGGATTGGGAAGGATTTGCTCTTTTAAAATCACAAATATCTTCAATAATTAGCAAAGTTAGGAAGACGTAAAAACACATTAATGGTAAATGTGATTCAAATTTAATGTAAATTGTTTCTCTTGCTTTTAAATATATTTTAGTGGTGGGAGAAGGTGTTGTATTGACAGCCATAGGCATAGAAAGGGCTGTGAGGATGTAACCCTCCTCGTGTCTCAACCACGATTTGGAGGGACCATACCTAAAATTGAAACAAATGGTCAGTTTCCGTGCCCAGTCAATCTGCAGAGATTGCTAGCTAGGGTGCCAATTAGTGCCAGTTGTGATGGTGACTAGTGATGTGGACATCTGTCCGTTGGGAACTGGATTGAGATTGCCAGCTGTTGTTATGGTTTGTATGTCTAGAGGATGCTATGAGTGCATTTTATAAATAGAATATATAAAAATAATAGGCCAAAAACCAGTCATCAGATTTCTGGTTCCACCCACCTGGGTTGGATTCTAACTAGAAATGGTCCCAAGCTGTGAATTTCAGATCCACATTCAAATTGGAACGTCCCTAAAGTGTGAGGTTCAGGTCCATTTCTAGTTCAAGCCAGTGACCTAGAAGCAAAAGTCTAAGTCTGACACACTTTAAAAGTTTCCCTTGTTAAGGCACCAACTTGTGCTTCAAGTTAGCATCTGAATGTTTTTCAAGTCCAGTTTAACTTGCAGCTGTAACTGACTATGGATGGTATCTCATCTCTGAGAGTAAGCCACGAGTATAAAATGGGGAAAGGTATGGAAATTACTGTCAGGCTTGGAAATAGGATGCCTTTGGCAGGAGGAATCCAGAGTAGCACCATGTACACACAGATCACAGGAGCATATTTAAACAGGGAGTCCTCGAGGAAGTAATTGCAAGCATCAGTGCAGTAAGGAACAGGAAGACATTGAACAAAGCTCCAAGTTGAGAGAATGAGAACAGGGACCCCTTACAGCACAGAGAAAGCAATATATTAAGTCTTGAGTGATGCATCATTTTAAAGACCCACCTTGGCTTTGTTGTCCATAGTAACAGCCAGCTGCATCCTCTTCCCCATCCTGAATGTAAACATATGATCTGCTTCCTCCTCATCTTCCTCCTCACTGCCGACTCCAAACCCTGGGCTGGTGGGGCAGCTGCTGCCCCATTTCTCACTCACCACCCTTTTCTCCTGAAAAGCCAATCGGTCTGGTTAGAAAACAAGTCCTTTTGGGGTTACCGGCGTGTTTCCATTTTAGGAAAAACCTCTGCTTCAACAGCTGGGAGAGGGCAGCTGTGGAAATGTTAGAACTTGCTCCATGAGTTGCTTTTCGCTCCCATTACAATACCATGACATTCTTCCAAAAGAGCAAAACAACAGGCACATTGTCTGATTAGCTGTGAAACCCACAAATCTAAGTGGGTCCGGAAAACCCATTGCATTTACAAATCTGACATTTCAGACTAAAATGTCAAAGGTTTAGGAAACAGATGTCATCATTTTCTTGTTAACGCTTACAGCTAGATTGCATACAGCAACCCTAACTCCTAGTGCTGATCATTTATTGTTGACACCAGCAGACTACTGGTGTGAGTAAGTGCTCACCATTATAAGAGTTGGACAATCTAGTCCGCAGAATGTTCAGTTTCTGGTTAATAACATCTTTCATCTCCTGTATGAAAGGGGAAAATTGTGCAACAGTGCAAGCCTACAGTAAAGCAAGGGCCAGTGGGTTGCTGGAAAGAGGGAAAGACAGTCTACAAATGAACCTAATAAAGTAATTGTGTGAACAATCCAACATCAGGGAAAGAGACAAGGGTATGTTTGGGCTACTTATTCCATGAGCTCTGCTGTCATTGCATTCCCTTTAACACATTGCTGCATGCAGAGTGTCAAGGAGGACTGGCCTTGTGACGTGTTGGGTCTAAAGTGCTGGGAGGGGTGGATCAGGCCATGAATTGCCTCCTCTCTAATCCTGCTGCTAGTGAATGGGGAGGACTGTCTGTTGGTGATTTGTTTAATCCCCCTCTAGACCCAGAGATATTAAAAAAAAGACTGGGACAGCCCATGAGTTGCAGAGTTTGCATGGGAAACACTATTGGAAACCATGCGTAGGAATCCCTAATGGCCACTTGTTTCGCTTGTTCTTAAGGCTGACCGTTGTTTAAGGGAAGGAGGGAGAATGCCCTGTTTGGACCTATGATATTTTCTTCTTATGTGTGTTCTGCAGTTAAACCCATGCCTTGACACACATTTGGAACTCCTATTTTTCACCCTACAGCAGAGATAAAGCACGTCTATTTTGGATATATGTCTGCGACCATGTTTTTATTCATGTCTGGGAGTTCATATACATGTGAGTGTGCATATGTACATGCACACATATCTGCTTGCTTGTATTTGTGTACATGCTTGCATTTGTGGGAACAGGTTTGTGTGTGCAGGCTAATGTATATCTGTGCATGAATCTATTCAGAATCTTTAAGTCTTTAGGGGTGTGGTTAGGTTCTGATTCCTGATACTCTGAATGCCTGTTGTACATGCTACCTACTCCAGAGAAAGCAGCTCTGAGTTCGTAAGGAAGGGATTCTTTAGTGAGAAGTTCACTTGTACTAAAAGGGAAGCAAGACTTACATTATGGGCCTTGGTGATAGTAATAGTCAGACCATCCTGCTTGGGTCTCCTGGATGTGACAGCCATCCCCTCCTGCTCTGCTCGCTTTCTGTCCTCTTCTATTTCCTGAAACAGGCAAGTCCACATCCAACATCAGATCTTCCAAAGGCCTGTGATGAATCAAACCCACTCAGGCAGGGAGAGGAAAGGGCCATGAGCTTTGCATGTACAACATCAGGGGGCCAGAGCTGCCATAATGAATCACAGAAGCAAAGGCTAGGTGATTTCTATGCTCACTGGGACCTCAGGCTAGGTACAGTCATGGCCCATTTTCCTATTTTGCATTCCTACTGGGGAGTACATGGGGCCAACCAACATTCTGAAAGAAAGTTGACTTGCTGTGTGTCTTTTGTCAGTGCACTCTCAGCACAGCTTGTTCTCCAAGAAAGGTGTACCAGAGTTCTGTTCCTTGAGTGCATGTGCTCCCTGGTCATCTGTTAGCAGCCCCAGGCCTTTAGAACTGGGAACTGTAGTCCCAGGGTATCTGACAAGGAACAAGCATGTGATCTATAGGACAAGGCTTCCTGTCTCTCTGCGTCATAGGTGATGGAACTAAAAGTTCGGGAGGTGCTGCCACATCCCCTGGCTTGAAGTGGTTTCCATCATATACAGGGTTTACAGTTTGGTTCAATGGCTCTCAGCACCCCCACTATACAAATTGTTCCAGCGCCCCTGCTCCAGATACGTCTACACTGCAGCTGGGAGCATGCTTCCCAGCTCAGGTAGACAGATGAGCTAGCTCACTATAAATAGCAGTGTAGCAGGGCGGTTTGAGCTAGCTGCCAGGGTACATACGCAGCGGGTCCGGGCAGTTTTGTACTCAGGCAGCTAGCCCAAACTGCCATCCGTGCTACCCCTGACTACACGGTTATTTTTAGTGCACTAGCTTGAGCACAGCTAGTGTGTGTCTGTTCAACCAAGCTGGGACACATGCTCCCAGCTCCAGTGTAGAGGTACCCTCAGACAGGAACAGCAGAGAGGAAAGTTCCAGGGTTGGGCAATGACCTGGGAGGGGGCTTACCACATGGACCAGGTGGGTAGCCGGGGAGAGAGACCTGGGCCTGTGGAAGTATAGGGCTCTCCATAGCAGCCAGGCAGAGAGGCTGATGGACTAGAAAACCGAGATGGGGCTGAGCTGCAGAGCATCCTGCACCAGGCAATGAGACTATGAGCCAAGCAGAGGGCTGATTGCTTATGGAGCCTGGAGAAGGCTGTGAGACCTGGCTCCAGGGGAAGAGAGGGGGAACTGTTTATGTTTAATGGGTTGCACACGCTCCGAAGCCAAGGGGGCAGAAAGGACTATGCCCAGTTTGTGAACCCTGCTGCCCAGGGGAGGAGCTACTTTTACTAATGGCATTGTGTCTATGAACCAGGTCCCAAGGGTGGGAATGTTACTTGAACCACATAGAGAGTAGGAGGGGGCATTTTCGGTGAGCCTAGAGAGGGAAACTGAGGCCTGGATTCCTACTCCACAAGCCAAGTGATGGAGGCTAGGGAATTGATTGACACATGGTTGTCAGTTCTTTTCCCCGACCATGCGTGACATTTAAGCCTTCCCATAGCCTTTCATTGTGCCCATTTTCCTTGCAGTCAGAAGGAAGGGGGAGTCCATGCAGGCTTTATGTGGCAAGGAGGTAAAGGATGGATGCCTGCTGAGGAAAGGCACGGCATTTAATCACTCTTAATCATTCAAATCTGGATCCAAATTTCAAACACCCCAAAGTTTAATCTTGGGGTTTGGTTCAGCCAATTGCTGAACCAGAGGCTACTTGCCAAATTTGGATTTGGGTCCAGGTTAAATATGAAATACTCCCAAGCTCTAAGGTGTTGGACCTTGGTTGCTGACCATCTCTCGTGCTGGGGGAACATCTTCAGCCAAGAAGAGGAGGCTCCTGCCATGGTGAGCAATATTTCTTCTTTTTCAGACTTTCTCAGCACACAAGATATTTATCCAAGGGAGAAAAATAAGACGTGGCTGGAAGTTCTTTTTCCTACCTAGGTGACCAGGGCTGAAATAACCAACGGGCTAATGAAGCCTACGTTTAGTATATGGCCTGGCATAGGGCCCCAGCCAGTCCGCAGTAACATTGGCAGATGCTGACTGCACCACAAACGGAGCTAATTTTTAAATGTCTATCTCAGTATGGGAGCCAGCACACAGACTGCCCCATCCCAGCTGTGCTTTTTGACAAAGCCAACACCTCTTTCCTACCGTGCCTCCTAGCACTTTTGCTGAATGTGTCAGTGCTCTGCATGAATACTTGGATCATGACTTTAAGATTAAGCTAGATAAGTTTATGGAGGAGATGGTATAATAGGATAACGGGCTTAGTCAATAGGTCAATTAAGTGCCAAACTGGTACTTAATTGGGTCAAATTGGGTCAATAATATGATATTCTTAACCTCTTTCAGAGGGTATGGCTGGAGAGTCTTGCCCACATGCTCGGGGTTCAGCTGACCGCCATATTTGGGGTTGGGAAGGAATTTTCCTCCAGGGCAGATTGGCAGTGTCCCTGGAGGTTTTTCGCCTTCCTCCGAAGCATGGGGCAGGGGTCGCTTGCTAAAAGAGTGGGTAGATCGGCTAATGTGGCCTGCATCTTGCAGGAGGTCAGACTAGATGATCATAATGGTCCCTTCTGATCTTGAATTCTATGATTCTATGATTCTATGATTTAATGCAGGGCATGGTAATGGAGAGCAAGAATGCAAGGAGAGAGACAACAAAATATGGAGTTAGTCTGTTGGCCCATCCAGCAGCAATGGAAAGGATAAGGGATCCCCTGTAATCAAGGGAAGAGGAGATTGCAAAAGATTTTTTTGGAGGCTCAAAAGAGTCTAGATCCTCCTAGATACACAGGAAAACAAGATTGGGGCAATAGGAAAGATAAGGGGCAAAAAGGGAGAAGCCAAGATAGATGGGAGAAGGAGGGGGAATAGAAAGCCAGAGAGGAACCCCATGTGGGGATGAATGGAGAAAGCAAGTTATATGTAGGTGGACATAGTGTGAGAAGGGGTAAAGCCAGAAAGAGCAGAGAACGATAGGAAAGAAATAAAAAAAGATGCAAGAAAGATGTGAGGGTGAAGGGCGAGAGAGAGAGAGATGGGGGACTGAGGAAGTAAAGGTCTGCCTGGTAATGTAACCCCAACTCCAATAGTCAGACGGATCTTCAACTGCTGTACGTTGGCAAAACTCCTGTGCAATCAATGGAGCTAGGCTCATTCATGGCAACTGAGGATCTGATCCAATGAGCTCATGCATATTTCTAAATGTTGTCTTCCTAAACACATGCCCTTGCATGGTCATGCACAACTCCTTCTGAAGCCAGTTGCCATTAAGCAGCCATACGCAAGGGCAGAACCTGAACACTTTCCAATGTGATGGATCTTATCTAGCGAGGTTCCACATCCCTGCCAGGATTTATTAAAATGGGCAACATTCAGCAGACACACTGGTTAGTGTTAGGGGAGATGGCTCTGACATGGGCCTGAAGAAGATAAAATCTAGGCAGGCAGTGGGGCAAACTTACCTGGTACCTTCGTATGAGAGCTTCATTCTTTTTCCGCAAAGCCAGGATTTTCTTATCCAGTTCAACATCTTTCTGCTCTTTCTTCCGCAGCACGGCATCATCCACCGTGGCAGCCTGATGATACAAGGACAGTTTTTCTGATTCCACCTACAGCCCACAATGCCCCTTCACTCTGTTTTTATCAACGAGAGGTAGAGGGTCACACTGGGCAGAAAAAAGGAATGGTCCTGTACCAAGCTCTGCCCACAACCAAGCTCTGTCTACTTAAAAGACCAAAACAAGAGGCTACTCGCAGTAGGCTGAATTCATCATAACAGAGTCGTCCCTCTCTTTTCTTATATGTTTTGATCAGCAATGAAGTAGTTAAATCATCGTTGTTAGGTTTCCACGCTAACACCCTATTCAGTTGAATGGGGTAGTTCACAACTCTTTGAATTATTATGTCAGTCTCTCTCAAGCACACTCCCCATTCTGTTTGCATTTTGATGGGTATCTTGGCAACCACAGGGCTTACAGATGTACATTTGAAAAATTCTGGAGTAGCAGATAGCAACCCCCAGAGCAAAGTGCTGACTCAGTGAGCCAACAACAGCTAGTCCAATTTGACTGTTATGGGTACACATCAATATAACATACTGGCACATTTTTCTAGACTCTGCTCTAGTCTGTGTTTGAGTGAAGCAGCCAGATGAAATTGCTAAGATTTCTGAAGTGCTACATCAGTTTGCTTTTTTAAAAGGTGTTTTTATAATGCTTATCAGTCACCAGAGTATCTGAATGCTTCAGAGATCATGGCAAATTCACTGTTCTGCTCTGTTCACACACACAACCAAGTAACAAGGGCTGAGGGGCAAAGGGGAGGGATGTGAATATTGGGTTTGTGGGCATAGCAAGTTGACTGTGTTGGATTTGTGGGCACTGCAAGCTTGAGTGTACAGTGCCACCACTTTACTGCTTTGGCATCAACCTGCTTTTTAAGGCTGGACTCTATTCCCTTTGATCATATTCTGTAGAACTGCCTTGTGAGTCATCAGATATGTTATCTGCATTCTGTTATGTGTAACAGTAATAAATAGAATAAGAAAAGTCTTAAGGGAGTTAGAAATGCATTTAATGACACTATCACCAACCTCTCATTAAGCAGGTGTTAGCTTAGGGCAACATTTCACAGCTGCTGTTCTATAATAAAAGAAAGCCAGGTTGTAGCAAGACCAACACTCACCATTCCTTATGCCTTGAGCTGGTGAAGGTTTCACATTTAACATATTCACTGAAGAGAAGCTGTAGAACTAAACTCCTACTTCTTCTGGTCACAACTTCTCCGTTCCCTACCCTATGACATAGAAAGGGTCCTGGGAACTACAGACCACAATGTGGTTGGTTTTCCCAGCCTGTAAGATGCAAATCACTGCCTTGGCTCACTATTAGCCCTCAGTTTAGAGTGCCCTATAGAACGATAACCGTCATTACCAGGCTGAGTAGCACCTCCTGCACTACTAACACTAGAGCATTTTGTGTTAGTTCTGGCAATGCTGCCCCTCAGAATCACACAGGGCCGGTGCTACCATTAAGGTGAACTAGGCGGTTGCCTAGGGCGCCAAGATTTTGGGGCCCCAAAAAGCGGCACCCCCAATTTTTTTTTACAGCGTTCCTCCCCGAGCGTGCGGTCGCTGCTCCACTTCTCCCGCCTCCCAGGCTTGTGGTGCCAATCAGCTGTTTGGCGCTGCAAGCCTGGGAGGAGAATTAGAGCGGGGGCGGCTCGGGGAGGAAGTGGAGCAGAGGTGAGCTGGGGTGGGGAGGTGCCGCACAGCTCCCCGGGGGGGTGGGAGCTGCCGCAGTGGGGGGCACCTCGGGGTGGGGGGGGCGGGGAGCTGCCCCAGGCCGGGCTCCAAGCTGGTCTGGCCGGGAATGGGGACTCGGGAGGAAAAGGAGAGGAGGGGGTTCACCCTAGTGAAAAGCGGACGGGCCAGACCCGTCCACTTTCAAAAAGTGGGAGGGCTATGGCCCCCTGTCTCCCCCGGTTCCAGCACCGCTGGCCTGGGGCCCCGGCCAAGTGTTGCAGCAGAGCACGGCGGGAAGCAGGGGGGAACCTGGGGGTGGGGGGAGTATGGGTGTGGCCACGCAGGCAGTTTGGGTAGACTGAGCCTTCACCTGCCTTTGATATCCGCTGCCCATGATCCCCCTCTTGGACAAGTCTGACTGAATCTTTCTGGGACCTTCCTCTGCTTGTGTGCACATGGCTAAAATGGTTCAGCTTGCCACATTCCTTGCAGTGCTGTCATTGTGTGGGGCGCATGTCCGATACCTTCTCCTGCTGTCTCACACAGTAAATTCATCTCACTATGGGTACGGACCACTGGTCACCTGCTCGCCTCTGCTGTTGCCTCCCTCCATGTACTTCTGGAGGTGTTTGTGCCTCCAAGGGCTTTCATCCTTTCTCTTGACGTTTCCGCTGCAGCCCATGTCTAAGCATTTGTCTAATGTGAGATTGCCTTCCTGGAGCAGCCACTCCCACAGGTGGTGATCCCAAGTGCCACAGACTATCCTGTCCTGAATTGGGAAGTCTGTCAAGTCCCCAGAATTTCATGTAGCAGCCAGTGTGTGTAAGGCAGTAACATAAGGGGTCTTTCCCCTCCCCTTTGGACTGGTCTCTAGTGCAAAGCCTGTGTCACTCCACAGTTTCATTCTGCTTTGGGGAGCAATACGTCCCCAGGGCTCCTAGGACTGTACTACTGCGAGGCTTGAGGTAGGGGTGAGTTTCAGAGTGCTGCAGGCTTCTCTGCCTTGTTCCCCAGTGAGGTCAAATAACAATTTTACTTTCCTGCTGTGTCATCCTGTATGGCCAGGCCTATGAACAGCTCGAACTCCTCCTTCCACCAGGTCCATCATTGGGCTAGGTTTGTGTCACAGGCCCTGGTGCCGACAAGGAGAAGGTGGAGGAGGAGGAGGATGGGGGACATGCAACAGGAGGGTCAAGCTATGCTGTGAGCCAGAAGCTGTTTGAGACTCCACCGCAGTCAGTCCTGGCAGTCGAACATGGGCGAGCCCAACGCAGGGGAAGTAACCTGGGGTAAGTGTGTAAATTTATTTCCAGTTACAATGATGTACTGATGGCACCCCTAACTTAACAGGACATGTCTAGTGACTTTTCATTAGTTTACTCATACTAGAAGAGGTATAAGTACAGCACAGGTAGTGTTGTTATCTGCTTGTCATTCCCCTGTAGAGTTAGACTCTGGGGGTGGGATGCGGAGCAGTTTGTTTATGTACACAGAGACATCCCTTGCATCCTCCTGTCTGAACTTGATGAAACTTTCACGGAGGTACTCTGCAATCCTCTGCTGAAGGCCTCTAGGGAGGGCAACCTTATTTCTCCCTCTGCGGTAGGACGCTTTCCCATGCCAGTCAGTGATAACTTCGTCAGGCACCATTGCAGTAAACAGACTAGCAGTCTTTGGGCCTGGGCAGTTTCAGGACAGCAGCAGCAGCTGTGCTGTCTGTGCTTTTGTAAAACTCAGGAGTGAGATCTCAGCTAAAATCCCCACTGCCTGTGGAAAATGGTGCAGCATTCAGTGCCATTGCCCTATCATATTTCATGCAACTGAGCAATTCCATCCTCAGTTCTCTCACTCCTGGTGAACCATACTTATGGTTGGTGCTGTGAGTGGCACCATGCACAAGCATTCCAAAGCAGAAGTTGCAATAAGTATGTTGTGTTTAAAACTTTAGGGGAGCAAGGGAAGGACTTCTGAATCTTAACTTTCATTTTCCATTGTGACTATACTGACAGTCACTCTCTGTGTATTATCTGAAGCTGCTGCTGTTGTGGCCTTGAGGTTCCTCCTCTAGATCCATGGAAATCTTGAGCCAGATAAGGAGGAGAAAGAAGAGGACTCAGACTGACATGTTCAGTAAATTCCTTCAAGCCAGTGCTGCATCAGACTGAACAGAGGGCCTGAGGGGTGAACATTGCTGACTGTGTGGAGAATGAAAGAGTGGACAGGAGAAAAGCCCAGAAGTCAGACTGGGAGATGGGTCTTCTCTGGTAGCAAGCACAGATGCTGCAGACTCATGGAAAACTCCACTGCAGCACCTCCCTACATCCCTCTCAACATTCCACATGGCATTGGAGAACACATCCATACCCCACCACTTCACTTCGGGGGACACTGACAACCACAACTTCTCATACATTGGCCAGTAAGAGCCACGGTTGATGTATATGTAGCTAAAATGGACATGAATGTTCCTTCCCCTTCTTTAAATTATGTTCCATAAATTTGTTAAGGTTTTAATGTATTTGCTTTTAACTTGCACAAAATTATTTGAAATGTTTTTGTAACTCAATAAAATTAAAATAATTCATCTTTATTGGTTCCTAACATATTCTGCAGTATGGCTGGTGGTACTGAAAGCACCCATGCACCTGTGATTGTAAACTTTGTGATTGTAAACAGGATCTGTGACAAACAGTGAAATAGTTATAAATGTACAGCAAGCACCACACAATTCCTAACAGGCCCCCAAACTGCAGGGCCAGGTAGAGCACAATACACCATAACCCATTACTGTGGTTCACTGTTAAAGTGCTCTTTCAAAGCCTCCCGGAGCTGTATAGCTCCACACCAAGCTCTTCTGATAGTCCTTATATCTGGTTATTCAAGCTCAGCAGACAGCTGCTCCACTTCCAACCTAGTGGCAACTTTTTCCGCTCACAGATATTATGCAGGGCACATCAGGCAGCTATAACCATTGGGATCGTTTTCTCACTGAGACCAAATCTTGTGAGTACACAGCGCCAGCGTTCCTTCAGTCTACCATAAGCGCATTTAACTGTCATTCTGCATTTGCTGAGCTGGTAGCTGAATCTTTCCTTGGTGCTGTCAAGGTGACTGGTGTACAGCTTCATGAGCAAGGGGTAGGCTGGGTTCTCCAGGATCACTATTGGCATTTCAACATTGCCAATGATAATCTGCCAGTTGGGCAAGAAATTCCCTGCCTGTAGCTTTCTGAAAAGTCCTGTGTTCTTAAAGATGGGAGAATCATGCACCTTCTCCGACCAGCCCTCATTGATGTCAGTGAAGTATCCCTGGTGATCCACCAATGCTTGCATAACCATAGAAAAGTAGCCCTTTCTGTTTGATGTACTCTGTAGCAAGGTGGTCTGGTGCCTTAATAGGGATATGCTTGATATCTATCGCTCCACCGCAGTTCAGGAACCCCATAGCTGCAAATCCATCCACTATGTCCTGCACATTGCCAAGAATCACAAACCTTCGTAGCAGGAGATGATTAATGGCCCTGCACACTTGCATGACAATGGCCCCCACAGTGGATTTTCCAACTCCAAAATAATTTTTCCCACTGATTTGTAGCAATCCAGTGTTGCACATTTCTACAGTGTGATCGCCACTCATTTCTCCACTGCCAGTGCAGCTTCCATTTCATTGTCCCTGAGCTGGAGTCCTGGGGCAAACTCAGCACACAGATTCAGGAATGTGGCCTTGAGCATCCTAAAGTTCTGCAGCCACTGCTTGTCATCCCATGCCTGCATTATGATGCGATCCCATCAGCACTGCGGTGTTGGGGGCATTTGAGCGGCCTGGGGCTGGAGCAGAAAGGCAGTCAGCTGCATTCGGGGGACTCTGGGATCTGGTGGGGGAGGGCACGGGAGGGGCCGGGGGGTAGAAGGGGCAGAGCCGGGGGGTAGCCTCCCCCGATGGATGATTCATGTGCTGCCCATGCTAGTTTGTTAAGTTAGACTGTAATGCTGGAAGTATATTTTAAGTCTTGTTTGTTTGTAACCATTTCTGTCCCAATTCCATGTCACTTAAGCCTATGTTGTTTTGTTAATGAACTTGTTTGATGTTTACTATAAACCAACTCAGTGCAGAGCATTGAAGTAGAGGGCGTGTAAACCCCAGTGAAGCCAACAGCCTGCTGTGTATTTTCTCTTTCCAGGAGCAGCAAAGTTGATCATTTCTGTGAGGGTGCAGAGAGAGGGACTGGGTGCTGCAGGGGAGACAGTTTTGGGGAGCCTGAGGACTGGAGGGGCAGAGTAACCAGGCTGGTGGGAGTCAGGGTCATGCCATTGTGCTGGGAGGAAGCTGCTGCTGTCAGGACTCGGAGCCAAAGCAGCACAGCACAGAAGCACCCAGGGTTACTGGGAAGGCAGTGATACAACCCCTTACTGGTCTGGGTGAGCCCCCTAAAGCATCACAAAAGTGAAGAGGAACACCAGGCCCATTTGAAAGTGCAGGGAGAACCTTAGGTAAGCCGCGAGAATTAACTCATTATATGTCCATATAATTTGGAGAGGTATTCAGATACCTAGGAGAAGGGCACCATACAAGCACCATGATAGATCAGATCAAACAGAATATTTGGGTTGTAAGCTGTCTGGGGCAGCAACTGTCTTTTTGTTTTGTGTTTGTGCAGCACTTAGTACTACGGAGCCTAAATACTGTGATAATACAAAACAACAAGTAATAATAATTACCAAACTAGAATTTGGCCAGAATTTAATACCACTGCTCTTAAAAAAAAGTGCTATGAGATCGTTAGTAACTAGAGGGGGCCAGGACCACAATTTTTTTTAACATCACAGTGGGGAAGGGTGCCAGCTAGGTCACCAGTCTCACTTCCTGCAGCACTTAAGTGTTCCTTGGGGGTCTCCCATCCTAGTACTGACCGAGTTGTGCTTTGGCCCTGATCCTGCAATGAGCTCCATGCAGGCAGATCCTCTGGCCCCAAGAAGAGCCTCATTGACATTAATGGGCTCCCCTGTGGGCACAGAGATCTGACTGCATAGAGCTCATTGCATGACCAGGACCTAGACTGTAAGATGCAATGGGATCGAGGAACAGGAGTGAATGTGTCGCTAGTCAGAAACCAGTGAGGGAAAAGATAGCTAAACTGGTTTGCTAAAATGTACCTCCCATTCTGTTTCAACATATTTTCATTTGTGTCATGATTGAATATGAATTCCATCATACTTTTTCAATGATGCTGTAACAGTCCTTCATAAAGATCCACAATTTGCAAGCCAGTCCTGCAAAATTTTCCTAATGGGCCATTTTTAATTGGTTTTATTTTTGCAGATGATTGAAATATTCTTTCTTCATTATCATCAATCATCTAGTGGCAGGTGAGCAGATTTTGCACCTGGGAAGGTACATTTTATGATAATTTTGCAAGACTGGTTTAATCTGAATTTAGGGTCTCCCTAAACAGATTCTGTTCTGAGTGTGCTGAGTTGGCAGGTTATGTATTTGCAGAGTGGTGGGCATGTTGCCTTTTTCAGGGTGGGATCAGTGTATTGTGTTCCTTGAAATATACACATTTAACTTTTAATTTCACGAAAATGGAGAACCGCAGAGCTGCATTCCAGGAAGCCATTGCAAACCCAGATTTTTTTAGAAGGCAAATCAGGACTGCAAAAGACCTGTTAGGTCATCTAGTTCTTCCCCTGGTTGTGCAAGATTGTTCCCTATTGTATATTTGTCAGTGTTTTGTCCAATTTGAAATGAATCTAGCAACAGGGCTTCCACCATTTCCCTAGGGAGATTATTCCAGCCTGATAGATGTCCCTGCTAGAAAAGTTTTGCTGCTATTCAGCCTATTTTTGGGTGATGGGAAGGGGTGCTCAGTTTCATCAAAATACTTGGGGGAAGCAAAGGGAAATCCACACCCGCCCCACTGAGAAAAACATAGCAACCGAACAAAAACAACTTGTCCACAGAAACGCAGAGCAGCATTTTGAGCCCTGACATTGATTCTCTGGGGAGCACTGATTGTACGCCCAAGCACGGTCAGCATTTTCTTACTAGCTGCTGCTCTGAGCCAGTCGCTAACAAGGGTATGTGCCCATTCCTGAGTCTCTGGGAAGAATGCTGGCTGCGCTGCCACTTAGGATGAAAAGTGGCTACACTTCACCCTACCCGGCATAAAGCTCTTCCGGGGAACCAAGGCACCCGTATGTCACAGTGACTAGAGCAGGGAGTTATAAATGGGTTTGGCAGAACAAGTGTGCAGTGTGCTATGAATCAGAAAGCAGAGCCTGATGCCTCAGAGACAGAGAGAGAGCACTGTAAAGAAAGACCTCTTTCTATTAAAAATGAAAATGTAACAAAAGGAGGCGAGGGAAGCAAGAGGCAATGTCGCATTCTATCCCCCCACTCCTATCACACGCACCCCATTATGCAACTCATCAGTGCTTGAGAGCACCTCCTGTCTCAGGAATCATCTTTCTATGTGCATCTTTCCCTGCAGACTTTCACAATCAGCTGTTTCTGAAGTGAGAGCTCAGAAGGGAGTGAGGGTGAGAGAGAGAGAAAAGGTGGGGGAAGGGAAAGGGAGAGAGAGACAGGCCCCTAAACTAGCATTTCTCTATGAAATCCAGTGCACAAGCTCTCTAAGAAATATTCTCTGCCTCTGATCTGACAGCTGTAGCTGAAAGCCCCCTGACTTCCAGTACCAGGATGAGTACCGGCCAGCATGACCTGGCTTTATGGGCTTTTTCCTCCAAATGCCCCCACCCTTCTGGATAAGAACATCCTGAGCCAGCAACCGCAAACTGCCCCAGTGATCAGTACATGAAATCCGGCATATGAAATCCACTCCCCTCCCTCCCACGCGTCTCAGATCATTTTAGATACACAGCTGTTGGCAACAAACAACCCCCCAAAACAACAACAACAAAAAGAGAGTGAGCGCAAGTCACTTCTTGGCTTTTTAAAAGAGAAATGAATCCCCCTCATTCCCCTCCCAGTACCAACAAAGGCAGCACTCACAGATCGCTGCATTTTGGACCTCGGTGGTGAAGCCTGGTGGATTCCAAAGCAGAGCTAAAAGAGGAGAGCCATCAGACGGCCTTTCTCAGCACTGGTTGCACAGCATACAAGATCATGTTTTGATTACAAAAGCCTCGTCTGGGCTCCCAGCCAAGAGCACGGGCTGCCTAATATACCAAGCACAGACAGGGTATTTGAGAGCCTGTGTCCTCCTCTCGATCTCACTCTCTTTTTTAAAAGAAACACTCCCCTCTCCCCCACCGCCCCCCCCCCCGATGACTTCCTTTAACTCGCTGATGCCAGAACCCCACATGGGAAAGTGTAAACCATGGCGAACAGTGAAAAATGGATTTGCAAACAAACAGCCTGACTTCACTCCACGGCTGTTCACAATGGTCATGTTATTTGGTTTGCATGGCTATTTGGATGACTGGCAGCCTGGCAGGTATTCATGAAAATGTTCTTGAATCCTGACTGTTTCATCAATTCTAGCATGAACGACCTTTCATCTGAAAATTTGTGTAAGAGGCGCCTTATTCTGTATTTTCTTTTTGATATTTTCCTGTTTAAATGTTTCATTCATTTAATCAGGTACTAGAGACAATACCATGTGGCGTATGTGACCAAGCATACAGCATGAATAACGAATAGGAAACAGCTAAGATGAATGGTTCTCGAGCAACCCACAGGGTGAAAACTGTTCATCCAAATAATCCAGCGAATAGATCATAAATAACTAATACATTTGCTGAAATCAGGATTGGTTCCTAAATGACTTGCAAGCAGCAAAAGGCCTACATTTGCTAGGCATATTCTTGGCAGTGAATAATTTGACCGCCTCTTAAGATCAGCTACTAAGAAGATAGAAGAGACAGGAGAGAGTGAAGGCACCAATCTTTCCTGATCACATTTTCCCTTGATGGGAATAGTTGTTTTAGTTTATTAGCATCCTCAAAGTGACCTTCCTGCAAGACATGGAAAAATGGTCAGAGGCATTGTGATAAAGATGGAAAAGGTTTGCCATTTCCCAGCTCACATATTGGCAGTGGCAGGTGGATGGATACAGTGCATTGGTGCTCTGACCCAACTTTTCCATTACAGACACCCTCATGTCGATACTTAGGAGATCTCCTCCCATCCCCATTCTTGTTTGCCTATGCTGAAAATATTATTTCAGCTTCTTGTCCTGGTCCTGCTCTGCTCTCCTTTAGCATAGCCAGCCTATCCTCTCTCTCACCCTCTGAATGATCTTGCCCTGGCAGAAGTCCTTGCAGGCTAACAAGAGAAAGAAACACCATCAGGGGATTATTTTGGTGTCCACAATATCTCCACATGACAGGTCACAGCCAAAAGGTACTTGCGTCCCTTGATGGAGAAGCCCCAGCACTAACATCCTATTCCTTTCCAACAACTTCCTCACACACATGTGTTGAGTGGTTCACTGCATCACAAAGACACAGGCATGATTAGGTCAGAGTGTGTTATTGTCTTATGCTCATCTGGAGCGTGGTCCAAAACCCATTAAAGTCAATGGAAAGACTACCATTGATTTCAATGGTCTTTGGATCAGGCTCATAGTCTTTGCAGAGTCATCATAACTATCTTGGATCAGAGCCCAGGCCAGAGTGGAGCTGGCAGAGTGATTTAGTGACAGTGCTTTGGGGGAAGGATTGCCTCATGCTGCCCAGCGGCAAACGTTA
The DNA here is from genome assembly GCF_020497125.1 of Mauremys mutica. Classification (NCBI taxonomy): domain Eukaryota; kingdom Metazoa; phylum Chordata; order Testudines; family Geoemydidae; genus Mauremys; species Mauremys mutica. The sequence goes on from NC_059075.1 coordinate 59,748,085, forward strand.
TGGATGATAAAGGGAATCCCTTGCAGTTCGCAGCAGGGAGGATGGTGCTTGTGAAATGAGGCCTTATGAAGCAGGAGAGCAAATGGAGGGATCTGTGGGGGGTTGCACAAGACACTGTTGGGGGAAAGGATGCTGGAAGCCATGGGTGCCTTGCGAGCCATCTGGCTGAAGATACTGAGATGACTGAATGAGAGAAACTGAAGATGACTCAACAATCCCTCACTCTCACAGAACTTGAGAGGCAGGCCAGTCCTCACTTACAGACAGCCCCTCAACCTGAAGCAAATACTCACCAGCAACTACACACCACACCACAGAAACACTAACCAAGGAACCAATTCCTGTAACAAACCCCGTTACCTACTCGGTCCCCATATCTACTCTAATGACACCATCAGAGGACCCAACCACATCAGCCACACCATTAGGGGCTCATTCACCTGCACATCTACTAATCTGATATATGCCATCATGTGCCAGCAATGCCCTTCTGCCATGTACATTGGCCAAACTGGACAGTCACTATGTAAAAGAACAAATGGACACAAATCAGACATCAGGAATGGTAACATACAAAAGCCAGTATGAGAACACTTCAATCTCCCTGGACACTCAATAACAGATTTTAAAGTAGCCATCCTTCAACAATAATACTTCAAAAACAGACTTCAAAGCGAAACTGCAGAGCTACAATTCATTTGCAAACTTAACATCATTAAAACCTGGGCTTGAATAGGGACTGGGAGTGGCTGGCTCACTACAAAAGCAATTTTCCCTCTTTTGGTATTGACACCTCCTCATCAATTATTGGGAGTGGACCACATCCACCCTGAGTGAGTTGGCCTTGTCAGCACTGGTTCTCCTCTTGTAAGGTAACCCCCTTCTCTTCATGTTGCAGTATATTTATGTGTGTATCTGTATTTCCACTCCATGCATCTGAAGAAGTGGTTTTTTTACCCACGAAAGCTTATGCCCAAATAAATCTGTTAGTCTTTTAAGTGCCACCGGACTCCTTGTTGTTTTTGTGGATACAGACTAGCATGGCTACCCCTCTGATACTGGTCAAATGCTTGTGTTTACACAGAGAACTACCTTAATAATTGCTGACATTTTGACAGACACTTTCATCCCAAAGGATCCCCAGAACAGTTTGCAAACTGTTCACAAGGACCTTCACCTCACCAAGGGCTGAAATGCAGCCATTTCTAAAGCAAAATGTGGCAGCTGTTTAACAGCACACAGCAACTCTACATAGCAGTTAAAGTATGGAAGTGAATCTTATGTCTTTGTGAAACAGCAACAGTGTTTTCAGAAGGCAGAATCTAATTCTCCAAAGTGGGATTCGGCCAAGACACCTGAGTTAACACACCTGCTCTTATAAAAAGTATCAGGAGATCTTTAATGAACATGAATGGCCAAGAGGTCAATTTTATGTCTTGGGTCTGATTCTGGGCTCTGTTGAGGCCCCTTTCTGGTGGCTGAGGTGCTTAACCAGTTCTTGAGGAACACCCCAGTGAAGGGGCAGTGCGTGGTGAGCATAGATGGCTATAGGTTGGTCACACAGCAGCTGGTGAATAGGCATGTTGGGAGGTGACTGAGGGTGGGAAAGGAAGGAAGGAAGTGACTGCCCACCAGTGCCTATAGACTGCCCACCAGTGGCTATGGGCTGCTACTGAAAGTTAGAGCTATTTGTGCTGCAGCTCCAGGGATACACAGCACAGAGTCTGATCCAACATCCCTAAGTCTGCACCTTCAGCAGTCAGGTCCCCACATAGTTCCATGCAGGAGTACTGGTCCACATCCACAGCAAAGCACTCTGCCAACTGAATCATCAACGCTGCTTCCCACAGCTCCTGTGTCAGTTGGAGCTCTCAGTTGCTGGGTGGCAGTGAGATACACATGAGGTAAGACAAGAGCTGAGTGTGACAGTCTGGGACTGCACTGGCCAGGGAAGGAAGTTAGGGTTGTGTGGCACTACCATACTGTCCCTGCTATTGCCAAATAGCACCTTTCTCTAACCATGCAATGTATTTTCCTTGCTAACATTTTGACCCAGACAGCAATGGGCTCTAGCAGCTGCATAAGGCTGACTTACTCATTGAAAAAAAATTGTGTTCAGCACTTTCGGAGAAACATTAAGAGTTTGTCTACATGGGAGATTTAATCTGAAGCTTTTTGCTGCGCATCAGGTAACATGCAGTGCGGAAGCCACACCAAGAGTGTGCACACGGAGTGCCTGGTTCCATCTTTCAGTTCAAATTGAGGATACACACAGTGTTGGCTTGCTGTGTGCTACAGGCATGGCATTCTTGGAGGGTATCCCAGGCTCCTTTGCTTCGCTGCTGAGCAGTGTGCATCCTGGGAGTTTTTGCATTATGAATTTTGGAAAGCCAGGCAGATTCCAATTTTTTTTTAATTCCATGTCACCACCCTGTACTTCCTTTTTGGGCAGGCTAGCGCCATTTTTGCATTGCTTTTGACTAGCATGGCTCCAGCAATGGTCTGTATTGCTATACTGGAAACTGCAAATACACAGATACTACTTGAATTCAGCTGTGGACTTCACCCATCGCACTGCCAAACAGACACAGGCATAGTTTCACTTCTATATTTGGAGAGGAGCAGCTCCAGTCAGGCTAATGGGGCCGCACATGGAGGAGGTGGAAAAATTCCACACCTGCCCTAGGCTTGCAGTTTGGGGGGGCAATGCCCTCCTGCTCCTCCAAACTACACCCATGCAAGCAGGTGATGAGATGGCAGCAGCCACTCCTCTGGCAGCAGGAGGAGATTCAGCAGTGGAGGAAGCGGGATGAGGAAAATGAAAAAAAGGAGTTCACCAGGTGGTGGATGCTAGGGGACCAACTCCTGGATCAGCTACACACCGTGCAGGACCATTTCTGGGCTCAGGAAACCTGCATGGATCAGTAGGAAAGGATTGTTCTACAGACCTCAGATGACCAGCAATGGCGAGAGAATTTCAGGCTGAGGAAAGCAACCTTTTTTGAGATCTGCGCTGAACTGACGCTGGAGCTGCAGCAGCAGTGTACCAACATGCAGTACCCCACGTCCATGGAGAAGTGGGTCACCATTGTCATCTGGAAGTTGGCCAGCCCTGCATGCTACTGGTTGTAGCCAACCAATCTGGTGTAGGGACATCAGCTTTGGGCTTATCGTCATGCAGGTGTGTCATGCCATGGAAAAGGTACTGTGGCACTGGGTTAAAAAGCTTAACGGGAGATTATTGATGGTTTTGCAAGCATGGGGTTCCCAAACTGTATTGGGCATGTGCCTATAACTTGCCCCTTCCCCCCACCAAGGTGCAGAATTTATAAACAGAAAGGGGTATTTCTTCATGGTGCTCCAAGGGCTGGTTGACAACTGTGACAAGTTTATGAACATAAATGCAGGGTAGCCTGGAAGGGCCCACAATGCTAGGATTTTTTGGGACTCCGTTCTGGTTACATTCATGGAGAAAGGACTGTTTGCCCCCATGATCACTCCGGACATTAAAGGTGTGGAGACCCAGCTTATCTTCTGCTTACCTGGTTAATGGAGCCATTCACAGGCTGGTTGAGCAGAAGGAAGGACATTTTTAGCTACCGACTCAGCAGTTGCACAATGATAGTGGAGTGTGCATGTGGCTGTTAGAAAGGAGGGTGGTGCTGTTTATGGAATAGGTTGCAAACAGCAGAAAAAAACTCCATTCCAACTATTATAGCTGCATTCTGCACAATATTTGTGAGAGTAAGGGAGAAAGCCCAAATGATGGGTGGGAAACTGAGGGGTGGATGCATGCTCAGAAGTTCGAGCAGCCAGCAACACATCCCACAGAAAATAGAAACAGCCAGGACAATATTGCCGGGGAAGCCTATTGTTCTTATTGGGAGTCTCAGGCCTGAAAATGTGCAGCTGTCCATCCAGTTTTAACCTATGGGAGGGGCGGGGGTGAGGCTGGGATGGAATGTGAACTGGACACTCTGGTTTCTGGGTGGTGGAAGTGGAACACTGTGGTAATGATTATTTTACCATGTGTCTCTGCCTACATATTTTTGTTAAACCCTATGGTTTATTTCACTTTTAAGGGTTTTCTGTGTTTAATGCAGTGATGACCCACTAGGAATGAATTTTTATCATTTTGTTATTAAACAGCAATTATGTAACAAACAAAAAAGAGTTTCGACTGAACCAATAAAAAAACAATTTTTAGTACAAAACAATACATTTTAAAAAGAATATATTAACTAACAATGGTAAAGAAACCTTTAATTAAAACAACAGCGAAGCCACAACTGAAAGTACAGCAGCGCAGAAGAAAAATATGGGGGGGATGGGTTTCGAGTCACAGGTGACTTTACACCTTGACTCTGCCCCTTCTTGTTTGTGGGTACTTCTGGGGTTGAGTGGTGTGGCTTGAAGTTACATGTGGTGTTGGAAGGCTCAAAAGAGCTGGGCTCCCAGGTGCAACTGTTCCCTGTGCCCAGAGGTTGGCTTTGTGAAGGGAGTGGCACTTGGGAGTACTCCTGTGGGGGTACAGCAGGGAGGAGTTGCTCGTGTTTTCAGTAGCCTTTATTGCCCAGGGTCTGAAGAACATGGCTGGGTCCTGGCTGACAGGACGGCAGTGCCTGCTGCCCTACCAACAGCATGCTTTGCGGCAGAGCATTTTGGCTTAATATTGAATCCATGAGTTGCCTCTACATCTTCCTGTCTCTTTCCATGCTCTCTTTGGTCATGGCGATGCTTTCCCTGGCAACTGCCATGCTCTCCTTGGTGATGCCACATTCTCTTGGGAGAGCTCCCTGTCTTTTTCCATCTCAATCTGATAATACTGCCTTCACCTCTCCGCTACTTTGATTTTTTTTGCGGGGGGGACGGGGACTCTCTGATGAGGTCTGCAAACATTGAATCCTGAGTTTTCCATTTTCATCCCCTCAGGCCGGCCAGCCACTCGGCTGTTCATAGATGCCCTGTCCTTGAGGGTCTGGCTGTTGCAGCTGTGGGAGTATGAAAAAACACAGTTATTGTTCATATTTCAGATAGGCTATGATAGCATTTTTATATGCATTTGTGACTCTACCTCCCTGAAATTCTTCCCAGTTTTGGGGGAATCTCAGAGTTGGTAAGTGGTGTGCACATTGGGGGTTTTGTCTGTGCAGTACATGCTGTTTGGTTTTGCCATGGTGCCCTGGAGGCTGGGGAGGAGGACAAGGAGGGGGAATTACGTTCCTGGTTTGGCTTTGCAGTTTTGTCGTGTGTTGGAGGTGCTTATATGGTGTCGAAGGGACTAAGGGGCGCATACTGGGGAGAACTGGGTAGTAACCCCTTCTAGGCTGTCCATACTCTCGATGATATTACACTGAGGTGGGTGACTAGGAAGCAGAACATGGCTTTATTCATAAAGGCAAAGGGCAGACCAGCAAGATATACGGTGACATTATTCACCAAGATGGTCCCCCCAGGAGTGCTGCAGGAATGGAAGGGAGCTGCAAGCTCTGTTGGGGGGCATCACCATGTGGCTATCTGCCATAACGTCCAGACAAAAATGGAGAAATGTCTGCTGTGTCTTAGATTCTGCTTTATCTCCCCTGCATACATGGAGAAAGCGCAGAGCAAAACAGATAGGGTTCGGCAATGATTGTCACTTCTTTTCCTGTCCAAATGCTTGTTACAGGGCAGTAATGGGAAGCAGTACTTTTTGTACCTTTATTGGCCTGCAACTAGGGTGACCAGATGTCCCAATTTTATAGGGACAGTCCCAATTTTTGGGTCTTTTTCTTATATAGGCTCCTATTACCCCACCACTCGCTGTCCCGATTTTTCACATTTGCTGTCTGGTCATCCTACCTGCAATGTCCATATGTACCTCACGTCCACTGAGAATACTAACCCAACATCTTTTCCTGTAACTGCTGTCTCCATAAACTGTTGAATTTTGCACAAATGAATTTTTTCATTATTTGAATCTCCTGCAGCAGGGGGGCAAGGTGGGATGGAGGCTGTGGCTCCACCGTGCTGCCAGCTGCCTTTTTGAGATGGCAATAGAGTGACCAGATCAGGGCCGCCCGGGGGGGCAAGTGGGGCAATTTGCCCCAGGCCCCGGGCCCTGCAGGAGCCCCGCGAGCCCTGGCCCGGCGACAGTCTGGGTCTTCAGTGGCATTTCGGCGGCGGGGCGCCCTTCAGTGCTGCCGAAGACACGGAGCGACTGAAGGGCCCCCCGCCACCAAAATGCCGCCGAAGACCTGGACCGCCGCCGGGTGAGTACAAGTGCTACAGTTCCCCCGCTTTTCCCCAGGCCTCCCGAATACTCTGGGTGGCCCTGAACCAAATAGCAAATGTGAAAAATCGGGACAGGAAGTGGGGGTTAATAGGGGCCTATATAAAGGAAAAAGCCCTAAATATTGGGACTGTCTCTATAAAATCAGGACATCTGGTCACCGTGGATGGCAAACAGGGGCTGCGGAGAGGGAAGGGGTTTGATAGGCAGGAGAGATGAGGGGAGGAGAAAGGTAGATGGGCATTTGCCCTCTGTGGCATGGGCCTGAAAACAGTCCGTGGTCAGGGTTCTAGCATGTGACAGAGCCTATCACCCAGGCAGAGCAGTTGCCAACTTGGAAATATGTATGGGGATGGGAGGCATGAGTAGATAGCATGAGCCCAGGGAGGCGGGGGCTGGAGACTCAGATAGGCTCCTAGCTCTCAGCTGTGGCCATGGGACACCCATAACAGAAGCCAGCACGGTAGTACAGCACAATAATAATTAATTTAAAGATAGGTACTTACCTGCCAAAGTTCCTGCCAGAGAATCTGTCCCTTGGATCCTGGGCTGGGTTTCTGGCTGGGGCTTGAGCTCCGTTGTTGCAGGGCAGGAATTAGGTTGGCTTTCTACCTGGCCAGCGTCAGGGGCCTGAGTCCCAAAGAGATCTTGGCTCTTAGGGGACAGCTTCTTGCTGATTTCCTCATGCTCATCTTCCAATGAGCCTTGGGAGGAGGTGTGGAACAGGCAGCTGGTTCCACAGTCTTCCAGGGCTGGGTGGTTGTGTAGTGGTGCAAAATCCAATCCAGTTCCTCAAAAAATGGACAGGTTACTTGTCCCCTCCTGAATTTTTCCTCTCATCCCTGGTTTAAATATAGGTCCTCCTGAGCTGCTTGCTTTTTATCCAGCATTATTTGGTGTCCTGGCCATGACTCCTCTTGGATGTCTGCTTTCCAATGTCCACAAAGAGATCTTTATTCCCATGGCTGGCCACAAGAGCATCCTGCACCAATGCTTCACCCCAGATGGTGATGCACAGCTTCACATGGCTGCACGAGTCATGTTGTGGGGCTTCTGGAGTACTATCGCAGCAGTGTTGCAGCAGTGCTGATACAATGAAATCCCTGAACAAATGGGCAAAATCTGGTCCCGCACAGCTTTTAAATAGAGGAGGGGATGTCCTGGCAACTTGATACCACTGTGGGGGAGGGCACACAGGTAAACAGACAGGTCAGTAATGACTGCCTGCAAAGCAGTGTGGGATAGCCATTGGAGGCATGCCAAAGTGGTGCACAGCAACATTGTGCACACAAACAATAAATCAAACTAATTTGATTTACAGCAAACTTAGTCCACTTTGCAAAAGGACTCCAGAGTTTGTGATAAATGCAGTTAGTGCGCTGTGATGGATTGCCTTGTGTGTATGCAAGCATTTTGAAACCAAGTTAACTTGATTTAATACAGATTAATGCAGATTGTGTAGACAAGCCCTGACCCTGTTCCAAATTTGACAGCAAGTTACAGAGCCTCGCACAATTTCCTCTCTCTCTAGCTCATGCAAAGAAGACTAACTGAAGGGAGCGTAAATCTTTATTATATGGACTTCAAACTATATAATTCTTTCTATTTCCCACATATAGACGCATTATTAGTTCTCCTTTATCAATTCTTCCTTATGCTAACATAGTGTGACAGTTCTCAGGCTGCTGAGGGGCACCTCCTACTGGATGGGCACTGAAAAGTCCTGCCTAAGGCCTGGTCTACACTAGGAGTTTATGTCGAATTTAGCAGCGTTAATTCGACTTAACCGTGCACCCGTCCACACCAGGAAGCTAATTAGTTCGACCTAGAGGGCTCTTTAGTTCGAATTCTGTACTCCTCCCCGACGAGGGGAGTAGCGCTAAATTCAACATGGCTATGTCGAATTAGGCTATGTGTGGACGGAAATCAACCTTAGTAGCTCTGGGAGCTATCCCACAGTGCACCACTTTGTTAACGCTCTGGACAGCAGTCCGAGCTTGGATGTTCTGACCAGCCACACAGGAAATGCCCAGGGAAAATTTGAATTCCTTTTCCTGTCTGGCCAGTTTGAATCTCATTTCCTGGTTGGACATCGTGGCGAGCTCAGCAGCAATGGCAACGATGCAGAGCTCTCCAGCAGAGGAGTCCATGCAATCTCAGAGTAGAAAGAGGGCCCCAGCATGGACTGACCGGGAAGTCTTGGATCTCTGTGTGGGGCGATGAGTCTGTGCTTTCGGAGCTGCGCTCCAAAAAACGGAATGCAAAGACCTACGATAAGGTCTCCAAAGCCATGAGATACAGAGGATACAGCCGGGATGCAATGCAGTGCCGCGTGAAAATCAAGGACCTGAGACAAGGCTACCAAAAAATCAAAGCGGCAAACGGACGCTCCAGAGCCCAGCCCCAGACATGCCGCTTCTACGAGGCACTGCATGCCATTCTCGGTGGGTCTGCCACAACTGCCCCACCAGTGTCCGTGGACTCCGATGATGGGATAGTGTCGACGGCCAGTTCCTCGGCGATGTTCGCGGACGGGGAAGATGAGGAAGGAGATGAGGAGGAGGAGGCAGTCGACAGCTCTTACAACGCTGATTTCCCCGACAGTCAGGATCGCTTCATCACCCTCACGGAGATCCCCTACCAACCCTCCCCAGCAGTTACCCCGGACCCTGAATCAGGGGAAGGATCAGTCGGTAAGTGCTTTAAACATGTAAACTTTTATTATTAATGTAACAGGAATCTGAACTATGTGAAAAGGAGGTCTATATATATGGGGATAGAACAGAAATCCTCCTGGGAGATCTCCACGAAGCTCTTCTGGAGGTAATCGAAAAGCCTCCGCATGAGGTTCCTGGGGAGAGCTGCCTTATTGGGTGCTCCGTGGTAGCACACTTTTCCGCGCCAGGCTTTCATGAGGTATTCTGGGAGCATTGCCTCCACGAGCATGGCAGCATAGGCCCCTGGTTTGTGCTGGCTTTCACGCAGCATGCGCTCTCTATCTCGCCCTGTGATCCTCCTCAGGGTGATCTCGCTCGGAGACTCCTGCATTTAATTAGAGTAATTTGTGTACTGTTAGTATTGGGAATGCTTGACTGTTCCTTTGCATGACAATAAGCCTCCGTTTAGAGCCACGTGGTGGAGGCTGCAGAGGGGCAGCATAAAGGGATCTTTCCCAGGGAACAGCCGCGAGGAGGTGGAACAGGGGCAGAGTTTATGCTTTCCGGATTGCCTGCAGCAAGAGGACAGTGCCATACATTTAGTTTTAAGCAGCCTAAAGTCTATGGCTTACCATGCCTGCCTGCTGCACGGATTCTGCTGTCCTGCCCCGCTTGTCTGATCTCCAGTGCAAGACCCCAGGCAATGAAAACGAAAGCCGAAAATTAGAACTTGTCCTGAGTCAGTGCTCATGAGATAGGTGCTGTGCATGGTCTTGTTCACAGAGACTGACTAGACTATGTTCATAGTTCGCAAAAATGTATCTTTGTAAGGAATTCACTCCCTTTTTCCCATCACACAGCTGCCACTGTATCCAGACCTGTTCCAGCATCCCCCTCACAGAGGCTGGCGCAGATTAGGAGGCGCAAGACAAGGACAAGGGACGAGATGTTCGCTGAACATATGGGCTGCTCCCGAGCCGAGGCGGCCCAGCAGAGCCAGTGGAGGGAGAACCTCTCTCAGTACCAGCGCTCACACAGCGAACGGGAGGACAGGTGGCGTCAGGAGGACCAGCAGGCGACTCAAACGCTGCTTGGACTAATGAGGGAGCAAACGGACATGCTCCGGTGCCTTGTGGATGTTCTGCAGGACCGCAGGCAGGAGGACAGAGCCCCCCTGCACTGTATCTGCAACCGCCCTCCCCCGCCACAAAGTCCCAAACCCCCCTCACCCAAAGTAACAAGAAGGAGGGGCGACAGGGGCCGTGAAAACTGTCACTGCACCCCTGCAGAGTGCACAAATACAAGAAGGCTCTCATTCCCTAAATGTTGAGAAGTCCTTCCCTTCCAGACTCACCCAAGCCCCAATCCCAGTTTCATCCCCTAACTGTCTAGTTGATTATTAAAAATACTTTGCTGTTAATTACTGTTTCCGTCATGTTTTTGTACAGACTGTGTTTGAAGGGGTGCGGGGGGAAGGGGTTGGTAATTGCATAGGACAGTCATCTTTACCAGGGTACAGACACGGGGGCAGGATCAGCAGCAGGTCACACACACAGTGCAGTCAGTAGGCACCCTGGTCGGTATGGGAGGTGGTTTCCATGTTCTGTGTGGGTGGGGGGGTACGTGACTTTGTAGCGGGGGAGGGCGGTTACAGATCTTATACAGCGGTCCTTGTCCTGGACCACAGAGCCACGCAGCAGGGGAATCTGTTAACCCGTCCTCCCCCGCAACAAGGTCACATAGCCCCCGCACACAGAGTCCCAAAAAGGAGGGATGGCAGGCTCCGTTGAAACAACCAGTCCGGCACTGCGGACCGCTCTAGGAGCAGGAGCCTGTCATTCCTCGAGTTTAGAGGCGGTCTTTACATCACTGCACACCCTACCCAGCACAGTCTGCGTCCCAGTTTCAACCCTTTAACGCAAAGTCAGTAATAAAGAAACCCACTTGCATCTGAAGAAGTGGGTATTCACCCACGAAAGCTCATGCTGCAAAACGTCTGTTAGTCTATAAGGTGCCACAGGATTCTTTGCTGCTTTTACAGATCCAGACTAACACGGCTACCCCTCTGATACAAAGAAACCTTTGTTAAGTAACAATGGAACATGTATTTTATTTTTACACGTGTGTTGGAAGGGGGGAAACGGGGTGAACGGGGTATGTAACTGCAGAGGATAGTCAGCAGTAACTGAGTAAAGAAACAGGGGCAGGTTCAGCTTCTCTGTAAAGAAACTGAATAGTCACAGGTCACGCTGCTCGCTGAGGAACCTAGCTTTCAAAGCCTCCCGGATGCACCGCGCTTCCCGCTGGGCTCTTCTAATCGCACGGGTGTCTGGCTGAGCATAATCAGCAGCCAGGCGATTTGCCTCAACCTCCCATCCCGCCATAAAGGTCTCCCCCTTGCTCTCACAGAGATTGTGGAGCACACAGCAAGCTGCAATAACAATGGGGATATTGGTTTCGCTGAGATCCGAGCGAGTCAGTAAGCTCCTCCATCTCCCCTTGAGACGTCCGAAAGCACACTCCACCACCATTCTGCACTTGCTCAGCTGGTAGTTGAAGAGTTCTTTGTCACTGTCCAGGGCGCCTGTATAGGGCTTCATGAGCCAGGGCATTAGCGGGTAGGCTGGGTCCCTGAGGATCACTGTAGGCATCTCCACATCCCCAACAGTTATTTTGTGGTCCGGGAAGAAACTACCTTCCTGCAGGCATCTAAACAGACCAGAGTTCCTAAAAACACACGCGTCATGAACCTTGCCCGGCCACCCGATGTTGATGTTGGTAAAGCGTCCCCTATGGTCCACCAGTGCTTGCAGCACCATTGAAAAGTAGCCCTTTCTGTTAATATACTGGCTGGCCTGGTGGGCCGGTCCCAGGATAGGGATGTGAGTTCCATCTAAGGCCCACCGCAGTTTGGGAATCCCATCGCGGCGAAGCCATCTATGACGACCTGGACGTTTCCCAGGGTCACTACCTTTGAGAGCAGTAGCTCAACGATTGCGTGGGCTACTTGCATCACAGCAACCCCCACGGTAGATTTGCCCACGCCAAAGTGGTTCGCTACTGACCGGTAGCTGTCTGGCGTTGCAAGTTTCCAGAGGGCTATGGCCACTCGCTTCTGCACAGTCAGGGCTGCTCGCATCCGGGTGTCCTTGCGCTTCAGGGCAGGGGACAGCAAGTCACACAGTTCAAGGAAAGTGCCCTTACGCATGCGAAAGTTTCGCAGCCACTGTGATTCATCCCAGACCTGCAGCATTATGCGGTCCCACCAGTCTGTGCTTGTTTCCCGGGCCCAGAATCGCCGTTCCACAGCATGAACATGACCCATTGCCACCATGATCTCCACGGCGCGGGATCCTGTGCTTTCTGAGAGGTCTGTGCCACTCTGACACTTCATGTCCTCACCGTGTTGCCAGAGCCTCCTCGCCCGATTTCTCAGCAGCTGACTGTGGAAGAGGTGGACGATAAGGTGTGAGGAGTTGACAATGGCCATAAGTGCAGCGATGATCGCAGCGGGCTCCATGCTCGCAGTGCTGTGGCATCCGCGCTGTCACTGACTAGAAAAGTGCGCGAACAGATTTCCCGCCGGCGCTTTCAGGGAGGGAGGGCGGGAGTGACGGTTGAATGACGACAGTTACCCAAAACCACCCTCGACACATTTTTTCCCCCAGCAGGCATTGGGGGCTCGACCCAGAATTCCAATGGCCAGCGGGAACTGCGGGAACTGTGGGATAGCTGCCCACAGTGCACCGCTTCCAATGTCGACGCTTGCCCCGTTAGTGTGGACTCACAAAGTCGAATTAGTGTCCTTAGTGTGGATACACAAATTTGACTTTGTAAGGTCGATTCCACAAATTCAAGTTAAGTTGAATCAAACTACTCTTGTAGTGTAGACATACCCTAAGTTAGAGTCTCTGTGACACAAATTACGTTAGATAGTCTTTTTGGAGGTTGATGGGGTGGGGCTTTTGGCTCCCACTCCCCTAGTCCTTTGGGCCTGTCCTCAGATTGTCTAACCCTGAAAGGGTAGAGGGAAGCAGCATCAACCACCTAAACAGCTTGCCTCAAGGTTTGCCAAACTTGTCCCACCCAGCCACCATAGCAGGGTCATTGTCTAACTGTAAACACAGGGACAAATGGCAAATAGCCTTCCTGAGGGCAGCTCCCTTGAAGGCTTCCAGGAATCTCCTTTGGGAGCTGTAGTAGAGCCACCATCTGCTCTCTCCCAGAGCTGACCACGAACTGCTGGAAACAGCCTGTTTTTAAGTCCTTATTCCACCCTTGACATGATCGACAAGTGTGGATGGATGGGGCCAGCCTTGCCCACAGCAGCTCTTTAAGCCCTTCATCACCAGTGCAGGGCCTATACACACAGCCTTGCTTGAAATTCTCCACCCTTTTTCTGTTCCATTCTGTGAAACTCCTTAAAAGCTTCTTACTTTAACATCTCCTCCTTTCCTGACTCCAATCCCCCAGCATGCCTGGATTCCACTTCCTGTACAACCATTTTTTATCACCAGACGGTAACAAGCATTCCACAGTGAATCTAAACTAGGGGCTAGACTCTCTGTTCCGGCTCAGCTACACTTGGCCCAGAAATGGAAGTAGTGAATGAAGGTGGCATTAAGCTGTCTTTGCACTTCCCCTTTTCCCAGCCCTGCAGGGGCCTGCCTGACTCTGCGCTGTCTGGGGAAGCCTCTGATGCTGGGAGGAGTCACCGGTGACCAGCTCTGCCAGTCCCAATGGGGCACAAGAGCCGCAATGTGATGAAGAATTGGGCCCTGGTGGTACTGATAACGCGTTCCTCAGAGCTTGGTGAATTTGTGTAGACCCATGAGCCAGAAAATCTTAAAAGGATTTTTACAGAACATCCAGAATGCCTTGCCCCAGTTATCCGCTGACTCGTGGAATCATAGGAATTAGAGTTGGAAAAGACCTGCTCCTTCAAGAGCAGGCCTAGTTTTGTTCAAAAATATTTTCATTAATCTAAGTTCTGCCCAGTTTAGAATATTTTCCAGAGGAAGCTCTCTGATGTTTTACTGTGTCACACACGCCCAGACTGGAACATCCACAACTGAGACTGCACTAAACTCCACTCAGTGTTCCGCTCAAGTGCAACCTCCAGCACACCTCTTAAAATGACAGCGCCCCCTTTGGTGTACTTTTATCAATGGACAATGCTCAATTGCACCATCTACTGGTAGAAATGCCAACTAGAGATTTACAACAATAACCAATTATGATACACCGTCTACATTCACTTCTGAGTCTAAAATAAAGGTTTCTTTACAATCTGGAGATCATTTAAGCAATTAGCAACCAATTCCACGATGCTCACATTCTCCAGTAGTTGAAATGAGTACTGTCACCTCATTCAACAATTACCAGCTCAGCTATTACAATAATGATAGCAATCCAGCTTCTCAGTGCACAGCAGTAACATGCATACATGTGTGGGTTGGTGTTTTCTAGTTTTTAAAACACAGTCCTTAGACCTGGGGTTTATCCATTTCTGCCAGGGCTGTAGATAAAACAGACAGAGGGAATACGTGTTCAAAAAGGAAAGACATGCAAAGGAAATAAAGAAAAAAGATTTAAACCCAGAAGGGCTGAAAGATTGTCTGGTTTTGTTTATTTCAGTGGGTTTATTTCTACTTGTGTTTCACATTAGAAATGTGGATCTTGTCTACTCTTTTTTTCCTGGGAAACTCTATGATTTCTGGAGAACTGATAAGATTGTGACGTCAGCGATAACCGTGCCAGTGAAGCCTAGTTATTGAGAGGGGAAGTATTTATGTGGACTACTTAAACTCTGTGTTCCTTGTTTCGGTTCATATTTATTCAATTCAAAAACTTGAGAGAAAAAATATTTTTGTTACAGATTCAACATTCCGGTCCCTTCAGATCAGGGCTGAGAAAGCTCACATCTCTCTGATCTCCAATGAGTCTCCTGGTACAACTAGGAAAGGCCAGACTTAACATGCCTGATATTTCTGCAAAACACAAACATTCTTCCTCCCCACCTTATGAACAACAAAGACAAAGCAACCAGCCTTTCCTGCTTTGTTTACACTTCAAGGAGAAACAAAAGAAAAATGTGATGGGATGTAGAAACCTCACATTGGGTTAATGACAGGCCATGGGTGCAATCAGCCCTGCCCTGTTATGCCTGCAGTAGGTGTCAAGGCTGGAGAGAGGAGCTAAAAGGGCTGAATCTGGCTTAGTTGAGGACTGACTAGGGAAGGAGAGGAGATTTCTGGCTCTTGCTCAGAGAACGAAGGCTGGCTGGAGCCAGGGAGCTGAGTTGGGCTGCTGGTGGACAGAACCTCCCTGAAGGAAGGTACTGTTTCATTAGCACAGAGCGCAGATGAATGCACATTAAGTTGAACGAGTGGAACTGTATTAAACCCTGAGCACTGCCTACTCCCCACATTCCCTGTTTCCACTGGTGTCCTATCAATAACAATCCCTCCAGGTCATATGGGTCCTTGACTCCAATTCCAATTCTCATGTTATAGGTACATCTGTAACTGGGAGCCTCAGGCAGTGGGGAAGGAAAGCAGGAGGAAGTGAATTGGCCCAGGATTCTCTATGCTGGTGGAGAGACCTGTGGGGATCAGGGAGACTCCTGCTGGGCCAGGGACTGCCCTGTGAGGGTAGCAGAGAAAACTCTCCTGCAGCAGAACCAGCTGGGCAGTGGAGAGTGCTAAGAAGCTCTGCAATGAGCCTGGGGGAGAGGCTTAGAGACAGTGATGCTGATACACAATGAGCTGGGCAAGAGACTGTGGGAAAGGCTAAAACCAGTGAAGGTAGGCAGTGGTCCATGAAGGCAGCAAGGGGTCTGCATTTACTGGTCTTGGTTGCCTATTAAAGGGGTCCTAGACTGGAACTCAGAGGAGAGGGAGGGCCTGGGCACCACACTGGCCCAGTGAGGAAGGCGGTTTGGAAATCCTGATCCAAGGAGTAAGGACTGTTGAGACCCCTTGACCCAAGGGGTAGGGACTAGCATGTCTGGAGTGAGGATGAAGATCCAATGTGAAGTTGGCAGGCTATTGTTTGTTGGCTTAAGCCAGAAGGGCCGAATCATAAGAACGGGTGGACAATCAGCAGGCCTACATGGCTGTTTGGAGATGAGTGAGAGGAAGGCTTTGCAATGCCTTGCCAAGCCATAGAGGTGCATTCTGGTAGTGAGTCGCACTCTTACAAAAACAAACCCAACCAAGGCACAAAACTCCTTTTCCCCCTCACAGAATGCCTTTTTGTGACACTGTCACTAAACCTGCTCTGCAATTTATAAACATAGTCAAGTGCTGGGCTGTTTAAGTTTCCTTGACAGTCCTGGGAGGAGGCACACCCCACTCTAGAAGAGAGGAGACTAATGATCTCTTATGGGCTCAGACAGCACTAACCAGACACACCTGTAAGGCTTGCTCTGCCTGGAAGGAGGAAGCTTGAAAGGAAAAGCCAGAAAGGTGTGGTGGTTAGGGGGAAGGCAGCTGGGCCAGCGACAGGAACAAATCAACAAAGTGGAAGACAGTTGCAGACCCTGCTGCCCCTGAGACCGTATGGACCAGGTGACCAAAAAGAAGGGGTGGAGGCAGACCCTAAACTGGATCAAAGACACTAGAACCTGCAGACAAGCTGAACCCCATAAAGGTGACCAAAAACCTGCCTAAGAGACTGGCCACCTTTGTCTCTTACTTTTGTTCTCCCTCTGCCTGGGAGGGAAAAGAACCTTTTTGTTTTGAGAATCCCTGGGGTGCCACAAATGGGAGAAGGACTCTGTAAGTGTAACCCACATACCTAGCAGCCCCACTCATCACCTGGTGGGGAGTCGGGGACTTGTGCCACTTACCACAAGTACACATAGCTCAGGGTATGGGAACTCTCCCATCTTAACACTTTTTAGTTTACTTTATTTATATATATATATAGAGAGAGAGAGAGAGAGAGAGAGAGAGAGAGAGAGATGCCAGTCTCTGACAATATCCTGCAAAATACTCTAGGGCAGTGGTTCTCAAACTTTTTTACTGGTGACCCCTTTCACATAGCAAGCCTCTGAGTGCAACCTCTCCCCCCCCTTATAAATTAAAAACACTTTTAAAATATATTTAACACCATTATAAATGCTGGAGGCAAAGTGGGGTTTGGGGTGGAGGCTGACAGCTCACGACCCTCCCCATGTAATAAACTCGTGACCCTGTGAGGGGTCCTGACCCCCAGTTTGAGAACCCCTGCTCTAGGGAGCATCCCATGCAATGTTACTAATGACGAGCTATTTCCCCATCATGTGAATTGCCGTTATGATCAGCTTACCATAACACCAGTCTGCCACATAGTCTTTGACCCAGAGTGAACTTTATTTTATCTCAATAAACAATTTAATATTGACTTAATCGTACAACTACAGAGCTGGGCTCTCTGATGGATAATACTGAGACAAATTATAAAATAGTTAAGAAGTGCATCTAACCATTCTTTTCCATCTATTTGTAGTGGCTCCTAGGTAGTGACACCAGATGAAAGGGAGTCACTTCCCATAGAACAGAAGCTGTCCATGGCAGAGTCTCTGGGGATACTGGGGTGGAGCTAGAAGGAGCACGCTGGCAGCAATGAAGGCTGTCACAGGCGTTGTGTTAAACTAGGTTAGGCCTTCTCCATGCTGGGGATTGCAGCCATCAGTGGTTAGCCACAGTGTAGCTGCATTAGTGCACATAGGCTCCAACTCTGTGGGTGCTCCAGGGGTGGAGCACCATCTGGGGGGAAATGGTGGGTGCTGAGCACCCACCAGCAGCCCCCTTATAAGCTCCCCCCAGCATCTCCCACCTGACGATGGGCCCTGCTGATCAGCGCCTCCCCCTTCCTCCCCGTGCCTCCCTCCAGCTGCAAACAGCTGTTTCGCAGTGTGCAGGAGGCTGGGGGGGGAGCAAGGATGCGGTGCACTCGGGAAGGGGCAGAACTGGGCAGCAGGAGGAGGGGCGGGGTCGAGTGGGGGCAGAAAGAGGTGGGGCATAGGTGGGGCCTTGCGGGAATGGGTGGAGTGGGGGCCGGGCCTAGGTCAGAGCTGGGGGTTGAGCACCCTCCCGGCACTTTGAAAAGTCAGTGCCTGTGTTGGTGCAAACCCCTAGTGCAAAGAGGCAAAGCAGGGTTTTGTTCCAGAGCAGCTCACTCCTGTCTGAAACCACTGAAGATCACAGCTCATTATGGCTTTGTCTGTTTACAGTAGGCACTTGTATTGGTGCAGCTACACCAATCCATACTAGGAGTAAATCCCTAGTGTAGACAAGGCCTTGGTCTCTGCACAGAAGCTGTGTGCCCATTTGGGAGGCTTCTACCTCCTCCTCTTCACTTCCCTGTGAATCTCCCCAGTGTCCAGCTTCTTGGGGAGTGGATTTGCCCCCATGTTTGATTTAATGCACTAGGTCTTGCATCTGCTCTCTTGTGTCTCAGCTGATCCCTGTGCTGACATTTCTCATGTCTACTGAAATGTGTGATTGTGGTAACATGTTTCAGTGGAGTGTTTATAAAGAATTGCTAATAGCACAGATCTCTTGACTCATCAGATTTCCAGACATCTGCAGCAGGGCCAAATGCAGATGGAGCAATCTCATGCAATAGTTAAGCCCTCATATACAGCACATAGCTCAATATCCAGCAGTCAGAAGGACTCCGCACGGTGATAAGTATGCCTGGACTCACCAGATGGGGCACCTGCCAAGGCAGGTTCTTTCTCTCTTTTGTGTAAATAGCACTCGGGTTGACAGCCCGGGTGACTGACCTCTGTGCACGGGCAGCGCAGGTAGCAGCAACAGAAGCTTCCCACCTACCTAATGCCCCGAGCCCTGACATAGGAGGGAGAAAATAGCTCACATGCCATTGCCTACAACTCAGCCTTTCTGCTTAGATTGCCTGTTAGTGCCAGTCATGGTAGTGGTTTTGTGCTGTGGTTATTTGTCCACAGGAAACTGGAAAGAGACCAGCTCATTTCACACAAGCCACCACAGGGCTGTTCAGATGGGAACAACTATCAGTTGTTATTACTGCCTGGTCTAGGTTCAAAAAAAGGATCTAGAGGTGACAAGCTCTGTATCTTGTTTCCTGCCCCCTGAGCCAGCCATCTCCCCAAGCAGCCTCATTTGAAGGCAGGTTTCAGAGTAGCAGCCGTGTTAGTCTGTATCAGCAAAAAGAACGAGGAGTCCTTGTGGCACCTTAGAGACTAACAAATTTATTTGACCCTAAGCTTTTGTGGGCTAAAGCCCACTTCATTGGATGCATGGAGTGGAAAATACAGTAGGAAGATGTGTGTGTGTGCGTGTGTGCATGTGTATACACACACAGAGAGAACATGAAAAAATGGGTGTTGCAATAGAATTAATTTGCAAACTGGACACCATTAAATTAGGCTTGAATACAGGTTGGGAGTGGATGAGTCATTACACAAACTAAAAACTATTTCCCCATATTAATTTTCCCCCTACTGTTACCCACACCTTCTTGTCAACTGTTTGAAATGGGCCGTACTGATTATCACTACAAAAGTTTTTTTTCTCCTGCTGAGAATAGCCTACCTTAATCAATTAATCTCATTAGAGTTGGTATGGCAACACCCATTTTTTCATGTTCCCTCTGTGTGTGTGTGTGTATCTCTTCCTACTGTATTTTTCACTGCATGCATCTGATGAAGTGGGCTGTAGCCCACAAAAGCTTATGCTCAAATAAATTTGTTAGTCTCTAAGGTGCCACAAGTACTCCTGTTCTTTTCATTTGAAGGCCTAACAAATGCCACAATTTCCCTTCACCCTTGGAATCTGGAATTCTTCCCTCATGGCATTGCAGCAAATCTAAGGGAGCAGATTCTGATCTAAGTTACACTGCCATAAATATGGAATGAAGATACTCCATTAACTTCTGTGGTGTAATTCTGGATTTACTCTGGATTGATTCAGTTTGCACGCAGATATCTCACACCGGGCTGTGCCCATCAGGAGGGATTTGGGTGAGCTGAGGGAGCTGGCTTGGGGAATAGGTATAGAAAATGCCTTTCAAGCACAGCGGCTGGCCTAGAAGAAAGCATGGAGATGCTTGTGAAAGAAGGAGATGAAAGGGATATTGAGGCTGGGAATTATTGCTGAATTGATTTGTTCTTTAATATTTAATTAATTCTTGGGGGAGGGCAGGAAGGTTGGATGGATGTTCAGCTTGAAATGCTGCAGAAATCTGTTGCCCAGCTGGCCTGAAGACTATGTTCACCTGGTAAAGACCTCATGAAAGTGCAGATTATTTGCAAAGCAGCAGAATAGAAATCATGAATCAAAGGGCTTATTTAAAAATCCTGTCACTGGTGAAAACACCCCTCTCCCCCCATTTCCCAGTGATCATTATGATTTCAGACACACTGAGCGGGATTTTCTTCTCACTTACACTGGTCTTTGCAGTTATCCTAGCATGAGGCAAGAATCAGGCTCATTCTTTTCAAGTGAGATATTATTTCTAGATAGTCTAAACAGAAATTGGTGCTATTATCACACACAAATGCAGATCTAAGGCTCTGTTCCCCCCTAAAGACCCAGTACAGCAAATTCTTAGGATTGTGGAAAAAGCAGCAAAGAATCCTCTTGCATCCAAAGAAGTGGGTATTCACCCACGAAAGCTCATGCTGCAAAACGTCTGTTAGTCTATAAGGTGCCACAGGATTCTTTGCTGCTTTTACAGATCCAGACTAACACGGCTATCCCTCTGATACTTAGGATTGTGGGTAACTTGACTCACTAGAGGGAGCGCCCCAGCGAGAGCGCTGCAGGTTTGTGCCTAGAGAAGCACAATCCCTCCCTGCACAACCTCCCCCAGCAGTGCTCAGTGGGGTGTAAATACTATGACATCCCAAAGGAGGGTGGAACCTTCTGGCCCCACTGCCCTGGCCAGCTCTGTGGACCAGTCAATATGGAGGGGAAGTGGCCATGTCCCTGCCTCCACTTCAAGCCAACTAGGATGGTTTGCATCCCAGGGGCACAGAGTGGGAACGCTCCTTGTGTTCCCTCCACCTGTGCTCCAGCAAGGGATAGTCTGGCCCACAGGAAGGTAACATCTAGTGTGTGAAGGCTGTAGCTGTGAAGCACTGCTTGCCTACACCTGAGGGACCCCACCACCACTAGTACCTTTATGGGTAGCTATCTAGATTGACAGATAGGTGTCTCAGAAGACACACAAAGCACTAGTACTGCAATGGTTGGAGGGACTGCAGGCATAGACATGCTGGACTGGTTTACACAATGCAAGCTGCTCAGTGTGGATACAGTGAACCAGGAACAAACACTTGTAATAGTAATAATATTTTGTTGGACCATTTAACCTTGAAACAAGACAGCTCTTCAGTCCACTGTGGGCGTACTGTGTCTTGAGAGGACACAATACAAAAAACACTATTCACTGATGACATCAGATGGGGTGCCAGTTAACAGATGATATCACAGAGAAGTCAATTCAACTCTGCCCATAAGAGCCAGCTCCCCCTGCCCCCCCTCCACAAAACCTGGCATTACCTACTGCAACTAGATTGCAAATAGATTGAACTCTTTTGTAGCAAAACTCTGTTCATAAAGGATTTCAATGAAGGTTCCAAATGGTTTCAATGCATTGCAATCTGCAAGCTTCAGTTCCAGGAATACTGAACCTCTACATGAGTGAAGTCACTCTGGGACAGAAGTAACTTTGCTACGTGTGTGTGGATCCCACTGAAGTCATTAGATGGGATTGAAATATGTGTTCTCATCCTCATATGACAAGGCTGCAGTATCCATGTTTTATCCAGGTTCAAATGCTATCGGTAACACTTCAATCTGGATCCCCCTTTTGTAACAGGTCTTATGGGTCTACATTTTGTCACAACCCATATTTGAAGAGAATTAGATGACATGGTGGTAAAAATGCCTGTGCCTTATCTGTGCTAAAGCTTCCTCAATTTGTACCACTGCTGGAATGTGAATTACTATGATTTTTTTTCCTAGTGTAGACAAGGTCATGGAGATAGAGCTTCCAGTTATTTTCCTGAGTAGCTCACCAGCACTGACATACTCTAACCACCAGAGGGAGGTAAAGGAATAGGCAATCTCTGACTGTAATACAACTCCTTAAAGGCCATTGACTAATCTGCATCTCAATTTACTCTACAGTTTAGAGGGTGCAGGGGAGCCCCTCCAGGGCTGTCCTTAGGGAAAATGGTGCCCTGAGCAAACTTGTATTTTGGTGTCCCAGGCTCCCCATCAACCCTGGCCCCCACGTGCTCCCCAGGTTTCCCACCCAGTCAGGGCCCCACTACCTCCCCCCAGTGCTTAATTTGTATTGAAAGAGGTGCCCCAGCACCTCGTAAGCACAACGTAAGCACAACGTAAGCACTGGCTGGGTGGCCGGAGAGAGGTGGGTGCTGGCTGCATGCCTACCTCTGAAGGCAGTGCCGCCGCCAGCAGCAGCGGAGAACTAAGGCTGGCACGGTATACGGTGTATTACCACCCTTACCTTGTGCTGCACTGTGTCCCCTTCACCCCAACCCTTGGACCTCCCTCCTATGCCCCTAACCCCTGCACTCCCCATCAGCGCCTACATGGGAAAACTGACCTGGATGCATGGAGCAGCTGACACTGCTGCTCGCTCCCCCCACCTAGTCTACATAAGCGGAAGGCAGGAGCGCAGCATCTCCTGATGCTCTCTTCACAGCACAGGCCAGGTTGGGAAAGTGACTTGGATGCACGGAGCACTGGGTGTTGCCCCTCGCTCCCCACCTCACAAACACAACCCCCTAGGCGGGAGCACAGAGGAACATTGGAGGGCGAGAACTATCTGTGCATCACAGCTTCCTCCCCATTCCTCTGCTGGAAGGAAGCAGGGAGAAAGCTGGGTGCCCCTCCACACATTACCTCTGTGAGTTTGCTGCGTCCCCTGTCAGCCAGTAGTGTGCATCTCTGTGCTGCTGCACAGTGCCCTAAAGCCAACCCTGAGCTTCTCCCGAGTGTAATGATATCACCTTTATAGACGACATCCGATATCATTACACTCGGGAGAGGCTCAGGGTCCACTTTAGGGCAGACTACAAAACACTTGTTGCAGACCAGTTCCCTGTAACAACACCTAGGTCTGGGCTCTAGTCCTATCTCTCAGAGACCATTCTTTACGCCCAGTGGCTACAGAGTTTAGTTTGGTTTTTCAAGGGGCTATCTTCCTGCAGAAGGGAAGAGATGATTAATATGCCTTCTGTCATGCAAGAAGCGCACACCGCACGGCTGTGTGACCTCTTTGTAACACTCCCCCAAACCAGTAGTTCCATTAGGAAAGAGAGATGGGCTTGAGCAGTTGGACTTTATCTTTTTTGACAAAGTCTAAACCTGAAACTGTGATAATATGTGGGCTGTTTCTTTAACTCTGTACTGGGAAGCCAGGCTGGATGGAGGCTGGAGAAGATTCTAGGCAGAGGCTCAGCAGTGAGCCAAGAGAGACAGGATGATAGGGGTGTGCCAGCACTACTAGAGTTACGATTGCATCACAACATCCATTTCAAGGTGGAACTTGACGGACTTCTAAGTCCTCTGAAAATGACGTGCTTAGTCCTGTTTCTTTACAATTTGGTGTCTCAGGCAGAAGTTAGTGACCCAAATTTGGGTTATTGGAGCCAGGGGTTCCGGAGCTATGATCTATGAAAAAAATAACCATTTTTTAAAAAGTTTCCAAATGCTTTTTGTGGCAGGGGTGTGTTGGTTTTGTTTTGTATTTTTGCCCAGAGCTAGAGATCAGACTGTTGATGTGATGTGAATCAAAATGGTCTCACTCACAGAAAAACAACTACAGGGTTTCTATTCCCACCATTTTATATGTTTTAAAGCTCAGCTTGTGTAAGTGTTCTAGAATCCAAACGGTTACCCTGATTGCTTGACATTTAGTGTGCCTCATGGGAGTGCAAAGAGGCATTAATGATCCAAATTTGGGATTCTTTGACTGAGATGTTCCTGAATTACACTACCCCTCCCCCTCCAAAAAAAACCAACACCCCAGTTTCCTTTAATTGCCTTGTACTGTAAAACTGAGAGGTACTAATGACTGGATGAATCACAGACCTCTTGATGGCCCTGTGCTCACCCTTCAATTCAATTAACAGAACTAAGGATAAATTAATCACAAGCCCTCACCTAAGACAAAAGGAGTTTAGGACTGAGCGGCTGGAGGTTTGTGAATCATGGGTGGCAGTTTCATTTGGGGGGGGACTTTAATCAAAGTATTTTTGGGGAAAAATAGAGATGTGAACACTTCCTGGGAGGGGAGGGATGTTAGGGGATGGTTTGCGGAGCGGGGGAGACTACAGTGAGGGAGATAATTGGGGATGGCTGGCAGGGGAGGCAGAGGAAGTTGGTGGCTCAGGTGAGGGACACATGGCACCCCCAGGTCTGCCACTGTACCTCAAACACCCTGTACCTCAAACTTCCTGCATCCCCCAGCTCTGCAAGTGCACCCCAAGCACCCTGGACCCTAATCTTTCTGCACCCCTGTGACACAGAAACCTCTAGGTGCCAACTGGCAGAGGGCCCCGGAGGTGCATGGGGGTCAGGGATCCTTTGTGTCAGATGTATGCGTACTAAGTGTATCAAAGGGTGGTGTTTGAGATCTCTACCAAGAACCAACAGCCTACTGGTTGTTATAATCACTGTGAAGCACATGCACAGATGATATTTAAGAAATTATGCCTTGGTACTTAAAATTACGTTGTTAAGGTAGGTCACCAGAAAGTGATAAACATGCTTCTGTCAGATAGGAGGGAAGAGACACTTATTTCTCTCTGGCTGGTCATATGTGTATTGTCTGCTTCACGACAGAGGTCTGTCTGCAGACTGCAAAATCCACAAGAAAGAGGCACGTAGGAAAAAAATAACCAGCCGGGGGGCATCCTGTTTCTGAGTAAATACAATGGTTCTGGGAGAGTATAACTGGGGCATAAGGAGACCCCGTGGATCTTTTCCACTGAGGGAGCAAGCTAACAGTGTGGCTTGTCTAGTGAATGGAAGGTCACAACTATGCCTGGCTGTAATACATTGGAAGGATTTTGAGTGAGCTTTACCCTATAAGACCTGGCAGTAACTAATTAAGTCCATCTAGGTTCTAAAATGCGCAGTATGTTTTTATTTTATATGTAACCGTTTGTTTCCAATATTTCCACTTGCTTTCCTTTGAATCTCAGCTCTTTGTGCTCAATCAACTTTTGCTTGATTTTGCTATAAATGTATCCAAGTGCTGTGTGTACAGCATCATGGTGCTCTGAGGTGGAACCAGTAAGCTGGGTATACTGTTCCTTCAGACACAGCGAATCTGTGAATTCTGAGTGCCCAGTGGACCAGGGGCTGGACACTCCAGGAAGATGCTCAGAGGTCTCAGGGCTTGGAGCTTGTCTATCGCTAACCTGAAGAGGGAACCTATGTAGGCTAAGGGGAGAGTGCTTGTGTTGCCTGTAGTCAGTGAAGTCAGGGAGCTGCCGCCCAACAGGAACAGACAAGTCTTCCTCACGGTTGGGCAGGTGGTAGTGAGGTGCCTCACAACAGTTCCTCTGGGAAGTGTCACAACTCCTTAGCATGCCCCAGCTCTGCCCTTGCACCCCAACCCCCTGCACTCCACAGGTCTGCCAGTGGCCCAACCTCCTGCACCCCCCAGCTCTGCCAGTGCACCCCAAATACCCTGCAACCCAAATGTCCTGCACCCCCAGCTCTGCCAGTGCACCCCAAATACCCTGCAACCCAAACTTCCGGCACCCCCAACTCTGCCAGTGCATCCCAACCTTCTTGCCCCCCAGCTCCGCCAGTTCACCCCAAGCTCCCTGCACCCCAGCACTATTCCACTGTAACATAGTTGTCCTTTGCTCCAGGCACTGCATGTGAGTTGGGTTATAGGAGGGGAGAAGTTACAACAATAGAAACATTTGTATACTAGGAAGTGAGAACTTCAGGGAGATCCATTCCCTGCTTCCAATGGGGAGGCCTGGGTACAGTCATGGGGAGGGACCAAGTTGGAGGGGGGAACATTTTGAATGGGTCAGGAGCATGGCTTGGGAGGTGCTGAAGCAGGGCTGGGGAGGCACAGCTAGTGTAGGCAGGCATGGAAGGGGCATCTGGCTCAGTATGCTAATTCTAGGACATGATATGTACAACTGCCTAAATGACTATTAACTTCTACCAACAATGTTCTTTTTCCATTAAAAAAAAATAGTAAAGTCAATGACAAAAAAATACGTTAGGGCAGAGTTAAGGTTGCTTTGTGGCATGTCACTGCCTTGTGGAATGCTGAGTTGAGCAAAACTCAAACGTCTGAAAACCAGGAAATGCCACAGTAAGGTTGCCCATGCAACCATAACTCTTCCATCTTTCAGCCATGCAACATGCCCCATTAACACACATATCATAAGTCTAGGTGTTTATGTGGGTACATGACCCTCGTGGAGAGTCTGAGTAGAGAGGCAAAGGAACTAATAGGCACGGTCAGTGAATTCCCTTCTCACCCCTAGATGTGGTCCCTTCAAATTAAATGAGGGACACACTGGTGGGACAAGGTGGGGAAACTTGCTGTGCTGAATGGGGGACAAATAGAAGATTAGTGGCTGGGATTCTGCAGGAGGTATGGTACAGAACTTGCAGCTCAAAAGGAAGGGATGCAAAGGTGGCATTAAGTGACCTTTGCATCCTTGGAATTCTGGGATGCTCCAGGATTTAACAATCCCAGGCATAATTTAGGCAGAGTACTCTAAAGGTACATCAACACTGCACACCCCTAGTGGCAGCATGTAGGGTATGCGAAATTACCATAATGAAAAGCAGGCTGTGTCCACACTGCAGTGTGTAGCTACACATGGCAGTGAAAGGCTCTGACAGGGCCGGGAAGCAGCGGGGAAAGGTTCCAGCAGCAGGGAGATGACAGAGTCTTTCCCCACTGCCTCCCTTAGCCAGAGACTTCTCTCACTGCTGGTGGTCTTGCACTGCCATGGGGAAAGACTGAGGCAGCAGTAAGGCAGCAGAACACTATACACTGCAAAGAACAACCGCGTGGACAGGGGAGGCTGCTTGGGTGTGTACAGAGCTGTGTAGGGTACATACCCTAAGGGTTCAGGCATGCCCTTACTCAACTAAGCTGTGCCTCACCATCTACACTGGTATTTATACCTGTGCTAGGGACCCGTGTGCACTATGGGGGATGTCACCATAAGGAGTGTACAATGTAGATGTACCCTAAGTTACAGCAACCCTACATGGGCTGCCCTTAGGTTGCTCTGCAATCTGGAGTTGCCCCAGAATTTCTGTAATGATCTGCACTATGGCAAGCTCCCATCTGCCCCCTACTGGCAAGGCTGGGGTGTGCAAGGGAACCTGCGTAGGGTAGTACATATCTGTTCTATGCAGTACCCATACTGGAGCTGGCTACAGGTACATCTCCATTTAGGGTTGTATAGCAGGGTGGTCACCCCGCTCCTGACCTGACAGGTAAAAGCAGCCCTGGAGAGGGCTGTAGTGGGGGGGGGGGAAATGCTAGGCTGATTGGGGGAAGCAGCCACAAGTGGGGCCATGCCCCAATCAGGCCACAGCTGGCCCTAAAAGGGGGCTGAGGGCCAGAGACTGACACATACACTCTCTCTAGCTTTCAAGAGAGAGAAGGACCTGGCTGCCTGGGAAGCTGAGGAGGGTACCTAGGATGGAGCAGTGCTGGAGAAGGGCAGAGGGAGCTGGGGAGCTCCAGCCTAGAGCAAAGCCCCAGGCTTCAGGCCGAGTAAAAGGCCCACAAAAGGGTACTAGGGGTGCAGAGGGGCAGCCCAGGAATAGGCAGGGGCAGCTGGTCCAACCCCCCATGCCGATGATGAGTGGTTTACAGACTGCCATCTGCCCTAGTGAGCGGGGGCTAAATGGAGATGGCAGTAGCCACTGAGGCAAGGTGAGGATATGGGGTGGGGGTTCCCCTGGGACGGGAGACCCAGACAGAGGGGGTAGTGCAGTGGGCAGAATCCCTGGGCAAAGGGCACTGGGGTCCGGGAGGGACACGGGGTCAGTGGCCGGCAAGATATCAGCCGGCAGAGGGCGCTCTGGAGCTGGAAAAGAGCTAATTCCCTAGACAACCAGCAGGAGGCGCTGCACCGGTGAGTCGTTGCCCTGCCACAGGTTGCCAACTTTCCAATTGCAGAAAACTTAACAGCCTTGCCCCGCCCTTACCCCGCTAGGGTGGGGAGAGTTCCGGCTGGGGATGTGGGCTTTGGGGTGGGGCTGGGGAGGAGGAGTTTGGGGTGCAGGAGGGGGCTCAGAGCTGGGGCAGGGGTTGGGGTGCAAGGGGGTGAGGGCTCTGGCTAGGGATGCAGGCTCTGGGGTGGGGCTGGGGAGAAGGGTTTGGGGTGCAGGAGGAGGCTCAGAGCTGGGGCAGGGGTTGGGGTGCAGGAGGGAGTTCGGGGTGCTGACTCCGGATGGTGCTGACCTCAGGCAGCCCCGGCATTTCCCAGGGATGGAGAAAGTCCACGTGACTCCCAGGAAGTAGTTGTCATGTCCCTCCAGCTCCTAGACAGCGGGGCAACCAGGGAGCTCCATGCGCTGCCCCTGCCCATAGGCATTGCCCTTGCCACGGTTCCTGGCCAATGGGAGCTGTTGAGCCAGGGTTTGGGGTGGTGCTTGCAGGCTGGGGCAGCACGCAGAGCCCCCCGTGGCCGCCATTCCGCCTAGGAGCTGAAGACACATGCCAGCCACTTCCTGGGCACCACACAGAACCAGGCATGGAGCCTGCCGCCCTGCTAGCACTGCAGTCAGCCAGATTTTTAGCGGCCCAGTCAGCTGTGCTGACTAGGGCTGCCAGGGTCCCTTTTTGACCGAGCATTCCGGTCAAAAACTGAATGTCTGGCAACCCTATCTCCACTGCAGCTGGGGGCGTGAATAGCAGCATACGTAGAGGTACCCATACTAGTTGTACTCTTGCTAGGTTCACTAAAAATGGAAGCGTGGGCACCACAATACAGGATTCTGTGCTGGATGCACAAGTGAATGTGTGCCCAAAGTGGTCACCTGAGCTTGTGCAGCCCAAGCTACAGTGACTGACTTCTAACTAGTAAGAGTACAATACGGGTACTGTACATGAGCTGCCATTCACATCCCTGGCTGCAATGTGGACATTCCCTAAGGGGTGTATAGGCTCTATATGGGAGGGAGAAGCCTTCACCCACTCTCTTAGGCTGTTAGTCTAGCTACAACTTCCACCAGCACTAAACTCACTTTAAAATGGCAGGAGAGTCTCTGCCCACAGGCCCTTGGTGATGCATGTCTGACTCTTGTTTGCTAAATAGTAATGACACCCTTTCCCTTTCAGCAGAAAACTGACACCTTGTGACACTCCAGCTACTGCTACTAGAGCAGGGGTAGGCAACCTAGGGCACGTGCACGCAAGCTGATTTTCAGTGGCACTCACACTGCCCGGGTCCTGGCTACCGGTCCGGGAGGCTCTGCATTTTAATTTAATTTTAAATTAAGATTCTTAAACATTTTAAAACCCTTATTTACTTTACATACAACAATAGTTTAGTTATATATTATAGACTTATAGAAAGAGACCTTCTACAAATGTTAAAATGTATTACTGGCACGCGAAACCTTAAATTAGAGTGACTAAATGAAGACTTGGGACACCACTTCTGAAAGGTTGCTGACCCCTGTACTAGACAATTGATCAAACCACCCAACAAGCATTTGCTTGTTCCCTTTGTGGGTAGCCTCAGTGACTGAATGGTGCCAGAGACTAGTTTACCTTTTCCTCTCTAGATTGGAGGCTTCCAGGCCAGGTCTGAGATAATAGCGCCTTATCTACACTAAAACACTGAACCATTTGTAACTGATCCAATTGTTCTCAAACATTTTGAGCACTAATGGTTCAATCCATCCACAGTAGCCATACTGAAGTGCTTTAAGAATTGATGATCCACAACCACACTGGTATTGCCCTAAACTCTTTCTCTGGGTTTCTAACCCACAGACCCCTGGCTCCACTCCAAACAACAGTGAATTCTGGAAGATTTTGCAAGGCCACCATTGCTCTGTGAGACAGGAGTAGGAAGAACTACTTGAATCGTTTCCACTAGTCTGCGTCTACACTGATTTTTAAATGATTCAGGCTGAACTGGTTCAGACTACTTAGCCCAGAAAAATCATAGACTGTGGTGCCTGGTTGGTAACATGCTTGTAAACAAATTGGAGAACTTTGCAAAGGGTGCAAGTGGATTACAAAGGTGCTAGGAAGTTAGAATGGTTCTTAGCACAGTCAATTTCTTCAGTGTAGATAGGCTATTGATGGGGCACAGGGGAAGCTTTGATAGCTGCTGTCCAGTGTGCCATCTCTCTCCATCTGATTATACTAGAGCTGTTTCAGTAAAATGTTTCTACACTGGAAAATGCTGATTTGCTGAACCCAAGACTCTTTGCAAGAAAAGGTCAGTTTTAACAAAGGTCCCATTCTGAAAAAAAAATTGAAAAAAGTTTCGAAATTGTCAATGTCCCATTTTGACAATTTCAAAATGAAAAGGTTCATTTTTTTCAGGTCTAACTCACTTTTTGTTTCAGAACTTAGGTTCATTAATAGGGGGGAAACATTAAAAGGCCAGAATCTAAACAAAATGTTTCAGCTGACCTGATCTGAAATTTGAGATTGTACTACTTTTCATCTTGGTTCAGGATTGGGGGGAGAATCTGTCAAAGTCACATGCAACAGAAAAACATTTCTTACCCAGTTCTAGATAATACTAATATTTAGCTCTTCAACATGCTTTACAAAAATGAAAGAATAAATCTCGCAACACCCCTATAAAGCAGGCAAGGCCATTGGTCCTAATGTGCTGCACTGAAAACAAGTATGTGGCACTGACCCTGGAATTATGCAGCATTGGTCCTACAAACTCTCTCCCCCTCACTACTTCCATTCCAATCAGTACAGCATCCCTCATGTTACTTATTTTTATAATAAATTCCCATTATTTTACTCCTCCCCATTTTCAGCTTTCAGGATGCTGCAGAGACTTTTGTTGACAACCACAGGAGGTGGAATATCCTTGTCCAAGGAGACTGACATAGAAGAGCTCATGCAACAAATAACTGAGGTGAGTGAGGAGGAGGGGGTTGTGGATAGGATTGGACAGCCAACAGTGCCCAACCTCCAACCAATCAGAGACAGGCAGCTAGACAATCATCTGGGAGGTGAGTTGTGAGTGAGAAGTGAGTAATTGCTCACCTGATCCCTCGTGTCTGTGTGGCTGTTGTCAATGTGACATTTATTAGATTATGGGGCCTTTGCATCAATCAGTGTTAGCAGACTAGAGAGTGACATCATCATGTGTTTAGCAGGACATGGGGGCGGGGAGGAGTGGCTGGTTTTTTGGATAGTTGCCTATGGTTGCCACTGTGTTAACTTATTGACATTGGCAGATGCAGAACAGTCAGGCTGTTTCTCCGCTCCTACAGAAGGCAGGACATCCTGCTAGCCTACGGGTAACAGTAGAAAATGATTTGGATTTAGGGGAATGAGTTTTCTGAGCAGACATAAGAGGAAGAGGGGCAGGCAGGAGGGTGTTGATGAAAAGGCATCTCCTGTTTCCTTTTGTGGGAGTATCATGACTGAGTTTGGTTTAGGTTTTGCCCACCGACTACATGGTTCGTGAGGACTTATTTCCAGAATATGACGTAATCAGATGTGACAGAGACATAATAAAAGGAGGAGGTGTCTGTATATTTATAAAGAAAGGTCTTTGTTACATTGAAATAGTCGTAGAGAACTTACATTTTGAGTACAACTGTTGAGATTCCTTTGCAGAATAATAATACCTTGACCATGAAGCTATAATATTTACAGCCCATGTAAAAACACTAGACAAGCTACAACTGGAAATGTTAGTTAAGGGTTTCAAAGACCCATGTATTATTTGTTGAAACCTTAATAGCTATAATTGTAACCCTTCCGCCAGGTGGAGCCGGCCGCAGCCAGGGCCGGGTTCAATATCTAGGGCTTCCTTTTCAACAATACAACACTGAACTGGCTCGAGCCCCCACTCAGTAACCTGGGAAAATTACACACCACCCCTGGGTGCCTCTGAGAGTACAGCACAGAGTCTGAGTGTAGAAAATAAACTTTTAATGAAAGGAGAAAAGGCAGCTGACATTAATTAGGGAAAATGCCACAAGCAGGATTCATAAACATAAAACTGTGAGCAGGACAGCCACCCCAGAGTGCATGGGGCAGAGTTTTCTGCCTCATGATCTTGAGCTCTACAACCAAAAATTCCTTTTCTGTGCCCTCCTCTGCTCCCTCACCATACCCCTCTCACAATGATTGTCCTTGGTCAGTGAGGACCCAGGTTCAGAGGTGCATCTGTGTGAGTTCTCCTCCCACCCGGGGAAGAAGGCTCCTGGCTTGCTCCAGCATCTGAGCACTTGCTCTCACTGGCCATCCCGCTAGCCACTGTTCCTCACTGCCCCCCCAGCTCGCTGCCTCCTGCTGGCTGACTGCTCACCACTTTCGCTGGCTGCTTCCGGCAGTCACCTTCTGGAAAGTAATGGAGAATTGTCCAGTTTTCCTGGCAGCATGCTCTAACTCTATGTTCCTTCTGTTTTACAGCACTCCTTTGGTTCTAGAAATCTGCTTACTCTCTCCTAAATCATAGTAATGCACCTGTGTGTCTTTCCACCTTTCATCAATATCTTCCTCTGGTAATCTCACCTTTTGCAGACTCACCTTTATTGGGTGTGGTGGGCTATGCAGAACTGTGCATGTATATAAATCTATGTAAATACATACATAAATACCTGAACAAGCAGAGGGCAAGATGTAAGTAATCAGCTGTGTGTGCATGTGTGTATATTTATAACATAGAAATCTAAGAAAAAAAACCAAGATATCTGAATCTTTCTATGTTTATATTGCTGAGTGAATTATCAATACAGCACATACTCCTACAAACAAGAAAAACAAATCTGAAAAACAGCAATATTGCTTCGCTTTAAATCATACTATAAGTAGATAAGGTGAGCCTCTGATAAAAATGTGCATCTGTGCATACCCAAGTAATTGAATAAGCTGTGCACCCATAAATGAGAGCTGAAAATACTCTGGACCTTGAAAAACGGAACACTTCTATTTAGGAGATTAAA
Source organism: Mauremys mutica (assembly GCF_020497125.1). NCBI lineage: Eukaryota > Metazoa > Chordata > Testudines > Geoemydidae > Mauremys > Mauremys mutica. The sequence continues at coordinate 59,781,186 of NC_059075.1, forward strand.
TAAGATCTAGGCACTTCAGACACCCAGCTCTGAAATGTTTGGCATGTGTCCACCTTTATGAAGGTGGCTCTTAGTGTGAATGAGTCTGATTCAGCTCCTGGCATTTGAACTGTGACTGCAATGCATTGCCATGTGTATATTCAACACCTCTGAAGTTGCAAAGGGTGAATGGTACTGACTGTGTTGCTGCTGTAAAATAAGCCTGGCGCAGAGGAGGTGAATCGTAGTTTATATAATGAGCTCACACATCCGCAGCCATGCAGGGATTGTTCCTCAGGGTCAAGTAGCCAGATATGAATAGTGTCACTTCAGATCTACATTAGGAAAGGTTGCCAGTTTCATAGAATCATAGAATCATAGAATCTCAGGGTTGGAAGGGACCTCAGGAGGTCATCTAGTCCAACCCCCTGCTCAAAGCAGGACCAAACCCAACTAAATCATCCCAGCCAGGGCTTTGTCAAGCCTGACTTTAAAAACCTCTAAGGAAGGAGATTCCACCACCTCCCTAGGTAACCCATTCCAGTTCTTCACCACCCTACTAGTGAAAAAGTTTTTCCTAATATCCAACCTAAACCTCCCCCTCTGCAACTTGAGACCATTACTCCTTGTTCTGTCATCTTCTACCACTGAGAACAGTCTAGATCCATCCTCTTTGGAACCCCCTTTAAGGTAGTTGAAAGCAGCTATCAAATCCCCCCTCATTCTTCTCTTCTGCAGACTAAACAATCCCAGTTCCCTCAGCCTCTCCTCATAAGTCATGTGCTCCAGCCCCCTAATCATTTTTGTTGCCCTCTGCTGGACTCTCTCCAATTTATCCACATCCTTCTTGTAGTGTGAGGCCCAAAACTGGACACAGTACTCCAAATGAGGCCTCACCAGTGCTGAGTAGAGGGGAATGATCACATCCCTCGATCTGCTGGAAATGCCCCTACTTATACAACCCAAAATGCCATTAGCCTTCTTGGCAACAAGGGCACACTGTTGACTCATATTCAGCTTTTCATCCACCGTAACCCCTAGGTCCTTTTCTGCAGAACTGCTGCCCAGCCATTCGGTCCCTAGTCTGTAGCAGTGCATGGGATTCTTCCGTCCTAAGTGCAGGATCTTGTCCTTGTTGAACCTCATCATATTTCTTTTGGCCCAATCCTCTAATTTGTCTAGGTCCCTCTGTATCCTATCCCTACCCTCCAGCGTATCAACCACTCCTCCCAGTTTGGTGTCATCTGCAAACTTGCTAAGGGTGCAGTCCACACCATCCTCCAGATCATTAATGAAGATATTGAATAAAACCGGCCCCAGCACCGACCCTTGGGGCACTCCACTTGATACCGGCTGGCAACTAGACATGGAACCATTGATCACTACCCATTGAGCCTGACCATCTAGCCAGTTTTCTATCCACCTTACCGTCCATTCATCCAGCCCATACTTATTTAACTTGCTGGCAAGAATACTGTGGGAGACTGTATCAAAAGCTTTGCTAAAGTCCAGAAATAGTACATCCACTGCTTTCCCCTCATCCACAGAGCCGCTTATCTCATCATAGAAGGCAATTAGATTAGTCAGGCATGACTTGCCCTTGGTGAATCCATGCTGACTGTTCCTGATCACTTTCCCCTCCTTTAAGTGGTTCAGAATTGATTCCTTGAGGACCTGTTCCATGATTTTTCCAGGGACTGAGGTGAGACTGACTGGCCTGTAGTTCCCTGGATCTTCCTTCTTCCCTTTTTTAAAGATGGGCACTACATTAGCCTTTTTCCAGTCATCCGGGACCTCACCCAATCGCCATGATTTTTCAAAGATAATGGCCAATGGCTCTGCAATCTCATCGGCCAACTCCTTTAGCACCCTCGGATGCAGTGCATCCGGCCGCATGGACTTGTGCTCGTCCAGCTTTTCTAAATAGTCCCGAACTACTTCTTTCCCCACAGAGAGCTGGTCACCTCCTCCCCATACCGTGCTGCAGAGTGCAGCTGTCTGGGAGCTGACCTTGTCTGTGAAGACAGAGGCAAAAAAAGCATTGAGTACACTAGCTTTCTCCACATCCTCTGTCACTAGGTTCCCTCCCTCATTCAGCAAGGGGCCCACACTTTCCTTGACTTTCTTCTTGTTGCTAACATACCTGAAGAAACCCTTCTTGTTACTCCTAACATCTCCGGCTAGCTGCAACTTCAAGTGTGATTTGGCCTTCCTAATTTCACTCCCGCATGCCTGAGCAATACTTTTATACTCCTCCCTGGTTATTTGTCCAATCTTCCACTTCTTATAAGCTGTTTTTTTGTGTTTAAGACGAGCAAGGATTTCACTGTTGAGCCAAGCTGGTCGCCTGCCATATTTACTTTTCTTCCTACACATCGGGATGGTTTGTTCCTGCAACCTCAATAAGGTTTCTTTAAAATACAGCCAGCTTTCCTCGACTCCTTTCCCCGTCATGTTATTCTCCCAGGGGACCTTGCCCATCAGTTCCCTGAGGGAGTCGAAGTCTGCTTTTCTGAAGTCCAGGGTCTCTGTTCTACTGCTCTCCTTTCTTCCTTGTGTCAGGATCCTGAACTTGACCATCTCATGGTCACTGCCTCCCAGGTTCCCATCCACTATTGCTTCCTCTACTATTTCTTCCCTGTTTGTGAGCAGCAGGTCAAGTTAAGCTGGTAAAGCTATACCATCAAACCCTCCACGTATAGCTGCAGCTTATACCAGCAAAGAAGTGCTTTTATGAGTGGTAGGTTATTCCAGTCCCTTAAGCAAAAATAAGCTATAGCAGCAAAGGCACTTGTATGCCAGTATAACTGCATCTACACTAGGGCTTTTGCTGGTATACATATGTCATTTTAAAAAATCACACCCCTAACCAACATTACTGTATCAGTAATATTTTCTAGTACAGACCTGGTCTGAGTGGGCTGGAGCAATAAAGAGTTTATTAAGGCAAAGGATACATGATTGTGCCACTGGTAGAGCTTGGCAAATAATGGATTTTTTTGGTTGTCTGGCAATTCTGAAAAATCCAAAATTAAATTAATTTTGGATCAACCCCTCAACAATTTTTACATAGTCGTTGGCAAATCGAAAAGTTAAAACCAAAATGATTTGTTCAACCTGAAGCAAAATATTTTTGATTTCAAGTTTTTTTTAAATATTTTGATTGCTTTTTCTTACAGGAAATCTTTCAATAAAAGTTGTTTGGAACCAAAAAATTGAAACATTTCATTTTGAAACTGTCAAAATGAAACTGACTTTTTTTCAGAATCTTTTTGTCTGAAACAATTTGACAAAACTGACATGAATTTGAAAGCTTATGCCCAAATACATTTGTTTGTCTCTAAGGTGCCACAAGTACTCCTTGTTGTTTTTACTGATACAGACTAACACGGCTGCTACTCTGAAACCTGAAACATTTCAGTGATGCCAAAAAAAAGTTTGGTGCTAAAGATTTTTGCCCACCTCTAGTCACTGGCTCCATCCTGGCAGCTGGCACTGAGCTTTGTGTGTCTGCATAGATAGCTCTGTTTTACTTTGTGTGTCAGCCTGGCTTTGTCTGTCTTTGCATCTCATGCATGCCTGTGCTTGGGGATTTGTACTCCAGTCTGCCTCTGTATTAGGATAGGCACTTCTCTGTGTACATTTGTCTATCAGTGCCAGTTATTGGACCTGATGAATTTACTGGTGAAATACAATGGTCAGTGTTATGCAGGGGGTCACATGAGATTATCATAATGGTTCCTTCTGGCTTTAAAATATGTGACTCTATACTCATATACAGCTTAGTGGGTATTTATCCAAATTGGTGTGTCTCTGTGTGTATGTGCCTGTCTGGCCAAATATCATTTGCTACAGTATGTGCATTGTGGGGGGGGGGGGGGAGAGATGGGGGGTTGTTTTTGTTTTTTAATGTTGCTAGGTTTTGTCCAAGGCCTGGATTTCTTTTCTGGCTCTGTTTAGATTTTCTTTTCAGTGCCTGACGCTTATGGATAAGTTTTCAGTGCAAAGTGCAGCAATTTAATTAGGTAACTCCCAGGAGTCACCCAGCCAAATCCCCATAAACCAAGCAGAAAATGTGTCTATCTTTTCTTATGCCAAAACCAGGCAAAAGAGAATTGAGCTGAGAAATCATGAGCCAGATTAAATATAGATGACAGAAGAACTGAAAATATATGATCCAAAATGGTATGTGCAGAGCTACAGAGATGAATTAGGAAAGTGCGAAAAAGGAACCAGTCTGAGCTTTGAGCCAGGCTGGAGTATGTATCTTGCTCTGATGTTGGATGTGTTTTGCTGAGCCAATTTTAACTGGAATATACTTTGCTGAGATGTGCTAATCTGAGCCAGGACATTATGAATTGAGCTATCCTGGGCTAGGATTAGTGGATTTGAAGTGAACTAAAATAAACTGTGCTGCATGTAGCTAAACTAAGATGGGATGTTCTGAGACGACTCATACTGAAAAGTGCAGAGCTGCATTGAAGTGAACTAGATAAGTTAAGAAAACATGCGAAGAGCTTTCCTTCACTCGACCTGATCCACCATACACATGCTAAGGAAAACACTAGAGAGGCAAGATGGATGAGATAATCTTTTATTGGACCAACTTCTGTTGGTGAAAGAGACAAGCTTTCGAGCTACAGAAGCTCTTCTTCAGGCCACCAACAGAAGTTAGTCCAATAAAAGATATTACCTCATCTACCTTGTCTCACTAATATCCTAGGACCAACATAGCAAACAAAAAAGGAAAACAGTTTTCCTTGTACCTCCCTAAAGAATCTCCTAACTATAGATCCTAGGGATCCGCAAACGTTTGGAGGGTGATCCTGTACCATTGAGGACAATGGAAACTTTGAAACTCACTTCAGTAGGAGCAGAATAGAGCCTTTGATGCTTCAGAACTTTCTAACCAGGAATCTTATAGTTTTTTCTTCTTCTTCTTCATGAAGGCACCTGCATGTGATGGTGGTGGTAGTGGAGGCGAGAGGGGAGATATGTAAGTATGGAAAGACATGGAAAGAATATTATATGTCCACATCAAATACTGTTTCAAAGCTCAAATGCAAGGTTATTTTTCTTTTCTTTTTCACAGCCAAAATGCCACAGGTAAGAGAACTCATTATTTGGCAGTAAATAAACACATTCCTAATCACTGGGCTTTGTAATGCAATTCACCCAGCATTCCCTATGTCCTGCCTTAACTGCCAGCTAGTCCATGTGGATCCAAAGGAGAAGGAGGAAGTATTGTGCAGTCTGACTCCTCCAGCCACTGCCACCAGACCCTTGGTTGCGGGGTTTGATGGCAAAGTTTTTGCTTATTATGCCCCAGGAGGCACATACTGCCTCCTTAGCTGCCCCAGAACCTGCATGGGGCATATAAAAAACATCTTCTACAGACATTTTTCCCCTGGGCGGTGGCAGGTTGGGTCTGGGGAGAGGAGGCATGGCGTGGCTTCGGCCAGCCTGGCCAGGGCTCCTCCAGGCGGGGGGAAGCTTGGCTTGGCTCGGGGCTTTGGCCAGCCCAGCCGGGGCTCCTCCCGGTGTGAGGGGATGCTCTGAGCTGCAGCTGCTCCTTTAGGCAGGTAGGGGGTGAGGGGCCTCAAGGCTTCGGCCAGCCTGGGCCTCTTCTGGACGGGGGTGGGATGGGGGACTGGTGCAGCTTGTGGCTCTGGCCACGGGGGGAGGGGGCACAAGGGGTCTCGGGGATCCAGCCATGGGGAGGGCGTGGGCCGAAGGGGCGGAGTGGGGGCTAGCCTCCCCAGAAGAGGGCTCCACCCGCCACCCATGAGTATATTTAAATCCCACCCTTACATCTCAGCCTCTTTCATCTCCCTTATCCCCTCTTCATCCCATACACCACTTTTATTTCTCTTCTCTCCTTTCTCATCTGTATTTTTCCCTTACTGTCTGTTCCTTACTCTCGTTTGCCCTTTTCACTTCTCCAGTTGTCTCTCATCTCTTTCCTTACCTCATATCTCTACTTTAGCTATCTTTCCCTTCACTTTTATTCTTTTTCTTCCTCTCTCTTTCCACCCCCAGTGCTTAATACCTTCGTTCAGGTCAGAAGGACAATAGAGAACAGCTGGACCTGTCTAATTTAGTGACAAACCTTGGATGTGTGGTTTGGCTGTGCTCCCATGGCGCACAGCCAACTACCTCAATGGCAAAGAGCAAAGGAAGGACGAGTGACTTCACACACAACTGTGCCAGCATATAACTGCTGTAAAAGGGACTTTGATATATATGGTAATGCCTATATGCCCCAGCTGAGATCAGGGTCCGACTGTGCTAGGCCGTGTACAAACACATAATAGGAGAACACCCCTGGTCAAAGAGCTTACAGTCTAAATAGACAAGACTGTCAAAGGGTGGGAGGAAGGGGGAGATGCGGCGGGGGGGGGGAAGCAAGGGTCACATACCCCTCCCCAATTGCCTGGGTGGGGTAAGGGCCCAGCTGCTGCTAACAACTTCCACCCTTGGGGCAGGGAGTTTGTTTATAAACAGAGGCAGGGTGATTAAGATAACAAAAGGCTTGTCATTAAATTAAGGATCATTAGATGATCCTGTAAGCATTCCCAGGCACTCCAGTTAAAAGGAAACAAAGGGTAGGAATAAATGGAGAGAAGTAAATAGAGATGTCCCCAGGGGTCTGTACTGGTCTGGGATCAGTGCTGTTCAACATATTCATAAATGATCTGCAAAAAGGGGTAAACACGGAGGTGGCAAAGTTTGCAGATGACACAAAATTACTCAAGATAGTTAAATCCAAAACAGGCTGCAAAATATAATCTCAACAATACATACAAAATGATGGTGCCTAAATTAGCTGTTACCCATCAAGAAAGAGATCTTGGAGTTATTTGCAGTACTCTAGAAGTACTGTTTCCAGAGTACTGTAAATGTAAAAGGGCTTGTCCACACTTACATTTTATAGTGCTCTAACTTGCTGTCTCAGGGCTTGGCTACACTTACAAGTTGCAGCGCTGGTGGAGGCTTTCCAGCGCTGCAACAACACCCCGTCCACACTTGCAGGGCACAACCAGCGCTGCAACTCCCTGGTTGCAGCGCTGGCTGAAAACCCATCCCGGCAGGGGTATAAGGAGTGCAGCGCTGGTGATCCAGCGCTGCCCAGCAGGTGTGGACACTCACCAGCGCTTTACCTGTCCTCCAGGGAATAAGTAGTTATCCCAGAATTCCTGTTCAGCCACTCTGCACATCAGTTTGCACTCTACTGCTCTTGCCTCAGGTGACCCGCCCTGTAAATGCCCCGGGAAATTTAAAAATCTCCTTCCTGTTTGCTGCAGCCAGGTGTGGAGTGCAATCAGTTTTAATCAGTTACAGGTGACCATGCCTCCACGCGGCAAACGAGCCCCAGCATGGAGCACTGGTGAATTGCAGGACCTCATCAGTGTTTGGGGTGAGGCATCTGTTCAGGCACAGCTGCGCTCCGGCCGTAGGAATTACGATATCTTTGAGCAGATATCAAGGGCCATGCTGGATCGGGGCCATGATCGGGACGCAGTACAATGCAGGGTGAAAATTAAAGAGCTGCGGAGTGCCTATTACAAAGCCCGAGAGGGGAATCGACGATCCGGAGCTGCTCCCACGACCTGCCGTTTTTACAGGGAGATGGATGAGATACTTGGGGGTGACCCCACTGCCAATCCCAGGATAACGATGGACACTTCTGAGCAGGCTGGGGGACAGGAGGAGGAGGCGGAGGAGGCGGCGGAGGCGGAGGCGTGGGGGGGGGAGGAAACCGCGAGTGAAGCTCCTGGCATGGGGGAAGAAACCGCAGATTCCCTGGAGGCATGCAGCCAGGAGCTCTTCTCAAGCCAGGAGGAAAGCACCCAATCGCAGCAGCCAGCAGTTGCAGAAGGACAAGCAGAGGAGCGTGTTACCGGTAAGCGGCTTTTATTTTCTGGGTGAAATGTTTCTGGAGAGGAGGGGGGGTTATGGATGCATGCATGCCAGCCTCTAGATGTGGAATAGCCCGTTGATGTGGTCTATCACGTCGCGGTAATCTGCCTCAGTTATCTCAGCAAAAGCTTCATCCAGAGCGTGGGCAATATGCCTGCGCAGGTTTATAGGCAGAGCCACTGTGTCCCTTGTCCCAGTGACGGTGACGCGTCCGCGCCACTCTTCTGCCAGTGGTGGGGGGACCATTTCTGAACACAGGCAAGCCGCATAGGGTCCCGGGCGGAATCCACATTGCTCTAAAAGAGCCCCCCGCTGTTCCCTAGTGACTCGCAGTAGGGAAACATCTTCCAGGATTAAGTCCTGTGAAAAATGTTGGGAGACTCTTTAGTGAAGAGATAGGGAGATAAGATCACCCCTGCATCTGCATCTTCATTTCACTCAACCCCTCTAGCACTCCAGATTACCCGAAGCAACCAGCTCCCCTCTTACACCCAAGCCCCACTTCTCCCCATATAAGCACTGCTCACTCACCATGTCGTGGCTTCTGTAGTGTTATGCGTGTGGGTAAAAGAATGCTTAAATAAGAACTCACTCCCTCAGTGTAACAATTCATGTCTGGAGATAGTGGATACAATGCTGCCCGTGTTAAATGTTGTCATTTCTGTTTCTACAGTGACCTTGACTACTGGACTGCCCAGATGTTCAACATCACAGAGGCTTCAAAATTTGAGAAAAAATCCCCGAAAGAGCAAAGAAGACATGCTGAAAACTGTTCTTAATCAGTCTGCTCGAGAGAGTAAGGACTTGAAGGATTGGCGAGAGAAAGAAAGCAGGACACGCAAGAGAAATGCAGTGGCCAAGAGGAAAACCACGGAGCGGCTGCTAAGCATCCTGGAGCGCCAAGCGGAGTCTATAGAGTCACTCGTTGCCATGCAAGCAGAGCACTACCGTGCTACTCCCCCACCCGCCCCGTCCTTTGTGCCTTGTGCCCCAATGTCAGCTCAAACCACCTTTCCCCAGCATCCAGGTTCTTACCACCACCAGCTGCCTCCAACACCTGTATGTTCCCCAACCAGCCCTGATACCTACCACCACCCTTACCCTCTGCATTCAACCCCCATCACCATGCAGTATATGAACCCTGAAGTGCAGGATTCATTAAACAGCAATCCAGACAGGGCATATGCAAACTTGTGACTGTACAGTTCACCAACCCACACCCCTGCCCTCTTGTGTTCATGAAATGTTGTGTGTCTGTCTGTCTGTCAAGGAAGTTTTTTTCTTTTCAATAAAACAATTCTTGGCTTTGAAAACAGTCTTTATTATAGCAGATAGTGAAAGATAACTTAGCCCAGTAAAGAAAGAGGCACTACAAATCATATTATTATTATGGATAATAGAATAACAGTGTAAGCAGTGCAATTCACTCCCATGCAAGGCAGCAAACATTATTGTTGGCTTTCAGCCTCAAATTCTTCCCTCAAGACATCCCTAATCCTTGTAGCCCTGTGCTGGGCCTCTCTATTAGCCCTGCTCTCTGGCTGTGCATATTCAGCCTCCAGGACTTGAACCTCGGTGGTCCATGCCTCACTGAATGTTTCACCCTTCCCTTCACAAATATTATGGAGGGTACAGCAAGCGCATATAACCGCGGGGATGCTGCTTTCCCCCAAGTCTAGCTTCCCATACAAGCAACGCCAGCGGGCTTTTAAACGCCCAAAAGCACACTCCACAGTCATTCTGCACCGGCTCAGCCTGTAGTTGAACCGGTCCTTGCTCCTGTCAAGCTTCCCTGTATAGGGTTTCATGAGCCAAGGCAGTAACGGGTACGCGGGGTCTCCAAGGATCACAGTGGGCATTTCGACATCCCCTACTGTGATCTTCCTGTCTGGGAAAAAAGTCCCTGCCTGCATCTTCCTGAACAGGCCACTGTTCCGAAAGATGCGTGCATCATGCACCTTTCCAGGCCAGCCTGTGTAAATGTCAATGAAATGCCCGCGGTGATCCACAAGCGCCTGGAGAACCATAGAGAAATACCCCTTCCGATTAACGTACTCTGATGCCAGGTGGGGGGGGGCCAGAATAGGAATATGCGTCCCATCTATCGCCCCTCCACAGTTAGGGAAACCCATGTGTGCAAAGCCATCCACAATGTCCTGCACGCTCCCCAGAGTCACGGTCTTTCTTAGCAGGATGCGATTAATTGCCTTGCAAACTTGCATCAAAACGATTCCCACGGTCGACTTTCCCACACCAAACTGGTTCCCGACCGACCGGTAGCTGTCTGGAGTTGCCAGCTTCCAGATTGCAATAGCCACTCGCTTTTCCACCGTCAGGGCAGCTCTCAATCTTGTGTCCTTGCGCCGCAGAGTGGGGGCGAGCTCAGCACACAGTCCCATGAAAGTGGCTTTTCTCATACGAAAGTTCTGCAGCCACTGCTCGTCATCCCAGACTTCCATGACGATGTGATCCCACCACTCAGTGCTTGTTTCCCGAGCCCAAAAGCGGCGTTCAACGGTGCTGAGCATTTCCGTAAATGCCGCAAGCACTTTAGTGTCACACGCGGCAGGCAAATCCATATTGATATCATCGTCGGAATCCTCACTGTCACTTTGGAGCTGAAGGAATAGCTGGACTGCCAAACGTGTTGTGCTGGTGACACTCATCAGCAGAGTCCTCAGCAGATCGGGCTCCATTTGCCACAGAAATCGCGATTCACACAGAGAGTAACAGAAAGACACTCACAATGGCGCCAAACGCTGCTGGAAAGAGTGAATGCTGGGATGTGAAGCGATGCACCACGGGGCGCTGGCAAACAGGAAGCGGAATGACCCGCACACTTCCTTCCCCTTCCCACAATACTCAGCGCCAAAACGGCGCCAAAACGGGACGAGGTGCTCTGTGGGATAGCTGCCCACAATGCACCTCTCAATACAGCGCTGGAAAGTGCTGCAAGTGTGGCCACACTGCAGCGCTGGTAGCTGTCAGTGTGGCCACACTCCAGCGCTGGCCCTTCCACAGCTGCATGACCAGCGCTGTAACTCCCAGCGCTGCAACTTGTAAGTGTAGCCAAGCCCTCAGGGGTCACCCCATTGAGCGCAACAAGTCTGGGCGTTTTAAAGCGCTAGTGTAGACAGGCTCTGAGTGCTCCAGCACTAATCCCCTCATGGAGCATTCCCGCTGCAGAGCTTTGAAGTTTCCAGTGTAGACATACCCTATGAATCCTTCTCACTGTGCCTGTATCATCCTGAACTCATTCTCCAGCTTCAGAAGATTTAAAAATTATCTCCAGTCATCAATGGGACAGATGCAACTAAATAATGTAGCTATCCTTAATGTGCAGGTCATGTTGGGGGGGGGTCACTTTTTAGCTTTTAAACACCTTTAGTTGGTGCCCCCCTTTGTCTCCCTCCAATGTGTCACCTAATACAGATGGGGAACAGAGGCACAGACAAACTATGGGCTTGTCTACACCACGCAGCTTTTAGTGACAAGGCCTTGTCGCCAAGTCAGTGTGTGTAAACGCTCTTTGTCGGCACTTTTGCCGGCAAAATATTTCCAGACCTGTGAGCGTCATCTGTCGGCAGGAGAGTGCTCCTGCTGACAAAGCCGCGTTCACACTGCCACTTGCATCGGCAAAACTTTTGTCTTTCACAGGGGGGCTTTTTTAAGTACCTGTGAAAGATGTTGTACTTAAAGTACTGCACAGGATCTTTTCAGGGGGGATAAGGCAAAGTGCTACATTTATTGGTAATACATGTATCAATCAACACTATCATATGCATGTGATATATATTACACTCATGCGCTCACATACACACATGTTGTTACCAACTAGTTGCTCCCCTTAACTTCACTGGCCAGATGAGTTAGATGGGGCAAGGGTGGAGCCAGGATTTTGTCGATCCAGATCGATGCTCCAGTGTTGACAAGACAAGACCTGGGATCCTCTGCAAGACACCTCACATTTATAGCAGCTGCCCTCTCATGCAAATCTCTACCAGATGCAAAATCTGTGTCGGTGTCAGTTGGTCATTGATGGGTGCTTCCTTCTGGGTGTTGTCTTAATGCTGCCACATTTATTTTCAAAGACGGTGTTTTCAAGAGAAGGTGCTCGCTTCTAACTCCCAAGGCCTTCAATATGTCTGATCGTCTTTAATAAGTCCACTTGGCAAGTGGACACTTTTGCTTTTGACATGTTTTATTGTTCTTGGGTCTGGCTTCCCTCCCCTCTCCAACTGTTGCAGCTGTCTGGAGGTGCTTGCCTTCCATGCCTTACTCATTCACACCTCATTCATTCAACAGGGCAATTGATTAAAAGGGGGGAGATCTTATTCTACTCCTAGTGAAAAGATTTGTTTCTTCTACCGTAACTATCCTTAGGGGCTATAACATTATACCAAGGCTCAATACAAAGTTTCTATATAAGGAATTGATACAAAGTTCCTATATCAACAGACTTGATACAAAGTTGTATGAAAATAGAGGTTATATATGGAAAGACTTAATAGAAGGTTATATGAAGAGGCATAATACAAAGTCATATGAAAATGATACACAGTTATGCAAAGATGCTTAATACAGAGATTTATCTACAAAGACAAAAGTTTTGTCGACAACTTTGCAGTGTAGACATACCCTAAGTGACGGACAGCTTGTGGCATAGCTGAGAATTGAGCCCAGATCATTTGAAGCCCAATCCACTGCCTTAACCACAAGACCTTACTTCTTCTCAAATTGGTACTACATATGAGACTGTATTGCCCAAGCAACATTGCAGAAATCAAGAGCATAGAACAAGGAGTAGATTAAGCTCTTCTAGTTACAATAGCACTAACCCAACTCATAAAAATAAAGCCACAGTAATAGATTATAGCCTATATGAAATTGCTAGCTATAAAAGTAGCAGCATATTTATAATAGGGTTTGAAAAGTCTATCTCTCAATCTTTCTTTAATATTCTATTGCTTGTTTTATTTTATAGTAGCAGGAGGCAGGAAAAAGGGAAAGGAAATGGTAAGTGGAGACTTTACCATCAAATAAATCCTGTCCAATCTATTCAGTAGACTTGAAGTTTTATTTTTTTCTAGGCAGGCCACATAAGCTATTCTAGATCTAATAACTGCAATTTATTCGATTCTAATGAGCAAGCCCTTTGCTTAATTGTAGCAGAGAAACATTTTCATAGCTTTCACAGTGGTACCTGTATTAGTCTGTATCAGCAAAAAGAACGAGGAGTATTTATGGCATCTTAGAGACTAACACATTTATTTAAGCATAAATTTTTGTGGGCTAAAACCCATTTCATCGGATTCATAGCTGATATTCAGTAAAGGGGACTCCTTCCTCACTGTGCAGCCAGTACATCTCGACCTGGTCAGGGAATATTTTATTAGAGACATTGGTAGTCTCCATACCCTATTCTTGGGATTCCTCTTCCGCTGGATTATAAAAGCACTTCATTGCCCATCAAGGAAAGACGTACGCTTTTTACACCTTCTAAAAAATCTAGAGCAATAAAGCAGGAAGGGCTTATTCTAAGCAGCTAGTGGATTAGTGGGAGTTGCCAGGATACTCAGCACAGTAATACTCGTCCTTTTTGCTTTGGTTTTTTCACAGCAAGTAAAGCCATGAGGATGCCGTAGTCATGACTGTGTTCACTGTCATGAAAAAGGTCAAGGTCACTGCCATGGTGAAAATCACAAGCAGGGTCATGGCCATTACCAAGAATAAAGTTCTGGAGTGAGCTGCTGCAAATTAATCTTCTACAGTTATCCAGCGAAGTTTTCCTGTTCTCAGCCCAAACTGTGGTCAGTGGCACCCGTCTGACACCATGCAACACAAATGTTATTAAGTCTTTTCTAGCCATAAATAAACATACTCAGTGATACATTTGTGATAAAGGGAAACAGTGCGGTTGTTCATATTCTTTGTAATACAAGTATCAGAGGGGTAGCCGTGTTAGTCTGGATCTGTGAAAAGCAGCAAAGAGTCCTGTGGCACCTTACAGACTAACAGACGTATTTCGTGGGTAAATACCCACTTTGTCAGATGCATGTAGTGGAAGTTTTCAGAGGTAGGTATAAATATGCAGGTAAGAAACAGTCTAGAGATAATGAGGATAGTTCAGTCAGGGAGGATGAGGCCCTCTTCTAGCAGTTGAGGTGTGAACACCAAGGGAGGAGAAACTGCTCAACTACTAGAAGAGGGCCCCATCCCAGCTGCACTCAGGCGGGAGGAAGTAGAGTTGCTCCACTTGTGCGGAAGTGTGTGCGGGCGGGGGAACACTGCTGGGGGGGGGGAAGGGGAGTTGCCCCTCCCTGGAGCAGGCCCGCTTACCAGCTGGGGCAAGGGAAGGGCTCCATGCTGGGGCTCGCTCCCCCGCCCCTGTGCTGCCAGACACCTGGTCCCAGCCGCTGGCGGCTTCCCAGGGCCCGAGCCCCCTCCTCTTGGGGCCAGCGTCAGCTGCTGCTGCGGGCTCCCAGCCGCGCTCCGCCCCGAGCCTGGTCCTAGCCCCGCCCCGCTCTCAGCCGGGCGCCGCTATTGGGCCACGCGCCCGGCTCGACACCTCTCCCACTTCCCGCCCCGCGCCCTCTGCGCTTGCGCAGGCGCTGTGCCCGCGGGGAGGGGGGCGGGCGCCCGGGCGTTCAGTACCCGCGAGCGGCGGACAGCTCCTTCCCCCGCGGCCGGAGCCTGCAGCGAGCCCGGCCGAGCCGCCGCCGCCGCCGCGAGGCCATGGAGGGAGCGCCGGCCCCGCAGGAGCAGCCGGCGGCCGCCGAGGCGGAGCGGGGGGGCCGGGAGCAGGGCACCTGCTCGCCCAGGTATGACCCGCAGCGCGTCCCTGCAAAGCCACCCGGGCCTCCCCACCGCCCGCGGGTCCCCTCCCTCTGCCCCGGCGCCCGCCCCCAGCCCGAGCCGCTGCCTCCAGAGGCGCCTTCCCCAGCCTCTCCGGGGACCCGCTGCCTCCTGCCAGCTGCGCCGCTTCCCTGGAGGCCGGCCCCGCCTGCCCCCCGCGGCTGTGCTCCCCCTGCCATCCCCGCGGAGCCCAGGCAATCGGGGGTGGGTGGGTGAGTGAGCTCCCCACAGGGGCCGCCAGCCTTCACGCCCCCAGCTCGCCTCCTCCTGTCCCCTCCCTGCCTCCCTACGGTGCAGCACGGTGCGAGTCGCTGCAGCAGCTGCTGGCTACAGTACCCGCCAGGCTCCAGCTGCGATTGGCCTCGATCATCCAATATCACCTGAAGAAGAGACTCGCGACTAAACACAGGGCTTTCCAGTTCCGTGGGGATGGGAGGGACTAACGCCTGAGCAGGTTTCACTGGTGCTATCAGACAAGCCCCTCTGCACATCTGTCTCCAGATTGGTTTGGCGTTTATCCTCGAATTAAAACGGCACACACTGCCCTAGATCCCTGAAGAGAGCTGCCTGTCGCGTCAGCCAGGATTTTCTCAAACAGGGTAGAATATCTAATTTACCTGCCTCATGATTGCACAAACAAGGGAAATATATGCAGATTTTGCACCTATTTCCACTTCCAATGTAACAATGAGCAGGGGTATTAAAGTGGGCTGTGGATGGTGTCCTACAGAAGGGCAGCCGCACTCCTTATGATTCTGGAGATGACCTATCCTCGGTAACCGCCACATTTATAACAAGCAAGAGGGAAGCCATTAATAACTGCTACAGATCTGTGAATGGTATTTTTTCCTGCAGGGCACAACGGAATAAAATTCTAACCAGATATTATCAAAGTAAGGAGGCTGAAAGATAGTCATGGGAAGACAGTGATGTGGCATTAGGATGTGAGACCTGCAAGCACTGAGAATACCTATCTTTTTTATTAGACTGCCTCTGCCTTTAAATAAGGAGACATACACACACTACAAACCTCTGTGGGGGTAGATATAGAGAGATAAAGCTATACAAGAGTGACAGAGAGCTAATCAGATAGTTAGCTGTCAAATGCTATTTGCATACACACATTCTGATTGCTCTGTTTCCAAATGATTTTGCTTGCAAAACTGTGAGTCCCATATATCATTATGATCTGCATTTGTCTGGGTATGTGATTTAGCCTTATGAATTATAAGTTCTGTAACAAAATATGATATTGTTAAAGTTATTCTTAGTATTTATTATATTCTCTTAGCATCCATAATGTGCTAGGCGCTGCACAAACACAAAAGATGGCACATTCCTTGCCCCCAGATACTTTAATCACAGTCTAAACAAAACTCTGCAGCCTTGGTCATGTCCTTTATGCTATATGTCCCAATGCATAGCTTACAAAATCAGTTACTATGCATATATGCAACATTACAGTAATTTTCCTATGAAGCCCAATAGTCATTTTATTATAGGGCAAAGGCAGCCCTAAATAATTAAACAGATTTTCATTTGTTATTCAGGAGGCATAGGTCTTCCAAATTACCTGGATTTTCTAGTTGATCAGAGCATAGCAGATCAAACTAAGCTAAATATAGTCATAAAGGCAATGAGTTTCACTTTTGCCTAATACAAATAATAAACTTTACACTAGTGCTGAGATTATTCCAACCTGCCCAAGGAAAGTGGGCAGTCCAATCTCCTTAGATAGCTTTGAAAATCTCAGGCAAGAAGTCTGTGTGTTTTGGTTAATAAAATGCTCATGTACTATTCTAAAAATAAACCCTTCCTTTAACCATTGTACAATAAATTTTTGTTTTAAATCTTGGGAATCTGGTGACATAGAAATGACCAGTGGACCAGTGTACACAGGGCAAATTATACTTTGAAATTGTAGAATCATAGGGTTAGAAGGGACCACAAGGGTCATCTAGTCTAACCCCCTGCCAAGATGCAGTTGTGTTGTGTCTAAACCATACAAGACAGATGACTATCCAGCCTCCATTTGAAAACCTCCAGTGAAGGAGCTTCGACTTCCTAGGCAGTCTGTTCCATTGTCCTACTGTTCTTATAGTTAGGAAGTTTTTCCTGAGATTTAATTTAAATCCACTATGCTGTAGTTTGAACCCATTGCCTCTTGTCCTGCCCTCTGTGGCAAGAGAGAACATTTTTATGGGAGCTTTTCAAGTATTTGAAGATTGCTATCATGTCCCCCCTTAATCTCTTCTTTTCCAACTAAACATACCCAGTTCCTTCAGCCTTTGCTCATATGGCTTGCATTCCATCCCTTTGATCATCTTTGTCACTCGCTTCTGGATCATTTCCAGTTTCTCTACATTCTTTCTATACATTGGTGATGAAAATTGAACATAATACTCCAGCTGAGGCCTTACCAGCGCCACGTAGAGAGGTACTATCACCTCCCATGACTTGCATGCATTGCTGACTTATGTTGAGGTTGTGATCCACCACAACTCCCAGATCCTTCTCTGCAGTGCTGCTACCAAGCCAGTTATCCCTTATTTTGTAATTATGCATTTGTTTTTTCTTCTTTAAGTGTAGCATCTTACAGTTGTCTGTTGAATTTCATTTTGTTGATAATAGCCCAGTTCTCCAGTTTATCAAGATCCCTCAGAATTGTAGCTCTGTCCTCCAAAGTGTTGGCAACCCTCCCTTGCTTTGTGTCATCTGCAAATTTGATCAGTGTGCTCTCTATTCCTACGTCCGTGTCATTAATAATGATGTTAAACAACACCAGACCCAGAACAGGCCCCTGTGGAACCCCACTTGAGACTTCCCTCCGAGCTGGCATCATTCCATTAATAGTTACTCTTCGTTTGTTGTTGGTTGTTTAACCAATTATGTATCCACTTAATGGTAGTTCCACCAAGCCCACATTTCTCCAGCTTACTTATCAGAATGTCATGCGGGACTGTGTCAAAAGTCTTGCTGAAGTCCAGGAATATTATGTCCACTGTATTCCCTTTGTCCACCAAACCAGTTACTCTGTGAAAGAAGGAAATGAAACTGGTATGGCTTGATGTGTCCTTGGTAAATCCATGCTGGCTGCTAGTGATTATCCCCTCATCCTCCAGGTATTTGCAAATTTAATGTTTTATACATTACTTTCTCAGATATTAAAGTCAGGCTGACTGGTATATAGTTCTCCAGTTCCTCCTTCCTCCACTATTTAAAGATGGACACTATGTTAGCTCTTCTCCAGTCTTCCAGGACATCTCCTGTTATCCATGAGTTTATAAATATTATTGCTAGTGACTCTGAGATTTCTTCAGCTAATTCCTTCAGTATTCACCTTCTTGGGTGAATAGCATCCAGCTCTGGATATCAAGTCTTTTGTTTATTATGTGTATATGTATATATGTTTGTTTAAATATAATTGCATCAATAACTATTTGATAGTAAATTCAATATTATGTTTAGTAGCATCAAAGGATAGGAATGGTAAAGCTAAACTTTTCTTGTCAGTGGAAAGGACAAATGTGGGAGGCAGCCTTTTGCCATCTCATTCATTCTTCATACTGATTTAACATACTCAAGAGTCCCATTAAAAAGATTGCAGGGCTCCTCAAGGATAGCTTCTGTTGCTATGGTGAAAAAACCTGCGGATTTTTTTTCAATGTATAAGATATTGAGTATACAAAACATTGGCCATTGGAAAGAGTGAAAGTAATTGGGCCCCCCTCTGAAATTGTTCTGTTATACAAATTTTTAATCAGTTAAATAAATAACAAAATTCTTAGATCTTCTCTTTCAAGGCCCAATCCAGAAAGGTGCTGATCACCCTCTACATCTATTGCCTTTAGTGTTATTCTTGGGATGAATTTGGTCCATTTTCTGTGCATAAGAGGAAGGGGGAATTGGGCCTAATATTGCTGTGAATGAAGTCAATGGGAATTAAGAGTGCTCAATGTCTCACAAGAGATCCTCAGAACCATGCAGGATTGGCACCATAAATGTACATGATATGTAGGACTTATGTTTTTGGGGGATTGTTAATTTTATGGGGGCAGGGGGGTATTTTCAGTAAGGGTTTGGGGGGCTTTCTCTTTGTATTTACTGTAATGGGTAATCTTTCTTATGTTCCCTAGCAATTACTATATTAAAGCTCATTAGGGGATTTTTAATGTGCACCAGCAGGGTCTACATAGACTAATCAATTAACAACACGTTCATGTGCTTTCGAAATCACACCTCTGTAGCCCACATAACTGCTCTGTGTAGATAAGCCCTTAGATACAAGTAACTATTTCCAGTGTTTTTCTGCTGTTTATTGGATAATCCCTGGTCTTTCTTTCTTTCTTTCTTTCTTTCTTTCTTTCTTTCTTTCTTTCTTTCTTTCACTTGTTTATTGGTTAAACCCTAAAATCAGAAGCCTTAATAATATTGTATGTATACATTATCAAAGATGCCATCCCAAGAGCCGGGACTGACACAATCCCAAAGTCTTATTGACTTAAGTGGGAGCAGAAATGGGCTCCAGATTGTTTCCTCTTCTATTATCTCAACTATGTGACATACATAAATTGAGTCAAATTCATCCTGGTGTGAAGCTACAGAAGCCAATGACATCTCACTAGTGATGACTTTGGGCTATTGTACTTGTCTTTACCAGGATGTTATCAGATTCCACTAATAACTAAGGCCATGTCTACATTACAAAATTATGTTGACCTAACTTATGTTGGCACGCAGCCACCACAGTTATTAAATCGCTTGTGTGTGCACACACTTGACTCCTTGTGTTGGCGGTGCACATCCTCACCAGGAACACTTGTATTGATTGTATTGTCAGTGTGGGGCATTGTGGGATGGCTCCTGAAAGCCAGTAACAGTCGATGTAAGCCACACTGTGTCTACATTGACACTGCGTCAATGTAATTACATTGACAGTGGCTCTATTCCACTCGGGGAAATGGGTTCTAAATTGGCATAGAGAGGCACTTACTTCGGCAGGAGCCAAATTTAACTGAAGACATTTCCACAGCTAGGTCAGCACAAGACAGCCTACATTGACTTACCCATTTAGTGTAGGCTAGGTTTAAGAGCCTGATCTAAAGACCATTAAAGGCAGGCCCTCATTTAGTAAGATGCAATACTAAGATTAAAGAATTAAACATTCTTAAACATGCTAGCAACATATGAACAAACCATAATTGTTGAACAATTTTTGATCCTGTCATATTTATGATAGTCTTGTCTCTTCTTCCTGTTTTGTTTTATTTTATTTTATTTTATTTTGTATCCTATAACTATTTTTAATTGCTTGTTATGCAGAACATTAGATGACAGTTTTAGCTTGAGTGCTTGATATATTCTGATAGCGTTGTGCTGCTTTTCTGTTATCTCTGCCTTGTCTCTGAATGCTTGCAGCTGTGAGCTCCCAGTGTCTAAAATATGGTCCTTTTATCACCTTAAAAAAGTTAAATCAGAGAACTCATTCCCTCCCAACTATCGTGTCACATTTCCATGTTGCCGGTGTCATATTCCTAGTGCTTGAGAAAAGAGTCTGTCAGTATGTCTATTATAAACCTCTCTTTAAATTCTATTATAGTGCCCCTTCTAAAAACTCCTATTGTAAGTCTCAGTAAAAATTATAGCAAGTCTAGACAGAAACTTGGCACACAATATTAGGTCTTAGCCCAGGAGGATTTATTAATTATTATTATTATTATTTTATTATTTTGAAGAAAATTGGTAGAATTCATATTTTATGTGAGGAAAAACCCACTGCAACAAAAAAATGATTTAAAAAAAAATGAATTTTTGCAGGATTTAGTCCTTAATATGAGTGAGGGTCTTTTCAGGGGAAAAAGATACAGATTGACTCTAGCTTGTTTTGTCTTGGGACTGTAATTCTTCCATTTTTAAGAGTATGTGAATGGTGATTACTGCTACTGATTGGCTAGAATTGTCCACAGAGCTAGTCTGTTATATTTGTTACCTCCCCTCTCTCCTTGTCCCACACCTGCTTTTTTCTTTCATTCACCTAGTACATCTTGTCTTTTAGGCTGTAAGTTCTTTGAAGCAGGGATTGTCATTTAGGATCTGTTTGTACACGGTCTAGAACAATCCGGCTTCAACCTCAAGGTGTACCACGAAATAAATTATTAGTACATAATAAACAAAGACATTTACATTATTTGGGAAAACAGTGAGTGATGGCATCCTGCTAAGTTACTGATTCATATAACATCTTCAGAGGAATATTACATCATTGAGACAGTAGCAAAATAAGAAATACACAATGGGGAAACTGCAGCAGCTCAGGGAGGTAGTGAAGTCCATATAGTTTTCAGATTGGTTCTCATAGACCCACATTTTAGCTCTCCTTAAAAATGCTGGATTTGTTCCCCCCTCCTTTCTCAGTTTGAGCTACATGCTTTCTCTCACTGCATGGCTCAGAGAGAAGCAAAATTACAGAAATGCTGGAGAAATGGGGTTACTGCGCGGAGGGGGATGGTGGTTATGTGATACTGTTTTTCTGCCATGTGAAGCTGCTTCTGCCACAGTGCCTGAGCTCAGTTCCCTGTGACTGGATGTAGTCAGCCAATGGGAAGGAATTGGGGACCAGCCAATTTACACAGCATGTTTGCAGCACTAACTCTTCCTCTACAGCTTTTACACTGTGCGTGGGAGGTTGGGGGCCAGTCAATGACCACGCAGCACCTGAGCCACAGCCACGTGTATAGCCGGTGCTGAAGTTTGACAGCATGGCACAGATCCAGACTCTAGGTGCATACATGGGCCAAGACCTGTGGGCTTGGCCTCTGCTAATCCCATGTCTCATGGATCTGTGGCCCTTGCTCCTTGCATAAGCCACACCCTCTGCTTGGTCTGCATCGTTGTTGCTCTACCTTCCAGATGAGGTAAAGTAGTAGAAAGGAGTCTAGTTAGGAGTCAGTAATTGGTTAAGCTTTCCTGCACATTTTCACAAGGGAAGAGGAAGATACAGTCTTTGTTCTTTTGCTGTTTCTGATTCCTCAGGTGATGCAAAATGTTGTTGTCTGTGCTGCGGTATCATCTCAGAAAAGTAATGTAACAAGGTGATTAGTACAGTTTCATAAATTTGATTTTCAAATTGTCTGAACATCTTAGTGAAGGGGGAAACTTCCAGTGGAGACCAAATTTTCATAAGGTTACTGCTTCCGAGAGGATGGTCATTTAATCCAATCCAGCAGTTGTGCCATAAGTAAGGGTAAGATTATATCACAGAGATCATGGATTCCGTGACTTCCAGAGACCTCTGTGACATTTTCCGCTTCAGCCCCAGGGCAGTGGGACTGGAGCTGTCAGCCGTCAGGGGCCCTGGAGCTCCGAGTTGCCATGGGTGGCAGGGGTCCCCACAGCTGTGAGCCACCGTGGTTGGTGGGCGGAACCCAGAGTTCTGAGCTGCCGCGGATGGTGGGGGGACCCAGAGCTCTGAGCTGCCAGTAGGGTTGCCAACGTTCTGATTGCCAAAAACTGAACACCCTTGCCCTGCACTCTGCCCTGCCACTTCCCAAGGCCCCACCCCTGACCCACCTCTTCTCCAAGGCCCCACCGCCATGCACTCCATCCCCTCTCCCTCTGTCACTCGCTATTCCCCACCCCCTCTCAGTCGCTCATTTTCACTGGGCTGGGGCAGGGGGTTAGGGCATGGGAGGGGGTGAGGGCTCCGGCTGGGGCCAGAAATGAGAGGTTCGAATTGTGGGAGGGGGCTCCAGGCTGGGGCAGAGGGTTGGAGTGCAGGAGGAGGTGAGAGCTCTGGCTGAGGGTGAGGACTCCAGGGTGGGGCCAGAAATGAGGGGATTGGATTGCAGGAGGGGGCTCTGGGCTGGGGCCAAGTGGTTCAGAATGCAGGGGAGGGGGCTCAGGGCTGGGGCAGGGGAGGAGGTGCGGAAAGGGGTGAGGGGTGCAGGCTCTGTGTGGCGCATACCTCAGGCGGCTCCCAGAAGTGGTCGGCATGTCCCTGTGGTCCCTAGGCAGTTCCTGGCCAATGGGAGCTGCAAGGGCAGCACCCACGGGCAGGGGCACCACTCGGAGCTGCCTGGCCACCTGTGCACCTAGGGGCCACAGGGACATGTTGCCACTTTTGGGAGCCAAACAGAGCCAGGGCAGGCAAGGAGTCTGACTTAGCCCCACTGCGCCGCCGACTGGACTTTTAGCGGCCGCCAGGGTCCCTTTTTGACTGGGCATTCCGGTCGAAAACCGGATGCATGGTAGCCCTAGCTGCCAGCCCTGGAGCTCTGAGCCAGCTGCTCAAGGAGGCAAACATTGTAAAGAACACAACCAGCAATGGTAGATAACAGGAGCAGTTAATTTCAGTCTGGTCCTTGCTCTCTGCCTCCCGCGCCTCTCTGTTTATCTCTTGGGTTGCATCCAGCTGGGTTGGCAAAATGAGGCTATGAGGTCACCACTGTAGGCTGCTACTTTTCTGTGCCTGAGAGAACATTTCTGCCCACACAGCCCCAAAATTGTTGAATATATCACATCACCCTGATTGGAAATTATCTTCCAGAAGATGTTCTTCTTTCAGTGTTAGCTTCTTGTTCAGTTCCAGTATCATTAAAGCATGTGTGCAGATGATTCATAAATGCACTGATCTAGCCAGTCCTCCCCTTCCCCGCCACAATAAACAAACACCACAAACTCCTTCATCCTCTCTTCTCTAATAAGATTAGAGGGTCCTGTCTACGCTGCAAAATAATAATGTTCTGACCTGGTATAGGCAGACAAACAAGAGCCAGTCTACGACTCAGGCAAGGACTGCAGCACATAAAATGTGGAGGCTGCCAGATCGACAGCTAATTGGGATTGTAGGCTCTGCAGACTTTGAAATCTTCAAAGCTTACACAGGTGATTACCAATCCACAATTATCCAAAAGCTTCAGGTCTCCTGTAAGACCTTTGGATAACCAAGATGACACTATAATTAGTTGGAGAGAGTACAGCATAGGGCAGCTAAGATGATGAATGGAAATTAGGTGCTTACATATGATAAAAGATTGACAGAACTGAAATTATTTTGTCATGAGCAATGATTAACAGGTGACTTAAGTGAAAGATTTAAACTAGCTCAAGTTATTATAAACTATGAAGTTCTTGGACAGGCCAGGGTCAAGTGTATCAGCTGGAGGGAACATCTGGAGGAAGAATTTAAAGTGGCATTATTTTACAGGCAGAGTGGTGAATAGGGGGAATAGACTTCCACTAGGAGTGTTAGAGTCAAGACTATTCATGTATTTAAGCAACAATTGGATGCAATTGAATACATTAAAGGGTTATCTGTCCATTTTTATGATCAGTTATTTTTGTAGCTGACTGCTTTTTTGAGCATGTCAGGAGGATTTTTTCACAGCTTGTTTCCCCCATCTCCCCAGTTGGCTTCACAGTGTTGTGCATGACAATGTTTTTCTCGTCCTGTAATACAGACAGACATGGCAGAGTAGATATTAAGCCACTCTATATATGAAAAATCAATTAACAGTTTCTGGTCCTGCTCCACTATCTAGCACCAGCCCTTTAAAGGAAGAAAAAATGTATTTTCACTAGATGTATAATATTTTGAAAAATCCAAATATCTTATAGGCGTTAGATCACCAAAATGTATTGAGGACAACTTCTTGTTTCAGAAGGTGGAAGCAGCTATTTTACACTTGATTCTGAATACCAGCGAGGAATTAGTTGTGAATCTTAAGGTAGAAAGCAGTTGATAGTGATCATGAAATGATAGATTTCATGACTGTATGGAAAGGAAGAAGTAAGAGCAGCAGAATAAGGACAATGGACTTCAAAAAAGCTGACTTTTACAGGCCCAGAGAACAGGTAGCTATGGTCCCACTGGAGAAAAGTCTAAGGAAAAAGGAGCTCCAGACAGCTGGCAGTTTCTGAAAGAGAAAATATTATAGACACAACAGCAAACTATCCCAATGTGAAGGAAAGATAGGATGACTAAAAAGAGGGCAATATGGCTCCATCAGTAGCTCTTTAATGTCCCAAAATTCAAAAAGTGAATCATACAAAGTATGGAAACATGGACAAATTGCTAAGGATCAATACAAAATAATAGCACAAGCATGTAGGAACAAAATCAGAAAGGTTAAGGCACAAAATGAGTTACTTTGTGAGACATAATAGGCAATAAGGAGGTGCTATAAATACGTTAGGAGTGCCACTATTTAGCAGGGAATAAGAGTTAGTAACGGATGACATCAAGAAGGCTGAGGTGTTTAATGCATATTTTGCTTCAGTCTCCACTAAAAAAGTTAATTGTGACCAGATGCTTAACACAATTAATATTAACAACAAGGGAGAAGAAATGCAAGCCAAAATAGGGAAAGAACAAGTTAAAGAATATTTAGATAAGTTAGCTGTATTCAAGTCAGCAGTGCCTGACAAAATTCATCGTAAGGTACTTAAGGAATTAGTGGAAGCAATCTCAGAACCATTAGCAATTATTTTTGAAAATTCATGGGGACAGGAGAGGTTCTAGAGGGACTG
Source organism: Mauremys mutica (assembly GCF_020497125.1). Classification (NCBI taxonomy): domain Eukaryota; kingdom Metazoa; phylum Chordata; order Testudines; family Geoemydidae; genus Mauremys; species Mauremys mutica. Next base: position 59,806,467 of record NC_059075.1, read on the forward strand.
GAGAAGGGGAAAACATAGTACCTGTCTTTAAAAAGGGGGAACAAAGAGGACCCTGGAGAATTAAAGACCAGTCAGTCTAACTTTAATATCCAGAAAGATACTGGAACAAATTATTAAACAATCACAAGCATTCCTTTAGGCCAATAGAAAATCCGTACTCTTATGTTGCAAACTACCTTTATCTGGAGTCATACCACAAATCACTTGCTTGAATGTCTGGATAAGTCTTCCCACTAATCCATTTGTGGCAAGATGGTAAGGAGCTGATGTGACATGTTTTATACCATTCTTTCTGACAAACAACTGAACCTCCACAATTGTGATTTGAATTCTTTTGTTGCTGACAGTCCCTTTAGGTACTCCTGACTTTGGAAACAAGAGTCTTAACACTTCTACCATCTGTAGTGATTTAGTTGAATTCATATAGCATATTTCAGGCCATTTAGAGTGGTCATCTAGTGCAATCAAAAAGATATGTCCCATAAATGGGATAGCGTAGTCTATGCAGATTTACTGCCACAGGGTTTGGCCACACCCAAGGATGCAAAGGAGCATTTTTAGACATGTGTTGTGTTTTCCCCAAACTTCCAGACATTTTAACCCCTTTTCCCTTTCTAAATGAATAGTTCACTCATACTCTCAGTGGTGGTAGGTTAGCTTCCTTTAGTTTCAGTTTCATTAAGCCTCTTGGTTACTCTCTGTTTCACTGTATTCCTGGATTATGATCCCATCCTTGTCATTAATTATTGTCTCTTTTGCCCTTTACACAACAATAAGAGCTTGAAGAAACCAAAAAGGAACTGTGGGGTCCAAATAACTATGACACAACATGGAAAACTTAGTTACATATTCACAATGCTACTCTGCCAGGTTTCTAAAACACAAAACACAATAAGCATCCCTACCAGGCTCACAAACTATTAAAAGGACTACTACCCAATTGCCATATACTACACAAATTACCTAGGGATGTGGTGGAGTCTCCATCACCTGAAGTCTTTAAATCCATCTCCTATGTCTTTCTGAAAAAAATGTAGACCCCCTAGCTCAACCACAAAATATGGGCTTGATGCAGGCCTTATTGGGTGCAGTTCTATGGTCTATGTTATGCGGGGTTTGGCCTTGAATGATCATAATGGTCCCTTCTGACTTTAAAATCTATTAATCTATCAAATCCTTTAGACTGGGAGATGTGATCCCATACAGGGCCTTTCAACCACTCTAGTACATGATACAATTGTTCCATGTTTTCTCACAGAGAGAAAGTAAACCCAGAACCTTGCCAAACCTGTCTTAATGTGCCAGAGATCAAGAAGACTGAACCAAGCCATGGTGGAGCTCCCTGGGAAAGAGTCTGTCCAGTCCATCGGTGCCCTATCACTGCATCTCCCAGCTTGGTGAGAGGTCGTCTGCCTTCCTCCAGCCGCATGCTTGGACCAATGTCTGTTCAGTCCAATGGTCAGGTACCATCCAGCTCCCAGGACTTACATCAACATCACCTATATTACCATTGCAACCAGCAAGAACCTAGAGACAGCTATGGCTTGCCCCCACTGCCAGGGCATGGAGAGAGGGCCACTTTGTGCTCCCACCATTCCAGTAGGGATTCTTTACCAGCTGCCCACCACGAGACCTCTGAAAGTCAATGGAAACAGTGGTCACATGACCAGCAGCAGTCACGACCAGTGCAGCACCACATTGTAACAGTCAGGTAAGCCAAAGTCTGTACAGGTCACAGAGTTACTCACAATTACAGCTGGGCAAAATTTTTCTACTAAAACTTTTTGGCAAAAAAATAAAATTTGGTGACACCAAAATATTTCACAAATTTATATCAATCTCACTGAATTGTTTCAATTGAGGGAAAAACCCCTAAAAAATCTGAAAAATCAAAAATGTTTTGTTTGACATTTTCTAAACAAAGCATTTCAAGTTTTTTTTATTCGAACTGACTTCTAATGTTTAAATTTCCTTTAATTCTATGTAACCAAACAGTTCATTTCAGGTCAAATGAAACATTCAGTTTCAACAACTTTTTTCTTACTTTTGATTTGCTGAAAATTTAAAAATCATATCATTTTTGCATCAGCCTGAAACAATTGGTTCCCTAATTTTTCAAGATTGCCAGTGAAATAAAATATCCATTATTCACACAGTTCTGTTCTCAACCTGTCTTAGAGCTTTGGGATGTGCTGGGAAGGGAAGTGCTGAATTAGAGAGGTGGTGAGGATGGAGATGGGGACCAAGGCTCTGCCAGCTCCTCTTCTGCTTTGGGGCAATAGGCACATGGAGTGAGCAGTGCTACTTGTGTAGGGCATACAAGCAGTTCCTAGTTCCTTCCCCCTGTGCACCCCACACTTTGATCCTAATAGGACTCATTAGATAAAGCCAGTGCTCTTCAAACTGGGGTCAAGATATCTAATATAGCCATTATCAGGCCCATATTTTGCAGTTCTCATATTTTCTTCTGGTATATTGCAAGAAGTACCCCAACACCCTTTGGTTCTTAAGTATTTCAGTGAGACGAAGAATGCATTTAATCCTGTGAGGCTATCAAAATGTTGGAGAATCCCAAATAGCTGCCAGGGTTTCCTTTCTGGTAGAAGAAAAATTCCATGTGAACTGGGGTGTTCTCTCTTAAAGTATGGTTATGGTCAGAAAAATTATTGTAAAAATGATCTTCTCACTCAACATAGTTGCCCTCTGAGAACTAAACTGGGACGTAAAGCCACTGCCTGGGTTGGTTGTAAGCGGAGGCTGAGGAAAAGCCTAGTGCCAGTGACATTGCTCCTGAGGCAGGCATGTCTCTGGAAGTGCTGTAAGAATACACAGAGGAGTGGCATCTGTTACACTCCTTAACAGAGTGAAGTGTACATTCTCCATCATCCTGCACCGAGCGCTGCCACTCTATTGGCACTAAAGTTTCCAAGCCCTTTAATATCACAGTGACAGGCACTTTAGAAGATCCTCATGGAGGTAGATTAGATAGTGTTGAATCTATCCCTGCACTCTGGTACAAGGTTAAGCACATTCTGTCCCTTTATTTTCTTAAGCTATATCTAGCAACAGAAAAAAAAACCTTTGTTTTCCTCTGTTTGCACAGCTGTCAGAGAGTGACCAGGATCCTATTTTAGCTCATATACCTTCAACAAAATTATCAGTTAAATTCTTTATAATAGGTGATTTAAGCTACAGACTCAGCTGGTTTTGCAAAGCGCTTGCAGAGTTTGCAGTGCTGGTAGTTAGAAAAGTCATAATCATCATCATCACCATAAAACACAGTTGTGATTTGTAATCTGAGCAAATGTGCGATAGATTTATTGAAAGAGAATTACTGTAGAGATCCACAGTGTATCTTCTGACTGTAATCTCAGTTTAAAAAAGAATGTAAACAACACTCCAGAATCCAGAGAGAGCTAAGGCTGCGTGAAAAACTAAAAGTGATTTATACTAAATGAATGTGTGCCATTAACTACCTTGGAGAGTACAGTACAATGTTTGGGCCCTCGTCATTTGCTTAACAAATACCAGAACTGTTCTGTATTGCAATTCTCCCATCCATCTCACTCTGAAAAAGCTGCCACCATACAACAGCTGGTGGTAAACTCCATCTAAGGCTGAATACTGGCACGAGACCAGTAGTCAACAAGTACCGTAAGGGAACGTTGAAAAGAACATACAACTGAAAGTCTCTTAAGCAGCATGCACTTGTACATGAGATACGCAGGGGTTCTCAAACTTCATTGCATTGTGATCCCCTTCTGACAGCAAAAATTACTAAATGACCCCAGGAGAGGGGACTGAAGCCTGAGCCCACCCAAGGCCCACTGCCCCGGGCAGGGGAAAAGCCAAAGCCCTCTGCCACCCCAGGGAGCCAAAGGTGAAGCCCAAGGGCCTCAGCCTTGGGCGGGGGGGCCTGTAACCTGAGCCCTGCCACCCAGCCCTGGGGGATGGCACTCAGGCTTTGGCTTCAGCCCCAGGTCCCAGCAAGTGTAACGCCAGCCCTGATGACCCCATTAAAACAGGGTCGCAACCCACTTTGGGGTCCTGACCTATAGTTTGAGAACCACTGTGACAGAGAAGTGTTATGCTGGGCAATCCTGAGCCTTCCCTGAATGAGGAGGAGGTTAGGCTACACACTTAAAGGGGATGAGAGAGGAAAAAAGGTTCTTCAGATTTGAAAGATATACAGAAATGGAGCTTTTGTTAATTGTGCAAGTGGAAAGCTCAGGCTCACCGGTTTGTTAACAAAAGTGACCTTGGAATCCCTCAGAGAAGGCTTGTTTGCTGAACTCCTTAGAACAGTGCAGCTAGGAATAACAAATGTTCATCTATGAAGGCATTTGTTTTGTGGCAAATTGTCATGAGCAGTTCCATATCCCTCAAACCATCATCAGCATTAACTGCAGAAAACAGAGCCCAATGCACAAATAATGTGTACCCTGATGGAAAAGCCCTATTGTGTTTAATAGAAAATTATACTCTTATTTTGAACCATCCTATAGAATTTAATGGAGAATTATACCCATGCTATGGAATGATTAAAAATCTGTTGAAAATATATAATTTTCTATTAAAATCTATAGATTTTAGTGTATAGAGAATATAGAGTAATTTCCATAGAACTAAATTGTTTATGTTCCAATTAAATTCTATAGGATTTTCCCATAAGGCAAAAGATCAGGAATGGGATTCAAACCTACGTCTTCTCTTGTTGTGTTTCTTTAAAATACCAGTGGGAGAAGAGTGTACTAGTCACTAGACTGCCTACCTCAGGATGTAGCTAGAGCAGTGTCAGATAGCTTTCATCAGCTGGAACTGCACTGTACAGCTTTCTTGTTTTACAGTTCCTGAAAGGGTTAATTTGCTCATTAACAGCACAGCATGCTACTTCAAGTTAAAATAATAAACCAACAACTCTCTTTCTGTCTGCAGACATGACAAAGCTTTCAGGATGCCAAAAAGGTATGTTTAATATCAAATGCTTCCTGTCTTGCTATCCTATTATCATTGCTCTCCTACCCTGTTATTAGGAAACACAGTGTATTATTCCTGGTGACATTCCAGACAGGCGCAGCTTCAGAGGCAAGAGCAGAGCTCCTCATTAAAGGCTTCCCATCTGTCTGAAAAAATCTCTTTCTGTTTGTGTAATAAATTTAACCTGCATTCATGAAGAGCTTCTTTGTCTAGCTAGCTTTCCTCTGAGTGTGCGCTTTCTCTGGTGCAGCCAACAGCTTTATTTGTTTTTCTTGACTGGTCTAAACCAAGCCTAGAGGAGCAGCCGGGTCCACTGGCCTGGGAGTCAGGAAACCTGGATTCTGTTGCCCACTCAGTCACTGACTTTCCGTGCCACCTTAAATCAAGTAATTACACTTCTTTGTGCCTCAGTTTCCATATTTGGAAAATAGGGATAATAATGTTTACCTACCTCGGTGAAATGCTTTGAGATCTATGGATGAAAAGCACAACACAAGTATCATTATTAAATGACTGTAGTGGATTCTCCTGGATCCTGCATCTCAGAATTAAAGCAGACTGGAAGATCTTCAGACACAAGATTGCTCGATATGAGGGTAACAGCAGTAATAGTCTCAGAGCTTTGCATTTTCCCATAGTATTTAGTGATGGAGATGTGTTTGTCAAGGTTATGTTTAGTGCTTCCTAGTTCTTCGTGTATTAATGCACCAGACCCTCTACAATTAAATTTAGATGACTAAAATATTTAACAGAGGTCAGGGAGTATAAAGTGCAACTCTATGCTGTGGCAGCATGGAATCATGTGTATGATGGAAAGGAGATTATGGACAATCTAGACACACTTCAGGAAATAAATGTTATATGAGAAAAGATAAATAAAATGATGACTTGTTGCCCTTATCTCCTGCCCTATGTTTCTCATATTTAAATCCAAAGGAATGAGAATACTTAAAGGGACATTGTCAATACACAGAATTATTTTTTAAAATCCTTTTTTGTGTAACCATAATAACAAAATATTACAATTCAAGGAATACTTAATTTTTAGAATTAATAACTTAATGATCAAAAGAATAATTAAAAGTATGGCTAATTTGCAGTATTTTTCACCTTCTAGTCTTCTTAATATCATGCTTGGAGAACACTTAGCTCAGAGAATGAAAATACATGCAGGAGGGACCCTTTCTGGCTGCTACAGGGCTGTTACATTTGGGTTTCCAGCACAGCAATGGAATGTAACAATTTTAAAAACTGGTTTTGTTGAAATGCACAAATTAAACATTTTTGTAATTCCTTTCACAACACTCCATTTAAAAATAAAATTTTGAGGCCTAAAACTAATTAACAACATCCATTTAAGCTGACATCAGCAAGATACAAACTATTTTAACAGGTGGTTCTCTACCTCTTAGCGCTTCCAGTTTTTGGTTTCCAAACTGTGTTTATCAGCTAGGTTCTCTAGTGGAGTTGTGTAAGAATCTTTCACCTCTGGAGGTTGACGGCCTGATGTTTAAAAAGTTAGGCATCAAATTACCCCAGCCCCACACATAAATAGATAACTTAATGTGCAAGTGGCCATTTCTGATCTTTTGCTTGCACAAATACCTGCTTTGTGCATGCAAGCTTAATAACTGTCTAAATTTAAAAAAATCAGGTCATAGGTTCAATTCCAGATTCAGTCACATGGGCTCATTCTTGTCCCTGGTTATGAAAAAGCTACATTATTTGTCACAATTAACAGTCTTTGGCTCAAGAGACGCATGGGACTGGGCTAACTCGAGTATTACAATACAGGATTGAAGTGCAGTGGCACAGCTCCTTAGGCTTGTAAACAGTAAATTCATTCATAAATCTAAAATACATCAGGACCTGTTTGCTAACAAATAGTCCTTAGACCTTACAAAGGCAGAAATATTTAAAAACAAACCAGATCAGATCAATAGCTCTTGTGGTCCAATATCCTGTCTCCAACAGTAGCTAGTGCCAAATGCTTCTGAGAAAGGTACAAGAAACCCCAGGCTAGGTCTACATTAGAAAAGACTTGCCAATAGACATGCCAAACCCATGGAAAAAAATGCAGAAATTGGGCGTGGTTGTTGGCTAATTTTTGGCTTGTACAGTAACTCCTCACTTAACGTTGTAGTTATGTTCCTGAAAAATGCAACTTTAAGTGAAATGATGTTAAACAAATCCAATTTTCCCATAAGATTTAATATAAAGGCGGGGGTTAGGTTCAAGGAAATTTTGTTGGAGGGCAGACTGTACTGTGGTGGGGAGGTGCCCCTGGCTTACCCCTGGGGCTCAGGGCTGGGGGTGCAGGGTCTGGGAGGGAGTTAGGGTGTGGGAGGGTGCTCAGGGTGGGGGTGCAGCATCTGGGAGGGAGTTAGGGTGCAGGAGGGCACTCAGGGTGGGGTGCGGGGTCTGAGAGGGAGTTAGGGTGCAGAAGGGCACTCAGGGTGGGGGTGTGGGGTCTGAGAGGGAGTTAGGGTACGGGAGGGCGCTCAGGGTGGGGGTGCGGGGTCTGTGAGGGAGTTAGGGTGCGGGAGGGCGCTCAGGGGGGGGTGCAGGCTCTGGGAGGGACGTAGGGTGCGGGAGGGCGCTCAGGGTGGGGTGCGGGGTCTGAGAGGGAGTTAGGGTGCAGGAGGGCACTCAGGGTGGGGTGCGGGGTCTGAGAGGGAGTTAGGGTACGGGGGGCCTTTGCAGGACCCTGGGCTATGGGGGCAGGTCCTGGCCTGCAGCTCTAAAGCCCCTTTTGAAATGCAGTCCTGCAAGCACGGACCGGAGGACTCAGGAGGAGCAGGGGCAGCCACGCAGCTAGTGGCTGGAAAGAAGCGTCGCTTTCCCCTTCAAAGCCGGCTGGAGAGAAGCGGCGCTTTGAAGGGGAAAGCGCCGCATCTCTCCTGCTGCTGGCTGCGCGGTTGCCCCTGCTCCTCCTGAGTCCTCTGGTGTGTGCTCGCAGGGCCGCATTCCGAAAGGGGGTTTAGAGCTGCAGGCCAGAGCCCCGAGGCACCCTTAGCCCAGGGCCCTGCAGCCCCTAAAGCCCCTTCGTTCCGAGTGGTCCTGCCTGCCGGGGTGGGGGGGTTTGAGGCGGCTTCCTCGCTCGCTTGCTCCCTCCCTCCCAGAAAGTCCTAAGCGCCGCGGCAGGGGAAGCGCTGGGAGGGAGAGAGAAAGAGAGGGGGAGGAGGCGGAGAAGAGGAACTTGTGCAATGCTCCCTTGTAAAGTCACAACTTTAAACGTATGTTCCCTAATGAAGCAGCGACGTAACTTCGAAACAACGTTAAGCGGGAGGATAGTAAGTGAGGAGTTACTGTAGCTTGTTTGGCATGTAGCTTGTTGCTTCTTTTTTTTGATCGGCTCCCAGCAAGCAGGGGCTAAGGGAGGCAAGTAGGGGCAAGGGGGAGAGCGTCAAGGGTACACAGCAGGCACACCACAGTACCAGACTGCATGCCGAGGGGATTTAGTCACACAGAGTGTTGGGGTTCTTAGGGATTGGCTTGTTTTGAAATGGGATTAGCTTGCTTTTTGGCATATTGTGAAAGTCGGGGTGCTTATTTACCGCGTGAAAGTTGGCAACTGTGCTTGCCAATATAGCTATACCAGAAAAATCTCCTAGTGTAGATACAGTTTATACTGGCAAAAGAGTGCTTTTGCTGGCATAACTTGTTCTTTGTCAGTTTATGCTAGTTCTCTCACACAAACACACACCCTTAACTAACATTACTGTATCAGCAAAAGTTTCTCATGTAGACCTGGCCTGAGAGGTTGCTGTATGTTTTGAAGCATGAGGGTTTATATCCCTTATAAAAATAATTATCTAATGAATGATCTTATTATCCACATACATTTATAATTTTCTTTTGAATCTTAGTAAGCTCTTAGCTGCAATAATATCTTGTGGCAGCAGATTCACAAGCTAATTACCTAATTACCTGTATTTTCTGTTGAGATCCCAAACTTCATGCTGCTCCTTGTCAGTTTCACAATGACTAGACTGTCTGTCAGTAGATAGTTTGGATTCTGCAATGTGGGGGAGGAGGAGAACGAAAGAATAAGAGGGGAAAAACAACCTTCCCAAAGGGATTTTTGCAGTTAAATATTAAAAGCTACATTTTGCCCAGGGAGGCAAGTGCCTGGTTTTTACTAATTCCAATTGAAAAGACAGGGAATTGTAGGGATGCAGAATGTAATTACCCAATTTAATGAGAGCTGCATGCAAGCATCCAATTGCAGACAGAATGTGTTCAGTGGAACTCTTACCTCCTGAGTGTTTCAACAAATAAATGCCCAAACCAGGAAGCCCTCATTCTATTAAATATTCTTCTTCTAACGTTGTGCTAGTACCGCAGCATGTTTTATGTTAATCTTAGAAATCAGGTTAACAGCAGCATTTGTTTTCTCCTGTTCATTCCAGTTATTCCCAAGTGATTGCTGAGTGGCCGGTAGCTGTCCTTGTGCTCTGTTCGGTGACAGTTCTGGTTTGTACTTTAGCTGGCCTGCTAGTTGGAAATCTGCCAGATTTTTCAGAACCGTTGATGGTAAGTCCTTGCAGATAATATGGGGCAAGCATGTCATGCATGAATGCAAGGAAAATCAGTGGAACAATCAGTTATGTTTTCTTCCTGCAGTGTAAAATTTTCACATTCCCTACTCCTTTGGAAATGGATGGAGAAGAGAGCAGGCCTATAAATACATGAGGACATTAAAGACACTCTCACATTCCCCCAGAATGCACAACAGTTTATAATATCTACCACTAGATGACAATCTGCTACCCCCTCATTCTCAGAAATATCAGAAAGCCTATTAGGTTACAAGGGGAATCTGCATTCCCTGCTCTTCTTTTGATACGAGAATCACAGAAATTGAAACTGAAAAGAAACCTGTTAGGTAAACTAGTCCATCTCTCTCATTCAGTACAGGAGTGTTCGCTGCACTGTATTTGCCTGTGTGTTGGCCTGTCATAGTTTTAAAGGATTTTAGTGAAGTACTTCCATTACTTCCTTTCGGAGACTATTTCACTGTTCATTAAAATATGTTTATTATTATTCAATCTTAACGTTCCTTTGCTCATTTTTCAACATATTGCTCCTAGTAGTGTGTAGCAATGAATGAAGCCAAGTCCGTCAGTCTGTTCCTGTGGAGCCGCCCCAACGGGGCTGTCCACGTCTATTTATTATAGTTGGTTACATAAATCATTCTATTATACGCATGTACAAACTCAAGCCAACGTCTCGCCCCCTCTCCTGATTGGTGCTTTATGCACTGCGTACTCCAGTAGTAAACACCTGGTCAGCGCTTAATCTGTGTGTCTCCTGACCGGAAGTGTGGGGGGGTGGGAACCACTTCAGCCGCTCTAAATCCAGGGGCGGTTTTCCAACCCTCTTAGTGCTTGAGAAGTGTAACATTCCTACAGAGTGCCCCTTCAGTATTTCTTAAATAGTTCCTCTCCCTCCTGGGTGTTTACCCTTTTCCTCTACCTAAGAAAAAACATGGAAAAATACCATCCTACTCAAACAGGCTCTAGGATAAGATGAAGGACACCTTTCCAGGAGAGAGAGAGAAGAAAATCATTCTGGTCAAGGTTCAAGTGTGGACTATAGACTGTGTCGAGAGGGAAGAAAATAAATCCTGCTTCTGCAGCTGTTGATTTTGGTTGACGCCCCTTACCTAGAGAGGAAGAGAGAAAGCCTGCTTGGCCTGTTCATGATGAACTATCTCACTACTGGCTGAAAAGGAAAGGATAAATTATATTTCTGTAGGTTCACGTATGGACTATGCCCCCCTTTCTAGGAGAAATTCAATTTGTGTGTGCCTCAAAAAATGTGATTAGATTCTAATAATCACAGACACATGCTGTGTCTGACACAAGGTGTGGAGGAGGTGGACTAAGGAAGGTTAAGCCAAAGCACAAGTCTGACAAGTTAATTAAACCCTTTTGCTTGGCTATAGGGATTTGAGCCTCGAGATACTGACATTGGCAGAAAACTCATTGTCTGGAAGAATGTACAAACCCATACAGGCTATCAGAAGACCCTTTCGCTTTCTCCCTACACTGAAAAGAACAGGTATCTGAATTTAGTTCTTTGGGTTTCAGTGCATGCAATGCCATGATGAGACTGCTTTACTGATGATGTGACATCTTAGTTTGGTTGCAATTGGGTTGTAAAATCGATAAGTAACATTTTCAAACATCCCAAAGTGAATTAGGAGCCTAAATCCCCATTTTCAAAATTGGTTATGTACTTAGGAGCCTAAATCCATTGGTTGTCAATGAGACTTAGGCTCCTAAAATCACTTTTCAAAATAGGATTAGGCTTCTAGGGATATGTCTACACCACAATAAAAAAGCTGCGGCAATGAAACTCAAGTGCCCAGGTCAGCTGGCTCAGCCATGTAGCGCATCGCCTGTGGGTCTAAAAATTTGCAGTGTAGACATTTGGGCTGAGGCTGGAGCCTGGACTTTGGGACCCTCCCTTCTCACAGGGTCTCAGAGCCTGGGTTCCAGCCTGAGCCTGAATGTCTACACTACAGTTGTATAGCCCTACAGCCCAAGACCTGCGAGCCTGAGTCAGCTGACCCAGGCCACCCACTGCCATGCAATGGGTCTTTCATTGCAGTACAGTCACTTAAATCACTAAGGCATTTTTGAAAATTTTACTCAACAGCTTTAAGCAGCTGCAGAGATAATTCAGTGACTCCAAAAGGAGTGATGTGGGATCTAACTTAATCACTCATCACTGCAAATTGATGCAGTCAGACCTGCACAACAGTCCAATACTGAACCTCTGGACCTAAACCATGTCCTCATTTTAGGTCAGTGGCCGCTCCAATTGCATTATGTCTCATCAAAGCACATTTTCATGGTGTGACAACCCATGGCTAGTCAACTACATGACTTGTAGAAAGATGTTGAATCTAGCTGTTCCATAGAAGGATAACTGTGATCTCTTGATAGCTATAGGGACGTTGGTATTAACAGAGGGCAGAGGTTTATCCATGGCGAGCAAGAAGCAAGAACACGACGGATGGTAGAACAAGACTATGGAAAGGACAGTTTCTTTTGTGGCCCCCCAGGTGAGAGACATTTTAACATACACCTTCAAAATGTAACCACCAAAAAAGAGGGGACAGTGGGAAACTGCAATAGCACGAAGAGATGTAACATCCGGTACATGTGGAAGTGTTCAGAAAATGCCCAAGAAAGCAGTCAGGCATAATACAATTTGGTGCCCTCTGTGTATTTCATCTAGTGATCTTGCAGCATTTTGCAAACATTAATTTATTAAGCCTCCCCAGTTATCGGTGAGCAAAGCTGACTGAAATTTGGTATGGGTTTTATTGGATTTCATGAAAAATGTATTCTTCCCTTCGTGCCCCCGCCCCCCAAAAAATCATTGTCGAAGGGTGTGTTTTTAAAAATATATATATATATATATTTTTTTTTTTCTTCCAAAATTGAAAATTTTCAAAAATGTTTATTTTGAAATAATGAGAAAGTACCCATTTTATCTCTCAGTTTCTTACTTTTTTCTCCTTCTTTTTTCCCAACTGGAACAGTATGTAAAAAGTAAAAAAATGAAAATAACACTTTGCCACAATTATTTTCTTTTACACTTTTCCAGTGGAAAATAAGAGAAAGTGAGTTTTTTTTCTCTCACTTCCACACCCCTCCATACACCCTTTTTTAATTAAAGAAATGGAGGAAAATAGTGAGTGCAAGGGGGGGGACTATCCCAAATATTCAAAAGAAAAATCTTAATTTTGTTTTGAAAATTTTGTTTCAAATGTTTTCAGCAGAAATGAAATTGAAAAACGAAAAAATTCAAATGAAATGAAAAGTGTTGATTTTTCTTTTGAAAATTTTTGACCAAAAGAGAAATAAATCTGAGTCTGTTCTGTTGGTGGGGGCATTAGTATTCCATTTTACAGATGGGTGGGGAAATTGAGCACAGAGAGGTTAAGTGACTTGCCAGAAATAGCACAAGTGAGTGGATTTATGGGAATAGCACCTAGATATTCTGGTTCCCAATCCCCTGCTTTAAGTCATCCTCTTAAGTAAATGGTTCAACTACTGGAGAAACCAACAGTTTCTCAGGGCCTCAGACCCTCCCTCCCTCCCCACGACCGACTGTACAGACTTTTGTCAGGAGGTAACAGAAATGGCCTGAATCTGATCCACAATAGTTTCACTGTAGAGAAATGACATTCACAAGTGAAAATTATGAGAGAACCCCATGTCCCCCCTTTCCTGACTCTGACACATATGGAAAGCGTGATGGAGCAGAGTCACATGAGGCAATTTGCACACTTTATAGCCCTATCATTCATCATCCATAAGCCCTGTTGCTCCATTCAACTGATAGAATCATCAGTGGTAGACTTACACACAACGTTATGTTTTTTAAATAGACTAATTATTTCAAACAGTGTGGCTGATTCCTCTTCGGTTACCTAACTACATTTCTGGGTTTTAGGAAAGAGTTATTCTCAGCTGGTGTTTATGTCCACAACTGCTGGGAGCTTGTGGAACTTGCAAGCGATTCAGTCCATGTGTCAAATTGAACAGGACAAGGTTAGTAATATCATGCGGAATGTATACACATGCAATCTCATTTCAATTTACTGGTTTAAACATTAACTAAAAGCTAGCAGGGAAAAAATCATATGAGAGATATAGTATCTTTCATCCTGGAGAATCCCAGTGGATTTTACTGGCTTATTAATAAAAGAATAACTTTACCTACCACTGAAATGCAGCTGCCTCTGGGTTGAAGAGCCATAGCTGTTTTATAGTACACACACAACAGCTTGGGCAAGAAACTGATGATAGTATATCGAACTGAAACTATAGAATTTAGGGTGGTTAATGTAATTACCAAAAGAGGAATTTGGCCCATATACTGAGCCTCACTACAGTGAGGAGAGCCATATAAACAGAAAGATTAGATTGGATTAGATTATGATAGTTTTGTGAAAAGCACCATGGGATCTTTAATAAACATAAGTGATCATATTCATCGGAAGTTGGCAATTCTAACAGCACAACATCCTCTCTAAATTAGAGGTGCCAAGTAAGTAGATGGAGATAGATCAGCAATATGGCCTTCTATCCAGAGAGCACTGCACTGGATGTGACTAGATTTAATCTTCTAAATAGCCAATAATATTTTACATCCAAGACTGGTAAGAATGGCTCCGTGGTCTCTTGAATGCTCCTTGCTACAGTAGTAGAAAGACATAGCAGAGGACAGGACAGTGAGTGGAAGACTGGAGTATTAATTAGGACTAGTTTATCAGTGATGGTAAGAAATACCAATAGCTAGTGTGCCTGAAGAGTTAAAATTGGAAGGGCTATGAAAGCCTTACAAAGAAAAAGATGTTTGAATGTATCCTCTGTGCAAGTGCCAGGCAAAAGGGTCCCTGAGAAGGAAGGGAATAGTATTTGCCCTATGCAATTAACAGGGAAACAGTGTTAAGCATTGACTGGATCAGAGGTGGGCAAACTACGGCATGCAGCCCACATCCGGTCTGCAGGACCGTCCTGCCTGGCCCCCGAGCTCCTGGCCCAGGAGGCTCGCTCCCCGGCCCCTCCCCTGCAGCCTCAGCTTGCTCGCTGCGCCACCGGCGTAATGATCTGGGTGGCAGGGCTGTGAGCTCCTGGAGCAGCGCAGCTGCAGAGCCCAGCCTGACTCGGTCTCTGTGCTGCGTGGTGGTGGTGGCGGCGTGGCCAGGCTCCAGCTGGGCGGTGCAGCTGTAGCGCTGCCAGCCACCGGTGCTCCAGGCAGCACGGTAAGGAGGCAGAGAGCACGGGGGTTTGGATAGAGGGCAGGGGAGTTCAGGGTGGTGGTCAGGAGGCAGGGGTCTGAATAGGGGTTGGGGCGGTCGGGGGGGCGGAACATGGGGTTGAATGGGGGCAGGAGTCCCGGGGGGCAGTCAGGAAGGAGGGTGGTGGGATGGGGCAGCAGGGGGCAGTCAGAGGCAGGGGTTCTGGGGGCAGTCAGGGGACAGGGAGAAGGGGTGGTTGGATGAGGCAGGGGTCCCGGGAGTGGGGCGTCAGGAATGAGAGGAGGGATTGGATGGGGCGGTGGAGGTCCGGGGGTGGTCAGGGAACAGGGAACGGGGGGGGGATTGGATGGGGCAGGAGTCCTGGGGGGGCAGATAGGAGGTGGGGGCCGGGCCACGCCACGACCCCCTCCCCTAACCGGCCCTCCATACAATTTACTAAACCTGATGCGGTCCTCAGGCCAAAAAGTTTGCTCACCCCTGGATTAGATCATGGTGGAAGAGAGTCTGTAACACCTGTTACCCTCACAAAATTCTGTTACTCACACACCCTAGGGGCATCCACTCTTACCCTGTTCCTAGGGCTCAGGTGTAACCCTGTTAATTTGGGCACCCATCCTTACCCTTCCTTTGGCTCAGGGCATAACCTGATACTCGGCAGGTTTGTGGGGTCTTTTACCAGTGAAAGAGCTTTATACAGTAATATCCTACTTAACCTCTATTTATTAACAATTTCCCCCCGCCCCCAAATGCATATGCTAAACATACAATGCTCACCACTCCCAGTCCCAATAAGGCAGATGAAATTTTCTTGATGGCCAGTCAGGATCAGGTCCTCTGGGGGACTCCAGTTTCTGCACAGTGTCATTAACAGAGTGTTGAGGTCTGGCAGCTCTGATCTTGGGGCTGTGTCCTGGAGTTGGTTTCCAAGAACTTCCTTTTGAACCCCAATTTATATAGTGAAACTTCAGTCTCTCTTAGCTATACCTCAACCAATCATTTTACTAAAATTTTACTAACCAATCCTAACATATTGTAACAAAATTCTCTAACCAATCATACCCCACCACCTTAACTGATTTACACCTTGCAAAATTAATTATGTAACAGACAATCAATCAAAGAACCAGACAGAGATCATACAGATAAACACTAGAGAAGTGGGGACCATAAAGACAAAACTATAAAGAAATGAGGATTTCACAACCACAACTATTGATAAGTGATTTCTTGCCAGACAGAATGCTATCAAACTAAGTTTTCTTTAACCATCATAAGATCTGTTTCTTTATCTGGTGATGGTGGGTGCTATTAGGACAGGATCGCCTTCTTAACAGCCTGATATTACATTGTTTTAATGTAATTTAGATGGAATGTGAGGATGTGATTTTCTGTTTCTTAGCTAATGGCTGCTGCTCTCCTAATATGGCTGCAGACAAAGGCCTTAGGTCTTACAATATGGCTACAGGAAAAGGCCTTCTCCTTACAGCATTATGCCTCCTGCTTATGTCCTTCACAGAATGTCACTGCAGTACAAAAAAAAAAAAGAAGCTTAAGAGAAAAAGGATAAAGGTTGTAAAAATTCTCATCTTAGTGGTCCTAATGCAGAGAATGAATGTAAATTGAGGAAAGCTGCTGTCACTAGTAGTAGGACAATGGATTGAGGAAGGGTCCCAATTCCTAAATCTGTGCAAAAAATACATAATGGAGGTTATTAATTTAGTTTTGGAAAAAGTGCTGCCCAAACATCTTGTTTCAATGGCTACAATATATTGTATTTTGTCAACAAAAGGTTGGGGAGTCAGGGTTTATAAACATGGGGAGGATAGAATAATTCTTGTGAGAATTTAAACACTCTGCTGTATAAAGGCAGTTGGGTAAAAAGTTTTATCGGGAGAGTCTAATCTGATGTCCTCCTATTGGCTGTTTTTCAGATCCGCTCACATGCTCATTTTGGGAATCTCTGTCAACGTACTGAAGGCAATGAATGCTGCCCAAGCTGGTCTCTGGGTAACTATATTGCTGTCCTTCACAACAGATCATCTTGTTTGGAGATAACTCAAGCAGATGTCTCCCACACCCTGGCACTCCTCCGTTCCTGTGCCCCAGACTACCACAAAGGCATCCTTATTCCTTCTTGCATAGGTCCCAGGACTGGAAGAGAGAAACACTCTCAGTGTGCCAAAGTACCAGAAAAATGTACCCGGTTCAGTGGTATTTACCAGCTTCTTCACTTCTTGGTTGACAGAGACTTTCTCAGTCTTCAGACAATGGAATATCAAGTGCCATCACTGAAATACAGCCTGCTGTTTTTGCCTACAAAGAAAGGAGCATCTATGATGGAAATCTACCTGGACAACCTTGAGTCATGGGACCTGTTTGATAATTACACATTAATCACTGGAATGGACCTGGGTCTTAAACAGAAACTATTCCAGCACTATCTTTTACTGGATACAATGTATCCAGTCCTGGCAATATTAGCCATTTTTCTAAGTATGACTTTTTATTTACGCTCAATCTTTATTACATCTATGGTTCTTATGATTGTTGTCAGTTCTTTGATGATCTCCTTCTTCTTGTATAAGGTGGCCTTCAGATTCACCTATTTCCCTTTTGTAAACCTGACAGCAGTTGTCATTCTCAGTAGCATTTGCGCCAATCACACCTTTGTGTTTTTTGATCTCTGGAGCCTCAGCAAGAGCCAGAATCCTTCTGCAGGCCTCCTGCAGTGGATGAGCCAAACCATGCACCACTTTGGCTATCTCATGTTGGCGTCTTCCTTTACAACAGGTGCAGCTTTCTATGCCAGCTATATGAGCAATATAATTGCCATCTGCTGTTTTGCCATCTACATGGGCACCTGTGTATTGGTAAATTTAGTATTCATGGTAACTTGGCTTCCATCTTCTGTTGTGTTGTATGAACGCTACATAGCAACAAACTGCATTTATAAACCGGAAGACTACTGGAACTATAGTGGGCATAAAAGAGTTATTTTCTCTCTCCATCATATACTCAGGGGTCTCCAGAATACTTTGTGTGAAACCTCCAAGCTGTTATTTGAGAAGATTCTTCCATGTGGTGTTATAAAGTTTCGTTACATTTGGATCTGCTGGTTTACAGCCTTGGCAATAGGCGGTGCCTACATTTCCTGTTTTAATCCTAAACTAAAACTCCCCAGTTTAGAGATGCCATCTGTCCAGATGTTTAGGTTAAGCCATCCCTTTGAAAGATATGATGCAGAATACTGTCACCAGTTCATGTTTGAGAGGCTGGAGCATGGAGAAGGACAACGCATGCCCATCACTATAGTCTGGGGCATACTGCCTGTGGACAATGGGGATCATTTCAATCCTAAAAGCAATGGCACACTGGTGAAAGATACCACATTTACAATCCAAAATCCTGAAGCTCAAAACTGGCTCTTGGAATTCTGCCAAAAAGTGAAGAATCAAACTTTCTACTATTCTGATTTGGAGCAGAAATCTACAGTTTGTTTCATGGAGGAGTTTCACACGTGGATGGACAGTCGCCAGTGCTCCCAGCAAGATCACAGCTTCAATCTCTGCTGTAACCACTTCCCCTTCCCCTATGGAAGTGAAGTCTTCCTGCACTGCATCAAAATGATGATCATGGAACAAGGCAGAGATGGAGCTGAAACCTATGACTTGGGTCTTAGATTTGACGGAGAGGGAAACCTAGTTGCCTTGGTGCTACAGTTTCAAACTATTTATCACTACAGCTTCAACTACAGCAAAGCCAAACAATTCTACAATGAAATTGGCCACTGGATAACAGAGGAAATGAAGACTGCCCCCATGGGGCTTCAGAATGGATGGTACACCAGTAAACTAGAGCTATATAATCTCCAGCACAGTCTTAGCACAGAGACAATGGTGGTCATAGGGCTATCCATAACCATCTCTTTTGTGGTGCTGCTGCTCACCACCTGGAATGTCATTCTTAGCATATTCTCTGTTACAGCTATCACAGGCACTGTCCTGGTAACTGTTGGACTTTTGGTGCTGTTGGAATGGCAGCTCAATGCAGTGGAGTCTCTCTTCATTTCAGCAGCAGTAGGCCTCTCCACTGACTTTACAGTGAACTACTGTATTTCCTACCACCTGTGCCCACATTCTGATCGCCTGAGCCGAGTGGCCTTCTCTCTGAAGCAGATGAGCTGTGCCACTGCTATGGTGGCATCTGCTCTGTTTTCTGCAGGTATCATCATGCTGCCTGCCACAGTGCTGGCATACCGGAAGCTGGGGATATTCATAATGATGATCAAATGTATCAGCTGTGGATTTGCCAGCTTCTTTTTTCAGTCTCTATGCTGCTTCTTTGGCCCAGAGAAGAACTGTGGTCAGATCCTTTGGCCTTGCACCTATGCCTTGAAGGACTATTCTGATGACTCCAGGCCAAATGGAAGCTTTAACTGTGGGGGAGAAGAGAAGCAGAACAGATTACGGAAGGTGCAAGAGTCTAACACTGCAAATGAACAGTATGAGCTCCAGCCCTTGGCCAGAAAACTTAGTGACAGCTTTGACAACAGCACTTCCACAAGCAAATTGTCTAATCGTCCTTCTGTCCTGTCTGAAGACATACAGCTCCAAGACAGCAGGTGTCCCCGAATAGGAATCCATCCTTCTCTTGAAACAGACAGACAGAATCTGCAGGAGACTCTAATGGACCACCATGTAGATCTTTGTCAGTGTCCCGCCTTGCAAACATCTTCTCCTTACAAACATAGCAGCACAGGAGCAGAAGCAGAAATTCATAGAGAGAGACTCTGCAGAGATTGTAGATGTCAAAAGTATGGTCCAAAAGCCTGGGATGGATACATGCTGGACTATCTTTATTCAGCCAGCATGAAAGATGAAGGACAGTTAAATAACTCTCAGTGTTCTAGAGACACTGCTCAACAACAATCAGATTATACCTCAGAAAATAGTAATCTCCCTGAAGCTGAAATTTACAAATTTCACAGAGGCCTTTGTTCTCATAGCAGTTCTTTCAACGTGCTCAATGTCTCCAGTGAGATCTCGCTGAGTGATTTTGAGCAGAGCATAAAACTTGCTGAGTCAGCCAGTTCTTGTCCCAATGTCTTAGATGTGTCTGATTCCTGCTGTGCAGAAGAGAGAGGTCAGCTGAATGGGAAGAGAGACACCCTGAGGTTGGACCTGAGAGAGACTGTCTTTGACGTGTCTCTACCAGCATCCCAGCAAAACAGCTCTTCTTGGAAAAACCGACTGGGATTAGGGAGTGAAGGTCCAGTTGTTTTACCAAACAGCCAACCAGACATGCCTGATGTTTGGATCAAACGATCCAGTGCACAAAATTCTGGTTACAGCAGCTGAAATCTCCAAGAAAGCAAAACTCAATTACAGAAGAAAACAGGAAATGAACCTCCTATGTACACTGTAAATATAAAATCTTTCCTCCCTTCCCTTTTTTAGCTAGGAATATTTCCAGATATTTCAGCTGCAGAGATGCCTACATTTTCACTGAGTCAGCAAATCTGATATTAAAAAAAATGAGGATTAGAGATGAATTTTAATGCAGTAAAAAAATCTTTGACTGTCCAGCAGCCCGTGCCATATTCACAATTGTACTGTATGACATTCCCTACAGTGATTAGATTTTGTTTTCCTACCAAGTACAAGAAAGAAGGGGATAATGATTAAAGAGGTGACTCGCTCCAAATATTTAAAGAAATAAATCCCATGTACAAAAATATCTATAATTCTTAATCATTGGAATCTGACTAATGGCTGGAGAAAGAACTGTTTCCTGTTGAAGCAGATCTGTTTTTATTAGCAGTCCAGGTTTACAAATTTCCCCAAAGGAATTGTATTCAGATATTTGTTTAAATCTGTCCAGTGAGTGTTTTTCAACTGGTATGGTCTGTTACTCTTCAACGAGAAGACTATATAGTCCAGCCCCAAATATCTTTCAGATCAGGATTTCAGCTGGTTTTGCTCGAGGGAACTCCATCTGACACTGCTTCAATGTGGGGTTTTCCTTGGCAGAAAGCCATCTCCTTGTCCTCTGTGACTTGGGCAGCTTGTGTTTCATGTTCATAGCTAGTTTCTATCCCAGGCAAAAATGTAAAAATATTTTTAAAGTTGGCATATCTGCTGAATCTTGAATTTTACTTTTTTCTTTACCAGAAAAACAAAAAAACTAAACATTGTCTTTATCTGTTACAATAAGAAAAAGCTTTCTCTCTAGAAGTCAGCATAAAAATAAATATTGACGACAAACTTTCCTGAACACCATGATACCTTGTGCCTTTGCTATGAATATTGTGATTCGTTTTCTTTATGTTGTACATGCCTAATGTGTTTTCCTATGGCATCAGCAAGAGGAAATTTGCACCTCTGAGCTTCCATCCATCAACATGCACACTGTAGCTATCTATTCATTCATATTAGCTATCTGGGAAACTCACCAAGGTTGGCTGGTGCAGGTTAGCAAGAGCTAAGAAATTCAAAAAAGCAAGAAATTCAAGTTGGAACACTGGACCTTCTGGTTTGTATTTAATGTGGTTCAATTTTCCAATTTGATTTTATGTTTGCCTATATCCCATATGGATGGCACCTACAACTTGCATTTCAGCTCTACAGTAATAAATACGAAAAGTGACTTGAGAATACACAGTGATTTTGTTCTTCTGTAAATTAGGACCTCATATTCATTGTTTGCAATGATTTGTAGCCCACATCTGAAAATGTCAGCAAATATGATCTAAGCATTCCAGAAAGTCAATGACAGATTTTATAAATATCTTTTTTTGGTTTGTTTTTTGCTCATATCATTGTGCAAGTGGAACAAGTGTCTGCGGGGGAAGGAGGGGGGGAGGAGGAGAGGGGAGAATCATCTGATTGAAATATAAAATGAAGGCCTAGTTCTGCAAGGTGATCTAAACTAGAGGATTTACACCTGCACAAATCAGCTCACACAATTGGGCCCTAAGGGAAGAGCTGATTATGTAACAACTTATCCTTTAGCAGTATCTACTAGTGCAAAATTACAGAGCAATAAAGTTAATAACTAAATGTAATATTTCAAATGACCCAGCAACAGTTCTATGAGACCTCCCTGTGAGAGAGATCTCTTATAATTGTAACAAAAGCCAGCAAGGCTGGTCTTGGCTCAGTGGTGGGAAAATCAATATCTCTTGTGTTTTATCTCAGGCACTGATCCTGCAAAGACTTACCAGTACATACTTAACTTTAAAAACGTAACTCATTCTAATGGTATCCCAGAGTATGTGATATCCTTGAATAGAAAAGCTTATCTATCAGATTTGGGTAAAAGAAGGAAGACAAACAAGATATTTAGACATATGGAAATACCTTGGATTACATATTCAGAAAAATAAAAAATAGCAGCAAAAGCTAAAACTATCCACCCTTCTTCAAATATTGAGGACAAGCTCTGAGTTCCAAAGGGCTTGCAAGTCTCTTAAAAGGCAAATAAGCTAAAGGATGTTTGGGGAAAAAAAGATTGGCTTACTTGTTAAAAAAGAGGGAGAGAGAAAATATGAAACGTCTGAAAAATCTGAAGTTCTCATTTTTAAGTAGGGAGTTTTCAAAAATACAGTTATATGTCTGTGACCTCTAAGCACACTTTTTTAGGGGCAAGCAACAACCACAATGCAATTTTGAGTGTGTTAAGTTTCCATTACAAACCATATTTTTTAGGATTTTAGAAGTATTAGAGTCCATAAAATGTGCTTCAGTCTTAATTGGTCAAATTCATGCCTGTATATTCATACCTGACTAGTGTACCATTATTTCTCACTATTTGGGGACTGTGCATATTACTGTATCTGTTGAAATAATTTTAAAATAAATAGTTAAAAAACAGATGGCTACTGTTGTCACATAAGGTAAACACTTGCGGCACTGGTACCCTTTAAGGGTCTTTCCCCCACATCAGCCCATGACTAAAGCTGATCAGAAAATTTTCATCAGAAGTTTTTTTGCTGGGAAAAGCTGATTTTGACAAAGCTTTTTTCCCCAAAAATCGTATTATTTTTTATGAAATTTCTCATAAAAATATTCAATATGAAAAATTTCATTTTGGAAACATTTCTAAAGTTTGTTTCAAATTTTATTTTTCATTTGTCTATTATTTGCATGTTATTTCCTAACATGTCAGCAGTAGTAGTTCACAATATATTTGTGTATATACCATATATATAGTAGTGCATATACATATTATGCACTACAGCTGACATGGCATAATACGATAATTGAAATAGTCTCTTAATTGTGAAATCATTAAGTTTAGTACTGATCAAAGTGTTTCCTTCTTGTGTTAGAGTGATAAGGCAGGTCAGGTAATATCTTTTATTGCAGTGGTTCTCAACCTTTCCAGACTATTGTACCCCTTTCAGGAGTGTGAGTTGTCTTGTGTATCCAAAGTTTCACCAAACTTAAAAACTACTTGCTTACAAAATCAGACATCAAAAGACAAAAGTGTCACAGTTACTGAAAAATTGCTTTTCATTTTTATCATATAAATCAATTGGAATAAAAATATTATACTTATATTTCAGTGTATACATTATAGAGCAGTATAAACAAGTCACTGTCTGCATGAAATTTTAGATTGCACTGACTTCGCTAGTGATTTTTATGTAGCCTGTTGTAAAATTAGGCAAAGCTCTAGATGAATTGATGTGCACCCTGGAAGACCTCTGCTTACTCCCACGGGTATGGGTACCCCTGATTGAGAACCACTGTTTTATTGGACCAACTTCTGTTGTGGAAAAAGTCAAGCTTTTGAGCTACACAGAGCTTGTCTTCAGGTCCTGCTTGTGTAAGGAAAGGTTGACATTCAAGTTATGCACCAGTTACTATGCACACTTCTTAACACATAATACTGTATAAATAATACAAAATAGTATACAATTGAACACATTACAGATACAATTTGAAATGTGAAATTAAAAACAAAAGGAACATTTTCAGAATATCCGTTGTGAAGGAAATTGCAAAAATAGTCGGTTTTCTTTCGATTTGGAATGAAAACAAATGTCAAAATGCTCATTTTCCCGCGAAATGGAAACCCCAAGTTCGCAGCAGCTCTGCTCCTGCCTCCCTGCAGCTACCCTGCTTGGCGGTGGTGCACCGATACTAAGCAGCAACAGTGCTAGCTCAGTGGGAGCCCGACCAGAAATGTCCCCTACAAGTTTCGAACTGCACTTTCCCACAAACCAAAAACGAGGGAGGCCCTTGTCCTGCTCTGAACAATTGCTGAGTCTACCCATGCCTAGCTCCACCGCTGGGGCCAGACAGCGCCACGCAGCCCCACAGCACTGCCGGCTACTGCAAGTGTGGGCGGGTCGGCAGCGGGGAGGGGGGCAGGGCAGGGCTGAGTTGGGGTGGCCGCCCTGCTGCGCCCTTCGCTCCCCCGCAGCCGCAGGGCAGCACAGAGCAGGAAAACCGCCGCCCCGCAAGCCATAGCAGCGCAGCGCCCCGCCCGCAGCCCAGAGCCCCGCAGGGTAGAAGCCTCCGCGCCGCCCGCTCTCCCCGCCCGCGGGAGGCTCCCCCAGGGGCGCGTGCGCGTGGAACCGTTCCCTGCGTCTCCGACTCGCCCGCCCCAGCTCAGGGCAGTGAATGCGTGGAGGCGTCGCTTTCCCCACTGCGCATGTGCACACATCTGGCGGTGCCTGCGCACTATGGAGACGCCACTAGCTGGCTTTGCGCCTGCGCGCCTCTTCGCCCCGCCCTTCCGTCGCCCGTTCCCATTTTCAAACGGCAGCGGGAGCGGCCCCCAGCGAGAGCGGTGCGTGTCGCTGTTACCGCTCGCTGCCCCGCGAGCCGGCGCCCGGTCCGGGGCTCCTTCGTTCCCGCTCTGTGTAGCGCGCGCGGGGGGGTGGGGCGGCGCTTTCCTCGAGTCCGACACGCGCGGGCTTCGGCTGCGAAGCGAAACGGTCGGAGCGGCCGCGCCCCGCGGAACGTCCCCTGGGTCTTTCAAACGCTCGCTGGGCTGCTCGGGGTCGCAGCTCCCGGCCTCAGCACGTCCTGCCTGTGTCACCCTGGGCGTCCGGCCTCGCGCTGCGGAGACCCGCCGGCCATGGAGAACGAGAACTCCAGGATCCCGGTCTACAGCTTCCATCACCCCGCAGCGCTCTCCCGTGGCGGCCCCACAGGTCAGTGGCACGGCGCGGGGTGTCTCGGCTTCATCCGTCCTCGGCCGCCCTTCTTTCCTTAGAGTAAGGGTGGCCCAACAGAGCCTTTTGAGCCGCAGCGACCTATTCTTGCCTATATGTGGTCTCTTATATCCTGAAACAATGAATATGTTAAATTTGCAAATGCCTCTCCTGGAATTGACACCTCCTCATCTATGATTGGGAGTGGACCACATCCACCCTGATGGAATTGGCCCTGTCAACACTGGTTCGCCACTTGCGGAGGTACTCCCTTCTCTTCACGTGTCATTAATATGGCACTTTTCCAAGGCCTTGGCTACACTTGCAAATTGGCAGCGCTGCAGCAGGGTGTGAAAACACACCCTCTCCAGCGCTGCTAATTGCGGCGCTGCAAAGCGCCAGTGTGGTCAAAGCCCCAGCGCTGGGAGCGCGGCTCCCAGCGCTGTCCGTTATTCCCCACAGGGAGGTGGAGTATGGACAGCGCTGCTGGCGCTTTGACTACACTTAGCGCTTCAAAGCGCTGCTGCGGCAGCGCTTTGAAGTACAAGTGTAGCCAAAGCCCAAGACCCCTCTCTTTCATTGGCTGAGCACCTGTTTGCTTCTCAAAACCAGTTGTTTTTTGGTAAAACATAGGGTGGGAGAGGGTGTGCTAGAAGAGTCCATTATTATTTTATTATTTTTTATTATTATTATTTATTATTATTGCAAGGTAGGTTGGTGGGAAAGAATACAACCCCTTCCATTTTTAGGAGTAAAATGGCCCAGGGGTACTTGACTTTCAGAAGGCTGATGAGAGATGGCATTGAGGGACTTTTGGATTCAGAGGGTGACATAGGTCTTAACTTCCTAGGGTATTAACTTTGTTCTCTAAAGAATCAGGGATAAGTGCTCGTCAATATCTTTTAGTAAACCCATGAGCATCATGGGTGTTTTAATTTGCAGGATGGTTTTAATCTTACTAATAACTATTATAGTTCATCCAATATTAAACCCTGTAATTATTCTGCATCCTTAACTATAAAAGTGATAAATAGAAAACTCTTAGCATGCCATCCTCATGTGTTCATAATCTCTTGAAACTTGTATTTTGGGCAGAAACTCTCCATGCTTGGCCTCCTAGGTTTGTCTTAATTCCCTGTGTTTTTAATTTGTTTGTGGGATAACACGTGTGTTAACTATCTCTGTAAAAACATAGTGGAGCCAAGGCATGTTAGTTTTGCTACTGGATTAACTAGGTGAGATCAGTCACAGGAGGGCATATGTTGCTGACCTCACAGCTCCGCTTTGGATTTTACAGCAAGATAGCTATCACACATTTGTTATTTTGCTGTTCTTTTTTAAAATCAGTTTGCATCATTGCTGAGCTTTTTCAAAAATTCTCCTACTGTTGGTCTAGTGCTGGTGCAACTCACCAGTGCAAGCAATACTGGTAGAGCCAGCGTAAGCCAGGTACAGTCATCTTAACCACAGTTTTGCCTAACTTTGCTCAGAGGAGGTCAAAACAATACGCTGGCCAAAACCCATGTGTGGCTGCTCTACATTAATGCTCCTATTGTTAGCCTGTAGCTGAACTTCCAAAACTGCTTGGTGTGAACAAAGCTCTACATAATTAGTGGAAATATCAGATGTTAGAGTGGCCAGATCATCATGACATACAGTCTGACTGTATATTCAGGGAACAAGCTTTCTCATGACCTTGTGTGACATTCATCTTAATGTTAGAAGTCTGTAGTTGCTTAAGCAACATCAAATTAGATCTTCTAACCCTAAAAGTGTTAAATAGATCTGTTCTTCATTCAACACTGAACAACTTTCGCTATCAAAGCAGTGTTCATGTACCTGTCTGATGCTGAAATGACTGAGTTATTAAACCTGGGTGTCAAGCCATCCCATCCAGTGCTGGAATGGTAAACTACATTCTAAAATTGCTTACCATAGCCCATCCAGGGCTTAAGTAACATAAATTTTTCATTCTGAGCCTATATTTTGTTCAGAATTTGGAGACTGTAGGGATGGGATTGCAGCATGCTACTTAGTCATCATTACTTCACATCTTGCTAGAGTGAGATGTTAACATACAAGTGATTCCTCCAAAGTTCAAGATTTCTTTGCTAATGTGGAAGTTGGAGGACTATTTTCTCTTGTTAATTCCTCAGATTGTTCGGTGACACTTGTATCTTGTTGCAGACACACAGACGCCATTTCCATCGAAGAAACAACGTATCAACGAAAAAGTTGAGCCAGAATTCAGCAAAGATCCCAATTTCACTTTTAGCTCAAATGTTCCAGAGGATGGTGTCTTCAAAGCCAAAAACCAAGGGTAAATGGAAAATACATGCACTGACAAACTTCAGGTTTTTGGTAATCTAAAAATGTCCAAAAGGTACCCCAGTCAGTAGCAAAAAATATGCATAGAAAATCAGGCTTTTGTTAAAGTGATAGTTGGTTTGGCAAAATGCTACATGCTTTGATAGTAATACGTCTACCTTTTTAGTCTCTGTAGGTCTACCAAGAAAGCAGAGCCTCTTTCTAAAAAGGCAGCAACAACTGCACGAGGGTAAGTTGGTGCAAAAAAAAACCCTATCTCAAATAGTACTAGTAGCTCTTCTGATGAGGCCCAGCCTTGTATGGCAACGAACAGTATTGTCTAATTCATGTGCTGATGGCCAACAATAAACTCAGGATACATGGAGCCCAAAACACTCTAGTAGTTAGTTCACTGCGCACTCCATCTTTCAAGAGAGGAAGCTACACTACTGCAGGTGCACTGAACATTGTCTGACAGTTCCCTGGCTGAAGCATGTCTTAACCATATGCTTAGCTGAATACTAACCATAAACTGGCATCTGTTAAATCCTCGGTGATGTGTGACTTTTGACAGACCCCTGAGCCGATACAGATTGGAGACAGAACTAAAGACGAAGAACCAGTTGTTGGAAATAGCAAAACAGCAACTGCACTCAAAGCTGGCAGGAGCACAGGTAAAAAGCAATACTTGGCTGATCATCTTGTTAGAAGATTATCTGGTAATACTTTTAAGAGCTGTGTGGGGAATAATGCTGTGGCTCATGGAGTCCAAATAAGATCTCTTCTGTTCCCATAAAACCAACGAGAAGTTCTGTTCTGCTGTACCACACTCCCAATTTACTTGTTTAAAGCTGTGACTGAAACCTACTATTAGGTCTAGTATGTGGAATAGAAGGCAATGAGTTTGTCAAGATTCAGGGCTAGCTGCACCTCTGTCCCCTCTTGATCCTTCTAGCTTTTAGGCCTTGACCCTTCACATCTCAGGCAAAATCATGTGATTCTTCCACTCTTAGACCAGGCTATAGGCTACAGTACCAAGTGGGACTACTCAGTAGATCCAACTGGATTTGAGTACCTGCAGTTCTTCTCTTCAGGAGCTGTGACTGGTGGTGAACACAGTGACACAAAACAGCCTTCTTTTAAAGTGTTCTTAAATCTGAACAGTGGGAACACAGCATAAGAATACTCCTGGGGTATTCTGTGCCAAAAAAACCTAAAAATTCTGCACACAATATTTTAAAATTTTGCAAATTTTATTTGTCAAAATAACACTACATAATCACACCAGTTTCAATTATTTTGGTAATTTATTTCAAAATAGCTGTCAGCAAGTATGCCTGTAACAATACTGCGCGCGTGCACACACAAACACACAGAGTCCGCCAGCAGTAGAGTTAAAGAAACCACTATGACAACCCAGTGTCCTGTTTCTCTGCCCCCTTCCTCCCCCAGAGCCCAGCTGGGGGGCCAGACACCCACAACTCCTCCTCATCAGAGCCCAGCTGTGCTTGTGTCATCTCCCCCCCCATACATTCCTCCCCTCCCCCCTAGAGCCCAGTTGCAGGGCCCACCTGTCCCAGATACCTGCACCACCACACACACACCCCGCCCAGACACCTGCCCCTCTCCCCTCCAGAGCCCAGGGATCCAGTGGGAGAAACAGCCTGATGCTAGCTCCCAAGCTTGTGTAGAGTTTCCTGTGTGCCATGTCTCCTTCCCTCCAGGCATGCGGGGAACTGCAGCTGCTGGGAATCCTCTAGCTCAAGGGTAGGCAACCTATGGCACGTGTGCTGAAGGGGGGCACACAAGCTGATTTTCAGTGGCACTCACACTGCCTGGGTCCTGGCCACCAGTCCAGGGGGCTCTGCATATTAATTTAATTTTTAAATGAAGCTCCTTAAACATTTTAAAAAAACCCCTTATTTCCTTTACATACAACAATAGTTTAGTTATATATTATAAACTTATAGAAAGAGACCTTCTAATTTAAGGTTTTGTGTGCCAGTAATACATTTTAATATTTTTAGGTCTCTTTCTATAAGTTTATAATATATAACTAAACTATTGTTGTATGTAAAGGAAATAAGGGTTTTAAAATGTTTAAGAAGCTCTTCCCCCCAGCCATTTCTTCTGTGTGTGAGGCTACGACTTCTCTACCCGCTGTATCGGCGGGTAGCAATCGATTTCTCGGGGATCGATATATCGCGTCTCATCTAGATGCGATATATCGATCCCCGAATGAGCTCCTGTCGACTCCGGAACTCCATCAATCCGAACGGCGGTAGCGGAGTCGACATGGGGAGTCACGGACATCGATCCCGCACCGTGAGGACGGTAGGTAATTTGATATAAGATACTTCAACTTCAGCTACGTTATTCACGTAGCTGAAGTTGCGTATCTTAGATCGATTTCCCCCCCGTAGTGTAGACCAGCCTTGAACTGGACTCTGCTGGGTCCAACGGCCCCTAGTGGCGGCCAGCAGCACTGTAGCCCATTTCTGTGGGAGGAAAGGAAATTCTGCACACACAACATTAATTTTGTTAATTTCTGTGAATTCCCCCAGGAGTAAAACAAAACATTTTAATTATTAAATTATCAGATTTATTAAAACAAAAGTCATTTTACCTAAAAGCTTAAATAGGCCTATATTACCCGAGACCCCCTGACCTCTTGGGGAGCAGTCTGTTGCCTACACTCAATAGTTTCTGCTTCAGTGTCTCCCTCTTACTCTGACCCTTAACATTTTGACTTCCTCCACAGCTTGGTCAGGTCTACACTATAAAATCTCATCAGCAAAGCTATGCCCATCAGGGTTATGAAGAGCTATGCCAGTAAAACCCCCTAGTGCAAATGCAGTTGTACCAGCAAAACTGGGCTTCTGCTGGTATAACTTATTTCTCTGCAGGGCAGGGGGGCAGTGCTTGAGTAAGCTATACCAGCAAAAGTATGGTTTTACTTCTATAAGCTGTGTCTATACTAGAAATGCTTTGCTGGTAGAATATGCTGGTATAGCTATACCAGCCAAGTGCTCCTACTGTAGACCTGGTCTTTCTGTTTCTAAATCCTTCTGGAGGTTTTGCTTTCTCCTCGTGGGACTGAGACATTCCTGGATAAACCTGTTTTAGCAAGTCAATAAGGGGTCTAGCCGGCACTCCAGAACAAACAACTCCAGCACTGTTCATCAAGTGGTTGCTGAGGGGCAAGATTTACTGCCCCCCCTTCCCCTAGGATGCATTTAATTAGCAACATTGTTAGGAATTAACACAACATATGCCTACAGTAATTGAATCAAGAGAAAGTAGTAAATTATTACAGGCAGCTCCATATCTGTCAGTATTAAAAAGTGGTGAGCACTAAATCAGTGTCCAAGAACTTATCTCCAATGTATTGGGAGCAGGTATGGCTGCTAATTGGGAAGAAGATGGAGGGAACAGGAAGAATCTTTCTAGGGGCTCTATTGACTTCTAACTTGTGTGGTATTGATAGGGCACTATAAAAGACTTGAGAGAAAAGAATGAAGTCCTGGAAGAAGAAGTTCAAAAGCTGAAGAAATTTGAAGACAACTGTATGGTGATTTTAGAAAGCAGAAATATTGATCCAGGTAAGAACCAACTATTTCAGTTCGGAGCATAAGATGGGGAGCTAGCCCCCCATCTCTCCCCATTATGATAATTGGTACCCCGATTCTTTTTGTTGTAACCAAGGAGCTCATGTGACATTCATTCTTGATTTCAGTGTAGCAGAGATTTTGGCATAACACTAATCACTCTGGTCTGAAAGGGAGAAGTTGTTCCATCTGGCTCTCTGCTTACTACAGAAAAACCAGACTCACAACTCCCCAGAATACTTGATTTGCTCTTAATGTAAGTTTAGAGGCTGATTCTGCAATGAAGTGACTTAATACTGTGGGTGAAGGTGAGGTCTAACAGCTAGTGGGGAATCATATGGGTAACTACTAAAGAAGCTTATGAAAGTATTTATAAACCAGTTACAGGCAATGAAATCTTGGAGGAAGAAGATACGAAGGAGTGTCAGAAGCAGACAATGGTGAGAACTTGTCAGAGTGGAAATGGGTTAAACAGACTTTGTTTACTAGAAGTTTAAATTGATAATAGAGGCAATTGCTGTGTGGTGCAGAATCTGGATAAACTAGATGCTTTGGACTTTTTCTTCAGTTGCTGACAGAGAAGCTTAAAGAAGAACTGAGACTATTCAGCCAAATGGCTGCAAAACAGGAAGAGCTTCTGGTAAGACAACCCTTTCCTTCATTCCAAACTAGGCAATTGAATATCTGGGGTTAGCTGAAATTCTGAAGTTTGGTTTTCCTGGGTTCTCTTCAAGCAAACTAATGTACTGTAGCAGGCCTTTTACCTTGCCTCCTGTCTTCAATTCTAAATATGCATGTCGTAAGGACATTTCTAGGTGGTATTAAGTTCCCAAAGAGATGGGAAGGGATTACAGCTAAAATCAGTCATGTCACTGATATTAACAGCCAATTTAACTTGGAAGAGCCAGTATAATCAAGGATAATCAGGATTAAGTGTAGTCAGAACTGGAATGAGAGGCCTCCAAGTGAGAACGAAGGGTGCATCAGGACACTAATGATTCTGAAAATAGCAATGAACCAGTGTCGCAGAATGGTGGGAAAGCATGGCAGCAATGTTCTAGAAGTGCAAATTTACATATGTGCCGAGAAGTTTCTGCTACTTAGGGTCATGAGATCTTTAGTGACCCTTTCACAACGGATGATGCATCAGACTTCATGGGGAAAAAGGATGGTCTAGTAGTTAGGGCACTAGCCTGGAACTCTGACTTGGGTCCAACTCTCTGCTGTGTCACAGACTTCCTGTGTGACCTTGGGCATGTCATTTGGTCTGTGTGCCTCACTTTCCAATCTGTACAACAAGAAGAACAGTACTTACCTTCCTTATGGGGGTCTTAAAAATAAATTAGGTTGCCGAGTGTCAGATGCTACAATAATGCCCATATAACTACCACAGGTAGCATCCTAGCCAAATTTCAGCTATGTATCAGTGTTTCGGAAGTGGCTCTTCGGGGTGAGAACTCCTGCTATGCCAGCTA
The DNA here is from genome assembly GCF_020497125.1 of Mauremys mutica. Classification (NCBI taxonomy): domain Eukaryota; kingdom Metazoa; phylum Chordata; order Testudines; family Geoemydidae; genus Mauremys; species Mauremys mutica. The sequence continues at coordinate 59,838,786 of NC_059075.1, forward strand.
TGGTAAATTCAGAATACCGGAGAGTCCTTAAACGGTGGTCTTTACTGAATTAACTTTGATTCAGTTGGATGAAGACAAAAAAAAAATACTTAGTTGTGCTCTCACTTGATCAGCAGGAGTTTTGAAGTTACCAAGGGCTGGGCTTGAACAGGATGTCTTAGTAAGAAATTGATGTGTGGGGAAGGGGCTGACAAGAAATGGGTCTGAAGCAAACTGGTCTTCCTGGTGTGGCTTGACTTAAAATAAGTTTGTGTGCTTTTAGCTCTGCCACCTCTATGGAGTCATACATATTTGTAACAGTCCCTACTGTGCACTAACTTGCTCTTTCCATATAGACAGCAACAGCTATGTGGAAACTGGCAGAGAATGACAGGAACAATTTCCTGGAGAAGCAGACATCCTTTCAGAGAGAAACAGAAGAGTATGCTGCCATCATTGGTCAGATGGAGCTCCTCTTGGACACATGAGGAGTAAGGACTAATACATGTCGTGTTTGTGCCCTTATCAGCTTCTCATGACATATGTGACTCTGATCCAGGACCATAGTTTACTGTAAACAAAGGAATTAAAGGTTACTGATGGGTCACAGAGACTTAAGTGGACGGATAAACCTAATAGAGATGTATTAAAGTCATTCTATCATAGGAGGGTCCCCTTCACAGCATAACTATATATATACTTTTTTACTCTTTTGTAAATGTGATCTATTAAAAAAAAATCCTTTAAACTTTTGTGAATTTACGTGTATTGCTTAGACATATTTTAAGCTGTAAAACTGATTTGTCTCGAGCAGGGGTGGCTCTAGCCATTTCGCTGCCCCAAGCCCGGCGGCACGCCACGGGGGGGCACTCTGCTGGTCGCTGGTCCCATGGCTCCGGTGGACCTCCCGCAGGCGTGCCTGCGGATGCTCCACTGAAGCCGCGGGAGCAGTGGACCCTCTCCCAGGCATGCCTGCGGGAGGTTCACCAGAGCCGCCTGCCAGGCGACCGGCAGAGCGCCCCCCACGGCATGCTGCCCCAAGCACGTGCTTGGCGTGCTGGGGCCTGGAGCCGCCCCTGGTCTCGAGGGGCGAAATAACCCTCCCGTTTAGGCTTATTTTAATGCCTGCCTTTTATTACTCAACTGTACTCTCATATTTCTAGTAAACATTGTATTACCCCTAACTCAGGTGTGGATTAAGTGGAGTGAAACTATAATCACTTTTCCCAACCTGCTGTTCGTGCTTTCCTAGCTCATTTCCAGCCCTCCCCATTCCCTTCTGAATACCTGGCTGTACCTGCCAGCAGCTGCAGGAAATTGATGTGATCAGTGAAGACTCCAGGGTGGGTCGGGGTCTCGCTGTGCACTGCCTGCCCCGTCTCGTCCCAGAGCAAGCTGCGCTTCAACTGCAGGGGGGCGGGCCGGGGCGTGGGGCGGCGATGGAGCGAGACACCCCCCAGGTGCTGCCTACTCTGGTCGTTGCGAGGCTGGGCTCTCCCGGGGCCCGCCCGCTGGCGCAGCTAGGCTGGGCCCGTCTGACTGCCCTGCCCTCTGATTGGCCAATGGGTGGGGGCGCGGGGGGCCACGTGGCCGGCCGTAGCGGCGGCCTGGGCAGAGATGGCGGCGGCGCTGGGGAGAGCGGCGGCAGTGGGCAGAGCCCCGCGCCGCCTGCTGCTGGGGCTGGTGCGGCGGGGCTGCGCCGGGGTCGCGGTGGATGACACGGTCAATGGGCTGAGCGAGGAGCAGCGGCAGGTACAGCGGTGCTGTCCCCGAGAGGCTTGGGCGCGTCCGGCCGGCGGGCTGCCTGCTGCTCCGGGGCCGAGCCCTGGGGCGCGGACACCCGCCGCTCGCCTGCAGCGGGGCTCGCACGGCGTGTCCCCCCGCCCCCCTCAGTCCCGCCTGCTGCGCTCTGGCATCGGCCGGGCTGGGCCCGCCTCTCCGCCGCGCCCGCCCCCTGCTGCCTGTGTGTCGCGTGCAGCTTTCCTGGCGTGTCCAGCTACCCGGGGCGGGGCTTGTCCGCACCGCTTGTGTCCCCCCTTCTGCAGAGCGCCAGTGTCCAGCGGCGCCTTCGGCCGGGCTCTAGTAAAGGGGGACTGGAGCCGCTGGCCCGGATCTCTTCCCCCACCCTCCCGCACGCCTAAAAAGCTGCTTAGCGGCGACAGGGTCCTGGCGGAGGGAGGGAGGGAGAGAGATGTAATAGAGACAGCTCTTGCGGAGCAAAGCGCCCTCCACAGGGAAACCAGGTTACTTTGGGGGAGGGCTCCAGACCTTTACCCTTGAAACTGACCTAAACTACTGGTCTTAGGCCTTCCTTGGCTTTCAGTGCTGGGGAGGAGGGAGTGTTCAAACCTTGCACTTTGATTGGTGGCTGGTGTCAGTGAGAAGTGTCGCCTTTGCCCCCCCCCCCCCGAATTAAATTACAAAACAACAGATTGGTGATGGTGACTAGTAAAAGTCATTAGCCTTGCCAGTTTCCATCTGTACCAAAGTCACTAGAGATGTCATGCATCCGACAAAGTAGGTATTCACCCACGAAAGCGCATGCGCCAATACGTTTGTTAGCCTATAAGGTGCCACAGAACTCTTTGCCGCTTTTAGAGATCACAAGTCATTATCATTCTAGTTGCTTCAGCAATGAGTTTGCTGTTCTTAACATCTGTCCAAGTAGACAAGGAACATTCTAGCCTAGCGCTTGGGAGACCCAGGTTCAAGTCCGTGCTCTGCTACAATCTTCCTATGTGGCCCTGGGCAAGTGTCTTACCTTCTCTGTGTCTCGGTTCCCATCTGAAAAAATGGGGATTATAATACTTTCCTACTTCATAGGGACACTGTGAGGTTAAGTATAGTAAAGGTTGTGAATCACTCTCCTGTGGTGTTATTACTGGCTTTATAAGAATGTAAATATCTTGTTTATATGCATGCTTATTACAGGCTTCGGTGCATTATAAAAATATATCTAGGAGACTCTGCCTGGTGGGCACTGCTTTGCCATAGTCTCTGTGCACCAGTTGTCAAACTTTCTTGACAGAAAAGGTGGGGGAAGGAACTGGTTTGCTGGAAATAATCCAGCTACAAAACCCCCCCAAAAGTGTCCCCTTTTCCATTTTAGGGTTTGGCTACACTTGCAGGTGTGCAGCGGTGGGAGTTACAGCTGTCTTCGTACAGCTCTGAAGGGGAAGCGCTGGAGTGTGGCCACACTGATAGCTACCAGCGCTGCAGTGTGGCCACATTGCAGCATTTGCAGTGCTGTTGGGAGTGGTGCATTATGGGCAGCTATCCCACAGAGCACCGTGTCCCATTTTGGCGCCGTGGGTTGTGGGGAGGGGGCGGGTCATTCTGCTTCCTGTCCCAATGCCCCGTGATGCATCGCTTCACATCCCAGCAATTCCTGTTTTTCCGTCCACGTTTGGCGCCATCTTGACTCTCTCAACGGTTTCTGTGCAGCACGATTTCTGTGGGAAATGGAACCCGAACTGCTGACGAGTCTCGCCAGCACATCACGTTTGGCAGTTGAGCTATTCCTTAAGATCCAAATTGATGAGTCCGACGATGATAGCGAGTCACCTGACGCGTATGACACTAAATTGCTTCTGGCATTCACGGAAATGCTCAGCACTGTGGAACGCTGCTTTTGGGCTCGGGAAACAAGCACTGAGTGGTGGGATCACATCGTCATGGAAGTCTGGGATGACGAGCAGTGGCTGCAGAACTTTTGGATGAGAAAAGCCACTTTCATGGGACTGTGTGCTGAGCTCGCCCCCACCCTGCGACGCAAGGACACGAGATTGAGAGCTGCCCTGATGGTGGAGAAGTGGGTGGCTATTGCAATCTGGAAGCTGGCAACTCCAGACAGCTACCGGTCGGTCGGGAACCAGTTTGGAATGGGAAAGTCGACTGTTGGAATTAATCGCATTAATCGCATCCTGCTAAGAACCGTGACTCCTGGGAACGTGCAGGACATTGTGGATGGCTTTGCACAAATGGGTTTCCCTAACTGTGGAGGGGCGATAGATGGGACGCATATTCCTATTCTGGCACCACCCCACCTAGCATCCGAGTACGTTAATCGGAAGGGGTATTTCTCTATGGTTCTCCAGGCGCTTGTGGATCACCGTGGGCGTTTCATTGACATTAACACAGGCTGGCCTGGAAAGGTGCATGATGCACGCATCTTTCGGAACACTGGCCTGTTCAGGAAGCTGCAGGCAGGGACTTTTTCCCCAGACTGGAAGATCACAATAGGGGATGTCGAAATGCCCATTGTGATCCTTGGAGACCCCGCTTACCCGTTAATGCCTTGGCTCATGAAATCGTATACAGGGAAGCTTGACAGGAGCAAGGACTGGTTCAACTACAGGCTGAGCCGGTGCCGAATGACTGTGGAGTGTGCTTTTGGCCGTTTAAAGGGGCGCTGGCAATCTCTGTATGGGAAGCTAGACTTGGGGGAAAGCAGCATCCCCACGGTTATATCCGCGTGCTGTACCCTCCATAATATTTGTGAAGGGAAGGGTGAAACATTCAGTCAGGCATGGACCTCTGAGGTTCAACGCCTGGAGGTTGAATTTGCACAGCCAGAGAGCAGGGCTACTAGAGAGGCCCAGCACAGGGCTACAAGGATTAGGGATGCCTTGAGGGATGAATTTGAGGCTGAAAACCAACAGTAATGTTTGGTGCCTTGCACGGGAGTGAAGTGCAGTGGTTACACTGTTAGTAGGAATCTGTGTTTCCTAAGCTGATTTGCAGTGCCTATTTCTTTCCTGGGCTAAGGTATCTTTGACTTTCTGCAATAATAAAGACTGTTTTCAAAGCCAAGAATTCATTTATTGAAAAGAAAATAACTTTATTGACAAGACACACAACATTTTGGGAACCTAAAAGGGCAAGGGGGTTGGGTGGGGAACTGTACAGTCACAGGTTTGAATATGTCCTGTCTGGAGTGCTGTGCAATGAGTGCTGCACTTCAGGATGCCTATACTGCATGGTGATGGGGATTGAGCGCAGAGGGTAAGGGTCGTAGTTCTCAGGGCTGGTTGGTGAACGTACAGGTGTTGGAGGCAACTGGTGGTGGTAAGAACCTGGATGCTGGGGAAGGAGGTTTTGAGCTGACATTGGGGCACAAGGGAAAGAGCTTTGGGACGGGGAGGGGCCGGTGTGGTAGTGCTCTGCCTGCATGGCTATGAGCGCCTGGATAGAGTCCGCTTGGCGCGCCAGGATGCTTATCAGCTGCTTTGTGCTTTTCTTCCTCACCACTGTGTTATTCTGGCGGATCCTGCTTTCCCTTTCCCTCCAGTCCTGCAGTTTTTGATTCTCTGTGGCAGAGTGATCTATAACTGCTTGCAGCATGTCGTCTTTGCTTTTTCGCGTCTTCTTCTGGTGGTTTTGGACAGGGCCGTCTCCAGACCCCAGCGCGCCAAGCGCGCGCTTGGGGCGGCATTTTGCCGGCAGGGCGGCAGGCGGCTCCAGCGGACCTTCCGCAGTCATGCCTGCGGGAGGTCCACTGGAGCCACGGGACCAGCGGACCTCCCGCAAGCATGACTGCGGAAGGTCCGCCCGAGCCGCCTGCTGCCCTCCCAGCGCACCCTCCGCAGGCGCGTCTGCAAGAGGTCCCCCGGAGCCGCGGGACCGGCAGCACGCCCCCTGCGGCATGCCGCCGTGCTTGGGACAGCCGAATTGCTAGAGCTGCCCCTGGTTTTGGAGTCTTTGAGTTGTTGATAACACGGGCAGCCAAGATCTCAAGGTTGCTTGTGGAAAGGCAAAAAAGGCAACACTTTAACAGAGGCAGCATTGTTTCTCAGACAGTTATTCCTACACACTGAAGGAGTTTACAGTCTTTACAATAGCATAATTTTCCCATACCAAAGAGAGCGCACATGACCCACAGGAGCCCCAAAATGGTGAGTAAGGGGGACTGATTGCTTCAGGGCTGTACTGTCCTCAGGGTTTCTGAGGAAAAGCGTTGGGGAAAGCAAACAGCTGCAGGGGCCACCTACACTGAACAGTCTCCTAACATTTTCCACAGGAGTTGATCCTGGAAGATATCTCGCTGCTGCGGGTCACCTGGGAAGGGAGAATGATTGCTTCAGGGCTGTACTGTACTGTGCGTTGGGGAAAGCAAACAGCTGCAGGGGGCACCTACACTGAACACGCTCCCAACATTTTCCACAGGAGTTGATCCTGGAAGATATCTCGCTGCTGCGGGTCACCTGGGAAGAGCGGGAGGGTCTTCTACAGCGATGCGGAATCCGCCCTGGCCCCTATGCAGCTTGCCTGTGTCTTGCAATGGTCCCCCAACCCCTCGCGGCACAGTGGTGCGGATGCGTTAGCCTGACTGGAACAAGGACCACAGTTTTCAGAGTAGCAGCCGTGTTAGTCTGTATCCGCAAAAAGAACAGGAGTACTTGTGGCACCTTAAAGACTAACAAATTTATTTTAGCATGAGCTTTCGTGAGCTGCAGCTCACTTCTTCGAATGCATAGAATGGAACACACAGACAGGGGATATGTATACATACAGAGAACATGAAAAGGTGGAAGTATGCATACCAACAGGCAGAGTCTAATCAATTGAGATGAGCTATCGTCAGCGTGGCTCTCCCAATAAACTTGCGCAAGCGCGTTGCCCACGCTCTGGCTGAAACTTTTGAAGAGATTACCAAGGCCGATTACCGCATCAATGGGCTATTCTACATCTAGGCATGCATGCATGCAGAACCCTCCCTCCTCTCCTGAAAAATTTCCATCCTGAAAATAAAAGCTGCTTACCGGGAACCTGCTCCTCTGTCCTCCACCAAGTACCGGCTGCTGCGACTGGCTACCTTCCTCCTGGCTTGAGAAGAGCTCCTGGCTGCATGCCTCCAGGGACTCCGGGGTGTTTCCTCCCACCCCAGTACCCTCACTCTCGGTTTCCTACTCCCCCTCCCCGCTCTGAAATGTCCATTGTGGTCCTCAGATTGGCGGTGGGGTCACCCCCAAGTATCGCGTCCAGCTCTTTGTAAAAACGGCAGGTCGTGGGGGCAGCGCCAGAGCGGCGGTTTCCCTCGCGGGCTTTGCAATAGGCACTTGGCAGCTCCTTCACTTTAACCTTGCACTGCAGCACGTCCTGGTCATGGCCCCTTTCTAGCATGGCCCTTGATATCTGCCCATAGGTATCGTAATTCCTATGCTGGAGTGCAGCTGGGACTGCACAGCTTCCTCCCCCCAAACACTGATGAGGTCCAGCAGCTCGCCATTGCTCTATGCTGGGGCTCGTTTGGCGCATGGAGGCATGGTCACCTGGAAAGAGTCACTGATTGCACTCCACACCTGGCTGAGCAAACAGGAAGGGGATTTTTAGAATTCCCGGGGCATTTAAAGGGCAGGTCACCTGAGGCCAGGGCAGTAGAGTTCGAACTGATGAGCAAAGTGGCTGAACAGGCATTCTGGGATACCTCCGAATACCTCTGGAGGCCAATAACAGCGCTTTTGGTGGCCACACTGGCGGAGCAGCGCTTCATCACCAGCGCTGCAGTCGTTATTCCCCAGGCCGAGGTGGAGTACATTCAGCGCTGTGGCCAGGGAGATATACAGCGCTGTATGTGCCTTGCAATTGTGGACGGTGAGTGAGTTGCAGCGCTGTAAAGCCACCACCAGCGCTGCAACTCTCCAGTGTAGCCAAGCCCTTAGTGTAAGACTGTCACTTGCAGGTTAATGATTCAAATCCAACCTTATTATTAACTTCTCTTAAAAGGCCTTTGGGGTTTTCTTTTTGTCCTATCACCTGAAACTCAGAGCTGCGTGATTTCACTGTGCTCTCTTAGGGGGCATAGGAAACATCCTGTTGGGGCATGTTGGAGATGTGGCAGGGAAGGCAATGAAGATATACTGTTATGGTTTAATGTGTATTTTTTTCTCCCTCCTTACCTCATTTACAGCTTAGACAGACAATGGTCAAGTTCTGTCAGGAGCATTTGGCTCCAAAGGCCCAAGAAATCGACCAGGAGAATGAGTTTAAAGGCATGCGGGTAAGTCCTTGCTGTGTGATCTGGGAGTGAGATGGCAGTCAAGGTCCCTCTCTGTCATGTGCTGTGTCTAGAAGAGAAAGTGTAATCCATGTCATATGAACATATTCACTTTACATTTATTCTCAAACCCTGAAGAAAGAGTTACGGTAGGAAATACATGGGGCTCGTAAAGTTATTAAGCTCTAACAAGCCTGAGAAATAAACCTAACCAGAGGCCATTAAAAAAAATTGGCAGAGAGTCTGGTGATAAGGCCTTTTCCTTGCTTGCTGGGATTGTCATCAGGCTGCTGCCTCTGGGCCCCGCCCAGAGACTCCATCTTTCGTACTGGCCTTGGCTAGTTGGTGTCTCAACTTTGGAGCACTGCACTCTTCTGCGTCCTGGCTAAAAGAGGCATGGAACTTCTCTCTGATGCATAACGCTTTCTTTGCAGGCTCTCTGATGTTAGAGTTCTCTGTGAAATTTGTTATAGAAAATACTCAGTGCAGACACTATCCAAACAGATATTTGACTTCCAGTGTGAAATTCACATTCCAACAGAACTTGTAAGTTCTGCGAACAAGAGCTTTTTGATTTATGGAGTATTCAGGTCCCATCATTGGAGAGCATAAGCTCGACAAGACTAAGAAACTTGTAATATTTGCTGAGACGTCACAAATCTCTGGTGTTTACATTTTCATAATGAAGAACTCCAAAGCTTTGCACATAGCCTTTATAAATATGGTCCAGCGCATCAGGTAGCATCCAGGGCTGTTGCGTAAAACAGAACTGTTGTGTCTAGTGCAGGCCATTTTGGGGGATCCAACTTCCATAACATGGCAACTTCTAAAAAATGAGAAATGTCCTGTATCTGAATAATAATAATAGGGTGGCCAGACAGCAAGTGTGAAAAATCAGGACGGGGGTGTGGGGTAATAGGAGCCTATATAAGTAAAAGACCCAAAAATTGGGACTGTCCCTATAAAATCGGGACATCTGGTCACCCTAGCCAATAAACCTGAAACTTTTCACAAAAAAAAGATTTGGGGCGGCGGTGGAGATGGGAAATTATTTTTGGCAAGAGACAATGTTTGAAAATCTAGTCAGAAAAGCAGTTTTCGGAGGAAGTGCGGGTTGAGTTACGTCAAAATTGGGTTTAAACTGGGGAATGAGTTACAGCCTTAGGCCCTGATCCTGCAGTGACTTAAGTATATATATATATATAACACAATATCATTGAAGTCAAATGAGACTACTTGCATGTATAATATTATGCACAGGCAGGAGTTAATCTTCAGAATCTTTTTGCAGTGCATGCAAATTAATATGTTGATGGAGATTGTTGTGAGGAGTCCTGCTCTTGTGTCATGGTTGGGCAAGGCTGTATTAACTGCTTTATTTTGTGTTCATAGGAGTTCTGGAAGAGGCTCGGGGAGCTGGGAGTTCTGGGAATTACAACTCCTGGTGAGTCTGTTCTTATCTTTTACACCTACTGAATGATTACCTCCATGAAGTGCCACTTAGGCTCATCTGTCTCAGCCCTTAACAAGCTAGTCCACATTAATTCATACCTCACAGTCTTGTAAGCAGACTCTGTCCCTTCAAATTGGGATACAGTTTATTATACAGACCTTTTGTGGTAGGATCAGGTTTTTCTAATTATAATAAAGAACATCATGGAAGACTCACCACTCACCCAAAACTCGTATTTCAGTGTGATTTAAACCTCTTTTCTGAAGAGATGCAGAGAATTCTATCTTTGTGCTGAAATTTCTCAAGGTGCTTCTCTTTGTTGAAACTTTGAAGAACATCACTTTATCCCTTTTTGAGCACTTCAAAATGGCTTTTACAGTTTAAGGACGTTCAGCTATTACCACTTTGCAGTTTGATAACTCTCAAATTGTCTTGTTATCCTTCATCATAAGCAATGCAGTCGTGAGGTTTGAAGAAAGAAGGTTAAAAATAAAAAATTCTTAGAATAAGTATCTGGCTACATTACAAAATATTAGTGTGTTCAAGCAGCATGGTGAAGAGTTGAATTAGCTGATGTAGCGCTGACCACAACTGTAATCAGAGGGGTAACTGCAGATGTGTAGACATATTTAGTTAGCTAAATCAAAGCTAGCTCAGATAACAATAGTGAAGCTGCAGCAGCACAGGCTGGACTGCCCTGCCCAGGACTCTGGTTATGTACTCATGACTAACCCATGCAGAGCCCTTCTGTTTAGTTATACATTGAAATAATTCACCTGCATTTATTTCAGTGGTCAGACCTGAGTTTGCTTGAGTGAGTCTCTCTGCCCTTGTTTCCTCTTGCTCTCGCTCTCTTTGCTCTTCCCAACTCCTTACAGTTCCTTTCAGCTTTTTCTCATGCTTGCCTTTTTGTCTTCTTTAATGCTGTACCCCAGGCTGCAATAGTTTCCCACTTTGCATAAGCTCCATCTCTGCCTCTCCTCCAAATCCCTCCTCAGAGCATGCTTCTCCCGTGAATTGTTCCTATTCTGATTTCCTCAAGGATTTTCCCACAAACACCTTTCTGTGCCTGAGCTTTTGCCCTGTGATTTTTGTTGGTGTCCCAGTGGAAGTTTTCTGGGAGAAGGGGTCTTGTCTGTAAATTTATTTTGTGCAGGGCACAAACTTTGGGACCATAATGTTGATGATATGAGATCCTGTGGGAATGTGTGGTCATTTGAACCACATGTTCAGGTACCAATGGATTATGGTTCTTCGATAGTGTATTAAATGATAATCGCTCTTTTCAATTTCTAGACCTAAAAATAAATTATGTTAATGCAACATTATATCAGAGTTAGGAAATGCAAATACAGTCGAACCCATTTATCTCGACCTCGGTTAACTTGCCAATCCTATTAACTCGAGGTTTTACAAGTGGAACTGCCAAACTCCCTCTTTATCTTATGGGTTTCTCATCCCTTATGTCGATTTGCCCAACCCTAATATCTCGAGCCCGGCTCCCCGTGTCCCCAGCCGCCCGCTCCCTGGCTCTCCAACCGTGCGGTTCCCCAGCCGCCCGCTCCCCGCGTCCCCAGCCGCCCGCCCGGCCCCGCATACCCGGTCCCTGCCCGTCCCCGCCAGCCCGTCCCCGCATACCCGGTCCCTGCCCGTCCCCGCCCAGCCCCGCATACCTGGTCCCCGCTTTGCCTGCCGCCTGCCCGCCCGGCTCCGCTTCGCAGGTCCCCGCTTTGCCGCCCGCCCGCCCGGCCCCGCATACCCGGTCCCTGCCCGTCCCCGCCAGCCCGGCCCCGCATACCCGGTCCCTGCCCGTCCCCGCCAGCCCGGCCCCGCATACCTGGTCCCCGCTTTGCCTGCCGCCTGCCCGCCCGGCTCCGCTTCGCCGGTCCCCGCTTTGCCGCCCGCCCCTCCGCCCGGCTTCGCTTCGCCGCCCGCCCGCCCGGCCCCGCATACCCGGTCCCTGCCCGTCCCCGCCAGCCCGCCCGGCCCCGCATACCCGGTCCCTGCCCGTCCCCGCCAGCCCGGCCCCGCATACCTGGTCCCCGCTTTGCCTGCCGCCTGGCCGCCCGGCTCCGCTTCTCCGGTCCCCGCTTTGCCGCCCGCCCCTCCGCCCGGCTCCGCTTCGCCGCCCGCCCGCCCGGCCCCGCATACCCGGTCCCTGCCCGTCCCCGCCAGCCCGCCCGGCCCCGCATACCCGGTCCCTGCCCGTCCCCGCCAGCCCGCCCGGCCCCGCATACCCGGTCCCTGCCCGTCCCCGCCAGCCCGCCCGGCCCCGCATACCCGGTCCCTGCCCGTCCCCGCCAGCCTGGCCCCGCATCCCCGGTCCCGGCCCCTCCCCGCCCGGCCCCGCATACCTGGTCCCCGCTTTGCCTGCCGCCTGCCCGCCCGGCTCCGCTTCGCCGGTCCCCGCTTTGCCTGCCGCCTGCCCGCCCGGCTCCGCTTCGCCGCCCGCCCGCCCGGCCCCGCATACCCGGTCCCTGCCCGTCCCTGCCCGTCCCCGCCCGCCCGTCCCCGCATACCTGGTCCCTGCCCGTCCCCGCCCGTCCCCGCCAGCCCGTCCCCGCATACCTGGTCCCGGCCCGTCCCCGCCCGGCCCCGCATACCTGGTCCCCGCTTTGCCTGCCGCCTGCCCGCCCGGCTCCGCTTCGCCGGTCCCCGCTTTGCCGCCCGCCCCTCCACCCGGTTTCGCTTCACCGCCCGCCCGCCCGGCCCCGCATACCCGGTCCCTGCCCGTCCCCGCCCGCCCGCCCAGCCCCGCATACCTGGTCCCCGCTTCGCCTGCCGCCCGCCCCCCCGGCCCCGCTTACCCGGTCCCCGCTTCGCCTGCCGCCCGGCCCCGCGCTTCGCCTGCTGCCTGGCCTGCTTACCGGGTCCCGCTTCTTTGGCTGCCCGGCTCCGGGTCCCCGTCCACGGCCGCCCGGCCCGCTTCCCCGTCCGGCTTCGCCGGATCCAGCCACGTGCAGGCACTGCAGTAAGAGGGCAGGGAGGGGGTGTTGGAGAGAGGGCAGGGGAGTTCAGGGGTGGATAGGGGTTTATCTCGATCATCGGTTATCTGGACTATTTTTGGCAAACCCCTAGGCCGGCGACATAACAGGGTTCAACTGTATATGGTTCTACAGTAACCATAATGCAACCATGTGGCATATAAAAATTCTGAAGGGACACCATCTTGAATCACACTTTTTTGTCTAAAAGACTGACTTACTGTTGTTACAAATAACATGTTTCTGTAATAACTCTGATGGATATTAGGGGGGAAATTTTTTCTATTTTCCTTTCGTTTGTTTTCTCTGTGCATTTGATAGCACTTAAAGTGAAATCCTGGCTGCACTGAAGGCAGTATTTTTAAATGTCTGTCTTATTTCACCTGGTAACTTTTGGAATTCAAAAATGTCTATGTCAGTAATGTTTAACATGGTGGTTTCCTCTCCATAGCGTTGTGTGTGTCCCACCCAGCATTCTTACTGTTCCCACAAATCTGCTTCATATTTTCCTCATCGGTTAGCATGCTGGGAGTAAGAATACAGACTCTGATGTGGGGTGAGGAGGATGAGAATCTAGAGCACAAATTGATCAGCTGCCACCAAAATGAGTGTTGGTGTGGAAGGGGCTGCACTTGGAATCAGAGGCCATCTTTTTAGCTTTAGGAGTTACAGGCAGTAGCACACACCTCCAGGCTATGCACTCACTCTGCTCTTCATTCACTTTCCTCAGCATGGCAAGCAGCCTCTACTCTCTTCTTGGCTGCTGCTCCCATAGGGCAACATTCAGTGGTATTGACCATCCAGACCTCCTGGATTCCCTCCCTAGCTAAGCAGCTATCTCTGCCTCCCTCCCATTGTAGTTCTGTTGCTACCTATAATATCACTCTCTGTCTGCAAGCCAATATATATACACTCCTGGGCGTATATATATTCCTCAGTCTTTGCTCTTTTTTCCTCCATCTTCTCTCTCTGTTTCTGTTGTTTCCTCTCCAGCTTTAATCTTCTACCACTTCAGTTTGAGACTATTCTGTTTGTATCTTTAGTCACCCTTTTAGTTACCTTTAAAAATATTTTTATTTAACTAATCATCAATTTTTCTCCATCCTGCTTCTGAAAAGTTTGACCATATCACCCCCCAACCCTTAGGCAGTTCCACTGGCTCCCCCATTCATTTCAGAATCCTGTTGAAAGCTGCCATTCTTGTTTTGAAAACCGTCCATGGAATTTGCCCCAGTTGACTTCACCCACTTTGTTTCTCTTTAGTCTATTAAGCCCTCATCTATTCTACTATGCCCTCATCTGTCATTGGCTCCTGCTTCTCGAGTTGGCCATACGTGAAAGTCTTCTCTTTTGCAGCTCCTGCTATTAGTTAGGAGCAGCCTTTTTGTTCCCCTCTGCCCTACTCATTCTCCATCTTATATCAATTATCCTCTGGAAAAGTCTTCTTGTTTTTCTGTACCTTTTTGCTTTTTCTCCATTTAATTTTTGTGGTAATATTAAATTAATGCTAAGTTTTGGGATACAGTTAGTATGAGAGATGCAGAATCATGCAGTTGTCTACGATGCTTGGATGTTGGGTCAATGTTTTATTCATATATACGTGTATATGTGGTTACTATGCTTTTATATGCACAAAGTGTTACTAATTGTTCTGAATAAGTAATGTACTGTGCCTTTAAGATAGGAGAGTTGGGATTCAGGAAGGATGGGGAACCCAGAAGTAACTAGCTCAGTGAGAGTCAGTCTAAAGCGGAAGTCCAAATGTAAGTTTCTGAGACATCCAGTGAAGTTTAAGTCCAGCATTGGACTCAATTTGCATAAGAACATAAGAACGGCGATACCGGGTCAGACCAAAGATCCATCTAGCCCAGTATCTGTCTACTGACAGTGGCCAGTGCCAGGTGTCCCAGAGGGAGTGAACCTAACAGGCAATGATCAAGTGATCTCTCTCCTGCCATCCATCTCCATCTTCTGACAAACAAAGGCTAAGGACACCATTCCTTACCCATCCTGGCTAATAGCCATTTATGGACTTAACCACCATGAATTTATCCAGTTCTCTTTTAAACGCTGTTATAGTCCTAGCCTTCACAACCTCCTCAGGCAAGGAGTTCCACAAGTTGACTGTGGGCTGCGTGAAGAAGAACTTCCTTTTATTTGTTTTAAACCTGCTGCCCATTAATTTCATTTGGTGGCCCCTAGTTCTTGTATTATGGGAATAAGTAAATAACTTTTCCTTATCCACTTTTTCCACATCACTCATGATTTTATATACCTCTATCATATCCCTCCTTAGTCTCCTCTTTTCTTATGTTGCAGGAGACTGTATATGTTTTATTTACCATAGGGTTATTGATCTAAGGTGATCATGAATTTTTTTTCTCCTGCTAGTGGAATATGGTGGATCTGGAATGGGGTATCTGGACCATGTGTTAGTAATGGAGGAAATCTCTCGAGTTTCAGCAGCTGTTGGACTCAGTTATGGTGCCCATTCAAACCTTTGTATTAACCAGTTAGTACGGAATGGCAATGAAGCACAGAAAGAGAAATACCTACCCAAGGTATGTAGTTGGTGGAGGCAGAGGACCTGAGAGAATATCTGTTTACATGGTGCCTGTGGTATCTGGTGCGCAGTAAGAAGAAATGTGAAGTAATAGATCTAGTTATAGCATAAAACTACATGTTTTTTGACATTTAAAGTAGCAACAGAGTTCACAACATTTCACAGACATTCCATGGCTGAACTGAGCTCTAGCACTTTGTCTCCCCTTGTGTGCCTAACAGCTGCATACATTGAATGGGACAGTACTGAACTTCTGGCATTAGTATCTCTTCCCAGTGGCTGTTTGGGTCAATCCATTTCTGTCTTACACCTGGGACAGAAAGTACCACAGCAAGCTGCTCTTACTGTAGGGATCCCTATATTCTTTAAAACAAATAAGGAAGCCAGTGGGCACAGGATGAGGCCCTTTAGTAAGAAAAATGTTTAAAAGTTAAAAAGACATTTTGAAAAGGGGTTTTAAGCCAGCAAACACATCTGTTTTTTTCTAACAAACGTGTGTTGCTTACACACATTTTGCTGGAGTAACTGCTGACCCTTTTAAAATGAGTGGTTGCAGTGTGGGATATGCACTTCTCAGGTGCCAGAAGCATTTTGCCCTGCATGGCTCATGAGGCACCAGAGGCATGTATTACAACTGCATGTCCGGACATGTTTGTCTTTCACAGAGCTTAATCTTCCAATACATCACGTGAGCTTACTGCAGCAAGCTTTGAAAAGGATTGTACCTTTCAAATTTGCCCTTCTCCAGTTTGTTAATGATCCTCTTTTGTCCTAACTAATCCATCTTGGTGAAGGTTCCTGCAGAACTTAAAACTGGTACAGATGTCTTGTTTGAGCTTTTTTCAGGGTCATTTCTGGAGGCAGCGTGGTCCAGTGGATAGGACAGTAAACTAAGGGTATGTCTACACTTGGAGCTGGAGGTATAAATTCCAGTTGGAGGAGATATACCCACACTAGCTCTGATCGAGCTAGCACACTCAAAATAGAGTGTAGTCATGGTGACGTGAACAGCAGGAGTATGTGCCTAGCATGTCAGATGGGTACGTATTTGGACTAGCTAGCCTCTGACGTTTGCACAACCACAATTATGCTCTCTTTGTAATATGCTAGCTCGATTAGAGCGAACGTGGGTATGTCTCCTCAAGCTGAGTATTAAACCCCAGCTCAAAGTGTAGACATACCATGAGAGGGAGGAACGTTGCTCTTGTATATCTGCCTTTACCACTGACTTGCTGGGTGACCTTGGGCAAGTCACTTAATCTCTCTGTACCTCAGTTCTTGTGTGTGGCTGTGAAGTAAAATTTTTTTTTTTTTGGTTTCCCCCCAAAAAGACTTTGACGAGAATCTTGTTCTACCTTCATAAAGCACTTTGATATTTCTGGATGAAAAGCGCTGCATGCGTACTAAGTATCACTCATTGCTTCCTTATTCCGTTGTCTGGTTGCTTCGTTTGTTTGTTAATCAACTGATTGTAAGTCTTCTCTGGCACTCAAGTGACCTCCGTGGTTTAAACCCCAGCCTCTGTTAAACAGATTTCAATAACTAAACATATTGGATGTATTTTTTCATAAGTTGAATCACAGCTATCTAAAATGGTCAACATGAGGGACTTAAATTCAGCAGCAAGAAAAGGGTTCAATTACTTAACAAAATAAATCTTGTTCAGTCTATCAGTACATAAACTCCATGTGTCCCTGTCATTTCTCAGTGTATTTTAACATTATTGTCATTCTCTGGTTTGCAATATGACAAACCACCTTATTTTTCATTATTCCTGAATTTTAACTGAATCTTTAATGATGGGCTGAAAACTACTTTGGTCAGTTTATATAATTTATAAAACCAAACTAGTTTCCAGTACATCATTAAAAATGCGGTTGAAATATACAGATTTAATATGTCATATATATATATATATATATATATATATTTGTATATTAAATCTCTCTCCACAAAACAAGGGAACAAAAGAGGGGGGGGGGGACATACAAAAAATACCCAGAGAAGGTAAAGGGCAAGAAGGAGAAAAGGACAGGAGAACATGAACAGAGAAGAGACAGCAGCAGCTGTGTCAGAACATGGCATGAGGGGACACAGAAGGAGGGTGTCCATCTGCCATGCCATCACAAGTGTGTGGTGAATCATGGTATTAATCTAGTGCTGAACACTGCAGACTCTCTGTCCCCCTCATTGACTTTTTTGTTTTCTACAATTCTAGTTTTAAACAAGCTGAGCTTTCTTTTGCATATGCATAAAATATTTGCCTCTGCCAATCAGCCATTTTAAAAGGCAATCGGGGAACATGGAGTTTGAAAAAGGCATATGGCTGTCAGCATGGTTCTGTTGGCACCTTCTTGGAGATAGATGGATAAAACTCTGTTTTTAAAACAGTAACTGACATGTGAATTGACTCATCTTGTGGTTTGATTCTGTTCTGTGCCCTCAGCACAATAGCACACGTGAGCTTGTTGTTGGAATTCTTCCAGGGACAAAGTTTCCTACGTATAGTTTATATGGAACACAATGAACTTTGAGATTGAGTGCAACCCCTTCCCTCCCCACTCAAAAAAGCAACAAAAACATTTCCTCCTCCTCTTCCATTTTTCTGTCTTGTTTTTTCCTAGCTGATCAATGGGGAGCACGTTGGAGCCCTGGCAATGAGTGAACCCAATGCTGGTTCTGACGTTGTCTCTATGAAGCTCAAGGCAGACAGAAAAGGTAAAATATTTAATGTGCCAGCTGGGGAAATTGCCCATGTGCTTCTCCTGGCCAGCCTAAGCATCTTTCCTTTAAAAAATAAATTTAACCTTCTTGACACATTCAGCTGTGCTCTGGGCAGAATCAGCTTTCATAGAATCATAGAATATCAGGGTTGAAAGAGACCTCAGGAGGTCATCTAGTCCACCCCCCTGCTCAAAGCAGGACCAACACCAACATGCCACTCCCTAGTAGGCAAGCAGAAGGTTCACTCAAGGATTTGACAGAAAAGTTGTAGAGAGGGATGGGCCAGGTCCATTATTGACGATGATGGAAGAGACTGAGTGATTCCAGACCCAGAAAATGTAAATATGGAATTTTGGCTGGGAGAAGGGTTAAAAAATGAACCATCACATTGGCACACCTGTGACACCTCTAGTCTGTTGTTTCACACAGAGAGTTGGTTATGGTGGGAAGAATAGCTTGTGTACGAGGGCTGTATAAAGGCCTTATTAAGAGGCCTGGGGTGGGCTCTACAATGGCTTATTAATCTTATCCTTTGGACCCCAGAGTCTGGGGAGGTATTTTACCAAGGCTGCTTTGTGGACTTCTGAGAGTGCCGTAGGGAGCCTGGTTTATAGTTTATTGGGTCATGAGGCAGAGGAGAGGTGTTGTTTCTGAATCCCTGACTGAGTCTGTTGTGAACTAACAGAGTCCATCTCTTATGTTTCTAGGGGATTACTTTGTTTTGAATGGGAACAAGTTTTGGATCACTAATGGACCAGACGCTGATGTTCTAATAGTTTATGCTAAAACAGATCTCAGTGCTGTTCCAGCCTCCCGGGGTATAACAGCATTCATCGTGGAGAAGGTAGGCCTTACTTCACTGGAGAGTAAGTCACCCTGCCTTATTTTATCCTATTTTGAGCCTACAATCCTTTCCCAAATAGAACTACTTGGCCTTCTAAAGTAGTCAGTCTTGACAATTAGCAGCCCCGTGCTCAGAGGAGCATTGTGATATGGTAGTGATAACCGGACAAGTAATGCTTTCACCCCACTCGTCCACATGCACATAGGGTCTGGAATGCCCTCTCTAAGCCTGTACACTATGCTGCCTCACTTCCTCTGCTGACCTGCACTGCCACCTTCATGCCTGTTTTTGTTCCCTCAAATTTTTCAGTATATCACCATGAAAACAATCTTCATTATTAACCCTCCCCTACCCACTACCCTCCCACCTCCTCCCCCACCCCCCTCCCCCCCACACACACTGCCTTCAGAACCTACAAAACATGTACATAAAACATATCTTGTGATCTTCTGCTGTAATCCCCATGCTCCCCATCCTCTGTTTGTCATACCTTGCAGATCTTGGTCCAATGGCTCAATCCTGTTCCATTGACTTCAGTGGGAGCAGAATCAGGCTGTTAGCTTGCGAGCCGCTTGGGGTCAGGAACCTGTCTCTCTCCTTTTAATTTGACTGTAGAGAGCCATATACACCTATCACACTGTAGAAAAAATAACAAGGCGTCTTCATGAAGGCAGGAAGCTATGATAAAGGGCTAAACATAATGGTCATTTGATAAGAATGGTTCAGACCAGTTAACCTTTTGATGGCGTTTCCAGTGTCAGTGGCTGGAACCACACAACCGCTGGGCCCACACAGCTATCCTTACCATGTATTGATTTAAATATTTAACATCTGGTTCTGTGTTCTGACTAAGTCATTGTTACTCATTCCAGATTTATGTGTCTTAGAAAACAAATTCCACTCCCACGGTTCATGTTGTCATCTCAGGCACTGCTTTCTGGTACACGTGTTTGCTTCCCCCACACTAATACTCACACTTGTGTTTGCTCCAACAGCAGACATTTGACACTGCTAGTCCTCCAGCACACCTCACTTGTTGCAATCCCTCCTGCTCGTCTATTAGGTTGGGGAGGTTTTGCTTTAATTTCTCTGTCATGGTCTGTTTCAACTTCCAGAAGAGAGAAGCTAGTAACCTGCTTCTCTTTTTCATTTGCAGGGTATGCCTGGTTTCAGCACTGCTCAGAAGCTTGATAAGCTGGGAATGAGGGGTTCCAATACCTGTGAACTGATCTTTGAGGACTGCAAGATTCCTGGTGAGTGACTTCTGAGAGCTGAGCAGAACCCCTTACCATATCCACATAGTGGCTTCCACTCTCCTCACTCATATAGACTGAAACATCACTTATGTGTGCATTCAGATTCTGAGTAGAAGGTTTTCCAGATACTTCTCTCCTCGGTGACTGTCTTGCAGGTGAGATGAGGCTAGGAGAGGTTGCTATCTTGTGCATTAGAGTGATTCAGTCTGCCAGTGATGGGTCACTTCTGTTCCACTCTCTGGGTTGAGCTGCATTGGACATGACACTTAGCCACTGGCTTTGCAAAGCTTGGATGAAGCTTTAGGAGAAACTGCTGATTATGCTGTTTATCTTGGAGCCTCCAGTCTGGATACTGGGAATGGTGTTTTAGAGAAACTCTTAACGAGTCCTTGAGCGCCGCTTTTCCAGAACCCCTGGTAGTAGGTTGTGGTCACTGTCCAACATGCTTTATTTGGTTCAATTCCTGTGACCATTTTTTCACGGAAGGAAATTAAAAACCGGTGTACAGTACATGGAAGAGATCCATTTTCTTGACTCCGAAAATCTCATCTGTGAGGGCAAGGTTTGGTATCACTTCAGAGGAGTTTCAGGGGCTGATTCAGACCCCTAACTGCCAACATTTCTAATTTTACCAGATCCCCAACCTCTGGTCAGAAAGGTCAATGAACCTAGGTTGGGTCTTTTAACCATTCCATGTATGCTCTGATCCATACAGAACAGTGTTCTCATGGCAACATGATTCCTGTTTTCTGATCACTCACTGAAGCAGATCAGGATAGTGCTAAAACCGTACACTCTTTGCATGTGAGCTACAACTGCTGCTTCTGATCTCCAGTCTTGGAGACTGAGCCAATTCAATATCTTCCTGTATGTCTTCAGGACATCTTTCTCTTACGGTACGTCTACATGGGAATAAAAGCCCTCTGGCTTGGCTACAGCTGGCCTGGGTCAGCTGACTCAGGCTCGTGGGGCTTGTTCTGTAGGGCTAAAGATTGCTGTGTAGATGTTTGGGCTCAGGCTCCAGTCCAGTCCCTGAGACCGTCCACCCTTGCAGGGTCCCAGAGCTCGGGCTCCAGCCTGAGCCCGAATGTCTACGCTGCAGTTTTTCAGCCTTGGAGCCTGAGCCCAAGTCAGCTGACCCGGGTGACCCATGTTGTTTTTTTTTTATTCCTGTGTAGACAAACCCTTATAGATCAAGGGGTCCTCTAGCACTACAATCTCATCCACTCTAAGGTACATGGTTTCACTGTCAGCAGTGCTTCACTGAGTGTTTTTTGCCATAGTGGATACCTTCTGTGGATCCACATTCTTGTGACACATGGAATGATTGAGAAGCCAATTCAGAGCACTTTCAGGTTTTTGCCCTGAGACACAACCATTAGCCCTGCACCCCTTGTGCATTGAGCGCATATATATTTCAACTTGTTGCATAATCATCAGTTCCTTTTCTTCATTTGCAAAGGGGGCATTTGTGTTTGTTCAGTTGTTTCGCTGTGACACTCCATTATTTGTGAGTAGTTTTGTCTTGTTAGCTTCTTGTGACTGATGAGGACATTTCTCTTTTGACAAAATGTTTAAGATGTTTGCTATTAGTATTTTTCCTTTCTCTTCTCCTGCATTTTTTCAGCTCATTCTCAAAGTCCCATGACGTGACAACTGACCTTCTGGTGGAGGAGGATTGGTTGCAGTTCCCCACAGAGCCCATCAACACAATTCCTGAATGAGCTAGACATCTGGCAGACCTTCAGTTTCCATCCACAGTGAACAGAAGTCGCATGGGGTATGTCTACCTGGCAATTAAACACCTACAGTTGACCTGTCATCTGATTCATGCTCAGGCTGCAGGACTGTAAAAATGTGGTATAGATGCTCAGGCTGGGGCCCAAAGCCCCACCTGCAAGTGGTGAGGAGCCCCAGGCTGCAGCCCGAAACCAAATATCTATACTGCAGTTTTACAGCCCCACAGCCTGAGCTCTGCAAGCCCGAGTCAGATGACATGGGCCAGCCACTGGTGTTTAATTGCTGTGTCGACATACCTTAAAGTCCAGAGTATTAGCTTCAGGTGATCCCAACCTACCTGCCTATGTCCAAAAATTCCATTCATATCTGGTTTTCAGCTTGCATCTTGCACAGTTATATTCTTTTGTGATTGAAGCCCGCACATTAGTGCTTACTTATTTTGGACTACAGCAGCATTGATGAACAATCTTCTTCAATCCTACCAGGCATGGTTTGCAAGGCATTCAATTCTCCCATTCTTATCACAGTACAGCATCACTGAGGGGTTAAGCTTTCTTTTCCTGCTTCTCCCTCTTTGCTGGCACACTTTGATACATGCTTTTCACATCCTCATAAGCTAACATATGGGGGAGTTAATCTTTTTTTGTCTGTAACCTGCTATCTAGTGTGTCAGCTCTGTTCATCTTCATAGAGCTAACGTTAGCTCTCTTAAAAAAAAAAAAAAAAAAAAAAAAAGAATGATTGCAGTACTTGTGCAAATTGCTGGATTGACAGTCCTGCACAGAGCACATGGATAATGGCAGTGCAAATTTTCCAACACCATCTTGCCAGTGTGTCCCAACCCTGACCTGCAGGGTCAGAGGAGAGTTCTGGTTCACTGTACATTTAATCCTAGGCGTCAGTGTTAGAGATGCCCATTGTGATATGGAGACATACATATATCAGACAGCAGGAATCTCACTGCTTTCACAGAGGTTACCTAATAGCCATCTGACAATAACACATTTCAGTCACTATCAGCTTCAGCTAGATTTGAACTAAGAACGAAGGCCTTGTCTCCATTGCTAAAAAAGGTGTGTGTTTTACCTCAGGATAACTAATGTGCATGAGCTGGCCTGAGGTAAAAACACAGTGAAGACCAGGTACTTCAGTTCTACTGTAGGGTAGACTTGCCAAGCCTCACCAGTGAGGTGGGAGAGGCTCAGAGCCTAGGCTCCAGGCTGAGCCTGAACGTCTACACCACTATTGCTAGCCCTGTGCAGCCCCTGCCTCACAAGCCCAGAGCAGTTGACCCAGGCTGTGAGACACACTGTTGTGGGTTTTTTTATTGCTGTGTAGCCATACTCTCACTTCCCCATTGTTGTAATTATTTTAATCTTTAGCCTTATGGCTCTATAGACAATACTTACTCTGTTCCCCATTTTCTAAAAGGTAACACTGGCTGTAAAGGCATCTTAGATCACACTACTGCTTTGTTTATAGCTTTGGTTGGAAAGAAAAATTGTTGTGTGGGTAGGGAATGTGTGTTGCCTTAATGGTTGTGCCCCAAGGCAAAAGGAGAATACTGCTAGAGGTTTGAATCTTCTCCCAATAAAATGTAGATCCATAGGCAACAACTTGCCTTCTGAGAGCCCTGCTTACAAGTAACTTCTCTTTGCTGATTGCAGCTGAGAATGTCTTGGGGCAGCTGAGTAAAGGAGTCTACGTTCTGATGAGTGGCTTGGATCTGGAGAGACTCGTGCTGTCTGGTGGACCACTAGGGTAAATGGTCTTTTAATTTTTCTACTAATCACGTATCGTTTTTGTTTATATCACTTCACCTGGTTTAACCAGTGGTCCCAATTTGTGGCATTGGTTTCTTTACAGCATAACAACTTAAATCCTCCTCACAAGAGAGGTGCTTCTGCTTGAGAAAGGGATACATTCTTCTTATTCATTCCATCCTTAGGTTCCATACTGATCCCTCATCTTAAATCTTTGTGTCCCCATCTAGTGGGCTAAATGGTAACCTTTATTTAGAAAGACTACTCTCTTCCAATAGGAAGATGGAGTTCCTCCGCTCTTACTTAGTTCTGGGCTTCTTTATGCTGCTCAATTAATGAACGAGATGCACAGCAGTGCAGAGTAATCCTAGCTGAGGTTGTAAAGGAGCTGTTGAATCCTCTAGTTCAGAGGTTCTCAAACTTCATTGCACCACAACCCCCTTCTGACAACTTCGGATTCTCTTCATGCTCACATTCTCTTTGCTACATGTTCTAAATTTAACAGTTTCTATTACTGTATTTTCTCCCCCAATAACACCCTGCTTTTTAAATTCCCCAATTTTATAATATGCTCATAATAAATAAGATAATCACGAACATCAGAAACTAACAGCATCTTAAAAAAGGCAAATTTAAATAAAGAAACAGCTCTCTGTGCCAGGGACCAGAATATGGACTTTTTCTAAATTTTAAACAAGTGACACAGTGTGGGGGACTTGTCTCCTAGTCTTCAGTTGTCCTATGCAGGCTCCCTAGTGGCAGTTCAGCATTGAAATGCAGGAGAAAACTGCCCAATAAGGATGCCTCCTTCAGGTTGGAGGCTTGGCCCAACCCGAAGGGCCTTTCCCTACACTCTGTTCAGTGAAGGTGCAGTTCAGCCCCTTGCATCAAACAAGACACTAGGATGTGTCCCTGACAGGCAGCGTTGTCTAGTGTGTAAAGCATATGAGAGGGAGCCGGGACTCTCCTGAGTTTTATTCCTGACTCTGCTTCTGTTTTAGGTGTAACCTTAGGAAGGATACTTAAGTTCTCAATGTCCCTTTTTACCTATCTGTAAACTAGAATTCTCTCTGCACCTTTGTGGAGCTACTGACTCTGCAGCGCCCTGGAAGGAGCTAGAGAAGAGTAGAGCACTTATTAATCCAGCCATAAACTTAATGTAACAATGTCTTGAATGCCCCTAATGATGGTGCCATAAGTATCTCACTAAACCAAGCCTTATCTTTAACAGGTGTTTCTCTCTGTCATTAAAGCATCCTTTTTTCTGAACACTGAATTGTTCTCGAAGGAACAGCCCAGCACACACTGATGTGAAATGTTATTTAAAACCAAGCCCTTGTTTTCTTTGTAACATATTAGCCTTAAAGTGTGTGGCAAGGACCTGAACTAGCGCTTTCTCCTCCACTCTTTTACATCCCACCAATACAGTACAAATAACTCTAGGTGATACATTGACTTTCATATCAAAATAAGTAATGAATCTTATTCTGTCCCAAGATTTTAAGTTTTCAACATGCTGCAGACTTCTGAGTTCAAAATCCAGAACTGAAGTATAGAAGTTGTTTGGGAGTGGGATGAGGATCTTAAGATCTAGGCAGGGGACAATGGGCACTTCAGGCACCAGGAAGTAGTGGAAGTTGGTTTAGGTTTTTGGAAATCCAGAAGACAATTGGGGCTTTTGGACAAGGGAAGAAATGCACCTTCCCTTTTGGGCAAGGTAAGAGGTGACTAGAAATTTGGAGGAGAGGGAGTTGAATGCTTCATTTCGTCCCCTCAGCAAACGTTTACTGTCTCATTGTACACTGCACACTTCGCCAATATCGGCTACTACAGCCAGTCTCATAGATGCTGATTAAAGTACGGTAGCTTGACTTTGCTCAAATGATCAGCAGTTAAGCAGTTAACAGTGTGGCCATTTAACATGTCCCCATTAGGCTTCAGAGTAAATGGGCCATTGGGATGGATGGGAAAGTGCATGCCTCTCAGAGCTGTTGTTTCAGGCTATCTGCAGACTCAGCCAGACACTGTTGCATTGGTTACACTCCATGTTTGGAAGGTTTTCTTTGCGACTATAAGGATTGAAACTTTTTTTAATAAGAGCTTAGATTCTGGAATACAATTATACAGTAAATTCATGAAGGGTAATTTCATAATTGCATTGTATGCCAGGCACTGCCTTAGACTGAGATACAGAATTTGGATTATTGTTTGTTATTTATTCTGTCTTCCTCCTTTTTCTGTTTCCTTCCACTCCCTCACCTGTGTCTGTGTTTCTCTCAGAATCATGCAGGCTGTTCTTGACCATGCTTTTCCATACTTACACGTGAGAGAAGCATTTGGACAGAAAATCGGCCACTTCCAGGTGAGAGTGAGGGGAAAGAGCTGTCAGTGATACCCTTAGAACAGGCTGCTTTCATCTTTGGTCAGATCCTGAACTCTTCTTTAGAGGGTGGGGTTGTCCCATTATGATGATGATCACAGTACATATTTCTGTACCAGTATGCAAAATTGTAGCCTGGAATTACCCAAAATCTGGTGAGAATATTTAACTCTGAAGTAATTTGTATCTGCTGGTTTGTAATAAGAAATTGGAGAACATGGTCTCATGCTGATGGAACCTCAGATTTTTGTAGGTTAGGGTGATGAAATCTATCCTGGATTTTTCCTGAAGTTGCACTTCTTAGTCAGGGCTGGATTTACCCCTTATGCATCCCTTGGCACAGCATCCTCAGCCCCCCTCTCCCCTGCCTACAGCTGACTTTTGCGTTGCACACTGTTTTAGAGAGGCAAGGCATGCCTAGAATGCCTAGGCACGTGCCTACTGTGCCTAATTGGATATCTGGCCCAGTTCTTAGTGACGCTGCTGCTCGCACTGAATGTGAAAGGCACTGGCTTAGTCAGCATGGTAACCCAAGGCTGGTGTTGGGGTGAACTAGGATTTGAAGTCCCAGGTCTCTCTATTCTAACTTTTGTGAACTTATGATCCAACAGTAACCCAGGCTCAGTCATGTGACTTGTGAATCCAGCTTCACTGGTTTGTCCAGTCCTCAGTTGGTAGCATAAGACGACCAAATAAAACAATGTCATTTCCCTGGCTTTGAACCTAGAGTGTTGTCATTTCTGCCCTCTTCCCCTTTATTTCATGTTAAGTGTTAAGATTTTGTTGAATTTAAGAATATTGTTTTGTCTTGTGTAGCTCATGCAGGGTAAAATGGCAGATATGTACACACGGCTGATGGCGTGTCGGCAGTATGTGTACAATGTGGCAAAGGCCTGTGACCGAGGACACTTCAATGCAAAGGTGAGCTCAGTTCCTGATGGGCTGCTCAGGCCACTGCATGTATCTTTTACCCTTGTTCACGTGAGAGGGCGGAGGTTCTAGATCGTAGGTGTCCATGAATCAGTTACAGAAAATCTTATATCTTGTACCTTTGAATCCCTTGTACCCCACAAGTAAAAGAGAACTTAATTGTGCATGTCAACAGATTTACCAGTATTCAGAGCTGCATCCTAGTAAGTCCATACAAAATGTTCAGGCTACTGAAAGTATCTATTGGGTTTCCGGGAAATGGGGCGGGCGAAGCCCACCCCATGCTAACGGATCCCCCCCCAGCCTAAGTGGAGGTCACACAGGCCTCAGAAACCCACTAATTGCGGGGGACAACTAATAAAAGAACAGGGACAGGAGTGCGGTCAAAGGGTCATAAGAAGGGAGCCTGACGGGGTAGCTATGGCAGTCACTATAGGGTGTTATCACTTCCACCACTGATACCATAAGCATGCTTGGTTCAAAGAAGGCAACTAAAAGAGACTAACTGTTGGAGAAAAGTTTTACATCCTAAGTCAAATTGCATATAACCTCCATGGGCATGATGTAAATTCATGAAGGAGGGTGTAGTTTCCCTGCTGCATTCTTTTTTTTTTTTTGTCCTTATGGAACGGATATGGTGAGATCTGATGGAAAGCTTGTGTCTCTGCATGACAGACAAACTTTTCTGTTTTTCTGCTGTGACCCCTGTTTGGCTCAGTGTGTCAGAGCCGTAACTAGGCATTTTTAGCACCCAGGCTGAGCAAGCAGAGGTGATGTGGGGAGAGTGGCATGTGGGGTCACATTCCTCCCCTCCCCCTTCAGTGGGTGGCCCACTGAGATGAGTCAAGGGATGGAAGTGACACTCCCTCCCCAGCTCCACGGAGCCCCAGCCCTGCTGCATGGGGCTGGCCCCACTGAGCCGCCTGGCATTGCTGCTCACCCCCAAACATTCCTCTGCACCCCCCTCAGTTTGAAATCCTCTGAGGGGCAGTCATGTGCCCCGCCCCACTGTCACCAGTTACATGCTTCCTTTGCCCCCTACTGTTTTTTTTCCCCGTAGTTTCTCTGCCCCCTGGCTTTGTTCCCTGGGCAGCTACCCCACTTGTCCCACCCTGGTTATAGCCCTGCACAATCTTGTGTGCTTGAGAGGGACAAGCTTGGGCCTGTTTGCAGGTATACAAACTTGGTGAAAAGTAGGCATGATTGGAACGGTGCAGATGAAACTTTGCTGATTCTGTTGCTGTAAATATAAATGATCTTGTCCCTCCATTAGGATTGTGCAGGAGTGATCCTGTATTCGGCAGAATGTGCTACACAAGTAGCTCTGGATGGAATTCAGTGTCTAGGTAAGAATGTTGCTTCCTCCACCATTAGAAAGGGTGACCTGTGATGGATTGAAACATGCAGGAATACAGGCTCTCTGTTGTCCCTCTCCTAGTCATTGAGTTCAGTAGGCAAGAAATGCCTTCTGCAGTATGACTTAACTATTTACTTCTGTTCTTCAACTGGGAAGCTTTCTGTGAATGTGTCTGTACAGAATCAGCCCATACCCTGTTCTTTCTTGGTTTTCATCTCTTCTCTTTGTGATTGTAGGTGGAAATGGTTACATCAATGATTATCCTATGGGTCGCTTCCTGCGTGATACCAAGTTGTATGAGATAGGGGCAGGAACCAGCGAGGTGCGGAGACTTGTCATTGGCCGGGCATTTAATGCTGCTTTTAAATAACACCCACCATTCAACGAGAAACAGTCTCAACACCAAGAAGCCTTTGATCATAGTGGTGGTCCGCAAAACTTTTTTTCTCATATCACTGTCACTGCTGGTTGATTATTATCCATTTGATAAACAAATGCTGCTAGGTTTAACTGGGCTCTGCTGACCGAATGAATTGGGCAGGAGAACAAAAGTAAATGTGTTCATGTGATCAGCCTGAATTTGTTCCTTCATCATACTCAGCAGCCATTTTGATTCTAAAATCTAAGGAGTTGAGGATGAAGTTTATGCCAGGAGTATATGACAGTCAAAGCAGGATGTTTCTTGCATGGTGAACTTTGAATAGGAAAAATCTGTTACTGAGCATTCTCCTCAATCTAGATCAATCTAGAGGGAATGGACATTGGATCAATCCATAAAGAATGGACAATGGGAATGGAATTTTATCATCTTTAAAAATTTAGAGTGCCATAAACAAGTAGAATTTTTAACATGCTGCTGCTGGAAGATGGTAATTTCCCAATGCGACATTCCACCAGTATGTTAACCTCCTGGTGCCATCCAGTTAACAATTTCAGCTTTGGGAATTCAAATGCCAGCTAACTTTGTGGTAGCTACTGTCTGCTGTTAACATCAAAGGATTTAAGCTACACAAGCAATACTGTAAAAAATGTCACCTAAAACCCTGTTAAGATGTCATGTATTTTTCTTTGCCCATTGCCTTTCCTATCCCTGCTGCTTACCAAGATATTTGAATGTAATCTGAAGTCTTCACTCTTCTGATTGGTTGCCTCCCGCTGTCTGATTCATTTGTTGATGTCACTATCCGTCATTCTGGAAGCTTTTAAAATGTCAAACCCTGTACTGTGGCATCCATCAATGAATCAGGCAAGAGGAGGTTGACTTATTTTAAAGGGTTCTCTGTTGGCGAGTGTGTTCACTTGCACTCCTAAATTTAATTGGCAATAAGGAGAAAGAAAGAGCCTAGTGAGAAAATTTGGGTCAGTTTTAAGAGGGAGTTAGGGAAACATTATGTGGAGTAGTTTAAATCTTGTGTGGTCTATTTTTAATAAGGAATACAGCAGTGTGTAATACAACTTCAAAGAGTGAATTACAGGAAGAAAGTAAATCTCTTGAATATAATAGACCAATGAATTAAACAGCTGCCATCTTGACCGTCTCATGTAGGTTAAAAACAATATACCTTGTAGTTTTTATTTTTCTCTCTATATTTGGTGTTTGTCGAGATGGTGACTCTAAGCCAGCACACAATACAATATTTTAAAGCATCTATTTAATAATCTAAACCAACAATATAATAAAATATAATAAGAAACGCCCAGACCCAATTAAAATCCACCTTACTCAGTTTCCTCTGAAAAAACAAAACAAAAACTGATAGCTACATAGGTCATGCAGTATGCCCAGAAGGTCTTCTGGCCCAAGGGGAGAGGCAGCTCCCAGAGCCATGGGTCTGCCCCTAGAATGCCCAACCCTCAGACTGGGGATTGTCATCTCAAGCATCCCAACTGAGCTTTACTACTCGGGAAAAACACACAGAGAGGTGATCTCTGAGATACCCTGGGCCCAAAGCACAAAGGGCTTTGATCCAGGCTGACATCTTGGCTTGCACCTGAATATAATTTTGAATCCAGGGCAGACTTTGAAGCACAGGTGAAATATGCTTCACTTGTGAAACACCAAGTACATTTATGTACTGAATATATGAGAATGGAAATATGTTCTCATTTATTTAGATGAGAGAACGACTTAAGCTTTACCTCAGAATTATGAATGTCATCCCCTCTCCTACATTCAAACTGCATTCACTGCATCATGACCAGTGCCTCAAGAAAGATCTAAGGTGGGATTTTTCAACACTGCCTAAAAGATTTGGATGTCCAGTTCCCATTATAGTTTGTGGGAATTGGGTATCCAACTCCTGTAGCCATCTTTGAAAATCTCAGCCCCAGTCCCATGATATATCAATAGAATGGCAGCTCCTTAGAGAGGGAGCCAATAGCAGCACTGATGGCAATGAAGGTGCCGAGACCATGCATGATACTTTTTTTAAAATAATTGAAAATTCATTTTTTACTGATATGTTCTTTAGCTCTTTGATATGAGAATTAATTTCCTTGAGTTTTTCTTGAAGACTTGTTTAAAAGACAAAAACAAAACCCCACATTGGCACTGAATCATAGCTTTGTAATCTGGCTTGGTCCAAAGGAACCCCACTGAAATGAATCATAGAATCATAAAATATCAGGGTTGGAAGGGACAACCTCAAGATCTTTCAAGTGACTAGAATTGTTAAGAATCCATGTTCTGAGTCAGAATGGAACCTATATACCATGGCTTTTAAACCTGCCTCTAGCCCTGGCATTGCTTGTTTTAATACAAACAATAAATAACATCCCACTTTCTGGGCTGATCAGCACCTCAAAGTCAAGGCAAAATGAATTTGCATCTAATTCACCATCAGATAGAGTGGGAGGAGAGATCCATAAATCTTAGGAAAGGTTACATTAATCAAATTGCATACACTTCCATACATCACTGTGGTGAATATCGAGTGATCTGTCTTGCAAAAAGCATTGATCACGGGGCTCTTTCCACATACTGAGCTGTTCTCACTGTGGAGAATGACACGGAATCTCCTGGCTAAGTGGAAGAGGGTCTGTGATTAGGGTTTTGTTTTTTAATGTGTACTATGCCAATAAAGATATCTGCTCTTAAACACATGCCGGCTGAGCTTCTTGGATTTTGCCCAGCAGGGGGCAGATATAGACTTTGTTTAGTTCTTAACTACAACTCAAATAGAGAACTGGACTCCTCCCAAAGTGCACATCCTGTGTGATTCAAGCTTGTGGTGTGCATGGGAACGGATGTTGCCTTTTTTTCCCCTCCCTCCCTGTTCTCCACCAACCACTTTTTTCCTCTAATTGTTTTTTAAAAAGCTTGTGGTAGATCTGGCAGGTGCGGAAGCCTCTGGCCGCCTCCGGAGACCACAGCTAATAGGAGAAATTCTAGAAGGGCACTGTGCCCCTGCATATGTTGTTTCTGGTATCTGTTGCATTTAATTTGTAATAGAAATCATTCTAGCCCGATAAGGGACATTCACCTGATCACAGAGCTGGATTAGTCAAATATCCTGTCATAGAAAAAGTAGCTCTGAATTGGTGAGACAACAGTGAAACAGCACCTGCAATCTAGATGGTTTTCAAGACACTTCAGTAATTATTAGTGTCTGTGTCTATCTAAGGCATCCCTGATTGTTTCTCCTTTGTTCTGAGAGCCCTTGCCTCTCCACTGGGTCCTCCCTGGACTTCCCCTATGGAACAGAAGCTGGTTACGTTAATAGCCATGTGTGCAGGGTTTAGGAGACCGTGGCACAGCTCCGTATCCTCACCCTGTTGTGATTGCTTTTTTCTGCGATACCGCTAGAAGAGAACATGCAGAGACGTGTTTGATGCAGAAGACCTTGACGGAGGGAAAGGGGAAGGCTGTGAGAGAATAAGCCTCCAGTTAGTGGGAGGGAGAGTAAGAAGGTGGATGAGATGTAAGTGGATCAGACAGGGTGTCAGAGCCCCCTGCTGTAGTTACCATGAGAAGCTGCCTCATGCCGCTCCTGATGGAGGGAGAATTTAATAGGACCTTGGCCCCTCCCATGTTCCTCAGACAAAACTGAAACTTGAAACAGAACCAAGCGCTCTGTGTTAGGGAACGGCCGGTGGAAGGGAAGGTTTCTTTTGCAAACACCAAACAGGATCTTTGGTTTAAATCTCCCCCAGGGGATAAAGCTAGTGTTGAGGGATGTGACTACAACAGAGATCAATTGTGCCCTGCCACTCTGCAGGGAGGAGACAGGCTCCTGACCACCTCAGGCTATAGACAGTGCGCCATCCCCCCCCCAGGTCCCTCTTCCATCAAGGTCAAGAACTAGTATGCTCTGCTGGCAACAAGAGGTGAGGAGCAGCCCCCAGTGGTTGGCGAAGAGGATCCACCTGCTCCCAAGACTGGGAGACTTTCAGCTACCACACCCAAGAGGAGGAAACAGGTTAGTAAAGGTTCAGGACTCCCTTCTGAGGGGGATGGATGCATTTATCTGCTGACCTGACGTCCCAGGAGGTGTGCTGCCTGCCTGAAGCCTGTATCTGAGACCTTACGGAAAGGAGACCACTCTATCTGCTACCCCATGCTGCTCATCCCCATGGGCACTAATGATACTGCCAGATATGACCCTGAGCAGATAGCAGTGACTACAGGCCTTTAGGGCCAAGGTGAAGGAGTCAGGAATTGGTAGTGAATATGAAAATGGAAGGCAATGTGGGTGAAAGTGATTATGAAAGGGTAGATATCGTGAATCTAAGGGAAAGGAGCGAGAGCAGCAGAATAAGGACAATGGACTTCAAAAAGCAGCTTTTGACAAACTTGAAGAACAGGTACCTAAGTCCCAGGGGGAGAAACCTAAGGGGAAAAGGAATTCAGGAGAGCTGGCAGTTTCTCAGAGACCATATTAAAGGCACAACAGCAAACAATCCTGATATGAAAGATAGAAAAATTAATAAAAGGGCAATATGGCTCCATCAGGAGCTCTTTAATGACCTGTAAATCAAAAGGGAGTCCTACAAAAAGTGGAAACGGACCAGTTGCTAAGGATGAATATAAAAGAATAGTACAAACGTGTAGGGACAAAATAAAAAAAGCTAAGGCACAAGGAGAGTTATACCCAGTAAGGAAATAAAAGGCAAAAAGAAGTAGTTCTATAAATACATCGGGATCAAGAGACAGACAAAGGGAAATATAGGTCCACTATTTAGTAGGGAAAGAGAGCTAATAGATGACATCAAAAAGGCTGAGGTGTTTAATGCCTATTTTGCTTCAATCTTCACTAAAAAGGTTAATGGTGACCAGATGCTTAACACAATATTAACAACAATGGTGAAGAAATAGGTAAGCCAAAATAGGGAAAAAATGGGTTAAAGACTATTTAGGTAAGTTAAGTGTATTCAGGTCAGAAGTGCTGATGAAATTCATCCTATGATATTTAAGGAACTAACTGAAGCAATCTCTGAACCATTAGCAATTATCTTTAAGAACTTCTGGAGAAGAGGTCAGGTCCCAGAGGACTGGAGAAGGGCAAACATGGTACTTATCTTGAAAAAGGGGAACTAAAAGGACTCCAAGAATTATAGACCATCAGCTGAACTTTGGTACCTGGAAAGATACTGGAATAATTTATTAAGCAATCAGTTTGTAAGGACCTAGAGGATAATAGGATTATAAGGAATAGCCAGCATAGATTTGTCAAGAACAAATAATGCCAAATCAACCTGTTCTCCTTCTTTAACAGGGTTACTGGCCTACTGGATGTGGGGGGAAGCAGTAAACTTGATATATCTTCATTTTGACGCATGACATTCTCATAAGCAAACTAGAGAAATGGGGTCTAGATTAAATTATTATAAGGTTGGAGCCATAACTGGTTGAAAGACCATACACAAAGAGTAAATATCAATGCCTTGCTGTCAGACTGGGAGGCCATATCCAGTGGGAACCTACAGGAGTCAGTACCTGGCTCTGGTACTCTTCAGTACTTTCATTAATGTCTTGAAATTGAGAATATGCTTATACAATTTGCAGATGACACCAAGCTGGGAGGGGTCTCAAGCACTTTGGAGGACAGGGTTAGAATTCAAAAGGACTTTTCCAATTGGAGAATTGGTCTGAAATCAACAAGATGAAATTCAATAAAGACAAGTGTAAAGTACTACACTTAGGACGGAAAAATCAAATGCACAACTACAAAATGGGGAATAACTGGTAGTGACTAGACAATAATACTACCGAAAAGGATGTAGGGGTTATAGTGGATCACAAATGAATATGAGCCAACAATATGATGCAGTTGTGGAAAAGGCTAATATCATTCTGGGAGTGTATTTACAGGAGCGTTGTATTTAAGAGACAGGAGGTAGTTGTCCTCCTGTCCTCAACAGTGGTGAGGCCTCAGCAGGAGTAGTGTGTCCAGTTTTGGGCACCACACTTTAAGAAAGATGTGGACAAATTGTAGAGTCCAGGGGAGAGCAACAAAAATGGTGACAGGTTTAGAAAACCTGACCTCTGAGAAAAGGTTAAAAAAACTGGATATGGTTAGTCTTGAGAAAAGACGACTTGTGGGGAGGGGGCTGATAAAAGTCATCCATATGTGAAGGGCTGTTATAAAGAGGGCCATGATCAATTGTTTTCCGTGTCTGCTGAAAGTAGAACAAGAAGTAATGGGCTTAATCTGCAGCAAGGGAGATTTAGATTAGATATTAGGAAAAACTGTCTAACTAACGATGGTTATGTACTGGAACAGGCTTCCAGGAGAGGCTGTGGAATTCCCGTCATTGGAGGTTTTTAAGAACAGGTTGGACAAACACTTGGTCAGAGTTAGTCTAGATTTACTTGGTCCTGCCTCAGTGCAGGGGCCCGGACTAGATGACCTGTTGAGGTCCCTTCCAGCCCTACATTTCGATGGTTTCTGTGCTTTACAGACACGCTTGCATTTACAAACTGTGCACCAGCTATGGTGTGGTTTGGGGCTGTGGTTAAGAACAAGTTCCGTCTACATTGACATGATCACACTAGAGCATTCCAACTTGATCCAAACCTGACAGGACCCTATTACATGTGTTGGGTCTGGGTTGGGCGGGAAAACAACTGGACCACCTTGGGCTCAGGGCAGGTCAGCACTCCTCCTCCTGCCCATAGGGTCAGCACCACAGCAGCTGTGAGTCCAGACCCTGCCAGGTGCTGCCTCCTGAGAGTGTGTCAAGCAAGGCTTTGTAGCACCTCTCACTCCGCAGCGGGAGGCAGCAGCAGGGCCCAC
Source organism: Mauremys mutica (assembly GCF_020497125.1). NCBI lineage: Eukaryota > Metazoa > Chordata > Testudines > Geoemydidae > Mauremys > Mauremys mutica. Next base: position 59,873,990 of record NC_059075.1, read on the forward strand.
AGCCACCGTGCCAACCCCACAGGCAGGAGGAGGCGAGCCCTTCCTACGGGCAGAAAGTGACAGCAAAGCTGATTCTGGTTGTAACTCAAACCATACACCTGCAGGGGGCCTATCATATTGTAAATGGGTCTCAAGAGGACAGTCAAGACCCCATCACTATGGGATTGTTTGGCCAGAGAGCTCCCTGCATAACTCTCCTCTTCGCAAAGCTGCCACAGAGACCCCTTTTTGTATCCTGTAAATGGCATCTGCTCCACATTGGGCTCCTAAGGTGGACAAGAGAGATGATCCTGGATGTGCACTGTAGGAGCTCTGCCACGATGGAGCCTGGGCAGACATGCGGGCTGGCTCCTCTCTTGTGCACCCTCGGAGCTCCCCAGCTGGTGTTCTGCCTGCTCTGTGGAACTCCTGATCTGCAGAGTTCCCGCAAGCCTTGCCCCTGGTCACTGTTAAGAGCTGTCCGGCTGCAGCTGTGCCAGGACTCTGGAAGATCCCTGCTCTCTTTTGGTCCCTGCTGCATGCTCCCCAGGGATGGAGGATTGCTTAGAGCTGACTTGTGGCGGTAGGCTGTGTGTGTGGCAAGAGATGTGGTTTCTAGGCTGAGGTATGAATGAAGGGGAGGGAGGCTTGTGGTAGTGAGTGAGGAGCTTCACTGCATAATTCAAAAGTAATGTGATGCATAATAAAAGGATCATCAATGCTGGTTTTCACAGGTTAGATGGGACCTTGGGGGGAAGGAGTCTTTTTTAGGGCTTGATCCTGCCATCATTAGCAAGCATAGTACATATTTGCATGAATAGCTCCACCATACTCAATGGGATTATCTCATGCTAGCAAGTAATGTACCTAGTACTGTTTATAGGCTTGGGCCCTTACTCAGTGTATCCAGCCTGTTTCTGGTCTCCAGAGCTTTTGGCTTTAGCTTCCAATTCAGGCCGCACTGGAGTTGATGGAAGGATCTGGTTTAGAGCGAAATATTGGCAGCAGAAAGCCATTGCTTATTTTTAAACTTCTTGCATGTCATGCAGCCCACGTATTGAGGGGGAGGGAGAGGAGCGGAGAACCACTGCAGCTGTTTTGCAAACGCCATCCAGCTGCATGCTCTAGCTGCCCCTGGAGTGATGGGCGCAGGGAAAGAGAGGAGCAGTCTACATTTAAGGCAAAACTTTCCTGCTGCTTCTCTCTATTATGTCAATCCTCATAATCCAGGGAAGCCAGTTGGACTATGTGGCAGCTGACACGCAGGCAGCAGCTCCTATCCCTGGCCCAGGAGGCAGACTGTGCTTGGCACAGCTGTGCCGGCTGTGCTCCCGTGGCCTGGTTACAATGACAGGGCCTGCTCTTCCAGAGGAATCGCTGGGCAGAAAGATTAGAAGGCGATTTCTTTTCAATATAAAAGAATTCACAACTGTGAAGAGGAGACAAAAACATTCTTGAGCAAAGCGGACAATATTGTGGGGGGTGAAAGGGAGAGCAGGGATTACTGTAGCAGTGCCAGGGGGTTGCCACTTGCACCTGCTGTTTGCTGAAAAGGCTGATGCTGAGCAATAAGCAGCTGATGCTGAGGCCCAGTTGTCAGCCAGAATGAAAAAAAAGCCTCTGATCAGTGCACTTGCCAAAGGCCCCGTCCAGCATCCCCTCCACACAAGCAGGAGGAGGAGCGGAGCATGTGTGTGGGTCTTAGACATAACTCAGACACCCGCATGCAACAGGCTAGGCGTGCGGCTGAGTGAATCTCCCAGACACATGGCTGTGATAGCAAATTGCTCCGCAGGGCTAGATTCTCCCACCTCCAGCACAGAGGACCTTCATGAGTGGCTAAATCAGCAGGACAGACACTGGGAGTGGGATTGCCTGCCTTGGTGTGGAGCTGTGAATGTTGAGTTTCAAACAGATCTAGAGGAAGTGGGGAGAAGCCTGAACTCTCGCTCACCCTTGCAACTCCAATTTAAAACATCCCCCATTCTCTCAGCTATTGGAATCCTCAAATAGACAAGTGAATTTCTCTGTGAAATCACCAGGACTCTGTATTCTTATTTAGTGCTGGTGAAAGTGCTAGCTTGACCCGCCCAGAGATGAAGGAGGAACAAATATACAAGACAGCAACACCACAAACTTCCCCCCCCCCCCACTCTGGCTTGTTCCTGAGCTGCAGGAACCTCCCGAAGATGCAGTATTAGGGTGACCAGACAGCAAATGTGAAAAATCGGGACAGGGTGTGTGTTTGTGGGGGGGGGGGAGCCTATATAAAAAAGACCCCAAAATCGGGACTGTCCCTATCAAATTGGGACATCTGGTCACCCTAGCAGTAGTTCACGTTGGATCCCTGGCCTCTGCTGAGATAGCTGAAGTGGGGCCCAATTAGTGCAGTACAAGGATGATTGACCGCTACTGCATTGGGATCTAAGGGGGAGACTTTCATAAGAGCTCAGCATTACTCCCCTGAGAATCTGGCCATAAATGTTGCAGAGGTTGCTGCTGGGTGCTGAACACTTTTGAACAGCTGATTCTTATTTAGGGGCCTATGTGGGAGCTGAGCACCTAAAAAGCTGGCCTGCATGTCCCCAGTCAGCCGCTCAGTCAGGCTGCATGTTTAATGCCGTCTGAGGAAATAAAGTGGAACTCACAAGGAAGTGGGGAGAATGTTGAGTTGCTTCAGCAGATTTCAATGGAGACTCAGGCTGTTTCTACACTGTGGATTTCCCACACTTTGCCCACCATTTGCCTGCCTTGTGCTTCTGTACTGGTGGCAGCAATTGTGGCAGTGCTAATATAGACTGGGCAGGTGTTTACTACAGTGTCTCCTGTCCCTACCCAGAGCTTGCTGCAGGGCAGCTGTCTTGGTAGGCAGTGAAGAAGAGCTAGGCTTGTCTTGCTACAGCTATTTCCCACTGGGGAAATGAAGAAAATGTCATCCAGGGACCTATCAGAGGGTGTTAATGCCTCTTACGTCGGCAGGGGTGCTGAAGGGAGGCCCTTACACCTCTTCTGTGCTGAAGACAAGGTGGTATTTTACTGGGTAGGGCTTCTGCTACAGTGAACCAACCTTCATAGCAACTATATTGGCGCAGGACAGGAAACCACTCTTAGTAGATCCTACTGTAGCTCATCTTTAAGTGAAACTCATCCTTGGATTTGGAATGAAACAAGCAGCATACACAATTTTTTTGTGAGGTTGAACTTTCTTTTATGTTTTATGTGTATTTATCATTGTTGTCCTATGTCTTCATTTTCTGATATAGGGCCAACATGCTATGGAGTACACAGGGCCTTGCCTTTATTTGGATCAAACTTCCTGGTATTTATTGAACAATGGCCCTTTTGCAGAACTGGGAATCTTAAAAATCCCCTAGGAGGTTTCCAATTGCGGATACTGGAACTGTCTAAGTGAAACTGTGTGAGCGTAATTCTTTCTTGCTTTACCAGCTTGCCCCTCTGATCCAGGGCTGTTTGTTGCAGATGGCAACTGGAAACATTTCCTTTTGCAGAAGTATGTGAGCTTAGGATCATTGCATCACATTGCCCTTCAGAGGAGCTAAAGGGATTAGGTAAGTGGATGGCTCATGTGTTTGGTAAGAAGAGGCTTTTCACCAGATTTCAGTCTGGCCTGGTTCAGTGGTGATGAAAAGTCACTGCTATGGGAAATGAGCTGAGGGTCCTAGTTCCAGTCCTAAGGGCAGGTTTCTGTCATCCCAGTTGGCATGTTGCTCCACTATCAGGCGGGCCCTTTTTCGTGGCTGAGACATGGAAACTGAATCTCTCTTTTACTCCTAGGGCTGGTCCTTCCTGGTGTGTATTGAGACATCTAGATGCTCAGTTACTATAGACATGAGCATGTTGTAAAACTGTTTATGGATAAGGCTGTGCGTCTGTCACGGAAGTCATGGATTCTGTGGGCAAGCAGCAGCAGTTTGGGTGTGTGGGAGGGGGCTCAGGGCTGGGGCCGGGGGTTGGGGTGCAGGGCAGCACTTACCTCGGAGGTGGGGACTCCCTGGCTCCCACTGGCATGGCCCCTGCAGCTCCTAGGCAGAAGGACCAGGGGGCTCTGCACACTACCTGTGCCCACAGGCATTGCCTCCATAGCTCCCATTGGCTATGGTTCCCAGCCAATGGGAGCTGCAGAGCCAGCGCTTGTGGCGGGAGCAGCATGCGGAGCCCCCCTGTCCACCCTCCCCTAGGAGCTGCAGGTACACTAGTCGGAGCCAGGTAGGGAGCCTGCCAGCCCTGGCAACCCTCCCCCCTGCAGCACCAGCAGGGGTCCCAGGCCGTGTGCCGCCGCTGCCTGCCCTCCTGCAGCACCAGCAGGGATCCCGGGCCAGCACCCCCAGCACCCGTGGCACCCCTGGACCATCATCCCAGAGCACCCGTGGGGCCCCCAGCCTAAGTTTTAGTTAGGGGTATATAGTAAAAGTCATGGACAGGTCACGGGCCATGAATTTTTGTTTACTGCCCATGACTTTTACTAAAAATACCCGTGACTAAAACATAGCCTTAATTATCAACAAATAGAACCTAAGAATGGCTGTATTGGGTCAGACCAATGGTCTGTCTAGCCCAGTATCCTTGCTTCCAACAGTGGCCAGTGCCAGATGCTTCAGAGGGAATGAACAGGGTAATTTAGAGTGGTCTTTCTCCTGTCATCCAGACCGAGCTTCTAGCACTTGGAGTTAAGAGATACCCGGAGCATTAGGTTGCATCCCTGACCATCTTGGCTAATAGTCCATCAATGGCTTTCTTCCATGAACTTATCTAATTCTATTTTGAACCCAATTATGCGTTTGGCCTTCACAACATCCCTTGGCAACCCTTCCACAGGTTGACTGTATGCATGTGAAGAAGTACTTCCTTCTGCTTGTTTTAAACCTTGTGCCTGTTAATTTCGAGTGACCCCACGGTTCTTATGTTATGTGAAGGGGTAAATAACATTTCCCTATTCACTTTCTCCACATCATTCATGATTTTGTAGACCTCAGTCATATCCCCCTTAGTCATCTCTTTTCTAAGCCGAACCTTGGTCTTTTAATGTCTCCTAATATGACATTATTATTAAGCTGTTCTATGCCCCTAATCATTTTTGTTGCCTTTTTCTGTACCTTTCCTAATTCTAATATATCTTTTTTGAGATCTCTGGATTGTCATTTACTACAAAGATGAGCATGTTATAAAACCCTACCTACAATACGGGTGTTTAGGCAGCCAATACAGCCAACAACTTCGGTGTGTATTTTTAGTGGACAAACAGAAGACGCCAGCTTCTAATCTGGCACCTTTTCCCATGCACAAAATCTGTGGAATTAAGAAAAAAAACACCTGAGGCAAACTGACACCCAGATAAATAAACACAGTTCCACCCTCGCCTGCTACTCAGAGCTGATGAACCTGATCTGCTGACATGGCTAGGCAGATCCAGCCGAGGTTGTTTTTAGCGCCAGCTGTCTGGCCAGCCAAGTCAGTAATAGTTCTGTCCTTAATGGCTGCAAAGACGATGATGCAACCCTTTTTTAAAATTGAACCAACAAACCTTTAAATGCAAAATTGCGTTCTCCTTTCTGTTACTCCTGCTGCTGCTTGCCAGGGCCGCCCAGAGGGGGGGGCAAGAGGGGCAATTTGCCCCAGGCCCCGGGTCCCGCCGGGGCCCCCACGAGAGTTTTTCGGGGCCCCTGGAGCGGGGTCCTTCACTCGCTCTGGGGGGCCCGGAAAACTCTTGCGGGGCCCGGGCCCCCGGGGCTTCTTCCGCTCCCGGTCTTCGCCGGCGGGGGGTCCTTCCGCTCCGGGACGGAAGGACCCCCTGCCGCCGAATTACCGCCGAAGTGGGACCCGCCACCGAAATGCAGCCGGGTCTTTGGCCGTAATTCGGCGGCGGGGGGCCCTTCCGTTCCAGGACCAGCCACCGAAGTGCCCCGAAGACCAGCGGCGGGGGCCCCCCGCCGCTGAATTACCACCGAAGACCCAGCTGCACTTCGGTGGCGGGTCCCGCTTCGGCAGCAGGGGACCCCTGCCGCGGGTCTTCGGGGCACTTCGGCGGCGGGTCCCGGAACGGAAGGGGCCCCCCGCCGCCGAATTACCGCCGAAGCGAGGACCCCCCGCCACCGAAGACCCCAGGCCCCCGGAATCCTCTGGGTGGCCCTGCTGCTTGCATAGCTGAGGGACTTGTATAATATGCTGTGGGCCGAATTCAGCAGTCATAGAATCACAGGACTGAAAGGGACCTCTCGAGGTCATCTTCTCTAGACCCCTGCACTCACAGCAGGACTAAGTATTATCTAGACCATTCCTGACAGGTGTTTGTCTAACCTGCTCTTAAAAATCTCCAATGATGGAGCTTCCACAACCTCCCTAGGCAATTTATTCCAGTGCTTAACTACCCTGACAGGAAGTTTTTCCTATTGTCCAACCTAAACTACCCTTTCTGCAATTTAAGCCCGTTGCTTGTTGTCCTATCCTCAGAGGTTAAGGAGAACAAATTTTCTCCTTCTTTGTAACAACTTTTTATGTAGTTGAAAACTGTTATGTCCCATCTCAGTCTTCTCTTTTCCAAACTAAACAAACCCAGTTTTTTCAATCTTCCCTCATAGGTCATGTTTTCTAGACCCTTGATCATTTTTGTTGCTCTTCTCTGGACTTTCTCCAATTTGTCCACATCTTTCCTGAAATGTGGTGCCCAGCACTGGACACAATACTCCAGCTGAGGCTGTATCAGCACGGGGTAGTTACACCCACTTATCAGTGTCTAAGGGAATCTAAGCTGCTGTAATGTATATGCTGTAAGGCCTGGTCCATGGATAAACACAGAACCTCAGACTCTCATGATCTAAGTCCAGTACCTTTTTACCAGCACTAAATTCACTGTGTAAGAATCCTGTTAGGCAGATGAATGTCTCTCTTAACGTAGCCAGCATATAGTATAGGCAAGTTTGAAAAAACCCTTTGGGCCTGGTTTTCAGACACAGCTTTGCACCCACTATTACACGAGGTGCCAAACTGAAGGCACAGTTATTTATGAATGCAAAACTGCATCTGTAAAACTGAAGGCTGGATTGAGGCTTTCTTAGAAATCAGGCCCCCCAGGTCAGATCCTGGTTTGCTCTGTAAACCCTTTCCACAGCACAAGTGAGTTGTAAAACAGCCCTGAAAGGGGTAGTTGGGGATTTCTCTGACTGATGTAGAGCAGATATAGCCAGTACTATCCTATCCCCACCCAACCCTCTCCCCACCTCCTGCAGGGTAGGTGTTGAGGCAGAACACCTGTACTCCAGCAATTCCCAGCTAGCAAAACATCCTCTAAGGGGCTGTTACAAACAGGTATAAATTGCAGGCCTGAGGTTGCTCTCATTTATGCCAAGTGGCCACCATCTGCTGCAGGGATCAGAGAGGTGCAAAGATTCTGTGGAGCCACCTTTGCTTTGCTTCTCTTCAGCTGTGCTGGGCAGAGCCCTGGCACCACTGGGGGGCCCTAGAAACGAGAGCTCCCTCCAGAAAAGTGGAGAGTGAAATTAGGGATGCTGGGAAGGAATCCCATCCTGTACCTACCCCCAGGTACTCCATTCTAATGGCACTTGACAGGGCTATAAGCCCAGAAGCTTACGGACTTTCACCTCCAGGCACTGCATGGCGGGGGGTCACCCTAACTGCTGGAACAGGTGATCAAGCATGTCCCTGCAAATTGCAGAGGCCCCTGGCCTGCCTCCTCTGCCCACTAGACTCTGATTGGAGGGGTGCCCAGAGGGAATAGGAGCAGGAAGTAATAGCCCTTTCCTGAATCCTGCTGCCACCAGTGACCAGCCACAGGGAGGGGCGGAGAGGAGATGAATGGAAATGATCCTTGCTGCAGGTGAGCTGATCCCAAACACACTCTCCTTGTCTACTGCTGCTGCTGTGTGAGTGGGAGGGGGCTGTGTGGGTTAAACGTTCCTGCAATCATTGCTGCTTTCACTCGGCCCAGAGCTTTCAAAGGCGGTTGCCTTTGCTCCGCTGTGCTGAGTAAGGGGGAAGGAGCAGCACCAGCAAAGCAAAACCAGCAGCAGCAAGGATGACACACCCTGCCCTGAAGTCTCGGCAGAGGACTCGAAAGTGAGCTGCATGAGTAACTGTGGAGGTGGCATTGTCCTGTCAATTCCCCCCGCAGCTTGCTGGCACCGCGTTTGCGAGAGCTAAGCCCTGGTGGCTGGAGTGGCAAGATGCTGAGCCAGGCTTGCTGCCCCACCAGGTCGTGAGCTCGGGGCTGCGGCCCAGCAGGACTGCTGCGTGGCGCGCGCAGCTGGCAAGCAGCCCATCTCCGTAGGAAGTCACTTTACTGCTGTTGAAATCTGTGCGTCCTGCTGGGCTGGAGCGACAGGAACCGCACAGGGCCTTTCAGGGGCAGTGGGAGGGAGAGGCCTTCGCCTCCCTCGCTCTGCTCTGACTAATCTACCTGACAGGGGAGAGATTACAGGCACAAATAATCAACAGGAGCCTCCAGCCGACTTCCCCCTCGCACTAGCTGTGCCTTCAGGCTGGACAGCCCCTCAAGGGCAGGGACCAGCAGCAGCAGCTGAGCCTTTGCAATCAAACAGCCTTCTCCGGTCATGCGTTAGCTGAGCCAAGCCTTTGCCATGGGGCATCCCGGCATCCCCAGGGGCTGAGACTAGTTTTCCTTTGGAGCTTCAGCCTCAGGCAGTGCTCTCTGGGGCTCAGGTTAATGACAATTGAGCCTTGCGGCTCAGGCAGCCTTAGCAATGGCAAAGGGTCACTCGAGGCAGGACCACAGGGTGCATTAGTGGCCCTTGCTCATTTCATGCACCTTCCCACTCACACTGGCTGTCTTGTCTTGCACGATTCTAGCTCCCTACAATTTTGCTTCATGCACATTTAGGGTGCAGTGGCTCCTGTCGCACTGAAAACACAAATGGTTGCTGCTGATGACTATCGTTGGGAAATGGTTCCATTTCCCGGAGTGACCTTTCTACCCTGTATTATACAGCAGGTCAGACTGAATGCTCCACTCCTGCATCCACAGTCTGTCTTTTGTGGAAATGCTGCCAGGTCTTCGTTTGCAACGCAGCGTGACCATGCTGCAGAGTGGCTCTCTGAGTGCTTCCCCTATCATCTAGTTTGGATTCTGAGCATTGAACCCAAGCTGGCACTAATTGGTGCCCTAATCCTGCTTCTTTGTCCAGAATGTGCATGGCCTGTTACTGCTGTATCTTTATTTACAAACCCCATTACCTAGTGGAAATCAGACACCCAGTGCGCTTCTTGGGTGGTTAAGGCCATTTAGCCTGGAGCAGCCTACGGGATGCAATAAAACTGCCTGAGGCCTGCAACAATCCTCTGGAAATGCATTGCCTGTCATGTCTTATTGTTCATTCAGCTGAGTCTTTGCCCTGAGGAACACCCGTCAGGACTATGGCTCAGCCCAGGAAGATCTCTGTGCCAGAGAGTACAGCCTGATGGCAAAGGCTGAGGTAATGCAATGCTCTGCTCTGGAGGAATTGCCAAGGAAAGCCTATCAGACTGAATTCTCTAATATAAGCCCAGTTGGGGGGATTTTGGGGCAGATCCTCACCCGCTGCCTTTCTTTGCACTTGTCTCCTTGCAGAGTGTCTAATATAGTGAGATCCCATCCCTGTGTCAGTGGGTTAGATCTCTGGCTCATTTTGTCCTGCTGCAAATGCTCCTTGCAGACTGCCCCATTATTCATCCTGCCTAGGAGCTCCTCCTCCTGTCTGCTTCTCCCTGAAGCAGAGCTGTGCCAGTGTGGGTCGATCCTGTGCCAGCAAAGAAATGGCTTCTCCCGCTCTGATAGAAGCAGCACAGCCAGCCGGTTTCCAGCTTAAAATAAGTTATGCTTCCAGTCAATGCCCTTCCGTCCCTCTTCTCCCAGAGAACAAGTGTTGAGAACAGTGCCTGGCTGGATCTACCAACATCTACTGGGGTCCCTACTTCAGAATGACACACTTTGGGGTCATGTCAGCCCCCTGCTTTTGCCATCAGTACTCTGCTCTGTGGGCGTGTTACTGCCTGCAGAGAGTTTCTTCACCTAGAAGTGACCGCAGAGGAACTCTGGAAATATGCAGAATTTTTTTTTTTTTTTAAGTGGAGGCTCACCATCCCTTCTGTGTGACTGTCAGAGAGATGTCGCTCCTTTTACCTCCTGTTGATGTTTTCAACAGAGCAAGACACATTCCGCCATCCTTACTCACACTGACTAGTGCCTTGCTCTGCAAACAGACCCAGACAGCCTCGTTCTGATCTCCCTGATGCTGGTGGAATGTCACTGAAGTCAAGATAGTTACACCCGTTTTACATAGGTGTAAATGAAATCTGATCAAACCCCACAGACTCCAATGGCACTACTGGTGGAGTAAGGGATTGCTCCACCCTATGGTGGATGATTGAATCTGGCATTATGTATATAAAAGAAAAAAAATGAGCAGATCAGGTGACACGAGAAGAGTTATTCACATTTGGCAAGTGCCAGGCTCGATCTAAACGCTCTCCAAACCCACGGATGAAAATCCATCTCTAAATCGAAGCACTCCCCAAAATCAGGGGGTTGAGGTTTTTGGTTTGATTTTGGCGGGGGTGTGTGTGGGAGCAGCATTCTACAGAGAGAGGTTTAAGAGGTCAATTCTGATATGAACGTGGATTTGGATTTCAGGCCTGCTTCTAATAATACAGTATTTATCTAAAGCTGGCAACAGCGTCCCAGATCAGAAGCCACTGTGCACATATATCACGGATCGAGCATGTAGCACACAATAACATCCACTCAGTGGCAACGACTTCTTTGTATCTAGCAGGACTGTAACCGTTTTATTTATTAAGCACTTGCCATGGCATTTGGGCTGCAGTACAAGAATTTATAATTAAAAGATTACAATTGTGGTTTGATTGTCTTTTTAGAGGTCACCCACCACAGTCAAATAGCCTTGAGCTGACCAGTGGTAGGGGGAAAGGAACAGTCAGCCTGTGGGGAAAAGTGTAAATGTCCGACACAAGCAGCCTACAACCTAATGAAAATCTGCTACCTAGATAAACCAAAGACAGGAGGCGGCCTCTGCACTGCCTCTTGTGACAGCAGCGCGGTCATGCCACTGAAAGACCGGTGCTTTCCCCACCTCCACCTCAGCCACAAAAGCCAGCCCAAGTCACAGCAGCTTTATGGGTGAGTCACAGTGAGAGGTTAGAGGCAGGACTCCTCAACCCTCACACTAATCTCTGTTGCAAAGCCTGCCAGTCAGAAAGCAGATTCAGCCCTCTCTCTCTTAGGAGGCTAGTCTACTCTTTCGAACCCAGGAGCCTGGGGATGCAACGCACTAAGGAGCCGAGCTGGTGAACTGCCAAAGACCTTTCTGGCTCCTGAAGAGGAGCCGCCATTCTTTGGAAAACCTTCACGTTAGAGAGAGGCCCAAACTGAGGCATGGAATCCAAATGCCCCTGAGCTTTGGGGAAGTCTGCTCCAGAGCCATCTCCAAACCTCCGGATTCAGCCCCAGTTCTATTTAAAACATCTTTTTCCAAACATGGATCTTCTTCTTCTTCTTCTTCTTCTTCTTTTTTTTTTAAGAACTTCCTTTTTCCTAGGTAAGAATATTTGTGGCTGAAAAGGTAGGTTTGTTGCCTCCCCAGCCAGTCTCTGTTTCTCATAGTTGAGCAGGCAGTGGGATCATTCTGGTGAACGTGACATTATGGCTGTTCCCTTGGCAACAAGTTATGGAGTCATAAACCCAGGGTTATACTTCCAGTGAAGGGACCAGCAACAGGAGAAGCGGAGCACTGAAGGGAAACATTTAACCACACAGAATTGCAGGAATGAGAGGTGAAAAGCAACGCAACTAGCAGCAGCAATGGTTCTCTTTTCAACAGCAGTGTTAAAGCTTCTTTATAGAAGAGATGGAGCTGAACTGGACAACAGGCTCTGAACAACGCTGAACTTTGGAGAAGTTTGGATTAGGATCCAGTTCCAAAGCTAAGCTTCACATATATACAGGACTAAGCCCTCCCACTGTGTGACCAGGACGTTGGTGCAACCAAAGGGAACTGCCCCAAATTTTACTTTGAAACCAGTGTATCCAGGGAGAGGGAGCTTCGTGGGCATTGTGTGGATATCCATGAACTTCTGGCTAGTTATGGTCAACACAAATCATAATTATATACCTCACTTAAGTCTCAATGCAGTGATTAAAAGGAGCTCCTAGTAAATCAGAGGTGCATCAGAGACCATCTCTCCTTTGAAGGCAGATGTCTTCTCACAAACTGTGTATAGCTCAGGTGCCCAACTCTGTGTTTTCCTGATGTGAGTAAACCATCAGTTCCCCAATGCTGGCTGCCAACCACAGATACCAAAAGTATAGCATGAACGTGGGCAGACTTCCAAGAAACTGCACCTCTGCAGACACCACATGAAAGCAAAGAATCGTTCCCCATAGAGGACAGAATTGAAAGAGCACCAAGTAATGATGGCACCCAAAGCATGCATCCCTCAGTTCCCAGCCACACCTGGCCTGTGAGCCAAGCAGGAGCCGGCGGATGGAACCCCTGAGTGGCAGTGCACTGAGGCGCTCAGCCCACTGCTGGTCTGGGGTCCTGGTCGCTGGCCCTGCACAGCCTGCTGCCTGTCTGGGGTTCTGGCTGCTGGACCCTTGCCAGCCAGGGTCCCGGCTGCAGGCCCCGCTCAGCCCGCTGCCGGCCTAGGTGAACAGAACCCCAGACCAGCAGCAGGCTGAGTGGGCCAGCAGCGTAAGATCGACATTTTAATTTAATTTTAAATGAAGCTTCTTAAACATTTTTTAAACTTTGTTTATTTTACAATACAACACTAGTTTAGTTATATAATATATAGCCTTGTAGAGAGAGACCTTCTAAAAAACATTAAAATGTATTACTGGCACGTGAAACCTTAAATTAAAGTGAATAAATGAAGACTTGACACACAGCTTCTGAAAGGTTGCCGACCCCTGGGCTACAATGTCTATATAAAAACCAGCAGTCAGTTGTGAGCAACCCGGAACTGATAAACACAACCCTGACGGTACTGAGTTTCAACGCAATTACAAAAAAAAAAAAAAAGATACTGCAATCCACATGCTTGTATAATTATTTAAAAAATTAGATTCCCTACCCTGATCCCATCTCCTGGAGAGAACATCCAAAGGATTTCCATTGATACATAGCCCAAAGGTCAAGCTAATTGGGGTTCTGAGATCAGAATTCTTCCCAAGCCCACTGAAACAAGAACAGTCACAAAGAAAAGCTCCCTGAGGGTGAAATCAAGCCCTGGAGATGAGCAGCATGCTGGTTATCAAAGAGATGGAAAGAATGCCCAGCAAGTGATCCCAATACAAGTCATGTGGGCAGTTAGTTACCTGAGAGAAGAGATTAGGTGTATCCATAGCCCAGAACACTAAGCCAAGGAAATGGCTGAATTTATTAAAAAGGAAACAAACAAATGGAAACCTGCCTGTCTCAGGCCATTGTCTGAAAATGACATTCTGCCAAGTGCAGCCAGTGCTCCTTGTTCAGGTCAATGCCGACCTTCTCTGCCTTCTTTCCTCTCTTCCAGTGCAGGCCAAGAGATGATCTCTATTAAATGGATTAATTAGCTAATGTTTGTACAGCACTACGGAAATATGAAGCATTTTGTAAGTAAATCTATAAGCCCCCAACAGAGTCCTTATCTTCTATCCACTGGAGTTCTATAAGCAGAGGGTTATTGTAATGCAGGCAGTTCTCAGGCGTGTCCAGCTTTTCCCTGGGCATAGCTGCTTGATAGGCCAAAAATCTTGGCTCTTTCCCAGCACTGCTGCACGGGCATCTAGCTGGCTTGGTCTAGCTCTGGGCTGGCCGGAGTCACTCTGTCTCTGTAATGCCCGGCTCAGCACTCAGAAGTGCCACTGAAAGCAGGATAGGGTGCACTGAGAACTTGGCACTTTGAGGGCTTCCTAAAGACCTTTGGCCTCCTGCATTTCGGCAGGAGTAGATTAGTGTGTAGCCAGATTCTTATTTGCCCTTAACTTCCCCTTCAGCTCAGAGGCTCAGCTGATTTCACTTCTTCACCTGTGGCTGTTTCCTCTCTCCAGGTTTATATTTATCTCCGAGCTTTGCTGTAGCCTGAAATCCTCAGCAGCAGTTGAACCATGTGGTCTTCACAGGGAATTCAGTGCCAGACTTCTGCACACCATCAGAGGACCCCATCCCTGACCTGAGGGGACCAGTCCTTTGAGAAGGGAATGGAACTCCTTCCTGGAATGGTACTAACATACAGTTGGCTGTAGCAATTCTGTTCTGTTCTCCTTAGGGAGAACAGATTCCTTATTGGTGGCATAAAGAATCAAGTCCTGGCTTTCTAATACCTGAGATTTACTAAAGAAAAGTTCTATAAAAGAGCTAGGTGTTATTATTTATTCATTCTGTGTGTATCCCACTTCCCAGTGGAAACAATGAATCAGAAGACCTTTCCTCAACACAGTGTATGTCCCACTTCCCAATAAGACCACTCTTGCTTTTTCACCAAGCTCCCACAGATGAGAACGTGTTTCTTGTGTTTCTCTAAATATTGCTTTTGCCAAACCTGTCCCTGACTCTCTCATGGCCTCTGCCATTCCTGTTCCATACTGTTTTTTTCAGAGGAGTTGAGGGAGAGGGTCAGAATTACTCATGTCCATGGAGGACTTGCCAGACTGGGGGTCCACATGAGTCCAGTACCCTGTCAGCAACAGTGACCAGCAACACCAGATGCTAAGAGGAAAGTGCAAGAACCCTGCAGCAGGCAGAGAGGTGTGTATCTTTCTTCACATTGATTCAGTATAATTCAGGAAATCAGGCATCTCTGGGCAGCAGCAAAGTCTTGCTGCAGCTTTCCATGAAGCTGCTTTCATTATAACGGAGCGCCTTTCATCTCTAAGCACTTCACACCCCTTACATTCATTGCCCTTATTACGGTACCACCCAGAGGCCCCAGTCAGGATTGAGGCCCCTCTGAGCTGGGAGACAGACAGACAGACACACACACACACACACACACACACACACACCTTAAACCTGGAGCTGGGAAGGATGTAACTCCAGTCTGCCTCCCTATCCCTTATATCCCTATCCCAGGGAGGGGGGAGTTTGTCTCACTCTCAATACCTTCCCCAGGCTGCAGTGCTAGTACCCCCTGTCCCTTCCCTTCTGATTGCATTCTCCCTGCCTTCCCTTTGTGCAGCCCTCCCGCTCGCTATGTAAACATGCTGTGCTTGCAGACAGGCAGCAAATGTTTTCCTGGGCTCTGGATCTGTGCTCTGAGGCCTGAAAGGGCATTTTAATGGCTGGATAAGCCCATCCCCTTTGGCTGTTGTGGTGTGTTGGGTGTTCTCTTCTGGGCTGTATAAATCATTCTTCTGTGCTCTGCATTATTTGAGCTTGTTGCCTCTGAGAGAGGAGGAGAGCGATCTGAAGGAGGTGTTCTTACTAGTATGACTGTCCTCATTACCAGCAGGCTGTAAGCAGCTGGAGGGAGGACATTGATTCAAAGGCAATGCATGGTGCTGAGCTGTAATATCTAAGGCAGAGCTAGCACTATAGTTTCAGCTATTTATGAGATGCAAAAACTACATTCAAACCAAGTCCCTCCCAGGCCATCCACTGTTAGAGCAGCAAGCTGGGAATGAGGATAGCTGCTCCTGGTCCCAGCTCTAGATCAGATTCCCTGTGTGAATATGTCATTTAACTGCTCCGTGCCTCAGTTTCCCCTATGTAAAATGGAAATAACACTTGCCCATTTCACAGGGGTCCACTAGCATCAGATTCTAATCTCATGGGCCTGGTGGAAAGCCAGAATAACTGTGCTGACATCAAGATTTACACCAGCATGACTGAGGCAGGAATCAAGCAATTAACAGCTGTGAAATACTTTGAGCTCCTCAGATGGCAGGCGTCTGAGAAGCGCAAAGAATATCATTAACACTGAGATTTTCATTGTGAGGAAACAGCACTGGGCAGGGACGTGTGCCAACGATAAGCCCCATGCATGAGGTGTGAACATACTGGTGAGAAGCTGGACACTGGGAATCTGTTTGTTTTCCCAGCTAAACACAAACCATTTGCATAACCAAAGTGGGAGGAACTGCCACTTGGCAAACAAACTTCTATTAGACTAATTTCCAGCAAATTCACTTATTTTGTGCCTGGAAAAAATATCCTTAATGTGTTGAGGTCCTCAGCTGGTCCTCAGCTGGTGTACTTCTGGAAATGGGGCACTGATCTCAATAGTTTTAGCAGGCTGCGGGGCCTCTCTCGAGTCACTAACACCAAGTACAAAGTTTGTATGATCAGTGGATGAAAGTCCTGTGACATGCAAGGAGGCAGAGCATAGGGCCTGCTTCTGATCTCATGTTCACCACCTTTACACTGGTGTAATTCCACTGGCTTCCACGCTTCCTGGTCTGTAGTGGAGTAAATGAGATCACAATCAGGCCCAATGTTGCTGTGAAAACGTTAACTCTGACGACCAGATACTCGGCTCCAATCTGGCCCCTTGGCACTGCTCTGGTGGTATAAAAGGCTTGTGCAGCTGCACTAAGACCGCTGGCACTCGCCTTGACATGGAGGAATCCCTGGCTGGCGTAGAGTTATCATAACCCATGCTGCAGCATTCCCTCCTAGCCGCCTCCTGTGTAGGGGGTATGCTGGCAGTGTGTCACTGGGAGGGGTCATGATTAGAATGCTGCTGCAGGTTCCTGGCCAGTGTAACAGGACTGTAGTGGTGCTGGAGCAGTCCAGAGCATTGCTCTGGCCCCTGAAATCCAGGACAGAGCAGTGCTCCAGCACTTCCCTGGCACATGATGTTGCAATGCCACTCAAATTTGGCCTGGCTGCCCCTCCATCATGATTGGGGGGGGAGGGCAGCCGGGCCAAATTTGAGTGAGCAGCTTTGTGACTTGGTGCATGGGGTTGCAATAGTGCTCAGATTTGGCCCGGCTGCCCCCTGTCATGATAGGGGGTGGCCAACCAGGCCAAACCTGAGTGGCAGTGCAAGCCTGGGTGCCAGGTCGCAACACCACTCATCACACAAATTTCGCCTGAGCTATGTGAGTGCGGGGTGGGCAGTGGGAGCGAGCAGAGCTGCAGGGTGGCCAGGTTTGGGAGCAACTCCCCTAACCCAGGATGGGAGCAGAGTGCTGAGCTGGGGGCGCCACAGTGAGTGGCCAGGGAGGTCCCACAGGTGGTGGGTGAGGGTCTGGGGCAGAGTTGTTGGTGAGCTATTGGAGTATGGGGATGTTGGGGGCTGTGGCCGGTGGGGCTGAGGTGTTGGGGGCTGCAGTTAGCGGGATGTCTGTCAGGGCTGCTGGGGGTGGGGTAGCTGTCAGGCTAAGTGGGGGCTGGTGGAAAACAATTGTCAACCTGGTCTGATCAGCAGTTTAATTGTGGTTATGGAATGGCTCAAAAGCAGCTGAAGAACACCAGTGAGTCTTTCCCTTATTTGAAGCTTGCAGAGAATATTAATATTGGCCAAACCGTGTTTTACATGTGCTGCCAATGGGCTTTTTGACATGTGCTTTGGCTGTGCCTTGCTCCTCAGTTTACAGTGGGGTGTATAACAGCTGATACGTTTTATGTTGATACAGTATGTGTAGTTAATACTAATGTGTGAAGTCTCATAATTTCTGTTGAGCAGATTTTCAATTTGATACAATTTACTGGTAAAACGTACGTTAGGTGTTGAATGTGGGTGTTTTAGCTTATGGTGACATCACACATAAGATGGTCTCCAAAATCTAGCTCACATATGACAGAATTGCCAACTTGAGAGCACTTCTGCAGGGCTCCTGCAATATAAAATGTAGCCCTAGCTCTCCAGGTGAATTGTCCCCTTTGAGGCCATTATCAACCAAAGGAAGTTAGAGCAGCTAAGAGGCTGCTCTGCCTTACGCTGGAGGTGAACTGGCCCTGGCAGGCTGTAACTTGAAAGAGTGCAAAAGGAGCATAGTGTCCCATTTCCCTCTCCCCCTTTGTCCTGGGACAAACAGTGTAGTCAAGCCCAAGGACTGGGCCCTGCCTTTCCTGACTTCTGTGCCATCCAACCCTAATGTTACACTAATGAGAAATTTCAGTCTCCAGAGTAATGACATTAATAGTTAGGCAGGCCAGAAGATGCCGAACTGATCTGAAATAGGCAACAGCACCAAAATCACCTGTGCAGTTATTCAAGATTTCAGCTGATCTCACAAAAAGATTGCCACCACTTACTCTCTTCCAGGCAAGGACTGTGCTTCTGTGAAGTGCCTAGCATACAACGTGGCATGTGACTAGTGATAATCTTGGGCTGCATCTCAACCAGGGCCAGAAAATAGACCTCTTCCAACTTTGGATCCCACCCAGTACCAACAACATAGGGGTGGATTTGGATCTGGGGATTTAAATCTGAGATTTCCACCCACACCCGCCAAAGTCGGGGCTGGGGGTCAGACTTGAAGTTCTTGTGAGGCTCCAGCTTAATAATGTTTGCTCCTGTGGGACTCCTACCCAATCACCTCTTGTTTCATAAAGTTCTGGGCTGCTGCAAATAGGGACTTAGAGTGAATGTGCCATCATACTGGAAAGGGCTGGTGAAGAAGACAATTCTGGCTAGACTAAATATAACCTGCAAACCTGATGAGGACATTGCAGACTGCAGAATGGTATCAAAGAGAGTGAACAACAAATTGAGGATCACCCTTATTGACCCTTACTGTCTTTTGTGTTTCAGAAGGCCCTAGAACGCTGCCCGAGCTGCTGTGAACATATTATGGCTAAAGAATCTGTTTCAGCAAATAATTGCATCCAGGACTTCTGCATCTAAAGGCAGGAGGGCTACCTGTAAAGCTCAGAGATTTTAAGGCCAAAGAGACTATTGGATCCATCCAAGATAGTTGTATGGCCTATCATATGACATTTGTATGACATTATCATAGTGTCTGAGTACCTCACAAGCTGTAATGTATTTATCCTCACCACAGCCCTGGGAGGTAGGGAAGTGCAATGATCCCAGTTTTACTGAGGGGGAAGTTGCATCCCAATTCCAAATATGGAGGCAGGGCCGGCGTTAGGCCTATTCCACCAATTCCCCTGAATCGGGCCCCGCGCCTAAGAGGGCCCCGTGCTCAGTGAGATTCCCTTCCCTGGCTAGAGGCGCCTTTTTAATTTTTACTCACCTGGCGGCGCTTCGGGTCTTCAGCGGCTCTTCGGCGGCGGGTCCTTCAGTGCCGTTGAAGACCTGGAGCAAGTGAAGGACCCACCGCCGAAGTGCCCCCGAAGACTCGGAGCATCGCCCGGTGAGTACAAGCCCCACGTGTTTTTTTACATGTAAAAACTGTTTGAATTGGGCCCTGCACTTCCTAAAGCCAGCCCTGTATGGAGGTCTTAGTTTCAATGGGAATCAGGGCCCTAAATGCCTTTGAAGACCCAGGCTTAAGTAATTTTTCCAAGTCACACAGGAAGCCTGTGGTAGAACAGGAACTTGAGCCTGGGTCTCCTGAATCCCAGGCTACTGCTGTAACCAGAGGACTGTGTTTCCTTTCTAGAGCCACTTGTCTGACCTACTGTAAAATTCAGGCCATAGAATTTCACCCAGCTAGCCATGTGCTGAGCCCAATAACTTGTGTTTGGCTAAACCGTATCTTTGAGAAAGGCATCCCGTCTTGGGCTGAGGACAGCAAGCGATGGAGATCCACCACTTTCCTTGGTAGTTTGTTCCACTGGCTAATCACCCTCACTACTAAACGTTTGTGTTTTATTTCTAATTTTGATTTCTCTGGTTTCAGCTTCCAACCATTGGTTCTTGTTCTGACTTTAGTACGCAATATTTTGTCCCCGTGATGGTACTGTAATCAAGTCACCTCAGTCGTCTTTTGGAAAAATCTAAACAAGTTGAGCTCTTTAGTCTCTCACTAGAAGATATTTTCTCCAGCCCTCAAATAATTTTTGTGTCTTTTTTTCTGCACCCTCTTCCGTTTTTAAAACATGAACACCAGAACTGTAAGCAGTGGTCCAGTATCTGTCTCACTAATACCGTACACAGAGGTAAAATCAACCCCCTACTCACTACTCTCCTGATTATACATCCAAGGATCATTTTAGCTCTTATTGCCACAGCATCGAACTGGGAGCTCATGTTGAGTTGCCTGTCCACTAGGACCCTGGGATGCTTTTCAGCATCACTACTTTCCAGGATACAGCCCCCCCCCACCCCCCGTCTGGCCTACGTTCCTTGTTCCTGGATGTATGACCTGGAAAGCTAGGGGAGAATTTACTTTATATCTGTGCATTACTTCCCATTTGAGGCCTGCAAGCAGCAACTTGAGTCACAAGAACCTGCATGGTTCTTGGCATGAGATTCTCCTCTCATTTCCACCAATATAAACCAGGAGAAACTCCACTGGAGGTTAATGGAGTTGAATGGGTACGCTGGGTGGGATCAGATAGGTCCCAATGACCACCGCTCTGCTCTTTTTAACAAATACAATAAAAATATTATTCAAAACAGCACGTAAGAGAGCACAGGGGATTGGTATCCTTGATACAGTACTTCAGATATGCAATTGCACAGGCACAAAATCCAAGGCCTAAATAGAAATAAAAATAAGTGATGGGTCTAAGCAACAAAATTCACATTTAAACCTGGATTTCATCCCTCCAGCTGAAGTTCAGAGCTGTTCGTATCTGGGAGCTTTGGTTTGTCTTATAGAGATGGAGCTGCCAAATTCAGATTGGGGATCAAATTCCAGATCTGCCCCCTTCCACATTTTGCAGGCATCTAGGTTCAGGTTTTAGTCTGGGGCCCATCACTAATAGAAATATAGTAGGGGAAAGCAGGAATAATTGCAGACAGCCTCTCTAGTACAAGTTGTTTGCACTCACATCACTGCTGTTATTATCACAGTATCATTGAATGCTCCAGGTCACATTTTGACCAGACCCCAAAAGACAATCCCAGATGATTGCTCTGGACACTATCATTTAATTCAATTACATCTGCTGTCAAAAACATCCACCTACTGCCTCCTCAATAGCAACTTCTGTGGATGCTCATAATTTATTCATCTGAGTACGCACTTAAACATCTGCTGGAGTGCTAGTTGCATTTGTTAGAGCATTAGCTTTAAAATTTTATAAACCGCTGTGCAGGTGGCAAGGTTTAAAGTTAAGGAGGATAATTACTGCAGGGAAAGGGTGTTAAACAGGACTCAACCTGACTAACAGGGCCAAGCTCTGCAGAGCGTGCATTTATTGACAAAGGAGACACATGAGGAGACTCTTTAGGGCTTACTGACTGCCAGGTGCAAACCAACCCTTACTCCCCAGTGCTTCAGTTTTAAATGGAATTGAATCACAGGTGAGGATGATCCCACATTTCCTCTCTGCACTGGAAACATTGCACTTTGGTGCATACTTGAACAAGTGAGGAAAGTGTACTGGGCATGCTCAGTTTCAAATATTAATAGCTTTGTTACTGCTAATGCAATTTTTTTCAAACAAGGTGAATTCCTCATGCAGGACTGTGTATGTGCCAAGTCTGCAGTTTGGAAACAGCCATCAGCAGGGACAAAAAAGTGCATGTGTGCAGGGGGGAACCATCTTTCCACTGATGACAGCCACTTCTGTAATACTAAAAAAAAAATGGGGGGGGGAGGGATAACATTTTATTAAACTTTCCATCCAAAGTAGTTTTTGCTGTTGGGGATGAGACCAAAGTTGAGCAATTTTATTCCTAAAAATAAGGCTTGTGAATGTTCTAAGCATTGATAATGGAAGCTCATTATGGATGAGCACTACAGAAACCCCAAAGAGAGAGAGAAAATTTTATCTCAGCAGTAACTAGTAGCTATAACGTTGCTCCCACCTTGTCTAATACCCTTCACTGACCCTTCCTTTCCACCCTGGAGTTTTTCTGCCTCTTCAAGTAAAATTCAGATTACATATAACTATTTGCAGACCTTGCCGTATTCCCCTGAAATTATATCTTTTCAGTTTACATGAGTTCAGATCGGGGCAGCTCTATGTTTTTTGCCGCCCCAAGCATGGCAGTCAGGCGGTCTTCAGTGGTACGCCTGCCGGTCGCCGTGAGGGCGGGAGTCAGGTGGCCTTTGGCAGCATTTCTGCGGGTGATCTGATGGTCCCACACCCTCCACCGAATTGCCGCCGAAGCCGCGGGATCGGCGGACCTCCTGCAGAAACGCTGCCGAAGGCCGCCTGATTCCCACCCTCACGGCAACTGGCATGCCGCCCCCACCCCCGCAGCTTGCCGCCCAAGGCACGTGCTTGCTGCACCAGTGCCTGGAGCCGCCCCTGGTTCAGATCTCAAAGGAACAACACCCTTCCTCTCCTATCTATTCTTTTCTATCCACCCCTCCATTTCTAATGCATCCATAACCATAGTATGTAGGTACCATATACAAAATGTAGAGTGACATTCTGTGTATCCTAAAGATGGACCCAGCTTTCATCTCTGTTTTAAACAGTGTTCTTGAGTCGCCTGGGATTCCTCTTGGTTTCCAAGAGGCAATATTGCTGAGCCATCATGTAACTCCACTGTGGGGAAGACCTGGCTGAAGAGAAGACTCTTGCACTGGGCCTTACAGATGGTAAGTCTTGTCTCAGGCTACTTTCTGGATGTAGTGGGTAGGGCTCCATCTCTGAAGATGTGAGAGGCCTTTCCTCGCTTTATCTCTTTTTCAATGAAGGCGTGGGGAGGATCTAGCTACGTGAACCTATTCACTCCCACCCCAACTCTATGCTGTATAGTGGGGAGAAATATCACCTCCCCTAAAAGAGAAGAGGCCAAGAGAAGACACCAAAGGATTGAACTTGGAGATGCTGCCCTCTCTTGGTTTTCCTCTTTGTGAAAGAGTGAGCACGGAGTGGAGGTTGGGCCAGGAGAGGCTATCCTTTCCTTTTCTTGTGTGCGTGCAATTCTGTGAAGTCATCCAGTGGGGAAAAAATAGCTATCCCACCCCTGAAGCATGGCAGGGAGGGCAAACTGCATAGGCAGAGGCTGACCTGCGTAAAGAACAAATGTGTCAGGGATGCACATGATGGGGAGGGCAGGTGTATTATCTGGAGCAGCTGCCCATATAATAACTCAGCATTTACATAGCATTGTATATCTCCAGAGCACAGTACAGTAACTCCTCACTTAATGTTGTAGTTATGTTCCTGAAAAATGAGACTTTATGAGAAACGATGTTAAGCTAATCTAATTTCCCTATAAGAATTAATGTAAATAGGGGGGGTTAGGTTCCAGGGAAAAAATTTTTGCCAGACAAAAGACATTATATACATATACAGTATAAGTTTTAAACAATTTTAAACAAACAGTTTAATATTGTACACAGCAATGAATGATTGTGAAGCTTGGTTGAGGTGGTGGAGTCAGAGGGTGCAATATTTCCCAGGGAATGCCTTGCTGCTAAATGATGAACTAGCACTCAGCTGAGCCCTCAAGGGTTAATACGCTGTTGTTAATGTAGCCTCACACTCTACAAGGCAGCATGGACTGAGGTAGGAGGGATGAAACACAATAGATGTAGGCCAGTAGCTGCAAACACTTCCCTGCAAAAACTGAAAGTGATGAGCCCACGCTATCCAGCTGGAGCACACCACTCCCTCCTCCTGACAGCACATGCACGGCTGCACAGGTGCTGACTTTCCAAAGTGCTGGGGGGGTGCATGCATGAGTGAGAGAGAGAGAGACGTGCATTGCCCCTTTAAATACACGGACCCCACTTCAAGTATGTTGCCCTGTTATGCGGATCAGACAGGAAATAACAGCTTCCAGCAAGCTCTCTCCTGTCTATCCCTGAGGCCTGTCCCCCCTTCTCTGCTTTGCGGAGAGGGGGTACAGAACGGGGGGGGAGGGGGCAGGAGCTTCCCCCCCCAGCAACCAGGAAGCTCCCAGGAGCAGCTCGAGGGGAGGGCAGGGTAGGAGCAGCACGGCAGTTGGGGGAGGGCCACCTGAACTGCTGCTGGGCAGCTGCAGAGCCACATACCTCACAGGGAATTTAGGGGAGCTGATGGGGGGGCGGGCTGCTGGACCCCCCTGGTTCTAATCCCCACAAGGAGGGGCTGCTCTTCCAGAGAATCCTGTGAGCAGTGGACAAAGCAGGCAGCTGCCAAATGACATTATAGGGGAACATTGCGCAAATTTAAACGAGCTTGTTCCCTAATAGATCAGCAACGTAACAACGAAACAACATTAACCGGGACAACGTTAAGTGAGGAGTTACTGTACAGACATTTACTAAATAATCCTCATAGCACCAATGTGATACGCAGTGATGTTGTAGCAGTGTCGGTCCCAGGATATTAGCGAGACAAGGTGGGTGAGGTAATATCTTTCATTGGGCCAACTTCTGTTGGTGAGAGAGACAAGCTTTCGAACTTACACAGAGCTCTTCTTCAGGTCTGGGAAAGGTACGCAGAGTGTCACAGCTAAATACAAGGTGGAACAGATTGTTTGGCATAAGTAAACACATATTTCAAGGGACCACTCAAGGTGAAGTGGCCTGTTAACACCCCTCTAGACATAGGGAAGAAAGGAAGAGGGGAGGGGAGAAGCTGGAGCGGGTTGTTAGTGGGTTATAGATTGTTGTAATAATCCATATATCCAGTGTGACTGTTCAGTCCATGATTTTTAGTGTCTAGCAAAGTTATGAATTTAAGCTCCCAGGCTCGTCTTTTGAACGTGCTGTGCAGGTTTCCTATGAGGACGAAGACTGAGAGGTCAGTTTGGAGTGGTCGCTTTGTGAAAGGTGATAGGGTGTTTTTGTCTTTTATCATTTTCCTATATGAGTTCTTTGGAGAGCACAGTGATTGTCTGGTTGCGCCCACATAGTTGTTATTGGTTAGCACCTATGTGCGGCATTCACTTGTGACAGATGGGGAAATGGAAACACAGGGGCCTTGTCTACAACAGCCTACTTTTTCTGAAAAATGTCCTGCCAGTGCTAATACCTGCACAGCTCCCCCAGTGGCAGCTCTAGTGTAGACAAAGCGCTAGTAGCCACCAACCATTGGGTTGACCTGCTCTGAGCAGGATGAGATAACATGGTGGTTATAACACCATGGCAGTGTCTATGCTAGTGCTCTTACCATTGCTAGAGCTGCACTAGGTTCAGCAGTGGAGGAGTCTTTCAGAAAAGAGGTTGGCAGAGACTCAGCCAGTATATAGAGACATTAAGTATATGCTCAAGGCCACAGAAGGAGTCAGTGGCGGAGATGGGATTAGTTCTCCATAGGATGTGGGATTAGTGCTTGGCTCTTATACATGGGCTGATTTAGCCACAATATCTCTTGCGTGTGTGAGAAGCAGATGTCTCACAGAGGAAGGGGAGCATGCATGGGATGTCTCTTGTGAAGAGTGATCAGATCTCTCAGGGGAGTGTACACACTGTGGTTGTCTTGGGCAGGAGCGCACCAGAGAGGACAGGTATGTCCCAAACATGTTGGGAGCAACACAAGGAAGAAGGAGAGTGGCCCTCCAACCACCTCCACCAAAACCCAGCTGTCTCCAGAGTGGGAGAGGGAATCAAGCCTACAGCAGAGGCTGGTAGCACAATTCACCCGGGTGTAGTTTGTTCCTCTCTGTGTACTCCACCCATAACAAGTATTGCTAACTGTGTGTCTCCCCAATGGGCTGAGCCAGAGCCCATCTGCACAAGCAAACTGACCATAGCAGGAGCTCATGATATGGTCAATTTGCCTGGTTAACAGGCCCTAAGGGCTTAGCTGAGAGATGGGTCTAAGCCCTCAATTTCTAATCCAGACCTCCCCCAGTTTCAGGGGAGGGTTGGTTCAGGCCCATCTCTAGTTCAGACTGAGGAGATATTTGGCCTGATTCTCAGTTCTGCCCAAACTCCTGTCAGCTTGGGAAATGGGGGGAGGGGGGAGCATATTCTGGGGCTAGCGTCTGGGCTGTTCTGTCTTGAACTCAGCTCCCCCTAACCTCATGGAGCACAGCTGCGCTCTGGCTGTGCCCTCTGGCTTTTGCTCATACTTCCTATACCACAATTACACTATACAGGATATAAACCCTCTTGCTTCAGTGCCTAAATACCTGGGGTTTTCAAGAACCTTCCCCCTGCAGGCAGCACCTTCTTGAAGCATCTGGTACTGGCCACTGCTGAAGAAAGGATGCTGGACTAACTGAGCCAGCGGTCTGCTGGGCTATGGGAACTTTCTTTGATCCAATGTTGAGGCTTCCTCTGGGCTTCCAACTTCATCCCATAGGCCTTGTCTACACTACAAGACTATTTCGAATCAACTTAGTTCGAATTTGTGGATTCGACCTTATGAAGTCAAATTTGTGTATCCATACTAAATACACTAATTCGAATTTCTGAGTCCACATTCACGGGGCCAGCGTCGACTTTGGAAGCGGTGCACTGTGGGAAGCTATCCCACAGTTCCCGCAGTCCCCGCTGCCCATTGGAATGCTGGGTAGAGCCCCCAATGCCTGCTGGGGGGAGAAATGTGTCAAGGGTGGTTTTGGGTAAGTGTTGTCATTGAACCGTCAATCACAACCTCCCTCCCTCCCTCCTTGAAAGCGCCTGCGGGCAATCTGTTCGTGCACTTTTCTGGTCAGTGACAGCGCGGACGCCACAGCACTGCAAGCACGGAGCCCGCTGCGATCATCGCCGTTTTCTCCTCCTCGCACTTTATCGTCCACCTCTTCCACAGTCAGCTGATGAGAAATTGGGCTACTTTTCAATGGTGCTGCAAGCACTGGGGGACCATAGGGGACGTTTTACAAACATCAACGTCGGGTGGCCGGGCAAGGTTCATGATGCGTGTGTTTTCAGGAACTGTGGGCTGCTCAGATGCCTGCAGGAAGGTAGTTTCTTCCCGGACCACGAAATAACTGTTGTGGATGTGCAGATGCCTATAGTCATCCTCGGGGACCCAGCCTGCCCGCTAATGCACTTGCTCATGAAGCCCTATACAGGCGCCTGGGACAGCGACAAGGAACTCTTCAAATACCAGCGAGCAGCGAGCAGCGTGACCTGTGACTGTTCAGTTTCTTTACAGAGAAGCTGAACCTGCCCCTGTTTCTTTACCCACTGACTGTTGACTCTCCTCTTCGGTTACATACCCCGTTCACCCCGTTACCCCCACTTCCAGCACACGTGTAAAAATAAAATACATGTCCCATTATTACTTAACAAAGGTTTCTTTATTCATGACTTTTCGTGAAAGGGTTGAAACTGGGACGCAGGCTGTGCTGGGTAGGGTGTGCGGTGATGTAAAGACCGCCTCTAAACTCAAGGAATGACAGGCTCCTGCTCCTAGAGCGGTCCGCAGTGCCGGAATGCTTCTTTCAACGGAGCCTGCCATCCCTCTTTATGGAATTCTGTGTGCGGGCGGATATGTGACCTTGTGGTGGAGGAGGACGGATACAGATTCCTCAGCTGCGTGACTCAGCGGTCCAGGACAAGGACCGCTGTATAAGATCTGTAACCGCCCTCCCCCGCTGCAAAGTCACATCTCCCCCGCCCACACAGATCCTGGAAACCACCTCCAAAAACCGACCAGGGTGCCTACTGACTGCACCGTGTGTGTGACCCGCTGCTGATCCTGCCCCCGTGTCTGTACCCTGGGAAAGGTGACTGTCCTATGCAATTAACCACCCCCTTTCCCACGCCCCCCATTCAAACACAGTCTTCTTTGAAAAAACATAACGGAAACAGTAATTAACAGCAAAGCATTTTTATTAATTAAGTAGACAGTTAGGGGATGGGACTGGGATTGGGACTACTGTGAGTCTGGAAGTGAAGGACTTCGGCAAATGTAGGGTATGAGAGCTTTTAGGTACTTGAGCACTGTGCTGTGGTGCAGTGACAGTATTCACGTCCCCGGCCGCCCCTCCTCCTGATTATTTTCGGTGAGGGGGGTATGGGACTTTGTGGCGGGGGAGTGCGGTTGCAGATACACTGCAGGGTGTCTCTGTCCTCCTGCGGTCCTGCAGAACATCCACAAGGCGCCTGAGCGTGTCCGTTTGCTCCCTCACTAGTCCAAGCATTGTTTCAGTCGCCTGCTTGTCTTCCTCACGCCACCTCTCCTCCCGTTCGCTGTGTGAGCGCTGGCACAGAGAGACAGTCTCCCTCCACTGGCTCTGCTGGTCCGCCTCTGCTAGGTAGCAGCCCATACATTCCTCGAACATCTTGTCCCTTGTCTTTTTCTTTCGCCGCCTAATCTTTGCCAGCCTCTGCGAGGGGGATGCTGTGGCAGGTCTGGAGACAGTGGAAGCTGTGAGATGGGAAACAGGGAGTGAATTCCTTGCAAAGATACATTTTTGCGAACAATTAACTGAGTCTAGGCTGTCTCTGTGAATTCTGGGTTGAGACCCTGTGCCTGCTGGGGCAGAAATCATTTTCGCGGTGGATTCTGGGTAAATGTCGCCAGTCATTCCTTCCTCCGGGAAAGCAACGGCAGACAATCATTTCAAGCCCGTTTTCCCAGAATTGCCCTGGCATACGCCATAGCATGGCAACCATGGACACTGTTTTGCCTTTTGTGTATGTCACCGTATGTGTACTAGATGCCGCTGACAGAGGCGGGCCAGCAGCGCTACACAGCAGCATGCTTTTGCTTTTGCATGACAGCAGAGATGGTTACCAGCCATATTGTACCATCTACCATACCATAAATTGGTAATAAGATGGTAATAAGATGGGCATGGTTACCTGTCCTTTTGCACTGCACCATTTGCTGCTGTCATAAGTGCCCCTGGCCGAGCAGCCAGGGGCGCAAAAGCAAAAATTGGGAATGACTCCCTGAGTCAATCCCTCCTTTTTGGTATCTAAAAATAGAATCAGTCCTGCCTAGATTATGGGCAAGTGTACTAGAAAACCACTGTATCATAGAACCAGAGAGCACAGCTGCTCTGTGTCCGATCCTGCATAAATTATGAGCTGTATGCTATTCACAGGGGGTGCTCCTGCAACAACACCACCTGTTCATTCCGTTCTTACCCCAGCCTTCCTGGGCTACCATACCATTGTCCCCCCACTTGTGTGATGAAGTAATAAAGAATGCAGGAATAAGACACAGTGACTTGTTTGTGAGAAATGAGTGGAAGGAAGCCTCCAGCTGCAATGATAGTCCAGGCAGGACATTAAGGAGTGTAGATGAAGGAGCCCATCATCCCTCTGCTAGTCCAGGGGCAATTGAATCTTTTATTTACAATGAAGGGTGGGGGCTGATGGAGCTCAGCCCCCTGTTGCAATGATGAGGACGGTTACCAGCCATATTGCACCATCTGCCATCAAAAATTAGAGACAGGCGCCCTTGATCGACCTTACTGATGCTAGTCGGCATGGTTACCAGCCCTTTTGCACTGCCCCATGTGCCAATAGGCTGATGATGAGGACGGATTTCCATCTTTTTGTACCATCAGCCATCCATAGCGTGGGGGGAGCAAGGATGTTGGTGTTGAATGCTGCACCATCGCGTCTATCTGCAGCATTCAGTAAAGATAGGGTGACATGTAAAAGAGTCAACAGAGGATTGTTTTCACTTCTGGTGGTGGGTGGGGTGTGTGCGCAAATTGCCAAACTATGCCCTGACCCACCGCAGACACTGTGTTTGACCCTAGAAGCATTTGGAGCTCATCCAAGAATGCAAATACTTTTCGGAGACAGCAGGAACTGTGGGATACCTTGCGTCCTCATTCCCCCCTCCCTCCATGAGCGTCCATTATATTCTTTGGCTTTCCGTTACGCTCGTCACGCAGCTGCGTGCTGAGTCTGTGCTATGCCGTCTGTCCGTAGATTTTTTAAAAATACTTTGGACCAGGTGTAAAATTACAGTAATTACCCTAATTAGATGCAGGAGTCTCCAAGCGAGATCACCCTGAGGAGGGTCACTGAAGGAGATAGAGAGCGCATGCTGCGTGAAAGCTAGCACGAACCAGGGCCCGATGCAGCCGTGCTCGGGGAGGCAGTGCTCCCTGAGTACCTCATGAAAGCCTTGCGCGGAAAACTGTGCTACCACGGAGCACCCAATAAGGCAGCTCTCCCCAGGAACCTCCTGCTGATGCTTTTCGATTAACGCAAGGAGAGCTTCGTGGAGATCTCCAAGGATGATTTCTGTTCTATCCCCATATCTAGAGAGACCTCCTTTTCACACAGTTAAGATTCCTGTTATATTAAGAATAAAAGTTAACATGGTTAAAGCACTTACCGACTGCTCCTTCCCCTGATTCAGGGTCCGGGTTAATGGCCGGGGAGGGTTGTTGGGGGATCTCCGTGACGGTGATGAATAGATCCTGGCTGTCGGGGAAACCAGCGTTGTAAGCGCTCTCGCCTGCCTCATCCTCCACAAACCCTTCCTCATCTTCCCCGTCCGCGAACATCACCGAGGAACTGGCCGTCGACACTGTCCCATCGTCAGAGTCCACGGTCACTGGTGGGGCAGTGGTGGCAGGCGCCGTAGCGTCCGTTTGCCGCTTTGATTTTTTGGTAGCCTTGTCTGGGGTCCTTGATTTTCACGCGGCGCTGCGTTGCATCCCGCCTGTATCCTCTGTCTCTCATGGCTTTGGAGACCTCCTCGTAGGTCTTCGCATTCCCTGTTTTGGAGCGCAGCTCCGAAAGAACAGACTCCTCGCCCCACACACCGATCAGATCGAAGAGTTCCCAGTCAGTCTACGCTGGGTCCCTCTTTCTATTCACAGATAACATGAACTCCTCTGCTGGAGAGCTCTGCATCGTTGCAGGTGCTGCGGAGCTCGCCCCGATGTCCAGCCAGGACGTCAGATTCAAAGTGCCCAGACAGGAAAATGAATTCAAATTTTCCCGGGTCATTTCCTGTGTGGCTGGTCAGAGAATCCAAGCTCGGACTGCTGTCCAGAGCGTCAACAGAGTGGTGCACTGTGGGATAGCTCCCGGAGCTACTAAGTTCGATTTGCATCCACACCTAGCCTAATTCGAGCTAGCCATGTCGAATTTAGCGTTACTCCACCTGTCAGGGTGGAGTACCAAATTCGAACTAAAGAGCCCTCTAGTTCGAATTAAATGGCTTCCTGGTGTGGACGGTTGAGCGGTTAGTTCGAATTAACGCTGCTAAATTCGAATTAAAGTCCTAGTGTAGACCAGGCCATAGTCTCTGTTCGTCTACTAGAAAGTAAAGTCTTTAGGGGAGGGCTTGTCTTCAATTAGTGCTTTGTACAGCAACAACCTCATTCAGTAATTAACAAATGAATTACAGTTTATCTGGTCATGGGGCACTTGAAAGTTATATGCAGCTTTGTACTGTGAATTTTCACTCCAGCATAGATCAGCTGGCTGGCTGGTGAGACTCCTGCAACCTGGAATCGTTGCACTGCGAAATGTAAATGACTGACTTTGAAAGTCCTTGCCGAGCTGACGAGGAAAAGGCCTGACACAATGCATGGATAATTATTTTCTTTTCAAATAACAGGGAAGCACAGCTCCTGCAGCTCCTTGTGACACCCACAAGCTCTCGCTTTTGCTGTAGAGTAACAATCACGCTTAGAATGTGTCTATTACAAGCAAAGTTTCCATGTGTTTAAAACTAATGAATAGTACATTGAAAAGAAAATATTTAGTGTAAAAATTCCTCTTTAATCTCCTATAACCATTTTTTTCCATACTAAGCATGTCCCGTGCCAGTGAAGTCCAGTTTATTGCAGTTTTCAAGGAGCTGAATGCAGTGAGGGAGAGGGTTGCCTGGACAAGTGCAACCAGATCACTCGAAAGTTTCTTCTAGCTACTTCTCCCCTCTATGTCCCTCCGAGCTCTTGCTTCACAGCTAAGGGACTAACCTTAGGTTTTGATGTTATCAAATGAGAGTGAGGAACTGAGGCCTGATCTACACTACGGCATTAGGTCAACATATGCTGCGTTAGGTCAAATTTATAATGTGTGTGTCTACACTACCGAGCCCTTTCCGCTGACCTAAAGGGCTTGTAAAGTCGACGCCTGTATTCCACCTCGGTGAAAGGCATAGCACTAGAGTCGACATTCCCAGGTCAAATTAGGTGTAGTGTAGACACAACGCTGTGTAATTTGATGGGATTGGCTTCCGGGAGGTGTCCCAGAGAGCTCCAATGTGACCACTCTGGACAGCACTTTCAACTCCACTGCACTTCAGTCAGGTACACAGGAAAAGCCCTGGGAACTTTTGAATTTCATTTCTTGTTTGATCAGCATGGAGAGCTCACTAGCACAGCTGACCGTGCCTGCCCAGGGCTGCAGACGCACTCCAGCGTGGAGCAGAAAGGAGACACTGGATCTGATTGCTGTGTGGGGAGAAGAGTCTGTGCAGGCAGAGCTCCAAACCAGCAAAAGAAATGCTGACGTCTCTGCCAAAATTGCACAGGGAAGGGGGGACAAAGGCTACACCAGGGACACGCAGCAGTGCTGCATGAAAACAAAGACGCTCTGGCCAGCAAACCAGAAGACAAGGGAGACAAACAGTCATCTTTGTTCTAAGCCCACAGACATGCTGCTTCTAGGAACAGCTGCATGCGATTCTAGGTGGGGACACCACCAGTACCCCAACACTCTCTGTGGATACCTCCCAGGGGCCCCAGGCGGCCTCAGGCAACAACAAGGAGGACATTGTTGATGAGGAAGAGGAGGAGAATGTGCAGCAGGCAAGCGGAGGATCCATTCTCCCCGACAGCCAGGACCTTTTCCTAACTCTGGAGCCAATCCCCTCCCAGGACCTATTGTTGCGAGACTGTGATGGCGGGAAGGTACCTCTGGTGAGTGCACACTTGTAATCACACTACAGGGATTAAATGCAATTGTGTTTAATGTTTAATCTGAGGTAAACAATTGGGATACAGTGGTGGCCAGTGCAGCCATGCAAAGGGTGTTCCCCGGAAAAGCCTGATTATGTGCCAAGAGATCCCCATCAAAAAAAGTCCCTGGGTGTGCCCTGACACCTCCTTCCCTTTCTTGTGTGCTTACCATGCCTGCCTGCAAACCTGCCATGTGTTGTACCTTACTGGTAGGCACTTCTTTTAAAAGACAAAATGTGGCCATGTACCTCAGGGAATGTATTTACTGCTGTGAAGTGTTTCATTCATTGCAAGAGTTAACCTTCTGTTTTCAACAATGTATGTTCTGTAAGGCTATCCCTTTTTTTTTTTTTTTTAAGGGGATTTTTACTTTATTTGATGAAAAAAAATATACATGGTATTGACACGTATGATGTAATCTCTCTCAAATAAGAACTAAAAATTTGCATGATATTTTACAAATGGTTTCACTGTATAAGGCTATCCTTGTGGGGTTTTTTCCCTTGCAGCTGCAACCTTGTCTGAGGGTGCTTTCTCCACACCAGCACAAAGGCTGTCCCAGATTAGAAGGTGAAAAAAGTGGACAAGGGAAGACATGTTCTGTGATTTGATGCATTCCTCCGAGACTGACAGGGCCCAGCTGAATACATGGAGGCTTACACTGTCAAAGAGCATGCGCTGATGCGCACTGACCTAGAGGGCAGGAAAGCATGCAGGGAACAAGAGCATAACACACAAGAGGAGATATTGTGACTTATGGGGGAGCAAACAGACATGTGGAGGCATCTGGCTGAGGTGCAGGAAAGGCAGCTAGACCTTAGAGTCCTGCTGTACCCAGTGATGAACCAGCTTCCCTCCTCACCAAGTTCCATATCCTCCTCTCCCAGATGTCTTAGAATGCGGGGCAGGGGGAGCTCCGTTATCCCTTGAACTCAACTTCAGGGGATGGTTCATGGAGCAAAAGGCTCTCATTCCCACAGCTTGGATTGCTAGACAGTGCAGTTGTAATAAGCTACATGTCCTTGCCCCTCCCGCCCTGTGTTATCAGGACCTTAGACTCGGGTTATCTTTGCTTTTCATTGCTGTCTTTGTTCAGTGTTTGTTAGCATAATAAAAATGAACGGATTGAGTACAAGAGGCTCTTTATTCATTGTGCTCACAGTGGTTGGTAGGTGTTTAGTTTACAGGGCAGTACATGCAAAAAAGGGGGCAGCTTGGTAAGGAACAACACACAGAACTGTCACATCAGTGTTGGGTCATTCATTAAACTGGTTTTCAGAGCCTCTCAGAGATGCAGTATGCCTCGATGTGCTCTTCTTATTTCCCTGGTGTCTGGCTGTTCATAATTGGCGGATAGGCGATCTGCCTCAACGCCCCACCCCACCAGAAACTTTCCCCCCTTACTTTCACAGACATTACGTAGCATACAGCAAGCAGCAACATCAATAGGAATATTGCTTTCACTGAGGTCTAACCTAGTGAGTAAACTGCACCAGCGCCCCTTTAAACGTCCAAAGGCACATTTTACCACCATTCTGCACTTGCTCAGCCTATGGTTGAACTGCTCCTTACTGCTGTCCAGGCTGCTGGTGTACGGCTTCATGAGCCACGGGAGCAAGGGGTAGGCTGGGTCTCCAAGGATTGGCATTTCAACATCACCAACGGTAATTTTCTGGTCTGGGAAGAAAGTTCCTTCTTGCAGCTTTCTGAAGAGACTGGAGTTCCTAAAGATGCACGCGTCATGTACCTCTCCTGACTATCCCACGTTGATGTCAGTGAAATGGCCCTTATGATCTACTAGCGCTTGCAACACCATTCAGTAGTACCCCTTGCAGTTTATGTACTCTTTGGCAAGGTGGTCTGGTGCCAAGATAGGGATGTGCATTCCATCTATCACCCCACCACAGTTAGGGAACCCCATCACGGCAAAGCCATCCACTATGCCTTGCCCATTTCCCAGAGTCACTACCCTTCTTAGCAGAAGTGAATTGATTTCCCTGGCTACTTGGATAACAGCAGCCCCCACGGTAGATTTACCCACTCAAAACTGATTCCTGACTGACTGGCAGCAGTCTGGCATTGCAAGCTTCTATAGGGCTATCACCACTCGCTTCTTAACTGTCAGAGCAGGTCTCATTTTGGTATTTCTGTGCTTCAGGGCTGGGGAAAGCAATTTGCAAAGTTCCATGAAAGTGGCCTTACGCGTTCGAAAGTTATGCAGCCCCTGCTTCTCATACCATACCTTTATAACTATGTGGTCCCACCAGTCAGTGCTTGTTTCCTGGGCCCAGAAGCGGTGTTCCACCGTGTCAACAAGCTCGGCTGCTGCCGCCAGTATGTGCGAATTGCTCCATTCTATGGCTTCCAGCACGGCTATTTGCATGGCATCACATTCTTCCACACCACAGCTCCTGGCTAGGCTCTGCAAATACCGCAGGACAACGTGCAAAGTATTTGCGACGCTCACAACAACAGTCGTTTTGGAGCATGAGCTTTCGTGGGTGAATACCCACTTCGTCGGATGCATGTCACCCACGAAAGCTCATGCTCCAAAGCGTCTGTTAGTCTATAAGGTGCCACAAGACTCTTTGCTGCTTTTATAGATCCAGACTAACACGGCTACCCCTCTGATACTTGTCACAACAACAGTGTACAGCTGAGCAGGGTCCATGCTTGCCATGCTATGGCATCTGCATGAGTAACCCAGGCTTAGGTGCGAAAATGATTGTTTGCCGTTGCTTTTAGGGAGGGAGGAAGGGAGGAAGGAAGTGCATCATGGGAGGCTGATGACATGTACCCAAACAACCCGCGAAAATATTTTTGTCCCATCAGGCATTGGGAGCCTAACCCAGAATTCCAACTGGCAGCAGGAACTGTGGGATAGCTGCCCACAGTGCATCGCTCCATGTGTCGATGCTAGCCATGGTAGTGAGGGATGCGCTCCGCCGACAGAATGTGGATAGTGGGGACATGCAGCATTGACTTTGTAAAATCAGAAGTTAAATGTCAACTTAAATAAATTCAACCTAATTTCGTAGTGTAGACATACCATGAGACTCTGCTTTGGTTTCTGCCACCTAAAAGATTGCAGTGAGAGAGTAAATTCCTTCCCCTTAATGAAAAGGCATTAAAGGGCCAGTCACTGCCCACCCCTATAATAGTAGCCAGTGGGGGGGTCAATGGAGTCTGACGCCTGCTGTGTGACAGGGGTATAGGCCAGGATTTTCAAAGGAGTTTGAGTGAGTTAGGCACCCAAATCCTGTTGAAATTCAATGGGAATTGGGCATCCTGTGAAAATCACAGCCAGTAACCTTGCGTTACCCTGACTGATGTTAAGTTACCGGGGCCCAGAGAATAAAGACCAGTCGCTTAGCTGAGTGTCACAACTTTATTACACCCTCACTCTCTTCTGCGTGTGTGCAGAGCCCCTGATACAGCAGGATTATTATGGTTCTAGAGTTCAAGGGTGGGACAACATGCCAGGAACCCACACACAGAGGCCTGGAAGAGCAGTTCCACGTGGCTTCCAGGCATAGCTGTGCATGCTGGCATGAGGCAGAGCCAGCAGAACCGCACCTGGCAAAAATGTGCCCAGATGCAACGTTCCAGTTATGAATGTAAACACTGAAATGTCAGGGGATGCAAAAGTCAAGGTTTCATAGCAATTTGAATTCCCCCACTGAGTTTATCATCCAAAATGCTGCATACATGGAAAGTGAGCAGTTTAGTGTTGCTCATGTCAGAAAATTTCAAATGTTTCAAAACTTAAAAGAAAAGGAGAAAAAATGTGACCAGATATTTTGCTTCTCCTCCCCCATTAATTTTGTTATTCAATTCTCATTGATAAACCTGAGAGTATGTCTGCACTGAAGCTGGGCAGTGTGATTCCTAACTTGGGTAGACGTACACCTAGGGTGACCAGACATCCCGACACTCTACCCCCCTGGGAAAAAATTGTCCTGATTTTTCACACTTGCTGTCTGGCCACCCTACGTATACGTGCTAGCTCTGCACAAGCTAGTGCACTAAAATTAGCAATGTGGTTGCCGCAGCACAGGTGTCAGCTCGAGCTAGCTGCCCAAGTACAACCCTGTCCGAGACCGTAGGTACATACTCTGGCAGCCAGCCCAAGCCGCAGCCCATGCCTCTCCAGCCACACTGCTATTGTTGGCATGCTAGCTCGAGCAGAGCTAGTGTGTGTATGTCTGCCTGAGCTGGGAATTACACCTCCAGCTCCAGTGTAGATGTTAGGGAGACCAGACGTCCCAATAAAATTGGGACCATCCCAATATTTGGGTGCTTGACCCGCATCCTGACCGATTTTCGGTCGGGATGCAGTTTGTCCCGATATTTCGCTCTGCCGTCAGCACTGGTTTTTTGCTCCACTGGCAGCACGCGTCTTTTTTTTTTTTTGCTCCGCCGATGGACACCCCCCCCATGTGTCCCCATATTTTCTTCATCTCATCTGATCACCCTAGTAGATGTACCCTTAGAGTTAAACACTGGAAAGCCCTATTTGTGCATGTAAGACCAAAAATCAACTGAAATCTATAGAGGGCAAAAGCAGTGGAGGCTCTCTGCAAAGGGACTCTGCACTCCCTCCCACAGCAGACAGCTTTCTGTGGTGGGTCTTCCCAGTTACTGTAAAGGGAGGCATGGCGGTGGATGATTCTTGCACAGTATGGATCCAGTGAGCCAAAACATGCCCACAGAGCAGGAGCAGGCTGCATCTCCTATGCCCTCTTCCCAAATGCCCTATGGCATAGCTGAAGTCCAGCAGCACTGACATCCTGTGCAGTTGGGCCGCGGATATTTTCACCAGGTGCAAAGCTCTGTAATAAGGGCTTTGTTACATTTCCCAGGACTTGACCCTTAATTTCCTTCTTTAAAAACAAAAAATAAAACCAAAGACAAGGAAAGGGAGGAAAAGGAGATTTAGACATGAATAGTTAATCTCTGTTCATTTTCAGCATACTTCCACAGATGGCTGCAGCTCTAAAACTCTGCAATGAAACAGCAGCACAAACACACATTCATGTAAATATCAAACAATGCTGGTATGTGCTTGAAAACCAGCTTTGCTCTGCTGCTATTCAGGAGGTGGTATTTGTTGTTCACAACTCCTGAAATTTTCAAAATGTTTAGCACAAATACTTATTTGTCTGAATATTTGTACTGGTAGCACATTGTGCATTATTTGACGGTTATTATTCTCCCGTTTTAAAAATGTTCAGTCCTCCAATCAGGAATCAGAAACAAAATCATGTGACACCCCACTCCCCGAGACCAATCACACATCAAAAATAGTGTGTATTCAAAGTGAACAGTTGATAAACACCACTTTGGCTGAAAATTGTCTAAACTACTCTGCAAATATTTACAAATTACAAAAACATTTGGAGAAATTGGGATTGATTTATTTTTACTGTGCTCCACAGTCACATAAACTACAGTGTAATAATTCTACACTGAGGAGGAATTTCATAGTGCAAAACTAGTTCTTCTTCAAGATGTGTTGTTCGTGTCCATTCCAATCAGATGTGTGCGCGCGCACATGCACAGTAGCTGGAAGATTTTTCCCATAGCAGCCTCCGTTTTCCAGGTGCTGCTAGGTGCTCTCCCCTGGCCCTGCCCCACCCCACTCCGCCCCTGCCCTGCCCCCATTCCAACCCCTTCCCCAAAGTCCCTACCCCAACCCCACCCCCTCCCTGCCCCTATTGGACCCCTTCCCCAAATCCCCACCCCGGCCCCACCTCTTCCCCAAGCGTGCCGCACTCCCCCTCCTCCCCTCTCCCTCCCAGCGCTGAGGAGAAGGGGAAGGGGTGGGGCAGGGGCAGAGGCAGCTTTCCTGGGCCCTGCTGTGTGCAGCCCGCGAGGGGCCAGCTCAGCTGTTCGGGGGATTGGGCTGGCAGCTGGAGCTGGATGCAGCATGCAGTTGCGTAGGGCACCAGGAAATTTGGGGCAATTTAGTGCCCCCAATTTCCTGGTGCCCTATGCAACTGTGCAGTTTGCATATGGGTAGGGATGGCCTGGCCACTATCTCTGCCTTCCACCCAGGTGCAGAGGGCCTGTCAGTCTTTGCCAAACCTATGGTCAGCGGCTTCCTGAAATATCTTGACAGGCTATACCCACTTGTCCAGCAGCCTGTCCCGGCTTGGGACCTCAATATAGTCCTTTCCAGACTCATGGAACCACCCTTTGAACCTTTAGCGACACGCTCCCTGCTCTCTCTCTCATACAAGGTGGTGTTTCTGGTAGTGATAACCTCAGCCAGGAGGGTGTCTGAGCCCTGACATCAGAGTCCCCTTACATGGTGTTCTAGAAGGACAAGGTTCAGCTCAGACCTCACTCAGCCTTCCTCCCAAAGGTTGTCTCCCAGTTTCACATCAACCAGAACATCTTCCTCCCTGTGTTCTATCCTAAGCCGCACTCCAGTGGCAGGGAGCAGAGGCTTCACTCGTTGGATGTCCGCAGAGCGCTAGCCTTCCACATCGAGAGAATGAAGCCGTTCCGAAAGTCTGTACAGTTATTCATGGCAGTGGTGGACAGACTGAAAGGTCTTCCTGTCTCATCTCAACGTATCTCATCATGGATCATGTCCTGCATCTGTGAGTGCTACAACCTGACGAAGGTGCCCACACCTCCAATAACTGCGCACTCCACCAGGGCCCAGGCCTCTTCAACAGCATTCCTGGTGCAAGTTCCCACCCAGGAAATCTGCAGAGCAGCGACGTGGTCCTCCATACACACTTTCACCATGCACTATGTGATTACCCAGCAGGCCGGAGACGAGGCAGCCTTTGGAAGAGCTGTGCTCCAATCAGTGGACGCCTCCGACCCCACCTCCTGAACTTGGGCTTGAGAGTCACCGGATTGGAATGGACATGAAGAATCACTCGAAGAATTAAAAACAGTTACTCACCTTCTCATAACTGTTGTTCTTCAAGATGTGTTGCTCACGTCCATTCCAATACCCACCCTCCTACCCCTCTGTTGGAGTAGCCATCAAGAAGGAAATGAGGTCGGCAGGGCTCTATATCGAGTGCCATGAAGGTGCGACTCCAGGGGGCACCCAGACCGACTCGACGGAGGCTGCTATGGGAAAAATCTTCCAGCTACTGTGCACGTGCGCATGCACACACCTGATTGGAACGGACGTGAACAACACATCTCAAAGAACAACAGTTTCGAGAAGGTGAATAACTGTTTTTTTTCTCAGTCTCTCATAACTTCACTTATTATCATCAGGTTTATTTCCCCAAGTTTAAACGGGATTATTCCAGGATTAGCTACAGAATAAATTTCAGCCTTTAAAATTCAGCCAGCTATGAATTATCATGTGCAAAAATGTATCTTAAGTTGTTAATTTTTTAAAGTATTTTCACAACTAACTCAAAAAGATCAAGGTTGCTCTGCCTACACAATCTGGGTTGGCAGAACATAACTGCCAGGATCTGGAGCAAGTGGTGGGTCAGTTTTGCTGGTGCCGTTAGCTGATTGGCAGCTCCTCTGCTAGTAATCAAATCCCCAGTCAAATCCCCAATCAAATCCTCAATCAATAATAATGTATAATTACAGATTTGGAAACAAAAACTGGGTTTTTCGATGTTGCGATCATTAGCCAGTGTTTGTTGGGTGTAAGAGATTCAACTCTGAAGCATGAGTGTTTAATCTCACTTGTCAGTCTGACCAAACTGCATCATCATTTATTTTAAAAGGGTTTCTACACTTACAACAATTATCCAATAGATCCGAATTAAACATAAATTCAGTCCTGTTGCCTGTGTGATTTGTAACTTCCCTGGCTAATTGTCAAAGAGCATTGTGTTCAAACAAGGGCTCTCTCCCCACTCTAAGCCATCTTCTACCTGCTCTTACAGTGGAACTGTAATGCTGAATCTGTGATATTACAATCATTCCCATAGCAACAGACTGTGATGTTGCAAAATGAGAATTATGACTTCACTACAGGTTCTGGCACAAGGAGAAGCTGGGTTATGTGGGATTATATAAATCCCATCTTAAACAGCCAAGGTAACACTGAAGGGAATAAGGAATAGTACTAGTAACGGTGACGGGAATAGTGAATAGTACTAGTAACGGTGACAGAAATATTAACTAGTACTAGCAGAATAAATGGCTTTGGATAAAAGGCTCTGGCCAAACAGTGCTAATAACCCACCTTGTTTAGACCTGGTAGATACTAACATGGTTTCCAGGACATGTGTGAACACGGTGGTGGTGGTGGTTTTTTAAAGCACTGTGCAGCCAAACTGCTCCCTATGAGACTAGTCTATGACATGATTTAGCTAGCGCTCTTTTTAGAAAACAATCCCTTGCCATACTGGTCAAGCAAACTGTGCCAACAGCTATTGTATTTAGAGCATGGTGTGAGGCCAGGGTCAACATTTTTGCATCAGAGTAGGAAACGCTTTTGCAGTACTGTATAACTTCATAGAATCATAGAACTTAAGATCAGAAGGGACCATTATGATCATCTAGTCTGACCTCCTGCAAGATGCAGGCCACAAAAGCTGACCCACCCACTCCTGAAATAATTCTCTCCCTTGACTCAGCTGTTGAAGTCCCCAAATCCTGATTTAAAGACTTCAAGTAGCAGATAATCCTCCAGCAAGTGACCCCTGCCCCATGCTGCGGAGGAAGGCGAAAAACCTCCAGGGCCACTGCCAATCTACCCTGAAGGAAAATTCCTTCCCGACCCCAAATATGGTGATCAGCTGAACCCCGAGCATGCGGGCAAGACTCTCCAGCCAGACACTCAGGAAAAAGACTTTCAATATCCCAACATTGACCCTCGGTACTAATTACCAGTGGCGGCACGTTATTGACCTATTGACTAAATCACGTTATCCTATCAAACCATTCCCTCCATAAACTTATCAAGCTTAATCTTAAAGCCAGAGAGGTCCTTCGCCCCCACTGTTTCCCTCAGTAGGCTGTTCCAGAATTTCACTCCCCTGATGGTTAGAGACCTTCGTCTAATTTCAAGCCTAAACTTCCCGACTGCCAATTTATATCCATTTGTTCTCGTGTCCACATTAGTACTGAGCTGAAATAATTCCTCTCCCTCCCTGGTATTTATCCCTCTGATATATTTAAAGAGTGCAATCATATCTCCTCTCAACCTTCTTTTGGTTAAGGAAAACAAACCGAGCTCCTCAAGTCTCCTTTCATACGACAGGCTTTCCATTCCTCGGATCATTCTATTGGCCCTTCTTTGTACCCGTTCCAGTTTGAATTCATCCTTCTTAAACATGGGAGACCAAACTGCACACAGTACTCCAAATGAGGTCTCACCAACGCCTTGTATAACGGGACTAGCACCTCCTTATCTCTACTAGAAATACCTCGCCTAATACATCCCAAGACCGCATTAGCTTTTTTAACGGCCACATCACATTGCCGACTCATAGTCATCCTGCGATCAACCAGGACTCCGAGGTCCTTCTCCTCTTCCGTTACTTCCAACTGGTGCGTCCCCAGCTTATAACTAAAATTCCTGTTAGTCATCCCTAAATGCATAACCTTACACTTCTCACTATTGAATTTCATCCTATTACTAATACTCCAGTTTACAAGGTCATCCAAATCTCCCTGGAGGATATCCCGATCCTTCTCCGAATTGGCAATACCTCCCAACTTCGTGTCATCCACAAACTTTATCAGTCCACTCCTACTTTTGGTTCCGAGGTCAGTGATAAATAGATTGAATAAGATCGGACCCAAAACCGAACCTTGAGGAACTCCACTGGTAACCTCCCTCCAACCCGACAGATCACCTTTCAATACGACCCGCTGCAGTCTCCCCTTTAACCAGTT
Source organism: Mauremys mutica (assembly GCF_020497125.1). NCBI lineage: Eukaryota > Metazoa > Chordata > Testudines > Geoemydidae > Mauremys > Mauremys mutica. The sequence continues at coordinate 59,916,590 of NC_059075.1, forward strand.
CCTTATCCACCTCTGGATTTTCATTTCGATCCCCATCTTTTCCAATTTAACCAGTAATTCTTCATGCGGTACCGTATCAAACGCCTTACTGAAATCAAGATATATTAGATCCACCGCATTTCCCTTGTCTAAAAAATCTGTTACTTTCTCAAAGAAGGAGATCAGGTTGGTTTGGCATGATCTACCTTTCGTAAAACCATGTTGCAATTTGTCCCAATTGCCATTGACCTCAAGGTCCGTAACTACTCTCTCCTTTAATATTTTTTCCATGACTTTACACACTACAGATGTTAAACTAACAGGCCTGTAGTTACCCGGGTCACTTTTTTTCCCCTTCTTGAAAATAGGAACTATATTAGCTAATCTCCAGTCAAACGGTACAACCCCTGAGTTTAGAGATTCGTTAAAAATTATCGCTAACGGGCTTGCAATTTCACTCGCCAATTCCTTTAATATTCTAGGATGAAGATTATCCAGGCCGCCTGATTTACTAACTTATGTTATTAGGTAACAACTGAACGCCCCATCAAAGAGGTAACCCCACTTCTGGAGGACAAGACCCTCCTAGGGAACACGTGCAGAATAATATGGTGGTGAGGGACTGGTAATAGACTAGAAAGCCTTTCATCTCTGGGTTGTCCATTCAAATCACCTCCAGACTGGTAGAGACTGAAAGCTACAATATGACGACCATGTGAAATAAGTTGGTGGTTCAGTCTAGTTTTTGCTGGACAGATAACAAAAATCAGGATTGCATTTGGAAGCGACAGGCTTGAGTACTCCCTTCTCTGCAAGCTCATATGAATGAAGCTGAAGGAAGACTTCGAGAAATTTCGAACTGAAAAGCTCCTAAAGCCTGCTGAAGATCGTAAAAGTCTCAAAAAATGCAAACAGGAACTGGCATTGTATAGGTCATCATTATTGGCTTTGAAGAACAAGGACGAAGAATCAGTAACTGATCGAACAGAGATGGAGGCAATCTGCAGGGATTTCTATACCCAGCTGTTTGCATCCCGTATAGAGGTCCCAATGCCATCACTTCAATAAACCGATGAACACATACTCCCGGTTCTCATCAGCAAAGTCCGTCATGCAGTCCATCAAATGAAAGAGGGGAAGGCTCCAGGCAAGGACAGTCTGACAGCAGAAGTGCTTAAGGCGGGAGGTCAGGAACTCTGGAAAGCTTTCACCCAAAAGTTCAGCTGTTACCTGGAAATCCAGAAGATACCATCCAGTTGGAAAGAGTCCAATACCATCTCGCCCGATCTGCCTGCTTTCACATGTCTATAAGTTGTTCACCAAAATAATAACAAATTGACTGTCGTGAAACCTGGATGAACAGCAACCTAGAGAGCAGGCCGGTTTTCGAAGAAATTACGGCATGATAGACCACCTCTTCACTCTAAATCGACTACTAGAGCGTTCAAGGGAATACAAGTTCCCTTTGTGCATTGCCTTCGTGGACTATGAGAAGGCATTTGATAGCGTGGAGACTAATGCCATTCTTGATGCTCTTTCAGAACAGGGCATCAGCGCAAAATATATCACATTATTAAAGGAAGCGAACTCTGGCTGCAGCACGGATATATCGCTGTTCGATACTCCCCTCCGAATCCCTGTCAAGAAAGGTGTGAAACAAGGAGATACAGTTTCACCAAAATTATTCACAGCTTGTCTTGAATTGGTCTTTCGACGAGCAGACCTGAAAGGCAGAATTAATATCAACAGCGAGCGGCTAAACCATCTCAGGTTCGCAGATGATATAGTGCTGATAGCCAAAAATACAGTCAAGCCTGAGAGAATGCTTAAAGAACTGAACACGAAAAGTAGTCAAGTCGGATTAAAAATGAACCAATTGAAAATGAAATATATGAGATCAGATGTTCTGCCAAGAACCTAAATAACTCATGGAGAAGAGCAGATCCAAGAGGTCAACAAATAAGTTTATTGGGGCCAGGAAGTCAACATGCACCACAATCAGAAAGGTGAACTGTCACACAGAAAAAAAGCTGGATGGTGCACATTCAACGACATCAGGGACATCCTCCAAGGAAAGATCAGCAAAACAACTCATGCGAATCTTTTTAATTCGACTGTGCTTCCAGCGATGCTATATGGCAGTGAAACATGGTCACTGATGAAGACTGAAGAACATCAACTGTCTGTCACACAGAGGGCGATGGAACGAACATTTTTGGGAATTTCACTCTGCGATCACATCCCCAATGAAATAATTAGGCAGCAGTCTGGAGTGTGAGATGTTGTTGTTGAAAGCAGGCTCAGCAAAACGTGGTGGGCGGGACATGTGGCCTGACTCAATGACAACAGATGGACTGCAGCTATATCTGAGTGGTATCCACGAGAACTGAAACAGCCACGAGGTCAGCCTCCAAAGAAGTGGGATGATTTCCTAACAAGGAGATATGGACAAGCATGGCGAAGGATGGCCAGAGCGAGAGAAGATTGGAAGACGTGTTGTGATCGGCTCAGTCTTAACTGATGAAGGACCGACAGTCTACGCAGTCTATGCATTTGGAACTAATTGGCACCTTTGTTGGCACTCAGAAGAGATGCCAAGAGCTGAATCAGCACAGATAATTACAGGTAATTCAATTACACTGAACTATTATTTCATTAAGAGTGATAGTTCCTCCAGTTCAGTCACAGTGATGAGGTAGGATCTAAGGCTGAGCTGTTACTGCACGTGCTGTCCCAGTTCCCACAGAGAGGACTAATTCATAGAGTTCAAGACCAGAATTCCACTTCTCTCTACGTTCGATTCTGAAAGAAAGTATTCAAATAGCATCAGAGTTAGGGTGCTTGTGGAATATGCATTACTTTAAACTTGATAAGAATAATCTGGGCAGTGATGTCTTCAACTATTCATTTCCTGGCTTTTAAATGCTTGGGTTTTGCCAATGATGCAATAGGTATGTATGTTATTGTCAGTCAGCAACCTTACTTGTCTTGTTAAATGCAGTTTTCTGTTTTAAAATATCCATACTACAATCTCTTCACCCCTCAATAGTCTGCATTCTAGAGAGGAATAGTGTTGTTTTACAGCACCTCGCACACCAAATGGAAATTTAGGAAAGATGAATAGATTCAGATATTTTTAAAGGCCCCAAAGTACCATTATGATCTATTCTAGTCTGACCTCGTGCATCACACAGGCCATGTAATTCTTGCATCAAGCCCATAACTTGTGGCTGAACTAGAGCATATTTTTTAGAAAGACATCCAATCTTGATATAAAAACTTCAAGTAATGAGAAATCCATCGCATAATTTGGTAAATTGTTCCAATACTTAATTACCCTAACTGTTGAAAATGTGTACCTTTTCTCTACCCTACATTTATCTAGCTTCAGCTTCCAGCCACTGGATCTTATTTTACCTTTGTCTAATAAGATTAAACAATTTTCTGCTCATAGATGGGAAAACAGGAACTCTGTATCCAGCTGAAATTGCAGAAGTATTTTAGGCTGGCAGAATATATTGATCTAGGACACTAGGGTTAACACCTCTACTTTTGCAAAAAGAACCAAAGCCAAAACACTGATTTAAAGACTCTCCCGAAAGACAGTCACTCTATCAACAATGTCCTTTAACCCCACTCGGGGGAACTGGTTCAGTATACATTCAAAAGGAAGAGTGCCACCTACTGCATCACCACTTCTTGCACTATCCTGAGTTTTCTTAGGGCTAGTCTACACTAGTCTACACTGCTCTTTCCCAAGAACTTAAAGGAGCTGACAAACAAATCCATTATCTCCCTTGAAATTTCTTTTGCACATCTGTGCAGGGCTTTGGAGCTGTGCTCCAGCTCCGGCTCCGCTCCAGCTCCAGGCAAAAACCTGCAGCTCCACTGCTCCGGAGCTGCTCTCCAAAGCCCTGCATCTGTGCCATGTTAGGGTCTCACGAACCCCTCATGAGAGTTAATCTAACATTTATTCCACTTACTGTTACAATTCCTCAGGTTATTTTAAATCAGGAGCTGAGTGTCACCTGCGGTAACGTCCGAGCTTCTATTTTTGATTAAAAGAAGGGCCTGCTGCAGAACAAGCTGCTTCCCAGCATCTGCTGTTTACCAAGTTACCGAGTGACGTTTGTTGTGAAGTACTATTAGAGTACAAACTCACAAAAGCAAAAGGGAACCGAGGAGCACAGCTTAATCATAATGAAGACAGGAAGCTGTTCATTCAGGTGTTGGTATGGCTTACTGCAGTGCCAGGGTACTGTCCAGGCATCAGAAGAGAGCACAGAGAGCTGAGGAACACAGATGACTTACAGCAAAAGTTCATGCACCGGGCAGGCCTCCATATCTAAGGACTGTGCTAACCTTACAGAAGCTAAAAGATTAGCTCTGCTTGTCGACATATTTTAGTTCCAAAACAGAAAAGGTTGTTCTTGTTTTTTTCTTTTCCCAAGGGTTTTGACTGATCAGAAATTTCAAACAATCTTTGAAGGAAATTGTGGCTTTTTGTTTTAACAAAAGTGTAATGTAGAAAGTAAAAGGAAAAGAAACTTCAAAAAAAGTTCTTATCTAAAGGACAAGTGTTCAAACTGAAAGCTGAATTCCTGGTGGGATACAGAGGCAGATTAGTTGTGCACACATACTGAAACCTACACTGGCTCGTTTAAACTGTCAGAATCAAATGAAATGGAAATGTAAGGCTGAAATCTAGCCCCTTGTAACTCCTCTTATTTGGCTTTGGTCACTGATGATGAGACTTTTTGGTCATGAGAGTCAAAAATGGAATGTTTATAGTGTCAGATAGAAAGCCACAAAATTTTGTGATGACATTTTCTTCCCTCCACTGTCCCCATGTTTCCCCTGTTCTGCCCCATTATTTCCCCTTCTCTTCTGAATCCTTCTCTCTTTATTCCCTTTCTCTCTGTTCTGCCCCCTCCACTCTCCGGCCCCTTTCTCTCTTTTCACTCTTCTTCCCCATGTTCTGCTCCCTTTTCCCTCTCTTTGGCTGCCTTTTCTTTTCCTTTCAATCTCTTTTCTACTTTGTCTTTCAGCCTCTTCTCTTCGCTCCATCAATTGCTGATTATACATGTCAATGTCAATGCTGGCGGGCCCCACCCTTCTCCATTAGACACCAACTGGTATGTGCTGCATCATACACTTGGGCATGTCAGTTGCCCTAGCTATTGCACTGCCTTCCTTGAGATCTGAGGCACATACTAATGGAACTAGTATTGTGTGGCACCGATTTACCTTATTGCTGAGTCTCCAAGCAATGGCTGATTTACATATTATATGAGCTACAGTATGGGCACATGAGCACGACCTTGTTTACGGGTGGAGTTTCAATGTTAACTGATTTTCCTGGCATTTGATGGTTTAAGTCATCAGATCCTTAAAGGATCATTTTCTGTCCAAAATGCAAGGATTTAGCCACACAGTTGCGGTTAATGCTAATAGGATTTTCACAGCAAACATCCAAACATCACAGTAAAGCTTACTGCCCTATTAGCTTAACTCTTTTGCTGATCTGCAGGTATTCAACATACAGCCATCAAAGTGGCATGTGCACGGCCCAGTTGTTCATATCCTCTCAGATCATATGACCTTCAGAATGCTTTAGTGTGCTTCACGCTATTCACAGCCCATGAGTGAGTATCAGCAGCATTCATGGGATTAAATATGTAATATTATGTATACTGTATGTGTGTATATATATATATATATATATATATATATATATATATATATATCTCCTTCAGTCTCTTAACACTGTACTCCTGAGCAGTCTCAGACCTCCTCACTCAAAACTCACATCACTTTTGTCTATCATCCCTTAATCCATGGTAAGTATAATTTATGGCCTGATTTTGTACCAATATCAATGAGAGCAAGCCCAAACCCTTACACTGTCAGCATCTCAGGGCAAGGTCCAGGATTGTCTATAAAATGTCAGAAGCAGCAAAGAATCCTGTGGCACCTTATAGACTAACAGACGTTTTGCAGCATGAGCTTTCGTGGGTGAATACCCACTTCTTCAGATGCCATCTGAAGAAGTGGGTATTCACCCACGAAAGCTCATGCTGCAAAACGTCTGTTAGTCTATAAGGTGCCACAGGATTCTTTGCTGCTTCTACAGAACCAGACTAACACGGCTACCCCTCTGATATAAAATGTCATGCATCTCTGGGGCACTGTTTGGATAATACACAAACATGATATGTGTGTGTGTCTGTATTTCATGATTTTTTTGTTAGTTACTAAGGAAAGAAAAATACAGTGGTTAAAGATTGTAATGATTAAGTAACCTAGCCTTTTGGATTCGGAGATCTACATTCAAATTTATTTTAGGTCACAGGCAAAATGAGTTTGATGGCCTCAGACTAGTCTCCAGTGGACATCTGTCTCCATCACACAACCTAGCAGCCAGTCTGGCATAATTTGATATCACTAATGTTCTTTGCTGTGAGAGGACCTGGCTTGGAATAGCTGTAATGCAGTAGGTCACTATGGAGGTGCACTAGGAAAGCTGTGTGGGAATTAACGATTGGAACTGCAGGGCATTTCAGGTATATTGTCATAGTTCTGTAGTGGTCCAGAAGCTGCTTCAGGTCAGGACTGAGAAAAACTGGCAGAGCTATGTGGAAGAAATTTTCCCAATGCTTCCTTGCAAAATGTCTGTTTCTCCACACATGCAGTCTAATGGAATTGGAAAGTGATGGCACAGTAAAACAATTTGTAAAACTCTTATTATTTGTCCAATGGAGAGCAATTTCCTTTGGAGCTTAGATGTCTCATAAGGGAAACATGAATTTATGCAATTTATGAATATATAAATGTGAATTTTGATCTGATGGGGTGAAAAGCCCACTAGACCCTTTGACGCCATTGCATGGACTTTTGACAGGAACACCTTATGACTATTCCTAACAAATTGTTAGATTGGAGATATTACACATAGCATATTACAATGTTATAAGTTACTGGGCACAGACAATGACAACACCAATGATTTTGCTTGTTTCTTTCAAAGACAAACAAACAAGTCTCAACTGCATAATGGAAAAGTTCATTTTAAAAGCATTGCCAGTTTTCAGATACACACGAACATGTTCCAAACCTACTACATTTTAATTCTACAAAGCTGTATAAACTAAAAGTGGACAGATTTTTAGCAATTTGTTTTAAAAAAATTAAAAACCACTGTCAGTCTGCACTGCCACACAGTTTCAGCCAGCAGAATATTCTAATTAATTTACGGTCCAATTTATAAATGCTTAAAAACTGGGCCAACATTTTCAAACTCAGGTTCCAGATATCAAAACGAGCTGCTAGTGCTCTGGACCTCTGAAAATCAAGTCAGTTCTATTTAAATGCCTAAATATGGATCAAGGTGCCCAAATTTGAAAATTTTGGCCATGAGACAAATGGATGGTCAGATGGATGATCTCCTGCTGTCAATGATGGGCAGACTTCCATTCTCATCCTCCTTGACCTCTCTGCAACATTTGACACTGTCAACCATGGGAGACAGCTGTCCTGCCTAAAACAGGTGCAGTGATACAGGGGACTGCACGAAAATGTTTTAAGTCCTTCCTGGAGGGACACATCCAATAAGTAGTGATGGGAAACTGCACCTCCACCACTCAGTTGTGGAGTTCCACAAGGATCAAATCTCTCTTAACATACAGGCACTAGGTGAACCGGTCAGATGATATGGACTTATGTGGCGGCAATATGCAGATGACACAATGCTCTACCTATCCTTCACCACTTTCCACCATACCATTACCACCACGATGGGCCAAGTGCTTGGGCATGATAAGCTCGTGAATGAAGAACATCTGGCTGACGCTCAACCCAAGCAAGACAGAGGTGATGCTGGTGGGTACAGACAAGTGCTTTGCAGAGTTTGCAGTCATGGTGCAGGCACATCTCTACAATTGGTCAGTTCAGTCTGTAGTTTAGGATTGCTCTTGGATTCCTCACTGATGCTAAGCTCTCACAGAGCAGCATCCATTAGTACTGCTTTCCCCATGGCTGGTGGGCTAGGTGGAGGATGACCTGGCCTCAGTTATTCACATCTTCATCGCCTCTTGGCTGAACTACAGCCATGTGATATACCCCTTCAGTACTTAGGAAACTCCAACTAGTACAAAATGCTGTATCTCCTCAGGCTGCAGCGAGCACAAGAAATCTGTCCTCCATTCTTTACACTGGCTTCCCATAGAAAGTCAAGTCAAGTTCAATGTCTCAATCCTTAAGATGTTTAATGGCCCAGGCCCAGCATACCTAAAAGGTCACCTAAAGCTCTGGAAAGAAGACCACGGTCAACAACGGTGCTTCTCAGGCTCAGTGGAACTTTCTGTCGTGATGGTAAAGTTCATCAGTACAGGGGACAAAGCTTTCTCAGGGGCTAGTCCGAGACTGGAGAACAAATGCTCACAAGAGCTAAGGATCATCACAAATCTTGCCACTTTCTGCTGCAAGTGCAAGGTACGTTGCTTTGACCTGCCTTCTGTAACAAAAACAGAACAGCATATACACTTAAAAAAAACAACCACCCCCAAAATAAAACCTCAGTGAAACAAAATACTATCGTACACACAATTCTCCCCCCTATGAAGAGGACAAGAGGCAAAACCACATGTGAAAGATGTTAGTCTGGGAGATGGCTGATCGGAAGGTGCTCAGATACTACTAAGATGAGGGCGGTATAAGATCCTATATAGAATAGAATGGGAATTTAAAATAAAATTCCTGACCAGATCTTTTAACTATTGCAGCAGAGCGAGCCTCAGAGTAAAAAAACCCAAAAAATTATCCTCGGACAACTGGCAACCTTGCAGGAACTTAATGGATGTGGAGGACACTCAGCACCTTGCTAGGTCAGGTCTAGTACAAAGCTATTCCTGTTTTCTTCCCATGACCATTGTGCACTCTCTTGGGTCCTAAGCTAGAGTGGCAGGCTCGGAGAGTGGCAGGCTCAAAGGGGAAACTTTTTGTTTTCAAGTGCCCCACCCCTCATTCATCAAAAATCTGATTGGGTCTGGATGGCCCCAAGTGCCAGTCTCACACATCAAGTATCAGAGGGGTAGCCGTGCTAGTCTGGATCTGTAAAAGCAGCACTTTTACATGCATCCGACGAAGTGGGTATTCACCCACGAAAGCTCATGCTCCAAAACTTCTGTTAGTCTATAAGGTGCCACAGGATTCTTTGCTGCAGTCTCACACACTATCTCCTTACCTCTGTCCACCTCCCTACATCTGCGTGCCAATCAAGTGGGTCGGAGTGTGTGTGTGAATGCTTCCCCCAAGGTTTCTGCACTTGCACAAAGGGTGGGGAGCAGGGCTAGGCCCCCTTTAAGCTGTACTCCTGTACTAAATCAGTATGGGGCTGCCGGAGTGGACTGGAGCATTGCCACCAGGCGCTTGGGCAGTCTGTTCCTGTATGGCAGAGCACGGGGCACTAGCCAAGATCTTGACTCCTGGCGGCACCAGTTCATACACTGTCTGTGGGTAAGAGAGAGGGGAGACCAAAGATCCTTGCCAGGGGGAGGGGAAGAGGCAATGGGGGGGCGGTGGAACCGGGGCCTGATAGGGGCAAAGAGCAAGGAGTGGAATTTGCGCCCCTCTCCCCCCACGAAATCTCACACAGCAATGACACATTTGCAGACCAGGGCCAGTACAATGGCAAGTGAGGGTGCAGCCCTGGCCGAGGGGTTGCCACACACACGGCTAGGCTGGGCAGGGGCCCCCAGGCGGAGGAAGCCGGGGTGGGTTAAAACCTAACCCTCTCCCTCCCCCCGGCCCCTTGCAACCCCAAACCTCCCCGCCCGCCTCCAGCCGCAGGGAGCGCCTTGGCTCCGGGCCTGACATACACCCGCCGGCCCGCCCGCCCTCTGCTCGCTCCTCCCCGCCCCGGGGCCAATTCTCGTCTCTCCCCCGATCCCGCTCCTCCATCCCCTGCCCCTCTCTGGCGTGGCCAGCCAAGCCCCGCCCCGCCCCGGGGCGCAGGGATCTGTGCTGCGCCCGAGACTCCTCCCCCAGCCTCCGCGGGCCGCGTGCCCGGAGCAGCGGCTTTGGGGCACGAGGCAGCGCTGCCCGTAGCGGGAGCTCCCGCGAGAGAGCCGAGGCTGCGGCCGGCTGGGGCCCAGCAGAACGGAGCCGCCCGGGGGGCGGGGCGGGCTGGCCGCGCTCGCAGCGGGGAATGGGCTGTAAGGCTGCCCCGTTGTGCAGCGCGCTTCCCCTCTCCCGCGCTGCCAGCTGCAGCCCACGCGGGCCCGTGGCAGATGTGCGAGCCGGGCGCTGGTGCTAACAGGGCAGCCGCCGCAGCCCTCTCTCTGGGTGGCTAATGCACTGGCGGAGCAGAGCACTTTGGCTAATGAGCCTCCTGCTGCTTCCCGTGCTCAATTTCCGGCTTGTTAGTGAACTGGCAGCTCCCGCTCGTCTCCCCCTAGCCCCTTAGGAGAGTGTTGAGGTGGATTCGGAGAGAAATTCTCTTGGAGGATGCACGAGATCAGAGATCGTTTACAAAAAAACAAAACACCCCCCCTCACAACACACCCTCTAGCATCTGGTCTCGGGTTTTAGTTTGTCCCGGCAGATCGACCTTTCCCACAGCTTTAGCAGAGGCTATGCTCCATGTCTACCAGGAAAATCACTAGCAAGATGTGTATCCGCAGATGGGCTTTGCTTCTCAAAGAACAGTGCAGTTCTTTCTTTCCCTGAGTATCAGTGTGTGTAGCTCCCTCTCCTATACCCCTGTCAAGTGTGTGTATGAGAGAGAGAGGCAGTAGAAACAAACTATCTGGATTTTGGAGCTTTACATTAGGCTACTGTAAGCTTCCTCCCCACTCCCTTTTGTTTTGCAAATATGCCTCCCCTTTGATCTTCATTTGCATTGCAGGCTCTCTTCCCTGCTGATGGAACTGAAATGAACTGGAAACAAGGAAGGTGTTAAAATGAGACAGATGATAGGAGAGTGCAGAAAAGGTGTCCATGAAAAACAGGACTAGGAACTTGATTTTAAGGAAGTAGATGGTCTAGCAGGGTGAGCAGTGAGCAGGGGTGTGTGTAGGTGTGTTTCCAAGAGCACAAGGGGTAACGTTTCCCATTACCATAGCCCTGGCTCATATAGTTCATGAGACATAATAAAATCTGAAACCTACTAGGCCATTTGTTTGCTGCCATTGCTGCCTTTACTTCCATGACTAACCTCTAAATGTTTTTTCTACAGTTGGAGCATCACCCATTGCTGACAAAAGTGATGGAAAGAAACCATTTCTTCCTGATGACCACCCATGAATGTGTTTGAAATGGTTTGTTTGCTAGATAGAACAAAACCAATTTCATTCTTCAGAGGGGTAGCCATGTTAGTCTGGATCTGTAAAAGCAGCAAAGAGTCCTGTGGCACCTTATAAACTAACAGATGTTTTGGAGCATGAGCTTTCATGGGTGCATGCATCCGACAAAGTGGGTATTCACCCACGAAAGCTCATGCTCCAAAACGTCTGTTAGTCTATAAGGTGCCACAGGACTCTTTGCTAATTTCATTCTTGTTACAGAAAGTTTGATTAAGACCTGGTGGAACATTGTTATTCCAGCTAAACTAGAAGCTAAGCCATTTCCAAAACTAAATGAGGGAGAGGAGGAATCGGGGGAGGACTCACTTCTGACAACTACTGTCATTTTCTTAAGTGTTCACTGTTCTGTACTCCCTTTTCTGCTCTGTATGTGGGTCCACTCTGGTGAACATAGGACACAGCTAAGGCTGTACATTAGGTTGGGTCCAGTGGCATCAAAACGAGGCCCTAGTTCTCTCTATAGTTATAAGGGTGAAGCTCCAGATTATATAAATGAAAACTGCACATATGTAACTGATGGCAGAATTGGGCCTTTGTGTTGTTTTTGTAGCTTTCATTAAGTCTAAAAATGCCAGGTTAAAAAAAGTTTGTTAAGGATGCTGTAAGGGTCTGTGGTCGTTCCCCCCGCCCCATCTTTCTCAGTGGGGGGCCATGCCCCCTTGCTACAGATGCCTTACTAAAGCCGTCTAAGCCTGTAAACTCTGCAGGGCAAATAGTGACATATCAAGGAACTTACAAGGGCAGTTAATGATGGCTTCGCTAGAGCTGCAGGGTTGTGGAGTTTGTAATACCTTCAGAAGTTGACAGAAGTTATAAATTCTGTAAGCCAAATAGTTCCTTATTTTTTTCCTTTAAAGAAAGAGGTATGGTAAATTTTAATAACCTTGTTGTGTTACTGCAATGTTAAGAATGAAAAATAAAGAACAGAGAAAGCTAGATTCTATAAAGGTAAGATATTGTTCTGCTCTAAAAAGTGACTTGGTTAGAATACAGTTGAATGGTTCCATCTTTATGGTCTCTCAGTGATTCCCAGATCGAACCTGCTCAGTTTACAAGTAAAAATCTGCTTTTTTCTAAATGCCAGCCCTGCAAAGTCAATCCAGAATCTGAAAGTCAAACTGGGTTCACATAGCATCAACTATAAGGGTACTGCAACTAGAACTTAGCTAACATTGTAAAAGCAGCAAAGAGTCCTGTGGCACCTTATAGACTAACTGATGTACTGGAGCATGAGCTTTATGGGTGAATACCTACTTCATCGGATGCTAACATTGTGTTGATGGTGCACGAGCCAGAACAGAATCCAACTCTTTCTGCCATGAGTGTTTTGATTTTGTTGTGCTAACAGGAGTAAAAAATAGTAAAAATGTATTTTAGGGACTAAAGTCAGCAGATATGCCTCTGAATATGTACAGAGAGCAGATCCTATTGAGTAAGAAGGTGCAATTCTTATTGTCATTTTTCAGAGTAGAATATCACTTCAAAATTGTTTCCACAGTGCTAAACCACACATACATATTGTAAAGCACTTACTAGAATCGGGTCCTGGTCCATGATTGGGCTCCTATGTGCTACGATAATGCAAATAATAATAATATTACATCCATGTAGTATTTGTTATTCCTACCTTCCTTGTTAAATGTCAGCTTTAAAGGGGATCCGAAAAGGGGGAAAGAATGGGTTTGTGCCATTTTGCAGATCTCCTTTGCTGTACTAGTGTGTGTTATTAATGTGTACTGTAAATGACATAAGGTGCACAGTGTGGTAGAGTTAGCATTGTGGGAGTTACCCTAACTTATGTGTGCATGGTGGCTCAGCCTTAACATTGCATTAACATTAGTTTTTAAAGAAAAAATAAAAGAAACAAATGGGGGACAAAAGAGGTAAAGGTGACCTGAAGCTCTCTTAATGTCCATCTGCACCATAGAAGTGTTCCATTTCCAGGGGGAAATGATGTGGCTAACCATTGCCAGACCCATCTGTCCCTACAGTGGTTTGTTGTGCCTACACTAACCAGCCTGCCATTGTTTGTTTGTTTTGTTTTGTTTTGTTTTGTTTTCAAGTGGATGCAGTATGTCCACCTACAGGACTTGCCCTGGTTGTTGTTATTGTACCTTGTACATTGTGGTGCCTGTCACACAGCTCCCTGGAGCAGGTGTATGGCACAGTGGCAAGTGCATACTTGTAGTATATTACTTGTAGCTGTTAATATTAAGTAGAGTTTGATTTCTAAAGTGAAGAATCAGACATGTGTTTCACTTTCTCTTTCTGTGAGGATATATGTACAGTTCTTTAAATGTGTAGCAGGAAACCAGGCCTGGGAAAAGTTCGAAGCAGAAGTTTTGTCATGAAGCAGAAAGACACAGAGGGCCAGATTTTTATAGTTACTTAGATCCTAAAGATGCAGCTATGTGCCTAATGGTATTTTTTAAAGCATCTAGCTGCATCTTTAGGAGGTACATGGGAATTAGGCACCTAGACACATTTTAAAACCCCCTGAGGCATGTCACTGTATCTTTAGGCACCTAAATACCTTCACAGCTCTGGCCTCAAGAGACAGAATATCTTTAGAGATGATATTATTTTTCTTATTCTAATAAAGACCCTTGTTCAGTGTTAGAAGAAAATGATGCTTTCTCTGACTCTTTACCCATGGCACATTACAGTTTCCACATACCCACACAAGTATATTGATGCCATGGCTAAAGATTGGCAGGGTGTTCCCTTGCAAATATTGCCTGTCAACCGTTGTTACAGACAGCAGCTTACAGGATATTATGATGAGCATCCCCAACTTTGGGTAATAATTCTCCAGGGGTAGGGATTTGATTTGATTCTTTTAAAATTAATTTAAATACATATAAAGTTTTATACTTTGTATGAATTTCCATGTGAGCCCAATCCTGCAGCCTGCTTTCCGTTCAGAAGCCCTGAGTTTTGTTTTAGAACATAAGAACGGCCATAGTGGGTCAGATCGAAGGTCCATCCAGCCCAGTATCCTGTCTTCCGACAGTGGCCAATGTCAGGTGCCCCAGAGGGAATGAACAGAACAGGTAATCATCAAGTGATCCATCTCCTGTTGCTCATTCCCAGCTTCTGACAAACAGAGGCTAGGGGACACCATCCCTGCCCATCCTGGCTAATAGCCATTGATGGACCTATCCTCCATGAACTTATCTAGTTCTTTTTTGAATCCTGTTATAGTCTTGGCCATGGGCAGCAGGTATAATAGGTCAGAGAAGGCTAAGCCTTCCCTTGTGCAGCTGCTGCCGACCCACTGCCAGACACCTGGGCCGTGTTGGCCCTGTCCCTTCCATTTCCCCAAGGCCCCCACTGTCTGCTGCTGCCTGCCTTCCACTGCTTGCTGCGTCCCTCTTCCTTGGCAGCGGGGGAGTGAAGAGGGAACGCGGCGAGCCAGCGGTGGGTGGGAAGGTCTGGCGGGGGAGTGAGGCGGCTCGCTCGGCTGTGCGCTGGGACTGGCGGTGTGCAGCTGGCAGGGCACGGGCGGGAGGCTGGCTGGGCATGGCTGGCTGGGTACAGGGGGCGGTGGCAGCTCAGCCCAGCCCAGCGTCGCTGGGGATGGCTTGGCAGGGCCGTGGACAGCGGCTCACCTCGACGTGTCTGGGGGGCCTGATCGACTTGGCCTGTCCAGTGGGCGCCTTGGCCTGGCATGACCGGGGCCAGCATGGCAGCTCGGGGGGACTGGCAGCTCAGCCCAGTGCTTGGGCTTTCCATGGGAGCTGTCAGCTCAGCCCAACATGGCTGTTCAGCAGAGCTGGAGGCTTGGGGGTTGGGGGCGGGGAGGGATGGGACCGGCAGCTTGGCCCAACGTGGCTGGAACTGGACTGTCACTCAGGGGCTGAGGAGGGGGCTGCGTGGCTGAGGTGGGCAGGCCATGGGGCTCCTCCAGTCGTGAGGCGGGCCCTCAGGGTTCCTCCTGTTAGGGGAGGATTTGGGGCTTGAGTGGGACGAGGCCTCAGGCGGAAGGGGCACAGTCACTGGCTAGCCTCCCCAAAGCGGGGGTTCACCCACCACCCATGGTCTTGGCCCTCACAAGATCCTCTGGCAAAGAGTTCCACAGACTGACTGTGCATTTTGTGAAAAAATACTTCCTTTTGTTTGTTTTAAACCTGCTACCTATTCATTTCATTTGGTGACCCCTAGTTCTTGTGTTAAGAGGAGTAAATAATACTTCTTTATTTACTTTCTCCACACCAGTCATGATTTTATAGACCTCAGTCATATCCCCCGTTAGTCATCTCTTTTCCAAGCTGAAAAATCCCAGTCTTATTAATCTCTCCTCATATGGAAGCTGTTCCATATCCCTAATCATTTTTGTTGCCCTTTTCTGTACCTTTTCCAATTCCAATATATCTTTTTTTGAGATAGGTCAGCGACATCTGCATGCAGTATTCAAGATGTGGGCGTACCATGGATTTATATGGAGGCAATATGATATTTTCTGTCTTATTATCTATCCCTTTCTTAATGATTCCCAACATTCTGTTTGCTTTTTTGACTGCCACTGCACATTGAGTGGGTGTTTTCAGAGAACTATCCACAATAACTCCAAGATCTTTCTTGAGCGGTAACAGCTAATTTAGACCCCATCATTTTATATGTATAGTTGGGATTATGTTTTCCAATGTGCATTACTTTGCATTTATCAACATTGAATTTCATCTGCCATTTTGTTGCCCAGTCACCAGTTTTGAGAGGTCCTTTTGTAGCACTGATACACTGTGAAAAGGTAAGTAGAGGGCTAGGATTTATTTGGAGGTTGGCAGTAGCCTTGTGTAGTGACTGTGGATCTGTCATTTCAGTGACTTTTCACTATGTCCCTTTTCTCTGGTTATTTTTTTCAAATACCTGGCACCTGGAAGGTGAAATTGTTGCAGCTCCCAAATTGTAACTCAAACACTGGCCCCCATTAAATTAAGTTCATTTTTTATTGATGCTGTTCAGTTCTATAGTATTATTTAATGGATGTGCTGTGTGTGTTTGTGGTCTGTGCTCTCACAAACCTCTCTCCCTTTCATGTTTTACAGGAGTAAATGAAGTGATAACTGCTTTGGTTATGATTTTTATTGTTCGTTATGTGTAAATGTCACAGTTAAAACTGTATATAAATAAACCTTGATTATGTGTGCTATTTGATATCTCTCTCCTGGGGGTGGAGAGAACAGAGAAAAGACCGGCATCACCTGGGCTGCTCTTGAATCTTCCTGGAACAGAGAGCAGGGGAACGGTCATTGGTAGGGGTGGCAGAGCACTGTAGATCCAAGCCAAAAGGACAAGCAACCTTGGTGTGGCTGCAAAGCCTGTGGTTTACATTTGCATTGGTGTTACGCTACTGTGCAATGAACGGTTCAGGAAGTGGTATTGTTAACACTTGCTTCAAGAAAGTACACTTACAATGATACTGGTGAGGTCAGGAGTGCTTATCTGTGTGGACAGAATCTATATCCAAAATTTGTGGGTGCCAGAAACAACGGCTTTTCTCTTTAGTGTAGCAGCACCTTAAAGAGTCAGGTCCCTTTAAGCATACCTTTAACTTTAAAGCATTAGAGCCAACAGCACCGGTAAGTGCTTAAGAGCATCATTAGAGGTAAAATGCTTAAGGCAACTCAGCAGTGAAGGCACTGAAGATTCTGCTCTGAAAAGTGACTTTAAAAATGGTATCATGGGGTTCCATGTTTAGTATGTCTCAGTGACTTCAGATCACATTTGCTCAGTTTAAAATTAAGACACTTTTTTCCTAATTACCAGACTCAAACTGGGTTATGAATGTCATGCTGCGTTCTTTCTTTCCTGCCTATCTGTCATCACCAGTAATATAGATTGTAGGCCAAATCTTACCTGCAATTAAACCTGTGCTACTCCATTGTTTAGAGAAGGGCCGTGCTAGTTTCACTCGGAGCAGAATTTGGCCCTGCAAGTTCTGTTGATGATATATGAAAAGAAATAGAATTCAGCGGCCTCCCTCTTAGCATAGCAGAGCCAACACATCTAGCAGGAGTAACAAGTAGTAAAAACTTATTTTATTCAGTGAAGTAAACAGATGTATTTCTGAATACACACAGCTGCTGATTCACTGTTGTGCTTCACTTCATACAGTAACAGGGTGGGATCCATGAAGCTACTCAAGTGCCTAAATCCCACATTTGGGTGCCTAAGTCCCAATTTTGGCTCCACTGTGATCCACAAAACTCCCCATGACCCCTGTAGGTGCCTAACTCACGTGATGCCTAAGTTATTCAGGGTAAAAGTTCCCTATGGCACCTATGTTCCTGCCTCCGGGCATGTGCACTGCTACCTCCCTCCAGGTGTACAAATGCCTATCTTCCACCCATGCCCAGAATGATCCGTGATCTGGGGGAAGACAGGCGTTCAGCCACCTAAATCATGTGCAAGGCCCGATCTGGTAGGCGGCCTCTGAGGATGCCTACTGGATCAAGTCCCACTCAAAAATGAGGAGGGGAGGATGACCTTATAACTTTTTGCCCAGTGGCCTGTGCATTTGCTTGGGATGTGGGAGAGCTAGGTTCAATTCCCCTCTCTTGGCCAGAGCGGGGAAAGATTGGAACAGGTGTCTCCCATCTCTCAGGAGAGTGCCCTACCTACCTAACTATGGGATATTCTGAGGTGGGGGTCTCCTTCAGTCTCTCCTGTTGAAGCTGCTTCACTCTGGATAAATAATGAAAGCCTGATTGGAGCAAGGGTAATGGTCCCAGGGTGTCCTACCTACTAGCAGGCTGCCCTAACCACTAGATTACAGTCATTCCAGTCCCTTGCTCTCTGACTCCAGTGACTGTTCCACTGTGGATAGACACCTAAATAATCATTGGGTCAGAGAGAGAAAGGGAATGAGAATGACTCTGTAATCCAGTGGTTAGGGCACCCACCCTGAGGGGGTGGGTTCTATCCCACAGTTCCAACCCTTCTTGCGTTGGTTATCCAAAGTGTAACAGCTCCAACAGGAGAGAATGAGGGAGCCCCACTTCAGTATGTTCCATAGCTCAGTCATTGCAGCTGTCTCCTGACAGGATCTGAACAGGTGTTTCTCACCTTTCTCCCCTTCTGGCAAAGAGGGGGGAACTGAACCTGGGGCTCCCACATCCCAGGCAAGAGCTCTAACTGTTGGGCTAAAAATGGGCTCCTCCATTTTGTGTGGAGTGAGACAGGCATCTAAAATGCTTAGGTACCTAAGCTGCCTGATTCCAGGCAGCAGGTTCCCATTCCGGGATCTCTGAGCAGAGATAGGTGCCTCCCTGCAGCATGGCATTAGGTGCCTATCTCTGAATGAGGGGTGGGGCTTAGAACACACCCGTTCACTGTATCTCCCATTCACTAGTTTAGGGAGCTCCCCACCTAGCATGCTGGCTTTTGTGGTTTGTGTTCTACGATGCCTAGTTCTCCCCATTCATTGTATAGGAAGCCTAGGTGCTGAGCTCAGGCTTTGTGGGTCATTGTGTTGTTCCTGTGATTTCCTATGCACCTAAAAGTTAGGTGCCATGACACTGAGCATTGCACCATCTAAGTCCCTTTGTGGATCCCACTTTTACACCTGTTCAGAATGGGTGTATGACCCGTACCGCTGAAGTGAATGGAGAATTCTGGTTTGGTTGTATCTAACATCCTCTTTTCACAGGTGTAAATGACACCACAAGGTGAAAGGCCATGACAAATCAGGCTTCCAGGAAAAAGATCTGTTTAGTAAGAAAGTACAATTTTCACTGTCACTTTTCAGAGTAGAATTACATTGTAAGGCCTGAGCCAGATTTAATGCTAAGGGCTGAAGAATTAATAGTGATCTAAGTGTGATCTGATGATAAATGGATTCCATGCATTCCTAGTGTACTAAAGTTCTTTAAAGTAAGGGATCTATGAAAAAAAAAACCTCACAAAACTTTCAAAACAATTCACTTTTGGGCTGAGACTAAGCATAGAAAATTTCAACACAAAAGGAATTTGTCTGAGATAGTTATCAGCAACTATTGGGAATAGAATGACAGATATAAATCAGTCTTAGTCACAGTAGAACCTCATAATCCATTCTCCACTAAACTGCACACTTTATTATAATCTGCACAAAATAATGGCAGCCTCTCTCCATCTCTCTGCAAAGATTTAATGGAGTGAGGTCTTGTGTGAGTAAGATTTCATTATTTTCACAGTATATACTACAGACACTACTATGAAGTGTTATCATAAATCAAACTAAACTATAATTGACCAAGTAAAAGAAGAAAGTTCATTTTGAGACACCATAGCCTGCTTTTTTTTGTTCTGTTTTGTTCATTTAGTCACTAATTCAGAAAATTCAGTAGTTTGCAATGGGTGTCCCTGAAAATTAGTGAGGTTCTACACTATAGCATGTATCAGTGTACCTATACAGTGTATCGGTGTACATCATAATAGCAAAAGGGTTTCCTTGGAAGAAGCTGTAGGAATCCTGGACAGTTTGTCAGATTGTGTGTTACTTTCATAGGAATAAATTTTGATCTCAGTAACACTGGTGTAAATTTGGAGAAACTCTAACAAAGTCAATGCAGTTAGGTCAGATTTACACTGGTGTAACTGAGAGCAGAATTAGGGACTGAGAATGTGTGATTTCCCATACTGGATCAGGCTATTGGTCTGTCAAATCAGGTGTCTTGCCTCAGCTTTGGTCATCATCTGATGTTTCAATTGGGAAGGCAAAAATGTTTCCCGATACACCTGCAGTGGTGTACATGGAGTGCAAGGGAGCAGTTTCTCGTAGCGTACATCTGTGTGTCTTATCTACATCCTGAGAGAATCCTGGAATTCCTCCACACTCAGGATACCAAAGGGTAATGTAAACATAGGCTTGATCTATAGTAGGAACTTACGTTGGTATAACTAACTACTTCAATTAGGGGGTGTGGAAAATCCACATCCCTGAGCAACGTAGTTATACCATTCTAACCCCACCGTAGACAGCGCTATGTCGGTGGGATGGCTTCTCCCGTCAACCCAGCTATTGCCTCTCAGGGAGGCGGAGTACCGATGGGAGAAGCTTTCCCATGGGTGTAAGTAGAGTCCTCACTAAGTGCTACAGCAGCACCGGTGCTGCTGCAGCTCTGTAAGTGTAGACAAGACCATAGACATTACCAGTAGAGGCTAACGTATCTTTGGGGGCTCCTGACTGAGCCACTTTCTTCCTCACATCCATGGACAGTTGACTGGTAGTTGCAGTTGTGTTAATGGATATATCTAATAACAGTGAATGGGGTGGGTCTGGTATTTCATTTCAGCTTGTGGCATGATTCTCATTTATATTAAGCCCCCTATACCGCCCTCTGTCTATCTATGGTAATATCATTACTTTCAGCATCACAGTCTTTAATGTATTTTTTCTCCTGCTGACAACAGTTCATCTTACTTAATTAGCCTCTTAGAGTTGGTTGGGCAGCTCCCACCTTTTCATGTTCTCTGTATGTATATGTATCTCCTCACTATATGTTCCATTCTATGCATCTATGCTGTAGCCCACGAAAGCTTATGCTCAAATAAATTTGTTAGTCTCTAAGGTGCCACAAGTACTCCTGTTCTTTTTGCGGATACAGACTAATACGGCTGCTACTCTGAAACCAGTCTTTAATGAAGTTATCCTCACAACACTACGGAGAGATAGCAGAGTGCGATTATTCCTGTTTTACAGATAGGGCACAGAGGCCCAAACCTTCAAAGGTAGTTAGGGCCCCAACTTCCATTGATTTCAGGGTTCCAATGATTTCAATGGAAGCTGGAAGCCTAAATAGCTTTGTGGATAAGGGGCAGAGCAACTTACCCAAGCTCATAAAGGAAGTCTCTGGTGGAGAATTGAATCCCAGGTCTTCTGAGTCTGAGGCTAGCACCTACCCACTGGACCATCCTTCCACTCTGGCAGCATAAAGGGACCTGGAAATAGCTGTAAATGTAATTGAAATGTATACATGCCAGACTGAGTCCCTGTGTACTTGGCAAATGAAGACAGGAAAGAGATGTAGCTTTCTTGGTGTTGCATCTGCTTTCCCTCTGCATACATGTGTTGCACTGAGCCCTTGCACCCATGGACCTTTTACTTAATTTCAGAGGATACATGTGCACTGCAGTGTAAGCCTAGGGTTAGTACAACTTGAGTCAGCAGATCTGGCTTCGAGAACCTAGAGCTTGAGCGTCTACACTGATTGTCACCCCTATGTTAAGAATTTTCTAACCTGCTCCTGAACCTGGGGCTCAGCACACCAACCTCAGTCCAACCAACCATCTCAGACTTTCTAGAGCTCCCCTGAAATATGGCCACTCTAGCCATTTGTTCGTGGGGTAGTGTGGGAAAACCTGACTGTCCACCAAACTTGACTGTCCAGAGAGGTCAATGAAAGTCAGTCCAAGGGATGGTGGAATACTTTTGGTGGACACCCAGAGCATGAGTCCAGTGGGACTGTGTCTACATTGCAAAGCAGTAGGGCTTGAACCCTGGGCCCCATCTTGACTCAGGCTTGGACCCTCCATCCCATGGGGGCCTGGGACCCTGAGTCAGACCCCTGGATTAATGCAATATGTGTGTAGATGGAAGGGGGTTAGGCCTGGGCCTGCGTTCAAACCCTGGGCTTATATTGCACTGCAGACATACCCTTTGTGTCTTTGAACCCACTGACTTATCTGAACCAATTGTATCCACTGGCACTCATCAACAAATGACAGGGCTCTGGCTTTTACTGATTGTAGCTTTATACCATAGAGCCCTCGTCTGTGCTCTGGGAACAACTGCATCAGCATTCCAAGGCCACTGCAAATCTATCATTTCAAATTTCATTTTGCAGATCATGTAACTGCTGTTTGTTTTATGTACTATATTGTCTGCTTGGGACATGTGTTTCATGTTCATATTACTACAGCCTTACTACAGTTTTTTGTGAATCACACTTTATAAAATAATTGTTATCTAGGGATGGTTAAACATCTGATTGTGCAGATGAATTTTCACTAATGATAGCATGATCCAGTTCAAAGTTTAAGTCCATTGCAATTCAGGATAGTACTTAGGTATGTGTTAAACTTTTAAGCATTTGCTTAAGCATGTTTTCTGAATCCATGTCTTTATTCTCACCTGTGCTGTTTACCCACTGTGACATTTCACGTCTCTGTGCCTCAGTTTCCCCTCCTGTAAAATGTGACTAATGAAGTTTACATACACCTTTGTGAAGTGCTTTGAGACCTTTGGGTGAAAAGCACAATAACTGTACTAAAGATCTTATTTTATGTAAAGTCTGGAGTTCCAATTATCCAGTAATCACACATGGTGCTATTTATTTGCCATTTTTCCAGGTAAATAAAATATCTCAGATTTATATGGCACCTTCATGCTGGCTGATAGATCTCCCACACTGAGCCTGTTTCTAATATGCCCTCATCAGGGCAAAGGCTATATTACATTTCATGGAAAAGGAGGAAAAATCACTATGAAAAGAATACAGAAAAGTTGATGTTTAAGTAGAGGTCTCAAAAGAAAAAGCATCTGTAACTAAAGGTGATATATTGTGTAGCTAAACACTGATGTCCAAATTTACCCTCAATGTAATGTAATTCCAAGTAAGTGAGTAGAGTTCCATCAGAAATTAATTTGGCCTGCAGTATTTACTCGCTATTCCTCTGTGAAAAAGGAATGGAAACTGTCTCTTTAAGCAGTAGACGGTGCAGTGTGAGCACCTTTTATGCTGAGGCTGCTCTGCATCAGGTGGGGTAGGGCTGACTCAGCTGATTTGGATATTTGTATGCTCACTGGTTTAGAGTCTGGTCATTTAAAGATATCCCTGCAAGGGGTGGGAAGGGAGAACTTTACAAGGGAGGGGTTCCGGGTAAATTGAACCAGGTACAAAAGTCTGACTAAGTGGCTGTTTCTCATTTTAGTCCCAGGAAGTGTAGAGGAGTTTCTGATAGAAAATAAAGGTGCCTGCAGCATGTGTACAACTGTGATATTCCCTAGTTCTAATTTAAAAGCACCTCAGTCTAGGCTGGGAAAGCTAGTAATTTATTTGTATTTGGCTGGGATGAGGGAGTGGGGTTGGTTGTCATCTTCAGTAAATGAAACTGAAAGTCTTCTGTTCAATTAATCTGTGTGCAGTACATTTAAACACCTATCAGTGTATAAAATTGATCTGCTAAGGGGTTGATAGTTACTTACATTTCAGTCTGTAAGGAATAGGACTCTATATCCCTCCACACAGGTGGGAATATGTTACTGTGTTTTTCTATAGGTTTCAAACTGAAGCTTCTTGGGAATGTAGTTTTTATATTTTATTGTATGGGTCCTAATTCTACTGAGAGCTGCCCCCTTTCAGTTCCACTCCCCCTGCACTAACCTGTACATGGAGTTTTTATTTTGGTTTTTATGATGTTTGTGGAAGGATCTGGTTCTCTCCAACATACAGTGTTATTTGAACCCCCAACCTTATGGAGAGATGAGTGATGTGCTGCCAGATTCTTCTTGCTTAGAGCAAACAGGTTGATTTTTTAAAACTGCAAGTCTATGCAGAAATCCAGGTTAAATGAGGATATTGGATTTTGCGAACGTCTAACACATCAATAGATTGCAATGGAAATCTGTGACTTTTCTGAGGGGGATTATTGAAGCTGTAACATAAGAAGAATCCCTTTAATACAGCAAATTGATGCATTGAAATGTAAGTATGGCAATGATATAATTTCAAATATTGGTATCAGAAGGGATCGATTTAGGGTGACCAGATATCCTGATTGTATAGGTACAGTCCCAATTTTGGGGGCTTTTTCTTATATAGGTGTCTATTACCCCACACTCCTTGTCCCGATGTTTTACACTTGCTACCTGGTCACCCTAGATCTACTTAACTCAAGTTTTTTGTGATCCCAGCAACTGCTTGGTGTCAGGAAGAAATCTTGTCAGGATCTTACCTGGTCTCCAAAAGCACCATGTTATGACTTCCAGCCAAGGAAGGCTGGATAAGGCTTTCCCTGGAACCCATTAAAGCTGATCTAGGAAATGGTTAGAGTAGGGGTTCTCAAGAATACTGATAGCAATACACTAGAAGCAGCTGCTTACAACAGTTTTACGTTTGTTGTCCTACTTCATATAGATCCTACTTAATTGCAAGCAGCAAGTGTAATGGGAATTCCCCATTAGTGGTTCTGGTCAGGATTCAGGTGGGATCTCATGCTCTTGGAGGAAGAGACACTTCTTCCTGCCTCTCACAGACTGTGTGGTCAGGGTGATGTTCTTGGTTGCTATAGGCCAGCCCAAGAAGTCAGTTTGCAGTGGTTGGCTAGTCCTGAGGCTAATAGCATAAAAAGAGGGACATTGTCTACTTTGAGGCTGCAGAAGCAACTGCTGCATATGAAAGCCTGCAGTTTTGGCCAAGTGAAGCCAGTTGTCTGTGATGTGGTAACTTTGCAATGCCTTATCTGATCAATTCCAAAATTTCAGGGAAAGTCCTAGGCAGCAGTGGGCACAAGCCTAGTGAGTTTGGTGCAGATTTGAACATTGATTCACAGAAACCGATGCCCCAAGACTGCCTGGTGCTGCAGGCAGAGGATTCTGATGCCTACACATATTAGAGGTGGCAGCTTAATTTGCTGGGGAGCACACTATTGTCTGGACTCCATCAGAAATAAGACCACCTTACAGAGAGGGTGTGAAGCAGAGAGTGGGGGGTATGGGAGGAAGTGTGTTTGTGGAGGGAATGGGGACCCAGAGGGGGAGGAGGAAATAGCCATGGTAGGGGGAAGTAGCAGGGACCAGACAGATGGGCTGTTGGTGATGGGGGGGGGGGAGCAGGGACCTGGAGAGGGTGTGGGCCAGTGGTGATGGAGAAGCAGAGGCTGGGAGAGAACTGGGGGCTGGTGGGGGAGGGGAAGGAGGTGGGCAGGAGAGTGGGTGTGAGGGGCAAAGCAGAGACCTACAAGAGAATGGTGGGAGGGGAGTGGGGGTGGTGATAAGGGAAGCAGGGACTCAGGAGATGGAAGACTGAATAGATGGGTGTAGAAGCAGAGACCTGGAGTGGAGACAGGGAGGGAAAATCAGGGTGGGGAAGAAACAGGGTCCTGGAGAGGTGGGAGTGGAGATGGGATAAGGAAATAGGGAGCTGGGGGGCACACATGGAGCCCCTGCCATAAGGGGAATAGAGAAAAGGGTTAAATGGTATGGGGGGAGAGGGCGTGGCAGAGACACCAAGCCCCTGGCATGGGGGTGGGATGTGGGATTGCAGGGACTGGGAGTCCCTTAAATAGAGGGGTATGAGAGGGTGGCATACAGGCAGCTTGTCATCTTCTCTGCTGTAGTGTTTGTTTGAAGGACTCTCTGGCCACACTTAGTTGATCCATTTGTTATATATTCCCATTGTCTGTTTCTTTTTATCCAGTTAAAGTTGTTAACTGAACGATTGTTTGGGTAATTGGGAATAAAGAAACATAACTCCCTCTTTTCTAAAGCCATTCTCTTCCTTTGTCATACCATTTTCTTTCCTTAATCGGTGTTGTCTTTCTCCACTGCCTTTCTTTCCTTTTCCTGCCCCCATCCCAGTCTCCACTGGTACCTGTCCCTTTTGTACAGGCATAAATGACTGCATAAGGTGCACAGCTGTGGAGAATCAAGCCTTCAGCTTCTCTCAATTCCTGTCGTTTTGTAACTTCCTTGGAGCCACCCTGCTACTGGGAGGCCACAGGAAACTACAACCAGGCCTTCACTGGCTATGGAGATGACTGTGACAGCAGGTTAGTAAACACTGCTACTGCCTATACCAGCACATTTCAAATGGTGAGTCAACAAACAAAGGGATATTTATTCCCCTCTGCTGCTATTCAGACAACAAGCAGAATGTTTTGGATGTTGTTCCCTTTACAGGAATCGGAATGTTCTGTGACAGTTGGGCATTGGCAGCTCATTCTTCATCGTTAATGAGAAAAACCACTCTCATGGGGTTCCTGTGATGTTGGTTAGGGAGTAGTAGATAGCCAGCTATCTTGTATTGTAACCAATGATTACATTATTTCCTCTCCACCTCCCTTTCTTTGAGAGTGTAATTGATGGCTGTGGAAGGGACAAGAAAAGAAGTTTAAATAGTCAATGTCCCAAAGGAGAAAGTGGCTATATGAAGCGTGCCAGAGACAACTCTGGTGATGCAGGGTCTAAGTCTGCTTTCTCTGTCAATTCCAGTTCTTCTACTTCTCCATCAGATACAGAGGGGTTGCTGTCTTGGCCTGGTCTCCAGATGTTCTGATATCCTGCATCCTTGAAAGAGGTAAGTTACCTGTCCTGCACCCTGAATGAGGAGGTGACACTTAATTGTAAATGGAATAGCATGTACATTGACAAGTTTCTCTTAGGCAACAGTTAAACTGAAAAATTTGCACTCTAAATGCTGGAAAGTGCATGTATTGCTGTTTGAGCGAGAAACAAGTGTCTAACAATGTGCTTATTTCTTGTAGAGGTAGTTTGATTTAATAGTGTAACTGGAAAAACTTCTTATTAACAATTACTGATCAGTTATTAAGGGATAGAGATAATTTAGCTAATTTAATTCCAGATTTGCCTAGATGTAGATTAATAAAGCAACCTTTAGGAAATCTAACTTTTTCATTTGTGTCTCTTGGCCTCCCTCATTCCTAAACGTACTACATCACTGTGTGGGAAGTGAGATTAATTTACATATGCCCCTCTAGCCCGCAGAAACTATTGCCCAAGAGGGTGTCTTAAAATGATAGCAGCAGGACACTGTTAGTGAGAGAGGGATCCCACCGTGCTTCATGTAGTCTAAATCCAGATATCTCATTCATTGTAGAAAGGCAGCCACACCTAAGGGAGAATGCATGGCAGCTACTGCGTACAGGGTATGTGTATGCACACGCTATTGTGAATCAACAAGGGTGTTTGTGTGATATGTGGTGGTGGGGAGAAGGGTTATATGTATTAGGAACAGAATAACTTCTCCAGTTGAAACTGAAAGGGGAATTTAAGAAATTGCAGTTTAATTACCCGAGTTAAGCTTTGATCAAGGCACCCTTGTTCACACCCATCCTTTTGTGTCTTGATCTTCACTGACCAAAAGTAGTCAGGAACTCAGTTTTCTGTCTCATTTGAAGGATGGAACGTCCAGCAGCACAGTGACCCCTAACATCATGTTGGGGTATTGGTTCAGTACGGACTCAAAGGGAAGAGTGCCATCTACTGAATCATAAGCACCAATTCCTGCTAGCACCTGTTTCCTTGGAAGTTTCTGTCATGGTTACAGGGTTAGCTGCACCTCTGTCCCCTTTCTGGTCTCTGAGAGCACCCTCACAGTTGACACACCTCATGCCATTACCTCTCCTGGGATGACATTCTACAATTGGCACACTTTGACTGGGCCCTGGGCTACAGCACTATGTATCAACCATGCTTACCCAGCAGATTGGACTGAGTTCTGGCACCTGTGGTTCTTCCTGTCAGGAGTTGTGTGGCCAGTGGTGAATATAGTGGCCAAACAGCCTTCCTAAAACCAAAGCATTGTGTGTTTTAACAGTAAGAGCAAAGCTTTAGAGAAAAGGGATTTTAAGCCGTCTTTGTGCGTGTCTATTTTACGTAAAGGTTTGTCCTTGCCTCGTGGAAGCTAGGTAGGGCTAATTTGTTCATACCCCCTATTGGGTGCTTGTATCTCATCCTAATTCCTCCAAACATCTCCCTCATCTCCTCTCTTAAGAGAGTCTTTCTAAACTGCTGTGGTCCTTTTGATCTCAAGGTGTGTGCACCCCTTTCCCTGTATGGCACTGTCTCTTAACCCTCGAGCATTTGTGGAGAAATGGCCTATCTTGAGTCATTCTTTTTCCTTTCTGCTTGTTTTTTTTCCTTACAGACCCCCTATTAAACTAAACCAATATATCCATACAGTATACATCCCACTAATGAAGTCAACATACAGTATTCATAATCCTAAATTATTTCAGAGCATCTCCAAATCCTGTCAGTTTCCAAT
Organism: Mauremys mutica; assembly: GCF_020497125.1. Lineage (NCBI taxonomy): Eukaryota > Metazoa > Chordata > Testudines > Geoemydidae > Mauremys > Mauremys mutica. The sequence goes on from NC_059075.1 coordinate 59,944,920, forward strand.
CCAAGTATTGACCAGATGTGATCCTCCTTAGTTGAAATCACAGTCCACAGTGGTATTGCTGCAGAGTCATTAAAACACTTCTGGAGAATAAGGTGAGATAACTCTGTTAGATTCTGTGCTTTGCATTTGGCCAGTACCTTAGTTAACCTATTGCTGCTGCTCACTAGATAGAGAGAGAGCCTGTTTTTAAAATGTATAGGACAGCTTGGTAGTCCAGTGGTAAAATATACTGCTGACTCTCAAAGGTTGACTCTCTCACTCTTCAGGTTGGGAGCACTGTGTAGGCAGCACTCAGCCCCTGGGGACAGGGAATACCCTTTACCCTTGGGTGACTCCCTTTAGCTGACGCTCACCAGCATTGATGGGTTTGGGGAGGGTAACTGCATGCCCTGAGGATATGTTGCTGTGCTACAGGACTCTTGAGGGAAGAGGTGAAATAAAGGTATAATGGGAATGTTTTCCCTCCTTTCCCCCCATCTTTCTTTAAATGCCAAACTGTAATAAAGTTGCTAAAGCATAAGGGAAGCAGGTCCGAGAGCAGTCGTGATTCTGAAAAGTCTGATCTGATTGAGGGGCTGTTGCATGCTGTCACGTTAGAAATCAACTCTTTAGTAAGTTTATGGATCTATATGAGACTGTGTGTTCCTTTACAACCATTACGGTCTTCAGAGTACATAGTATGCATATACTTTAAGTAGTCATAAGATAGACTGCACTATCATCTCTATATGCTTCTGTGAATTGACTGTTTTCTATTTTAATGCTACCTTAAAGGAGGAGAAAAATTAGTGTTAGCACTGTGCACTTCTACAGAGCTTGTCTTCTGAGCATCTCAAAACACAAGGATCTTACAAAGGTGGCTATGTTATTGGATGAAGGCCAATTGCTACTGTAAATCCCCTGTGGCTCTCAGCAGTATAGCTGATAAATCTTGAGGGGGAGGGAGAGAAGAAAGGGTTGTTCTTTATCAAAGATGGTAGCAAATTTTTCCGGCAGCCTCATGTCTAGCTTCTGTACCATTGTCACAGGTAGTGTACATGTCTTTGCTGGAGAGGTCAGGTTTCAAATGAAAGTTCAATCAGGCCTCATATAATCAGTTATCATAGCTCAGTCCAAAAGCATGTTGGTTAGTTTTCATGGTAATTTGCCAGTGTGCTAGGTTCAAGTGCCTGTGTCAATGTTCACCATAGTAACATCTAGTAGTGGCTGACCACTTGCTCTGGGGATGGCTGGCCTGGAAAAATATACCATCAATGAACCCTACTCTGGTCCCTTGCATGTGTGAAATCATTGCTGTACACTGTGTGGTAGACTCAGACAATTACTTACCATCATGTGGAGACTTTATCGGTAGCTTACAAATCCTGGTTGTTGAGAGGAGTTGCCCTGTCTCATTGAAGTGGCAGGTAGATGATTGAACAGAAGACTGCAGAGGTGTGTCTTAAAATAAATTTTACATCTACACACACTGCCTAAGGAAATAATAAGTTGGGGGAGGCGGGGTGGGGTGTAGTTTAGAAAGTGGATCAGTATCTCCAATTGGTTGAAATGTGCCCTTTTACCTCTTAGCCCAATTCACTCAGGCACAGCAAGGATTTCAAAACACGGTATGCATGATCAGCAATTGTAGGTTACGGTATCCAGGCCCAAATGGAAAAAGAGTATTTCAGCCTCTTAACTTTCCTTGGGTTTTGCTGAATTCCAACCAGATCTGTAAATGTTATTTTAACCTAGTTTTTTAAGGCTTAGTTGACACTGTCTGTTCATTGGTGTACACCTACTATTTAGACATACTCTTACATTGTGATTGGGCTATCCTGTGTGGCATGTGCTTGCTTCCCAAAGTCCTCCTGAACTGTAGTGGGAGTGAAATGAACGGCAAACATGTTAAAACTGATGGATAAGTTTCAATATGTGGCTAGCACGGGGGTGAGTTGGTGGAAATCGGAGAGCATGTATCTCCTGCCCTAATCTCAGTGAAAGTAACACACCTTTTTATCTTTGAGAAAATGGATATTGCTTTTTATAACTTCCAATTTGTAAATCACATATTATGTGGCTCTCACTGCAGCTCCTCAGGAGACAGCTGTCGCCTTGTTTGGAAATACCACCCACTCTGCTTAGAGTGGCCAGGAATGGGAAAAGACATGTAGATGATGAATCCAGTAGAAACTTGACTATCAATGGTAATGCCCTGGTACTGGCTCCAGTCACTACTTCAGGCTATCTGTTTGGGGGCATCATTTCCTTCTTGCAGCCTGTCAAGGCTGGATAGTGCAGCTAAGGACCACTGCTTTGAAGAAGCATTCTGCTTGCAATGGCCAGTCCCATGGCTGGCCTCCAGAGATGGTCCTAGACAACACTTTGTCCCTGGTGCCCCGTTGTTGGGGGAGTGCTGAGTCTGGTGATAAAGTATGTTTTTTTAAAAATAGAATTTTCTCCTTAAAAACAGAAAGGGGGTTGTGTGGTAGGATCCTCCTATTATGGAATGGCAGTAGATGATTACAAAAGCAAGCCCTTAGTGACAGCAGCACTTCCACTAAAATATGTAAGACACAGACTCTTAACTGATGTGTTTACTGTAATGATTGTCTCAATGGCTGCAAGAGCAGAAGAAACTGCCCCATATGTCACGATACACATATGGGGTGATCCCTTTCCCCTCTGTTGCTATTAATGTGCCCCTTCAGTGGGAGAAGGTATGGAATACAGGAGTGGGAGGTTTCTGTGGCAGTTGATCCCTCCTGGCTAATGAGTAAAATTGGCCTCCCCCTGAAGGAACAGGAAAGTTGCTGATACTGGCTTACAAAACTGTTTACAAAAGGAGTTTGTGCCAATGAACCAATAAGGGGGAAATTTTCTTTGTGCCTCCATTTCTGTGAGAAGTCACAATCACCTGCCATCTAATCTCTCAAAGAGGGAGTTTGCCTTTGTTTGTGCTATGACAGTGTTAAATACTGGTAATTGGGGAGCTAGAAAATGGGTTCCTACAGATGGTGATAGGGCAGCAGGGGTTGGTTTTCTATAACGCTTCTTATTTTCATATTTCTCCACAGCATCCAGGAGCCCATCCCTGCCATCAGATGTTCATGCTTGCATGACCCAGTTTACAAATATCTGTATAGGCAGCAGTGTAGTCTTCATTTGTTCTGCCATGCTGCGTACCAGGAGAAAAGTAATCTGATCTACACCTTGAATGAAAAGGGGAAACAATGTAAATGGGGAAAGCATTGAAGAACCATGATTATATTGAAGACACTGCAATGTAAATACTGGTAAAAGTGTTTTATTGCTATTTATCTTTACATGGGTTGCTAGTAGTGATCACTTATAGGTAAAGCTGAGTTCTGGTTTCTATACTACTGCCGCTTTTTCCAATTGGTTATAACTTTCCTGAACTAACTTTTCTTTTCTCTTTCTGCTTCAAAATTTTTCAGATTGGTCTCAGCTGAAAAATGAATGTTTATTTTGGGAAAATTTAAACAAAATTGTTCCAACTTGCAGTTAAAGGAAAGTATATCTTTTCCATCTTTGCCTTTGATTAACTTACACATTTGAATAGTTGGTGATTTGGGGAGGATGCATTTGTAAAGATACCGAAGCGTAGGGCAGGCCGTCAATTAAGGATATCTTTATTAAAGAATCCATTAGTTATAGCCACCTCACTTCAAAGTGTCAGGCAAAAGTCCGCTGTGAGGTGGTGGTGGTGGTGGTGTTTTCAGCACTTGAGAAAATCAACTACAAAAATTAGCATTGATGTGATGTTAAAGTCACAAAATCAAGAACTCACCTTAGGAAATCTCAAAAGTTAAGGTTTTACCACAGTGTTAACTCAGTCACATTATTCAAATATAGTACTTTACCTTCTGAATTGCAAACCTTATCATATTACTGTGTAACCTATAATATATTTTACAGGGTATACAAAGTTATTACAGTGGTAGGAATCTTAATGTTGGCTATTTCCTCTATATGTGAATGCTTGAATTCTCAGCATTAACAGTAATTCTTTCATTTAATAGTATGCCTGTTTATGATTTGCAGTAATCATTGGCGAGGGCTAGTTTAATAGAATAACTAGATAAATGTGTGGTTAACAGGTATTGCTTTAACCCAAGGGTTCCCATTTTTTCATAGTATGGGACATACTTAATACAAAGACTGTATTGCGGACTGCTTCTGTCATTCAAAATCACACAACATCTTTGTGGCAACTACAGTTCCTTAAACAGGAAAGTGTTTCATGTATCTTTACTTTTTTAAAATGCAATTTAACAGGTGGAAAAGAGAAGCCAGCATGTGACCAGACCACCTTTTGGGAATCCAATTTAAGGTATAAGTGTTGACATGATCATCTCCTCTATTTCTAGTCTGCCTGATTGTAGGTTAATACAGCAATTGCTAGTAAATTCAGTTCGCTTCCAGCTATATTCCAGCTTCCAGGAATATACAGGTGGGGAAGGTAGGATTAGTTTAACATGTAGACCATATCCCAGATCACAAACTGCCAAGCAGAGTGCACAGAGGGCTCCTCTGGCTGGAGAGGAAGTATTGGAGGTTGACTGACAAGTTGAGTCAGTGACCTGAATATGGCAGTCGTGTAGGGGGAGTAGACACAACTGAAGGCTCCATGGAATGTCAGTGACCTGGTTATACATACTCTGGGATGGGAAAGGAATGAGAGTGCAGCAGAGAGCTCGTCCAAGGCAAGGGAAGTGCTGGACGGTGGGAGACTGGCTCTGGAAGCTCAGTGAGGGGATGGAGACCCAGGTGTAGAGTCACAAGGGAGGCGAGTGGGTGGCAGGCTGGTGCAGTGACTAGGCTAGGAATGGTTTTCAGTGGGTCAGGCATGAGGGTCTAGTTAAGGATCTCTGTGGGATGGGGAGGGGCAAGCGATGGGGGAGACGGTTTGGATTGGGAAGAGAGGGTGCAGCAGAGCTTGAGTGGGGGTGGGACACGATGTAGGGCGCTTGTAGGCAGGTTTGGATGGGACCGGGGGTGTGGTAGGGGGATGCTGAGGGGCAGTGGACGAGACTCGGGGGAATACAGGAAGGGATGGGGTGCAGGGGGCTACAGGGGGGTGTGGGATGAGGAAGGGATTCTAGAGGGCTCGCAGGCAGTCGGGCTGGGTGGGGGACTCGCCCAGCGATGCTCCGCGGGGGATGCTGAGGCTCGTGTGGAGCTGGCCCCTCCCCCGCTCTGGGGCGGTGGTGGCCATGCCGTGGCTGCTGGGAGCCTCCTGCGCTGGGACCCGGTTGTGGTGGGGGGGCGCTTGGCCCGGCTCGGGGGGGTGGCGGGAGCCGGGATTGGCTGGCAGGAGCCCGTGTGATTGGCGGCTGTGGAGAAGCGGCCTGGTTGGGAGGGCGCTGATTGGCTGCGGACGAGGAAGCAGGAAGGAGGACGGAGGGGCTTGCTGCTTTCGGGAGTTAGAGCCGAGCGGCAGCGGCGGAGGAGCCTCTTGTCCCAGCCGTAGTGGCCGCCTGCTCCCGGCCTGTGTGCGCTGGGCTGCCGCGGCGAGAGGGAGGAGCCTGATCGCGACGCCCCGGGGGGCCGCCCCATCCCCATCCCGCAGCCGGGAGGCTCCGGAGGAGGGGGAGGCGGCGGCGGCGGCGCTGACGCAGCAGCGTGGAGCCCGGGACTCGGGCGCCCCAGGGGGGGGTCCAGCTGCTGGATTCCATCCCGGCCGGGGCCTCCGGCTGCCCTGGGCCCCGACGGGCCGGCCCGGCCACGGAGCAGCGCGGGAGAGCGCGGCGGTGAGTCCCACGCGATGGTGCTCGGGGCTCCGCCCGCCCCGGGATCCCGCACGACGGAGGCAGTGGCGCTTGGCTGGCTCCGTCTCCCCGGGTAACTTCCATTGCGGAGCGGGGTGATGGGAACAGGTGCCGCCGAGGGGAGGGGATGCAGCTCCCGCCGCCCCCGAGGCGGTTCCTGCGGGACGCCCCTGCCCAGGGCGCCGGGTCGGGTCGGGAAGACGAGGAACTTTCCGCCCGGATCCGGCTGGGGGAGGCGGGGGCCGGTTTACTCCGGCGGGTATCCGAGCCCGGGGGGGGGGTCCTCTGCCCGATGTGGGCGGGCGGCTCGTGCTCGGCGGCGTGAGGTGACAATGTGGGGTTGGGGCGGCGGAGCCTTTTCTTCCCCCCCACCTCCCCCGCCCTGCGATCTCCGCGTGTGCTCGGGGTGGGGGATCCGGCCGCGGCGGCCTCCCAGAGCTCAGCCCCTGTAAGGAGCTGCCCCCTCGGACACTCGCTCTCTCCTGAGCTTGCGAGGCGGGGGCGGGCGGGTCTGTAACCCTTAGGCTGGGAGATGGGGGGCGATCTGACCGCAAAGGGCATCCTGCTCCAGGCTGGCACTTGGGCGAGCTGAAGGACACAGTGGGTTGTTTGCATTTTACCCCGCCCATCACCCTGCTGTCTGAGTGGCTTCCCTTTCCCCAGAGAGTAGAGGAAATGGCCTTTGTGGCAGGTGGGTTGAGCTCTGGTTGTGAGTGCCTGGTGGTATCAGTGCCATATCATATCTGTGACCAGGCTGTTTTGCTCTGGGATTAGCTTTAGGTTTAAAGTTATGTAATAAAACAATTAACTTGGAAACTCCAAATGATGTGGAGAAGGCATGTGATGGGCTCAGGGGGAAGCATACAAATGGGGTTTGTGCTCCTTGGCCAGCTATTTTTTTCTTTTCCTCTTTCTCTCTAAAGTCATAGGAATATTTTACAATTTGTTAATTCTGAGAGGGTTACAAAATCTATACAGAAACTTTATTTTTTTTGAGGGGGGGGAGGAAATATCTGAGACAGATGTCCTTATTAAAATGGCTCTAAAGGACAAAGACAAATAGAATGGTTGATTCCTAGATGTTGGGCAACTTGACAGGCAATTTAAAACGGGGGAAAAAAACTGTAGAAGTGACTAAGCATTACAGTCTTAAAGGGAAAAATGTTTGAAAATGAATCTTGATGGGTTTTCTCTGGAAAGAGCAAGAAACAGAATTACTTGATATTAATTCAGGTGATGTGTGTTTGCAAGGGGGGAAAGCATAAACTTAAGTTTGTATATCCTGTGGTGCATGTGTTTGAAGCAACACCATGTTAAGAAAAATGGAGAAGGTATTTGTTAGAGTAGTGGACTGCCCACAGAGAATGAAAACAAGGTGTCATTTGTCTCCCGCTCCAAGGAAAGATTATGGTTATCCTAACATGATTCCAGGGCGAAATGCTGAGTTTGGATTTGTGAGTACATTAGATGGAACACCTAAATAGATGGAGAGCAGGTTGTATGTGCTCACTATATAATTTCTTATGCAAGTATAAGGGCTTTTGGTGTTTCATGATAGTGTTTATTTTCAAGTATCTTTAAAGTAAGATCTAAGGCACTAAATCAGTTTTATAGTTGAATGGAAGTTTGAAAGGTGTGTGTGTATAATGGTCGGTATTTAGCTTGTGGGGCTTATTGTGAGCAGATTGATTTTATGAATATGCCAGAAATTAGAATAACTACACTAAGAATAAATGTTCATTAAGTAGATAAGTTCTCAAACTTTCTTATGGTGTAGATCATGTGTTAATAGAGTGACTGAACCATTCCTTTATTTTGAATTAATTGTCTGGCAACTAAGGCAATAGTTTATATACAGTAATATTAGAGTATTTATTGCATTTAACTGACTTTACTGTAATAAGGCTTTGTTCTTTTTGGGGTATATGTGGATTAAATCCACTGTCTCCTTTGCTCTTCACTTTAAACGTTCCTCCTCTTCCCCTACACATGCTGCCCATTTGCATGGTTCCCATCGTCCTGGATATTCTCTCTCCTGTTGGTGGCTCTCATTGCTGAGAGAAGCTTGTTTCTTTTGTGTAGCAGTGGCTTCTAATAGAGGCAGCTTCACTGGCTCCTTCTTTCCAGCTGCTTCTGCAAGACACAGGAGCCAGCACCATGTGACTGGCCAGATCTCTGTAGACTAGCAAGTGCTCTCTGGACTACGATTCGAGAACCAGTGAGCTGGATAAATGGAGATGCTAAAATCCCAAGTTATTCCTATTCCTTCTACGGTGCATCATGGCAACCCAATCTCTTTAAAAAGATCAAGTGATATTTTATGAGACAACTTTGAAAATGTTAAATTTAGAACTTATTTTGCCTGTATGGTACATTTTTCTAAAGAGACAGTAGCCTGCAAACAGGTTTTTCTTAAGAGTACAGCTACTGCTGATACTTATTCCACATCTGAAGTTATAATCATCAGGAGCAGATGAACTTTTAAGAAAACATTTTTGGGCAGTTGGTACTACAGTTAATTGACCTATCCATCAATCTGTTACAATTAGAATATGATAATTCCAGACTACTACTTCTAAGCAGAGCTCACTGTATTCTGTGATTCTGTCTGCAAAACTGCTCCAGAATCTGAGCTTTCATTTAAAAAAATGTAAGTTTCTAGCCCTTATGGTTGTGAAGCAAACCTTCTGAATGTGATGCACTGGGCACTATGCATTTCCTTTGAAATCTAATTATAACTAAAATGCCAGCATTAACTAGTTCACTGGTGATCATTTTAGCAGAAATATCCAGCTAATAATGTGCCTATCCCACAATCTGAAATCATTCCCCACACTTTCTCAACTGCCAAATACCCCAACTGTCCCCTGCTGAGCTGCCAAAAACTTCAGATTCCTTGACAACTTCTATGATGCAGTTTTGCAACTTCAATACAAAATTATGTTAAACTAATTTTAATTTTTAACTTAGTCAGATTAAATACCTGGAATGTTGCATTAATTGTTTGTATTCATTTTCATATTTAATTCAGTAAATCACTCTGTTTTTAAATGGAGCTGAAGCAGCCTCTGTTTCCAGGTTGCTGTATGATGAGCGCTGCAGAATCCGGGGTCCTTGATGCAGAATTTAGGTTGACCTCACTGAAGTACAGCCTTGATTATAGATGTACAATTTAGCTTAAAGACCCAGCATTACTGCTGAGGGAAAAATAATTTACCATGGAACTTCATGTGTAGGATCTTATCTGGATGATCCAGTTTGCTATCAACTAAAACAGTTATACTGAACAATACAGTGCCACTGCCTTAGTAAAATACTTTTGTGCCATGATGGATTTTGTCATTTGAGAAATCGACAATTATAACCAGTGACTAAAATAGTCCCACACTTACTTTAGCATTTGGCTTGGTTGAATCAGTATTTGATGTTGAAATTTGACACATTTGAATATGGGGCTCAAATCTTGAGGGAAAAAAATATGACTTAGCCCTCTTCAGATTTCTGACATTAATGTTGATATGCATTTTTGATATAGCAGCATTGTGGGCTGATAATACTGGATTTCTAGCTGGAATTGGTTACTTTCAAAGCCTCTGAGATTGTGCATCACTGCATTTAAAGTGGCTTACAATAACTTCTTTTTAAACAAATTTTAACTTTTGTCACTGTCGGGTCTCCTCTCTGATATCTTTATGCTACCTTTATTCGTTTTCATCATTGGTTGAAACTAGTGGATTCATTTAGTGTTATGTCTTAGCAATAATTGTCATTGTGCAATGTGTATTGTGAGCAGCTATTCATGTGCTTGTACAGTACATGGTTATTTTACTGAGATGGTGATGAATAATTATTTGGGAAATGTATACTCTTCTCCAAACACTGACCTGATATACTTCAGTATTGAAACCAAGCCCTTAACAGCAGACCTATCCAAAATAAACAATTGAAAAAAATAATTAGAAATCCTGGGCAAACATAGGCATGTAGTTACATTCTGTCATTAAATTCAGGCCACAAGAAAACTAGTATATTTATTGCTGATGATCAGACTTGGTATGTCAGAACTTTAAGAGAATCCTCAAAAATGTCCAAATATATTTTACACACCCACATCTCCACACAGGTTTTTGCTCCATCTACTATTCACCAAGCCACCACAAAACAGACCTGGTGTGTGTGTGGGGAGGAATACACTCACTCACTCACCATGGAGAGAGAACCCACTTCATAGTTAATCGATCAAACTAATTAAAAGTCTCAAGTGTCTTCCCTGTGAATAATCAAATGAAAACAGAAGTTCAGAAAAATGGTAAAGTTAACTTGGAAGCATTCTACAGAAAAATGGACGCACGTCAACAAACATTGAAACAAGAAAAAAACAACAAATGCTTAAAATAAACATTCTACGTTTTATACCACAGAATATGCCATGATCAGGGATAATATTGTATATGACTATTAGGGAAATGTTAGTAAAAATCTTTTGGGATTTCTCTCTACATTCCATGGGATTTCTGAAGGGCTTTTTCCTCTTTGCCATACTTTTAAATGTCATTCAGCATCAAGGCAATTTATTGCTCACAGCAAGTAAATTGGCTATGATTCACTAATGCCAGTCTAGTACTTATCTTCAGATATTTCCCCAAACTGTCAAGTGTGTGGAACCTATTTAAACCTTGGTTTTAGGTGGCATTTGTGATACAATGCTGTGTAAGCAGTTCTTTAAAAAGAATGTAAATATCAAAACATGATTTAGATTGTAAACACTTGGGTGGGGGGAGATATCTTAGGATGTGCATGGTGCCTAACACAATGAATTGCCATTCTTAACTGGGGCAAAACAGTGCTATTTACATATGTATAAATACACAAACAATAGCAGCTGATCTGTGCCTAGTCTGTGTGTGCTAATATAAAAGTTAAATCATAGTGGTCTTCGCTACTCAAGTTCATGTTGTGGATCCTCAGTAGTGATTACATACTGTTGAGTAAAAATAAATCTGAAATGCAGGAGGGGGGCTCGAAAACAAATTTCCTTACAAATATTACTCATACCACCTTTATTTGTTAAGATTTAAATAAAGTTAGATTTTAGTGTTTTGGACAAAATAGTCAATTTCACTTTGCATTCTTGTGCTAGTGCAGGAAGACTGAAATGTTTGGGTCACAAACACTTCAGCGGAGTATCTAGGTTATTCTCTCCTTTTTTTTTTTTTTTAAATAACTCTTCCATTGGCATAGTAACAAAATACACTCGTATTTTAAGAAAAAGGATTTTAAATGAAACCAAAATTGAGTCTTTATTGATAGTTTCAAAATGAGTTCAGGTTTTGCCCCTTTGCCAATTATTGTGATTTTTACAATCCCATTTTCCTATTGCTGTGTGGGGAACCCCTTCCCCCCGAAAATAGGGGAAACAGTATAAAGGGGAAAGAGTGAAACTGAGTAGACAAAGTGCCTTCAATTGCCCAAAATAAATAAACTACCAAATAAACTTCTATTCAATCTCAGTTGTAGCTCCACTGTAAGTTTTAAAAATTCACGTAGAAGTATACTTTAAATTGATGTCCCATTAAAGGTTTTGTAATGAAACTCCCTGAACGAGAGTAGGTGTTCTGTGTTGCACAGATTTGGATAGGGTCTCTTGAAATGAGGGAAAACTTTGATGGGTAAAACTAATTCTACTGCTTGTGTGTCCAATTAATCACTTATTTACATTTAATATTCTGTGAGCCTTTGATAAAAGGCTACACTGTTTTAGCTAAAACTCTTGAGCTTAAGCAGCACATGCAGATCTCTCTTCAAATTTTGCATGGGCCCGCTGCTAAGAGCACTAAGCCAAGTTATACCAGCTTGCTGTATAATTGCCTTTGTAGCTGATGGAAGGGTGAAGGTGTTCTGGCAGCAAGTAGTTATGGAATGTCAGGACACATAATGTGCCATAGGTCCAACTGCACTAAACAAGTGCACTTGTCTGTAGCTAGTATGTCATTAGCAGTGAAGTGCAGCTAATAAACACCTATTAAGATGAAAAGGTAGAAACATATATTTTTATACTCTGGTGTGTCAGGATGCAGACTCATCATGGCAGCAGTGCTTCCAGAGACTTATGTTTTAAGGTTGTTGCGATTGACAGGGCTAGAAACTTCACTTTCCTAATACACTTTTCCCAGTTGTGAGTTAACAGCTTAACACTGGGGGGAAAATAATTGTGCTATTTTTACCTCTGAATTTCATTAAGCCGGTCAGTTTCACTCTTGCTATTAACTGGTTCTATTCATTTTCATTTTCTGGTTCTTCTACGCTAATGCAAGGCTGTTTGGTTCCAAAACACTTCAGGGATTTTTTTTTAACCATGTATGGTTTGGTGCCATTTACTGATAAGTACATTGTTAAATGTTCAGTTATAATCATAGGCAGACACACAATTAAGTTCAAATAGGTAAATGTTGTGAAAATGGCAGCCAAATGGATTATTGGCATGGTTTTTAGTATCAGCTGATACCATGCATATGTTTGGTACAGCATTATAATATGCTGAGAGAGTTGGTGTAATATTATTATACGTGACTGGTGTTGGGAATGATTGGTACACAAATTAGATGTCTTGGGACTTGAATATGCTGTGGTCTCTTCCTACACCAGTAGGAAAGACTAAAACGCAATGAAGCATTTTTCTTTACACTCAGATGTATATGTGAGTATTTGGTGTAGCATTGTTTAATGTAGGATAGATGCAAGTGTTAATAGAAATTGCTCTCTATACAAGTAAGCACCTGGATGGCTAAAGTGGAATGATTTTTTTATTGGAATAAATGGGATTTATTACAGTATCATATTTCTGAATGTGGTACATTATAGCTTTCGTTCACGCTGTCAGTTCTCCTGTTAACTTGGGCTGTGACTTTGTTCCTTGTTTAGCTGCAGCTTAATTGTGTGGTTTTCCTTTGTGAGCCACACTATGGTGGTGATTCCTTGTACCCATTGTTAGAGTATTTATTCAAAATATTACCTCAAATGTTCAGGGGTAGAAGTATGCATCTCCTGAACGAAGTAGGCTGGATTTTTATCCAGGGATTTGGAGCAATCAAATTTTTGAATTGCTCTGCTCCAGCTCCGCTCCAGCTCCGGGCAAAAACCTACTGGTCCACGCTCCAGCTCCAGGCTCCGCTCCAAAGCCTTGTTTTTTATCAAGTAATATCTCAAAGGTTTTTGTAAACTCTTATGTATGTGTGACTTAGTATGTTTTAATTTATCTAAAGTTTTCTTTGAAATTAAAATTGTAGACACTAAGTTATGTAAAACCATTTTTCTTCACAAGTGTATCTTAGTCTAAATGTTATTCTTTAAACGAGACCTTAGAGCTGCAGAGACAAAGGTAGACCCTAAGCATGCTGGCTTTCTATTATTGCAGGCTGTGGCCCTGAATGCCTTACTGAAAAGTGTTCCTTAACTTGTCCTCTAGTACAGTACAGTTTTATATAGTGTCTCTTGTACAGACTGTATCTTCAAGTGCTTGTAGAATACCTATAAATAAAACAATTTTAACTGCAAAGGAGAAGAAATTATTTGTTATAGACAAGGGAGAAAAGTTAGTCTCAGTTCAACTGAGTTTGATAGTAAGTGGGGTTATACAGAAAGAGCTCTGCAGAAGCTTTGCAGCAACTGCAAAATCATGTGCAGGACTGAGTGGACAGGCTAGTGCTAGAAGTAGAGAAGGGAACAGAATGAAAGATAAGTTTTGTGAGGATGAATCAAGTCTATGGAGGGCCTTAAAAACAAAGGGGAAGTTGAAGTAGATCCTGAAATGAATGGGGACTCAGTGAAGCTCTCAGAGACTGGCTGTGATATGGTCACCCTTTATTGTAGATGCCCAAAGTCTGACAAACTGGGATTTGGGGAGACAGTTAAGAAGGGAGGGAGTTTAGCTGTTTGAGGTGAGAGGAACTGAGTATCTCAACAGAGGTAAAGCTGAGGCATTGGGGTATGCAGACAATGTTGCAAAAGTGTCAGTGAGCAGATATATACATGTGTAAGGAGAAAGTTCATACTCAAGGATGAAGCCAAGTTTATGGACAACGGAAGCAAATCACCAGCTAAGGAGAGAGGAGGGGGTTTCTTTGTTTCTCCTGTTGCCCAGGTGAACTACAAAGCATTTTAAGAAAAGGTTAGGGGTAGGAAGGTAAGTATTGTCAGGAATAAAGATTGTTTTAATAGAGTGGTGGGCAGCAGCAGACTCCTCAACTCCTTTTCCTCTGATACTTTCATCAACTTGAAGACAGTAGTAATGTAGGGAGTAACAGAAGAATGATGACATCAAACAAGAAGAGGTTAGGGGAGAAGGGAGGTTTCTTAAGGGACTGATTATTCCAGGATACAAGGGAGGTGAGAGAATAGTTATGAATTAGGGAAAACAATGTCAAACCTGGGCAATCATAGACTGAAAGGAGGAAGTAGACTCCTCACTTCTGGCTGGGAGGGGAGGTGATCATTTTGAAGAGGGAACAAGGATTAGCAGCATCAGAAATAACTTTAGAGCATAATAGCCTGTGCCACTGCTGCCCATGCTACTGTACTTAATGTGCTAGCTCAGATGAGAGCTAGTGCAAGTATACATATGCAAGCTGGGAATCACACCCCTGTCTTATAGTGTAGATGTAGCCATATATGCATGGTGCTGTGGAGAGCTTTTCTCAGGTTGTGACATAGTACTGGTACAGTATTTATACCAATGGTATTGAAAATAACTGCTGTAATGCTCTAATGTTATTTCTAATGACTGCTGAACAAGTCTCACAGCATGCAGTGTAATGTACCAATGCTGACCCACAACTGCAGTGCTGTCCTCTCTCTACAGCCATTAGGAGACCTTATCAGTGGCTTTCTTTACAAGAATGCCCTCAGGACTGCAGAGACTAATTTCTACTTATTTCCAGAGATATTGGTAATCCTTGTTCCCTCTTCAGAATGATCTCCTCCCCTCCCAGCCTTTCCCCCAGCCAGAAGTGAGGAATCTGCTTCCTTCTTTCAATCTACGATTGCCCATGTTTAACATTGTCTGCCCTAATTCTTAACTATTTTTCTCACTTCTCTTGTCCCCTGGAATAACCAGTCCTTGGGTATGTCCTTGGGGTGGCCAGGGGCAGTAGCGGCACCGGCTGCCCATGCCACTGCAGCAACGCTACTATTTTTAGTGCACTTGTTCAGATAAGAGCTAGTGTGAGTATGTGAATGAGAGCTGGGAATCACCTCCCTAGCTCACTGTATAGATGTAGCCTTAATTTACACCAGCTCTCCTGCCTGAAGCTACTAACCAAGATTAAGAACTGTCCTGTCCTTGCCTAAAAACAAACACCCACACAACCCTAAAACTTTAGTGGGAATTTCGAAGGTGCCTGTGGTCTTGCTATCTAGACAAAAGTATAAAAAGTTATAAGGGATTTTGGGGTTTGTGATGCTAAGCTCACATAGCCACTGTGATATAATAGATCACACGCCCTACTTGCTGGGGTAGGGGGGGCCCTGGGCGTGGCTGCTTGCTTTTTTCTTTTTCTTTAAATAGATAATGTGAACTTCTCCAAATCTTACTGTTTTCTGAATCTCATGCACTGGCCTGTTCAAAACTCCATCTGTCCACCACTAAGTGGACGTGAATCCAATTTAACTTGCATGTTTCCAAGGTAACCATCAGAGGCAATCGCAGAAATGGACCATAGAGAAGAAGGAAAGTGAACGCGCACAAGCATTCCTACTATCTCAATACTTGAGCTTTATTAAAATTTAGTTAACAGCAGTAACCGTAATAAAACCATATAGTAGGTGACCGTGAGATGGTTTTTCTTTGATGGGACTGCATTCTGCTTAAATGAAATCTATTCAATTAAAAAAAAAGAATTAAAATAGCTTCAAGTACTGCCACTGCCTCTGAGGCCCTTTGCCTATTTTTGTGGTCTTACAATCACATTTTTGTATTTCAGACTTTCTCCACCTTTGCTCTATGAAAGATCCACACAAACTTGGGAAAACAGTGAAACTGATTAAATGCATGAAGTAACCAATGTAGGACTTTTTCCTTTTTTTTGGTACTTGTAATAGTCGGTAAAATATTTTAGACAGATGAAAGATTTTTAGGTTGGCAGCATCCTTTTAAACCGAGGAGAAAAATAATAGCTTGCTGCTACTGCACATTATAGTGTGTATATGCATTGCTTTGGAAAGTTACTGAGAGTGTGGTACAGGATCAGGTGTCCCATAACCCAGGGGTTCTCAATCTTTTTCTTTCTGAGGCCACCCCCCACATGCTATTAAAAACTCCATGGCCCACCTGTGGCACAGCAGCTGGTTTTCTGCATATAAAAGCCAGGGCCTGCGTTAGGGGGTAGCAAGGAGGGCAATTGCTTGGGGACCCAGTGAAGCTAAACTGTTCAGGCTTTGGCTTCAGCCCCAGGTAGTGTGGCTCAAGGCCTTGAGTTCAGCCTCATGCTGTGGAGCTTCAGCTTTCTGACCTGCTTGGCAGACCCCCTGAAACCTGTTTGTGGGCCCCCAGGGGCCCCGGACTCCTAGTTGAGACCCGCTGCCATAACCAGTAGAACATGCTTAAAGGGCAGTATTTTATACACAGCCTTGAGGATTTCCAGCTGCATACTGGTTGAAAGACCAAACTTACTCCATTGATACAGAAGGTAGGGAAGGAAGGGCTGCTAATGAGGTCCACAGGCTGCTCCCTGGTGGAAAAACCCAGCCTTCTGCCATTCCCAATTTCTATGAAAAGGGTGGATGCTGGGATTCATGCCAGCGTACTATGTCCCTACTTGGGGCTTCAACTTTAAAAGAAGCCTCTGACTAAATAGGTATCTTACATGTTTGAAACATCCTCCTTCCCCTTCATGACCCAACCCTTCTCTCCAAAAAAAATTTGCTAGGAAGATGAAGGAACTCTATCTAGTCTCCCCATCCAGAGCCTACTGCAAAGAGGGGCTGTGTGGGCAAGAGCTGGTCTTCATTATTCTTCCACCTTCCGCAACTTTGATTGTTTTGCTTCTACTCCTCAAACACCATTGCTTTCCTCTGCTACTCATATCTTTTCACAGCAGCAGTAGGAAACTGACATGATTCTGGACAGTTTCTGGGCTGCCTGTAGGTTCCTGACTAGAACTAGAACCACTAGTCCGCATAAGGAGATTCCACAACTACTAAAATTTGCTAAAATCCATTCTGTCTTCATATAGCCTACATGATTTCCTAAGCAAAGCATGCCATTGCGTTCTCGGGTTCACCAGCTGTCAGTATTTCAGCTCCTAGAAACGTTCAGAGAGGGAGTTGCTAGTGTTTCCTAAAGTCACTCTGGCTTTGCTCCACCTGGCAGTTCTTTCCGCTTCAGGCATCCTTTGCTGATCTTCTCTCCAGTCAGTTTTAACAAATTGTCACAGAATGAGAGACAAAGTACAAGCTACTGTCTGGGGTCCTTTTGAGCTAGCAGATTTGAGCTGTTTTTATTTTTGCCCCCGAGGGTTTGTCTTGGTGATCTTGCATTGATACCCTTAATGCTTTGAGGACATTTTCTTGCCACATCATATACTGCAGATTTTCCACCTCAACATGTTCTGTATCTCAGTGCATTTTGGTCATGACGCCTTCTATTGCTCAGTCACCACTCTCAAGGTTTAACAACTGGACCCTCAGATCTGACACTGCATTTGTCCTTTCCCGCAGCTGATGTGGCTTAGATTTTTTCTTTTGAGTTCTTCTTTTTCAGGGTGTCTTCCTCTTCCTTGATCCCTGAGAAGGAGGAAGCCCAGTGAATTCTTGAAGAGTTGATGTGGCCATAAAATGTCCTTCACAGATGAATACAATTGCTATATTTTGTTCTTGGGGCTCTGATAATGTGCACACATGTCAGATCTGCTTGGCACTGTTGCGCTTCAAGGGGCATACCTGAAGGCACCCTCAAGATGTTTCCATAAATCCTGCTTGTATGATTCTTAAAGGCTTCTTCACAGAAATCTTAGTCATGTCCCTTTGTTGGGCATCTGAATTTGACGTTGGCACCACTCTCCAATGAGCACAAATCCAGTTATCAGTAAGGATCACCAGATATGCTTCACTGGTTGTTTCATGGTGAGTTGTGGTGATATCAAAGTTGAAGTTTTCCCTTGATGAGGCATCGCCTCTGCAGAAGTTCTGAAGGTATCAGGAGCTAAGAGTCTCCAAATAATCCTGTTTGTATGTATGTATAGATGCAGCATTATTTGTGGAACCTTGATTGATGTTTTTTTTAATGATAGTTTATATTGACTGCCTGCCTACAGTTTTTCAGTTTCATGTCTCAGTTTGCTTTGAAAGTAACGACATTTTGACATGAAGCAGCTGTCCCAGTCCCAATGCAGGTTGGTGGTGGTCTTGCATCTTTAAGCGCTTTCTGCACCAAGGAAGATGCCTGTGTCTTTTAGGTCAGAAACTGGCATGAGTGGAGCTATGACATTCATCACTAATCGTTCTGTGGCTGGTCACAGTGCCTACAACAAGGACTCTTCTACTACACCTGCACCATAACAGTCTGACTTGTACACAAACAAGTAGATAGTACTAATTTCACTGATGAGGACTTACTCATCAGAGACCAGATACATACCTACAGGAGCAGAGCAGCAAATAACACAGCAATTTAGCTATAGAGGATCTTGGCTTTTCTGGGTTCTTTTGGAAGCCAGCTATGACAGCAGTCCATCGTGGAATCCTTAAGGTCTAAGATCACTAAGTTATTGGACTGCGATTTCCCGGTGAATAACATACCTGTGTTCTGACATCCTTTTGTTGACGATCAGATGATGTGGAAGAACCTTTCTCATAATTCCAGATGGAATAATGCCACAATTTTAAACTAATGCTGGTGTAGGACCTTTATATCACACCTATGCATATGTTCCCAGGCATGTTACATATGGAGGTGATGTCTATGTGATTAAATTTGTCACATGACTACAGTTTATCATGCACTTGTAGCTGCTTCACTAATCCATCTCCCTTGAGATTTATTCTAACATTCTAATCACCTGAGCTACTTCAAATAGACACCATCTTGTCAATTATCAACCTGCAAAGGAGAAACAGTTCCCTTTTGTCCCTACATATGTAGAATTCCTTCCAAACATTCCCTACTTGAGCCTCCGGTCAGCAATATTTAGCACTGCATCAGTGATGGCTTTCTAGATATAAACATCAGAATTTAAAGTCAGATGTTTCATGCACTTGTTAAAGAATCTAGAAACAGGAACTTTATGCCATTGAAAAGTAGAGGTCCTGCACTTCCCACTGGGGCCTCTTACCGAAGGGCCAGAGATATTGGACGTTAAAACATGAAACTTACAATCACTTTTCTGTACATATCTGACTTTCAGAGGTTGTATGGTTCCTTCTAAGCTCTGTATAGTTGTATTCATGGTAATGAAGACACCTGGTTTTGCAGGCAGAGGGAAAACATAATCCAGTAAAAATTTCAATAGTCTTACAATGGTTCTCCTGTAACATGGCATATACATACATACATACATACCACATGATAGCATGGTAAAGGTTTTACCAGCACCTGTTGACCTGCAGGATTAATTTGTGGCACTGCCACTTGTAAGAAATGCTGCTATCATGAAATCATGAAAATAACCCTTTTACTATTCCACATCACCATCTCTTCCAAACCAAAATTTTAGAATAGTTAAGGTTGCTAAGTGCAGTTCAAAAGTTGATATACCAGTAAACACATCTTAAAAACAAAAGACATCTAAGCTTACATAAAGTTTGACACCAACTTTAAGTCCCCAGTGTGACCCATGGTGCCTAGGGCAGCCCTCACTGGTAATGCCAATGTCAGGGCAGGCTGCAAAATGTAGAGCAGATACCCACCGTTCTTGGGAGTAACACTGAAGTTAAACTCCCCAACCAGTCACAGAGTGTGCTGCTGATCCCTGACACTGGTTATCAAAAAGAAATCCCACAGCCCTTTATTGCATTCCAGTTTGCTGGCTCCCAGTTAGCACCTAGGTCCAGTACAGTGAGAACGTAAGTTATTTAAAAAACTCTGCTCACATTTACAAAATGTTGTTCTGACCCCAAAGGGTCAGCCACTTTACCAGGTCAGCATAGGTTTGGATCTTACCCAAAATACTGCGCTGCCAGCCAATCCTTTAGTGCAGGGGTTGGCAACCTTTCAGCAGTGGTGTGCCGAGTCGTCATTTATTCACTCTAATTTAAGGTTTCGTGTGCCAGTAATACATTTTAACGTTTTTAGAAGGTCTTTCTATAAGTCTATAATATAACTAAGCTATTGTTGTATGTAAAGTAAATAAGGTTTTTAAATGTTTAAGAAGCTTCATTTAAATTAAATTAAAATGCAGATCCCCCCCCCAGACAGGCATGCATGCCATAGGTTGCCTACTCCTGCTTTAGTGTCTAAAACTAAAGGTTTATTATAAAGAACAAGAAGAGAGGTGTTAAATGGTAAAACAGTCACATACGTACAAAGACTACAAAGTCCATCAGGTTCCTAGCAGTATTGGTGAGTCTACTCGCTTGAAAGTCCCTGTGGAACACATCCACAGCTTGGATGGGTCATTCAGTCCTTTGTTCAGAACTTCGTTTGTAGGAAGGTTACTCCAGAGCTTAGAAGCAGAACTAAAGACAAAAAGCAGAAGATGGAGCTGCCTTCTATAGTCTTTTGCCACACAGCTTGATTTCCTTTGTTCCAAACACAAGCTGCCTAGCACATGGCCTGGAAGCCTTAGAGTTCTGTCCATAGGTATGCCCCTGCATGCCTTGCTGAGTCAAGGTGTATGCCTTGCCTTCTCTCAATGGGTCAGTTGTATAGCTGGTGTCCCTTGATGGGCTGTCAAGCAGGCAAACATTGTCTGTTGTATTAAAACAGGTAGGGAGTGTGTGTGTGTGTGTGTGTGTGTGTTGCAATGAATGTTCCAACTTGATAATATGGAACTAATTAATATATGCATAGTAAAATACCTTTTAGCTATACAGTTAGATATGTAAGAGTCAGATCCCAGTCTCCATGGAAGCTAGATTGGTTCCTCAAAGAGTAACATAGATGCAGGAACAGAGTTAAGGTTGTTTGGTGCTGGTATTGAGACTTTGTTTGTTGCTCTCTGAATTGCTTGACTTTCATAATTGTTAATGTTTTAACAACAGTACATAGTTTGCCTACTATTGAATTGAACTTTTTTTTTGGAATTTTCTCCTTTCTTTTGTAAATCTGATATAATATGGTGCCAACCATTTCATTTGAAAAAATGGAGTTTCCACCCTGCTCCCTGGGTTTGAGGCAGGCTCCAGAGCCATGGCCCAAAAGGATTCTTGGCTTCCCAGCCTGCCTACCTCTCCAGCGCCAAACACTGGGAGTGATGGTGCCCTGGCTCCAACCACCAGCCAGCCTCCCTCTGCCTATCCACTCTCCTCTTACGCTAAGGTCTTCAGGAGGCGAAATCCCACTCCACTGGACCACATGTTGTTCTCCAGAGCAGGACTCCTCTTAATCAGGCTTTAGCAGGTCTGCCAGCTGCCAAAGGTGCCTGTGTGGCAAAACCGGAAGTCTCCCATTTTCCCTGTAGACCCCTGCTCATGCTCTGTTCCTCCCAACCCCACCAGCTGTACTCCCTAACTCCTAGTATTTCTGGAATGCTGTTAAGTGCTTATCACTTAAACATTTAAGTGCTAATTACTTAGTAATGAAAAAATTAATCACTAGGCAATTAACTGTAGTCACTCAAGCTGGTGGAGTTCCTCTAATCCAGTGATTCTCAAACTTTTTGTACTGGTGACCCCTTTCACATAGCAAGCCTGAGTGCACCCCCCCATATAAATTAAAAACTCTTTTTAATATACTTAACACCATTATAACTGTTGGAGGTGAAGCAGGGTTTGGGGTGGAGTCTGACAGCTCGTGACCCCCCATGTAATAACCTCATGACCCCCTGAGGGGTCCCAACCCCTGCTGTAATCTGATGAAGACTCTTAACTTTTGTTTCACATGCACAAGTGGCTGAATTTTAGAGAGTACAGCATGTTCTGTTGTCAAATGGCCATAAAAATCAAAACCATGTTGAGCTTTCTGGCTAACCAGACTATGTATCTTTACCCACCATCTCCTTTGGTGGGTATCTGTTTAATAAGTTACTATTTCTTTTAATAACTTGAACTATGCTATATTGGAGCATACAGACCAAATAGTACTGGTGTTAATTTAGGAATTAAAAAGTGTATACTCTATTAAGAAAAACAGAATGAGAAGTAGTGAGAGATTGCACTAGCTTTTGTGCTAATTTTTGAGTGACTAGTGAAACAGCTAGAGTTGTCAAATTATCAGAGGAACTTCTTTTCACCCACTTTAAACAAATTGTGTATATGCATAAAAAAGCAGGGGTGTTTGTTAAAACAAGGCTTGCAGTGGAATTAGCAAAGCAGTTTTGCCTACAGTGACAATTGAGCTGCTGCAATAATCTGTGTATATACATATGAATACGGACACATGTCTAGATAATGTATAGAAACTGGAACATCTTTTGGTATTTTAGTCTTAAAATATGGTATTTAGCCATTTTTATTAATCTTTATATCTAATTTGAATGGGGAGTGTTAGCCTCTTGCAGAAATGTAGCCTTTGGCTGGAAGATTTATAGGAACTGAGGTGGTGGTAGCTGGTGGCTAGAACTGTGTGTTGCAGTGTGGTGTACAGGACTTCTGTAACTACTTAACAGGTCTCCAAAAACATGACCTAGAGCTGTTCTACCCGGTTTCATTTGAGACCCAGCATGAGAAGCCTGTGCTATAATACCTCAGAAAAAATAATGGAAGATTATTTTTTGCATTTCTCTTTGCATGTGGATTGAAAATCAATTATCAGTTTGTTTTGTTTCAGTTCACCTTTACTTTCAGGAGTTCAGAGCTGCTGCTTGAGTTGCAAACGTAGAAGGTAGAATGTATGTTTGGTTAAACTGTTTCCACTGGATTAAAATAAATATATAGCATCCCTTCTATTTTTTTTAAGTTCTATGAAAGCTTTTTTTGAATAATGTAAATTCTGAGCTGGAATTGAGATGATGGGCTTTTAAAAGTGCAGAGTTATTCAGGAGACATGAAAAGGTGTGCTGATTTTCTTTAATTTTGGGGCAGTGGTATGGAGTAAGCATGTTATTTCAGGGTGATTTGGGTGATGGAGAGAAAATAATAGAAAAAAGTAATAATAATATTGACTGTTTCCTTGAGTAATAGCAGTGTTACTTTGCTCATGAAAGAGAACAATTACCTGGACTTGTGAATAATGTATTTTGAAATCCCACAGATAATGTAATTCTGTCAGGGCCGCCCAGAGGGGGGGCTAGTGGGGCAGTTTGCCCCAGGCCCCACAGGGGCCCCATGAGAATATAGTATTCTATAGTATTGCAACTTTTATGTATGGAAGGGGCCCCGCAAATTGCTTTGCCCCAGGTCCCCTGAATCCTTTGGGCGGCCCTGCATTCTGTTGCCTCATAGATGAGTTGCTGTTTCAAATACAGATAAGGGGATTTTGACTGAAAATATTGTTCCATGAATTAGAAAAGTGACCGTGAGAATTCTGTTTTCCATCCACAGGGTGATTATGCTTACTGAGTACAGCTGGGTGAAATTTTTCAAATGAATAGTTGATTTGTCAACCCCCAAACTGCATTTTTTTTAATTGAAACTGTTTGCAGATTTGACATACATTGACCAAACAGTCAAAACCAAAAAAATATTTTTTTGGATTAAATTCCCAAGAGAATTTAGGTGCTAGTCACAAAATCACTAGAGGGCGGTGGTAGTAGTACTGCCCTCCTTATGCCTGTGGCTAGATTACTTGGCTAGGATGTGGGAGATCCAGGTTCAAGTCCTGTTCTGCCTAATTCAGAGCAGGGATTCAAAAAGTTGGCACTCTCTCACAATGTGGATGAGAGCTCTGGGCTATTCTGGAGAGGGTCTCTCTCAATTTTTCCTTCTTCTGAAACTGTTCCACTTTGTATAAATAAATATTAATTGCCGCAGCAATTGGAACCCAGCTGTGTCCCACCAGGTGAGTGTCCTAACCACGAGGCTACAGAGTCGACTCAAAACAATATTTTCCTGTTTTGGTTTTTTTGTATTATGAGGAACTGAAAAACTTCTGGGGTCAATGAAAATGGACATTTTTTATTTTTTCCATTTCTGTCTGAAAACTGAAAAATTGATTATTTGTACAGCTCTGTTACTGAGGCTTTTAACTTGGAACATTTTACTAATCTTAAATATCTAGGCAAATGTTAAGGGAGGTGAATGGTTAAACTAGCAAAAAAAAAAAAAAAAGGGTAGAGTTGTGCTAATTTATATCTGAAAACCAGACCCAAATTATTTTCATCCTTTAAAAATGTTAGATGAGCATCCTACCCTCTCCTGTTCATCCTAATTTCTTCCCTTCTTGGTCATGAAGGATCACTTTGCTTACAACCTATAATTTAAACTAATTCCTTGCTAAAAACATTTCAGATAATTAAACTTAGAAACCCGGTTGTCACTATTCTGTTTACCTGTGCTTTTTTCATCCTTTTACAATGAGAATTAATGATATGTCACTACTTAGTGCTGCAGTACTCTGGATTCAAACATTGTTAGAATGTTTAAAAATAAACTTAATTTTTTTCAAAAACTCTAGAATT
This sequence comes from Mauremys mutica, assembly GCF_020497125.1. Lineage (NCBI taxonomy): Eukaryota > Metazoa > Chordata > Testudines > Geoemydidae > Mauremys > Mauremys mutica. The sequence continues at coordinate 59,969,398 of NC_059075.1, forward strand.
CATCTGATTTTATTTTTTAATAAAAGCTTGTTTTTGCAATTTTAAACTTCTTTGGTGTCCCTATGAGTGTTCCACTTCAGGTGCACATACGCCTCTGGAGCCCTTGATCAGAGGTTTCTAGCTAACAGTGCCCATTCAGCCTGTGTGCCCTATGCCGCTTTGTGGCAGACACTGAGACTATGTAGGGGTGCACAGGCGAACCGCTTTCAATTCCTTTTCTACTTTTAGTCCGAGATGGAACACTAGCTTATCTGCCTAGTGTGTACTTGGCCTTTTCGCTTTACCTTTTTTCTATCAAAGGTAGTTAGCATAGAGTTGATGTTAATGTTAGTATAGTTAGTCCTTTTTAGGAAAGGGAATTGTTTTTCTATCTCTTTTTCCCTTGAGAAACTTGTCCTCTCCTGGTTGGGTATAACAAGTTGACCAGGCTTCAAACACCACCTCTTGCTGGGGGCTATACTGGTGTGTAATGGACACTCACTTGAAGTGTCCATCTGCCTGGGGCAATCCCACATCTCCCAGAAGTGCTTCTTTTGTTTAGCCCTTAAGTCTAGGGATAGGAAGAACAGAGAGGTAAAGCTCACACTATTGTGGGTGGAACATTCCCTGCAACCACCCTCTGAGCCAGATTAGGAGGGTCCCCTGTACATCTGTCCCAGGATGCATCCAACACCCCATCAAACTCAGGGCAGGCTTCTCCTAAGAGAAGGAAGTCTTTGGAGCACAGTGGGAAGACTCCCAAAAAGAGGAGAGCAGACACTGTATCTAAAAAGCCAGCTTCAGAAAAGACCAGGGGTGCATTGAGGACCTCTGTCTCCGAGGCTACCGTTGTGGCCAAGGACTATTCTTCCAGTACCGGCTGGCCTGTGAAGCCCCAGACATCCAGGGGGAGGAAGCACAGCTCTGATAGGGCACCTGTACCATCTGCTATAAGGAGAGTAGGCACAGGGTACCATTGAGCTCGGCCCTGTCATCGGCACTGAGGCATCTCACTCAGCTGTTAGTGCTGCCATGCGCGCCTTAACCCAGCCATCGGTACCAATATCAATAGCTCAGCTGAGAGTGCTTGTACAAGCTGTGTCCTCAGTAACCGCGCAAGCATAAGCATTGGACATCCACAAAGCCTGCAGTACACTCAGTCATTGGTATCATTGGCTCCAGCCATGGCGACATTGGCTACAGTATCAGCACCTGTGTCCTTACTGGTACCACAAGAGTGCCCATACTTGGGATCTCTTGGTGTTGGATGAGCCAGAGTCCCCTTTGTAGTCAGGTACTGAGCATCTCTCTATATTGAGACCTCAGTCTGAGTGTCACTCAATGGCACGGGACTCTCCTCTGTCCTCCTTGGCTGTTCCCCTTGGGAGGATGTGGAGGAAGAAGAGGAAGACTCCCAGTTGATCTCCTCTGTTTCTGTTAGGTGTTCTCTTACATATCCCTTTGGGACTCTGCCCTTGTGCAGGGAGGACTTTGCTGCTCATTGAGGATGATGGAACCAACCCTGTGTGCCGTCCTCTCTCCACCCTCCCCCTCCTCACCGCAATGGCGATATTGGGACTTATGGTCTGCCCATGGACAGGTCAAGAGACCACTGGTGTTGTCCGTTAGGGAGATCAGGCTTTGACATCCTCCCTCTACTCTTCCATGGCAGAGTAGATGGTTGAGGAGCCTGAAGGTAGGGCAGATGAGTCTCCCCCCTGCAACTCCCATTTCACAATTGTCTCCCAATGAGGCAGTTATGCATCTCCCTCCTTCTGTTGCTGATGACTTCAGATAGTTCCAGGACCTTATTAGGAGGGTAGCTTACACTCTGCTGATCCCTCTGGAGGAGGTCAAAAATCAGCAGTGTAAGCTGCTAGATATTTTGCAGTTGGCAACATGCTTCAGAGTGGTGCTACTTATTGATGAGGCTCTCCTGGATCCAGCTAAGATGTATGGCAGATGCCAGACACTATTCCACCAGTGTGCAAAAGGCAGACATGAAGTACTACATGCCCCCTAAGGATTCCAACTCTTTGTTCCCATCCCCCACCTAACTCCCTCATGGCAGATGCTGGGAATGAATGGGGGAGGCAGCATTTTTCAAGACTACTCTGATGACCGGGACCAAAAGCGACTGGATGTTTTTGGAGGAAAGTCTTACTCATACACAACCCTGCAGTTTCGGATTGCAAACTATCAGGTGGTCATGGCCAAATATAACTTCACTAATTACAACAAGCTTGTGGCCTTTATTGAGCAACTGCCACATGACTGCAGGGAATAATTCCAGTTTGTTGCAGAGGGTTAGCTATTGGCCAGAATGGCTCTACAAGCCCCAGTGCTGACTTTCCAATGTGATGGGAGGTCCTTGACCCTGGCTGTGCCCAATGCCCCACCCCTACTCCACTTCTTCCCCCTCAAAAGTTCAGGATGATGACTCTAGCAACTAGAACTTCTTGTTTAGAGGAAAGGTAATTTCCAGTATTGAGTGCTTCCCTTCTGCCTGTCTTTGACCCCAAGGGTGTTTTTGAAGGTTCTAACGGTACTGGCAGCTTACCTTTGGCAGGAAGTGATTCTCGTCTTCCTGTATCTTAACAATTGGCTTCTCGAAGGCTACTCTTTTGAGGCAGTGTTCTCATCCACTCAGAAGGCCCTTGCTGTGTTCTGGGAATTGGGCTTACTGCTGAATGCAAAGAAATCCATGTTAGTACCGCTGCAAAGGATCCAGTTTATATATGAGCATACTTGGACTTAGTAACAGCCAGAGCGTACCTCCCTTTAGACAGATTTGTGACTCTGTCAGCACTGATAGGGATGATTCAAGGAAGTCCTTGGACGTCAATAAGGAACGGTCTTCAATTCCTTGGCCATATGGCAGCATGCACCTTTGTGCCATATGGTGGCATTCAGCAGTCATGCAAGGCTGTGCCTCCTCTGCTTTCAAGGCTGGCTGAGAACTGCCTGTTGTCTGACCAGAGCCACCTTGGCAGCTGGCAGTCCCTTTGCACATAAAGAACTCCCTAAGCAGTTTAGGAGATAGTCTGGACTCGTCATATCCTTTGCCAATAGATCTAAGGGGTGTGTGTGTGTGTGCTCTCCCATTTCTGTTAAGATTTTCGAAATGGCTATCGCATTGTAGCTATACCTGTTAAGAGTCTGCAGGTGCTCAGCCCCCCCCTTCCTTGAAGATGGAAGTGTTACTCATCCTGTGTGGTAACTATCATTCTTCAAGATGTGCATCCCTATGGGTGCTCCACTATCTGCCCTCTGTAGGGTGACCAGACAGCAAGTGTGAAAAATTGGGACGAGGGTAGGAGGTAATAGGTGCCTGTATAAGAGACAGCCCCAAAAGAAAAGTTGTTTTATTAGTTGGTAATCATTAAGACATGTTGATTCCCGGCTAAATTTGTTGCTTTTTGCTAACCAGGAGAATACACTATCTATAAACACTTATTTAAGCAGTTACATAGCTTAACTTACCTTTATTCCGAGTCTTAATTTTTACATTTTTTGATTGTTAGAAAATGGTGAAGGATTCATTTCTTATTTACTAGATTAATTTTGTGTTTGTGTCAAACTCTGGCTGGAATTTCACAAATTTGAATGCACAAGAACAGTATTTTTTTAATTAACCACAACTGCCTTAAGTCCTGGATACGTAAGAGAAAAGTTTATCAAAACACTTTTTACATTTAAAACTGACTTAATAAACAAAGAATGTGTGTGTAATTAACTGAACTGATTGCTTATGGTTACCATGTCCTCCAAGTTTTTAGATCTGGTAGGTCTCACCCTCCCACACCTAGTTTTTATTCATAGATTGGAAGAAGAAAACAAATTTTCCTGCTTTTTCATAACTGAGTGAACTAGTCATTGAACTGAACTAATTGAAATAAACTGAAATGAAAAAATATTCTGTCTACATCTGTAGAAGAGGCTAGTGGTATCAAAAATTGGGTTAGCACGTCAAACGCTGGTTCCAGGTGCTTCTACCAGTTCAGTGATTTGACTTTCTTTAAAACTTGGCAATAAACATACATTCTGTGGCAAAGTTCCTCCTCTCCTCTAGTAGGTCCTGCGCTTATTGGCGGATTTCTTCCCCTCAGTGGTTTTCCCCTTGGATGAAACCCATAGTCTGGATCAACTACTCCTATGTCTGATTAGGAATAGCGGGGCTAGGGGGGAACCCGGGCCCGCCCTCTACTCCGGGTTCCAGCCCAGGGCCCTATGAATTGCCGCAGTCTCTATAGTGCTACTTGTAACCGCTGCTTGACCGCTACAGCTCCCTGGGGTACTTCCCCATAGCCTCCTTCAAACACCTTCTTTATCCTCACCACAGGATCCTCCTGGTGTCTGATGCTGCTTGATTGTATGGTGTTTTCCTCAATCCTCCAGTAGGACCCCCTCTCAGTTCTTAGTTCCTTGTGTCTCTGGCTCCTAGCTCCTCATACACCCTTCCTTCCTCTGGCTCCTCCTCCCTAGACTGGAGTGAGCTCCCCTTTTTATACCAGGTGCCTTGATTAGCCTGTCCTGATTGGCTGCAGGTGCTCCAATCAATGTAGCTCTCTCCGGTGCCTTCTAGAAAGTTCTTAATTGGCCCCAGGTGCCTTGATTAGCCTGGAGCAACTGCCATTTTGGTTCCCATGATACTAGGGATTTGCTTAGCCTGGAGCTAACATACCTGCTCCTCAGTACTTTCCTGTAGCCATCCGGCCTTGCTCCATCACAATTCATAGACTCTAAGGCCAGAGAGATCATCATGATTGTCTAGTCTGACCTGCTCATCACAGGGCACAGAACCTCAGCCACCCACTCCAGAAATAGGCCCATAACCTCTGGCTGAGTTACTGAAGTCCTCGGATCACAATTTAAACACGTCAGGTTACAGAGAATCTGCCATTTATCCCTATACAATTTCTAGGAATTATTTAGTTTCTAATATTCTTTAAAAGTGCCTTCTTATTGTCCTTAGCTTGGCCAGCCATGGATTTTTCTCTGTCTTTAGCTTCCTTTATCCATTTTCTATTCTTCGTAACTTCTGATTGCATTATACATTGATTGCTCCATGAGACCTCCAGCATATGTCTCCTAAATTGAATTATTCAATAACAGCACCATTTCTATCAATACGTTAAGCACCTGTCTGTAAGGAATAACTCATTCTGTTCTCTGGTTTGATTTGGTGGCCTGTAACGCACGCTCACCAGACCATATCCTGGGCTTTGTTAGTTACCACATTGATCCATATGTAATCAAGATCATGTGGTTCTGAATTATCAATAACTGTAAAACAGGTAACAGTGTGTAATGTAGAGTGCCCTCTCATGCACGCTTTTTTTAATCTATTCTATTCTTCCTCGACAGGTGATAACCCATCATGTGAATTGTTCCTCCAGGTTTCAGTATTGCCAATTGTATATATTTTTCCTCATCAATAAGAATTTGTAATTCCTCTTAGGAATCCGGTTAACAACTAGCACTGGTATATAAGCAGTGGAAACGTGTCTTTTCTTCATGTATTTTTGTCACATCAATTCAATTTGTTCATGATGTCTTGAGTTTTGTATTACATTTGCCTCCTTAGCACCTCTTCTTGTGTTGGTATTTCAGTGCACTCTTAGCTGCTCCAGCTAGTTTCGTACAGAGCAGGTTAGCCCCCGATCTGTGAGATGCCAGCCATCCTGTTTTTACTGCTCCCTCTTCCACTGGAATTTGGCCCAGTGTTCCACAAAACCTGTACCTGTAGCCTCTCACCAACTGTTCAGTCAAAATTCACCACCTGTATTTTCTGCCTTCTCGTGCTCATTGGATTTGTAGACTTTCCAATGAGATCACTTGGATTCTCCTTTCCTTCTGCTGCCTTCCAAGGTGCCTGAGGTCTTCTCTGATTTGAGCAGTTCCACGTGATGCTGTGTCATTGGCTCCAGTGTGTCCTCATAAGTGGAGACTTGCCAGACAACTTCATAATCTTGTCTAATCCTGTGGTTACCTCTCATATTTTCACTCGGGGGAGACAGCACATGTATGGCTTAATATTATTTTTATTTAATTTAAATGATTGTATAGACAATGATAAGTTTAGGCCTTAACATACATTGTCATAATTTGAAATTTCATTTTTAAGTAGCAACAAAACTAACACATGTATTGGAGCATAAGCTTTTGTGCGTGAATACCACGACACATGCGTCTGACAAAGTGGGTATTCACCCACAAAAGCTTATGCTCCAATACATCTGTTAGTCTATAAGGTGCCACAGGACTCTTTGTTGCTTTTTACAGATCCAGACTAACACGGCTACCCCTCTAATTTTTAAGTAGGTTAATTAAAAAATATATAAAAATGTAATTTAAATAAAAAATCCAATTTTAAATAAAAGCTGATTTTTTTTAAAATCTATTTTTATGCACCCTGAGGTTAAGTAATGGGAATAAAAATAAATTAGAACCCTTGCAGGATCAGGCTAAGGGTGCAAGGTGGCATTATCCACACCCCCAAAGCTGGGGAAGGGTAGGAAGGGACTCACCCCACTCCCCAAGGGCTCCTAAGTGCAGTACTGCAATGGTTGGGTTGTGAACATTGCAGACGGATGATATGACCAGGGCTTTGAAAAATGTTGAATACCCACTAGCCGGTCAACTAAGGCCAAAATGTTAAGATTGGATACTGGCCTCATTTTACGGGTGCCAAACTTTTGAGAGACTTTGAGCCGGATTTTTAGAGGTGCCGAGTGCCTGCAGCTGCAATGCCCATTGACTTCAGTTGGAGTTGTGGGTGTTCCATACCTCGGAAAATCAGGCCCAAGGTGAGTCAGATTGGGTACCAAAAATCAGTGAACGCATTCAGTTTACTTTCTGGAGAAGAGACAATTGTGAACAAGGGACTGTATCTTGTAAGAAGCACACCCCTTACCACCTTCAGTCATTGAGGGAAATTTGTCTACTGTGATTTCTGCAGGGTGGATAAAAATCAATGATTTTAAAAAATTGTATTTTTTTATAAAATGCTTTTTGAGGAAAAAACCTATCTAAAGATAGTTTTAATTAAGATCCATGATGAGATATCTTTGAGCTATAATGTCATAGAGATTATACATTCTAATTCTATATTATGAGACAATATATTCATGTAATGTTTACGAAGAGTTTTGTAAATGAGTTCCAATAGTTCATGGATTAGGGACCCAACCTTCTGGAGTTCCAGGGGCTTCCGTATAGATTTAGGTTAATCTTTCTATCTACCCAGTGGGACTTAGTGCTCAGTCTAGAAGATACCATCAGAGATGCTTAGTTTTGCAGTTCTCAAACTGTGGATTTGTCTCCAGAGATAACATGCTTGTTAACAGCAAAAATGTTTTAAAATAAGTAATACAAAGAGGTGAGAAATAATCCTATTGTCCCTCTGCAAATTTGTGTACATAGAGTCAATCCCTTACAGTTCAAAAAGTTCAGTGAATTGAAGATTGTTGGGGGAAGAATAGATCTGGACAAGAAGAAGTCTGGAGATAAATGTGAGAAGGGAGGGACAGGCAGTAGAAACAAAAGTGAAACTGTTTGAGCAGCATATTCCAGAAGTCTTGAGGTCTTTCTGAGTGTAGCCTTCATTGATTTGAGATCTACCATACCATTCTCTCACTAGAAGGGAAAATCTATAATGGGAGCAGGCCATAAAAGAGACCCAGTTTGGGAATAAGAACCATTCAAGAAATATATGTTGTCTGATGATGTAAAGAAAGTCACAGCAGTGAACTGGTGGAAGTCACTTAAGCACTTGGATTCAGAGACTGTTGAAGTGATAATCTCACTTTTAACAGCAGTAGCTTCTTCTGCCGGTGTAGAAAGAATATTTTCTTCCTTTGGGCTAATTCATTCCAAATTGAGAAACCGTTTGGGGCCTGAAGAAGCAGGAAAGCTTGTTTTTCTTTTCCAGATTATGAACAAACAGGAAAATGAAGGTGAAGATGACTGAGTTAGCTGCAGAAGCCAATATCTTAAGTTTCTCATGTTGACTTGGCTGACAGTTGATTTAATTTTTGTTTTTTGTTTTTTTAAATATTTAATTTAACTATTTTAGTTAAAAATAATTTTAACAAAAACAAACCTGATTTAAAAAAAACTTGAATGTTTACCTAAATTCAAAAATTCATTTGCTTGTTTTGTAAAAATATTATATGTTTGCTGTTGAAAAAAATCCAGATTACATAATGTTGTTTTTGTTAAATAAAACAGTTTAAATGTCTGTTTGGTGGTGATCTCCTCCTAATACAGCATGGCAAGAAAATCCTCCAAATATTAATGATTAACCCATTGAACTGGAGATAGTTCACCTCCCAATGACTTCATAAATATCTGCTTCATTTACAAAAGGTAAATGAAATAACCAATCATTCATTTTCTGATATAGCTGTAAATCTAATCTGAAAAGTTTTCAAAATAAATCACTTTAAAAATGTATAGTGTGTACCTCCTAAAAATGAAACCTACATCTATCTGAGTTGTGAAGAATATGTATTAAGGTTAAACAACCAACAAGAATGAACTCTTATGTAGAAATCCATGATTAAATCAAGTCTTCCTGACCTGTGATTTAAATCACATCCACCCTGTTCCTGGACCCTGCTTTGGATCTCCATGTCCTGTATTGGCCTCTGACTAGATGTCTAATTTGAAGCTTCATAATCTCTCACCACCACTCCTACCTCCCTTTCAAAGAGAGAGAGAGAAGTGCCTCTGTACTCTCCCTTTGCACCAGAATCTCCTAGCTGCTTCAAGAGGGATGGAGAAGGAAGAGTTCTACTGTCATCCCTTGCCTCATTTGGTTTTGGGGCTTCCTCTTCCACTGTGAATAACTCAGTGCTTGCCTCAGTTCATAGCTTTGCCTAGTAGTGGTAGCAGTATGAAACAGATGTGATTTTTGACAGTTTCACTGCTGCCCATAGTTCTGAATAGCATCAGTGCAACTGGCTAGAATTTCACTGTGTAGCTTGGCAAAGCTATGAGCAACAGAAAATGCATTGGAGCTTTCTGAAGATTGAGGAAAATAACACACTCCTTTCCTTTACATTCAGGAACGTTAGCTGTATCCTTAGGGTCTAGAAATGTGATTATTTTTAAATGAAAGCCTAAGTTCTCTTTCACCGTAATAAGTAGATTTTTCAGGCCTTTTGCTTATGTCTTTAAAAATTACATTGGCGTTAAAATGAAGGCTTAGAGGATAACGAGGCTTGGTTTTTATTTGACCAAACTTGTATAATCAAATTTTGCATCTACAGTTTTTCTATTTTTGGTAATTTGGCTGTTTGGCCTAATTCTCATATTTCTACTGTTGCCAACAGTTCCTCAATATGGTATGGTAGGATATTGAAGTTAGTTGGTGGTCACTCAAACTAGAATAGGGCATAGGTTTGCCATTGGGACTGAGGCAACCCCCCCCCCGCAACATTTTTCAAAAAAGTACACTAGATAGATGCTACTAAAATCGCCCCAGCCAGCAAGAATGGGTGAGGCGGGGAGGAAGAATGTGCGGAGGTTCCTCAAGTAATGACTATGTCCAGGCTTGCCGGGTTGGTGTATGATAAGATCAAGCTATGGTAGTAGGGTTACAAAGTAATGATTTGTTTAAAATAACACTTGTTCATTGTGACCTTGGAGAGTGAGAGACAGGAGGAGGAGTCAAACTGTGGTCTCCTGCAGCGCAGTCCAGAGCTCTGCCACTAAGCAGGTTATCAAAATAAATGATCAGTTTAGGACAGACCCTCTAAAGCAGGGGTGGCCAACCTGAGCCTGAGAAGGAGCCAGAATTTACCAATGTTTATTGCCAAAGAGCCACAGTCATATGTCAGCAGCGCCACCATAGGCCACTCCCCCTCCTCCCCCAGCTCCCAGCACTTCCCACTAGCAGCCCCACTGATCACTGTCTCCCCCTCCCTCCCCACACCTCCCAATCAGCTGTTTCATGGCATGCAGGAGGTTTGGGTGGGGAGGAAGAGTGAGGGCATGGCAGGCTCAGGGGAGGGGGTGGGAAGGGGTGGAGTGGGGGCAGGGCTTGTGGCAGAGTCAGGAGTTGAGCAGTGAGCACTCCCCGGCACCTTGGAAAGTTGGCGGCTGTAGCTCCAGCCCCGGAGTCGGTGCCTATGTAAGGAGCCGCATATTAACTTATGCAGAGCCACATGTGGCTCCGGAGCCACAGGGTGGCCACCCTTGCTTTAAAGCAATCCAATAGTTATTACAATAACAGTAGTTTTCACAGAGAATTAGCAAGTATAGACTCCTCAGTTGGTCAGCCATGCAAGTATGGACTGCGCTCAAACATGCTTAACTATTAATCAGAGATTACATCCAAACTGATGTAGCCATTGTACATCAGTGGCTGACCGTAATTGCAATGTATTTCAAATCCTGTAATTTATTACATTTTGTACTTTTATATGCTGTGAGTGTTTGTAGCATTAGCATTCAAAATACAGTTAGAGAAAGCTTCCTTTGTGGGGTAAGTGTGTGAACAGTGCTGACCCTAAATAAAAATTCCAAATTCCCTCCGTTGGCTCTGTGATAGCCACAGAGGCCTCCATATCCAGTGGGTACATCGTTCTGAAGTTAAACTGTACTGCGCATTCTTCAGTGCAGTATTTGCAAACTTCCAGAAATTTGCTTGCAAGTCATTAGGATTCAATTAATAGAAAGTGTGGTGGTATAAAACCAAGCCATTCTTGAGTTATAGCCAAAAAAAAAAAAGGCGTTGTAAAAACACTTTCTGTGTTCAGCTTACTCAGATGGCTGAAGAGTTTTTTGTGAAGCTTTGGGGTGGGGGGATGGACTTTGGGTTGAAACCAAGAAAGTTCAATTTCAGCCTGAAAAAATTATTCTATTTTTTAAAGTGTTCTCAGGTACTGAAAGGCAATGATATGCTGAGAAAGAGGTAACAGGGCTTTTGTAAAGGAAAGCCTCACCCATCTATTAGAATTCTTTGATGGAGTCAACAAACGTGGACAAGGGTGAGCCAGTGGATTTTGTGTACTTTGACTTTCATAAGGACCCTCACCAAAGGCTCTTAAGCAAAGTAAGCAGTCATGGGGTAGGAGGGAAGGTCCTCTCATGGATCAGTAACTGGTTAAGAAATAAAGGATGGGTATGAATGGTCAGTTTTCACAATGGGGAGAGATAAATAGTGCAGTCCCTGAAGCATCTGAACTGGGACCTGTGCTGTTCAACATATTCATAAAATGATCTGGAAAAGGAGGTGAAGGGTGAGGTGGAAAAATTTGCAGATAATATAAAATTATTCATGATAGCTACGTTAAAAGCTGACTGCAGAGAGTTACAAAGAAATCTCACAAAACGGGGTGACTGGGCAACAAAAGATGTGTCTACATGCAGTTAAACACCTGTGGTTGCCCTGTGTCAGCTGTGGTGGGCTTGGACTATGAAACTGCAGTGTGGAGATTGGGGCTCAGGTGGGATCCTGAGCTCTGGGATCCTCCCCTGTCCCAAGGCCCCAGAACTTGGGTTCCAGCACAAGCCCTAACGTCCCTACCACAATTTTACAGCTGTGCAGCCTGAGCCCCGTGAGCTTGAGTCAGCTGACAGCGGCCACGCACAGGTGTTTAGTTGTACTGTAGACAAACCCAAAAATGGCAGATGAAATTCAGTGTTGATAAGTACGAAGTAATGCATGTTGGAAAAAATAGTCTCAACTAGACATACAAAATTATGGGGTCTAAATTAGCTTTTACCACTCAGAGATCTTGGAATCATTGTGAATAGTTCTCTGAAAATATCTTCTCAATGTGCAACAGCAATAAAAAAAAAGCTAGCAAGGGTAGGAACCATTATGAAAAGGCTAGTTTGTTTTATTATCTATCATAATGTGAGGGGTGTGACTTAATTAGACCACAACTGTATTAACTTCACTAATCTGGGAATCCTCTGTCAGTAACACATGGTACAGGTCTTCATTCCTTTCTCACTTGTTTCCACCTATTTGAGGGTTACCATCAGCTTCCCACCCCTCCAAAGCTGTTCCCAACCTGCTGGGACCTCACCACTTTACCCTGGTTGGAAGGTTAAAGGACTGGAGAAAGGATGTTGTCCAACTCTGATTTGTGAAGAAACCACACCTCGTATAAAACTAGTACCTTAATTTGCACACCTGCCACCAGCAAACACCAGCAATGAGCTTGGCTGTCTCCCCTGCACCCCGACGGGCATCCCAGATAGTTAAGTTACCTCCCTACTACTGACCAAAAATATACCTGCTTCCTAATCAGAGAGGTATATCCTGTCTTCCCTGAATAACACAGCTGCCCAGTCTGATATTTTCTGACGGATAATTACCAATCATCCCCATTTGTGTACAGATTTAGCCACCTCCTGATTCACATATCTTGTGGCCTTGTCAACCAGTGGAGGCTCAGCAGCTCCCCGCTATATCCTCTACTGCAGCATTTCGGACAGTTTATGGCTGCCCTCAGGAAAAAGTCCTGCATCTGTCATAAAGCTCTTTGCCTTGGAGAATGAGTCAACACTCTCATAAAATCACAAATCATTTTCACCCAGGTGTACAATAATCATGTTCAGTGGCTGCTAAAGAGCATAAGATGGGAATCAGCTAGTCCCAGAGCATAGCTGTCCTTCCATCCCTATTCAGTTGCCTTGCCATCAGGGTCCAGCTGGGAACCTACAGGTGATTCGGCAACCCATTTGTAGGTCCAATGTACAATACTTCATCTGCAGATCCAAACAGCAGTTCACATGACTTGCTCCCTTGCTCCTGAAAACTGAAATCATAGTAATGTCAGCCATTCACACTGTTGGACTCTGATTCAAATTTACTGGAATGCCAGTGTCTGGCTGCCTCTCTTGAGTCCCTGTTGCCAATTGGGCTGCACTTATCATTGCCACAAGCTTCAGTGAATAGGACCTGAATGCACAGCAGGAACCCTGCTGCTGTAAGCCCCTCTTTAAAGAATGCCTCAAACTGGTATTATGTGAGGTGCCTCCCATTGCCCATCCCCACTCAGTCTCAGTGCTATGTAAGTCCTTAATGGGCTAATACCTGCCTTGCTACCTCTTGCAGAGCGATGGAGTCCCCTTGCCTTCCTTGGTTTGTCTTTGACATCTCAGAGTTAAGATGACTAATTGCTTACCTTTTTATAAGTCCCTAACTCCACAGCCCTACCAGAGGTATCCCTTGCTGACCCTAGGCACCAGATCACTGACTCTAAATGCTCCAAAAAAATGCCACCAAGAACTAGAACGCTCCTGGCTTCATTGGCATGTCTGGTGAAGAACTCGCACCAGAGCCCAAAATAGCTGAATAGTGACAAATTGTTCGATCTTCCCTAGGGCCTTTGGATTGAGACCACTCCTCTAGCAACCGTTTAACTAAAAACCTGCTACAAGAACCAGGGTAACTTTTTATCCCCGATGAGGGCCAAGAGATAGTGCTTGATGCCAGCATGTGGTGTTATCAATGACACCATATACTGAAGTACCTGATCTTCAGGAATTGGTCAACATAGGCATCCATCTGAAACTGATTAACTCCTGTCATAAACCCTAAATGTTTGCAGTGCTACTGATCTCTGTGAAATCCAATAGCAGTCATGTGCCAATGTTCCAAAGGGTTAGCAACATCTGTTTGGGTTCCTTGTTGGTTCCCAATAGCAAGTCTCAAAATCTCTCCACCTGTAGTCAAGACAAAGCATCGCCTACACCGTTATTAATACTGGGCACATATTTAGCAGTACAACAGATGTTAAGTTAAACACAGCGGGATGAATGCCCTCATCACACTGAATGATCTAAAGCAGTGCTTCTCAAAGTGGTGGTCCGCGGACCGGTGCCGGTCCACAAGCCATCGGCTGCTGGTCCGCGGCGAGTTTCCTCATAAGGGTGTCAAATAGGATAATAATATGGCACTGGTCCCTGGCACATTGGAAAAAAAAATTGCTGGTCCCCCACATCAGATAGCTTGAGAAGCACTGATCTAAAGGACTGGCAATTGGTAACAGGTACCACCACCAGGTTGTCACTCTAAAATCTCACTCTCTTGTGAGCTCCTTTTCCCTAAATTCTCACTGTAACTAAAATGGGAAAGTATTCCAGGAATGTTATGTCCTTTACAATCCCTTTTTGTAGCCAGTCAGTGAGCCATTTCTGAGAACACCACTTTCCCTGATGTGTGTTTACAAACACTAAAAACCCAAGCCCAGTGCTTCCTAATGCATCAGAGTGAATATTTAGGTCTGCCTCTAGCATCTGTTCTTTTTTCCAAAAGGAAACTCCATTACAATGATTCAGGAACTGTTCCCATACCCAATCCCCCTTCATTTCTTTATTCACTCTTTTTTGTAAATTGATTGGGCCTTGTTATCCCAGAGGTGGCAGCTGAGAGGTGAACACAAAATGACTGTCCTGGGGCCATGACTTGGCATACAAAATTAAGATGATGAATAATAGCCTGCAGTTCATACGGTGTAACTGGTTTGGATGCCCTGGCCCTCTGGAGAAATCCCAAAAGTTCTGCCAGTTTATTTGCTAGGGGTCTAGAGATACTGCCTGGATTGAGTCTGCTTGGCGCTCCATGATGCTTATCAGCCAATCCGTGCTTTGCTGCCGGAGCTCTGCACTTTTGTGCCAGCGATCTGCATTCTGCTGGCAGATCCTCCTTTCACTCTTCCTCCACTCCTGCGCTTTTAGCTTCTCGTTAAGTGACTGCTGCATTACTTCATACAGCGTGTCGTCTTTGCTTCTACATGGCCTCTTCCTGATTCTTTGCAGTCTCTCGGCCGGTGATAACATGGACGGCTGAGATCTCAATGTTGCATCTGTAAAGGCAAAATGCAACACTTAACAGAGGCAGCATTTTTCACACCAGACAGAGCAATGATTCCCCTATACTTAAGGGCAAGCACAGTCTACACAATAGCATAATTTGCCCATCCCAAAGCGAGCACACATAACTGACGGGAGCCCCAAAATGGTGAGTAAGCATAGGGTCAAGGGGGACTGATTGTTTCTGTGCCTTGGGGAGAGCCAACAGCTGCAGGGGGCCCCTATACTGAACACTGTCCCTACATTTTCCACAGGAGTTCGTCCTGGAAGATATCTTGCTGCTGAGGGTGACCTGGGAAGCAAGGGAGGGTCTTCTACTACAATGCGGCTTCCGCCCTGGCCCATATGCAGCTTGCCTGTGTGCAGCAATGGTCCCCCCGCCCCTCACAGCACAGTGGCGCGGACATGTTAGCCTGACTAACATGACGGGGAAAGGAGTCGAGGAAAGCTGGCTGTATTTCAAAGAAACCTTATTGAGGTTGCAGGAACAAACCATCCCGATGTGTAGGAAGAAAAGTAAATATGGCAGGCGACCAGCTTGGCTTAACAGTGAAATCCTTGCTCGTCTTAAACAGAAAAGAACAGCTTACACGAAGTGGAAGATTGGACAAATAACCAGGGAGGAGTATAAAAGTATTGTTCAGGCATGCAGGTGTGAAATCAGGAAGGCCAAATCACACTTGGAGTTGCAGCTAGCCGGAGATGTTAGGAGTAACAAGAAGGGTTTCTTTAGGTATGTTAGCAACAGGAAGAAAGTCAAGGAAAGTGTGGGCCCCTTGCTGAATGAGGGAGGGAACCTAGTGACAGAGGATGTGGAGAAAGCTAGTGTACTCAGTGCTTTTTTTGCCTCTGTCTTCACAGACAAGGTCAGCTCCCAGACAGCTGCACTCTGCAGCACGGTATGGGGAGGAGGTGACCAGCTCTCGGTGGAGAAAGTAGTAGTTCGGGGCTATTTAGGAAAGCTGGACGAGCACAAGTCCATGGGGCCGGATGCGCTGCATCCAAGGGTGCTAAAGGAGTTGGCCGATGAGATTGCAGAGCCATTGGCCATTATCTTTGAAAAATCATGGCGATCGGGGGAGGTCCCGGATGACTGGAAAAAAGCTAATGTAGTGCCCATCTTTAAAAAAGGGAAGAAGGAAGATTCAGGGAACTACAGGCCAGTCAGTCTCACCTCAGTCCCTGGAAAAATCATGGAACATGTCCTCAAGGAATCAATCCTGAACCACTTAAAGGAGGGGAAAGTGATCAGGAACAGTCAGCATGGATTCACCAAGGGCAAGTCATGCCTGACTAACCTAATTGCCTTCTATGACGAGATAACCGGCTCTGTGGATGAGGGGAAAGCAGTGGATGTACTATTTCTGGACTTTAGCAAAGCTTTTGATACAGTCTCCCACAGTATTCTTGCCAGCAAGTTAAAGAAGTATGGGCTGGATGAATGGACGGTAAGGTGGATAGAAAACTGGCTAGATGGTCGGGCTCAATGAGTAGTGATCAATGGTTCCATGTCTAGTTGGCAGCCGGTATCAAGTGGAGTGCCCCAAGGGTCGGTGCTGGGGCCGGTTTTATTCAATATCTTCATTAATGATCTGGAGGATGGTGTGGACTGCACCCTTAGCAAGTTTGCAGATGACACTAAACTGGGAGGAGTGGTTGATACGCTGGAGGGTAGGGCTAGGATACAGAGGGACCTAGACAAATTAGAGGATTGGGCCAAAAGAAATATGATGAGGTTCAACAAGGACAAGTGCAGAGTCCTGCACTTAGGACGGAAGAATCCCATGCACTGCTACAGACTAGGGACCGAATGGCTGGGCAGCAGTTCTGCAGAAAAGGACCTAGGGGTTACGGTGGACGAAAAGCTGAATATGAGTCAACAGTGTGCCCTTGTTGCCAAGAAGGCTAATGGCATTTTGGGTTGTATAAGTAGGGGTATTTCCAGCAGATCGAGGGATGTGATCATTCCCCTCTACTCAGCACTGGTGAGGCCTCATTTGGAGTACTGTGTCCAGTTTTGGGCCCCACACTACAAGAAGGATGTGGATAAATTGGAGAGAGTCCAGCGGAGGGCAACAAAAATGATTAGGGGGCTGGAGCACATGACTTATGAGGAGAGGCTGAGGGAACTGGGATTGTTTAGTCTGCAGAAGAGAAGAATGAGGGGGGATTTGATAGCTGCTTTCAACTACCTGAAAGGGTTCCAAAGAGGATGGATCTAGACTGTTCTCAGTGGTAAAAGATGACAGAACAAGGAGTAATGGTCTCAAGTTGCAGAGGGGGAGGTTTAGGTTGGATATTAGGAAAAACTTTTTCACTAGTAGGGTGGTGAAGAACTGGAATGGGTTACCTAGGGAGGTAGTGGAATCTCCTTCCTTAGAGGTTTTTAAGGTCAGGCTTGACAAAGCCCTGGCTGGGATGATTTAGTTGGGTTTGGTCCTGCTTTGAGCAGGGGGTTGGAGTAGATGACCTCCTGAGGTCCCTTCCAACCCTGAGATTCTATGATTCTATGACTGGGACAAGGACCACGGTGGCTCTCCCAAGAACCTGCGCAAGCGCATTGCCCAAGTTCTGGATGAGACCTTTGAAGTGATCACTGAGGCCAATTACTGCGATGTGAGAGAGCACATCAACGCCCTATTCCATGTCTAGGCATGCATGTAGCCCTAACCCTCCTCGACCCAAGAGCCCGCACCAAATAACTTCCTTTCCAAAATAAAAGCCACTTACCGGGCTTTTGTCCTTCCCCAAACACCAGCCGCTGTGACTGGCTACCTTCCTCCTGGCTTGAGAACAGCTCCTGGCTGCATGCATCTAGGGATTCCGGGGTGTCTTCCTCCACCCCAGCACCCTCGCTCCCGCTTTCCTCCTCCTCCTCCTGCGTCATTGAATTGGGCTCTGAAGTGTCCATGGTGGTCCTTAGAGTGGAGGTGGGGTCGCCCCCAAGTATCGCGTCCAGGTCTTTGTAGAAACGGCAGTTCACGGGATCAGCACCGGAGCGGCGGTTTGCCTTGCGGGCTTTGTGGTAGGCATTCCGCAGCTCCTTCACTTTAACCCTGCACTGCAGTGCATCCCAGTCATGGCCCCTTTCCATCTGCCTGAAGGTATCATAATTCCTACAGCTGGAGCGCAGCTGGGACTGGACAGCTTCATCCCCCCAAACAGTGATGAGGTCCAGCACCTCACCATTGCTCCATACTGGGGATCACCTGGCGCATGGAGGCATGGCCACTGGAAAGATTCGCTGAGAGCACTCCACTCCTTGCTGAGCAAACAGGAAGGGGATTTTCAAAATTCCCAGAGAATTTAAAGGGCGGGTCTGACGGTTGGTCACCTGAGGGCAGGGCAGTAGAGTTCAAAGTGATGAACAAAGTGGCTAGAACAGGCATTGTGGGACACTTCTGGAGGCCGATCAGAGCGCATTAACAGACCAGAGCATCCACACCGGCACTGCGGTGCTCCAGCGGGAGTGCATCAAACGTTATTCCACTCACCGAGGTGGAGTACCAGGAGCGCTCTAGCCACAGAGTCTGGGCGCTCTACGTGCCTTGCCCATGTGGACCCGTCGTGAGTTAGGGCGCTCGGGGTTGCTTTAATGCACTCTAACTCGCAAGTGTAGCCATGCCCTCCATCATTTGTGTGAATTCTTTGGTTCATTATCATGGATCCATTAGTTAGCAGGGACTACAGTGGGATGAAGAATCTGCCAATGTCGTTTCCCGACTGAAATGTATTTCATACCAAGGGTCAGAAGCTTGTGTTTTCATAAATCTGTGTGGCTTACTAAGCCATGAAATAATACTCATTGTTCTAGTTTTGAATAGGGCTCTGGAAGTTGTATATTGATGTGGCGAGGGACGGAGAATACTAGGCACCAAATGTTGAGTCAGGTTGTCCAGGTAGCTTTCATAAACTATGTAGCACAAGTTTGGAGCCAAAGGAAACTTGATTTTAGAAAATCCACATAGTACTAAGAACTCTCCTTTAACAACGTAGACTCAGTACATTCTAGTACTACTTTTTCTGCTGTTTTTATTTACTAAAAAATCTTGCTAAATTATTTGAGTTCTCTTGGGTGCTAGCTTTTGGATGTTCTTTCCAGAATGTGGGATGATGTTTGCATTACTAAAATAGTCCAGTTTTCTCTTCATGCTGAGAATAGTAACCACCAAAATTGGCAATGTTGTCAGTTTAATGATCCAGTCATGCATTGCACTTGTATCTTGATATAGCTCTTCCACTGATATCAATCTTGTTATATCCACAGTCACACAGAACTCTAGGTGAAAACCTTGAAGTTTCTCTTGCTGTGTCTTTTTTTATGTGACAAATTGTAGGAAATTCAGAAAAATGCAGCAAAAATTATTGATATGAGGGATTGACCTAGGTGGAAAGATTAAAAAATACTTTCTTCTGAGAGATGATGGGGCAAGAGAAGAACAATCCATATATTTGAATGGATTTAAGTTAGTGATGATGCTTGAGATGTGCAAGTCACTAACTCTAGATTCTTCATTTTGTATTCATCATGATGATGTCGGCACCCACAGATGCAGTGTGTCTCCAGAAATGTTTTGGATAACGTGTTTATCATTTGTAACAAGCCCTAGTAGATCTGGCATCCATAGGTATGGTAATAGGATTCTTCTTAGCACTAAAAGCACTTTTGAGAATAGTGTTTTGCTTCCAAGAATGTCTGTATATTGTAGCAGGTCCTATTTAAGGTGACGATGTCCTCAGGAAAATGCCTACCAGTATGTAGTGGTTTACTCTTACTTAACTACATATAGTGAGCAGATTTAAGTCAGTGACTAAAAATGAGATTACTCGCATTGGAGCTGTGGAGCAACAGTTATACGATGAGCTGGATTCTATTCTGCTTTGTTTGTCTTCAACAAAATTAATCTAAGCTTTGACTGCAGTCTAGGATACTGGTGATAACGTGTAAGCTAGAAAGACAACGTCTTGACTTTTTGGGTCCTAAGTTGAGTATGCAGTACTCGGAGGGCATGGCTACACTTGCAGATGTAGAGCGCTGTGAGTTAAACCCACCTTCACAGAGCGCAGTAGGGAAAGTGCTGCAGTCTGTTCACACTGACAGCTGCTTACGCATTGGCGTGGCCACATTTGCAGCACTTGCAGCGACATTGGGAGCGGTGCATTATGGGCAGCTATCCCAGCATGCAAGTGACTGCAACATGCTTTTCAAATGGGGGGTATGGTGGGGTGGAATGTGACAGGGAGTGTGTTGTGTGTATGTGGGGGGAGAGTGAGTGAGTTTTTGGGGTGCTGAGAGCATGTCAGCATGCTGTCTTGTAAGTTCAGACAGCAGCAAACCTCCCGCCTCTCTCTCTTACACACAGCATTCCACACTGATGGCTTGCATGCCGGCTGTCAGAAATGGAGCTTTGAAAGGGCATTTCCGCATTCCTACAGGAGTTCAAAACAATGACAAGAGTGGCCACTTGACTTAAGGGGATTATGGGATGTTTCCGGAGGCCGATCAGAGTGCAGTAACGCAATACCCCGTTCGCACTGACGCCTGTGCATTGTAGCCAAGGCACAGCAAATGTTATTCCTCTCGCCAAGATGGAGTACCAGCAGGGCTGTAGCCGTGGAGTCAGAGCGCTCTACGTGCCTTGCCAGTGTGGACAGGGAGTGAGCTAGGGCGCCTGGGGCTCCTTTATTGCTCTGTAACTCACAAGTTTAGCCAAGCCCACAGTTGGGTGGCAGGGAAATCATTCTTTGGTTTCTAAACTGAGTAAATTTGATGTAGAAATCTTTGAAATAGAAAATATGGAATTCCTCAGTAACACTTCTTACAATACCTTTCTGACTTGTGCTTCCATATCATCTCTCTTGTACTTGGTGGTATAAACCTAGATTTCAAAGTGTTTTATTACCTGTGGGTTAAACTACCACTTTGTTCACCAAAATTTTAAAGGAGAGGTTCAGCTATAATGCCAAAAAATGCACGTATTTTTTAATCATTTTGTGTCTCTAAATCTGAATATCTGGTCTTTGATATCGATTAGCCTTATGTGATGTTTAAGGGAAATTGACTTCTAAAGGTGGGGAGAAATGTTTAAGGAGTTGATGCTTTCTCATAATGCCAGTTAACAAGAACAGAATTATATGCATGC
This sequence comes from Mauremys mutica, assembly GCF_020497125.1. Classification (NCBI taxonomy): domain Eukaryota; kingdom Metazoa; phylum Chordata; order Testudines; family Geoemydidae; genus Mauremys; species Mauremys mutica. Next base: position 59,990,358 of record NC_059075.1, read on the forward strand.
ATGACCCCTTTAAAAATCAGCTGCTTGTGATTGTTGTGTAAGTACTGTGTATAACCACTCATCATATCAAAGGTCTAACTAATTCAGTTGAAACCTTTGAAACAGATTCAGGGTAGGTAAAAATTCAGATGATTTTTTTAGAAAAAATTATTTTAAATTAAATTAAATACAAGTTTATTTTTAAAAAATAAACCTATTTAACATTAAAATTTTGAAAGTGACAACCTATATTAAGGCCTAAGCTACTTATAGCATGTTAAAATCATTTCAATTAAATAAAAAAAAATTGAGTACATGTTTATTGCCAAGTTTTAAAGAAAGTCAAACCACTGAAGTGGTGGAAGTCATTGGCTAAGCACCTGCAGCTGGATTTTGTTGAAGTGCTAAACTAGCTTTTGACAGCAGTAGTCTCTTCTGCGAGTACTGTACAGAGCCAATATCTTCTTCATGTTAATTTAATTTCAATCAATCAGATCAATTGTGAGTTCATTCAAAGTAGAGACACTGTTTGGAAGTTGAAAAAACAGGCAAGCTTTCTTCTTCTCCTTCTCTTCCTTCTCCTCCTCCTCTCTATGAATAAAAACTCAATGTGAGAGGGTGAGATTTACTACTTTTAAAATCTTGAAGGACATGGTAACGAAACAATCAGTTCAATTCATTTAGTACAAATAATACTTCCTTTATTTAATAAACCAGTTAGTTTTAAATGTTTCTGATAAACTTTTTTCTCATTTATCCAGCACATTTAAGGTTGATCTGTTTAATTTTAAAAGTGCTTTTTTTTTTCTTTTTTTTTCTTTTTGGCATTTTTAATTTCTTTGAATCTTCATCCATGTCAGGCTTGTAAAAAATAATCTAATAAATAAGAAATGCCTCATTCACCTTTTTTAATATAGTCAAAATTAAGAATCTGACTGAATAAATGTAAGTTAAGCTATATAATTGCTTAAATAATTGTGTATAGTGTGACAGGGTCAGGCCAGATGGCTACAGGAGAGTGATCGAAGGCAGATATATTAGCCCCAGGTTAAGTAGGTCCCCTTTCTCTGGGTAAGGTAACAGAGAAGGTTCCACAACAATCTGGAACTTTCTGGAAACAAGGGAGACAGGCTTATTAGAACACCTGCAGCCAATAATGAAGCTGCTAGAATCAATTAAAGCAGGCTAATCAGGGCACCTGGGTTTAAAAAGGAGCTCACTTCAGTTTGTGGTGCGCGAGTGAGGAGCTGAGAGTGAGAGTTGCTGGAGGACTGAGGAGTACAAGCGTTACCAGACATCAGGAGGAAGATCCTGTGGTGAGGATACAGAAGGTGTTGGGAGGAGGCCATGGGGAAGTAGCCCAGGTAATTGTAGCTGTCATGTAGCTGTTCCAGAAGGCACTCTAGACAGCTGCTGTCCACAGGGCCCTGGGCTGGAACCCGGGGTAGAGGGCGGGTCCGGGTTCCCCCCAAAACCTCTCAGCTCCTGATCCAACACAAGAAGATCTCCAAGGCTAGCAAAATTCACCAATAAGCGCAGGACCCACCAAGGCAGAGGAGGAACTTTGTCACAATAGATATAGTATATCCTCCTGGTTAGCAACAAGAAGTAAAAAATTTAGTATAAAAGCTATATTTAGTTTCAAATCAACATGTTCTAATGGTTACCTGCCAATGAGAATCAACCTTTCATTAGGAAAATAACTAAAAAGTACAAATGCAAAACCTAAATAAAATAAATTTAAAGCAAGGGTTTCCTGCTTGCTGCTTGAAATCATGATTAAAATCCATTCTTTAAATTGCTTTGATTTAAATCAGTCTACCTTGAACATATTGCATGGAATCTGGATACATATTAATTCTTGATACTTTTACCTTTTAATGTGTTATTTTCTAGTATAGAGATACTTATTGCAATCTCTTCACATGATAAACTACTGTAAATGCTTCTCTTGATGTGTAGAGAGATAAGGTGGGTGAGGTAATATGTTTTATTGGACCAATTTCTGTTGGTGAGAGAGACCAGTTTTCAAGCTCTTCTTCAGGTCTGGGAAAGGTACTCAGAGTGTCACAGCTAAATACAAGGTGGAACAGATTGTTTGGCATAAGTAAACACATATTTCAAGGGACCATTCAAGGTGAAGTGGCCTGTTAACACCCCTCTAGTCAAAGGGAAGAAAGGAAGAGGAGAGGGAAGAAGTTGGAGGGGATTGTTAGTGGGTTATAGATTTTTCTAATAAGCCATAAATTCAGTGTCTCTTGATCTGTGGGATTTGAGTCCATCAATGCTGAATGATTTTTTTAAACTACTAGCTATAAATAAACTACAACTTGCCATGTTCTGCCTTGGTATTGTGCAGTAGAACATATATTTCAAAGTCAAGGTTGGGAGAGTGTATGAATTTTCTTCTGAATTCTAAGTGATACTTACTATTGAAAGGCATCTTACTAAATGTTTTCAGGGGCGGTGGCATATGATTTTAAGCATTCATATTTATAGTTTTTTTTAAAAAGCATTTTAAGCAGTTAGTCTCTTGGTAGCACTGGCTGTGCCACCAAACCTGCAAGGGATGTATCTTGGGCTGTAAACTGCTCCCTTATTTTACTCCTGGGGGAATTCTTTGCCTCTGTGTGTGCACAGAATTCATGCCCACCGCAGATTTCTTTGCTTCCTTGCAGAAAAATGACTTTCTAATGGGGAAGCAAAGGGAAGCCGCAAGAGCGGCCACTCACCCCTCCCCAGCAGCGCGGGTGTGTCGTTTTGGGCACCCGGAGGAGCCAGTGGAGAGGCAAGTCACTGCGGGGTGGGGTGGGGCTGAGGATGCCCCGGCCAGTGCCAGGTCAGACCGACCCCACAGTTGCCCAACCCCAGGCATCCATACCCAGTCCCCACCCCGCCGAGCCTCACCCACTGCATCCGGAGCCCCTTCCCCCCGCTGAGTTTTGCCCCCCTGCACCTGACACCCTGGCCGGTGGCTCCTACCTTGCGCTGGGCTCAGCTGTTAGTCCCGGCTGGGCTGGGGGTGGGGGAGAAGCACCCTTCCCCTGCTCGGAGCAGTCGGGGCCTGGTCCAACCCACCCCCAGAAACCTCCCCCAGCTTTGCACCAGCCACTCCTGCTTCCTATCCCCATTGCTCCTCAGTCATGGGTTGATGGATCACTGTACAGGGAGCTGCTCCCCTGTCTGCCCAACCCCTGTTCATCTGGACATCCTCCTTCCACCACCACCACCACCCAGACCCCCTGGCCAAACCTCATCCCCCTGCACACAGAACCCCCCCTGCCCCCACTGGCTGAGCCCTCCCCACACCCAGCCCTCTGTGCCAGGCCCCACTCCCTTACATCCAGACCCCTGCCAAACCCCTCCCCCCTGTACCCAGACCACCCCCTGCCAAGCCTCACCCCCCTGCATCTAGACCCCCACCCCTGCACGTAGACCATCCCGTGCTCTTGAACCCCCACCCCAATGAACCCCATCCCCTATGTGCCTAGACCACTCCAATGAGCCTCCTGCACCTCGAACCCTACTCCATGGAGCCCCAACAAGTTGCACCCGAATCCCCACCCCACCAAGCCCCACTCCTGCAGCAACATGATCTCCTCAGTGAGCCCCTCACACCCAGATCCCCCTTCCAAGCCCAGACCCTCCATGCTGAGCCCCAACGTCCTTCACCTGGACCTCCCTGCAGAGTCCCATTGCCCCTGCACCCAGAACCCCCCTCCGACGAGCCCCTGTGCATCCAGATCCCCCACACACACCCAGACCACCCACTCTGAGCCACCTGTACTCAGATTGCCCCACACAGAACCCTCTCCCCCCATACCTAGATCCCACTACACTAAATTCTTGCACTTTGTCAGGGCCAGGTAGAGTGATCACAGAGCACGTGTGAAAAATCGGGACAGGGCTGGGGTTAGTAGACACCTATATAAGACAAAGCCCCAAATATTGGGACTGTCCCTATAAAATCGGGACATTTGGTCACCCTAGAGTCAGATGCAGCCTCACCACCGAGTCCATGTCCCATGGGGCGGGGAGGGGCCTGCAGGGTGATCTCCCACTTCCATGCAGCCAGTAGCCTGTACTGCCCTCTGCCATGCTGGAGCCTCCACATTTATTTATTGGCAAATAAAATTTGCAGAATTTTAAAATATTGTGCACAGAATTTTTAATTTGTTCTCACAGAGTTCCTCAGGAGTAATATTTACTGTCAGAAAAATCCACTTCCTTGTGAGTCTGCATCACTCTTTTTCGTTTCAGGGAAAATTTGTCATAACTGGCCACTAGAAAAGATAGAGAGGAGAGGGATATTAATAAAATTTGAACATCTATTTAAGTCAGACATTTTGGACTTGGATGTAATTAAAATACAACTGTTTTATTAATTGTATTTTTAAAATATTGGAAAGAAATTCCTGTTCAAGGGGATTAGACTAAGTCCTACAAAGGAATGGTGGGGGCTAGCAGAGGAAGGGGGCAGCTGATGTCAATTTCAAGTGACTCTCTCTGAACAACCTGGAGATAATTCTCTGCAGAGCACTTATGCTAGAGACTTACCCTTTTGATGGAGCAAGAAGAAATAGGAACATAGAAATAGCCATACTATAACAAATCAATTGTCCATGCAGTCTGGTAGAAGGGCTCCCTCCAGGGCAGGGTTGTATAGGATGGTTGCACTACCACTACCCCTACTGTACCTGTATGGTGGATAAGTCGAAGACTCTTCTCTAATATGACAAAATTCAATTATTTTAAATAGAGGGACAGAAGATCTTGTTGCCTATTTCTGATTGCTCTTGATATTTTTGAAGTTAAATTTGCCCACTGATGTATGAGAAAATAAGGGGAATTGGTCAGCCTGCAGGTTGACCAGCTGGTATTCACCATCCGAGGCCCTCAAAAAGTTCTAAAACCTACATCTCTTACTGAAGGAAGTGATGAGTACATGAATCAACTTTCCCTCAAAAATCAACAGTGTTCCTGTTCCAGCACCAAGTATGGAAGGGTTCTGAGGCAGTTCTGTGGGCCACCAGAATAGGGGTCTGAGACTGAGTTGCTTCTTATTTACCCTGGGACTTGTTAAATCTGGAACTTTGACATCTGAAAGAAACATCTGAACCAAACAGGTTTCTAATTTATATATTTTATTAACTAAACAAAAGAATCAAATAAAATACATATAAATAAATACATCAGGTTGATTTAAACCGGATTAAATCAACAGCTTTATCTAATAATTTGGGCAGGCATAACTGAGAGCCCCCCAAAATGGGAGGATATTATCAATCTCAGTGTCAGCCAGTATACTTATCTTTCAGCCAAGTAGCTGATACAGGAAGGATCTAATCCCTCCCAGCTTCAAGTTAATGTTTGAGCTTTGATGCCAATTAAGGGAGCTTTTCCAAAATTAATGGTTGTTAGGTAATAGCCAATCTTGCACACCACTCATTCCCAGTCATAGAGTTACATGAAGTGTTCCAATACAATTCAAGATAATAACTTGTTATTTTTAAAATTTGAATGACAAATTTAGGTGAAAGTAACATGATTTCTCAGGAATCAGCATACAATTTCTAACCCATGAAATATTGTGTGATCTTTCAGTCAACAAAGTTGGTTAACCTATGGCTGTTTCGGGTACTGGCAAAACTGGTTTATAGGCGCAGTTCTCAGATCCTATGGGTTTTATCCATACACACTCCTGCTCACTACTAGCCATCTGCTGGAGTTAAAAGTGGAAGAATGTTAAGGAAGAGGTGGAAAAGAAAACAAAACCCGAAAGGCTGATACATATGCAGGATGGGTGTCAACTCTTGTGGATAATCTAAGAAAGCTGGCACGTGGTTGAAAAGATTAGCAGGTGATCTTGTTGGCTCAGGTTTTAACAGTGGTGGACTTTCTCATTGGGGAGAAGTTACTTGCATGTAGATGTTGAGTCTTAGATGTTGCATGTTGCTGGACTCCTACCCCTTGGTGGCCACCTGGGTGGGTGGAGGAAGCACAGGCCATGTGGTCAGACACGGTGGCATCTCATGGCCAGAGGCCAGCAGCCAAGGTCCGCAGCAGCCACTGCAACAGCCATTGCAACAGCCATTGCAAGCAAGTCACGGTTTGTGGCCAACAAGCCTGAAGTAACAAGTATTAGCTTCTTCCTGTCCTCCAGTTTTTGAGAATGATAGTATGGCTGGTTCCTCCCATTGGGAATCCGTCCTCAGGAGTCCCATGGCAGATCATAATTGAATCTCCTTCTAAAGTCACTGGCATCACCTTAAGCGTTTGATTAGGTCACCCTTATGCAAATTAAGAACCTCCCCCATTTCAGTAATTATGGACTCAAAGACCATGGATCCAAAAATATATCCAGTCAGTGGGCAAGTCCATAGATATTTTGAGACAACTGAGGTCATGAGTCACTCTACAGACATTGTCTCAACAGTCCTAAAAAGTCCCAACTCAGAAATAATTTTCAAAATGCAAATCTAGCAAAAAGTTGGAACTGAAATCCTAGGAAAACACCAATCATACATTCACTCAACCATGCAAGTAGAAGAACCTGTTCCTGTTCTGCAGAGAGATGCTTATAACTTCCTCTTTTATATTTTTGTTATGTGTTAGCTCAGTTTTGAATAGCATTTTTTACTCTCAAAATCTGGATGAAAGGTTAGACTTTAACTCGGTGGAACAAAAGTTTTTTTCCTTCCAAAATCATAGTCTTGGGATTCAGTTATTATGCAGGCCTATCTACAGATCAGATGGCTTACTTAAAGGTTGTGGCTGGTCCTTAAAACAATTAAAATGTCAAACTAATTGTTAAGAGAAGCACTTAGACAAGTTCTTACCTGCACAAAGATTTGTATATATATTAAGTTTGTGTGTTATAGTTGGTAAGTCTCTGTCCATTTGTCTTTCTTTAAAGTTCAGCTTTCACATGACCCGGTAATCTTTTGTCTAATTGTCCTGGGAAATGACTGGGAAACAGCCCTGCTTGTAACAACACACAAGTAATCAAAAATATACCTAGAATGAATTTATACCATACACCTTGGGCATGGGTTTAAATTAACTTTAGTTAGTTTGATTAAAATCTGTGACCTATTAAAACTCATGTCAGTTTAACTGGGGACTGGACTTTCATGTAACATACTTGGAATAGTACTTAGACATAATAGGGCATGTGAGGGATGAAGTTTTGGCTTTAACCTTGATTTTTCCTGGCTTCTGAGGCTTTCAGTGTCAGTCACATATTTAATTACTGTCATGTTCTGTGGTTTAATGTTAAACCACATCTCATTACATCTTGTTTTCTGATTGGTTTAAACTGGCCATGACCCAGAAAGACTATATTTTGTATAGTAACCAGCATCCTCAAATGTTTCCTATTTCGCAGGAGGAGATGGGTCCCTTTCGGTGATATTAATAGACATTTTTTTTCTGTTTGATTACAGGAGTGGAACCTGGTCCTATGACTCATGCCCGGAAGAAACAACTTTTCCTTCTAAAACATCCAGCTGGTTCTGCTGGCCAAGCTTTGTCACCAGTAGACGGTGAAAGAATGGATAGGACTGAGGCAGGGTGCAGTGAGCAAGGAGACACCACTGATATTCAAAACTGCCAGAGTGGGTTTATGGGTGTGAACAAAAGCAGGAATTTGCAGGAGATCAGAAAGACGTACCCATTAAGGAAACGTCTGATCACTTCTGTGGACAAAAAAACGTGCAAAGTGCTTCTCACCAGACTAGAGGACGTGGCTGGATCATTGTCAAAAGAGACCCAGAGTGGCACAAAAAGAGACCTCTCCAGTTGGATGGATGACTTCAGACCTCCCTGTTTCCCAGAACAAGTTCAGACTCTGGGAGCAGGGAAGAGTGATCCACCTGGGGAAGAGAGCACAATAACTTGTCCTGGAACAGAACAGGAACCCAATGCTGCTCCTTTGGAGCCCAGGAAACGAAGACTAGCCTCTCTGAATGCAGAGGCAGTGAATAACCTGCTGTTTGAACGGGATGATGGCTTATTATCTGGCAGGCGTTTTCGGAAAGACTCTGTCAAAGCCGGTGGAGATTGCAGCACTAAGGGCTTGCACTGCAAAGCTAGTGGTAACTGGCCCTCATTGGGAAAACCAGCTGTAAAAACAGTTAAGGGAAAGAGTCAGAGTGGATCTAGTCAGAAATGCAATAGCTCTGACCATTCATTGGATGACGTATTTGAAGATGGAACAAAGAGGGAGGATAGTGGAATTCCCTATCATCCCACCCCAAAGAGATTGGCCAGTCTCAATGCTGTGGCATTTTTGAAACTGACCCATGAAAAAGACCAACCTCTGAAACCGAGGAGTAAATCAGATGGAGAGGGCAAGTCTGAGAACCACTGTTCCAAATCGAGGCTCAAGTGGGCCAAAGCCAATAAGAAGAATTGTGTCAAATCCAAAAAGGAAATGTCCAATGTAAAAATGGAGGGTCCACATGGCTGGCAAGGATTTCCTGCAAGTGCTTTTAGGAAAGCAGACCATCAGGACTCCCCTAGTCTCCATGGAAAAATTGAATCTCGGAATTATGAACCATTATCTAATTCCTATGATAGCACAGAGGGTTTTTATCACAGACTGCCTTTGCTTATGGGTGGACAAGCTTCCATGAAGCCTGAGTATGGGAGACCTGGGGAGAAATCTCCTACTCCCAAACAGGAATTTCATCAGCCTTCCTTCCCCGTGCAGCAGTTCCATCCCTTGCCTGTGCCAGGAAATCACACGGATTGTGGATGTCTCTGTGAATCTTCAGATTTGACTCCATTGAACGGGTTTTATGTTTATTATGGCCAAAGTGGATACAGTGGCTACTCTCACTGCTCGGTTTACCCTAAGGATGAGCTTTCGCAGTCTACGTGTGAGGGGCTCTTGGTATCTCCAACTTCCTTACCATCAGGTACTCCTTTCCAGCCACTTCACTGGTGTAACTCTCCATACTGTTGTGGAGAAGGAACAGCTGTTAACAGTTACAGCCTTTGTGGAGTTATGCATGTGCCGGAGAGCAGGATTAGCAGTGTGCATACAGGACGGAACAGCTACCCCTACAAAATGCCTTTTGCAGCAGGTAAGACAAAGTAACAAATGGAGGTCTTAGCATGCCTAAGTGAAGAAGGTTAGATTAGTGCACTGATCAGCAGAGCGGGGTATCTCGTTGCCTGGGTCTGACCAAGTAAGAGGCATGCTCCCTATGTATTAGGTTCAGCTAAATCTGGAACATGTACTGTCTGTTGGTGAGGAAGATGCAGTGTTCAGCTACACCTCTAGATGTTATGCCATTCCTTCCTTTTCCTCTGAAGGCTGTTTCCATTAAAATGTTTTATGGGGATGGAAAACTTGAGTCAGAAGGCTGGTAAGATTTGGGGCAGAAAAAAGGTGGTCCCTGGTTTGAATTTTGCCCAGGTTAGAGGTAACCACAGTACAATGGCTGTCTAATCTATGGGAAATGAGAGGGTGGAGATATACCTATCTCATGGAACTGGAAGGGACCCTGAAAGGTTATCGAGTCCGGCCTCCTGCCTTCACTAGCAGGACCAAGTACTGATTTTGCCCCAGATCGCTAAGTGGCCCCTCAAGGATTGAACTCACACCCCTGGGTTTAGTAGGCCAGTGCTCAAACCACTGAGCTATCCCTCCCCCTGTTCAATTCCTAGTGGATGAGCGGTCCAGTTTCCCAAACGGCCACCACTGTGTATAAGAACCCTAGTTCACAGTTCCAGCTGAATCCAAAGGGTGATCTAGAATATGGAGACCGAATGACCCTTTCGTCCCTTTAGTGAAGGGTTGAGGCATGCTGGTAGGGCAGTGTGTGGAACTTGGCACTGCCTTCTGCACTGTATCTGATCTGCGAACCGTGAAATTCCCAAAATACATTTTATTGCAATCTCACAAAATCTCTTATTTGGGTTTTTTCTTTCCTTTGAACACACCAAAGTTATTAAGTATTTCAGCAGGTGCTACCTGTGACAGGGCGCCGTCCTGCTCCTGTCCCTTCTCTAGGCACAAACTGCTTGGAGCCTTCTAGTCAAACACCTTGTGCAATGTATTACAGTATTCTCCCCACCACCTTTCCAGAGTTGTGCAGTTCTGTATTTACAATAGCATATGCTCCTTTGCTCTCTCAGCCAAGGAGTGGGGGAGACAGAAAGTATCTTCCGTCTGAAAGAGCTTTCCTGGTTCTGCCTCTGACCCTGAAAAGCCTGCCTGCCTGCCTGCCATTCTCTGTCTTTCTCTCTTCCCCACTGAGCACATCCTTCCTGTGTGTTTTCTGCTTCTGGGCTGATGGATTCATTAGCCTTGTAGCTCTCTCCTGCCCATCCCCAATCTATCAATTAGGCACAGCTTTGCTCCTCAGGTTTCCTCCGAGGTGATTTAACTGGTGATCCTGTGATCAGAGTGTTGGTATAGCTGCTGTTGCCCAGCACTCTGTCACACAACCCAGTTTGGAAAAACACCAAAAGATGTTAGCAGTGAAATAGTTAACTCACTGAATGTCAGTGGGTTCTTGAGATCCCATTAGATCAGTGTTTCTCAAACTGGGGTCGCTGCTTGTGTAGGGAAAGCCCCTGGCAGGCCGGGGCGGTTTGTTTACCTGCCCCGTCCACAGTTCCAGCTGATTGCGACTCCCACTGGCCACAGTTCGCTGCTCTGGGCCAGTGGGGACTGCGGGAAGCGGCGCGGGCCGAGGGACATACTGGCCGCCACTTCCTGCAGCTCTCATTGACCTGGAGCAGCGAACCGCGGCCAGTGGGAGCCGCGATCGGCCGGACCTGCGGATGGGGCAGGTAAACAACCCCCCCTGGCCCGCCAGGGGCTTTCCCTACACAAGCAGCGACTTCAGTTTGAGAAACACTGCATTAGATCCCTTTCTCTGATTTTGTGTGTAGCCTATGAGACACTGAAATCCAGAAGCGTAATATGTTTAATAAATGGTTCAGGTATTTGTGCAGCTTTTTTTTCTAGCTATGTTATCCATCAACTTTGTACTAGGTTTTTATCGAGGAGCTTTGCCTTCACTATGTAGAAAAATGTCTATTTACAATATTTGAAACTGGCTACCAGAATTGTTGTGCCAGGGCAATCGTATACCAGTACATTTTCGGCATAAAAGCCACCAAACTATAAAGGGTGTGTGTGTTGCTATTACCAAAATACAGTGTAATCTGTAAACTGGGATTGCTTCATTTACCTCTGAGATGGAATTGTCTCTGAAGATGCAGCTACATGCAGCAATGCTGTACAGTTTAGGATTCAAAGGGAAGGATAACTTATCCAACTAAAACTGCTGGAGGATTTTGGGTAGGCGGATGAATCTTCTAAGTCAAGAGTACAGGATGAGATGGGCTTTATGGCCTCCTTCCGTTCTGAGAAGGTGCTGTAACTCAGAAGCACTTGAGCAAAGTGTAGATTTCCTTTTTCCAAAATATCTCTCTGCTGTCCTGGTGTGGAAGCCCCCACCCCACCCTGGGGGCTAGACAGTAACATAAAAGTCTCAGTAATAGCTCTAAGTGTTTTCATAACTGAGTAATACTTGTGAGAAGACTAGTTCGGAAATAAGAATACTGCTCTTTGACGTACTGCCTTGAGTCATGCCAATCTATACTGTACTAAAAGGAATTGGGTCAGGCACCTTAGTGATGCGAGCTTAACATTCAGATGAAAGGGGTGTGATGGTGTTTTGGTGGTGCTCTCAGTGATTTCCTATGTAGAGAGAGAAAAGTTGATGTCTTATGCAGAGGGAGAAGATTGATGTCATCCCTTCTTGGAAAGCTGATAATTAGCTAAGATGCCATGAGTAGTGCCAATCTGTCCCACAGGTAGGATTTCTCCAACTCTGCTGTATTCCTCCAGACTTTCCCTGCTATAGATTTTTCTTTTTAAAGGCAAATAGCAAGGTAGCATACTTCTTAAATGTGGTGCATTTGCATTGTGTATGTTCAAAGGTGTGGACAGGCCCTCTTGTCTTCCTTACTTAGTAACTTCCATTTAGAATTCTGCAAAATTGGAAAACCCTAGAGTTTCTGCTTTTGCTGAGTGAATTGTGGAGGGAGGTCTCTTCTAGCATAAATAAAGTTTAATGTTCTAGATCTGGTTTGTTGAACCTTGTGAAAAAGATCTGAGTCTTTCCTGGAAAGCTCAGCTTCAGTGAGTTAAAGAATTACTTAACCTGAATAATGTCATATGCAGAGAAGAGGGGATAAGGTTGATCTCCCAGTGTTGCCAGCTTGACATATCGAGTGCCTTGCATCTATATTCTTGTTGATTACAGTCTGTTGTTAGCAGGGGCAGCTCTAGGCATTTTGCCTCCCCAAGCACGGCAGGCTGCCTTCGGCGGCTTGCCTGCGGAAGGTCCCCGGTCCCGCAAATTCGGCAGCAGCCTGTGGGAGGTCCGCCGAAGCTGCGGGACCAGCAGACTCTCCGCAGGCATGCCGCCGAAGGCAGCCTGCCTGCTGCCTTCGCGGCGACCAGCAGAGCACCCCCCGCGGCTTGCCACCCCAAACACGCGCTTGGCTTGCTGGTGCCTGGAGCCGCCCCTGGTTGTTAGAGAGGTTAGCTGGGTACCGAGTGAGGCCAAACTGCCCTTGTAGAAGTAACTAATTTTGAATGCAGTCATCCTGATAGTGATGGGATTAGTTAGTGCTGCTCATAGATACTAGCGTTCTCTTTACAGGGGACAGGTGTTAATTTTGTACTCAGAGTAGCACAGTGCATTGCAAGAATGAGGTGCCAGTCTCATTCCCGAGGGAGGATGTGTTCACTTGTAGGTGAATGATGGGGGTCTGCTGTATACAGGTGAAGGGATTAGGCTGGTGCCGTGGGCTGTGTTTGTGTGCCATATCCAGCAGAGAGAGAGAGAGAGGGATTACTCTTGTGTTCCAGTGACAGCAGCCTGCTATGTAAAACTGCACACAGGGTAATGGGGTTAAGACTGAGCAGACTGGATGAGGAGTTGGCCACGATGATTATCTATTTTTAGACATGGGGGATGCTTTATTGGTAGCACTTGAAGCCAATGAATTAATGGGTGGTGGAGGGATGCTAGAGAGGTTAAACCTGGGCAGATAATTTTCAGTGGTGGGAATGTAGGACATGATGGAGTTCTTGTGGTCCTATTGAGCACTGGTTGAATGAAGTCTTTCCCTTTCTTAAGGTGGGTTGCTATTAGAGCAGTGGCTCTCAAACTTTTGTACTGGTGACCCCTTTCACATAGCAAGCTTCTGAGTGCGACCCCCCCCTTATAAATGAAAAACACTTTTTAATATATTTAACATCATTATAAATGCTGGAGGCAAAGTGGGAATTTGGGGTGGAGGCTGACAGCTCGCGACCCCCTTCCCCCCCATGTAATAACCACACGACCCCCTGAGGGGTCCCGACCCCCAGTTTGAGAACCCCTGTATTAGTGTGAAGCCATTTGTCAGCTTCAGTTTGGAACTGAAAAGGGCTTGTGATCTCAGTGTCCTTGAGGCTGCTACATTACTATCCAGGTCATCTGTGAAATTAGCCTGGGTGCCTAGGCCATAGGGCGCCAGAGTTCAGTTCCTAATCTTCACACCATTAAATACAGTTACTCATGATGGCTGTCCAAGTGGTCCCAGATCTGACTCAAGACATATCAGCTTGTCCATTTAAGAGTTCCTAAGACTTTCCTATATCATCATTCTGGGCTGTTTCCCCTTTATTAGTACAACTGCTCCATTCTCCTTGTGTGCCCCTCTGCACCTTCCAATGTTCTTCTTCCCACTTCACCATCTTTTAAATACCCATAACAATCACCCACTAACCCCATCAGCTAAAGAGTCGGAGGGAAGCTGCTGAGTGACAGGAAACACTCCTCCTCCCAGGGGAACAGTGCTCTACATCTGTAGCCCTCCATGCTGCTACAAACCGAGCAAGCAGAGAGATCAAGAATCTTTCCGACCAGCTCTATTAGCTGTACTTGTTTTTATAGCTGTTGCTGCTAATCTGTGAATGCATCTTTCTTTTGTTACCGCTCCTATCTCCAAGGATGGTGATTGTTTCATAACCTTTTACAGCTCACTGAGTGGGAGGCAGAGGGCAGCAGTTTCCTGCTGTCTGGAGCAGCCTCAGCCATGCTTCACTCTGTAAATTGAATCAGTTATTACGCTGATTCTCTTAAACTGCTTTGATTTTTAAGGCGGTGCCCACTTGGGGACCTGCAGATGTATCAAAGCAACTGTCTTTGTGAACCTTAGTGCTGTCTGAGATTGCCTCAAGCTGCCCTGTTGGCATTTCCAGGATGTGTATGCTTTCAGATTTATGAAGCATGGGGATTTTCGTATGTACTGGGCTGTTTGTTAAGCTGGGGACTCCCTACCTGCCGGAGTTGATAATGCTGTGTCACTAGACTTCTTCCGATCTAAGCTTCTTTCTTTTTTACTCAGGCTTATTTCATGGATTGAACACTTCGGGCACTGGGAATTTTGGATGTGTATTATCATTGTAAAATGCTTTGGGATGCTTTTAGAAGGCTTTGTCAGCTGACTTACTAGCGTAGGGTAGTAAATCTGTCTGCTTCTGGGATATAGGGCTGTCTTAAAGGCAACAGCCCATGCTTTGTTTCAAGCTCGCCCCATGTTTTATCATTGCTCTGGATCTCATTAGAGAAAGCTCTTCACGTCCACTGACTGAACTTAGTGCCTGTGTTGGCACCTTGAAGGAAACTGGGCTTTTGGATTAGTACAGAGGGATAGATGTAAGGCTAAAAGGGACCTCAAGAGGTCATCTAGTCCACCACCCCGAGCCGAGGCAGGGTTGAGTATGTGTAGACAGTCCCTGACAGATGGTTAATGTATAGTTTAGTCCTTTGCGAGTTCTCACCCTCTCACACAGTAAGCCCTACTGCTACTCACCTTTACATGTATGTTGACAGGCTGGAATCACTGAAGTCTAGTATCACTTAGGGTGCTAACCCAGCCCTTTGTACGTGATAGGCTGGCACTACCAAGGGGCATATCAAATTGGTTTGTCATAGTGAGGATGTACTTCACTGCATTTTCAAAGCAGCATACTCAAGTGCTTTTAGAATCGAGCAGTAGTACAAAATGCTTCCTAGTACAGAAGATCCATGTTTACCTTAAATATAAGTATTGGCTACTACTAGTAGTGCAATAAAGAGAATTCTGTAGGAAAGTATTGCTTAGCTTAGGATCATCCTGCTAATTTAGTCATTATCAAGAAACTGCAGTACAAATATATCACTCTTCCCTTCTCCCCCTCTCTTGTTAGAAAGTTGCAAATCTCTGGACCAGCTGACCCTCACAATCCCTGTGGCAGGGCACCCCGCATCACCTGCCCACCCACTCTCAGGATGCCCTGTGCCCAGTGTGCCACCAGCTGCAGAACCAGTTCCTCACTTGCAGACTCCCAACTCAGAACCCCAGACCATGGCCCGAGAGTGTCCACAGAGCTCCAAGCCCCCCAGTGGCTCCAAATCTGGTCTTCGAAATACTACAGGCTGTTTACATGCCTGTGATAGCAAAGCAGCAGGAGGTCACTCTCATCCAAAGCAGCAGCGCATCAGCAGGAGGAGAGCAACCAATGGCTGGATACCCGTGGGTGCAGCCTGCGAAAAGGCCGTGTATGTTGTGGTAAGTGCTGGAAAAATTCTGCTTTCCTATGTATGCCTCCAAGCATGCTGCACAGTAAACTGAGATCCAGTAGGGACAAGGAAGAGAGGTTGCAGGATTTCAGGTTAGGTAGACTTGCCTGCAGGTACAGGAGCATTCTCCAGTGACACTCCTGCTGTTACCTCTGTAACAGCACGATCTCACTAGATGTCATCCAGCATTTCTTTAACAAGGGAACAGTTGGATTGGTGCAAAACATTTTTGCTGGGCTTTGGGGCTGAACCACTTGATCGTTGGCTTCTCGTTCTTTCTCCGGTACTGCAGCAGCACATGCCCTGGTCTGCCCTGGCGTCTGGCATGACAGGCAAGCAGAGAAAAAGCCTGAAAGGAAAACCTGCTTCTCCTGCCCCTCTTCCCAGATAATTGATAACAAGTGCTGCTGGGTTTGTAGTCAGAGAGGGATGACTGCCTCTCAGAAGCCAGGACACAGGCGCTGGATCAGAGAAGCAGTGAACCCCAGCAGGGAAGTGGCAAGTGGTACCTTCTATCCCCACTACAGGGAGTAGAGGAAGCGGCAGTCTAAGGGCAATTCTAAGGCAAAAATAGCAACTGCCAAGGTGCTTGAGCTTGTCTCGTCAGCCATTGGTGGTGCCTGTAGCTCCAGCAATAATTCCCCTCCGTTGCCCAGTACACGGCCTTGGGAAGGACACAAAGTCAGCCCAATGGGGGCCCCACCAGCCCACATCTTTTATGCCCTATTTATAGGCCCTAGCCAGCTGTTCTTCTCCATGGGGGTTTCCCAACTAGGCTTCCCCCTTCAACAGATCTCTGGCATTCTGAGCCTGTAGGAGTAGAGATTTGTCCCTGTGAGGCAACTCTGCTGCATCAGGGGTTACCCTGCTCTGTGGCTTCATTTTATCCATAATATCAAAGTGTACACACAGATTTGGCAAAAAAAAAAAAATCTGAAGGAAACGATCCCATGTCTTGGGGCAGAATAGGTGGCTCTTATCAGGGTATATCTACGTTGCAAAAAACCAGCCCTGTAGCAGAGAGACTCAGACCCCAGGTCTACACACTCTGGCATGCAGTGCAAAGCTAAAAATAGCTGTGTAGACATTCCTGCTAGGGCTGGAGCTTGGGCTCTGGGACCAACCCCCTTGCTGAGTTTCAGAGCCCAAGCTCCAGCCTGAGTGGGAATGTCGGCTTTGGGTTTGGTTTGATTTTGTACTGTAGATGTACCAATAGAGGCGGAGCCCGTTACTCTTGTTCCTCATGCCCAAGAGGTCAGGTGGGAGCAGAGCAGAAAAGCAACCTTCACCTTTTAGGCTTTTTCTTTGCTCATTTGTCATGCTGGAGACAAGGGGATGTGCTGCTGTGGTGCTGGAGGAAGAATGAGAAGCCAAGAATCAAGTAACTCAGCCCAAATGTTTTTGCACCAGTCCAATTTGTATTGTCACAACCCCTTCACTTCATTTCATTGGTAAAGTGGATTTCACATTGCCTATATTTTCAAGAGGACATATTACATGTTGTTGCATTCTTACAAATAGTTTTCAACAGTCTCTTAGGAAGCATAACTATTACATTTCAAAACAAACAACAAATTTAGTCTCCAATGGCACCAGTAGCATAAGCAGCTGGAAACCTACAATATCTAGGTTGATAATATTAAAAAATTGTTGTCACACTTACCTGAAAGCAGGTTTGTGTGTGCACAGGTGTAGGAATGCTCACTTTTGATCCATTTAAAATACAACGGGGGAGATGGTTTCAAAGTACTAATTTTTTTCTTTTAGACTAGGACTGATTCTTAAACTGGCATGGTGAAGATTCTGCAATCTACTGTACAGAAGCAATAGCAATATGTTTTCTCCATAGCCTTTCTGAACGTCACACTGGTGGCCATACCTGATCTGAAGACACTTGATTACTGAACCCAGGAGAATGTTCTCTGGGTTTTTTTTTTCTAGGTTCATTAGCAAATAGTTCACACCCACTTTTCAAATTTACCCTCTGGATGTAGAGATGCTATGAGTGGGTTTGTGCTGTGTGACTTCTCTCAGGGATCTCTTGCAGCCAAGGTGCACCACTTCGGACAGGGCTTTTAGTGAACTGTTTTAATCAAGACCAGGAAGATTAAAGGCAGCTTATATTAGTTGTTCTGAAGTATTTCCTAGCCTAACTTTTTGTCTCTCTTTCCCCTGCCAATGCTGTAGAATGAGCCAGAGCCAGCTGTTCGTAAGAGCTACCAGGCTGTGGAGAGAGATGGGGAAATTATCCGGGTACGAGATACAGTCCTTTTGAAATCAGGACCACGAAAGAAATCTATGCCTTATGTGGCAAAGATATCGGCGCTGTGGGAAGACCCGAAAACAGGTACTGGGCAGAAAGCCAGAGTACATTATGTTCACCCTCTGTCCATCAAATCCCAAAGAACCGAGTGGAAATGGGTTAATGGCAGTATTGAGCAGCAGATGCTAATTTACCAGAATAACTCACCACTACAGGTTTGGGTGATAAAGGGGAGGAGCTAGGTAATCAGAGCCCTATAGCTGTGCATGGTGACCTCTGATACAAGAACTGAAATTTCATCTTTTTAGTCATTAACTCAGAATCAGTAATTGTCCTGAAAGCATCTGCACAGATCTACCAACTAAAGATCTTTGCAACAATTTTTCCCATGTGATTTTGTAGGAGCAGGTATCTCATGAACCACTAATATTGCAAATGTTCTAGGCAGTTTGCAATCTAGGAGATGAAGCATTGATTTGTAGCTGCAGAAATTCTTGATATTAGCACTGAAAATCATGTAATAGGGACAACCAAACGGTAATTGGAATAGCGTGATTTTGATTGTAAGATCCCATATCTGACAGGTCTCCAGGGCTAGAGCCTAATTCTTTGTATAAGTTGGAAACTCAGTATGCCAAATCATACAGAGCAAGTAACACCCCGACAGCTTGTGAAATAGCAAAACTTAAGATGGTAAGGCCATTGCTGTGACCATGCTAGCAGTGCTTTGTTTGTTTGTTTGTTTGTCCAGGACTAAATATTGCAAGTACCAGACCTTAGACCCATGTACTTGACAAATCCCAGTTCAGCTGCTATTTCATATTTGAACATTTGGCTTTGTTGACTAGTGATCTCTTCATCTGGGACTGTGAATAGTTATTAGGTGGTGCAGGTACAATGAAATAGTGACGCCACTTGTTTTACTTAGCCAGTTGCTATAACAAAAGGAAACTCAGCTCAGCATCAAATATTTATCATGGTATAGCTGCAGTTAGGTGAGAGCTATGGAAATAGAAGGGCTGATGGATGAAACAGGAGAACTGAAACTGGATTTTGTGATACTCCTTAATGCATGTTTTCATCACTGACTTTAAAATGTCTCCTGTCTCCTTCCAGGGGAGCTAATGATGAGTCTCCTGTGGTATTACAGACCAGAGCACACTCAGGGAGGTCGCAATCCCAGCATGCATCAGGTGAGCAGTCCGAAATACCTCGTTGGGACGGTTAGGGGATATTTGGCAAGGATCCACTCTATTCCAGGGAGATGGGACTGGAATGAACATCCCTGCTCAGCATTCATGCTTAGCCTTTCATAACACATGGAGGCAGGATCCTTGTCACACCGGTCTCCTGGCTGCTCCACAGATGCTGCCATATTTTTGTGTTGAATGGGTAAAACCACTGTGTTTCATGTAGGACACAAGCAATCTGATGCTGTAAGTAACAAGGATGGGTGGTAACAGAAGTATCTGTACCTTTCACAGGATTTTCTTTGCTTTAAAATTTACTATTTCCTGAGGTCTGAAAACAGTGCTATGCCACTTGAGAAAAGAGGCTATTTGACTTTAGCTAGGGGAAGGTGCACTGTTTTGGGAATCAGAAGATGCTGTGTTTTGTATTAAATCAAGACTGAATGTCTTTCTAAAAGATAGGCTTTGGTTCAGCCAGAAGTTATGAGCTCGATGCAGGAATTACTGGGTGAGAATCTCTGGCCTGTGTTATGCGGGACATCCAACTTAGATGATCCGAATGAGTCCCTTCTTTCCTTAAATCTATGCATTGAATTTGTGACTTTCTATTAAAAACTCCTCTTTTAGGGGATCAATCCAGTCCCTCTAGCCTGAAATTAGTCATATGGGACCAAAAGCTCCTGTTCCCTTTTTGTATAATGGGCAGAAGAGGGTGGCTTTATTAGGGGGGTTAAAAACAGATTTAAGAAGTATACTGTGCTCCTTCTGCACAATGGGTTCACTTTTAAAAATAAAACTTATGACCCAATATGTCTTCAAACCCAGGCCTGTTGCTTTGTTTAGTTTTGTATGGAGGGGAAAAAGTACATTTTTAAACCAAAAGAGCAGAGAGATTAGAGAGGAATGAGTTACTGCCATTTTTCCATCCAACAAAAAGTCCACAATGTGCTGGTTTTAAATTCCATTCAGCAGTTGTACATGCCGCATGTATGATTCCCAGATTTTCTTTTGGAAACCTGTTTGGTACCTTGTGACATTGTAGTCCACAAACGAAATCTGAGAGTATCTAGCTGCATTTTAGTGCGGAGAGAGCAAGAAGTCAGGTTAGGGAGGAACTACCTCACTTTCCTCCTCCCACACCTGTCTTGTTATACAAAAACTGCTTTAAAAGGAGAAGCTGCCACTGGGCTGAGTAGGTGGAATAGGCTTGCCAAGGATGACTCAGGTAAACTTGATTTAAGGAGGAAACCAAAACATTCACACACCTCTGCGGGTTGGGGTTGGTTTGTTGGTTAGTTTTTTGTTGCTTTTCTAGTTGTTGATCATGTTCCCAGACTCTGACCCTGCTCCTGAGGCTGTAGTGAAGCCTGTCCTCTGCCTACCCTGCTTCCCTGGGGCTCCAGGTGAAATGAACCCTGAGGCACATTGCTGGCACTTTCACAACAGCACCCTTATTACACCAGATCCTCTTCACTTCTGATTACCACACCTGATACTAAATTAGCTCCAGCTGGGTTGGCCCATGCCCAGTGGCAGCACTTGTCAACCCCTCCCTAACTGCTTCAGATGCAGCCTTTCAAGATTCAGACTGGGGAGAAGAGGCTACTGCCATTTTTTCATCACTTAGAACAGCTCTTTCAGTTGATGGGGGAGAGTTGGAGAGGAAAAGGGGACAATTTATTTACTCTGAGACTGATCACTACAGTACTTTAGAGGCTAGTGGGAGAGGTTGGCCAAGTACCATTCATATCATTTATTTGTGTAAATGAATCAGAAAAGATTTCCAGCGCAGAAAAGAGAAAACTGAGACTGTCCCCCAGGGTATTGGAAGTGCGGGGGGGAAGACAGCTCCTGCCTTCTGCCGAAGTTGCTTAACAAAGTGGTGGATTGTAAGAAAGTTCATTCTTTGCTGTGCAATTTCTCCAGTCTTTCCACATACAGTTCTAGAGATCTGACGTTGGGATTGGATGGGGTGAAAAATCCTGTCTTTACTTTGGATTTCTTTGCATCTTGGGCCTTTTGTAACATTACAGGACATTTTTCCCTCTAAGCTGTCTTCTTCTTGCTGAGTGTGGTACTAGGAGAGCACTTTTTGAAAAAGCTGCATTCATATTGCTCAATGCAGCATTCTGAAAGGTCACCTGGTGAGAAGCACTTATCACAATATAAGTCACAGACTCTCAATTGCATTTGAAATGAGAGATTTGGTTATAAGCAGTATCTCTGAGCTGCCTGCTGGTGGCAGCTGTCTTACTGAACAGTGATATTTGCAATACATGTGGAGACTGATAATATAAAGTAGAATGGCGGTGAGTTTATGTGATGGGAAAGCGATAACATTTTGG
Organism: Mauremys mutica; assembly: GCF_020497125.1. Taxonomy (NCBI): domain Eukaryota; kingdom Metazoa; phylum Chordata; order Testudines; family Geoemydidae; genus Mauremys; species Mauremys mutica. The sequence goes on from NC_059075.1 coordinate 60,011,779, forward strand.
TCAAATGTTAAACAGTGAAGTTCTTTTGGTCACTAAAACAATTAGGCTATAAAATTATAACTGTAAATTGTTTGGGTTGATTACAACGTCTAACTTGTAGGGGGTTGTGCTTTCTCTTTAAGAAGTGTGTTGTTGCAGGTGTGCATAGCCTTTCTCTTCTTTAAGGAGAGACTACCTAGGACTGCCTTGCCTCTCTAAGTGCTCCCGTCCATTGAGTGACTGTCCCCTTTGTATATCTGTTTGCAGAATGAGATCTTTGCATCCCGACATCAGGATGAAAACAGTATTGCCTGCATTGAGGAAAAGTGCTATGTTCTGACCTTTGCAGAGTACTGCAGGTAGGTGGTGCTCTTAACTTGCTGTTGCTTTTGCAGCTTATCTCTGTATCACCAGTTCTTTTCAACGTTTCTATTACCTGATCTCATTCAGCAGAACTGCGTGTGCTTTGCAGCCTACCTCTTCTAGTTAAACTGTCCGGCGGTACATTTAGCGAATGAGAGTGCTATGCTAATCTAGGAGTGTTTGTCGTGCTCTAGCTCTAGGGTGACCAGATGTCCCGATTTTATAGAGACAGTCCCGATTTTTGGGTCTTTTTCTTATATAGGCTCTCATTACCCCACTCCACCCCCCACCTTCGTCCCGATTTTTCACATTTGCTGTCTGGTCACCCTATCTAGCTCCTTTGGGTACCTCTTTGCTTTGTTTCAGAGTAGCAGCCGTGTTAGTCTGTATCCACAAAAAGAACAGGAGTACTTGTGGCACCTTAGAGACTAACAAATTTATCTGAGCATAAGCTTTTGTGGGCTACAGCCCACTTCATCGGATGCATGCAGTGGAAAATACAGTAGGAAGATATATTAACACCCATTGTTTCATGTTCTCTGTGTGTGTGTGTGTGTATATATATATATATATCTTCCTACTGTATTTTCCACTACATGCATCCGATGAAGTGGGCTGTAGCCCACAAAAGCTTATGCTCAAATAAATTTGTTAGTCTCTAAGGTGCCACAAGTACTCCTGTTTTCTTTGCTTTGTGTTTTATAAACACTTTAAGCAGTTTATAAGTGTTTACACATGCATGACCTTTCTGCTACAGAACATGCTCATCAGTAGACACAGTAAAACATAGTAACATTTCAGTTACAAAACTGGAGTGTACATACATTTCCTCCACATGTACATGTATGCTCCAAGTTCAACTAAAATGCATATGCCTAACGTGTTTGCTGTCCTTATCACTCTTCGTAGGCGTGCCTATAGTATCAGGTGTTTTGGTAATTAGGTCACCCAATATAGTGACTAGAGAAATATTTAACTACTTTACAGTTTAATTTTTGCTATTTTTAATCAGTCTTAGCGACCAAGGACTTCCGAGTATCTGTATTTTCTAACAGTAACAAATTTAAAGTAACAATGGCAAAATAGAAATTAGATTTAAAGTCCAGACTGTAGGTTATTAAAATGGAAAATAACCCTTTAAAAATCTGTCCTATTTTACGTGCTTTTACTATGTGCTATTGGTTGCATTGTATGCTTTGCTCATCTTGGACAGTAAAACTAGCTTAGCCAGTTTCACACTGGTCCTTATGCCGCATTCCAAAGCTTCACTGGGTTTCTAAAAATGAAGGTCATTTCCTAAAATAGTTATTTTTAGTTCAACGAACGTATACTGATTTTTACAAAAGTTCTTTTGAGCACCATGTACATCCTGGTTCTGAACTACTTGCTGCTTTTTTAATAACTCACTTCCCAAAAAAGCAGACATGAGTGACTGGGAATAATATACCATTGGGCTTCTGCACTGGTTTGAAACTTCTGGACAGGAGTCCCGTTTCCCTGTGGCATGGCTTGACAGAGGCAGGTGGATGTTACATTAAAGCAACTAGAGCAGCTCTGAACTATTCAGAATTTGGCTTTATGGAACTTCAATAAAAGTGGAATAAATCCACTCTGAGTAATTGGAGAATTAAAATAATTTGGAAAGACCACTTTCTGTCATTTTCCTTTTGGCATAACTACGCTTTCAGAAGCACTTGCTAAAGTGAGCCATAGAATGAAAATGTAGTAAAGAAAAGCTTGTTGATACAGTGAACCCCTGCAAAAAAGAAACCAGGATGTTCTTACAAATGTGCTTGGTATGTCCAGAAAAAAACCACCAGCAAATTAGGATAGGTTTGTTCCTCCTCTAATTACTTTGAACCTATGAAGTTGCATCCGCTCTGACATGAAGTTGCTGTGATTGGAATATAGCCTTTCCTCATAAATTATTGTATGCTGAAGGGTTACCCATCTCAGAAACCACAGGGGCTATTCCTGACTCACTGGCCAAATGCTGATATATTTTTATTGCACTGTGTGGAGCCTTTACAAATTTTGTACTAATTGGACCTGTTGGCGGTGTTCCTTAAAAATGTGCCTCTCTGCACACTATACAAGTGATCCACTGCTGGCCTGTGCTAAACTGGTTTGAATGCTCAGGGAGTCTAAAGACATCAGCACAGGCAGTGGGAAGGTGTTTTCACAAACTGGTCAGCAAAGCTGAATTCACTGGCTCAGATTCTTGTTCAGATAACCACTGTTGCACAATGTGTGTTTGAAACCACTTGAAGAACTGATAAGGTAGCATGATATGTGGTATCCATTTCATTAAGATCTTGCAGATATCCTCCCCCATTAAGTGCCTCTATTCAGGTGAGAGTTCAACCAGCTGGGTTAGTAAGCAGATAGCCAAAATTACTTAAGCCTTGTTCATGGTGATTCCATCCCAGTGCCACCACAGTCGTTGCAAAGTACATGTTTGAACTCAAGCTAGATAGGAAGGAGATCTTACCAGTGGATGAAGGATTTTGCTGTTTCATTGGCAGCTCTGTGTCTGGGGTATGTACCAAGCACAATTATAAGAGTTCTCACCGTGACAATCTGATCGCCAAAGCCCATGTTTCATCAGTGGTCAACAGTTGTTTGTATGCTTTTAATCTTCAAAATATTTCAAATGTAGGCTCTTTCTTCCTGATGCCGACCTTAGCATGGAGAGTCCAGCCTTTGATCTTTAGGCTGGATTACTGTTATGTGCACACTTGTGCCCTTAAACCACTGCAGCTCTGCAGCTATTGCAGAACAAGCTTGGCTACTGTGCAGGAGCCTTCGCCCACAAGTTTTACACCCACATTCCATAGGTTGCTCACTTGCTGAACAGGCAGCTAATGTATCACTATGGCTGTAATCATATAGCCTTATGTAAGAGGGCCCTTCTACATCAGGTATTTTCTGCTTATGTCGTGCTGCTACAGCTGAGCTCAGTGAGGTTCTTACAGCTGCTTTGCTATAAATAAACTCTAGAAAGGACAGAAGGCAGGACCTTCTCTGCAGGGCCAGGAATGCTGTCCCTCCCAACACTCCCCACTGCATGTCTGTGTCATCCCACTGGGAAACGCTCAAGGTTTTTTATTTTACTTGGTGTTTGGGTGGCATGCTTTGTTCTGCTCCTGATCTCAGCTCTGTTTGTGCAAGTTCTCTCCATTCATACTAAAATGTTTATATTTTAAGGTGCCCCATAGCCTTCTGCTATGAGTGCTTATAAATTAAAACACTGTGGTATAATTATCAGGTTGACTGGCTGGCGAATCGTTTTATACGCACGCATGATTTCTGCAAATGTCCAGTCATTGTTTTAAAGTACCATAATCCACTAGGGCATATTCCTCCTCCTGGACCAGGCTCACAAATGGCAGGTATTGTTGCAGAATATCCAACTCCAGCATGCATTAATTTAAGTCTTTTTGTCATCCTGTAGCACCAGTAAAAGGCCTTGTTGACTCAGAGAATGGAGTGTTCTGTGACCTGGTTTATGTTCTTGCTTAATCACCTTTATTTGAGCAATAATCTTTTTCCAGTGCTAATCAACAGAAATAAGGCAAAGGTGGTTAAACAATGCAGATTAACTATTGTAATCCTCCATACTGTAAAACTGTAGAGAATCTACCAGCCAGGAAATCTAAACTAGTGTGCTACTTGGTAAAGCTCAGAGTAGTTGTAACTGGTAAACCAACCTCTAAATCTCTTTTTGGTGAAAGGATAGTTCTGTTCCAGAATCCATAACTTTATCCTCCCCACTCCTGCAGTAGCCTGGCAGGAATATACTGTAATGGGTGAAACCCTAAGGAGCAGAAGGAGATTATAGTTTCTTCCAGCAGGAGGCCTTAGCAGGAATAGTGAAAGCTTGAGCAGTGAAGGCACTAAATGAAGATTCCCTGTGACTTTTTGTATTTAATTACATTGCAGATTCTGTGCCTTGGCAAAGCGTCGTGTCGAGGGGATCCCAAGCAGGAAAACCATGATGGTTCCTCCGTCAGAAGAGTATTCCACACCTCCACATCGCAAGGTGCCAGAGGACACTGATCCTGATCTGGTTTTTCTCTGCCGCCATGTCTATGATTTTCGACATGGGCGCATCTTGAAGAATCCGCAGTAACAAAACTCTTCAGTCCAGCTATGGTGATGACAAGTGGCACCAGAGAGCCAGTGGCAGGTTGACCGTCTGGGACATCCATGCATGCTCAGCAACTTTTTTAGTACTGCTTGCAGGCCAGAAGGAACGTCCAAGCACTCTGTCCTCAAAGACTGAAAAGATTTCCGCATTCAGGAACAGATCCCTGTCAAGGAAGGCCAGCAGTTCAAAGCACAGCACTTCATTAAAGAGCATAAATTAAAATATATACCTATAAATAAATATATGTATATAGATATAGGTACTTGCATATGTAAATCTATATCTATATATGTATATAGAGATGCATATATTGAGAGGGGTTTTGCAGGGGAGAAAAGCCAGTATACTAAATCCAAAGCCATCATTGGTGGGGGTGGTTGGAATATGCAGGAGGGATTCTGTGGTGCAGGTATGAGTCAAGCTGTGATAGGTCCATGGTTTTCATGTCCTGATGTGAAGAGAGAGGGCAAAGCCCAGTTCATTTGCATGGTGCAGGATAGTCATGCTTGCCCAGCAGAAAAGGCAGGGTGTGCTGATTCTTGATGTCACTGCTACTTCAAAATCCAATAATTCCTCTTGAAGTTGTGCCAAGTGCAGAGCGGCCGTCTGCTGTACTGAATAGTTTTTGCGTTGTAAAGGGAGAGGGACTCCTTTTTCCTGTACAATTTTTCTGCAGTCTATGATTTACCACCCAGATTGGGGCCTTTAGGCAGGCCGTGAACTTTGTTTCAGCTCCAAGGTAAAAAACCGGGCGAGGGATAGTAGGCCTTACCTCACGCCTTTATGGAAAGCTGCATGTCTGTCAGAGGTCTTTGGCCAACAAGGCACACCTCCAGCAGACACGTACTGTTGTAAGATATGGAACACATGAGCTTTGCTCTGTAGGTGAAAGCCATGCTTTTCTTCTCTTCAGGATACTCCTCTCCTTGCCCTCCTTGACATCAGAGGCCTTCCCTAGCAGTGTAAATGGTTTATTCTCTCCCTTCCAAGTTCAGTTTTCTTTGCTGTAGTTTAGACCCTGTAGAATCTAGATGTGCACATTCCACCATAGATGGGTAAGCTAGAGGCAGGGGAAGAAATGAAAAATATTTCCTTTGGCTATTTCATCCTAAAAATGACACCTGACACAATTGTTTTGGTCTTGGGCATGGTCGTACTGCTGAGAAAATTAGCAGTGCTCTCTCTTGGCACTGCCTTCCATCCTCCTCCCCTACTACTTATACTGACATCCGAACATGCTCACCAGGGTGGCTTTGTGGCTTCTGAAAGGAACTGACCAATGAGAGGTGTGCGTTGTTGAAAAATGCTACCTGATTCCTACAGATACTTTTGCCTCTTGCCTTATGTGTATAGATCCTAGAGATACTTTAGTTTATCTTAACACAAACTATTGAAGTTAATTCTAAAGAAAACCAAAGGACAGCATAACAGAGTCCATTGAATCAGTCACACACAGCTGGGAATCCATTTGTAGATTGCACTAATTTAAAGAATGAGAATCAACACTGTATCGGTCCATGTACCTGCTGACTGCTGGAGTCACTCATTTAAACTAGGGACCTGCATTTTCAGTTTTGGGGGTGCCTGAATTAGTGTTAAACAATAGAAGTGTTCATACTGCTTTAATGTTGTTGTCCTTTAAGTGGAAGTAGCACTACCTTTACTCACCACGGACACTGATGGAGCTGCAATCAAGGGGATTTTCCTCTTGCTCTGATCACTGAGGCTATGCCTACCTGGCCTGGAGAAAATATCCCTACCACGTTAAATTCCGTTAAGTGAAAATTGTGCAGCCTGTGTTTCTGTTAACACAGGCGTTATCCAGAGATTTGTTCTACATACCAAAGAGGGGAATGTTTATGGAAGGACAAGAGAACCTTGAAAGAAGATGGGAAGGTCCGAGGCCCATGAGGGCCAACCCTGGAAGTGTGGCACATGTTCACTTGATCTCAATGGACAATTCCTGCTCAGTATTCCAGAGGACAATGAAAAATTCCAAAGTCCCTGCCAATGCGCCCCAGGGGAAAACTCCCAAGCCTTCATTTTCAAGAGGTTTAACCCTAGGCACCTGAGCACAAATCCATAATTTAAGCATTTAATCCCACTTATACCTCAAGGTACTGCTGGTGTCAAGTAATTGTCTGTTTTCTCCTTAACAATTACTTGGAATAAGGAGGTCAGGCCATTGGCACTACAGAGCGCATTTCACTACAGCATCAGAGCAGGGTCGGGGTAACCTCAGGGCTCTCAATTGGCCAAGTGAGAGCATCATGGAAGGGATGGATGCTCACTAGATGGGAGGATGGTATAGTTCCTGCTCCCTTGTAGTAAACAGTGGTGTGGTTGTGGAGCAATATTGTAGTTTCTGTAGCTGCTGCCTGCCCTTTTGGTCCCATGGTGAGAGGTAGTTAGTTGTGGCTACAGGGTGGAGAGGGGCACACAAGGAAAATGGAGCAGTGGGACTAATACAGGGGAAACAGCTCAGATCGATGATATGGGAAAGTCTTAGGAACCCTTATATGGACAAGCTGATATGTTCTGAGTCAGATTTGGGACTCCTTGGACAGCCATCCTGAGTAGGATCAATGGGGTCAGGGACAGTCCATGCTAAGATGCCTGAGGATCCTCTTCTACAAAAGGAGTAGCTTTATTTACTGGTGTCATGACAGGGTTTCTCAAGCTTTCCTGCTAATTCAAATCTGCACACTACTGCAAAGTCAGTAAAGCGTTTACTATCCAGCCTCAGAAACCACAGTCACTTGCTGAAAATTTTACTTCTCCTGGTTCCCCCTCCACCTGTCCTATCTCCTTTCCAGGTGGAGGGAAAGAAATCCAGGTTGCCCAAAGGGGAGAGGAAAAATTGTATTTACCCATGTTCTGGGATGTGCTGTCACCCCTGTCCAGAGAGGAGAAATCCTGTCTCTTCTGATGTTATGTCAGAATCTGCTTCAGGCCAAGAACATTGTTCAGGACTCACATGGTTGCTTATGCTGTTGTGCAAACAGCATGTAAATGAATCAAAATGTCTTATCCATAATGAGACTATTTCATGCTTTTTTAATCTATTAGATATGGAAATATTTTTTGAAACTGAAAATGCAGTCAGTAGAATTTAAATTGAAATGTAATACATGTAAAATATATTTTAGTTGAGAATTTTGTAAAATGCACTTTTTTGTGTCTCTTCCCTGGTTTCCCAGATCTGTATTTCAGTGTTTACAGATGGAATGAGAACATTCCCTATACCCTCCTTCTGTGAGAAAGATATATTAGAAGTAATTCTTAAAAAATAAATTTGAAAAATTGTATTGATTTAGAAAACAAATGTCAAGTCTTGCGCAGTTTTTATTTTTCGCTGTCACTCAGAATTCCATACGGCTTAGAGCTCTGGCCAGTTTTCAGGCAGAGGGGCTCTTTGAACAATTTAAGAGGAGAATTGAGTAGAGGCCAGTAATCCAGGAACCGGAAGCGAGCAAGATTGAGTCTGTTAGGAGCAGATGTTAATATGTGACCTTGGTATGTGTGATTGATGGGAAACTTGCGGTTGGGAGCGAGGGGGGGGGGGGAGTCCTTATGGAGGTGTGGATATCTGTAGGGTTGTAGAATGAGGCGACAAAGGGATAGGGAAAGTAATTAGGTATCTTTGTGTGTGTCGAGAGAGCCACCCAAGGAGGAAGATGCTGAGTGAGCACCAGATGGGGGCATTGTTTTTTCTGTGGCTTCCATCCCAGGAGTATCTGAGAGAGGAATCAAATGAATTAAAAATAAAAAAGAAGTTGACTTCTTAGTGGTAAAAGCCAAAAACCCCTCAGCCTCCAAGGCCTGTGCCTTCAGAACACCAGACGGAAACACCCACTGGAACAGAGCCATTCAGCAAAGCATTCTGAGGGATGACGGATTATCACCTTGGAGGGTGAGGGAGGGAGCGGGGAGTCCCTTCAACATCACCAGATCAGTGGGTGTCTGTAATTTGTATTACAGTGGCACCTAGAGACTTCAACCGTGACAGAGAGACCCTGTTGTGCTGGGTACTGTACATGCACATAGTGAAAGTCTGTCCCTGTCCCAAAGAGTTTATAGTTGAAATAGGACAAAGAAAGGGTGGAGAGGAAACAGAGGCAGAGAGGGGTGAAGTGACTTGCCTAAGCTCACCCCGCAGGTCAGTGGCAGGGCTGGGAATAGAAGCCAGGTCCTCTGACTCCTAGGCTGGTGTGCCATCCACTGGACTCACTTTCTTTGTCTATTGCTCTGTGTGCAAATCTAAATGTATCTCCATTGGGCTGGTTTATTTTACGCAAATTAAAGATTGTGTTTTCTTTGAGGCTGTTGGCAGGTTCGCTGTGGGATTTGGATCCACTGGAGAAGAGCGTCATCCGCTGCAGCAGGTTGGAGACAGCTTGGAGATTGAGGTGGCTGCAGAAATGGGTCTGTAAGGCCGCTAGCCGGGTGGGAAAACTTGGTATTGCAGGTTATGTGGGTGTGCACCATCCGGTTATGTGGGATAGACCATCGCTATCTATTGGCAAAGCCACCAGCAATCGGTGAAGGCACAAGGAGGGGGAGATGCATGCAGGGAGTTAGCTAGTGAACATCCCGAGCCACAAAGCTCTATACTTATTTTGATTTCTGTATTTAGAAAATACTACAGTGTTGGACATCGCCGGACTTGCCAGTTTGTGCATGGTCCATTTCCCAAGTGTGTCATCCTAACTGTTTATCAAGAGCCGCGTTCACAAGCTCTTCACTAGTTCTGAATTGTTCAAATGTCTCTCCTTTTATTTTCCTTCTCACGCTAGGGTGACCAGAAGCAAATGTGAAAAATCAGGACCGGGGCGGAGTGGGGGGGGAATAGGGGCCTATATAAGAAAAAGACCCAAAAATCGGGACTGTCCCTATAAAATCGGGACATCTGGTCACCCTATCTCACGCACAGATTTGGAGAAGCATTGGGCATCACAACCACCAAAGAGCATTTATTGATGGTATCCTCGCTCATCAACTAGTAATGGACCTAATTTCTTTCTGGCTTTCCCCATGTTAGTAGTACCTGTTCTGATTCCCCCCTTCCCCCACACACATACCTTTACCCTCTTTGGCTGCTCTAATCCTGCATTTTCACAACCTTTATCTTTTCTCTGCAGTATTAACTGATTATATTATCTTTTGCTTCTGTCTCACTTCCAAGGAAAGCTGCTATTATACCTCAGATCTCTGATTAGTCCTTGATGAAGCCACATTGGCCACCTCTTGCTGTGGTCTTTTACAGTGGAATAGTAGCCTGTGTGTTCGTTCGTTCTCTCTCTCGTGTGCGTGCTCTCTGGAGTGCCTTCATTTCTTGCTCCTGCAGACAGTAGCACCAGGCTCAGGCAAAGAAGCATTCTAGCCAGGAGCCATCTGCACCGGGAAACTGGTGAGTGATCCCATGGCCTTTCCCTCAGTGGCCACCTCCATCTGTAAAAATACATCTGCAGCGGAGTGTGACGCTGTCATCTGCCAATGTCTCAGTCCAGGAGGTCTCTACAGCAATGAAAAACGGGTTTACACTCAACAGGAAGAAAAATGCCTCAAATGGACAGGGCCCCAAAGGGCAGAGGCGAGCATAGTTTTGTATATCTTGATATGGCTGGGATTTGGGGGAAGAGGGGAAATAGGACTTTTGATGGGTGCTTGACTATTAGGTAGGTCTGCCATCTGGTGGCAGACTCGTGACTGGAAAGCATTGCCAGAGTGTTATGCATGGTAATGAGGGTAAGAACTGATCTAGCTATCGTCATCATTACTTTAAAAGAAGCCAAATCCTGGAGTCCTTACTCAAGTTACAAAAAAAATAAAAATCCCCCAAAACCCTCCCTAAGAGAGTTTTGTTTTGAAAAGGACTGAGGACTGCAGGCTTGGCCCATAGTGCCTATAGCTGTAACACACCCACCAAGCATAGCTCCGTGGAGAAACACTGCTGCTGGATGGCAAGGCCAGCGATCATTGGGACGGGGGTCAGTGCCTTGAGCTGCTTACCCTGAGGTCTGATGAAAAGAACCAGGAAGATCTCTACAACTCAGCAGTGCCTCGAGTGCTGCTCCATGAGGCTCGGCCAAACCCCTCAATATGGGCAGACACAGAGCAGTTTGGATTATGTGGTGATTTCCTCTCCATAGGCCCTTGGAAATGGAAAGAGCAATTTATAGAAGTGATGGACTGTTTTTCATTAATGGGAGAGGGACCCTGTACACAAGTGAAGGGAGAGAATGAGTCCTGGGAGTGAGATGAGGGAGGAAGGGGGAAAAAAAGTCAATGTCTGTTACTGACACTGAATTGGCTCCTTAAGTATACAGAGGGGGGTGAATTGGTGTGGTTTGTGGGAGAGGTGGTGTGGGGTAGCACATAGTAACCACTTACAGTATGTGCAAAATGTTTCAGACCCCAGCCCCGCATGTCATAAATACGGTGGTGTAACCGGCTTCTGGAGAAGGCAGTCCTCTCATCTTTCACTCCCAGAGCTCCAGTGATGCATCCTATCAGGGCCATGAGAGGCCATACACTCTCTACTACCCACTCCTCACATATTAACTGTCCTTGCCAGATAGTGAGGATACAAAAAAACAACTTGCGGGTCTGTGAAAGCTCAGCACAGACCTCTGTGGACTGAACAATGACTTGTGGATTTTTAGAGTTGCATTTTGGGTGTTGTGGATCCCTGTTCTGGGCTGTCTATTTTTGTGCTGTTGTAAAGAATACTGGTTTTGTTTGTTTTTAGATCACCTACGGATACAATACAATTATATGTTTAATCTAGATTGTTGGGTGAAGGTAATGTTATGGAGTTGTAGGAAATAATCCATAGAGACAATTCCAAATTATGGAACACTTCCTGATATTGATGGAATCCAAATAAAATTCAGTAAACATTATCACAGTAACCTGAGCTTGCAAGTATGTGCAAACTCCCACAGTGCACTGGTGCAAAGACTGTTTTGAAGCATGGTAAGTGAGGATATGCAGTGCTGAGACACAATTTTGCTTGCTGGAATAATGCTGTGTGGACAACCAGCCATGTTTGTGGAACTAGGTTCCGACGTGCTCTGGTGCAGTGTGGATAGGCCCTCCCTGGCTTTTTAGAAAGATACAGCTGCAGCTCCTGAGCTGCTTTTAAAGGAAATGTTCTCATACAAAATGGGAAATGACTGCCTAGGAAGGAGTACTGTGGAAAATAATCTGGGGGTCATAGCACACCACAAGCTAAATATGAGTGAACAGTGTATGTTGCAAAAAAAAAAAAATTATTGTGGTATGTATTAGCAGGAGTGTTGTAAGCAAGACGTGAGATGTAATTCTAACACTCTGCTCTGTGCTGACTAGGCCTCAGCTGGAGTATTGTTTCCAGTTCTTGGTGCCACATTTCAGGAAAGATGTGGACAAATTTGAGAGAGTCTAGAGAAGAGCAACAAAAATTATTAAAGGTCTAGAAAACATGACCTGTGACGGAAGATTGAAAAAATTGGGTTTGTTTAGCCTGCAGAAGAGAAGACTGAGAGGGGACATGATAACAGTTTTCAAGTACATAAAAGATTGTTACAAGGAGGAGGGAGAAAAATTGTTCTCTTTAACCTCTGAGGATAGGACAAGAAGCAATGGGCTTAAATTGCAGCAAGGGCAGCTTAGGTTGGACATTAGGAAAAACTTCCTAACTGCCAGGGTGGTTAAGCACTGGAATAAATTGCCTAGGGAGGTTGTGGAATCTCCATCACTGGAGATTTTAAAGAGCAGGTTAGACAAACACCTGCAAGGGACTTAGTCCTGCCCTGAGTGCAGGGGACTGGACTAGATGACCTCTCGAGATCCTGTTCAGTCCTACGATTCTATGATTCTATAGTGCCCCTGCCAGCCTTCTGGTACGTTTCATTAAAAGCTCCAGGACTTGCTTCTTTGTAGGATTATGCTTTTTGCCACAGGATACAGTGCCCTCAATTTCTTTACCAAGAATCCTTGTTACCAGTGCTGTTCCTTACAGAAAACTCGGTGCAAGTTTTACCTGTAAACCAGAAAAATGGATAGAAGTGAGAGATAATGTAGGGTGAGATCAGGAAAAAAAGACTTCTTGACAATGAAATTGATTAAGCTGTGAATAGTCTCCCAAAGGAAGTGAGTCACTTCTGCATGTAGCATTTAAATTGGACTGCACAGAAGAGTAAATTCAGGAGGCAGAGTCCTGTGTATTCCTGCTTCCATGACTGCAGGCTTTTGTTCCAGAATCATTGCTATTACATTTTTTTATTTGTTTATTTGAATCCTTTTGGTTGCAAAGAGATCTTTGCAAAAGTGAATCTACTTTAACTCAATATCTTGCTTGTTTATCTCCCTGGGTCTGGAGACAGCCTGAAGCAATAGCTCTAAGAGAAGTGTGTGACTAGCACTTGTTAATACTGAAAACCAACAACAAGAAGACTGTCAGCATTAACAATTTAACTGTGCATCGTTTTAGCTGAAACAGCCAGGTAATGTTTCTATCCCACAATCCCAACCACCTTCCATGCCTTCCCAAGTGCTTAAAGCCCCACCAAGGCCTTAATCAAAGGCCAAATCCCCCAGCTTCCCCTTGTTAGCGTCCCTAGGCATTGCCAACACAAATCCATGGCACATCGAAACCATGGGGACAATGTAAAAAAGAATTGGATTTTGTATCAAAGTAAGCAACATGAGGAATACTGGACCTAGTCTCAATTGTTTTCCTATTTATATTAAATGAACTCTTTCTGTGAACCTGATATTGGTATGGAATTTATGGCCTGACACACCTGAGGGGTTCAGCTCGCTACGGAGGTTTTTGGGGCTGCGTGCTCTGGGTGTCCCTAAGCCTCCGACTGCCAGAAGCTGGAACTGGACAACAGGGGATGGATCACTCAATAATTGCCCTGTTCTGTTCATTCCCTCAGAAGCATCTGATACTGGCACTGTCAGAGACAGAATACTGGGCTATATGGCCCATTGGTCTGACCCAGGATGGCTGTTCTTATGTTCTTATGATCACTATACCAGGTGTGACAATTGTGCATTGCAAGAGAGATGGACTGTATGAGCTAATAGGCCAGGCAACATGTACTCTGTCAAGCTGGACCTATGTTCTCCAGCAGGATCTGTGGTTTCTCCAGCACTGTGGTGTGGCAGGCTCAGGAATTCATAGTGGTTTCATTTAAATAACAAATGTAATGCTTTAATGAACTAAAGGACAATGATTAGCTGCACAACCAGTGCAGTAGCCCCATGTGCTGCTTGTTTCGATATTAAATGCACGCTGCTCTATATTTTCAGTGTGCCACATCTATAGTGAAAACTTGTAAGTACCTTGTAGAAGTTGCCGGGGGAAGCTGGAGGTTTGGGCACATTGGAAGGAACAGTTTGGGCATTTGGCACCTGGGTGGTTTAGGGTTATGGCATATCGGATGGATGTTGACATTTAAATTGTCATCTAAGGTTTCAGAGTAAAGTCCACTGAGATAACGAGCCGGTTCAGACCTCAGAGCTTTTGTTTCATACTGTCTGCAGTCTCACAAAGACAACACTCTGTTTACATTTGCTTCATGGTTTTACGCTTTATATTTTGGATATAAAATATTTTTTTTAAATGAAAGCTGAGATTCTGGAGCACGATTCTGTGGCAAGTGATGGATTCTAGGGCATGTCCCCCACCTGTAGAATGGAGAAATACAGGGGGCTACCAATGCATCTCTGGCAGCTTAAGACTCCGGGTATTTCTACAGAGCAAAAGCTGTACATCAGCTAGCTTTATTCCAGTTAGCATGCGTAACGCAGGGAAGGTAACGCAGTGCAGGCCAGCAAGCCAAGTAAAGAGCCAGGGTTTGGACCAGGCTTGTATGATCTGTGCTGCAGCTCACATTGCGCTGTCTGCACGGCTCGGTGACCCAAGCTAGCTCAGACAGGCAAGCCCCCACACAGCTTTTCCTCAGTAGACATAAACTCTGTGACTTGTGGGACTTATTTCACAGGGGGTAAGACCAGAAGGGACCACCACCTCGTCTCGACAGTAGACAGTTCCTGGATGCCATCGTGTTGTGAAGTCAGAGAGCAAAAGCCATAAGCTGTTGGTTACATTTAGCTGCCACGACAGCATGTGTACTTGTAACGGACAGTAATTGTGTCACAGCAAAGTGACAGGAGCAGTTCTGACTGTCAGATTAAAGTGACAGAATCCTCTTAACAGGTTTCCCACAGCTTTGTCCCATTCAAGTGACTACTGAAAAATGAGCCCCAGACAAAACAGCACGTGTATCTGAGTGTTTTGACTGATTAAAGATGGCAGGGTCAGGCTCGGAGGGAGGGAGAATCTTCCAGGAAAAAGTGGGAGCATTAGCATAGGCCCATATTAACTAGTCTGGGACAGCCAAGAAAGAGAAATCATGGCTTGAATAGAGGTAGATGTGCTCCTCCAGTGGCTGCTGTTGGTATGGAGCCTTTTTCTCTCTCCCTTTCAGCCAACACCATTTTCCCAGATCAATAATTTTTTAGAAACTTGAAAGTCTTATTCACAAACCCAGCACTTGTCTTCAAGAGAAGCACAATTGCGTTTACTATCATGCCTCCTTTGTTCTTTTCTGAGCTAACAGCAGCACCGTCAACAGAGCTTCCTCAGAACTAATGGATGAGCACACTCGAGAACCGACATCCTGCTAAGATAGAAAGCACATCCCACCATGGCTTGAATAGCAAAACTTTAAAAGTGACCTGCAAAGAATTTATTACAAATGGGCTTTTGCCTGTTTGTTTGTTTATGATGGAGAAAGAATGTCGGAAAGATTTTTCTTTTCCATGTTTAAAAAAATAAGATCTGTTTTTCTTTTAACCTTAAGAAATATCAGGAATGTCAAGTTTTCTCTTTTCTGGTTTTACAGGAGGATTTCTTACAAGTCTCAGGGATGTTTATCATGAGCTCCAACACATTAAGGGAACAAAGAGAACTGTGGGAATTAGGTACCAGTCAGACTACTTCAATACCTGGAAAAATACTGGAACAAATAATTAATTAATTTGTAGGCACCTAGAGGATAATAAGTTTATATGGAATAGCCAGCATGGATTTGTCAAGAACAAATCATGCCAGACAATCTAATTTCTTTCTTTGACAGGGTTACTGGCCTAGTGGGTAAGGGGGAAGCAGTAGACATGAGATATCTTGGTTTTGTAAGATTTTTAACACAGTCCTATGTGACAGACTCGTAAGCAAACTAGGGAAATGTGGTCTACGTGAAACTACTATAAAATGGTTGCGTATCTGGTTGAAAAACCATCCTGAGTCACTATCAATGGTTCACAGTCAAACTGGAGGACATATATAGTGGGGTCTGGCACTAGTCAATGTTTTCATTAACGATTTGGATTATGAAGTGGAGAATATGCTTATAAAATTTGCAGATGACACCAAGCTGGGAGGGTTCACAAGCACTTTGGAGGGCAAGATTAGAATTCAAAACAACCTTGACAAATTGGAGAATTGGTCTGAAATCAACAAGATGAAATCCAGTAAAGATAAGTACAAAGTACTATATTTAGGAAAGAAAAATCAAAGACAGCTACAAAATGGGGACTAACTGTGGAAGTTGGTAGTACTGCTGAAAAGGATCTGGGAGTTATAGAGGATCACAAATGAATGAGTCAACAATGTGATGCAGTTGCAAAAAAGGCTAATATGAGGGGTGTATTAACAGGAGTGTCAGATGCAGGACGGGGGGGGTAGTTGTTCCGCTCTACTTGGCACTGACAAGGTGTCAGATGGAGTACTGCGTCCAGCCCTGGGTGCCACACTTTGAGAGTTGTGGACAAACTGGAAAATCCAAAGGAGAGCAACAAAAATGTTACAAGGTTTAGAAAACCTGACCTGTGAGGAAAGATTATAAAACCTGGGCATGTTTAGTCTTGAGAAAAGAAGACTAAGGGGACCTGATAAGTTTTTTAATATGTTAAGGACTGTTCTAAAGAAGACTGATCAGTTGTTCTCCATGTCCATTGAAGGTAGGACAAGAGGTAATGGGCTCAATCTGCTGCAAGGGAGAGATTTAGGTTAGATGTTAGGGAAATTTTTCTAACTATAAGGATAGTTAACAAACACCTACTTTATCCAAAATGTTAATTAGTTACTGAAGCTCAGTGTGTTTAGTAAAAACAAAGAAAAACTGAAAGAGTTCTGAATTATCTGGTGAAAAATCCCCTCCGCTCTCAATCACTTAATTTTCAAGTTTTTTGACTCTTACAATGTGAACATTTCACTGATTCTCCCATCACCAAAGAGTCTTCCAGGCTAGAGGGGATTTTAATTTTTCATGTTAAAAAGAAAAGTGTGCGTGTGGGGGAACAAACATTTTTCAAGTCTTTGGCATCCAGACTGAGAAATAAAGGGCACAACCCTGCAATTTTTCCCTTTGCAGGCCACATTTAACAAGGAGAAACATCCTTTTTAGTCCTTCTACTGTGTGTATTACACTACTGTGTATTGTATGTAGAGGAACTATTCATCTCTATTCAAGCCCCACTAAGCACCATCTAACTGTCCCTCTAGCAAGCTGCATATACCCCTCACAACCAGCACAGATTAGAGCCAAGCTCCCAAGGACTCCCATTTTGATTAAAAATTTTCACAGATCCTGAAACCCCCTGCCCAGCCCCAGACCCCGGTCCCACACCACCTCTTCTCACCCCCGCTCCACCCCTGCCCCTCCTCTTCCCCTCATCTTTCTGCCCCCTCCCCTGAGTATGCCCCTTCCCCACTCCTCCCCCTCCCTTCTGCACACCACTGAACAGCTGTTTCACGAATTGCAGGAGGCACTGGGAGGGAGGAGAGGGGTTGATCAGTGGGGCTGGTGGCTCTGGACATGATTTGCAGACCCCCTGGAGTACCCTCACGGTCTCCTAGGGGGTCCGTGGACCCCAGTTTGAGAAACCTTGTGTTAGAGGATTAGAGGTGACTCTGAGCTGCAAAGTTTGGGTTTGTTCTGAACTTCTGTAAAGTTCAGGGGCGTTCAACCATTTAAAAAAAAGAAGCCAGCCACAAAGTAAAAAATATAGCTCTGTACTCTTGCAAAGTTTAGGCATGATTGGATCCAGAGTTTTGGTTCGGATCATCTATCGATCATACAATTAAAAGTGGCCAAAATGATAGGTTCCTTAATACACTGTACTGACTGAATGTACATCATTCATATATATCCATAATACAGCATCTCTGTATGTATTTATAAAATTGTATTACTCTCCCTTCTCAAAACTAATTCTTTCTTGGAGGTTTATAAACTAGTCATACATATTAATAGAAAAATAAATACCATGTGAAAACAGGAGCCCTGAAGCTTGCAGCCAAGCGACCCTCTGGTTTTATTGCCTACTCCCTGGTCATTTTCTCTGGTGTTTGTCATCTCTTCCTCTAAATGTATGGCCCAATCCCACTCCCTTTGAAGTAAATGAAAAATCTAAAATTGACTTCAGTGGGTGTTAGATAGTCCCTGAGTTTGTAAATTCTTTGGGGCAAGGACACTGTATTCCTTCTGGAAAGCACCATTTGTATCTATGATTTTCTGTAAATAATAAAATATACCCACACCAGCATAGGCGGCAGGTTTGTATAATTTTTGGGGCCCAAAATGGTGGTGCCCCCCCCCCCGCTCCCGCCCTGTAAGCCGATATAAAATGAAGCTACAACGCGTCAGTGCCACAAGATTACAAGGGTCAATTAAAAGTGGAAAGTCAGAAGCAGCACTTGCCTACTTCAATATACAGTATTATATTTTGTTGCACCTGTTGTGATGAATTGGGAATGTTCTTAATATTTTCTTTGAATACTGTGTGGGTGCCTCAGTTTTCCCTGCAAGTTGCCAACTGAAGGTGTTGGGGACAAAGAGATCAGGTGGTCTCCCTGTCCGGAAGAGACACAGAGGCCAGAGAAGGGAGTGTCAGTTTGGAGCTGGCTGGGGAAATGGGGAGAGACCCAGAACTTGGTTCTGGGCTCCCCACCCCCCAAGATGGACCTGAAATAGGGGTTCTGTTTTCTGTACCAACAAGCTCTGTTTAAACTGTGTTCCCATCATCTAATAAACCTTCTGTTTTACTGTCTGGCTGAGAGTCACATCTGACTGTGGAGTTGGGGTGCAGGGACCTCTGGTTGCCCCAGGACCAGCCTGGGCAGACTCGCTGTGGAAAGTGCATGACGTGGAAGGGCTGAATGCTCCGAGGTCAGACCCAGGAAGGTGTAAGCTTCTTGCCCTGGAGACAGTATGCTCCGAGAGAGGAGGCTCCCCCAGAGTCCTGACTGGCTTTGTATGGAGTTGTTCCAAAGCATCACAGCATCCCCTTCCACACCGTGCACTTCCCAGAAGTCCGCACAGGCACTGACACTCCCTCCTCCGGCCTTTGTCTCTTTTCCAGGCATTAGGAGGCCACCCGATCTCTCTGTTCTCCAACACCTTCAGTTGGCACCTTGCAGGGGAAACTGATTTGGGAGAAATGAAGTAAAAGCTGCCCAAACCGAGCTTGAGCACTCCTGAATTTTGAGGTGTTCAAATCTGGAAGGCAGGTGCTGGGGGTGGGAGAGGGCTGTGGGCTCCATGGGGGAGCATGGCAGCAACTGTCTGGAGCTGCACGGAGCCAGACACGCTGGTCTGAGTGGCACAGTAAGTGGTTTGGGGGTTGGAAAAGAGGTACGGGGTTCCGGGGGGCAGTCAAGGGACAAGGAGCAGGGGGGGTTGGATGGGGCAGAGGTTCGGAGGGGCAGTCAGGGGACAGGCAGCAATTGGATAGGCATGGGAGTCCAGGAGGTTTATCAGGGGACAGGTAGGAGGGTCCTGGGGGGAAGTTGGGTGGGGTCTCAGGAGGGGGCAGTTGGGGACAAGGAGAAGGGAGGCTTAGATAGGGGCTGAGGTCCCAAGGGGCAGTTAGGGGCAGGGGTCTCGGGGGGGGTAATCGGGGGACAAGGACCAGTGGTGCTTAGATAGGGGGTGGCGGTCCTGGGGGGCAGTTGGGGCAGGGGTCTGGGGAGGGGGCAATTAGCGGCCAGGAGCTGGGATTCAAAGGGCTCTGGGCTGCTGGCAGCCGTGGGGAGCCCAGAGCCCTTTAAATCCCAGCCGCAGCCGGGAATCAGAGGGCTCTGGGCTGCCTGCAACCGCAGGGAGCCCAGAGCCCTTTAAATCCCAGCCGCGGCCGGGAGTCAGAGGGCTCTAGGCTGCCCGCTGCGGCAGGGAGCCCAGAGCCCTTTAAATCTCAGCCGCGGCCGGGAGTCAGAGGGCTCTGGGCTGCCTGCAGGCAGCGCAGAGCCCTCTGACTCTCTGCCGGCAGCCCAGAGCAGGGGAGAAACCTAGCTCCAAATATTGCTGGAGCAGAGCCCCTGACTGTGAATATTCCTGGGGCTAAAGCCCCAGGAGCCCATATAAGTTGGCGCCCATGCACACCAGCACCTGTATGGTTTTGATAATGAAAGCAAATGTTAAGCACTTCTGTCAGTGTACCCAGGCTTCTTTCCTATTTCTCCCGGTGTTCTAGAGATTTGGGCGGGAGGCATTTTAAAGGCAAATATAAACAATTTTGAAAAGCCTGATGCAAGTTTCTTCTGCTGCTGGTGCCAGCAAAACTGATGCTTAGGATTCTTCTCTTGGATATTGAATGGCCTCTTTGTCTCCTTTCCATCAGGCAGGGCCCAGATTAAGCACAGTTTCCACTAGAATGTCTCTGTGACTGCAGAACCAGGGAGGTGATGAATGGCTAGGACTGCATGTTCCTTGGACAGAATTTGAACAGCAGAATCCCTTGATTTTAACTAGGATTTCCTATTTTTGTTACAGATGACATTCAAAGGGAGGGTGTCAGGGGGAATGAGTCTCTGTCCACTTTTTGCTAAGCAGAAGAGGGCAGCGCAGGTCAGTGAGATGACCTATGCATTGCTCATTCTGAGTCAGGAGCAGAGGAAGATTTTGGGCAGGTCACAGTTTCTCCATTTGTAACATAGGGAGAGAGTAATTATCTACCAAATCTGCCAATAAGTGCTTTGAGATCCTTGGATGAGAAGTGCTCAGTTTTATCATGGAGCTGCTCAGTAATTTTGTGATTATTTTTTGGCAGGAGTGGGGTAAAAAGTGGAAAGATTAAAATGAATTGAGCAGTTTGATTAAGTAGGTCCTTAAAATTACTTATTTTTGATTGTAGTGTCTAATGTTTTGGGGTTCTCCTTTGATCTGAAATGGCTTGATTTTAACAGGCCAAACTTTCCAGGGAGTTAAAGGATTTTTTTAAACGAATGGAATGCTTAGACTAATTTTGACATAAATTGGTTTCCGTTAAAGCTCTTGGCACTACTCACCATTACTATTGAGATTATAAACTCCATGTGTCTCATTTTATCATGTGTTTACAGTGCTGAGCACAACAGGGCCATGATCTCTGAATGAGGACTCTGGGCGCTATCACAATACAAATAATTTCAGTCACTGTGGATGAAGCCAGCCACCTTTGAAAGATTTGCCTGTTTAAAGTTTTCAACACCAGCCCCTCACACTGAATGTTTTAAATGCTGGCAAGCAAATCTTGCAATGGCAGCCACTTTGTGTTGAAATGATAGTGTGTAAAGATTGAAATTATGCTCTCGGACTCCGCCCTAACCCCAGTGCCAAATGCCTGCTAGGCACTCCTTCATTTGAAAATGACCATAAGCGCTGGCCACTGTGATGGGGCAAGGCCAGATGGCTACAGTAAAGCAGTGAGGAACAGGTATGTTAGCCCCAGGCTGAACAAATCCCTGGTCCCGTGGTAACCAAATGGCTCCAGGTTAATCAAGACACCTGGGGCCAATTAAGATCTTTCTAGAAGGCAGTGGAGATAGCTACATTGATTGGGACACCTGAAGCCAATCAAGGGCTGGCTGGAACTAGTTAAAAGCCTCCCAGTTACCTCAGTGAGGTGTGTGTGTGTGTGGAGCTGGGAGCAAGAGGCACAAGGAGCTGAGAGTGAGGGTGAGGGTGTGCTGCTGGAGGCTTGAGGAGTACAAGCATTATCAGACACCAGGAGGAAGGTCCTGTGGTGAGGATAAAGAAGCAGGAAGCCAGATAAGGTAGGGCTGGGAAAGGCTCTAGATGATGAGGCATGATGCTCCCCATTTAACTTCAGAGGAGAAGTACTCTTGCTTGCTCTTTTCACAGAAAGGCTTGGGTTCTTTTCCAAACTCTCCATCTCTGGCATCCGAGCATGGGCTTCCTCTGTTCTTGGCATCAAGATTTGATAAATTGAAATTCAATAAAGACAAGTGCAAAGTACTACACTTAGGAAGGAATAATCAATGCACAACTACAAAATGAGGAATAACTGGCTAGGTGGTGCTACTGCCAAAAAGGATCTGGGGGTTATAGTTGATAAACTGAATGAGTCAACAGTGCAATACAGTTGCAAAAAAGGTGAATGTCATTCTGGGGTATTTTAACAGGAGTGTGGAAATTGTCCTGCTGTACTTCACACTGGTGAGGCCTCAGCTGGAGTACTGTCGCCAGTTCTGGGCACCCACTTCAAGACAGATGTGAACAAATTGGAGAGAGTCCAGAGGAAATGAGAAGGTTTAAAAAACCTGCTGTATGCGAAAAGGTAAAATACTGGTATGTTTAATCTTGAGAAAAGAAGAGTGAAGGGGGGACCTGATAATAGTCGTCAAATATATTAAGGGCTGTTATAAAGTGGACTGTGATCAGTTGTTCTCCATGTCTAGGGAAGGTCGGCCAAGTAGTAATGGGCTTAATCTGCAGCAAGGGAAAACTCTCTAACTATGATAGCTGAGTAGTGGAACAGGCTTCCCAGGGAGGTTGTGGAATCCCTATCATTGGAGGTTTTTAAGAACAAGTTAAACAAACTAGATATAGTCTAGGTACACTTGGTTCTGTCTCAGCGTGTCTCTAGCTGACCTCTCGAGGTTCCTTCCAGTCCTACATTTCTATGACTCTAAGTTGACTTCATGGGCAACTGATCACCAGCTCCTGGAAATGAGATGCCCCATCCCAATTGGTTTGTATGCTATAATGTCTTGTATAACAATTTCTCAGTATTTCAGCTAGTGGAGATGTAAGGGATTAGGTTTGACAGCAATAACTTGATTCCAACTAAAATTCTTCTGGCTAACTGATGGGTTAATATCACAGATGAAATTTCATAGATTTTTAAGGGCAGAAGAGACTATTATGATCAACTACACTGCCTGCCTGCGTAACACAGGCCATAAAACCTCATCAGTAACTTCTGCATGAAGCCCATAATTCCTGTCTGAGTAATAACATATCTTTTAGAAAGACATCCTATACTGATTTAAAGATACCCAGTCTTGATTTCAGCAGCCTTCAAAATCTGTTCGCTGCTGTTGGCTGTTGAAGTTCACAGTGCGGGGGTCTGGAGTTCTGCATTTGAAAATGCATCCCATGACCTGACATTGCAGAACTTTACACAACATCCTTCTCCCTTGTCAGGGGCATTCGGATACTCCGTGTCCACTAATTCATTTCAAACCTCAATCTTGAACAGCAGATCTCTTAAATGCCATTTTTAATAAGCCATGCTACCCAGCGTCTTCTCTTTTATCTTAGCAGGACTTGTATCACCACCAGGGACCTGCAAATTAAAACACGACATGTATTTGCCTTTGTATATTTCATAATGTTATTGTCCAGGCAAACATGGAAAATCCAGTGGGGATGAGGGCAAAGCAAGGAAATTAAAAGACTACACACATGTGGATGTTACTTCATGATCAGTAGGTGATGTGCAGCCTCTTTATTCCCCCCAGTGAAATATCTGCCTCCCCTCATGCCCTAAGCAACAGGGTTACATATAATTCCAACAGAGTAGGAGGATCAGCAGGGTTCTGCTGCTAACAGGAACTAGAGCCTTAATTTCATGATAGGGGAAAATTACATTCAATACGAAGGTAATTGCTACAGGATGAGGGTGATTTAACAATTAAACCTTTATATTTAGTCATTGTGATGTCATGGGCCTTTCTTTTTTTTTTTTTTCATGGAAGGGATTGAGGGGTGGCAATTCTTTCTTAATGAAGTATGACCTTGTAAATTTCCTTTCCTTCTGTATCAGTGCTGAACTGAGGCTAATAAGTAGGGTTGCGTTAATGGCACACTGAATAATTACAGGCTATAAAAAGGATTATATGGCACATTAGTGCCATCAGTTATTTTTACCATATTAGCCATTTTCAGGCGCACACAAATGTGGTGGGGGGTTTGGTTTTTCCTTTCCTAGGAGGAGAAAGCTGAAACATCCTGTGGGAGAATCAGATTCACAAATGTATTGTTCTGCCTCTGTTTCTTTTGGGATGCAGTCTGCCTGAGATGGCTTAGAATCCTGTGCCACCAATATCTCAGCTGTGTAGGTCTGGCAGCAGGTGATCCTTCAATCAACAGGAATATCTGTATATCCTACTGAAAAAACCCTTAAAGACACTATCCCTTACAGACCACCCACAACATGAAATTAACTAGAGCATTTTTGGGGACTTTTTCTTATATAGGCGCCTATTACCCCCGTCCCATTTTTTCACAGTTGCTATTTGGTAACCCTAAAGAGAGTGCAACATTAGGGATTTTTGCCCCAGTTAAATTGTTTAGTCCTTCTGCATTTCTCTCCACTCAGAAAATACACATAGATTAGTCAATCTCTTTGTCTTTTTAATTGTTTATTTCTAATCCAGTTTACTTGCTAATTCTCATACTTTACCAGGATACTGCAGTGTTTTGGGGCTGGAAACCCAGCAGGGAAATAAGCCTTTCAAAATTAACTCTGTCCACTCCAAGCTTTTGTACTGATCTGTTGTAAAAAATTGTTAGCAAAGCCTAAATTTTGGATATAAATTATCCTCTCTCTATTTTAAATGTGGCTCCCCCCAGTGGAGAGGAAAGTGCAAGAAGGCCACTTTGTGATGTCCCCAAGGATTCCATTAAAGCCTTTTACAGCTCAGCTTTTCTGAGGCCACATTGGACCAATGTTTTCATCAAGAACTGGAAGTCCCACTCCTTGCTTCAACCCCTGGCTAGTGGCTCTGCCACTATTTTTGTTTGTTTGTTTTGTTTTTTAATTTATTTATTTATTTAGGTGACCTTAGGCAAGAAGCTTTCTGCCAGCCTGTTCATCCTTAAAATAGGCTTAATATAATATTCATAGCACTGACATGTTCTGTTCTGTGGCTTATTTTTAGCAACAAGACTTACTGCTTGTATGGCACTTTTTATCTTCCAAGTGCTTGGTAAACATCAGCTAATTAATTTGTAACATGTGAGATACAGAAGTAAATAATCCATGTTTGTGAAGCACTCTGAGCTCTTTGGAAAGGTGCACTGTAAGTGACAATATTATTGGACTGACATGTTTGTGACTGTCACAGTTAGCAGCCATCAAACATTCCCATGGTAACTATTTATAAATAGGGTCACACACATTGTAAACCTGTGTGTGTATAAATGTGTGTTATAATAGGACCAGCCATATTTCTCAGTAAAATGTATTTAAAACAAGAAAATGTCTCTATAATCACAGTGGTCACTTTGGGGCTGGCCCCACAAAGAGCTGAGGTGCCCACACTCCTCAGCACAAGTCAACAGGTTAAGGCGCATAAGACATCAAAAGATCACACCCTCTGTCCAAAACAAATCCACTGTGCTTCAGTCTGAATCAGAAACCATGTCAGCCTCTCCATTGTTCTGAGTCCCTTTGCCAGCATAGTCCCCAGAGACACGGGGATGGGTGGGTTGAGAGCAGATTGTCATCCTCTAAGACAGCAATTCTCAAATTTTAGCAACCTGAGGACCCCCATTTTGATTTAAAATTTTTCATGGACCTCCAAAGCCCCCGCTCAGCCCCAGGCCTTGCCCCCCCCTTCCCCCAAGGTCCCACCCCTGCCCCAGCTCTTCCTGCCCCTGCTTCACCCCTGCCCCTCCTCTTCCCCACCTCTTTCTGCCTCCTCCCCCGAGCGCTCCCCATCCTCCCTCCTTCCCAGTGCCTCCTGCATGCTGCTGAACAGCTCTTTCATGGTGTGCAGGAGGCACTGGGAGGGAAGGGGAAGAATTGATCAGCGAAACTGATGGCCCAAGACATAACTCGCAGACCCCAGTTTGAGAAACCCTGCTATAAGAAACTCTTAGGCTCGGATTTTTAGAAGTATTTGGGCAGAAATGTGCATGCCCATTTCTAAAACTCTGGGGCCAAAGATTCTCCTTTTGTGGAGCTACATTATATATTGCACATTATTTCCCCTTCTTGCATGCACTATTTTTACGTGTACAAGAGAGAACTTATTCTGATGCTGTGACTGACAAAGGTCCGGCAGCAAAGGAGGGGACTTTGCAAAAACCATAAAGCAGATACAGACTCTGCTTTTGACTCAAGTTTCATCTTGCAGCTGCAAAGCAACACTGAACAGAGAGATGCTTCACTGGTGTGCGATTGTTAAAGTTTCAATAAACATGGGCGCTTGAATAAAAATTTTACAAATCTCCTCTAAACTCCACTGAAATGTGGTAAATTAATTAGGAGGATGTATGTACTGTTTCTTTAAATTTGTAGCAGGATGCTAGGCACAAGGGGGAATTGATGAAAGCTGTAGGCAGAAACTGCACAGGGAAGCAGAATAATTTTAAGGCCAGATCTGTTTTCCTTATTCTAAGAACTTTTCTTGTTCAGTATTAGAAGAAAGTGACTCTTTCTGCAATTCTTTACCACACAAGTGTGTGCTTGCAAGTTTGCAAAGATGCTCATTAGCCTCAGAGAATAATTCACACAAAATGGACTTTGACATGTATATGTCAATGTCCTTAGTAATAGTAAATCGATCTGTTAGGGAGAACTTCTTCTTGTGTTTGGCATTGTAGCAGTGGTACTTTGTTGTTTTTTTGTTTTTTTTTAGTCTTGTGTTGTTTATACTTCTCTTACACAAGATTATGCCCTGACAGATAGTGTGAAGATGGTGTAGAAATATGATTGATTAAACTATCAATATTTGTCTCAATTTGCTCCATCTTTGATGTAAATTCCCCTCAACCAGCCGTTGATCCTGCTGTCTTCAGATGTTGCTGCTCACTTGATCATCCAGTTTTCAGTGAGGCGCTGCCAATGTTTTAGCAAAGGGCTCCCAATAAAATGTTCCCACTTAACTTGTGATAAATACCATATATTTGGAGTGATCATGCTGGCAATGAAGATGGACAGTGGCCTGGAGGCTGTATTTGTTTTCTCATCTAAACACAATACTTTCTCCTAACCAAAGACAGAGGGAACTCCACTTGGCAAACAAACTCCTATGAAGTGAATTTGCTGGAATGTTTGTTCCCCCAAAATATACCGAGTCCATTAGGCATGGTGCTCTGCTTGTGTCATTTGAAATACAGTGGGGAAGGAGGTTAAGACTCTCTTCTAGATAAGTCCAGGGGTATCTTCTGTGAAAAACTTTTGTAAACACTAGTTAGTCACTACATCAGGTATTGAGTCAGTAGCAACATGTCTGATAAAGCCTGCAACTATACCACTTTGAGCTACAATTCAACATATTAAGCAGAGTTCGGTCTGATGAGTATTTGGATAAGACCCTGCTGAGAAACCCCCCAGCTCCTTCAAGAAGTGGCTGTGATGGTTCAGTAGGTGGCACTCTTAGCTCTGAATCAAAGTCCCAGTATGGTGTTGGGAACATCATCCTGCAGAGGGTGCTTGTTGTCCTTTTTGTGTTAAGTATAAAACTGAGCTCCTGACCACTTGCAGTCATTACAAATCCCATGGCAGTTTTATCAAGGGGGGGAAGTATAAACCCAGTAGCCTTAGCCAAATTCCAATCTGGATAATGGTATTCTGCCTGCTAACATACTTTCAATCAGAAATAACATTCTTCTTTCTCTTCATAGATTCTGGTGAAATATTGCTGTGAGCTGTTAAACATCTGCCAGCTTTCATCCTAACGTCAGCTGCATTTTTGTGCTAGGTGAGGTGATCTATTTGTAAACTTTGTTGAGCGCTTGGGGCCTTTCAGCCCAACATCCCAATCTAAATGTCAATCATTATCACAAATGGTAAAGTATTAAAAAGCAGCCTGAGAAATTCTGAAAAGGCACCAAGTGACAGCATAACCCTAAACAGACACCCTAATTGTTGCCAATGGGATGAGAAATGGAGTCACTCCACACCCTTGTCTGGTCCAGTCTGACATACCCCAGACAAAATTTATGTACAGTTCTCTGTGTAGTTTATGGCAGTCCTGTTAAGCCCATTGGTTTCAATAGGAGTTGTCTGAGTTACAACTGCAGGGCTGGGCCCTTAATAAAATAGTAATACCTAGCTCTTAGTAATACCACCATCTAACACTTTTCAGCTGTAGCTCTCAAAACACTTTACAAAGGAGATCAGTATCATTACCATTTTACAGATGGAGAAACTAAAGCTCTGAAATTAACTGACAAGCGGGGGAGGGAAATAGATCTACGAAAGAGAGAAAAAGTGTAAAGCAAATCATAGAAATGTAGGGCTAAAAGGGACCTGGAGAGGTCATTTAGTCAAGCCCTCCCTCCCACACTGAGGCTGGACCAAATAAACTTAACACCTGACAGGTGTTTGTCTAACCTATTCTTAAAAACCTTCAGTGAGGTGGATGCCGCAACCTCCCCCGGAAGCCTATTCCAGAGCTGAACTATCCTTAAAGTTAGAGATTTTCCTAATATCTAACCCTACATCTCCCTTACTGCAGATCAAGCCCATTACTACTTGTCGTAACTTCTGTGGACATGAAGAACAATTGATCACAGTCTACTTTATAACAGCCATTAATATATCTGAAAACTGTTATCAGGTCCCAGCTTCATTCTTCTTTTCTCAAGACTAAACACACGTCGGTTTTTTTATCTTTTCTCATAGGTCAGGTTTTCTAAACCTTTACTCATTTTTGCTGCTCTCCTCTGGACTCCCTCCAATTTGTTCACATCTGTCTTGAAGTGGGGTGCCCAGTACTGGACACAGCACTCCAGCTGAGGCGTCACCACTTCCAAGTAGCGTGACCAGGTGTCTGGTTTTCGACCAGAACACCCTACCTGTCCTGGGGCACCACGCTGCGCCTGGGAAGTGGCCAGCAGGTCCAGCTCCTACGCAGGGAAGCCCCGGTGCTCCGTGCACTGCCCCCACCCTGAGCACCAGCTCCGCACTCCCATTGGCCGGATCCTGCCAATGGGAGCTGAAGGGGCAGTGTCTGTGGGCGAGAGCAGCACGTGCCACGGAGCCTCCTCCCTCCCACCCCCACCTAAGAGCCGGACCTGCTTCATATTACACTTTACATCCATAGCAGGCTTAAAGGAAATGAAAAATACCTAAGCCGTGCCTACACTATAGCTTTGACTGGCACTAACTACCAGTGGCACTGCAAAGATGGAGAATTAAAGGTCTGATTTGTGTTAGTGGGGGCATCCTTTTAGTCAGGCTTGAATTTTATATGTGGTATGTACAGTGCTATACAGCTGCTCTTCCTGTTTTTTTGTGCAAGGAGCACCTTAGGTTCCCCCCATACTAGAGCAGTGTGTGTGGATCACAGTCAAGGGGCAGGATCTGGGCCTGAGAGAGAGAGAGTGTTTGTTTGTTAAAAATCCCTTTCTATATTCACAGCTAAGAAAATGCAAAATTTGTTAAGGTCTATTTCATAGGTGTTCAAATTAGTGTAGTGGGTTTGTGCCCTTCTCAGTTATTGATTTCTATATACGGAGGGTGAATTCATGGCCCTGTTGAAGTCAGTGGCAAGACTCCCATTGATTTCTATAGGCTGGACACATTGATGCATCATGGAAAAGCTCAGCAATATAATATTATAGATCAGTGGTTGTCAGTGTGTTTCATTGTTCCAAAGGGGGCTGTGCCAGGGCTCCTGCCTCTGTTCCCATCCACAAATGCCTCAGAGACCTTTATGCTGGCAAAACACCCAATACAGTTTATTTATAGCATTGATTCCCTCCACCCTTGTACCCTGTACAGCCTTACTCCTACTATCTTAGGGGGCCTTCAGTTCCTGGAGCAAGCTCGCTCTCTGTCTGCATCCCTCCTACCTGTGCCTTTTTGTACCCTCTGCTTAATGGCTTAATTAGCCTTCCAGCTCTGCTCCACACACCAATAAGGCACAGCTCTTCTTAATAAGGTCTGTTCTGCAGTGTTTAATTAGAGCTGCAGTGGCCAGAGTGCTGGCTCAGCTGCTATTGCCCAGCACTGTCCCAGGGACCAATGCCAACTGTTGTCTGTGGTCATGATCCAGTCCCTATTTCCTTGGATCTGGTCTTCTGCTGAAGTAGACTTGCTCAGCCACTTGCAGCCCAGTCCTCCTGAACCACGGAGCTGATTACCCTGGCATCTCTTCTGGAACTGGCACAAATGACTCTGGGTATCAGTACAGAGGGCCTGTTGTGAATGGTTCCGTGTGGCGTCATGGTATGAATCCTTGCTATAGACCCCATCATAAAAGATTGAATAGGCAACCAGTGCTGAGCTCTCAGCACAAGAGGAGGGATGTGCTGTTTGCTTATATTCCAAAAAAATATGCTTGAGTTGAGGATTAATCTGGCCGGATACCAAAGGAACACAGTCAAACATGCCTGCACCTTTCTGCACTAACAGCATTAAGAAATTCCACATTTAATGGAGCTAAATCTTCATTTAAAAGATTTGGGGGGGCCTTCTCCTTTTCTTTTGCATCAGCTTTTGAGAGCAGATGAATCAAGTCCCAGGTTCAGCCTCCATTCCCTGCATGTTCATTGCGTTCTGTGAAGCAATCGCCAACATGGAGGCCCATTGTCTGTACTGTTCCCTGCAAATGTGGATTGAAGCCACACTTTCTCAGTTAGATATTTGCTCCTCTTTGAGTGATGGGCTGGGATGAAAAAAGGTTGCAGATAACAACAGTTGACTGGAGTCCGGGGCACATCCTGCTTGTAAACACTGCACTCTTGAGAAAACAGCTGCACTCTCTCTATAGCACTCTAACCACCAAAGCAATGCAGTGAAGGTGCAGGGTGGTTATAAGGAATAATGTGCTCAGATTGTACGTAATAAGGCTGTTATCTCATGAAGGGCTTTAGACTGTCATCAGTAAGAAAAGGGGAAGTTTAATTAGCCAGAAACAGCAAAATGGAATTATACAGTCTCAGTGCCATCTTGAGAACAGAGGGTGGAATTATTTAATATAGGTGCTAAATAAAATAATTTCTTCTCCTCATGTTAGTCCCACCTTCCCATTTGACTTTTCTTCTTCTTCCTGTCCCCTGCTGGCGTAGGCAATTAAATTTTGTATTAAAAATTGAAAGAGTGTGGGGAGGGAAAGGCCATGAGAGTACTCAGGGGAGTGGCTGCATTTGCTTGAGTGCCTTTCCTCCCTGTGGGCTGTGATTTTGTTTTGTTATAAAGCAATGTACTTTTAGATTTCAGTAAGACTGCAGCTTGCATTGATTACAGAACCTTTCATCGTGAAGGATCCCAAAGATCTTGACAAACATCACATACTCAATGCACAGTATATTTAGGGGTGATTGTCCCTCTGTTGATTTGCAGCCACAGTTGGGGTGGAATATTGCAACTATTTTACACTGCAAAGTAACGCTACCCAACAGATTAGGACAAAAAGTGAAGAATAATGCTGCTGCTGTCTCTAATTGAAATTGTAGGAGTTTCTGGAAGCCAAATGTAATTTCTTACTGGAGACTTTAGCTTGGACACACTTAGCAAGGTATTGTCCATGTTGAGCTCCAGAATCAAAGATTTCACTGGGGATTTCATTTAACTGCAATAAGATTGTGAAGATAGCCTGAAACTATGAATGAATGTAAACCAATATCATGTCTGCCTGAGTTTGCAAACTGCCTGAAACAACAATTCTAAAAGGTGTGAGCTGCCCATGGAATGCTGTGTACAGGACTGGCCATCCCAGCTCAGGAAGGATAATGCAGAACTAGAGGGGGTTCAGAGAAGAGCGATGAGAATGATCAAAGGCCTGGAAAAAAATCTCATATGAAGCAAGACTGAAAGATTGAATTGTTTACCTTAGAAAGGAGACAAACAAGAGAGGAGATAAGAAAAGTATATAAAAAAATGAATGGTGTACAGAAGGTAGACCAAGAACTCCTGTTCTCCCTGTCTCACAACACAGGAACAAGGGGACATTCAATGAAATTAAAAGGTGAGAAATTTAAAACTGATAAAAGGAAATACTTTTCAAACAGCTTGTGATTAAAAAGCAGAACTCATGGCCACAGGAAATGGCTGAGGCCAAGAACTTAACATGACTAAAGAAAGGGCTGGAAGTTATATGGATAGCTAGCCCATCCAGAGTTGTAACTAATGACAATAAAATTTTGGAAATGATATTAAAGGGTTTATGACAATCTCTAACTATTAGAGATCAGGATAACACCTCACATAGGGTACAGACTATCCCATATTTGCTTGCTGTGGGGTTCGTACACCTTCTTCTAAAGTTTCTGGTACTACCTAGTCAGAGGGTCTTGGAATAGATGGACCTCAGGTCTGATCCTGTATGGCAATTTGTATTATTATGTTCCCTATTCATAACAATCAAGTGTTGACTCTGAAGCCTAATGTTAACACTTTAAATGTCACTGCTGATCAAAGCACACAAGAAGGGAACTGACAATCAGATGGTGTTGCTGCATGCAAATTATGCAGGAACGAAAGGGGACAGTCATGAAGATCTGTGCAGTTTGCAGGTCACGTTTAATAATTGCTGTTTGAATGAAAGCACACTGCTGATCAAAGCAGTGTCACAGTCAACTGGTAACTTTCAGTCCTTTTCCATGCAACATGTTTCTTGCATCATGATGAAAATTTCTGATTTCAGAAAATGAGATGATTGGGGGGTTTTAAAGGCATTGAAATAGATGGTAGAGCAAAGATTGACTATGAAATTAACTAAATCACAGAAGTATTAGTCAGACTAATTCAAACACAGAAACAAGTACCAAACATATGTTTGATATTCTTGATCCATTTGGGTAGGGAGGAGGTCAAAAGGGAGCAAAGATAACACTTACTGTTCATGTCTTTTTGAGAGGCCTCCAGAATCCTTGTGAACAATAGATATATAATTTTTAAGATGCGCCTTACATTGTGAGTGACAGGCCTTGATAGTGGGAGCTTACCACCTGCTTGCAAGTGAAGTCCATTACTGCTCTCCTCAGGCCTAATCCAAACTCATTGAAATCAGTGGGTGTCATTCCATTGACTTTAGTGGGAATGGGATGAGATCCTTGAAGTGCTCTCTGCCTTACCTATAGCATGTTCAGAGCAGGGACAGTGCTTTTGTGAGAATGTGAACTTGATTCTCCCAGCCTGCCTACAATGTGACGAGTGACAATGGCCCCACCCCCAACTCTCTGTGACAACCATTCAGACTTCTCTCTCCAAGATTATGAAAGCCTCCTTTATCACAACTCCTCAGCAAGTGTAACAGAAGCCCTGACCTGCTGAAACCCTCCTGATCACCACGACAGTGCCCAAGCCTCTCTTACAGTAAAACTCCTCATCGCTAGTTTCTTTGAGGTCTATTGCCAGCCATTTTGGTGAAAGGTTTGATTGTGTTTGGCTATGTAGACAAAGTTCCCCATGGTCACAGAATGCTAGGTTAGGAATATAGAAAATGGGATATCTGACCTACAGTTATTATTGAGCAGCTTGTGACGGGGTGTACGAAATCCGCACTGACAAGGCAGAGGTTAACAAACTGCTTTGGGCTCAGGCTTCAGTCCCCAATCCTAGGGTCGTGTAGTAATTTTTGTTGTCAGAAGGGGGTTGTAGTGCAGTGAAGTTTGAGAGCTCCTGAAATAAATCATTATTACAGATGGCATAAATGATAGTTAAGGCTACGTTTATGTCACAGAGGTCATGGAAGTCACAGAATCCTTGACTTCCAGAGACTTCAGTGATATTCTCTGCTTCAGCCCCAGGGGCTGCAGGACTCTGGAGCTGACAGTCAGTGGTGCCCTGGCAGGGTTCCAGCGACAAGCGAGAGCAGTGACAAGTGACACGGGGCTCCTGGCAAAGTTCCAGTGACAGGCGACAGCCTCACATGGGGGAAAGGGTGTCCCATTTTCTCTTTGGGAATATGGTCACCTTGCAGCCGCCATGGGCGGAGGGGGAACCCCACAGCTCCTAGCCACCACAGTGGTGGGAGAAACCATGGAGCTGCAGCAGCAAAAGTCACAGACAGGTCACAGCTTCTGTGAATTTTTGTTTATTGCCCGTGACCTGTCCGTGACTTTTACTAAAAATAACCATGACAAAATCTTAGCCTTAATGATGGTCTTGTAACACAATATACTACGTGCCATGGCAAGCTGCAGTTATAACAGCAATTTGCTGTGGTAGTATGTAGACTAATCATTAAGCACTAGTCTGGGCTAGGCACTCAAATGACGAGCATGGTATTAATACCTAGATATTATGAGATTATCCTGAGATCAATAAAGACAACAAAGTTTGTCCAATGTGTTCTACTGCCATGATGTCAGCAGATCAAGCAGATGAAATACTACACCTGAAAGTGATCTGAAACCCATTCACTCCCACATTCACAGCTTCCAGCTAACGGCAGTGAGACATGGCTGCTGTCATAACCAGATGGCATGCTTCCATGTGCACCCTCTTTCTCATTCCTGTAATTGTGGCAGAGCCAGACTATTTAAAAAGCTAAAGAATTTATTTTTTCTTAAACTATTTGCAATTCAGAATTAAGTGAGAAAGATAGGTGACTTATGTGTTTTGAAAGTGTCTTGACATGAGTTATGAATTTCAATATCATCAATAATTGTACACGGAAGAATTAGAAACTTCCATTACTTGTGATTTATACTGTAAATTGTACACAAATCACATAAGACTAATGTTGGAGATTTTTATCTCAGTGCCATGGATTATATACTGGTGTAACTCAATATTTACCGTGGTGTGAGATCACCGTCAGATCCCTGGATTTGCAATTTCAAATCTGTAAACAAATCTGATAAAACAGCTGTTCTTCTGATGACAGAATCTATAATAACTTCACCAGGTTTATTATATATTTACATCAAAATAAAACTAAAATGTAAAACAATTTGGCTTCAGGATCCTACACTTCACTACAAATTCTTTGTCTGACTTCACTGACAAAACATTTGTTGCTTTAGAGTTTAGATCAAAGAAAACTAAGTGGAAGCTGTTTTCTTTTGATGTTAAGAAAGCTTTTGACATAGTTATGGAAGCATGAGCCAAGTGATGTGTTCTGGAAATGAGCTGCAGAATAATTTGAAAGGTGTGTTATTTCTGCTGCATGAGACCTTCAATCTAGATATTGTTATAGGCAGGGCTGTTAGCACCATCTATTAAGGTTACTAACCCTTCCCACTGTAAGAGCCAGTTTTCAGCTGATTATTACTTTGCCAAACGTTAGCCATTCTGGCCTGGAAAATTTCAGCCAAAAGATTTCAGCCATTTCCAAGAACAAGGCTAGGGAAAAATATGCTGTTTTTCCCATGTTAAAAACATTCTGGCAAGCTTTTCTTTGAATAGCTCTATCGCCAACATGTTTTGGAGCACAGACCTGAAATTTAGCATCAGGGTTGCCTTTGTATCAGGGATGTGCCTTTTGCCATGTCTATGAAAATCTGTCCAAATTTGATCAAGTTATAAGATGTTGAACCAATCACAATCCTCATATGCTCAGTAGAGACGTCTTCCATTTTTTAGCTTCTAAAATTCTGAAGATTCTGTCCTCACCGAGCATGCTCATGCTTCTCACAGCTCCTACTGCTGTCCAGATTGAGAATGCAATGCTCCATCCCCTCACAGCTCCTAGGTGTGACCAGACTGCATGTGCCATCCCCATAGTGTGACTGAGCATGCGTCCTCCAGTCCAGAGCTACAGAGACAAAACTGGACTTTCCCTGTAATGGCTGCTCCAGCTCAGGGTGGGGCTGAGCACTGGAGCTGAGCACAGGGAGCCTGTCTCTCCTGTGATCATCATTCCACCCCCCGTCCCCCGCCCAGTCCTCCATGGAACTCAAGCAGCATGGAGGAGGAATCTGTCTAATTCAAATGCAGAGGAGGAAAAAGCCAGACTGGGGGGAGGGAAAAAGAGCAGACTGGGACTATGTGGGGACAAACTGTAACTGGGTCTGGCTAAGCAAGGAAACTGGAACCTGGTCGGGAGACTGGGACTGGTAGCCAGCGAGGGAAGCAGAGAAGGGAACAGAGAATGGGTAGGCTGGGGGAGAGAAACACTGAGACTGGATAAGGAACTGCAGGGGGGCTGGCTAACTGGCTGGGCTAGGAGAATGGCACTAGGAACAAGTGAGGGGAGGAATGGAGTAAGGGAAGACAAATCTGACAAGGAGCTGGGGTGCAGAAGAGAGCTGGGATGGGATGGGCAATGAAACTGGGGCAAGAAGCCAGGAAGGGATGGTTGAGATTGGTCAAATTAAGATTGCAGTCAGTTTTAATTCTGGCATTTTGTAACTTTAAGTGCCTAACTTGGCAACCTTAACAATGTCCTTTTAATGTAGGGTTTGTGTGTGTGGGGGGGGAGGTGGTTCTGTGTGTATCGTTGATGGCTTTTATGCAACTGTTACAGGTTAGTTTGCATATTTAAAAATATTAGTTCATGTGAACTGAAACTAGGGTTTTACATAGTTGTACTCTATCCCTCTCCTAATCTGGAGCCACTTCATCTCTCCATAACTCATACAGCATTCCTCATTTTTTGTAGGGGAGAGTTGTTTTTTTAATTAAAAAGATGGGTTTAAGGCAAAGTGGGTTGCTGGTGAAGGGAGCATTATAAATTTCTTTTGACAAACTGTCCAAAGCCTAAAATTGTTTGCAGTGTTGTAGCCATGTTGCTCCCAGGATTTTAGAGAGACAAGCTGGGTGAGGAGATATCTTTTATTGGACTAACTTCTGTTGGAGAGAGAGACAAGATTTTGAGTTTACCCCTGGTGTTGGACAAACTTTTTGGCCCGAGGGCCACATCTGGGTATGGAAATTGTATGGCGGGCTGTGAATGCTCACAAAATTAGGGGTTGGAGTGTGGGCTCCAGGGTGGGGCCAGAAATGAGGAGTTAAGGGTGTGGGACAGTGCTTCAGGTTGGGACTGAGGGATTCGGAGGGCAGGAGGGGGGATCAGGGCTGGGGCAGGGGGTTGGGGCACAGGAGAGGGTCAGGAGTGCAGGCTCCGGGCAGCGATTACCTCAAGCAGCTCCCAGAAGCATCGGCATGTCCCCCATCTGGCTCCTATGCAGAGGCATGGCGAGGCGGCTCTGCGCGCTGCCCTGACCGCAGGTGCCGCCCCTGCAGCTCCCATTGGCCATGGTTCCTGGCCAATGGGAGCTGCAAGGGCAGCGTGCGGAGCGCCCTGGCTTCCCCTGCATGTAGGAGTCGGAGGCGGGACATGCAGCTGCTTCCGGGAGCCGTGCGGAGCAGGGCAAGCCCCAGACCAGCTCAAGGGCCAGATTAAAACATCTGGAGGGCCGGATGCAGCCCCCCGGGTCGTAGTTTGCCCACCCCTGGTTTACACAGAGCTCTTCTTCAGGTCTGGGAAATGTATAGAGTCCTGCAGATCAGTGGATATCTGCTTTATATCCATGGATATCTGTGGATGCAGATGTATTGTTTACCATCTTTGCAGACTGTGGATCTGATGCAGATCCAAATTTTTGTATCTACGCAGGGCTCTAATTGTTAGGGTAGTAGTAGGCATCCTTCAATCTCTAGAGATTATGGGTATGCACCCCTAAGAGGTAAAGAATTTACTCGGTTTTATGGCAGCTGCAAACATGGCTGAAGAGACCCACTCAAGAGAGACAATCTCTGCCGCATCTTTCACATTCAAAAGTGATGTTTCAACCCTTTGGGCTTTGCCTTCTGCAAGTGCTTTTCTCCTCTGCTTCCTCTTGTAACTCCAGAGATCTTTATTGAACTTTTCTTTCCAAAGGCTGCGGTCTTGAGTGTGATCTTCCCAGTCATCCACATCCATGTCCATTCCTTTCAGGTCTCGCTTGCACAAATCCTTGAAATGCAATTTTGGGCATCCTTTAGGTCTTTTTCCAAATGCCAATTCTCCACAGAGGGGTGCATCCCAGAGGACATCATCATCCATTCGGCACACATGCCCAAGCCAGCGGAAGCGTCTCTGTTTGAGGAGTATTTGCATGCTGGATATGCTGGCCCATTTGAGCACCTCAGTGTTGGTGACTCTGTCCCTCCAGGAGATTCCAAAGATTCGACAAAGGCAACGCATATAAAAGCTGTTGAGCCTCTTTTCCTGATGAAAGTATAAAGACCATGTCTCGCTCCCATACAAAAGTGTGCTGATAAGACATGCACGATACACACACATCTTTGTGTGTTCTGTCAGTTTGCTGCTTTGTCACACCCTCTTGTTCAATCTAGACATTGTTGTGGCGGCTTTTCCAATGTGGATGTTGAGTTCTGTTTCAAGTGAAAGATTGCCTGCAATAGTGGACCCCAGGTATATAAACTCATTCACCACTTCAAGTTCATAGTTGATCTTGATGGAGGGTGTTTCCTCAACTCCTTGTTTGTCTTTTTTAGGCTTATAGTAAGCTCGAAGTCTTGGCAGGCTTTGGAAAAACTGCCCATAAGGTTTTGGAGATGAGCTTCTGTGTGGGTTGTTACTGCTGCATCATCAGCAAAGAGAAGGTGTTGGATAAGGGCCTCCCAAGTCTTGGTTTTAGATCTGAGTCTTGCAAGATTGAACAGCTTTCCATCAGATCTTGTGTGCAAGTAGATTCCCTCAGTTGAGGAACCAAAAGCTTGTTTCAGTAGCAGGGAGAAGAAGATCCCAAACAGAGTTAAGGCAAGTACACAATCTTGCTTAACTCAACTATGAATCTGCAAAGCCTCAGAGACTGAGACGTCATATTGGACTGTGCCATACATGTTTTCATAGGAAGATCGAATCATGCTTAAGTGCTTGGGGGGGACATCCAATCTTTTCTAGAAGCGTGACGTGTCCACTTTTACTAACAAGGTCAAAAGCTTTGTGAGATCGATGATGGCTATGTAGAGGGGCTTTTTTTGTTCTCTGCATTTCTCTTGTAGTTGTCTCAGCAAGAAGATCATGTTGATAGTAGACCTTTCAGCTCTGAAGCTGCACTGTGATTCAGGATAGATTCTGTCTGCCAGGGTCTGAAGTCTGTTCAGGACAACTTGGGCAAAGGCTTTTCCCATAATACTAAGAAGGGAAATGCCACGATAGTTGTTACAGTCGCTCCTGTCACCTATTTTTTTT
This sequence comes from Mauremys mutica, assembly GCF_020497125.1. NCBI lineage: Eukaryota > Metazoa > Chordata > Testudines > Geoemydidae > Mauremys > Mauremys mutica. Next base: position 60,050,601 of record NC_059075.1, read on the forward strand.
ATAGAGAGTGATGATGTTGGTGTATCTCATTTCTTGTGGTACTTTGCCTTCTTTCCAGCACAGGCAGAGCAACTCATGAAGATGTTGCAGTGGAATAAGTGAGACAGGGTGCTGGTGCAGATACATATAAAAGGTGGAGTGCCTCTCACAGGTCGGATACAAGTTAATTATCAGCAGAGAGTCCTGTGGCACCTTATAGACTGACAGACGTTTTGGAGCATGAGCTTTCGTGGGAATTCACCCATGAAAGCTCATGCTCCAAAACGTCTGTTAGTCTATAAGGTGCCACCAGACTCTTTGCTGCTTTTACAGATCCAGACTAACACGGCTACCCCTCTGATACAAGTTAATTATCGCAGATGTGGATTGAATGTGGATCCAAATTTTTGTATTCATGCAGGGCTCTAGAAATGTACTCCAGAGGGTCACAGCTAAATAGAAGGTAGAACAGATTGTTTAGAATAAGTAGTTAAAACATATTTCAAGGGACCATTCAAGGTGAAGTGGCCAGTTAACACCTGTTCAGTCATGGGGGGAAAAAAGGAGGGCGAAAGGTGGGGGGGGGTGATGGGACGTTAGTGGGTTATAGATTATTGTAATAAGTCATAAATCCAGTGTCTCTATAGAGTCCATGATTTTTAGTATCTAGGCTCATCTTTTGAAGGTGTTGTGCAGGTTTCCTTTGAGGATGGTGACTACATAGCAATAAAAAACCCATGGCTGGCCCCTGCCAGCAGACTCAGGCTCACGGGGCTCAGGCTGAGGGGCTGTTTCAGTGCTGTGTAGACTTTTGGGCTCAGGCTGGAGCCTGAGCTCAGGGACCCTCCCACCTCGCAGGGTTCTACTGCCCAGGCTCCAGGCCAAGCCCAAAAGTCTACACTGCAATGAAACAGCCCCACAGCCTGAGCCCTGTGAGCCCGAGTTGGCTGGTATTGGCCAGCCACAGGTATCTAGTTGCTGTGTAGACATACCCTAAAAGGTCAGATATAGAGTGATCGCTTTGTGAAAAGTGTTCGCCCACAGGGTCATGGGTTTGTTTGTTTTTTTTATCATTCTTCTGTGAGAGTTCATTTGAGAGCATAGTGATTGTCTCATTTCACTCATACAGTTGTTACTGGGGCATTTAGTGCCCGTGATGAGGTACACCACCTCATGGGAACAGCCATGGGTACTAGGATGGTTCCCAATATACCAACCTCTTCATGGGCCACCTTGAAGAATTATTTCTGGCAAATGCACCACAAAAGCAATGATATAAACATTTATGATATTTTCATCATCTGTTCCATCTTCCATTTAGCTGTGGCACACTGAGTACATTTCCCAGACCTGAAGAAGAGCTCAGGGTAAGCTCGAAAGTTTGCCTCCCTCACCAACAGAAGTTGGCCCTATAAAAGATATTGCCTCACTCGCCTTGTCTCGCGTAAACCTAAAAAGTCGACAAATGAACTGTTGGGCAACGAAACTACTTGCACTTCTTTGAGGCAACTTTAAAACACGGCTCATCAAGAATGAAGAGTTGAGCATTGGGATTGAATTTATTTGACTTCTCAGTTACCTATAATGTGGATTTCATGCCTAGATACCAGGCTACTTTAAAAACAGTTGGATAATCTATAAAAGCAACTCTTCCAATTGAAAAGAGCCAGCTAAGTTCTTTCCAGTTGTATTAAAATTTACCAAAAATGCTGGATTTTGTGTTAAAAATAAGTGGAGCAACTCCCAAAATGCTGCACAGTGTGTAAATTAGAAGTGAACCATGCAGAAAAAATCCAGGCAGGTGCTTTTTTTGTTGTTATTCTTCCCTTTCTTCACTCTTTCAAATGCAATTTCCTTTTAACTGCTTTTCATAATTGGTTTCTCATTCAAATAAAAAAGGAGCTCTTTAAGTATGAGAGGTGTCAAGCACCCAGCTCTGGTCAATCTGACCACAAGATCAAGGCCAGTTGTTCTGAATACTGACTGTAAAAATAGCATTGAAATACCATTGTATTTCAAAGACGCTAGATAAAACATTCTCAATTTAAAAGTAAAAAGTTGTTTTTTCTAATCCCAGTTTGTAAATTTGCCCTGGAATCGGAGAGTCAAGCTAGGTTCTTTTTGGCTTAAGCCCCATCACCAATTAATAAAAGATTCTACACCTCCATGGTAGTTAGCAATACTATTGATGATGTGCTAAACTAGCAGAATCCAGCTCCCTCTTCCACAGCCATTCTTTACTAACAGGAATAAAAAGTAGTAACATCTTAATTTTCTAAGCAAAGAAATCAATTCAGACTGAAAAAAAAACCTGCTGTGAAAGAACATAAATTTTTTAGTGATTTTTTAACTGTAATTCCACTTCAAGGCTCCAATATTCTGCTTAATTCATCAGGTCCACGTGCCATCTGTATTAATCAATTGTTTATATTGGCTGGCCCGGACACTTCCTGGGTACAGTGAATCCAGCCTGTTTCTCTAGCCCCCCCACCCCGTACAGTCCCCCTGCCAACACACACATCTCCTCCCAGCCACCTACACCCGAAGTTCCCTCATCTGCACAGAAACCCCAATACAACAATCCCTTGTCTGCATGGAAACAATCCGTGCAGCTCCCTCCCCCATTCTGGACACGCACTGTTCCTTCGCACCACGCAGCCCCCCTTCCCTAGGCTGTGCAATTCCCCTACCTGCACACAGCTCCCCCCCCCCCGCCCCGTGCAGTGCCCGGCACCACAGCTCCTCCCTCCCTCCCCCCCGTGCAATGCCCTGAGTGCACGCAGCTCCCCTTCCCACGCGCTGTACAGTGCCTTGTTTGCACACAGCTTCCCGGAGCAATGCCCCCGTGTGCACACAGCCCCCGCTTCCCTAGGATGTGCAGTGATCATGTGCACGAAGCTCCCCCATGTAGTGCCCGTATCCCTCCCATGCAATGCACACTGTGCGCACACAGCCCCCCGAGCAGTGCCCCGGTGCGCACACAGCCCCCCCGTGCAGTGTCCCTGTGGGCACACAGCCCCCTCACCCCCGAGCAGTGTCCCTGTGGGCACACAGCCCCCCCGTGCAGTGCCCCTGTGCGCACACAGCCCCCTCACCCCCGAGCAGTGCCCCTCGGGCTCACCCAGCCCACGCACCCTTTGCATAGCAGGTGGGGCTGCCCCTAACTCGGCAGCCACCGCCCCTGCCCCCCTCCTCACGGCGGGGCTGGCGGCGCCCCCCGGCGCCTCAGAGCGGAGCGCGCCGCCCCCACGCCCCGAGCCGCTGGGCGGAGCCGCCCACCGCTCTCCCGTCACTGCCGGCCTCCCCCCGCGTCCCCCTCACTAGCTCCCGGGACATCCGGGCCCTCGCTGCCGCTCAACTCCGCCGGGCCCGGAGGGGCCCAGCCCGCCGCACTCCCCGGCGGCCCGGCCTCCTCCCCTTGCGCGCTGTGCTGCCCGGCTGCGCGCCGCGAGCCCAGCATGGGGAGCAGCCGCTAGGGAGCCCCCTGCTACCATGCAGAGTCCCGCTGCCCGGCCTGGGTGAGGGGCCTGCAGCAGCACCTGGCAGAGAGACCCTGGGCCCGAGGGGAAAGGGGCTGCCTCCATCCAGCAGGAGACAGCCCTGCCCTCCCGTCCCCCTTTGGGTAGGGGCCGGCTCCACCTGCTGTTTGGCCCTGACACCAAGCCAGTGCCTGGGCCATGTTCCCGCACCCCCTGGCCCCGGTGGCAGTGCGGGGTGCAGAGATGGGTGCCTCCTCTGTGCGCCGGGTCGCGGTGCCTGCCAGGATGCGGGGCGGCAGTGGCACCATGCTGGTGCCCTCCATGCTCATGTTTGGGGTGATTGTGGCTTCCAGTGGCCTGCTGCTCATGATTGAGAGGGGCATTTTGGCAGAGGTGAAGCCACCACCACTCCATCCCCCACATGGAGACCACGCTTGGAGGAGCAGCAGTGACACCAGGGCAGTGGCCCCCGAGGACATGGATTACCAGGTGCTACAAGATGTTCGTAACCGGACAATCCACACCATGTGTGGGCAAAAGAACATGCCTCACAGTATCTGGGAGCTTTCAGGAGGTCAGAGGAAAACAGTGCTCAAACACATCCTGGTCAGTGATAAACATCGCTTCTTATATTGCTACGTCCCCAAAGTCGCCTGTTCCAACTGGAAACGAATACTGAAAGTTTTGGATGGAGCGCTGGAGAATGTGAATGTCAAGCTCAAAATGGACCACAAGAGTGACTTGGTTTTTCTTGGCGACATGAAGCCAGATGAGATCAGCTACCGGCTAAAGCACTACTACAAATTTATATTTGTTCGAGACCCGATGGAGAGACTTTTATCAGCTTACAGGAATAAATTTGGAGAGATCAAAGAGTACCAGTTAAAGTATGGTGTGGAAATAGTAAAAAGATACCGAAAAAGCACCAGAAAGTCCACAGGGGATGATGTCACCTTTTCTGAGTTTCTCCAATACCTATTAGATGAAGAGGCAGAGAGAATGAATGAACACTGGATGCCCATCTACAACCTATGCCAACCCTGTGCGGTGAGGTACGATTTCATCGGATCATATGAAAGACTGACTGTGGATGCAAATTACATTCTTGAACATGTTCAAGCACCTTCTTTTATCCGTTTCCCAGAACGACAATCATGGTATAAGCCTGTGACTCGGGAAACTCTACAATACTATATGTGTAACACTCAACGTGGGCTTATAAAAGAACTGTTACCAAAATACATTCTGGATTTCTCATTGTTTGCCTATCCTCTTCCAAACATTACTAGTGAATTTTGCAGACAGTGAACTTTTTCTGTTTGTGGGCTGGTCTATGCTAGAATCTTATGCTGATAGAATAATGTTGTGCAACATTTTTATACTGGCAGAAGCTCTAGTGTAAGCAGTTGTATCGGCATAAAAATACTTTTGCTGGTGTAGATTATTTCACTCAATAACCTGTATACATTCTACTGTCAAAAACACTTTTATGCCAGCATAAACTGCGGCTACACTAGAAGGGTTTGCTGATATAGCTGCACTGGCAAAAGCTACACTTTTCTAGTGTAGACAAAGCCTGTGAAACAGTCTGTGTCCTATGCACGTTTCCTAATTTTATACTTTTTAAACCTTTTAAAATATCAAATATTATATGATATATATATAGCCTTTACAACTAGAATATATTTTACTTTTGTATTGTTCCAATTTTACTATGTCTATGTGCCGCTGAGTTAAGCACAATAGCTTTTATATATCTTTTTTTTAAAAACTTCTCTCTACAGCACAAGACAGTGAATATATGCAAAAGAATCAGGGAATTGATATATTTTAAGCACAAAGCATTGTTCTGTTTTTGTAGTCCAGGTTACATTTTCTGGGGCAGAATTACCCACAGCATCAACTGTATTAGCTGTTTTTTAAAGAGTTACTGCAAGATAGTTAAATTGTTCTGAGGTTGAACTGGTGGAAGCAGTGATGGGAAATTCTGAGATAAAAGTATTTCGTAAACTAGGCCTGAGTATCCATAATCTTTACACTTGGGGAATGCATCTAAAGCTGACAAGTCAGTTCTTGTTCTGTGACGTAGCAGTGCCTGGGTTGTGGAGTATTTTATTTCAGTATTGAACCACTGTTGTATTCATTGAAAAAGTTAATGTGTTCCTCTTGATACAAGATGTTAACTCAAAGACAATTCACTGTTCATTTTATTTTGTGTGATTAAAGATCTGAGAATACCAATTACTTACATAGCGAAACTAACATTTGGTGTAGCAATGTACTTATTACTAACAAATTCTTCTTTTGTCCCTCTTTTTTTAAAAAGTTATTAAAATCAAGCGTTTCTCAGCCCTTGTAACAAAATTTAGAAACTAGCTTATAGTGGTTATGTACAGCCTATGGAGAAAAAACAAGAAAAAATGCTTTATGCAGCTGCATTTGATGCTACTGTAAGTAAATGCTCAGTTCTGCTTTTTATATGTGCATGACATTTTCATAGCTATTTATATGTAAGAATTATGATTCAACTTTAAAAGTGTGGATGATAATGTTCAAATTTGTTCATGACAGTTTATACAGTATCTGCATTTTTAATAAAATTTATATATAAATTTTTCTGTGGCTTGGTTCTTTTCTTTTAGTCATGGATTGTTGTTGTTGTTATTTATTTGTATTACAATAGCAGCAATGCCCCATTATGCTAGCCGCTATACAAACACATAACAAATAAACAGTCCCTGTCCTGAAGAGTTTACAATCAAAGAGTAAGACCAAAGAGAACAAACAGGTGAATAAAACAAACAGATGGGGGGAGAACAAGGAAACGATAATACTAGTCAGCATGAAAAGCAGTGGATACAGCAAACTATATGCCTAACCATTGTCCAGTTAACCTAGAGTGATGTAGATAGATGTTAAGATACATCATACAGTTTTTTATCTTCTAGAAGCACCTTTTTGTAATGTGACAGGCATTTAAAAAAGTGTTCTTTATAACTTTCTAAATACTGCCACCTCTATAGCTAGATGCACATGCTGTGTTAATATTCACTGTGCATATATGGCATGTCTCCTAACAGTGTGGCCTATCAGGCTGTTCAAGGGAAATGGTATAAGCCCACATTTCAAGCAAGCCTGGACAAAAGCACTAGGATATATACACCTCTACCCTGATATAACGTGGTCGTGGGGAGCCAAAAATCCCTACCACGTTATAGGTGAAACGCCATTATATCGGGGTAGCAGTGGCAGGGCTGCAGCGGTGATTTAAAGAGCCCAATACATACATATATTTCAAAATACTAGCTGTAGTCCCTCCCTCTAAATCTACCCTGTTTTTCTTTACCCTATTTGTTTGCCTGTCATATCCACATCCTTTGATCAGCTTGGATCTCACAGATGTGGTTAAGTTGTAACCTTAGTTATTCCTGAGGCGCTCCATTGATTTCAGTGGGAATGCACAAATGTGATGGACAATAGAATTTGGATCTTGGTGTTGGAATTTATCGAAACTTCTAGAAATGTCTGGATCATTCCCCAGATAAAGGCAGCAGATATTAGTCAAGAGTTTTTGTAAAATGGGTGTAAATGATGAAGCAAAGCAAGTGTAATTAATTTTGATCTCTGAATTTATTTAAATTGAATATACTGGATGGAACTTATTCTCCCTCTCCCCCCGCTTTCTACACCTACATCTATGAAGGCTGAGGGATTATCACAAAAATGTTCTCTTGTTTGGCTTTTTGCTTTTTTACTAAAAAAATAATTTAAAATAGTTTAAAAGGTTTAAAATGCTTGTTGGCTTACATGCTGCAGCTTCCCCTCTCTAGACAAGATTTGGTTTCTGCCCACAGAAGGGTCAGTGTTTTGCTTTTCTTTGAATCTCATACTCCTGTGCATTTGCTCCTGTTCATGTTATCAATCCCCTTTTTTCCATTTAAGCCAAAAAAATTACCCCCCTCTCAATTTTGTTTGTTTGTTAATGCAGTCAGGAAATTCAATGTTTGTTACTCACAGAATAAGCATAATTCTGTCACTGAATGTGCTATAAAATATACTCAGGTATGCAAAATACTGCGTAAATTTAAGGGAGACAAGTTATGGTTGCTGCCATAAGCCAAACTTGATTTCCCTTACTTTGTCAGGATTGCAGTCTATCCTGGCATTATTGATTCTGTTTGCTTTTAATTCAGCATACTGTAAACTGTGGTCCACTGATCACAAAAGTGAAGAATCAGTCATTGCTCAATTAATGATACTTCCTGGTCCTGTTGTCCAAGGTTTTTAAGATTTACTGAAGCATTTTTTGGCAAACTAAGAACAAAAACATAAGCTCCTTCTGCCTGCTCCATGTCTTTTCTTTTGTCAGGTGTTTCTTTGCTGCAAATTAAATCATGATCAAATGCTGTAAATGATATCAAAATAGTAGGGGTAGCAAACACAGAGGAGGCTAGAACTAAGCGGCAGGCAAACCTGGAAAGCCTAAAGTTGTGGAGGATGTAAGCAACAAGGGGGCCTTTGGTGCTAATAGAAGTAAAACTGTCACCAGCTCAATTCCAAAGGGAGAGGTCATAACCAATCAGCCACTAACTGCTTTAGGGCTAGTCTACACTTACCTGCCGGGTCGACGTGGTGAGTTCGACTTCTCGGAGTTTGAACTATCGCGTCTAATCTGGATGCGATAGGTCGAACTCCCCGCGCGCTCCGGTCGACTCCAGTACTCCACCACTGCAAACGGCGGTGGCGGAGTCGACCTTGGAGCCGCGGACTTCGATCCCGCGGTGTCTGGACGGGTAAGTAGTTCGAACTAGGGTACTTCGAGTTCAGCTACGCTATTCACGTAGCTGAACTTGCGTACCCTAGTTCGACCCCTGCCCTTAGTGTAGACCTGCCCTTAGTGTGTTCAGTTTGTTTTAAATGTTTCTTTTTTCTGGCACTGTTCTAAATTGACAGGATTAAATAGCTGGTTGCTCCTCATTAGTTTCAGTAGTGATGTTTCTTTTTCTTCCTTCCTACCTCACTCCTTGCACTCATCAAGCACAATAAAAAGCTATCATTTCTATTACTAATTATTTCTTTGTTTAACCCGCACAATGTACTTAGTGTTGCACAATACACAAAAAGAAACAGCTCTCATCTGCCCTAAAGATCTTACAATCTAAAAAATCTTTTTTTTCATAGTAGAATAATTAGACAGATGCTTTTAAGACGAGACAGATTAAGTAACAAGACACTAGAGAGACTAATGGAAAAGAAATTGCTCAGAGCAAAAAAGCCCCTGCAGTAAGGACAAGCCTAAACTGAATTCTTGCCAAGAACCAGTCTATCTCAGCAATGAAATGTAACGAAAGGCTGAACATGGCCCCTTGAATTCTGCAGCACTGCAGTTCCACTTTTTGCAGTAAGGGAAGGGGAATTCCTGCATCAGCAACTTGAATATGCTGTACCCCCTCTAGCATTAATCAGTGTCTCATAACACAAGAGTCAAGAGGAGAGAAAAGAGAAGTTGTGCAATATAGCTGCCAGATTTTAACTACTTTTTGTGACTGGTCGTGAACTTCTCAGCCATCTCTAGAATATCAGCGAGCTATGGGTGCGGCGCATGAAGTGAGCGTGACATGCCATCCAACAGACCTTTGGCCTGATTCTCCACTTACACCAGTTAGTTCCTGATCCTGCAAATTGCTTTACATAAGCAGATCCTTGTGAGGCCAGTTTGCAGGATCAGGATCTAAATTGAGAATAAAATTCTGATCCAACACCCACTGAAGTCAATCAGAGTCATTTCATTTACTTCAATGGGTACTGAATTGGGCTTTAACTTAATTGAAGTCAACACAGGTATTATACCATTGTATAATTGGTGTAAGTAAGTGGAGAATGGGGCCCCTTGTGAGGACAAGCAATTGTGAGGTCATGGACTACTAGTGAAATTCCATTTGTGCCTGCAGACAGAACTGTTTGGTCTAAACGTGTACCATAGAGGCAGGAAAACCAGAGGATGTGTTTACACACTCTAAAATGGGATTTGGTGCCAACCATGCATTTTGACACAAAGTTGCAAATTCATGTTCCAGATCTATCCTAACATTATGAAGGCATCTTCTCATCTTAAAAGAGCAGGAAGTAGTGATGTGTTTCCATCTGTCTACTACAATCCTTTTACCTAATACTTTCTAATTCTGTAATCATAAGCCCTGGTCCTGACCACCCTCTGAGAAGTCTGCATGTTTTGCATATGGAAGTATTCAAAGATAAGTAGACACTATCTTCCCGATGTAATGTGGTTTACCAGTTTATATGTTTGTGTTTTAATATATGCATAATTGTAATGGGTAAATTAGTGTTTGTTGTTAATTAGGTGCTTAATGCAATTGTTTAATGAAGGAACTCCAGGAATAAATGGTCACCAATGGAACTAGCTCAATTGACTGCTTAGAATTTTCACGCGCTCACAGACTGTATAAGAGTCGTGAACACGGACATCAGGTGCTGTCCGTTAGAGAAGCGGCAGAGTACCTGTTAGGTCTGTGCGGGTGTCGAGGACATCCTTCATCGGTTCCTGATCCTTCCAATGATAAAAAGGCTTCTAGCATCAAGTCTTACCTGGTTCCAGCTGTTGTGGTTCCTGGGTCCAGTCATCCACGAAGGCTCTGTGCCCCTGCCTGCCTCTGGCCATGCCAGTCCGGGTCCGGCAGTCAAAGGTCCAGAGTTCTGCTATCCCTTGCAACTGAATCAGGTACTTACCATCAACATCTGATTCCAGTCCATCACCCAACATGAAACAGTACAGTTTCTGGGGTGCCAGTTTGTTTTATTTAGGTTATTTAGGCCAAGGGTTAGTATTGGGGCAATCACAATTGTTGTTATTTTAAGGTTTTATGCATTTATTCTTCCCTTTTCCCTGTTTTTCTTACTTATCCCAATTAAACTATCTTTTCTGTTTTCGAAGCACAGCATTCTCTGTCTTTCTTTAGTTCTTTAACTCAGAGGGCAGTGGGAGAAGGGTTTAACATTCAGATCTAACCTTCCCAGGTGATAGAGATACTGATAGCCAGGTAAAGGACTTGGCCACTGTTACTGGGAAATAGTATAACACCAGGGATGCCAAATGAACTCATCAGATCCCACAAACTTGCTCAAGGCACTGAAGCAAAGGCCTGATGGAAGTGTACAAAAAGTGCTCCACACAACCTATTAAATTCAGCCGTCTTCTGAAAAAGCTGTATCAAGGTAAAAATCTGATTGACAGTGGAATGACCTGGTCTAAAGCTGCACTGAGTATCCTGGCCTTTGCCACAAAGTGCATCATTGTCTTGGGACATTAACATGGAAGCAAAGGTTTCCCCTGGGATTGACCATAGCATCATGCTTCTATAGTTGCTACATTTGGCCTTATCACTCTTTTTGTACAGAGGATGAATAACCACCTTCTTCTTCCGGTCATCAGGGTTGATATTAGTATGCCAGATGAACTGGAAGAGCCTATGCAACCATGGTACTACAATACCATCAGCTGTCTTCAGCAACTCAGGGGTAATGTTACAAACCCCTGGTGCTTACCCAGACTTCTGCTTATGAACTGCGATCCTGTTCTCTCCTTCTTTGAAGGAAGGTGGCTCTTCTGGAACTTCCTGCCCTCTTCATATGGAAGAGCGACTGCAGTCGATGGACAATGGAAGAGCATCTTGAGAGGATCTTCCCATTTATGCAACTGACCTTGCAGACTCTGGCTGATGCTGCCATCCTGATTCTTTACTGGTTAAGCTGGTTCCACCTTCCTTGCAAACACTGCAAAGATGACTAGGGACTGGAGAGATCGTGCCTAGTGGCAGCCTGTTCTGAACTGGCTGCCTGAGTTGACCACCAGGATTCCTTATATTTTTTACACAATGACTTGACAATGTTCCAAGTCAAACCCGTTCAGCCTTTACTTTTGCTCTCAACAAACATTTTGTTGAAGATGCAGATTGTAGCCGTGCTGGTTTCTTAGGTGCATCTGCTGTAAGTGTCTCTTCACTGATCCCCCTCCCCCTCCTTCCTGGAATGCTTGTGGGATGAATGGGCTGCTTAAACAGCTGGAAGATCAGAAGAGCTCCCAGATAGACAAGGTGTCTGGGACTCTAATTAGGCAGCTCTCACACACCCAATGCATGGACACTGGCTGAGATGGAGTGTGACCAACCAAATGCAGCCAAGTCATCTCTAGTCACAGGCCATGAGGAGCAGGTCCTTAAAAAGGGGAAGGGGCCATGTGCTCAGCTGTGCACTCACAAGCTTGTACCTCCCATTAAGGCCCTTTGCCCGGACCGCCTGGCCAGTGGTTCACTGCGTTGCATTCCATTGTGCCTTGGGAAGACTTACCTTAGTCGCAACATCCATCGCTGTGCTGTGGGACACTCACCTTGAAGGATCCTGACATCTCCAGTGCCTTGCCTGTCCTGGGAGCATGAGTAGGCGAGTGTGAGTGTGACCACCCTCCCCTCCTTTCTTTTGAGCTTAGCTATCAGTATAATAAACGTGCTGCTTTCTGCCAAACTCTGGTGGGTCATTAGTCCTCCCTAAGCTTACTAGCTGGCCCAATTTCTGGTAACAGTGGCAAGTATCAAATATTTTAGCAGTTTCATAGATAATGCTAAAGTATGCTCAAAAGATGCGGACACTCATGTGTCAGCATCTGCTGCCGTATTTTGAGCCCTTTAAGTGGCCTCTGTGGGGGCATGGTGACATCAAGTTTGCTACGAAGCTGCGGATCTATAGAACCATAGTCATACCAACTCTATTGCACAGAAGGGAAACTTGGGTACTGTGAAGGGCTGAAGAACCCTGGACTGATGTTTTTGGTTCTTGTCATCTTCCCCAGCTGCCCATATCAAGAGATAGGACAAGATAAGAAATGAGGATATTCAAACCCGAACCAAGCAACTGCCTTCATCAGCACTGGTTCAGTTTCTGCGGCTTTCTGGGTATGGACATAATATTAGAATGGAAGACCAATGAATTCAGAAGTGTTGTGTACCAAAAAAAGTCGCTACACAGCCAGTGATCATGTGGGTGTCAAAAGCTTCAGTGGCGCAATCCAGGTCGTACTCAGTTTGCAAGGAGACCATGTTCCTTTGGGATTTGTCATGATGATGATGATAATGAAAAATATGTAGAAACAATCCATTAGTATTAATCCTAGCTCATTATTGAGGAGTGCTGCTGAAAGGGACTCCCTGGGTTGTCAGAATGTTACTTTGTTTTAGTATGCCATTAGTTACTTTTTACCAGTACACCAAAATATTTCACACAGTCAGGACTTTGCTAACAACAGCTTAGAAGGAGCAAATTAAGTTATTTTGCCTTCACTACCTTTTTGGTCAGGCTTAGGTGATGAATTGGGATTTAATGATGTCTTAACTTTTACATTCTTCTTTCCTCTCAGGCCCAGTAACAAAGCCCAGTATAAATAACAATATTTCTAGCATACGCATGTCTGAACTCCAAATTTCGGTCTGTAATATTGTACATTCAGTGATGTGTGAGGATTTTGTTGATCCATATGTCCACACAGGGTTTATTAACTTCCAAAACCACTTAAGCTTGCCAGTTGCGATGTGAAGCTCTGTGGCGGTACTTAGCACAAAGGTCTCTTCAGTGCCACAGATGCAAGATGCAAAAACAGTCTTTCTGCTTGTTGCTTTTTTCCTCCACTAGAGAGCAAATGTTCCATCTCCTCCATATGGTCATCAGTATCTCCCTGGTCCTTTGAGTAATGAAGTGAATTGTTGATTTCATCTGAAACTTAAGTTTAGGAGCCTTGTTCCTCACATCTGTCCATAGACCAATGCTTTGCTGCTATTTAATAAGAAAGTTCTGAGGTATTTTTATGGATGTTTTAATCAATCTTTTATGAAATGTGATGCTCAGGTAAGGTACCATATTGACAGTCTTGAAGACAAATGCTATCTCTTTCTCCACAGAACAGCCATAGGCAGTATAGGCTTCCCCACATCGTCATGCCCACACGCTTCAACTTTGTCATTGAGAACACTTCTAGATGTGAGAGAATAGTTCAGTCTCCATGCACTTCAGTCCTTGGGCTCTTTGTTAAGACTGCCAACAAGAATGGTGAGTAGCGTCAGTTCTGATGGTGGTGGTGGTTTAATGACATGGAGATTTGTTTACTGAGAATAGGACGGAGACCACCAAATTAATTTCATACAGATTACTGAACAATCATTATGTGATAACTTGCCATCACAGCTCACTACTGACCTGGGATGCCTTCCAACTAGTGAGGGTCCAAGTGGAAGAAAGCTTATATCCCCTTACGAGTTCATTGAACTATCCAGTCCTCCTGGTCTTTGTTGCTCCTGGTAGAAATGAGGAAACAGCAGCAAGCAGGGGAAATTTTTAAAGGTCAGTTATCAGCCTCACATATTTTTGCAATTTTGTTCAGTTTCAAGGCCTGTACTTTTCCAGTAATATGTTTTGTTGGATCAGAGACAAACTAGTGACATCTGTAGGCTAGTTAATTGTTGTACATTACTTTACAATAAACTGAATCAGATCAGCAGGAGGAGAACCAAATTATTTGGAATCAAGTTTGCTTAGGTGAAATATTGTTGCCCTAGCCCTTCTGTGTAACACTGCTGACACTGGTGGCTTCAAGCCAAACTCAACATTCAGGAGTACTGGTATTTAGGCTGTGGTTTAGGTCTGTTTCTACTTCTTTCTTTTTTGCATTTGAGCTCAATAGCTAAATTCTACAGTGCCTAGGTGGATGCTTTAAAAATACCTACATAGATTATATGGGTTGCTCTTGACACCATTTGTCCAGAGAAGTTATTGATTTTCAGTTCCTTGAAATTTGGAAGCTTGGATATTGTGACAGTATTACCACAAAAGTCTCTTCAGTTCAGCAGATTCACGTTCCATTAACAGGCTTTTTGACTGTTGCTTTTATCCACGTGGGAACTGTGTGTGTCATTTCTCTGCCATATGCTTATACTTGGTTGATGACAAGTATGCAAGTAATAAAGCTGAAATTTCATGCTTAGATTAAATGCCTACATTACTAAAATGCAAGCTGAATCTTTTGTGTGTAGTAGATTCATGCCTTTTTTTTTTATGGAAGACTTTTCTTTCTTTTCCTTTAGATAAATAGGACCGTGACAGTGTTGGAATCTGTCTGTGAACTTATGAATCCGTTTGATTTTATGAACTCCCTGTAAAATTATGCCCTAATATCTTGCATTATATATGGTCATGTCAGATTGCATTATCTCTCTTGTGGTAAGGATGGGTGGTCTGGGGCCTAGGTGTCTGTCCCAGAATCAGAGACCATCAGTAATTGAATAATCTTGCTCTAACAAGTCAGTGAGAACTACCAGCCAAAGGCTGTTGATGTACTAATGACACATACCTGCTGTAATGAACACAGAGGGTTTGGGGGAGGCAGACTGCAGAGAACTAGAGCGTGGAAAAACCCCAGTGGATGGACAGAAAGAGATATTGTGTTAGAAATGGCTGTTCTCTCTCTCTAGCAGGGGGGAATCTGAAGCAGAAGAGAGGTTGGACAGGAGGAGAAGTAGTGCAGAGAGATCCTGGACTCCCTAAAGGACACTAAGACCCAAAGGGCTCTTGGGAGGGATGAAGAAACTGAGGGAGGGTTTTGTGTGCAGGTGTTTGTTATTTTTCCATGAGTCTGCATATTTCTTGTGCTTTGACTAGAGTGTGATTTAGAAGTGTCTTTTGCAAAGTTTCTGTTTTACTTGCTTGGTCAGCAATATTAAGCAATTTGTATTTAGCCAAATAATTCTGTCTTTTCTCAGCGCAAGCAAAGAAGGGGGTATGATGAGACACCAACAGGAGATGTCCCTGAGGCCAACAGAGGGAGCCTACTGGGCTCCCAGGAGGGGAATCATCTCACCAAGTTCAGGCTTAGGGAGGAAGTCACTAACAGGGGGAGCATCTCCTCCTCAATAGTTAAAGATGAACTCCAAAGCAACATCAGAAACTATTTGGCTTTGACCTTTATTGTTCCTTTATTATGTACAAAGGTATCCTCAGATTTTGTTTCAAATAGCTTATATTTCTGCTTGATTTTTTTACATGGGGAAAATTAGGTCTTCACATCATTCTCTTTTACTCCTGGGGGAATTCTGTGCCACTGTGCACATGCAGAATTTATGTCCCACACAGATTTCGTTCCTTCCCTGCGGAAAAATGACTTTCTGACGGGGAAGCAAAGGGAAGCCACAAGAGCAGTCATGTGACCCTCCCCTGCAGTATGTTTTAGGTGCCCCGGGCAGCCGGCAGAGAGGTAAATCATTGTGGGGCAGGGGACAGGACTGGAGAAGACCCGACTGGTGGCTTCTACCCAGTGCCGGGCTCAACTAGTCCTGGCTGGGCTGGGGCACATGGAACTTCCTCTTCCCCTCCACAGCATCTGGGGCCATGTCAGACCCAGCCCCTGATTTCTTTCCTGGCTGTAGGAAGCTCTGCAAACTCCCCTTCCCACCCACCCCCCGGTGCTTCCTGCACCCATCGCTCCTCAGCTGCAAGGGAGCATGCTCCCCCATCCACCCAACCCCCATGCATCCAGACCCCCTTAGACCCTGACCCTCTCACCAAGCCTCACCCCCTTGCAGCCAGAACCCCCCGATGAGCCCCACTCCCCCTGTACCTGGACCACCCCAACAAGCCACCTGCATCCAGATCAGCACCCTACCGAGCCCCAAGCAGCTGCACATGGATCCCCACCCCACTGAGCCCCACTCCCCCCACATCTGAGCTTCCCCATGAGCCCCCCACACCCAGACCACCCTGACGAGTTCTATACCTCGCACACCCAGACCCCCTGCTGAGCCCCAGCCACCTTCACCTGGACCCTCCCCCTGCAGAATCCCATTACTGTTGCATCCAGAACCCACTAACAAGCCCCTGTGCATCCACCCCCCCACCCCGCACCTGGATCCCTCTCTGAGGCAGTTGCCGCCAGATTGCCCTACACAGAACCATCTCAGCCCACACACTCAGCCCCTTCACACTTGGATCCTGCATTGATGAGCCTGCCTGCTCACACCTGGTGCACCTGGCACGGAAGGCAGGGCCCTGATGTGTTTCTGGGGCAGGCCCGATCCTTGCACTGTCAGGCTTGGGTGCGGCCTCACTGCTAAGTCCATGTCCTGGGGGCAGCTGCACAATGATCTCCCATCTCTGTCCAGCCACTAGCCTGTGCATCCCAATGCCATGCTGGAGCCTCCATATTTATTTGACAAATAAAATTTGCAGAATTTTAAAATATTGTGCGCAGAATTTTTAGGCGGAGAATGCCCTCAGGAGTACTCTTTGTGTGAGGACCTTGGTAAGATCTTTGGAGAACCCAAGAGGTGATGAGACTGTAGCCTGAGGTGCAGATCTTCCACTCTCACACAAATGAGGTGGCCCCAGTCCAGCTACAACTAGAACCAAGGGGACCCACTTGTAATTATGTTAATACTGTAGATGGGACATACTCTGTTTGTGTTAAACCCTGGACAATTCAAACTGTTAGCCTGCATATGAACACCTAAGTAGATGTTATCTGCACTTTAACTTTTACCTGGGTTTTGACTGCATGATAATTGTACTGTAGCTGAGGCCTTACATCATTTAATGCAGGTCCTACAAATAATACCTAGCACTAAACTTTTGCTTTTCATCAGTAAATCTCAAAGTGCTTTACAAAGGACTTCAGTATCATTAAGAACTTGCCAAAAACTTCTGGCACAAAAAGGGAAGTAAAGGCTTCACATTTCTATGTTAAACAAAAGGTGTAGGGGGTGTTTTTTTGTTTTTAAATATAACCATTGTGGTTGGCTTTACAAAACACAGAGAGTAACAAAGGGGAAATGCATAGTTTTTGCTTTGCTTTGGAGTTCACCTTTAACATGTTTGAGCTTGGTATTTATCCATCTGCAAAAACAGTGATGACAACTATGAGTATTACTTGTTTACAAAGTCTTTAGATCCTGGAGTGAAGGCACTATACAAATGAAAAGTGTATTAAAATGAAACCTTACCTCTTCCTTTATTTAATGTATTTATTTATTTATTTTTAATTATTTTATTCAGACATACTAAGAACTCCAACAACTTAGACTTTCTGGCTTATTGTGCAAGATCTTACTCTTCTCTGCAAAGGCAACATTTACCACAGGGTTTTTTGGGACAGTGTTTACTTGCAGACAGGAGCCAAACCAATACAAGCTTGCTTTGTACAGACATTTTAAAAAAATAATCAGGGATGTTAACCTCTCAGCTCTTATTTAATTATAGAGTGAGGACTCAAAAATACAGTGATCAAGAGTTTCCAGGGCAGCATGGTTAAATGGCTAGTACTTAAAATTCGTTGGAATGCCCCAGCTTTTTTATTCATTATAATTGCAGGTGGAAATACAAAGGCTTAAGTTTCCAAGTCTGGCATTCTCTGCATAGATTAATAGAAATTTGCAATATTATTAATATCTATTAATTATTACTAACATTCTTAATTAATTAGAAAATTAATTATTACATACAACCAAATTAAGTGGATAAATTCCACTGTCCCTACTAACCCTCCCCAAATCAGGCAACATTCTGAAGCTGGGTAAGCTATTGCATGATGGGGCACATGCACCCTATCCCCACAAAGGGAAGAAAGGCTTACTAAATTTCCTTTTAGGGAAGGAAACATACCTACCCTGCCCCCTCTTCTGCAATGGGAAACTGCCAGTCTGGAAAGAGAGGGTGACAGCTGGGCCTCAGTAGTAAAGTAAGGATTTGTTAGGGCTACAGGTGAGACCCTCAGTTCTAGGGAAGAACAGTCTCTGCCTGGGCTAAGAGTGCTGCTGTCTACAGGGTTAAACAGCATGAAGGGAAAGATACTCTATTTAATCTGCTCTGAACTCAAGAGCCTGTTGGTATAGTGACCCCTCAAGAATCAAGGGTGTGTGTTGTGAATTAACCACTTCAGTAAATCTGGATTTTAATGCTGTTTATTATGGGGTCCTGGACCATGACTAGGGCTCCAAGCCATTATGGTAGTACAAATAATAGTAATACCTATTGACTGTTTGAGCCTTGAAGTTGATTAGCATTGGACCCTGCTGGGGTATCCTATATACATAAATTAGATTGTGGGTAATATGGGTAGACAAAAGGCACAGTACCCTGTTTGATCAGTCTCAGAGCTCTCCAGTGCTCTTACACCCAGTATTTTAACTGAGGCCAGGAGGAAGTGAGTTCACTTTAGGTGCCACAGCAGAAAAGAAATGACTCCTTATTACAGACAAGATTCTATGGCAGTGAAGAAGCTTTTCTAAGGTCCCAAGTCTCCTTGAGTTAGGACAATCTTAATAGCCTAATTAAACAGCAAGCAAGGAATAATCCAGAGGAGCTATAGGTTCATAATGACTCTGCATGTTGCAGACATGCCTCAGAGCTGTTGAGAGGCCTCCGAGGAACGGCTGGTACTGTACGGCTACACACCATTTAACTTGTGAAGTGGCTTTCTTTTAAAAATAATTAACCTTAGCAATATATAATTTTGAGCTCAAATTAACTTTGAGATCTGGGACAAAATGGGTTATAATTGTTTGGCGAGATCTTCAAAAAACAATAAAGCTCAGAGTCTTGATGAACTGAAGGGCAGGAGGGAAGGGGAAACAATTCCACGTGCTGTTTCTCTACCCGCTCCCCTTCCACCAGCGAACGTACACTCAAATGCTCCATTTCAGTGCCATTTGCACAGTTTAAGCTTTAACTTTTTGTTGTTGTTGTTTCTAACCATTGTGGCTGCAAAGAAAACCTTCCATATGTGAGCTGTCCAGCACGGTTCCTGGGAAGAGGCAGCCGAAGGTGGAAATAAACCTATTGCTCCTGGGTTAAATAGGAGAAGTAGGGCATGTTGCTGTTTTTTAGGTAAGTTTCAATAAGTAGTTTAAAAAAATGGGGCTGGCAAAAGAGCTTTGTCTGAAATTTGCAGTGTTGTTGTAGCCGTGTGGGTCCCAGGGTATTAGAAAGACAAGGTGGGTGAGGTCATATCTTTTATTGGACCAATGGTTGGTGAACAGCGCAAGCTTTCAAGCTTATACAGACCTGAAGAAGAGCTCTGTGGAAGCTCAAAAGCTTTTCTCTCTCACCAAGAGAAATTGGTCCAATAAAAGAGATGACTCCACCTACCTTGTTTGAAATTGACTTTCTAGGCAGCTAGGCTCCAGGATTTGCTCAGTGAAGGATTTGTACCCTTCACTCTGGATTGCTCCTCCCTGACTGTGCATGCACACACATACTGATGAGGGAGAAGTCGAGAAGGGAGTGGCTGTGGAAAGGCCTCACTGGCCGTCAGGGTGAAGAGAAGCTGACTTTAAAGTCTCTTCACAATGGGAGTTTCTCTAGCAAGGGGAATACACTGAAAGCAAGGGAACAGCAGTTGTGTTTGCTCAGCTGGACCCCAGTTCTGATTGGGCCCCTGGATACTACCGTAACACTTACAGTTGTTTGGGATTTTTCAGTACTCCTACTCTGAGGACTTCTGAGGGAGCCTTGTATCCTTGGGGTCATCTTGTCCTCCTTTGCCCACAGCTGGCAACTGTATTTTTTAATGTCCCTGTTCTGGATGGATGTTAGCTTTCTCCATGCCATTGACACTTGATGTCAGCTGGGGTATTCACCATTCTCTTTTCCCTGTGGCCAGAGGTCTTTCCTTCGGGAGAATCAGCAAAAAACGTCTCTGATATTGCCCAACTCAGCTGAGAACAGAAGACTTTATTGGCAAACTACAGAACAAGGAGAACATATTTGCTTTAACATGGGAAGTGCCATTTCAACCCTGTAACCTGCCCAATTTATTACAAATATTTTGCAGGGACGGGGGTAAAAAAGGGGCAGTTTCCTCAGGCTGCCAGTTGAGAGGTCCCCCAAACTGAGTGGTGGTGTGACCTGGTGCGGGGAGTTGCAGCACCACTCAGCCACTTTTCTGTCATCTGAGTGGGGTGGCTGTGACTCCACATGCCATGTTGCAATGCCCGCAGTGGGGAGTGGGCCCAGCCCCATGGGACAGGATCCTCAGATGGGGGATGAAAGCAGATGCCTCTACAACCCCCTGCCCCCAGAGCCTCCCCTTAATGGCAATTTTTTTGGATGAGCGAGGGGGCCTCAGTTTCAGATTTTGCCTTGGGCCCCCAAAAACCTCTGTCAGTCTCTGACTGGGGTGAAATCATGGCCCCATTGATGGCAATGGGTGTTTTGCTATTGAAGTCAGTGGGGCCAGGATTTCACCCCAGGCATCACCTCGTTAACTTTGTCTCAAAAGTGCACATAGCTTCTCATTAAACATCTTCTTCTGCGGCTGGGAGTAAATATTTATTTCAATCTCTTTGCTTTTAGGTGAAAAATATACATTGCTGTTTCTTTAACAATATTTCCTCCTGCAAGCTATAGATAAATGTATGTGGGTCTGTAGTGGAGTGGTCACCCTTCTCCTGCCCTGAAGGGCTTAAAACAGCCCTGGAAAAGGGCTACGCCGGGTGTGGGGCTAGGCTGATTAGGGGAAGCAATCACAGGTGGAGCCACACCCCAATCAGACCACAGCTGAGGGCCAGAGACTGAGACTCTCTCTCTAGCCTCTTGAGAGAGAAGGACCTGGCTGCCTGGGAAGCTGATACGGGTATCTAGGCTGGAGCAGTGCTGGGGAAGAGCAGAGGGAGCTGGGGAGCTCCAGCCTAGCAAAGTTGCAGGTTGAGTTAAGGGCCCACAAAGGTACTGGGGCTGCAGAGGGGCAGCCCAGATGTAGGCAGAGGCAGCTGGTCCAACCCCCCTTGCCAATGATGAGTGGTTTATAGACTGCCATCTGCCCCAGGAAGTGGGGGCTAGATGATCACTGGCAGTAGCCACTGAGGCAAGGTGGGGATAGGAGGTTGGGGGTTCCCTGGGATGGAGAGACCCAAATTGCAGGTTACTGCTTGGGGCAGGACCCTGACATAGAGGGGCACCAGGGTCCAGGAGGGACACAGGGCCAGCGACAGGCGAGACACCGGCCTGCAGAGGGAGCTCCGGGCTGGAAGAGCTAATTCCCAGGACAACCAGCAGGAGGCGCCAGGCCGGTGAGTCGTCGCCCTGCCACAGGGTCTTCCCCAAAAGGCTGTTTCAATGTCCTGTGTTTTTATACTCTCCAGGGAACTTCCACTCTAGAAAGTAGCCTTCGTAAATTTTCCAGTTAACTCTCCTTTTGTCTTCCTAACTACTGCACTCAACCCCTTTCTGGTAGTAGGCCTTAATTAGAATGTCAACCATAGCTTCTCCCCAGGAGGTCAGCTCTGTATTAAAACAATAGCAGATACCACACTAGAAATCATCTGTATAACTCTATCTATAAAATTATAATTGGACTATATTATAACTGGGCAAGATGGTCATACATGTGGCAATTCCCTTCAATGTCAATGAGATGTTGAAGTTAGTTCCTCTTTGTTTTGATGAAAGAGAACATCCCTCCCTCCCTCTCAGACTCAGTGATGTGCCTTCTCTGATGTTATAGTAGAAGGAATATTCCTGCTTTAGTAACCCTAATTCCATCCGTCCAAAAAAAGACTCCAATATTGAGTAATCATGGATTCTCCCTCTCTTGCAAAGTGAAGCTGAAGAATTGAACAGCACTTGAAAAGTAAAATTTCCACGTTCAAAAAGCCACAGCCATTAGACTGGGGGAAATAATCATGATTTGACAGAGACAGGATTGTTGTAACATGAAACATCTGTCCTGTTTAGTTTTGCTGAGATGAGGGCATACAAAAAATCTTGGGAAATGAATTTGAACAATCTGCTGCAACCAGCATAAACTTTAGTAAGAGGTGAATTGCAATAGCTTTCCCTCTGGGCTGTTGCTTGGTTTTTCATAGGCCAAGTTTCCACACACAGCAGCCTCATGACTCATAAGTGCTTCTTTATTACCAGAAAATACATTCATTCACTGATCATGTCAACCAAAGGCCTTTACAGTCTCCAGTGGGTAATGATCAGTAAAGATTAGTCAGTGCTGCAGCACGTTGTCATTGCAGCCAATCCAACAAAGGTACTGAAAACAGACAGCATGTGCACTGTTGTGTGTGTATATAATAAAACTGGGTGTGAGGAAGGGTGTGAAATTCAAGGGCCTCCTTATTATGTCGTAATTTTCATGGTCTCTTCCACTGCAGGTTTGTAACTAAAGAGATGCTTAGTCTAATTGGCTTGGCAGGAAATCCTGGAACTAGATCAATTGAACAGACCAGTAAAACCTTGAGTCAGGGAAGCCAAATACTTATAACATGGCTTTGGCCACCCGTTTTCATGATGTCTGTCGGGTTTGCTCACTGCTTCTTGTGAAAGAGAGAGAAACCTGTAGGCCAAGTTTTTAAGCTACAAGAGAGGGGGCCTGTTCTTGGTACCCCACAGAAGACAATCTTGTTGCCCTCAAGGATTCAGACTTCAGCACCACATTTTCCCTCCTCCTGCTGTTTTGTGAGTGCTGGATGCATTTTTTTTAAGCTTTCTGTATGTTCTCTTGCTACAACTCTGCAAAGCCTATTTTGTAAGAGTGAAAAGGAAGCAGTTTCAGTCAAAAGTGATTGAGCACACCCAGAGAGCTTAGAAACTGGCTTGCCGCATTCAAGTGAGTGATAATAGAAGATATATACTCCAAGCAGGGGCGGCTCCAGGCCCCAGCACTCCAAGCATGTACTTGGGGCAGCATGCCACGGGGGGCGCTCTGCCGGTCGCCTGGAGGGTGGCAGGCGGCTCCAGTGGACTGCCCGCAGGCGTGCCTACGGAGGGTCCGCTGGTCCCGCGGCTTCGGTGGAGCATCCTCAGGCACGCCTGCGGGAGGTCCACCGGAGCCGCGGGACTGGCGACCGGCAGAGCGCCCCCCGTGGCGTGCCGCCGTGCTTGGGGTGGCGAAATGGCTAGAGCTGCCCCTGACTCCAAGCAACTGATTTCCTATCTGAGAGAAATGTATTGTTTGCAGGCTCTAGAAGGGGTTGCATTGCCTTATGATAACTTACATTAAGGGTGCATAAAGCATTGCATCCAGTCATACCCCAAAGCACATTACAAACTGTATACTGAAATGCAATTGCCTCTGGAGTACAGCAGAGAAGCTGTTAACAGCCCATAGAAACAATGCACAGCTTTTTGTGGCAGGACATGAAGGATTCCACTTGAAACGCTCACAAAAAAGTGATAGAGGAGTTTTAATGACCACAACTACCCTGTTCTTCTTTATCTTTCACGCAAAAATATTAGTCACCCCCAGCAGCAGCACATAGCATTTTAAGTTCTGTACTGAGGCATTAGTTCAGCACTGACTCAGCCCTGGTCTACACTACAAACTTAGTGGATTTTCCACACCCATGAGCGACACAGTTATATCAACCAAACTCCTGGTGTAGACAGTGCTATGTCAATTGGAAGGCTTCTCCTGTCAGCATAGCTACCACTTCTTGGGAAGGTGGAGTATCATACTGACGGGAGAAGCGGTCTGTTGGTGTAGGTAGCATCTTCACTAAGCGCTACAGTGATGTAGCTGCACTACTGTAAGTGTAGACAAGCCCTCAGAGGCAAGAGTGCACTACCATGTACTGAATCACTAGTAATCCTTCCTGCAGCACCTGAGTCTGACTTAGGGCTTTGTGTACATGGAGGGGTTTAGTTTGCACTGAGTTG
Source organism: Mauremys mutica (assembly GCF_020497125.1). Lineage (NCBI taxonomy): Eukaryota > Metazoa > Chordata > Testudines > Geoemydidae > Mauremys > Mauremys mutica. The sequence continues at coordinate 60,074,771 of NC_059075.1, forward strand.
ACATGCACTAGTTGGTGCACAATACACAAGCAGCACAGCTGTGCCCTCTTGCAACAGATATAGCCAGAGGGGGACGGTTAGGTGTAAGGAAGAGGGGGGGGACAGATACTAGATCGACAGGTCATACTGGTAGTACTGTGTCCCTACCGAGCGGGGTGAGAAGAGTGAGAGGAGCCCAACAGCAAAAGGTAGGATGTTTGTTCACCAATGCGAGAAGCTTAGGTAATAAAATGGAGGAACTGGAGCTCCTGGTCCGAGAATTGAAACCGGATATCGTAGGAATAACCGAAACATGGTGGAACGATAGCCATGACTGGAGTACAGGTATGGAAGGGTATGTGCTGTTTAGAAAAGACCGATGCAAAGGTAAAGGTGGGGGAGTAGCATTGTATATCAATAATGAGGTGAAATGTAATGAAATAACTAGCAATGCAATGGTTAATACGGAGTCTGTGTGGGCAATGGTCACATTAGGGAAGAAAACTACCAGAGCCTCACCCGGGATAGTGATTGGGGTGTGCTATAGACCGCCAGGATCTAGCTTGGAGACGGATAGAGAGCTCTTTAATGTTTTTAAGGAGGTAAACACTAATAGGAACTGCTTGATCATGGGAGACTTTAACTTCCCAGATATAGATTGGGAAACAAATGCTAGTAATAACAATAGGGCTCAGCTTTTCCTAGACGTGATAGCTGATGAATTCCTCCATCAAGTGGTTGCTGAACCGACGAGGGGGGATGCCATTTTAGATCTGATTTTGGTGAGTAATGAGGACCTTGTTGAGGAAATAGTTGTAGGGGACAACCTTGGCTCGAGTGATCACAAGCTAATTCGTTTCAAAATTAATGAGAGGATAATCAATATTGCATCTGAGACTAGGGTTTACGATTTCAAAAGGGCTAACTTTACTAAATTAAGATGACTAGTTAGGGAAGTGGACTGGACCAACATATTTAGGAATCTAAAGGTAGATGACGCCTGGGGTTACTTCAGGTTGAAATTGCAGGAGTTGTCAGAGGCATGTATCCCGAGAAAGGGAAAACGGCTCGTAGGTAGCAGTTTTAGACCGAGCTGGATGACCAAGCGTCTTAGAGGGGTCATTAAGAAAAAACAGAAAGCGTACCGGGAATGGAAAATGGGAGGGATCAGCAAAGAAACCTACCTTATTGAGGTCAGAGGGTGTAGGGATGCAGTGAGAAAGGCAAAGCGACGGGTGGAGATGGACCTAGCGAAGAAAACCAATAGCAAAAGGTTTTTTAGCCATATAAATAAAACAAGAAGGAAGAAGTGGGACCGCTTAAAACTTTAAACGGAGTGGAGATTAGGGATAATCTTGGAATGGCACAATATCTGAATGAATATTTTGCCACGGTCTTTAATGAGGCTAATGAAGGGCTAAGGAATAGTGATAGAGGGACCGATGGGAATGAAGATATGGGGGTAGACATTACGGTATCTGAGGTGGAGGCCAAACTTGAACAGCTTAACGGAAGTAAATCGGGGGGCCCGGATAATCTTCATCCTAGAATATTAAGGGAATTGGCGAGTGATATTGCTAGCCCGTTAGCGATGATTTTTAATAAATCTCTAAATTCGGGGATTGTACCGTTGGACTGGAGATTAGCTAATGTAGTTCCTATATTCAAGAAGGGGAAAAAAAGTGACCCGGGTAACTACAGGCCTGTTAGTTTAACATCTGTAGTATGCAAAGTAATGGAAAAAATTTTGAAAGAGAGAGTGGTTAAGGAGCAGGAGGCCGATGACAACTGGGATAGATTACAGCATGGATTTACGAAAGGTAGATCGTGCCAAACCAATCTGATCTCCTTCTTTGAGAAAGTAACAGATTTTTTAGACAAGGGAAATGCGGTGGATCTAATATATCTGGATTTCAGTAAGGCGTTTGATACGGTACCGCATGAGGAATTATTGGTTAAATTGGAAAAGATGGGGATCGAAATGAAAATCCAGAGGTGGATAAGGAGTTGGTTAAAGGGGAGACTGCAGAGGGTAGTACTGAAAGGGGAACTGTCGGGTTGGAGGGGGGTTACCAGTGGAGTTCCTCAAGGTTCGGTTTTGGGTCCTATTTTATTCAATCTATTTATTGCTGACCTGGGAACCAAGAGTAGGAGTGGGCTGATAAAGTTTGCGGACGACACCAAGTTGGGAGGTATTGCCAATTCGGAGAAGGATCGGGATATCCTCCAGGGAGATTTGGATGACCTTGTAAACTGGAGTATTAGTAACAGGATGAAATTCAATAGTGAGAAGTGTAAGGTTATGCATTTAGGGATGACTAACAAGAATTTTAGTTATAAGCTAGGGACGCACCAGTTGGAAGTAACGGAGGAGGAGAAGGACCTGGGAGTCCTGGTTGATCGTAGGATGACTATGAGTAGGCAATGTGATGTGGCCGTTAAAAAAGCTAATGCGGTCTTGGGTTGCATTAGGCGGGGTATTTCTAGTAGGGATAAGGAAGTGCTAGTCCCGTTATATAAGGCGTTGGTGAGACCTCATTTGGAGTATTGTGTGCAGTTTTGGTCTCCCATGTTTAAGAAGGATGAGTTAAAACTGGAACGGGTACAAAGAAGGGCCACTAGAATGATCCGAGGAATGGAAGACCTGTCGTATGACAGGAGACTTGAGGAGCTCGGTTTGTTTTCCTTAACCAAAAGAAGGATAAGGGGAGATATGATTGCACTCTTTAAATATATCAGAGGGATAAATACCAGGGAAGGAGAGGAATTATTTCAGCTCAGTGCTAATGTAGACACGAGGACAAACGGATATAAATTGTCAGTCAGGAAATTTAGGCTTGAAATTAGACGAAGGTTTCTAACCATCAGGGGAGTGCAATACTGGAACAGCCTACCGAGGGAAACAGTAGGGGCGAAGGACCTCCATGACTTTAAGATTAAGCTAGATAAGTTTATGGAGGAGATGGTATAATAGGATAACGGGCTTAGTCAATAGGTCAATTAAGTGCCAAACTGGTACTTAATTGGGTCAAATTGGGTCAATGATATGATATTCTTAACCTCTTTCAGAGGGTGTGGCTGGGGAGTCTTGCCCGCATGCTCGGGGTTCAGCTGACCGCCATATTTGGGGTCGGGAAGGAATTTTCCTCCAGGGCAGATTGGCAGTGTCCCTGGAGGTTTTTCGCCTTCCTCCGAAGGCTTGCTAAAAGAGTGGGTAGATCGGCTAATGTGGCCTGCATCTTGCAGGAGGTCAGACTAGATGATCATAATGGTCCCTTCTGATCTTGAATTCTATGATTCTATGATGAATTTGCATCACTATGTACACATGGTAGGGCCCTGGAGTACAGCAAGCACATGGCATTCAGGCAACTATTCTGTGGTCCTTTGCCTCTCTGCTGTCCAGCAGTGGCAACAGAATTTAGGAGGGTAAAGGCAACCTTTTTTGAGACGTGTGCTGAACTAGTTGTGGTGTAAGGCCCAGTGGGTCTCAAACCTGGTCTATAGAACTGCTAGGTGGTAAACACCTCCACACTGCCACCCAGCAGCAGCAGCTGTAGCCAGCTTACACTTCACTACCCACAACCCACTGGACACAGACCACAGGAAGTCCCACCTCAAGGTGTCAGTCAGGCAGCAGCCTTATGACTCCTATAGGGTGGAAAACCAATCAGAAACCCAAGGGTCATCCCAGGACGCATCTAGGCAACAAGAATCTCCTGTAGCTGCCATGACCATTCCTGCTCTTAAACTCCTGGCTTTGACATCAGCTTGGTTTGGGCCTCCCCTCCTGACGTGAACCCTGAAACCTGACTAAGACTCTGATCCTTGGTATCGACCCCAGCCTGGAACTCGACTACGAACTCCACTGCTACTCAGCCTGAGGTTTGACCATGCGCTGACCCTTGGCCCTGACTGCCCTTGTCAGGCTCCTGGCACCTGGAGCTGCAGGGGAAGCAGACCAACATGCAGTCCATACCCTTTGAGAAGTGTGTTGCCATTGTCATCCTGAAGCTTGCCACCCCTGACTGTTACTGCTCCATCACCAACCAGTTTGGCTTGGGGAGATTGACTGTTGCACGGGATTATAAAGCTTGCTAATGATCAGCTGATTGATGTTTCACACATGGGGTTCCTGAATAGTACTGGGGCAATTGAAGGGACCCAGATACTTACTATGTCAGGCCTTGGAGGTTATCCATGGTGGTCCAAGGCCTGGTTGACCACAGTGGCAGGATTAAAAACATAGATGCAGGGTGGTTTGGAAAGGTCCATGATCTTAGAACCTTTCAGAACTCAGTTTTGTTTACTTTAATGAATAATGGAGAGTTTGCCCTCAGGATCTCTCTGGACATTAATGATGTGACATTGCTCCAGTTAACCTGGGAGACCAGTTTATCTTCTGCTTCCCTGGATAATGAAGCCATGCCCAGGCCACTCAGACAGAAGGAAGGAACTGTTTAGCTCTCACCTCAATAATGGCAGAGTGACAGTGGCACATGTATCTGGCCATTTGAAACAGGGGCGGCTCCAGGCACCAGCGCAGCAAGCATGTGCCTGAGACGGCAAGCCGCGGGGGGCAGCCTGCCGGTCGCCGTGAGGGTGGCAGTCAGGCTGCCTTCGGCGGCATTTCTGCTGGAGGTCCGCCGGTCCCACGGCTTCGGCGGCAATTCAGCGGCAGGTACACTGAATCCGCGTTACCGGCGGACCTCCCACAGGCAAGTTACCGAAAGCCGCCTGACTGCTGTGCTTGGGGCGGCAAAATACATAGAGCCGCCCCTGATTTGAAAGCAAGGTGGTGCTGTATTTTGGCTATGTTAGAAGATGCAAAACAAAATTTGTTTAGGATTATAGCTGTGTGTTGTATTTGTTTGGCACAATATTTGAGAGAAAGGCTTAACCCTGGGCAGAAGGCTTTTGTGTGGAGACTTGCTCACTTGTACCAGTGAGCAAGTGAGCCATCAAGGCATCCATTCACAAGTGTAAACCACCAGGACAAATCTATGAGGGATGCCTTTTGTTCTTTCTTTGAATCAGAGGCCTAAAAACATGCAGCTGTCCAGCCAGCCGTTATCCCGGCAAGAAGGGGCGTTGGATTGGATTGTATGCATTGTAGCAGCTTTCATGGGTGCTAAAATGGCATGTTTATGGACTCTTTATGTTGTCTTATCTGTGCTTTCATACTTGTGTTAAAAAAACCTATGACTCGGGAACATTTTGTGTTTCTTGTGTATACCATGTCTACACTGCAGCGTCTTTGTGACTTTAATGGGTTTTATTTATGCTGGTTAAAGAAACAGCCAAAAATAAAACTTGAAAAAGTTACAATCCCTATGAACAAAATTTGTAACAGGAAACACAGATTTAAAGTGAAAAAAGTCCCAAACTCAAATAGCATGTGTGGTGGAGGGGGCAGCATACAACACTGGGGGATGGGTAGTATGAGGGAGCAGTGAATCAATATGGGTGTCCCAAAGTGGTTGAAGTGCATGTGTAGGGATGGGACTTCATGGAGGTAAGCGTCACAATGTGGGGAGCACACAGGGGAGGGAAAAAGGAAAGAGCTTTCCTGCCTGTTATATCCCACAATCCTGTTGTGACGTTATTGACATGAACGGTTGCAACCAAGGTCCTATAGTTGCACCAAATCTTGTACAAAGGAAAGCAAGTAAGGTGTCTATGGAAAGGTTGTAATTTGCTGGTTGTAATTATGCTGTCTGTATGTGTGATCATTTTTGTATTTGAAGCATGAATATTGGCTATGTACTTGTATCTCAACATGTTTGATTCTAAGTAGCATCAGTGAAGCTTTTGGTCAGCTTTTTGAGAAAGGACTATTCTGAGTAAATGCCCAATCCAGGAAACACTTAACTGACAGTGGACCCTGGGAGACTCCAGTCCACAGCTGAGGAACCCTCCTGGGAATGTTCAAAGAAGCATGTGAGCAATGGCTGCTGCCTGCAAACTGAGTCATGCATGGACATGTGACTTGCCCATGTGACTCCAAATTCCATCTTGCTGCTGTGATTTTACACAATAAGAACAAAGGGCTCCTTCCACATGGCAGAAGATATAAAAGGCCATGGAAACCTCTCCAATTGGTCTTCAATCCTGCTGACTATGCCATGGTAACAATGCAGCCTTGGTCTGTAATTGCCCTGCTCTAAGCAATTTGTACTGAATTGATACTCTCAGTAGTGTCCCGTCAAAGGCCGCATTGTTACACCTGTCATCTTGGGACTGGAGTGAGTATAGAAAAGCCAGTCACTAGCACTCTCTCCCAAAGATCCTGTCTATAGCAGATTTTTAATACTCATCTCTTCTGTACTATCATAACTCGCTTCCTTTCAGAGATGGGCTGGATTTAATGTCTGCTCCTGGCAGCTATCTCCCAAACACTAGGAAAACCACTAGTCCACTGGAACATCCTATTGTCATGGCCAAAAGGAATGTACCAGCTCCAACGCAAGGGCCTCAGGTTCCTCACAAAAGCAGCCAACTGGCATTTCTGCCACATATGTTGTAATTTCAACTTGAGAAGAACCGTTTTGGGGGAAAGCTCTTTTGCAGAAATAGCATATTCAAATGCACTGAGTGCTTTGTTCCAAAAAATGTAAAATCCTGGAGCACTTGAACAACTAATTAATAATAATAAAATAAATGCCAGAAAATGCACAATTGAACATAAAGATAGATTGAATGGGCTGGATGGGTTTGGGGTTTGCCGAATTCAGCTCAGATGAGTATACCAGTATATCAAAGCCATTAAAGCTTGGAGGGCTCTGGATAAATGGTCTTGAATGAGGCCTGTCTCTTAGGGGGGAAAAATCCATCCTCGATACCAGTTGTGAAAATTAACTAAAAAAAGACTAGTTTGTAGACAACATGCAACAAACTGATGATAGATTCCTTAAGAAATACATCTATTGCAATGACTATCAGGGCACTAAATCCCTTGTTTTAAAGTCCACAGTACTCAGAGGTTTTCAGGTATATTTTAGAACTGAGCACCAACTAGTGATCAATGAACAGAGGGTGGAGACTATAAGATTCTATTCAATGCCATGTTCTGTTACTGGCACTCATGTACCACTTTTCATCCATAGATCTTAAAGCATTTTATAAAGGAAGCAAGTATCACTATCGCCATTTTACAGGTGTGCCTTGTACAAAAGATTTGCCCAAAGACACCCAGAAGCCCAGTGGCAGAGCTGGGAATAGGCCTCCTAAGTCCCAGCCCAGTGCCCTATACTGGCTCATACTAGCTCGCAGAACTTTTCATCCCAAACTATCTGAGAGTCTTTGCAAACTGTGGTTAGGAGTGTGGCTGTAAAACCAAAAGGAGCATTGTGGGTGATGGGGAGGGGCACTGCCCCAGCAGGAGCACCTGGAGGCATTGTCTCTAAGGTAGATTGGGGGAGCAGTCACTGTTACATCCCTTTTCAGAGTGTAGCAAGTACTCCTTCCCCTCCCACTTTGAAAACTGTACTGATAAGGGGCGGGGGCTCTGTTTGCCCTGGGGAGGTGAGTACCGCTGGCAGGACCGACCTTTGTGCAAACTGACATGCCCCCTCCTGAAAAGTGCCTTTGTGTTTTGACCTAAAAAAGTCTGGTCATATACAAGTGTATATATTAACTTCACCTTAAACACTGTTCCTCTCAGGAGCAGGTAGCAGAGGAGGGCTCACCTTGAGCTTGGAGGGAACCTCACTGCAGCAATAAGTCAATGAGCATCAGGCTCTCTGACATACAGTTCATTGCTTCTGGCCAGCCACCTCATCCTGGCAAAGGACTTGGATGAGGAAATGCACTGAGTCCCTCTACACTCAGATCATGTTGGATGATGTGAGCCAAAGAAAAGTAGGGTAGGCAGGATCGGGGAGGGGAGGTGTCGGATGTCACTGAGTCAGCTGGCATACATAGCTCATGCTGCAGTCTGAGGAAAGTGAAGTTTTGGAGCACCCAGGCCCAGTATAGACTTAATTCACTCCTAGCTGAGTAAGACATTCAAGGTGTGGAAATTCATTGTTTTTCCCTTGGTATGTGTTGTTGCCTGAGCAGCTGCCTACTGCACAAGCCAAAATAGAGCCAGCAGGATGGCTGGTAAACAGAGCATCGCAGTCTTGAGCTGTCAAAGGTGAGAAAAGTGGGAATGAGACTCATGGTGCTCCATCCAATCTGAGTCTAAAGACTCGCCATAATCTCTCAATGACGGTACACAAATGATGAAAGAGCCTGGATTCAAACATGAGAGTTTTTCGGAGAGAGATTCATAGACAGAAGTGTCATCCATATTTTTTACCTCTGAGTGGACATTAATTTCATGCCCATCAAGATTTGAGATGCAACTGAATGGGGAGCAGATGCCTCCCTCAAGAATAGAGAAGGAGTGCAGGAGGCCCTAGTGACACAGGGGCTTTTCTTTTATCAGCTGTTGTCTGCAGTCAATATTTTAATTTATTTCTTTTTGGCAAAAATAAAACCTCCTGCAACGGAACAGGGTCAACATTGAGCTGAGGTAAAAGATAAACCTGGGCATCATTAGCACAGAACTCTGTCCTAATGAAGAAACTGGTTCTAAAGAGAAACAGGCCTCAAACAGATTTCCAAGGGACCCCTAATGATTGGCAGAAACAGATCAAAGCTCCTGTTGAAATAAACTAACATCTTTAAGTAAATAAAGGGAAAAAACTCATACAATACAGTGCCTGCTGGGCATGTGCATTGTTTGAGGCGGTCCAAAAACATGTGATGGTCTCTTGTGTCAAAGTATCACTTGAAGGTCTTTCACACTGGATCAAACCCAAAAAGAGATCAGTTGGATAGAAAGGAACTTATTTGGCCAGTCATTTTCTGTGTCCACTTAGCTATTATTGAAGATATTTGCATTTGAATAAGAACTTTCTCCCTTTGCAGCCCAGTTCCTTCTGCTGTTTGAATCTGCAAATGATGTTGTTAAAAACTTAAGTTTGAACCAGCACAAAAGCCTGTTGCTATGGAAATAACGGATATTACACATTGAGCAAAATGACCCTGTGGCTAGAGCCAATAGGAGACGATGAGCTGAGAAGGAGGAAATATCTTAAACACAGAACTTCTTTAATAGTTAGCAAATTGGCCAGAAAAATAGATGACTTACAACAGAAAGGTATATGGGTTCAAATGTGTGTGAAAGTATCCCTTATTGCGGACAATCACTCTTTCACTTCAAACTAACTAAAACAAAGGAGCAAAGAGTCCTGTGGCAACTTATAGACTAACAGACGTTTTGGAGCATGAGCTTTCGTGGGTGAATACCCACTTCGTCGGATGCTCCAAAACATCTGTTAGTCTATAAGGTGCCACAGGACTCTTTGCTGCTTTTACAGATCCAGACTAACATGACTACCCCTCTGATACTAAAACAAAGGGAGAACCAACTGTTAAGAAGGTCATAACAGTTTGCTGTCAAATTGGAGGGTGTATCTAGTGGGGTCCACAGGGGTCAGTTGTGAGTCTGGTAGTAGTCAATATTTTCATTAATGACTTGGATAGTAGAATGGAGACTATTCTTATCAAATTTGCAGAGGGCACCAAACAGGAAGGTGTTCCAAGAACTTTCAAGACAGGGATTAGAATTCAAAATGACCTTGACAAATTAGAGTAGTGGCCTGAAATCAACAAGATGAAATTCAATAAAGACAAATGCAAAGCACTTCACTTAGAAAGGAAAAATCAAATGCCCAACTACAAAAAGGGGAATGACAGATTAGGTGGTAGTACTACTAAAAGGGACCTGGGAATTATAGTGGATCGCACATTGACTGAGCCAAAAATGTGATGCAGTTGCAAAAAAGGCTAATCTCATTCTGGGGTGTATTAACAGATGTTGTATGTAAGACATGGAAGGTAATTGTTCCGTTCCGATCAGCACTAGTGAGGCCTCAACTGGAGTACTGTGTCCAGTTCTGGGTGCCACACTTCAGGAAAGATGTGAACAAACTGGAGACAGTCCAGAGGAGAGCAATAGAAATGATTAAAGGTTTAGGAAACCTGACCTATGAGGAAAAGTTAAAAATACTGGGCATGATTAGTTTTGAGAAAAGAAGACTGAGGGAGGACCTGATAAATCTTCAGATATATTTAGGGCGGTTATAAAGAAGACAGTGATCAATTGTTCTTCATGTTCACTGAAAGCAGGACAAGAAATAAGCCACTTAAACTGCAGCAAGGGAGATTTGGGTTACATATTATGAAAAAACTTTCTAACTATAAAGGTATTTAAGCTCTGGAACAGGCTCCCAAGTAAAGTTGTAGAATCACCACCACTGGAGGTTTTTAAGCAGGGCTTTGGAGCGGAGCCCGGAGCTAGAGCATAGAGCAGTAGGTGTGTGCCCGCAGCTGGAGCAGAGCAACTGAAAAATTTGATTGCTCCAAATCCCTGTTTTTAAGAACAGGTAAGACAAACACCTGTCAAGGATGTTATAGGTTTAGTTGGTCCTGACTCAGCACAAGGAGCTGGACTAGATGACCTCTCAAGGTCTCTTTCAGCCCTGTGATTCTATGATTCTAAGGTTGAAGCACCTGAAACATTATATCTAGTTGGAAATCACTTTAAGAAAGGGGGCTAGATCAATCTCTGGTATCATTCCATTGCATTCAGTAGAATTGCATCAGGTATGAATTTAGTTCACGATGTATAATATAATGCTAGTTGAACTATTTATTGGGTATAATAATCATTATGAACGTGCCCCTCCTCTGGTTAGTGAATAATCTGCAACCAATCCTATAGTCCTGGAATCTGTTATTTGCCAAATAGGTAGAAAAAAATATTCATTCAACTACGTGACACTTGCAAACTGTTCTCTTCATCTGCTCAGTGTGTGTCCATTCTTGTTTTCTGTAGTTGATCAAGTCATATGGTGTTGCTTCTGACTGGATGACTGAACCATTTTAAACAGGAAAAAAACGTGAACAGCAAATAAGTAAAATGTCTTGTATGAATTTTTGGACAGATAGGCTATTAATGGAAATGTTCATGAATGGTTATGGTGATTCCAATACCCACACATGACAGCATCCCAGGGATCACAGCAAACTAATCTTGATGCTTTGATTTGTGAAAATATTCTCAAACTAGGTAGTTCCCCCCCCACACACACAATAAAAGTAGCTCTATATATAACTGCTGGTGGTCTTGGGCATTTTTTGGTAACAATTATTCCTTTAGAACCTGGTCTCTTATTACAGTGGTGAATAGATCCTTTTTAAAAAGAGGTATTTCTGGGCCTGTTTTCAAGAAGGATGATCTCAGGAATATAGTACTTAAGTAGCGTCTCATAGTATGTCTACATCACAAATGAATGTGTGATCGCAGCATGGGGAACATAAGAACGGCCCATTGCTCTGACCGAATATGACCATCTAGCCCAATATATCCTGTCTTCTGACAGTGCCAAGTGCTTCAGAGGAAATGAACAGGAAGGGCAATTGCAAATTATCCATCCACCTGTCATCTAATCCCAGCTTCTGGTACTTGGAGATTTAGGGACACCCAATGGATGGGGTTGCATCCTTGACCATCTTGACTAATAGCTGTTGATGGACTTGTCCTCCTTGAACTTATGGAATTGTTTTTTTAACCCAGTTATACTTTTGGCCTTCACAACATTCCATGGCAACAAGTTCCACATGTTGACTGTGTGAAGAAGTATGTTTGGTTTGGTTTGTCTTAAACCTGCTGCCTATCAATTGCATCGAGTGACCGCTGGTTCTTGTGTTATGTGAAGGAGTAAATAACACTTCTGTATTTACTTTTTCCATACCACTCAAGATTTTATAAAACTTTATCAGATCCACCCCCTTGGTCATCTCTTTTCTAAGACAAACAGTCCAAGTCTTTTTAATTGCTCTTCATATGGAAGTTGGTCCCCACACTTAATCATTTTTCTGCCCTTCTCTATGCCATTTCCAATTCTGATATATCTTTTTGTGGGTATGCATATTCTTGCTAGTTTTAGTCTAGCTAGCAGAGGTAACATAATAGCGTAGACGTGGTGGTGTGAGCCAGCAACACAAGTATGAGTTCCCTTTAGACTTGAGTTGGCTAGCATATGTTGAAGCACACACTTTCATGTCCTTGCTACTGCTGTCACTTGCACCAGCTAGACTAAAGCTAGCATGGGTATGCCTACTTACACACAATCAAAGAGAAGAGAAGCAGGAGGAATTCCATATAGACAGAAGTTTCAAATTGATATCAGGTCCTCAATGTGTAAACTGTGGAAGATACCTCTGAAGATCCAGTAAGTCCAAGGGAACAGGGAGATGTATGAGACACAGATGTGGATGGCACCTCAGCCCAACCTGTAAGAAAATCAAGTCTACCCACAAAGAGTTTTCCAATGATCCAAGGAAGACAGACAGTCCTTGTTGGAGATTCAACACTCAGAAGAACTGAAAGAACATTCTGTGAAGTTACAGTTGGACAACAGGATGGTGTGCTGCCTTTCCAGAGTCAGACATCCCATGATGTCATGCTAAGAATGGATGTCTGAAGTCTAAGGGCAAGGATCCATTGGTAATGACTCATATCAGCACTAATGACACTACATCTTGGGATATCTCACAGATAGTAGATGATTTCAGGAAACTCAGAAGCATGCTGAAGAAGAATATCCAAGCACACTTCTTTGAGATCCTTCCTGTCCCATAAGAAAAGGAAGACAGAAGGTAGAAGATTCTGGAAGTAAATCATTGGCTAGGTAGATGGTGTAGGGTTTTGGTTTTGTGCACCATTGATCTACCTTCTATGAAGTGAGAGGGATGTATAATTTGGATGGCCTCCACCTCAGTAGGAGGGGGACCAATCTCTTTGGGGACAGGATGGCTATAATAGTCAGGAGAAGGTTAAATTAATACCAAAAGGAAAGGGTAAAAGGAGGGAAGATATGAGCATTCAGCACAAAATTGAGATGTTGAGAATAAAATTAATCAATGAACCCAAGAACACAAAAAGAAGACATTTTTTAATTACCTATATGCCAATGCTAGGAGGCTGGGTAGCAAACCAGAGGAACTGGAATTGCTGATTTCTGAGCATATAGTCAATCTTGTTGGAACTACCGAAACCTGGTGGGATGATTCACACAATGGGAATGTTAAAATCAATGGTTATAAACTAGTTTAGGAAGGATCAAATAGGCAAGAGGGGTGGGGGAGTAGCACTCTATGTCAAAAATGGCATTACCTGTTTCCAAGTCACTGATAACTCTGTGTCAGTGGACCAGGTCATAGGTGATCAAGGTTAGTGGTTGGAGCAGGAGTCAGGTCTAGTGGTCAGAGTCCAAGTGTCAGACCCCAGGTCAAAGCAGAGTCAGAACCGGGGATTGGCGCTGAAAGTCAGGAGTGGGTCACGTGAAGTCAGGGAAGGCAGGAGAAGGGCCGATTCCAAGGCTGGAAGGGACGGGCCTGGAACAAGGCTGGGCACATAGCAAGGTATTGGCTGGAGAAGCAAAGCAAGAGCAGGGCTTGGAGTGAGGCAAGCACAGGCAGGCAAAGAATCCACAGGCATGTGCATTGGCCGCCTGCAAGTTGCTACTGTGGGGCTTAAGGAATAGCCCGCTAGCTGCCTCAACCAATCAGGCAGGGCAGTCCATCAGGCAGCCTAGCTGACTTCTTAAGCTGTCAGGAGACTGAGCAGGTGCAGCTGTAGGGTCTTACTCCTGAGACTCAGAAGAAAATTATCTTAAATGCTTATGGATCAATGTCCTAGCAAGACAGTGTACTAGTTGGTGTCTGCTACAGACCACCAAATCACACTAGTGAACAGGATGACCACTTCCTTATGTACCTATCTACAGTGTGTGTGTAGGGGGGGACTTTAATTTGAATGACATATGCTGCCAGTACTAAAACATCCTTGGAATTTCTAAACATTATAGATGACAATTTCCTAACTCAAAAAGTGTTGCAGCCAAACATGGGAGAATTCTATATCAGACCTTGTCCTAACAGATAATTATTAGCAGTAGTGCACGGAGGATGATACTCTCCAGTACGCAGTACTGGCAAGAGATTTTTAGGGGCTACGGGGTACCAGAAAGACTTGGCTCTGCTCCTTAAGGCAGCAGAACACGGCTAGGGAGGGCATTCATTCTTTACGTAGCTTTAACAGCACAATGCATATGCTAACAAACTTTAACAAAGGCTTTTTGTTAATGTCTTCTTTTTGTGTCCTTGGGTTCATTGATTAATTTTATTCTCAACATCTCAATTTTGTGCTGAATGCTCATATCTTCCCTCCTTTTACCCTTTCTTTTTGGTATTAAAAGGTATTGTGCTATTAAATTGGTCAGGAGTCCTCAGGAGGGGAGCGGGGAGGGGAGGATGGACTGAAGGTGTTTAAACAGTGTTTTTTATTCTATTTCTCCCCCTTGGTCTGAATTATCCGTGACATTTATACTGCACCACATCAAGTCCAAATCATTAGAGGAATGCCTCTGCTTGCACTGACCAGAGGATATTTGGATTCTGATGTCAGCCCAGTTCTGCAGCCTGACAGGTATCAGGTGTTGTCCCCAGTGTACTTAGAATTCTTCTTTGCAGCCAAACTAGTCTAACAGACTCCTGAAACTCTTACTATTTACGTGTCTATGGACCACTTTTGTGGTAAGAGTTTCAGGAGTCTGTTCTGTTCCTATAAAGGAAGTTGAATCTCCCATTGAAATGCAGTGTTTGGGTATAATACCATAATGCGGTTTAGGATACAGTTCTACTTAAAATTTGCCTTTTAATAAGTCATACATATGCTGAAATGGCTCCTCACCCAACTCCCATATTCCATGTAAACAGACTGAAACACTACATATCTGGGGGAAAGTGAGTAGTTAAGCATGTTGGTGTTTGTATATACAAATACCCATTTCATCACTGTACTGGAAAATATAGCTGAACTTAATTTTCTATGAAATTTGAAGAAAGTTTAACAGCCCCAATTGTTTTCTGTGTTAATCAGCGTGAACCTGAAAAAATTACATGCTTTCTAAGCAGGGGCAGGTCTAGCTTTTTTGCCGCCCAAAGCACAGCAGTCAGGCAGCCTTCAGTGGCTTGCCTGTGGGAGGTCCCTGGTCCCATAGATTCGGCGGCTTGCCTGCGGGAGGTCCTCCAGTCCCACGGCTTCGACGTACCCGCTGCCGAATTGCCGGCGAATCCACGGGACCGGGGACCTCCCACAGACAAGCCGCCGAAGGCTGCCTGACTACTGCCCTAGCAGGGACCGGCAGGGCGCCCCCTGTGGCTTGCCGCCCCAGGCACGCGGTTGGAGCGCTGGTGCCTGGAGCCGCTGCTGCTTCTAAGAGAAAAGAATCAGTCCTCACTTACTGAAAAAAAAATTCCTTCCAACTAGTGTTCGGAAAAGTGCTACAAGACACATACATAACCTCATGAGCAGAGCACAGAGAGGAGACCCTCCCACATTATGACCAGCAAAATAATAATAATTATTATTATTAATAATAAAATCTCGAAGAGGCAGAGGTTCACAGATTTGCAAACCTAAAAACCCATGTTATGCTTTAAACCACCTCAGCACATACCAGGTTTATGAACATTAAAAAGTTAACTGCAAAGGAACACTGAAACCCATTAACCTGAATGTGTGCAAGCCAGTATGCCCTCACTGACTAAAGGTGCAATCACATCTGAACAGCTAAAAATTAACCTTGCCCTTTTAAGCTAAATGGAGTCATGTCACTGGCTCCATCTCTGTTACATAACAGATAACAAAACTCCAGTGGGGGCATGGTGCTGTCGCATAAGGTCTCAGGTACATGGTGTGATTTTTCAGAATCTCTTTTGGGAATAGTCATGTAAGTGAAATAGCTGGTACTTACGATTATGCTATTTCTATGCATGTATATTCATCTTGGTATCTGAAGTTATGAATATTAGCTGTGTTTACTACATGTTTGCTCCTGTGGTAAGGGCCACAAGGAATTTAGTCAGCACAGGAACAAGTCCCTGGAAAATGCCTGTCTACACTTAATGGACTTTTTGTGAATGTTCTGGCTAGAATATGGGTGGAGATGATGGACATGTAACTTGCCCATGTGACTCCAAACACCATCTTTCACAGTAAGAACAGATTTCCCTTTACTTGGCACTTGGCAGAAGCTAAAGGGCCCTGGCCTGGAAACATCAATTTTGCCTCTTTCCTGCTCCAGCCTCTGGACTATGAACATATGCAGGGCCGGCTCCAGAGCCCAGCGGGGCAAGCACCCGCCTGGGGCGGCCCTTTCCCGGGGGGGCGGCAGGCTGGGCCGGCGGACCTGCCGCAGTCATGCCTGCGGGAGGTCCACCGGAGCCCCGGGAGCAGCGGACCTGCCGCAGGCATGACTGCAGAGGGGACGCTCGGCCGGCGGCTCCAGTGGACCTCCCGCAGGCATGACTGCGGACGGTTCGCTGGTCCCGCGGCTCGGCTGGACCTCCCGCAGGCATGACTGCGGCAGCTCAACCGCAGCCGCGGGACCAGCGAACCGCCCGCAGCTGCGGGAGGTCCAGCCGAGCCGCGCGACCAGCGGACCCTCCGCAGTCATGCCCGCAGGAGGTCCGCTGCTCCCGCGGCTCGGGGGCGCCTCCCGGGCATGATTGCTTGGGGCGGCCAAATTTGTAGAGCCGCCCCTGAACATATGGGAGCATTCTAACCAAGGGACTGAGGACTTTTAAGTAATCTGGAGTCTTCATATTTCCTTGATCCTTTGCAGATGGACTTAGGAGTTGGATATGGTACAGAGACTGTTCTAGCCTCACTGATTGCTGATTTCTCCCTTGCAATGGACAAAGATCAGATGCCTGCTGACTTTCTCACATGAGTCAGCAGCCTTTGATACCTGTGGTATAAGCATCATAGCCCTTGCTTGAGTGGTTTTGTTCTTTCCTCTCCAAATGTCGAAGCCTGTTCCCATTGAACTCAATAGGAACAGGATTTGGCCTCAAGAGATCAGAGAATGTGATTTTGATCAATTGCTTATCTGTCCAGAGACAGCTCTCATGCACGTTCTGCCAGGCTGGTTTTGATTGACCGTCCTGTATGTCATGCTGAGGAAAATAATAAAGCAATTTGGGCTGTAGTTCTATCAAGATGCACATGGCACACACAGTTCTATGCCTCTTTTCCATCAAACCCAGACGGCGCAGCATCTTTGCTTTCCTAGTCATAGGCGTGCGCAGCACATTTCATTAGGGTGTGCACCCAGGGAATTTTCTTTCTTTCTTTCTTTATTTTAAAGGCAAACATCATAAAGGTTGGGGTGCGGGAGGGAGTGCAGGGTGTGGGAGGGGGTGCAGTGTGCAGGAAGGGGCTCAGGGCAAGGGATTGGGTCAGAGGAGGGGTGCAGGGTGTGTGAAGGGGCACAGGAAAGGGGTTTGGGGTGCAGGAGGAGTGTGGGGTGCGGCAGGGGGCTCAGCGCAGGGGGTTGGGGTGCAGGAGGGGTGCTGGGTGCAGCACGGGGCTCAGGGCAGGGAGTTGGGGGCGGGGTGTAGGAGGGGGCTCAGGGCAGGGGGTTGGAGTGCAAGGTGCAGGCAGGGGGCTTAGGGCAGAGGGTTGGGGTACAGGAGCGGGGTGTGACAGGAGCTCAGGGCAGGGGGTTGGGGTGCAGGAGGGGTGCAGGGTGCATCAGGGGACTCAGGGCAGGGGGTTGGGGTGTGAGGTGCAGGCAGGAGGCTTAGGGCAGGGAGTTGGGGGGTGGGGTGCAGGCAGGAGGCTTAGGGCAGGGAGTTGGGTGCGAGGTGCAAGCAGAAGGATCAGGTCAGGGGATTGGAGTGCAGGAGGGGTTCAGGGTGCAGGCGGAGGGCTCAGGGCAGGGGGTTGGGGTGCAGGAAGGGTGCTCAGGACAGGGAATTGGGGTGCAGGAGAGGTGCAGCGGGGGCTCAGGACAGGGAGTTGGGGTGCAGGAGGGGTACGGGGTGCAGGCAGGGGGCTCAGGGCAGGGGGTTGGGGGGTGGGGTGCAGGAGGGGTTTGGGCTCCAGCCCAGCGCCGCTTACCTGCAGTGGCGCGCTCCCTGCCTGCCTGCCTGCCTTCCCTGGCCCCACACCGTGCCTCTCCCTCACCACGTCCCTGCGCAGCCCCGTGGGGGGGCCCACAGGGCTCCACAGGGCTCCCTTGCCATGCCTCCAGGTACCTCCCCTGAAGCTTCCACTGGCCACAGTTCCCCGTTCCTGGCCAATGGGAGCTGCGGGCGGTGGTGCCTGGAGTAACGCACAGAGCCTTCTGCCCCCCTGGGGTCCCAGGGACGTAGTGCCGTGCCGGCCGCTTCTGAGAGTGGCGCAGGGCCCGAGGCACCACCGGGGGGCAAATCCCGCAGGCCGGATCCAAAGCCCTGAAGGGCCGGATCCGGCCTGTGGTCATTAGGGTGTGCCTGGGCACACCCGGCACACTCCGTGCACATGCCTACGTTCCTAGTGCCTGGCGGAGAGCAATACTTAGATAAAGGCAAGCTGGCAGAAGCTTAGTCTGGACATAAGGGAGGCACTGATAGCGTGTTAAGGGAAAGTGGGGTGATTGTCCTTCCTATCCTTTCATTTAAGAAGTTTTCAATTTGGGGTGCTGCTGGATCCTCAATGACACCTGGAAGTACAGGTGGCACCAGGGGCCCAAAGCATCATTTTACAACTGCATTTGTTTAACCGATGCAGCTGTAAAATTTTAGACAGGTAAGTGGGGTGTCAGAGGGGACGGGGAGTCCCCAGGCTGGGGGCGGGGTGGGGAGGATTCACATGGAGGGTCATATGGGGAGGTCATGTGCTCTTCCTTGTGTCCCTCCCATGAGTGCAGTACTGGCAAGAAATGATTTCTACTTGCACCACTGATTATTAGTTCTGTGAGCAGTTCCTCTTTAATGGTAGCTTAGGTTCCAGTGATCATGACTTGTATAATGTGCATACAGAATTAAGTCCACACCAGCAATATATATAGATGTGGTGATCTAACAGGGCCAGTTTCACAAAGCTGAAAACAAGTTATGAGCCAAATCAGCTGGGAGGACAAATTTAATTTAAAAAAAGGGGAGAATCATTGGGAATCATTTAAGAACACCTTCCTAGATGCCCCAAAAGCCAAAATCTTTCTCTGCGTTGGTTAAGTCTGTGCAGGTTGAAAAAACAACCTAGTTTAGAGGGGAAGTGAGGGCAGCTGTAAAATAATAAGTAAAAAAATGGAAGAAAGGGGAAGTTGATAGTAATGAATATAAATCAGAAGTTAGGAATTGTAAAAAATTGATAAGGGAAGCCAAGGGACACAAGGAGAAATATAAGGCCAGAAGAGTTAAGGACAATAAGAAGGAGTTGTTTTGAATATATCAGGAACAAAAAGAATTCTGACAATGGTACTAGTCCATTACTAGATGGGAATGGTAGAATTATCAACAATAATGCAGAAAAGGCACAGGTTTTCAATCAATATTTTTTATTTGTATGGGGGTTGGAGTTGATGCAGTCTCATCATTAGGTGGTGATAACATTCTTTCCATCCCACTAGTATCCCTGGAGGATATTAAACAGAAGCTATTAAAGTTAAATATCAGAGGGGTAGCCATGTTAGTCTGAACCCACAAAAACAACAAGGAATCTGGTGGCACCTTAAAGACTAACAGACTATGATGGGTTGGACCCCTTGGGAAGTCACCTGATGTGCTGAGATACCACTGAGTCTACCTGTTCTGTCAGCATAGGCTCCCTTTAAGCAATCTTGCTGAGCCAGACTCTTAAAACCTCCTCTAACACACACACAGGCAGGGCCACACCCAGCTGCAGATAAGCTCTGGGAAGACTCAGTTAAGGGACTTGCTCCAGCACTCAGATGTCCACCTCCCTTGGAGTACAGACCAACAGATATATTATATTCACCTCTTCCCTCAATGTGGAAGAAGGTATACACAATTTCTTGGCCCCCCTGCCCCCAGTTAGAAATCACATAAACTGGGTTGTATTATATACCAGAAATAAATGTATTAACTATAACAGGTGTATTTTAAGTAGTTAAGGAGGTAGCAGACAGAACAAGGCAGATTACTAAGAAAATAAAACAGAGCATGCAATCTAAGCTTAATACACTAAAGAAACTGGTTACATGTGAATTCTCAACCTAAATGTGGTTCTAATAATCTTCACAAGCCAGATGCCCTTCCAGCCTGGGCCCAGTTTTTTTCCCCTGTTCATCTTAGTTGTTTCCAGCAGTCCTCTTGGGTGGCGTTGCAGGGGAGAACTGACGACCCGGATTACCTCACTCCCCACCCGTAAATAGGATTTGCATAAGGCAGGAGTTCTTTGTTTCCTAGTTTGACCCCCTTCCCTTACAGTGGAAAGTTACAAGAAGTCCCAGATAATGTTTTAGTATCAGGTGACAAGACCACCTGACTCTGCAGGGCCCCGGTAGCCATTCTTCACAGGCTGACCCACATGTTCACAGGAAGACTAAGCTCTTTTACAGTCCATTGTCCTTGTTGATGGCCCATCCGCCCTGTCTGGCTTTTCCATTGTTGTACCTGAAGTGTTGGCAGTGGGCGTCACCCAGAGTAGCATAGTTGAGATATGATTACATAGTCAATGTTCCTAATTTCAGATACAGAAATGGTACAGGCATATAAGTAGGATAATCACATTCAGTAAATCATAACCTTTCCAGTGATATTTCATGAGCCATCTAGCATAAAGTATATCTCAGTTATGTCATATTCATATCATAAGCATATTTTCACAAAAGATATGGAATGACACATCACAACTACATCATACAATAACCTCTCCCTGACTTGAGTAGATTGCTGGACACTTTGGTGGGGAATTTCACTCACAGCCTGAAAAGCACTTATCTTCCTTAGGGATGAAAAAAGCTATTTTATAAATGTAACATTATTTTATTGTGTGAGAGAAGAGAAACTCTTCAGACATCACAGAGGGAGCATAGCCCTTGCACCCTTTAGAGTTCTTTGTCATGAAGTAGGGCTGATGTGCTGTAGGTACTCAGGTAAAATTATTAGACGGACTTTGGAATGTGAGACTCCTCATCCACAGAGAAGATAGTGGCTGGTGGTATCAGTAAGACTAAGATTTTGTCATGGTTATTTTTAATAAAAGTCACAGACCGTCCTGGACAACAAAAAAATTTATGGACGCTGTGACCTGTCTGTGACTTTTGCTGCTGCAGCTCCAAGGTTTCTCCTGCCACCATGGTGGCTGGGAGCTGTGGGGTTCCCTCCCCCCGTGAGGCTGTCACCCGTTGCTGTAACTCTGCAGGGGGACCCAGAAGAGCTGTTGCCCATCACTGGAACCCTGGTGGGGCCCCACTGGCTGCCAGCTCCAGTCCAGCGGCTCCAGGAGCTGAAGCAGAAAATGAATGTCACGGATTCCGTGACCTCCATGACATAAACATAGCCTTAGATATCAGTATTGTGAGATGCTTAAGAAAAGTGTTGTATCTACACAGCAAACTCCACGATTACACATTTTGATGCATATGAGCCATCATTCAACTGCAGAAAAGAGCTGTCATGGGTTACCTGTAATTTCTAGCAGAAAAGAGGATTCCCACTATAACCCAGTGAACATGCTGTTTCTTTCATTTCAAATCTTGCACAATGGTGTCCTAGCCATCTACAAATTGTCATTGACCTCATGGCCTTACTATATTACAGAGGACTATGTTTAACATTTAACTGCTTGGGATGTAGCAGGCTCATTGACAACACAGAACATCAATCAAGAAGCTATTTTAGATGTTAACCAACTTATTAGTTGTTGGGGGCAAGATCTTAACCGTGAGAGAGCAACATATAAAATGTGAAAGTCCAGCTCTTCAGAGAACCAAATTTAATTTGAAGCCTTCAGTTGTTCTGAATTATCTGAGATAAATCAAGACTGAATCCAATTGCTAGTGACAGGTTCAGGTAATTTAGAGACAGACAGTATGTTCCACCATACTGTGGTTCTGCCTCTGGGAATGTGATATTGCAGACCAGATATTGAAAAGGACTGGCTAGCTTAGGGGATCATTAATGTGGTTAATGAGCCTTTTACCAGTTCAAATCCCTGGTGGATTTGACAGAAAATTGATTACTACCTGATGTCTGATTGGTGACCCCCATGACTTGCACAAACAGTGCACTAGGACCTGTTGAATTTAGCTTCCCAGCAGCAACACCGGCAGGGTCCTTAGCTACTAACAATGCCTTATGACATGATACTTATCCCTGCTGTTTAATGCAGAGCTAGCTAGAAAATTTTTCTTTCTCTCACTGCCCTGTGGTTGGAGTCATGTGGTTTCCTGACTCCCCCTCCATCCCCCTGAATGATATGTGCAAAGTGAAGCCTCTGTCAAGGACCCAAAAGATGGAAGAAAACTAGTCAGGCTCCCTTTGAAGGTGGTAAAGGTAAGTAGGGGTCTTGAAGGGAAGGAGGAGATTTGAGCAGTGCAGTAGATTTTCATGCTGTGCAAACTTCCTGCACCCAGGTTTGTATAACGAACTGAGCAATGAGTCCAGGCTGAGTTCCAGTGTCATTATGAACAATTCCCTCAACTCCACTTTGCAGCCTAGGTCTAACTGCTTTTAGTCATCTTAGCTAACTGAACTAATGGCATTGTAACCCTTGAAGGGCGCTCTCTGCCTGGTCTCCAATTCCCTCAATATGAGGGGAGTCACTCACACAGTGGTGACGCAGAAGAGGGAGCTAGTACTTTTAAAACATCAGTAAGTTTTCAAAGATATTTCTTTTGTCTGCTGCTTTTGGCTACAGGCTGCCAGCTTTGACAGAGCACTAGTCATTGATGACTGGCACTTGTGAGCCTCTGGAATATGAAGCAATTAGCATTGATCAGACATATCAAAAGCAGGCTTTTCCCTGGCCAAACCTCAGGGGTGGGAACAGAGACAGAGCATTTAACTTAGTATGTATAGGTGTGCACACATGCTGCACAACAGGGAAACTGAGACATACCAGGGTACAATTCAGACTGGGGGGGGCTTGACCCCTGCCCTGCAACCATGGGTGCCTTATGATGCTTTGCTGAAGTAGCTCTCACCTGGGCTGCTCACAAACAGCCTTCTAGCGTGCAAGCCACACCCTGAGTGTCTGTGTGCAACCGCAGCCTGTCAGCTACACCCTGGCTCCCACCAGCCTTGGTTACATTGCAGGTTGACCCCAACGCACATCCAGTCCCAGATGCAACCAGATGGAGTTACTATAAGGTGGGTACAATACTGGTTGGAAAACCATTCCCAGAGAGTGATCATCAGTGGTTCATAGTCATGTTGGAAGGACATAAGGAGTGGGGTCCCGCAGGGATCAGTTCTGGATCTGGTTCTGTTCAAAATCTTTATCAATGATTTAGATAATGGCATAGAGAATACACTTATAAAGTTTGTGGACGATACCAAGCTGGGAGGGGTTGCAAGTGCTTTGGAGGATAGAATTAAAGTTCAAAATGATCTGGACAAACTGGAGAAATGGTCTGAACTAAAAAAGAATGAAATTCAGTAAGGACAAATGCAAAGTACTCCATTTAGGAAGGAACAATCAGTTGCACACATACAAAATGGGAAATGACTGCCTAGGAAGGAGTACTGCGGAAAGGGATCTGGGGGTCATAGTGGACCACAAGCTAAATATGAGTCAACACTGTAATGCTGTGGCAAAAAAAAGCAAACATCATTCTAGGATGTATTAGCAGGAGTATTTGTAAGCAAGACACAAGAAGTAATTCTTCCACTGTACTCCACTCTCATTAGGTCTTAGCTGGAGTATTGTGTCCAGTCTGGGCACCACATTTCAAGAAGGATGTGGACAAATTGAAGAGAGTCCAGAGAAGAGCAACAAAAATGATTAAAGGTCTAGAAAACATGATCTATGAGGGAAGATTTTAAAAATTGGGTTTGTTTATTCTGGAAAAAAGAAGACTGAGAGGGGACATAACAGTTTTCAAGTATGTAAAAGGTTGTTACAAGGAGGAAGAAGAAATTTTTTTTCTTAACCTCTGAGGATAGGACAAGGGGCAATGGACTTAAATTGCAGCAAGGGAGGTTTAGGTTGGACATTAAGAAAAACTTCCTAACTGTCAGGGTGGTTAAGCACTGGAATAAATTGCCTAGGGAGGTTGTAGAATCTCCATCATAGGAGATTTTTTAAGAGCAGGTTGGACAAACATCTTTCAGGAATGGTCTAGATTATTAGTCCTGCCACGAGTGCAGGGGACTGGACTAGATGACCTCTTGAGGTCCCTTCCAGTTCTATGCTTCTATGATTTCTTTGTTTAGGACAGACCTGTCTTTTTTAGGATTGTGGAACATGTGTTATAACATCATACAGGGAAATCTTATAATTTCACAATGTTGCCACACATACTTTATCAGGATGATACTGACCAGCAAATTATGAGTTTTCAAATGATACCTTGTTCAAAGATTATTACAATAGTGTGCAGGGGGCAAATACAGGGGCATATTTCATCAGACATCCACTGAATCTAACTGGCTGTTTTCAGAGCAAACAATAGCAACTGGGTGAAAGAGAAAGGTCATCCTTCCTGATAACGAATGTCTGAAGAAGCTGCTCCTAATTGTTCTAAATGAGACTCATCCCCAGGAGGAGGTGATATCAAAGCAGTCATCAATGAGCTCCATATGGAAATCCAATATATAAACAACTGCGCTGATGAGTTAGAATCATTTGAAGTGCTCTCTAAAGGGACATTGTAAGAAATACATCATGGGGTTCCATGTTTGTGTCCCAATGATTCCTGATCAGATTTGTTTGCTCTTCAAGTAAAATGATGACTTCTCTAATGGATAGCCTTGTAAACTGGCACTGGACTCTCAAAGTCAAGCTGGGTACTTCCTAGCTTCTGCATTATTATCGGCAATAGAGATTCTGTAAGCCAAATTCTTCCTTCCTTTACACCTGTGTGATCCAATTGTCCTCCCTAGCTGTCCTCAGACACACCTGTGCATGCCTGTTGTTCTAATTGAAGCTGCATCAGTGTAATTGAAGCTATAACTTAAAGAGAATGGGATTGTCCATATGGCCCTGAAGATGGAATTTAGCAGCAGAATTATTAACTACCTGAATCAGAGAAGAATCCAGCTGACTCTGCCATAGCTGTTGGGTTCATGAAAGTCTAAGACACACAAATCTGTGAAGGAAGAAGCCATTTTTACAAAATTGCTTTTCATAGTACAATCAGTGTTCAACGCAATGGGAGGGTGGGGTGTTGATAATCTGGTTAGGGTTCCTAGGCACTACTTTAATACAAATAATAGGGAAATGGTGATTTAGTATTTTCTCCCTTACAGTGAACTGCGCTGTTAACACTCAGTGGGAGTTGCCTTCCCAAAAGGAATTAATGTACAGCAGGATGTAGTAATGCTTTTCCCCCTCGTGTGCACAGTTGAGGTAAGATTGTCAAAGGTTTCATAAGCTAAGCTCTGGTGGTTTGTTTTAAACTACCTATGGTTAAACTACTTTGGGGTTAATTAAACAACTACCATAACTGAACTTACCTTAGCACAGCTTTGAACATCTCCTGTTTTCCTATGCATCCAAATGAGAGCTGCATTCCCTTTGCTCTGCTCTGGATCACCACTCTGGCCAGATGGCAGCCTATTGTTGGAACGTTCTTGTTTGTTACATGTGAGAGACTCCTAGTGATGTGATGGAATGATTAAAAAATCTTGTTGAATTATAGGTTTTCCTTAAGTATGTCAACAGTTTCCTCAGTTCCTTTCCTAAGCCCCATGTAGCAAACCACTTACGCATTTTCATAACATGAAGCGTGTGATTCATCTCAGTGACTCTAATAGGACTGTTCAGGTGCTAAAATTTAGGTGCACATATGCGTTGCTGAATAAAGCCACGAGTGGGCAAGTATAAGGAACAGTCCCTATTCTACCCAGCTGTACTTGCTGCTGCTTCCATTTCTGGTTTCTTCTCCAGGGTTGTATGCTGCAGTAACTTTGGAAGTGTAGGAGCTCTAGTCTAGATCCTCCTGTGGAAACCACGGAAGGGTAGATCTGGAGGACTGGATGCTAGAAGTTGCTTAGGTTCCCAACTGAACCTACTGCAAAACTGTTATATCCTTGGGGCAGCCGGTGTAGGAAGCAATCACTTGAGGCCAGAGAGCAGACAGCTAACCAAAACCTCCATTTTATTTACAGAGACAGAGAGCTCACCCAGCCGGTTGAAACCGGCTGAGCTAACCCATAATAATCTAACTCAGTTGCCATAGCAACAAAAACCATGACAACCAAATACACAACAAAAACCTTGGCAGGTACTGGACTGCCAATGCAGCCAACTCAATGAAACAGGCAGTAAGGTCCTGGCCTTCACAACATTCTCTGGCAAAGAGTTCCACAGGCTGACAGTGTGTTGTGTGAAGAAATACTTCTTTTTTTGTTTTAAACCTGCTGTCTATTAATTTATTTTGGTGACCCCTAGTTCTTGTGTTATGAGAAGGAGTAAATAACACTTCCTTATTTACTTTCTCCACATTAGTCATGATTTTATAGACCTCAATTATATCCCCTCTTAGTCATCTCTTTTCCAAGCTGAAAAGTCCCAGTCTTATTAATCTGTCCTCATGGCAGCCATTCCATACCCCTAATAATTTTGTTGCCCTTTTCTGAACCTTTCCAATTCCAATATATCTTTTTTTTGAGATGGGACGACCACATCTGCACACAGTATTTGAGATGCGAGCTTACCATGGATTTATATAGAGGCAATATTTTCTGTCTTATTATTTATCCCTTTCATGATTCCCAACATTCTGTTCATTTTTTTTGACTGCCGCTGCACATTGAGTGGATGTTTTCAGAGAACTATCCACAGTGACTCAAGATCTCTTCCTTGAGTGGTAACAGCTAATTTAGACCCCATCATTTTGTATGTATAGTTGAGATTGTTTTCCAGTGTGCATTACTTTGCATTTATCAACATTGAATTTCATCTGCCATTTTGTTGCCCAGTTGCCCAATTTAGTGAGATCCTCTTGTAGCTCTTTGCAGTCTGCCTGGGACTTAACTATCTTGAGTAGTTTTGTATCATCTGCAAATTTTGCCACCTCACTGTTTACCGCTTTTTTTCCAGATCACTTATGAATATGGGCCCCATACAGACCCCGGAGGGACACCACTATTTACCTCTCTCCGTTCTGAAAACTGACCATTTATTCCTAACCCTTTGTTTCCTATCTTTTAACCAGTTACAGATCCATGAGAGCACCTTCCCTCTTATCCTGTGACAGCTTACTTTGCTTAAGAGCCTTTGGTGAGGGACCTTGTCAAAGGCTTTCTGAAAATCTAAGCACACTATATCCACTGGATCCCCCTTGTCCACATGCTTGTTGACCCCCTCAAAGAATTCTATTAGATTAGTGAGGCATGAGTAGGGTGAAGCTGGTGTCTTGCACCTCTCTGTACTGTGCTGTCTGCTCTGCTACACTCTACTCCTGCCCCCAAGGTGTGAACTATTGCATTAAACTGTAGCATACTCTCACAAGGGAACTGGTGGATGAGTCATTGCTTGAGTCATTTAAAAATGCCCTGGAGAATATATATAAAGGACAATCCTGCATGAGTGAGAACGGACTGTATTATCCTCCTATGTCTTTCTCCTGTCAAATGTCTATGATTCTAATGTGCTTTAACAGTGAGATGGGCAATTTTTACCATCTTAAAAGTTTCTAATGTGAAGGATAAAGTGGCAGAGATGAGAAAATTAGTCCTACTAATAAAAGCAGAAGTGGTGTGATGATGATACCACATAGTTTTAAATAGAATAAAAGAGAAGTAAGTAATCATGGACAAATAACTATAAGGGCTTCTGGTGAGATCCCAATCTTGATGAGTGGCGAGACAAAGAAACTGCCTTGAAATATGTATCCTTGCTTTATTTTTTGTAATTTATAGTATACAAGTGTCTCCTTACCCATAATCTCTTTCAGCTTCTCAGTTCCTCTACCCTGAACTTGAACTCGTATTGCTCTGCCACTCTGATCTCCTCTCCTCTTTCTTTTAAGAGGTTTCACAGAATCATAGGCGCTAGAGACAGAAAATAGTCATCCTGGCCCTGATCATATTGAAATCGATGGGAATTAGGTCCCTACATGCCTTTGCGGATCTGGGTCTTTTTCCACCCCTTTGGCCAGTGCAGACTGGCTCCTCTCCTCGGGGTAGGTTACGTATTTTCTGGGCTTTTTCCTGTGTAGGTTTTAAAAGTCCCAAATGATGGGATGTTCCAAGCTGCTGGAATGGAGACTGAGCTGTGAGTTGCCTACCTCTACACTACAGCTGATGCAAAGAATCAGGGCAGGTCTGCGGGGCCCCAAGCAGCTATCTGTTTAAAATGCAGCTCTGCTCCAAAGAGCCACTGTGTTTATATTGCGATACAGAGTCCTGTGTCACCTTATAGACTAACAGACGTATTGGAGCATAAGCTTTCATGGGTGAATAGTCTCACTTCATATTCACCAGTGAAAGTACTCTGTTGCTTTTTACAGATCCAGACTAACAGGGCTACCCCTCTGATACTTGTGTTTATACTGTGATTTTTGTTTTGTTTTGTTTTTTGTTTGTTTGTTTTTAAAGACACATTCTCACTTAACAGATCTGATCCCTGTATGTATTCCGGGTCACAGCTGCTTCCTTTAGAGAATAAAATTAAGCTTTTAGTCTTTTTTTTTTTTTTTAAACTGTTAGCGCTGCAGAACCAGTACAGCTAAGGGAGAAGGAGCTGCTGGATTCTATTAGATCTCGTGTTTAATCAATAGTTCTGCAAGCCAGATTCCACCTGCAGAGTCTTTATTTTTGGCGGTGCACAAACCAGAACATCTTGGCTTTCAGATTCCAAGCTGAATTGCAGGGCTGCCAAATTTTGGAGGTAAAATGAGCAGATTTGAATGGCAAGTTATTAAAAGTTGAAACTCCACAGTACATTCTAAAAAGGGGCTTTGCAAAAATTGTAACTGTATTGTGTTTGGTTCTGGTTGTTACCATGTAAACAAGTCCTGTTGCTAATGTCACGCGGAGAAATGGTTTTGCGACATTCGGTTATTCATGATGCTGCATTTGTCTTGGCTGCAGAGTCTAATGGGAAATAAAAATACTTTTGATGGCATTAATGTTGATTAGATCTAGGCAACTGTAGCAAAACAGCACTCACCACTGTTCATATTCCAAATAGCAGTTCGGTTTGTTTATGATTATGAGGTCACTTTTAAACAAGCATTTGGGCAAATGAATTCTTGTTCATGATTATGTTTGGGAAATGGTTGTGTCTGGCTACTGGTTTTTCATATAGGCCTATCCCTACTCCCATTGGGCGTCCGTGCTGAAACGCTCATTTGATCTCGGTGGTACAAAATCAAGCCCAATTTGTGCCACGAGTGGCCACCCTTGTTTGAAAGCTTGGCTTCCCTGAAGGGAACAGAGATAATGTCTTGTGAGCGAAATGACCAATCATGCACCAGGATAGCAAATAATTAAATGCTTACTGAAATGAATAGCTCCCAAAGAACCCAGAGTGATCTACCCCCTATTATCCACTCCCAGCTTCTGGCAAAGAGAGGTTAGGGACACTCAGAGCATGGTGTTCTATCCCTGCCCATCCTGGCTAATAGCCATTGATGGACCTATGATATCCTCCATTAACTTATCTAGTTCTTTTTGAACCTGTTATAGTTTTGGCCTTCACAACATCCCCTGGCAGAGTTCCACAGGTTGACTGTGCATTTTGTGAAGAAATACTTCCTTTTGTTTGTTCTAAACCTGCTGCCTATTCATTTCATTTGGTGACCCCTGCCCAGGGGTGGCTCCAGGCCCCAGCAAACCAAGCGCATGCTTGGGGCGGCATGCCACGGGGGGGTGCTCTGCCGGTCGCTGGGAGGGCAGCAGGCAGGCTGCCTTTGGCGGCATGCCTGCGGAGGGTCCGCTGGTCCCGCAGCTCTGGTGGACCTCCGGCTTTGGTGGAGCCGCGGGACCAGCGGACCCTCTGCAGGCACGCCTGCGGGAGGTCCACCGGAGCCGTGGGACTGGCAACCGGCAGAGCACCCCCCGTGGCATGCCGCTGTGCTTGGGGTGACAAAATGTCTAGAGCCGCCCCTGGCTCTTGTGTTATGAGGAGGAGTAAATAACACTTACTTTCTCCACACCAGTCAAGATTTTATAGACCTCTATCATATCCGCCCTTAATTATCTCTTTTCCAAGCTGAACAGTCAGTCTTTTTAATCTCTACTCATACGGAAGCTGTTCCATATGCCTAATCCTGTTTTTTGCCCTTCTCTGTACCTTTTCCAATTCAAGTATATCCAGGGCCGGTGCCAAACAGCTGATTGGCGTTGCAAGTGGAGCAGCAACTGCGTGCTTGGGGAGGAACCATGTTTAAAAAAAAAATTGGGGGTATCGCTTTTTAATTTTAGTTAATTTTTTTTTTAAAGTCAACATTGAAAGAATGTTTCAAAAGTATGAAATGAAACATTTCAAACAGCCAAAACTTAAACAACCAGACAAAATTGGATTTTCTGTTTGCAAATGTTTGAGATTTTTGACTTCCCATCCTCAGGCGGGATGGGAAAAGTTGCCAAACTCTCAGATTCTCACAGGACAGGTGAATTATTTCCCACCCGGCTCTAGTCTGGAGGGCCAGTCTGAATAAGCGCCAATGCTTGATTTCTAAACCATAATGGGGCTTGAGTCTCATTCAAACTAAAGCCACTTACACTAACTTAAAGGCCCCTTTACATTGCCAAATTGGTGTAAGAAGCTATGGCTTTCTTCTCCAGATTAGACCTAAGGCCATCAATGCTGGCTGCTGTGGGTGGATAGAGAGATGGGGAGAGGATACAGTCTCATATTGCCAACCCCAAATGTTAAAAAATCAGTCAGGCTCACCAAAAATCATGAGATTGGCTTTAAAATCATAAGGGGTATGAGAGGC
This sequence comes from Mauremys mutica, assembly GCF_020497125.1. Taxonomy (NCBI): domain Eukaryota; kingdom Metazoa; phylum Chordata; order Testudines; family Geoemydidae; genus Mauremys; species Mauremys mutica. The sequence goes on from NC_059075.1 coordinate 60,105,715, forward strand.
CCCACCACCACCTTTGCAGACTTCCTTGAGAAAGAGCTGACCTGGTTTAGGCTCTTACCTGCAGGAGAGGGTTCATTGCTGTGAATGGAGGGAGGTGCCTTCCTCCAGCCCAGACTTAAGTGTCTAACTCCCTGGGCAGGCTGGGGCTCAGGTTTCGGCATTTCCCTATTGGCTCACTTGGGCAGCTCCCCTCTCAGCGTGCTGGCTTTGGTGACTCCTATTCTTAGGTGCCTACTTGTCCCCATGCATTGTATAGGGAGCCTGAGCATCAGCGCCAGATTAATCTTTTGTGGGCACTTGTGCTCCACCCCGAGGCCCCGCCCCTGCTTGGCCTCTTTCTCTCCCTCCCACCCCCTGAGGCCCCGCCAAGCACTCGCATGATGGGGAGGGGGCAGAGAGGAGCAAGCTGCAGGTGAGGCCATATGGGGAAGAGGCCGAGCAGCGGCAGGGCCACAGTCCAGGCACCGGGGCCCCTTCTGAGTGTGGGCATGGCACCATTGTAAACCTGGTACCGTCGAGCACCTAATTCTGGGGATCCCACAAGGCAGCCGGGCACCTACATGTTATGCACTGCAATGTGGAGCCTAAATCTTCTTGCTGAGCCCTGACCGTTTTAATGACGGCATTTTCTGGAGCGAGTGTTCAGGTGCTGTGCAGCTGCTCTTCTTCAGGTGCCAGACAGTATCTGTCTGTACCAGTGAACCCAGCTGATCTCTCAAGGCTGTGACACAAAGAGCTAATAACTGTCTGTCTTCTAATGAATTTAAAGCAAACACTCTTTCCCACCCCACCCCCACCCCATTGGCTCTGAATTGACTAATATGAGGCTGTTTGACTCTGAAAAATAACAATATAAGAGAAGAGTGTTGAGTCCCAGCAGGGTGGCTTTGCCAGCTGCTCCTTCTGATACACAAACATCAGAACTGGTCTCAGCGAAATTTCCTGTCCCACAGGGACTGCTGGCAGGAAGCAATCTGGCAGACATCATGTTTAGTGGGGACTAATGTCTTGGAGCTGTTGAACCACTTAATTGCCAATAAGTGGAAACCACATGTAAATAATTATGGAGACCCAAAAACTGTCGTTTTTCTATGAAAAGAAAGAACTGGCAGGCTGGCAACTCCCTGCGGCAGGTCTATAAAACAGGCCGCCTTGTTAATACATGAGCAATGTCTTAATGGGGAATGACAATAAAAACCCTTAGATCAGTTCTAGATCCTGAAGGAGCTCTGGATGAGGCCCAATCCTGCTGCCACTTGAAATTTTGTCATTGGCTTCAGCGAGAGCTGGGTCAGATTTTTTACTGGTATGTTCTCTTCTCCGCGTCCATCTTCACACCATGTGAGCCTAGAATTTCCTTCCATTTAAATGGACAAGACTTTCCAGTTAAGATTGCTTGTGGTTTGAAAATTTGGGACCTTGCTAGCCCAAGTGGGCTAGTTACTTTGAACAGTTCTTCCCTTCACTGGTTAGCAGAGTACCTTTTGAAGCATCCTTCCAGGAAGGATCCAAGACTTTAAAAATATTTTGTTTCCTCTTCCTATTGTGGTGACAATCGTTGGCTTTCTCTTTTGGTGTGAGAGAGAGAATATTTAGGGAGGGGCTGTTGGTTTGTTAGAATGGTGTGATGCCACAACAGGTTGTTGTTTTTGGTTTTTGGTGTGAGATTTTCTAGATTCATTTTGCTGCATCTTTGCACTCCACACATGTTCTCTAGCAATAGTAATTTGAAGTGAAAACAAGTGAAGTTGCAACATATTTTTTGTTTTTGCAGTGAAAACTTTTTCACTTTAAAATGGGTCCTATTTTCACTAAAAAAAAAAAGTGCATTCCATTTCAATGCAGAAAATTTCACAGAAAATGGGTCCAATTTTGAATTCACAATGAAAGGAGAAAATGCTCCAAGTTTGAAATTTGTTGAGTATTTTGCACCCCTCTGGCATTCTATTGTTCCTGCTCTTAAACTTATTTGGATCAGTTTTGGAAGGCTTTTCTTCCATGAAACAGCAGTAAATTATTCATTGTCTCTTACAGCCAGTTTTCAGTGGGCCAATTAACTGTATCCATAACGTTTTGTGAGAGTTAGAGCAGGCCCTTCGTGGCCTCTCCCCACCCCACTGGTCATCTCTCATTCGCTGCCTGTTGCGATGTTGAATCCTGCCTCCAATCCACCCAGGATGCCATCCTGAGTGACCCACTTGTTAAATCTGCAGACAAGCACCTTTGTGCTTTCTCCCATGCTGCCCCTTGTACTTGGGAGATGCTTCCTGTGAACATCTTCAGAATAAACTCATTATCCTCTTTCAAAATCCTCCTTCAAACTCTGCTTTGCCATGATGCCTACAAAAAAACAGTGATTTAGGCTGAGGCCACTGCCAATCATACTGTCTCATTGTTTCCTTGTGCTCCCCCATCTCTCTGTCTGTAGGCATCTGTCTCTTGTCCTATACTTAGTGAACTTGCTCTGGAAGAGAGAGCTTTATGTTTGAATGTAATCCCCCATCAGGCCTTTACTACTTAGGCCTGGTCTACACTACGGGGTTAGGTTGAATTTAGCCGAGTTAGGTCGATTTTTAAAATGAATGCATCCACACAACCAACTCCATTCCATCAACCTAAAGGGCTCTGAAAATTGACTTCTGTATTCCTGCCTGGCGAGGGGAGTAGCACTAAAATTGACTTTGCTGGGTCAAATTTGGGGTAGTGTGGATGCAAATCACTGGTATTGGCCTCTGGGAGCTATCCCAGAGTGCTCCATTGTGACTGCTCTGGACAGCATTTTGAACTCCAATGTACTAGCCAGGTACTGGCTGAATTCACAAACAGCAGCAGGAACTGCCCCTGCAGAGTTAGGTTTGCCTGGCTCTCTGCACTGCATTCCAGAGGAAAAGGCACCGTTGTTTTGATAGAACATTCTGCATTATTTTCTGACCCTCTATAATATGTCCCCTAGCATCTGATTTGCCTTTTTAACTTCTGCTCAGGCCAAGCAGACAATCAGATAATCCACAGTGACTCTCAAGGTGTTTTCCTCAGACATTCATGCAGCCCATCAACACATATGAGAAGTTTAGACCTTATCCAAGATAAATTTAATCAGCCATCACGTTGCCCAACAAGCCCCACCTTCCAATGTACATGAGACCATCTGAAGCATCCCCCAAGTTTCTATTGGTTCTACTAACTGAAACAACCTTCCTTCCTTCCAAACGTTAGAGAAGGGCCCACGTTGAAAAATTTGAGTACAGACGTCAGGCACCCCAGTGCTTAGGGATGTTCAGATCTGATGTTTTTGGTCATCTGAAAACAACAGACATAAGGGGTCAGCTCAGCTGTGAAATTCCAGTTGTGCTTTGGGATCTTAACTTCCACTGAGTTACGGGGAATTTGTATTTGGGGTTGGGTTTGGGCCCATCTCTCAGAAATTAATTACACTTTCAGTTTTTGAGTTTGGGGATTATGGGGAAGATAATTAAAGAGGCAGTGGCAAACTGTCTGACATTTTCTTATCCCTCTGCAAAGTCCACCTGGTTTAGTTCCCAAAACAACTCCTAAGATGTTCGGGGTTTTTTTCCTTCTAAAAGAGCAAAAATTAATAGAAGCTGAATGCAGTCACTAGCAGCCTTAAGATAACACCCATTGTGAGTGCATGGCAGTGAAATGGAGAAAAAGATCATCAGGGAATGAAGTGGGGATATGTTTCATTTTTCAGGCTTCTATGGGGGCTCCTAAACCAGGTTGGGGAAAAGAGGAGACATACCCTGATTTTCTCTGAGCAGCATTAACAATGGCTTAGATTGCTGCCTGCATTGTGATAAGTGTGTGAGGGGTTTTAATGAGTCACTATTATTTGAGTCATCTGTATTTCTGGCATTGTACAAGTATAGGACCAGCTCCTGCAAACACAACTGGGCATACTGCTGATTGACCCCAAAGACTTCAATGGGGCTAATCACAGTAGTTAGCGCTATGCCTGGTAGTAAGTGTTTGTAGGACCAGGCCCACAAAGGAGGTGTCTGCAGCTGGCATATAAAAAGTGGGTGTCTGGCTACATTTTCAACCGCAAAACTCCTGTTCGCTTCAATATGGACCAGGGAGTTGGTCCTTAATGTATATTTTCTTACATGGTAAATATTTATTTGCTGCTACTCTGAGGTGTAAAAAATGAATAGTACAATTTTTCTTTGACCCTTCTTCATGTAATTCTTTAACTTTGTGCGGCTTTGGCTTTCAGTTCAATATTCAGGGCCATGTTCCAGCCCATTAGCTTTCCAGCCTCTTTGTGCAGCTCTAAGAGGGCAGCTAAAGAACCGCCCGGGGATGCCAGCTCTACACCACAGCTGTCGGCCCCCACTCCCACCCCAGCACAGGGGGCAGGTCAGGGGAGGACAGGAATACAACTAGAGTGCATTCTGCTGAGGAAATCCCTATTGGGCATAATGTCCCTTTGGAGACTGTTACAAGCCCGTTAAATTAGAGCAGTCCTGAGGATGCATCTGTTTAATTTAAGGTGTGATTTTAAACTTACCTTAAAGTGTGTGTCAAGTATCAGAGGGGTAGCCGTGTTAGTCTGGTTCTGTAAAAGCAGCAAAGAATCCTGTGGCACCTTATAGACTAACAGATGTTTTGCAGCGTGAGCTTTCGTGGGTGAATACCCACTTCTTCGGATGCATCCGAAAAAGTGGGTATTCACCCACGAAAGCTCATGCTGCAAAACATCTGTTAGTCTATAAGGTGCCACAGGATTCTTTGCTGCTCTTAAAGTGTGTGGACACCCTTCTTTTCATTTAAACCAAATTTATTTCAGTTGAGCATAAATCAATTTAGAAATCAACTTAAGCTAATCAAACAAACAAAGTAATTCTTAAACCAAAGTTTGTGTCGGCACAGTGGTTTGCATCTGTTTAAAAGAAACCTATTTAGTTAAACCAGTGTGACTTCTGCATGGAAACAAGGCCAGAGCACCACTGGGGGGCCAATGTGGAACTTGAATAGCCTAAAGTTACCCACACTGAGCGGAGCTCTGTTGCAACTGAGTCAGTTCTCTCTTGAGGGCTTTACCCTCTTCTCTCAAATCTCTCTCATCTCTTTTTGTTCTTGTCTCTGGACGTGTCTCCTGCTTTCTCCACTGGCAATTCTTTCTAATGATTGTGGAGGTGCGAAAATTACTTTTGATTCAGCAATGGGCAAAAGATAATAAGGTGCTATGATTGAGCAGAGCTGCTGAGGTTCATTAATGTGCCTGTTGCTTGTTATCTCACTCATTTTGGTGCTGCTTTCTGAAGGCAGCTCCTATGATTACTGTACCCTTTGCTTTCAGAGGAGCAAACAGTCAAATAAACAGTTACTCTGACTAGTCCTCCTGAAACACCTTAAACAAACCCCACATTCTTTTTGAGCACTAATGTGATGCTTACTAAAACCTGCTGTTCCTCATGAAAGCAGGGGGTATGGGATGGGGGCGATGAAGCTCCTTTGCAGAAAGTAACAAAAATACACCTTGCCAGAAATCAGTTTGAATAGTTTGATGTAATTAGTGAATTTCATTTCTCAAGCCCCTTTGGGGCCCCAGGTGGCTTTACATTGTGGGGGAGATGAGAGGTTTTGCTCTTCCTTAAGTGGACTAATGTACATATAATTGCATTTAATGATCCCCTATGTACTACAGGGATGCATGTCTTAGAGAGAAATGTTATAACAGTACTGCTGATCAAGCCAGCCTGGCAGGATTGCTCTAACTACCTGTGACCCAGGGACCTCTTCTTAGAGCCGACTGGCAGAGGGCACAGGGTTTTACAGGGTCATATACATGCATAATTGTTCACCAAAGGGTGCCAGGTGAGATCTCTATTGAGAGCCAATAGCCTACTGGTCATCATAATCCTTGCAAAATGTATGTATGGAGAATATTTTAAATATTTATGTGTCAATACTGAAAATTATGTTCTTAAGGTCTTAAAATTAAGGAGATGACATACCTTGGACATGTTTCTTTCAGGCAGGAGGTAACAGACATTTAACTCCGTATCTGGTCATGCGTGTGTTATGTATTGTATGCCTCACAATGTAGGTCTATTTAATACTGAGCAACAGGCAGAAGAAAAGATTGCAAAATCTACAAGAGACAAAATTCACAGGCTAAAACAAGCAACAGGGAATGTCCAGTTTATAACTAAGGACACGGGATTGTTAGGGTATATGTGAGGGTACAAAGAAACACAGGATTCTTCGCCACGGAAGCAAGGTAATAATGTTTGCCTTATGAAAGGGGAGGTCACAGCCAACCTGGCTGTGAAGACCTGCAAGGAGTTTGCATGAGCATTGTTCTACAAGACATGGGAGAATCTTGTTTAATTAAGTCTAAGCTCTAGAATGCATGTTATGATTTTATTGTATATGGAACCGTTTGTTTCCAATGCTACTTCTTGCTAGTACTTGAATCTCTATGCTTTACAGGGAAAGCAAGTCTAAGTTTACTTAAACGAATCTAAGTGCCATGTGTTAAGCTGAGCAGTGATCAGAGGTGGAGCTGGTAAGCTGGAGTGTACTGTGTCTGTGGAAGCAGCAAATCATCTGTGAATACTGGGAGTGTCCAGTGGAAAAGGGTCTGGATGCTCCAGAGGAACACTCAGAGGTCGGAGTGTGCCTTCCCCTAACCTGTAGAGAGACTGCGAGACCAGTATAGGCCTAGAGGGGAGTGTTTGTGTTGCCAGTGGCTGGTGAGGAGCTGACCCCCAGCAGCCACAGACAAGGCTTCCTCATGCTAAGGGCAGGTGTTAGTGAAGTGCCTCACAGCTCTGGGTACCCTCAGGAAGCATCACACCACCATACTGGGGACCCAAGCTCAGTTCCTGGCTCTTGGTCAATCATTCAGCAAGGCCAGAGGTGCAGTAGAGACCCTGTAGTCAGGGGCGGCTCTAGGAATTTTGCCGCCCCAAGCACGGCGGCACGCCGCAGGGGGTGCGCTGGCGGTCGCTGGTCCCGCGGCTCCGGTGGACCTCCTGCAGACGTGCCTGCGGAGGGTCCGCTGGTCCCGCGGCTCCAGTGAAGCATCCGCAGGCATGCCTGTGGGAGGTCCACCAGAGCCGCGGGACCAGCGGACCCTCCACAGGCATGCCTGCGGGAGGTCCACCGGAGCTGCCTGCTGCCCTCCCGGCGGCATGCTGCCCCAAGCACGCGCTTGGCGCGCTGGGGTCTGGAGCCGGCCCTGCCTGTAGTCATCCTCAGGGAGGAAGGAGTGCCTGCTGTCAATCAACCGCAGTGCTTTTGGGGGCTGATCCAAAGTCCACTGAAGTCAAAAGGAGGCTTTCCATTGATTTATATCTTAGGTACTACAGTGATGGATTGTAGTTTAAAATTCTGAGTATTTTCCACCTGAATCAATAGCAAGAGCAAAGTCCCTAGTGGACTTCATGGAGTCTCTGGCATTTCTCCCTTCATGGTGACAGAACTCTGCTTGGGGCAGATTTTTTGTTTTGTGGGGAAGGTGGGAATAAAAGGGGTGTTAGAATTGTCACATATAGTAGAAAGGCTTTCTCAAAAAGAAAGATTTTGCAAAGATTTTCTAAAGCTGGTGAGACTCTGGATTTACTTGATCACCTGTGGAAAATTTGTTCCATAGCCAGATCCCCTTGACGGAGAATGCTTTGTCCTGGGCTTAGTGATGGGCATCGTCCCAAGGTCGCACACCTTTCACGGGGATTCATAGATCAGAACTTGATGTTTTGATGGACCTGGGCGTGATCCATTAATTGCTTTGAAAATTAGGACCAGTGCCTTGATGGGCATTGGAACCAGTGGAGGTACCTCAGCACAGACTAGAATGTGGAGAAGGCAGGCAGCTGTACTGGGCTATAGATCAGGCCCTAGGTCATTAAGGAGAAGCACTGACAGGGAATCCTAGCCAGTCCTCCTCAGCTGGAAACATGGATGCCACAACATGGTGTTTGTTTGAATGTGTGATGGTACAATTGTTTAAATAAATACACCCCATCTGCCCCTTACCTCCCTGGAATTGGACCCCAGAGCCCCTCTATCTTTGGGTGTTTTTTGTGGTGGGGGGAGGGGGAGGAGTGACAGCCAACACCCTGCTTCACCCATCCTCCTGGTACACCTCTACCCCGATATAACACGACCCGATATAACACGAATTCTGATATAATGTGGTAAAGCAGCGCTCCAGGGGGGCAGGGCTGCGCGCTCTGGTGGATCAAAGCAAGTTCAATATAACGCGGTTTCACCTATAACGCGGTAAGAATTTTTGGCTCCCGAGCACAGCGTTATATCGGGAAAGAGGTGTAGCTCCTCTTTTGGGGAGGAGGCCCAAGGTTCTTCCATCCTCTTTCTTGTACTGACAGTGGCAAGGCCCAAAATCTGCTGAAGCCTCCACGCTAGACCCAGTGCCTCTGAATTAGAACTCTGCATGCCCTGGGATCACACACTCCTGAGCACGAGATATGGGTTAAGCAGGTGTCTGTGCACAGCAGAGTTGCTGCTAGAGCTACCACAACACAAATAAACACAAGGATGGGGCTTGAATGACACATGGAGGCTGTAGGACCAAGTTGCAAGGATGTCAGGAGGGAAATGGGGGGGGTGGGCGTGTGACCAACCTTCCTACTTCCCTTCCCCTGAGGAGAGGGATGAAGATGGGGTCGAGGGGCGTCAGGTTGGGGTGTAGAGAGGAAGTATGGCCCAGTGGATCACACACAGGCCTGGGATTCAAGAAACCTGGGTTCTGTCCTGGCTCTGCCACTGACCTGTTGGGTGGCCTTGGGCAAGTCCTTTCACTTTCTGTGCCTCAGTTTCCACTCTCATTTGTCCGGCTTGTCTACTTCAATTGTAAGCTTGTCAGAGCAGGGACTGTTTCTTATTATGGGTACTGCTACACAGCCCATGGCAGTGAATCTCCCAGACTTGGGTTTGCAAGGCACGCTCTAGTGCACTAAAACTAGCTGTGTAGACAGCGCTTTGAAGTTGTGGCTTTTGCTGGAGCTCTGGCTCTGAAACTGAGGGAAGCGGGTGAGCTTCCAACTGCTGTGCTCTACAGATAGCTGAGAAGACTAGTGTGAGCCCCAGCAACCCTGAGTCTATCGGCTTGGGCTGGGAGGCCTGCTGACACATACTGTGTTCATGCACCTATAGTGCCTACAGAGGCTAGCATAATACAAATCGGTGATAATATCAGAGTCTATTTATCCTAGGTTCAGGGACAGGCAAAGAGTCAGGCTGTTTCTTATGTCTGCTGAGCAGACTGGCCCATTTGCAGTGTCAGTCAGAAGGGCGGTGCAGGAGATTCTGAGTGCTGCACTGGCAATAACCCCCTGCTTTAGTTGCAAGAGCACATCAGGTCCAATGTGAGCTCAACTGTACAGAGGTCGTGGTGTTATTCTCCTGCTGCTTCTGGAGTAAAGCTTTTCCATTAGTATTCATGGTAGAATCTGGGTTTGAAACTTCCAAGCCATTGCTCTTTGTCTTTGAAGTTACTGTAGTGCTGATGCTGGAGACGATGATTATTAACTGTAATCAGTGCACAGATACCACAACTCTCCGATTCCAGCTTTCAAAGGCCCACATCAGTCCAGCATCTTGGTTTCCCTCTCCCCCCATTTGTTCCTATAGCAACAGAGTTACTGATGCCAGCTTCTACCTTAATAATAATAATAATAATGCAGCCTATATTCATTTCCTGAGATTACTGCTAGTCATCCTGCATATAGTGATGCCTCTTGCATTTGGCCAACATAATTATGCTAATCAGTATTCAGTAACATGGGCAGAAAAAAACCAAACCACTGACTGGCCATTTCTAACTGCCTGTGTGAGTAGGCACTTCTGTTCCCAGCGTCCACTTGGGCCAGCGACTCCTTCCTCAGGGGTCATGTAATTCAGCAGAGTGATTTCTAGTGTCTCCATGAGCAGGTCTCCTCATGATCAGCGTGTTCTCTGACTATCCTCCCTATTCCATGTGAGTGGATCCCTCCATGGCTAGGCTAATCTCTGACACTCGTGTGAAAGGAGGATGCTTCATGTCTAGAATAATCACTGACTGGCTGCCAAGTCCACATAATGGATGCTTCTGAGGCAACAGGAATTTCTGATGTTCGCAGGAGGTGTCTCCGTAAGCAGAGTGGTGCCCATAGTGATCCCTGAGTCCTCATAAATCAGCACGTAAATATACAGCTATTTTAATATATAGTATGCTCAACAAGCAAAACGCACACAATAAAAGATGTTTTCCAATTATAGATTTTTAAATTAAGTTTTATGTGATAGATTTCTTTTTAATTGTCTTTACAGGTGTTAGATTACTCTAACTTCTAGAACAGGGGTGGCCAAACTTTTTGGCCCGAAGGCCACATCAGGGAACAGAAATTGTATGGCGAGCAATGAATGCTCACAAAATTGGGGTTGGGGTGCGGGAGGGGGTGCAGGCTCTGGAATGGGGCTGGGGATGAGGTGTTTGGGGTGTAAGAGGGTGCTCTGGGCTGGGACCGAGGTGTTCAGAGGGCAGGAGGGGGATCAGGGCTGGGGTGCAGGAAGGGAGGGGTGCAGGCTCCAGCTGGGGATGTGGGCTCTGGGGTGGGGCTAGGGATGAGGAGTTTGGGGTGTAGGAGGGTGCTCTGGGATGGGACCAAGGGGTTTGGAGAGTGGGAGGGGGATCAGAGCTGGGGTTGGGACGTGGGGAGAGGCTCAGGGGGTGCAAGCTCCAAGCGGCTCCCACCTCAAGCGGCTCCCGGAAGCAGTGGCATGTCCCTTCTCCAGCTCTATGCACAGGCCCAGCCAGGTGGCTCTGCACGCTGCCCCATCCACAGGCACTGCCACTGCAGCTCCCATTGGAGCATGTAGGAGCCAGATCAGGGCCATGCGGCTGCTTCCGGGAGCCGCATGGTGCACCCCCTGACCCTGCGCCCCAGCTTGAGTGGGGCCGAGCCGCATGGTGGGGCTCACAGGCTGGATCCGGTCCGCTGGCCATAGTTTGTCCAGCCCTGTTCTAGAAACTGAAGCCCTATATTTACCACATGGCCCATGCAACCCAGGGAACAGGAGTGCAAGATTGCCCCTCAATGCACCTCAATCAGCCTGTACATCCCCATCAATGTACTTGAATCTAACCTGGAGAGACCACCTCTAGGAATCAGAGGGTACTTTGGTCTTAAGGCCCATACAGCTCTTGGCTTCTCTGCTGAGTTTGCCAACAAGACTACTAGGCAGTAGTAGTGGTTGTGTTTTGTGAAATGTGGACACCTGTCTATTGGAAAATGGGCTGAGAACCCCCATCTGAGGTCACTAACTAGTTCAAAATTAAAATCCAAATGTTGTAGCCTTTAGGTCATCCACAACTGAATTCTGTAATCTTGGAACATAACTAAAGAAGGCTCAGTCTCGAGAACCTGCACAGGGAAGACAGGGGGAGAATAAATGGTAAATTTAGGGTCTACCAACCTTTGTTAATTTGTCTCAGTAAGAAGTTGCCATATCTAAGGAACAACCAAAACCAAAGGAACTCTTGAAATCAACTTGCAGTGCACTAATGAAGATAGGTGTTATAAGGGTGGGGTAATAAGATGGAAACTTCCCAGGATGCATTAACAGGCCTACTACAGCATTTTCAACATTTTACCATCATACCAGAATATCTTCTTGGCAGCCCATAAGAGATGGAATCAGAGCGTGGAAAAATCCAGGTGTATGTGGTATGGTCACCTCACTTCAACATGTGCAATACGCCATTTAAGGCCCAATCCTGGAAGGTGCTGAGTGCCTTCTCCTTAGTGCAGAGTGCCTCCTCAACTTCCACTGCCTATCTCAAGAGTTGATAGGGCACAGCACCTTGCAGGATCAGCCTCTTCCTGAGCCACTGCCACAGCATGATTCTGAGCACTTGGTAACTACACTAGCAGTTTGATAGCCTCTTACACACCATATGCTTGCTGAAAATTGCCACCTACTGAGTCGCTGACATTGCTTTTGGTTCCAAGCCTTCGAGGGGTTGTCGTCAGAGACAGCACTGAGTTAAACAACATAATTGTCCTTCTGAAAACTCCTTTGAAAGTGGGCTTTTAAATCTTGGTGGAAGCGGCAGGAACGGGGAGGAAATAGGGGATATGTGCAGGCACTGAAGAAAATCAGTTTTTGAAATGCAATGAGAAATGTCAATAAAAAATAAATTCAAACATGTAGCCTGAAGAGCTCCACAAATCAGGGTTACGCTATAAAAGCAAGACCAATATTTGAATGCTATGATGCTGAATAGGAGAGGTGCTGGAAAATGGTGGGGAGAGTGTTAAAAGAATATTACTGTTTCTCATATCTTTGTAGAAAGTTTTGTGCATTTAAACATCCACCAACAACCATTGTTAGTTTAGCATAAAGTACAATCCTTCCTGACTGCACAAGAATGGAAGGAAGGGCTTGCACTGTGGTCAGTAGGGATGCATGAGAAACTAGCTATGATGACCCACTGGAACGTACCTTTGTGGTGGGCATTCAGCAGGATCTGGATAAGGACAGAATTACAAATAATAAGAAAGAAAAGCTATAAGTGATACTGCAGTATGGAGTTCAAGGTCATGGAAGTTCTTGGATCAGAAAGATGTGTGTTAGTTTAAGGTAAGGGTGGTGCCAAAATTCTGTAACTCATGTTAACACAATGTGTTTCTCTGTCCCCATCTAGGGGCTAGACTACACAGAGATTTATAAATCTGCTATAGCATTGGCATTAATAGGCCTTTCAGCTCAGGCAATAGTGGCTTGTGGTTTTTAGCTCCAAAGGTCTGGGATTCCCACCCCACTGCTGACTATTCAGCCAGGGAGCTCCTATTGCAAGTGACAAAGTCCTGTTAGCTCAAAGGCTGTACTAATTCATAAAACTCTGTGGTCCCACCACTAAAGGGCAGAAAGTCACAGGGAAAGGGCATGTAGGTTATGCACTGAAGTAGAAGTTTTGGGAAAGTCACAGGGAAAGGGCATGTAGGTTATGCACTGAACTAAAGGCATCTGGAGCAGCCAGCTTCCAGATGGGTATAGCAACCTGCTTCTGCACCAGCATGGCATCCCTCACACATATGTCATGATGCTGTGTGTGTGTGTCAGAGGCCATCTCTTATAACACAATGCAATTGGCCCAAAGAGTCCTCCTTTCCCCCAATCTCTCCTTTCAACTATCCAGCAAATCTGTCAACCCATGAATGTTTTTGTTTGCACAAACTCATTATTTTCCTCACATGTTCCAGAAATGCTACTGTCTTTCTAATGATTGCAAAAGCTTTGCCCGCTTCTTGTACTTGACAACAATTTCACTGTTTTTTTTCAAGTTATCCAATAACAACATGGAAAATATTGCAGTTATTTTTCTTTTTCCTCCAAAGTCTCAAATTACTTACTTTTTCCCTCCATCCTTTGTCAGCCCACACTACAAGGCCTTGCACAGGACTTCAGCTGGTGAGGCCGGCATGGTAAAACAGATGAGCCAGCATGGTCTGCACATGCAAATCAACCACCAGCTAGAGGAGGAAAAGGTTAGGACCTTTCATCAAAACAGACAGAAGCCTAGACCTCTTGCAACCCATTGGTGAGCGTGTTATGATGCTGTGCCTAATTTGCAGAGGATATCAGTCTGTTACAGTCCCAGCCACAAGGCCTTGCTCTTTAGAGGTACGTCTACACTGGGTTTGTGGGACTTGAGCCCACAGGCTCACTGTTTGCAAGCCTGGCCTTGAGCGTCCACACTGAATATTGACTCTAGGTTTAGAATGTCTAGACCAGGGTTTTGTACTCACACTCCAGCATCTACCCTGCACTATGCAGACCTGAGTCAAAACCGCTTCCTAGCACCCACCCCAGCTGTAGCTGCTCTAGCCCTTTGTTTACGGTGCACTGTGGGAAAACTTGACTGTCGATCCCATGGTACTTTACAGGAGGTTGTCGCAGCCCTCCAACACATCACGCCGGACCACCTTTTGTGTCTGCATGTTCCCAGCAACTGGAGCCAGCAGCACAGATGAGTCACCATTTGGAGAACTTGGCCTGCTTTCACTCCTGTTCCAGGAAACGGGCAGAGCATCCATGAGATGCTGGTGGGTGTTTCAGTGGCCTTTTATGATCTGCCGAAGGCATCAGAGGAAGACAATACAGACATGGCAGACTCAAACTGGCTGATGCTGCCCACAACTCTCTGTATAGCTGCAGGTGCTCCCAGTGTAGACCAGCACTTCTGGTGCATGGTCACGAGCAAAGACTGGTGGGATCACGTATTCATTCAGATCTGGGATGACCAGCAGTGGCTCCAGAGCTTTTATATGAAGAAAACTATTTCCAGAGCTTTGTGAGCAGCTTGTCCCAGTGTTATGACACAGCCATGAGGGTGACCATGCCAGTCCAGAAGTGTGTTCCTGTGACCATCTGGAATCTGGCTACCCCAGCCTGTTACAGGTCCATTGCTAACCAGAGGGGTGTTGGAAAGTCAACTGTGGGTAAAGTGATGGCAAAGGTTTTCGAAGCAATCAGGCATGCCCTATACCCAAAGGTGATGGGCATAAACACTATCCCTGAAGTAACTGCTGGCTTTGAGAGAATGGGGGTTTCCAGATTGCACCAGAGCCACAGATGGGACTCATGTGCCCATAGTTTGCCCTCGTCAAAGAGCACATGAGTATATAAACCACAAAGGATACTACTCAATTGTTATGTAGGCCTTCATGGACCACAGCAGACAATTTATGGATGCCAGCATGGCCTGCTTTGGGAAAGTTCATGATGCCAGGGTTTCCCTCTGATTGGGCATCTACCTTCATGGACAAGCCAGGACACTATTCCTATCAAATTACAGTGTAATTGTTGTTGTAGTGGATCCCCATTTCCCCTTTTGTCTTGTCTTATGAAACAATGTCCTAATCTCAGAGGTCCTGGCAAAAGAAGCTTCAATTACACTCTCACTAGATACAGAATGGTGGCTGAATATGCATTTGGCAGATTGAAATCCTGCTGACTCTGTTTAAAGACCCATTTGAATTCCAGTGTCATGAATACTGTGTGCATTACCGTGACTTGCGGTGCTCTTCGCAATCTCTGTGAATCCAAAGGTGAGCCATTCGCCCCTGAATGGACTTGACAGTAATGGGTTACTGAACCAGTACATTCAGCCAGAAAGAGCACCTGTCAGAACTGGAGCAGGATGCATACAGGCAACAAAAAACAGGGGTGCTTTGCACACCCACATTAAGGACTTGCATGAATCAAGTATGTAGGGACAAAATTAGAAAGGCCAAGGCACAAAACGAGATCAAACTAGCTAGAGACATAAAGAGTAACAAGAAATCATTCTACAAATATATTAGAAGCAAGAGGAAGACCAAGGACAGGGTAGGCCTATTAGTCAATGAGGAGGGTGGGAGAATTAATAACAGAAAATGCAGAAATGGCAGAGGTGCTTAATGACTTATTTGTTTCCATTTTCACAAAGAAGGTTGGTGGTGATTGGACGTCTAACATAGTGAATACCAGTGAAAATGAGGTAGGATCAGAAGAGACTAAAATAGGGAAAGAACGAGTTAAAAATTACTTGGACAAATTAGATGTCTTCAAGTCACCAGGGCCTGATGAAATGCCTCCTCGAATACTCAAGGAGCTGACTGAGGAGATATCTGAGCTATTAGCAATTATCTTTGAGAAGTCATGGAAGATGGGAGAGATTCCAGAAGACTGGAAAAGAGCAAATATAGTGCCCATCTATAAAAAGGGAAATAAGGACAACCCAGGAAATTACAGACCAGTCAACTTAACTTCTGTACCCGGAAAGATAATGGAGCAAATAATTAAGCAATCATTTTGCAAACATTTAGAAGATAATAAGGTGATAATCAGCATGGATTTGTCAAAAACAAATTGTGTCAAACCAACCTGATAGCTTTCTTTGACAGGGTTACAAGCCTTGTGGATAGGGGGGAAGTGGTAGATGTGGTATATCTTGACTTTAGTAAAGCTTTTGATACTGTCTCGCATGACCTTCTCATAAACAAACTAGGGAAATGCAACCAGATGGAGCTACTATAAGGTGGGTACAATACTGGTTGGAAAACCATTCCCGGAGAGTGATCATCAGTGGTCCATAGTCATGTTGGAAGGACATAAGGAGTGGGATCCTGCAGGGATCAGTTCTGGATCCGGTTCTGTTCAATATCTTCATCAATAGAAGCAGCAAAGAATCCTGTGGCACCTTATAGACTAACAGACGTTTTGCAGCATGAGCTTTCGTGGGTGAATACCCACTTCTTCGGATGCAAGTCCCTTGCATCCGAAGAAGTGGGTATTCACCCACGAAAGCTCATGCTGCAAAACGTCTGTTAGTCTATAAGGTGCCACAGGATTCTTTGCTGCTTCTACAGAACCAGACTAACACGGCTACCCCTCTGATACTATCTTCATCAATGATTTAGATAATAGCATAGAGAGTACACTTATAAAGTTTGTGGACAATACCAAGCTGGGAGGGGTTGCAAGTGCTTTGGAGGATAGAATTAAAATTCAAAATGATCTGGACAAACTGGAGAAATGTTCTGAAGTAAATAGGATGAAATTCAATAAGGACAAATGCAAAGTACTCCACTTAGGAAGGAACAATCAGTTGCACACATACAAAACAGGAAATTACTGCCTAGGAAGGAGTACTGCAGAAAGGGATCTGGGGGTCATAGTGGACCACAAGCTAAATATGAGTTAACAGTGTAACATTGTTGCCAAAAAAAAGTGAACATCATTCTGGGATGTATTAGCAGGAGTCTTGGAAACGACACGAGAAGTAATTCTTCAGCGCTACTCTGTGCTGATTAGGCCTCAACTAGAGTATTGTGTTCATGTAACAGCATCCCTGCAGGGCCCTCCTGGCTCCTGCCCCCACTGGGCTGAGAAGGTCACATAGAGACCTCTTGGTGCAGTGCCCACCTGGTGTTTTTATTTACAGGCTGTGCACCCACCACCTTTCCACCATACAAGTAATCCCCTCCTTGCAGTCCACCAGCAGGAGAGAGGGAGGAAGCTATCTCTCTCTGCTTCCCCTCACTGCCTTTCCTCTATTGCAGCTTTCCTCTTTCCAGCTCCTCCCCTGGCTTCCTTCCCCTGGGGACTCTTATCCAGCCCCAGCCTGATGAGGTAGCAGCTTCCCCAGTCAGGGCCAAGTGGCTACCCAGCTCCAATTCACCTCCCTTAATTGGAGCTGGGGTGACAGAGGGTTGGCTAAGCAGTTTTCTGCTTAGCGCCCTGTCACAGTCCAGTTCTGGGCCCACATTTCAGGAAGGATGTGGACAAATTGGTGAGAATCCAGAGAAAAGCGACAAAAATGATTAGAGGTCTAAAAAACATGACCTATGAGGGAAGATTTGAAAAAATTGGATTTGTTCAGTCTGGAGAAGAGAAGACTGAGGGGGGACATGATAACAGTTTTCAAGTATGTAAAATACTGTTACAAGGAGGAGGAAGAAAAACTGTTTTTCTTAACCTCTGAGGATAGGACAAGAAGCAATGGACTTAAATTGCAGCAAGGGAGGTTTAGGTTGGACATTAGGAAAAACTTAAGCACTGGAATAAATTGCCTAGGGAAATTGTGGAAGCTCCATCATTGGAGATTTTTAAAAGCACGTTAGACAAACACCTGTCAGGTATGGTCTAGATCAGGCGTCGGCAACCTTTCAGAAGTGATGTGCCGAGTCTTCATTTATTCACACTAATTTAAGGTTTCGTGTGCCAGTCATCCATTTTAACGTTTTTAGAAGGTCTCTTTCTAGGAGTCTATAATATATAACTAAACTATTGTTGTATGTAAAGTAAATAAGGTTTTTAAAATGTTTAAGAAGCTTCATTTAAAATTAAATTAAAGTGCAGAGCCCCCCGGACCGGTGGCCAGGACCCGGGCAGTGTGAATGCCACTGAAAATCAGCTCACATACCGCCTTCGGCACCCGTGCCATAGGTTGCCTACCCCAGGTCTAGATAATACTTAGTCCTGTCATGAGTGCAGAGAACTTGACTAGATGACCTCTCAAGGTCCCTTCCTGTCCTATGATTCTATGGAAGTGAGAGAATAGAATATTTATGGATGTATTGATGCAGCACTTTATACCATAATGAAGTATTCTCACTGTATGCTATCAATGGGGGTTGCCAGGAATTTTTAATTATGGAGGAGATGACTGCTTATATAGTGGGGGTCTGGTAGTGTGCTTGACATGAATTGTGGGTTTTCATTATGGATGGCTCTGAATAGCTTTGAGGAAGGCTGCAATCCTGAAATGTCACTGGGTTTGCACTCTGTCTCCTGATGTGGGCGCCTTCCAGTTAAATGTGTTTTTCCTTTCCCAAACATTTCTGTGGGTTGGATTCTTTTCCTTATAGTTGTTGTTAATGTCAGTGGGAGTTGTGCTTGTCATGTTTGTTTTCTTTTCACAATAATTGTTTATATGGCTGTTTGTCCTCTTTAAACTATAACATCATTGAAGAATCCTCAATTAGTGCAACTATTTGCTGAGCCCTCTCATATTTATTTGTTCCAATGACACAATCAGCTTAATCAGGCCCCCGCCTCACTTAATATCTCGGCTTAACGAACCTGTTTAGCAGTGCTCCTTCTGGGTTGCTGGAACCTCACCATGCTTGATCAGTGCTTATCATTGAAAATACGATCAGCAGTCCAATGATCTCACCAGTGTTGTTGAATTTGCTTAGTGCTACTGGCTTTTGAAGAGAACCCTCAGATATTCCTTTGTCTATCCACCACCACTGATTCAACAAGGAGATAATGTTTCTGACTTCTGGGTCAGCCAATTTGAGTTAAAAACCTAGGAATGGCAAAACCAGATCGACCGCTATGCCTACCTTCATGCCTCCAGCTTCCATCCCGGGCACACCACACGATCCATTGTATACAGCCAAGCACTGAGGTACAACCGCATCTGCTCTAACCTCTCAGACAGAGACCAACACCTACAAAATCTCCACCAAGCATTCTTAAAACTACAGTACCCGCACGAGGAAATAAGGAAACAGATCAACAGAGCCAAACGTGTACCCAGAAGCCTCCTGCAAGACAAACCCAAGAAAGAAACCAACAGGACTCCACTGGACATCACATACAGTCCCCAGCTAAAACCCCTCCAACACATCATCAGGGATCTACAACCCATCCTGGACAATGATCCCACACTTTCACAGGCCAGTGGGTGGCAGGCCAGTCCTCGCCCACAGACAACCTGCCAACCTGAAGCATATTCTCACCAGTAACTGCACACTGCACCATAGTAACGCTAACTCAGGAACCAATCCATGCAACAAACCTCGATGCCAACTCTGCCCACATATCTACACCAGCGACACCATCACAGGACCTAACCAGATCAGCCACACCATCACCGGTTCATTCACCTGCACGTCCACCAATGTAATATATGCCAGCAATGCCCCTCTGCTATGTACATCGGCCAAACTGGACAGTCTCTACGGAAAAGGATAAATGGACACAAATCAGATATTAAGAATGGCAATATACAAAAACCTGTAGGAGAACACTTCAACCTCCCTGGCCACACAATAGCAGATTTTAAGGTGGCCATCCTGCAGCAAAAAAACTTCAGGACCAGACTTCAAAGAGAAACTGCTGAGCTTCAGTTCATCTGCAAATTTGACACCATCATCTCAGGAATAAACAAAGACTGTGAATGGCTTGCCAACTACAGAACCAGTTTCTCGTCCCTTGGTTTTCACACCTCAGCTGCTAGAAGAGGGCCTCATCCTCCCTGATTTGAACTAACCTCGTTCTCTCTAGCCTGCTTCTTGCTTGCATATATATACCTGCCCCTGGAAATTTCCACTACATGCATCCGACGAAGTGGGTATTCACTCACGAAAGCTCATGCTCCAAAACGTCTGTTAGTCTATAAGGTGCCACAGGACTCTTTGCTGCTTTTACAGATCCAGACTAACATGGCTACCCCTCTGATACTTAAAACCAGAACAGGCTCAACTATCAGTTTGGTCAGATATTCTCTCCTTGATAGAGGCCCGTGCTGGCTGCTAGTTTTAATAAATAAGAAAGCACAAATGTGACTAGGGCAGCCTGAGCTTCTACCAGGCTGACACAAGTGGCATCAATGTCCTGAGATGCCTAGAAGTACACAGCGCCACATAGGGTGACCAGATGACAAAAACAAAATATTGGGACACATGGGAGGGGGGGCCGCCGCCGAAGCCAAAAAAAAAAAAAAGCCAGAGTGCAAAATATCAGGACAAATGGCGTCCCGACCATACATCGGTCGGGACATGGGACAAACAACTAAATATCGGGACAGTCCTGAGTTTATCGGGACATCTAGTCACCCTAGCGCCACGTGGCATATGATTGTAATTTGCCTCCAGCCAACCCTCTCCCCCACATGGTACATCCTGGGTTTGGGTTTGGTCTGTGGCAGCCCTCCAGTGAGGCTGCTTGCGCCTGTTACTGGAGTGGCTGGATTGCTGCTCAGTGGCAGAGCTCCGACAATAGTCTCTGTCACTGCATTTACACTAGCAAGCTCCAAAGCCATACATTGCCACTGGTGCAGCTCTGCAGAGGAAGGTCCAGTGTACACAGGGCACAGGTGTTTTTACTGCTGTGTCATCAGTCTAACCAGAGTAAAAACTCCTAAGTCTTGGCTACACCAGAGCTTCTGCTGTTGCTACCACCTGTGCAACAACACCAGTGGTGAAATGTGGCTATGAAGTTTGCAAGTGTAATAGTGAAATCTTTCAGAGTCATTCTCAGGTAGCAGTGCTACAAACTGGGGGCTTGTGTCTGAAATAATAAGCTTGCAAGCGCAGATGCAATGACAGAGATGGTTGCAGCTCTTCTACTGAGCCACTTGAATGAAACCTTTACTCTGCTGAGTGGTACTTATGCAAGAAGGCCAATTGAAGCCAAGTGCTACTCTGCCAGCTCTTTTCATTTGCAGACCACTTCATTTAAAAAGAAAATTCCCTCATGAACCATCTCTTCTTCTACTCTCCCCTTCTTGCACTGCATGAGCCTCTAAATGAACTTCACAGGAGATGGTCAACCGACAGAGTGAGAACCAATGTGCTGCTACCCAGTGTAATGGGCTGTTGTGTTGGGACTTTCCTATTGCTGGTGCTACTCAGCCACTTGGCAATGTTTCTTGTTGTTTCTGGTGTTTTTATTTCATTCCAGCTGCAGTTGTTTTTCAAATGTAAAGTGGCACATAGGACTATCTAATCATATGTCAAAGGAAAGGATAAATTGCAATTTGCATATAATAGAATTTAAATCTTTAAAGCTTCACATCTTTGATGCAGAGGCTATCTTCTCTCAATATGTTGTGTTTGTTTCTCTGGCTCTGCTAAGGCCCCATGCCACTCTGATACATCTCCTCCTCCTCTTCAGGCTTATTTTATGGACCATCTAGCAGCACATTTTTCACTTAGGAGACTTAAAAAATCCTTCTTGCCCCAAAAGGGTAGCAGGGCTCAATCGAGTGTTGTAGGACATGTAAGGTGATGAATCATCCCTGAACTTTAGAGCCTTATTAAGCCACATTCATGATTGAGTCATTCCTGTGGTAGGCTCCAACCAATCCACAAGCCAGGAGTTGGTCTGGGGATTCTTGGGCAGGTATATAAGCCTCAAAGGAGGAACAGCAGCTCAGTCTGCTCAAGGTCACTTCAGGGCTCGGAAGTCTCCCCTGCCTGATGATGGTAACACATTCCACAAGCCTTGGCCTGCTCCAACCTCACTCTGGACTCAGTTCTGGCTCTGACCACTGGGAATGACTGCCATGGCTCTGACCACTCAGCCTGATTATTCCCACCACAGTTTCTGACAGGAACAAATGCAGAGGTGGTTTAAGTTATCTCCTCCCCACCTTTTACTAATTTATGGCCTAATCCAGCACGCACTGAAGTCAACAGGAAATGGCCCTTTCACCCAGACTGGCCTCGACCTACTTAAACCCATTCTACCCTGTACAAGGGAGTCCAAAGCTACATCTACACTTTGAGCTAGGGGTTAAAGTTGCCAGCCCATGTAGACGTACTCTTGCTTTCATCAAGCTAGCACGCTAAAAATAGTAGCATAGTCCATGTTGCAGTAGCATGGGAAGTAGCAGCATGGGCAAGTTGCCCTGGGTACATACCCACAGGGTCTGAGCAGGTTTGTACTTGGAGCAGCTAGTCCATGCCACCACTCCCTGCTGCTCCTATTACCACAACTACACTATTTTTAGTGTGTTAGCTTGATGAGAGTTAGCACAAGTACCTCTATTCGAGCTGGGAATCACATCCCCTGGCTCCAAGTGTCAATGTAGCTTAAGCTGATTTAATTTAGGAGCCTGAAAAATGAGTATGTCAACATGAGCTACTTTAACAGGACATGAGCTACTTTAATGTGCATCATCTGCTGCTCACAAGCACATTAGGCCAACTTTGACTCACACAAGAGCAGAGGGAGGATGAATAGGTCTTAGAGTATAGTTGGGTGCAAAGCAGACTGAGGGCTTGTCTACACTACAGGGGGGATCGATCTAAGTTGCGCAACTTCAGCTACATGAATAACTGGGGTGTGCACCATCTTTCTGAAGACAGTGAAATTGGTAATTTTTGTCAGTGCGCAGTGACAGGCTGGACTCTACAGGGGAACGCTCTTCAAGAGGGCTTGCCGATTTAAGGTGCACCTAACGTAAACCTGCAAGGCAAAGTAAAGGCTGGAAGAGCTTCAGAGGAGATTGTTTGGGTGGCTAACAGATTGGAGTGGCAGGGAGCTGACACCTAGTTTAGTACCGCAAGTCTCTTTTGCTGAAGCAGGGAGGTAACAAGGTGACTCTCAGTCCTGAGTGCCCTGAGAAAGTGTCACAGTCTTCTATTCTTTGTTCCTCAATGTGTGACTTTACATTTGGCATTATTGAAATGGATATTGTTTGATTGAGTCCAAGTGATCCAGATGGCTCTGGATCAGTAACGTTTCCTCTTCATTATTTACCACTCCCCCAACCTTTGGATCATCCACAGACTTTATCTGTAATGATTTTTATGTTTTCTTTCAGGTCATCAATAAAAATATTAAGTAGCATAAGAGTAAGAACTAGTCCCTCTGGTACCACATTAGACACCCACCCACTCAATGATGATTCCCTGTTCACAGTTACATTTAGAGGTCTATGAGTTGCCCAGGTTTTAATCAGTTTAATGAGTTCAAGATAGTAAAGTCCCAAGCAGACTGCGAAGAGCTACAAAAGGATCTCACAAAACTGTGTGACTGGGCAACAAAATGGCACATGAAATACAATGTTCAGAAATGCACAGTAATGCACATTGGAAAACATAATCTCAACTACACATATAACATGAGGGGGTCTAAATTAGCTGTTGCCACTCAAGAAAGATCTTGGAGTCATTGTGGATAGTTCTCTGAAAACATCCACTCAGTGTACAGCAATGGTCAAAATATGCTAACAGAATGTTGGGAATCATTAAGAAAGGGATAGATAATAAGACAAAAAATATATTGCCTCTATAGAAATCTGTGGTACAGCCCACATCTTGAATACTGTGTGCAGATGTGGTCGCTCCATTTCAAAAAAAATATATTGGATTGGAAAAGGTTCAGAAAAGGGCAACAAAAATTATTAGGGGTACAGAATTAGGGGTACAGATTAATAAGACTGGGACTTTTCAGCTTGGAAAAGAGATGAGTAAGGGAGGGATATGATAGAGGCCTATAAAATCATGACTGGTGTGGAGAAAGTAAATAAGGAAGTATTATTTACTCCTTCTCATAACACAAGAACTAGGAGTCACCAAATGAAATTAATAGACAGCAGCTTTAAAACAGACAGAAGGAAGTATTTTTTCACAAAATGCACCGTCAACCTGTGGAACTCCTTGCCAGAGGATGTTGTGAGGGCCAAGACTATAACAGGGTTCAAAAAAGACCTAGATAAATTCATGGAGGATCGGTCCATCAATGGCTATTAGCCAGGATGGGTAGAGGTGGTGTCTCTGTTTGCCAGAAGCTGGGAATGGGTGACAGGGGATGGATCACTTGATTACCTGTTCTGTTCATTCCCTCTGGGGCACCTGGCATTAGTCACTGTTGGAAGACAGGATACTGGGCTAGATGGACCTTTGGTCTGATCAAGTATGGCCATTCTTATATTCTTAAATTATGTTCTCATGTAGGCCTGTAGCAACTATTCCATTATTTTGGTCAGGATCAGTGTCAAGATGATGGGCCTATAATTACTTGTATCATTCTCTTTTTACCCTTTTTAAATACAGGCACAACACTAGCTTTCTTCCCATGTCTGGAACTTCCCCAGTACTCCAAGACTTATTGAAAAATGAATTAATGGTCCATAGAGATCCCCAGCCAGTTCTGTAAAAACTCTTGAATGCAAGTTATTTGGATCTGCTAATTTAAAAGTGTCTGGCTTTAATAATTGCTGTTTAACATCCTCTTTAGTTATTGTTGGATGGAAAATATTTCTTCTTTGTTGTTATAGTCGTCATCGTCCTCATCAATTGATATGCATACATCAGCTGGCTTTTTCCCAAATACAGATCAAACATTTATCAAACACTTCTGCCTTTTCTGCATTAGTGACAAATCTACCATTTCCATCTAGGAGTGGAGCAATAAAATTGTCAATAAAATTGTGTTCCTAATGTACTTAACCTTCTTACTGTTCTTAACTCTGCTGGCCATAGAACGCTCCTTGTGTCCTTTGGATTCCCTTATCAATTTTCTACAATTCCTAGCTCATTTTTATTCATTATCAACTTCTCCTTTTTTCCATTTGTTATATATCTTGTACATCTCATCATTCTCTTTTTGACCAGCTGGATCTTCAGAAATATCTTCCACAGTTTCCATGCCAATGACAATGATTAGATACTCCTAGCTGTGTGGAATTCCTTTTGGTTCTCTTCTCTATGGTAGTCAAAACCTCCGCATCCTCACCTGCTTCCACCTTTATGGAATGCCACCTCATCCTCTTGCCTCTGATGGTTCTGACCTGCCAAACCACTTCAGATTTCTTCTCTCGTGGGCTCTTTGGTGGCCCATTCCTTTCTTCCTTGAATCTTGGGTCATGATGCTTCCTGAATGTACCTGGCTCCGCCTCTCTTATGGCCCATAACATTTGTACTTGTCCTTCCAATCCAAGAATCTTTTCTTCCAGCACAACCACCAACTTGCACTTCAGACACTTTTGGCTTCAGGCAGGAAAGAAAACACAGCACTGTTGTTGCAAGTCACAACCACTGATCAATCACTGACCATTGCAGTACTAAGTGCACTTGGAAAGAGCCTCTCACATTCCTTCTGTTTTCTTGTTTGTCTGGCAAGTGGCTTATATTCTAAACCTTGCTACTCAGTTCTACCCCCTCACTAACAAAGAGGGATTAAATACTCAGAGACTTCAGATACTGGGGCTGATCAAAGAGCCAAGGGTCCTAGCCACACAGCTCACAGTGAGATGCAAACAAACAGACCTGTCTCATCTGTCCTGGTTAGGGGAACACAGCCCAGCTACACCTCCCTCATGGGAAAAACAAACAGGGCAAATGCACGACTCCCCAAATCCCTCTAGCTCAAGCAAAGGTCTGTAAGTATGCCTTCCAAAACTCCTGTTTGCTGCTTCTGTTCGCCTTTGATACGGGAGTATATCAAAATCGCTTCCTGGCCATTCTTCAGCAGTGAGCCACGTCACTTGCACGCCATAAGCTGCATACAGGGAAGCAGATGATCACTGACAGTGTCATTCTGACTTTTATCCAAAGGGAGGCAGAACAGTACAATGGTTAGAAAAGGCAGTTTGCAAGTCAGAGACTTGGATTCTAATCCTGAGTTACACTGATTCACTGTGTGACCTTAGCTTCTGCTGGAATTGCAGGTGCTCAGCACCTCTGGAAATTAGGCCTTAGGTATCACAGTTTGGGCACCCAAAAACAGAGGCATCCAAACTTTGAAAATGCCTGGTCTGATCTTCAGAGGTGCTGATTACCCACAGCTCCCATTAACTTAAACAACTCTGAAACCTGTCATTAAACTACTGTTCAGCACCTCTGAAAATCAGACCATTAGGCTGGGTAACAGTTTGTGCCTCAATTTCCTCCAAGAGGCGAAGAACTGTTATAACGTGCTCCATTGTAAAGTGCTTGGAGATTATCATCTGAAAGGTTTCAGAGTGGTAGCCGTGTTAGCCTGTATCAGCAAAAATAACGAGGAGTCCTTGTGGTGCCTTAGAGACTAACAAATTTATTTGGGCATAAGCTATTGTGGGCTAAAACCCACTTCATCAGATACACGGAGTGAAAAATACAGTAAGCAGGATATATTAGAACACATGAAAAGATGGGAGTTGCCTTACCACGTGGGAGGTCAGTGTTAACGAGGTCAATTCAATTAAGGTGGAAGTGGCCTATTCTCAACAGTTGACAAGAAGGGGTGAATATCAAGGGAGGGAAAATTACTTTTTGTAGTGATCCATCCTCTCCCAGTCTTTATTCAGGCCTAATTTGATGGTGTCCAGTTTGCAAATTAATTCCAGTTCTGAAGTTTCTAGTTGGAGTTTGTTTTTGTTGGAGTTTTTGTTGAAGAATTGCTACTTTTAAGTCTGTTATTGAGTGGCCAGGCAGATTGAAGTGCTCTCCTATTGGTTTTTGAATGTTACAATTCTTGATGTCTGATTTGTGTCCATTTATTCTTTTGCATAGAGACTGTCCAATTTGGCCAATGTACATGGCAGACGTTGGCATATATCTGGCACACGATGGCATATATCACATTGGTAGATGTGCAGGTAAACGATGTTGTGGCTGATGTGGTTAGGTCCTATGATGGTGTCCCTTGAATAGATATGCAGACAGAGTTGGCAAGGGGGTTTGTTGCAGGGATTGGTTCCTGGGTTAGTGTTTTTGTTGTGTGGTTTGTAGTTGTTACATAAATGGAAGGTATTTAACAGTATATGATTACTGTTCAGATTATTCCAACAGCTACAAATCATAAGATGCTTTGTCCTTCCTCTCGGAATGAAACAAGCTGTAACACTAGTCATAAATGCACATGAAGGCTCATGGATATTTTTGCATGTTCTGACTCATCTATTGGAAATATTCTCCTTTGTCTCCCAATCAGGCAATGAAAACAAAATAAGCCCAGTCACTTGCCACTGGTCCTGGTCCCCCTGATATTTTTGCCCTCTTATGATGATAGCAGTGATAATGCCTCTTGTAATCAACAAAATAGCCATTGTACGAGAACCTCCCTTGTGGAACTGGGGTCATTCACCACATTTGGCTCCAAGAGGAGCTCAGATATAAAGTGCTCAGGACATTTCAAATAATTTATTGTTTCCTGGTTCATTGGGAATAATAATTAAAATGTGTCTAGCTTTGGGTCTAATCTTTCTGGACCTCCTGCACACATAGTCCACTAATCCACACCTAGTTATCCCTGTATTGAACCCAATAACCTAGATTAGACTAAAGTATTACAACCCACAGGAAACTAGACTATTATTATGTGTCACAGGCAGAAAATACAAGGGACCAAGGTGCACCAGTGCAGGGAATTGATTTGATGAAATGAGAATAAGTTGATTTGATTTTTTTTCTTCTTGTCTTGTAGCCTTCCTCTGTAGAATGAGTGGAGAGTGCTTGGAAAGGTGTATTTGGTCTTGAAAAGTAAACAAGGATGGCAGAGCAATTTTCCTTGCAATTATTCACCTTGACAATGCGGATGCTGTGAAGAGGAGCCATCTGTCCTCAGTAGGCCCGCCCCCGACCTGGTTGACAACAGCGGCAGCAGATGCACAAGGCTTGTTATTTCAGCTGCACAAGAAAGGGGTCCAGAAAGTGATTAAGACATGGCTGAAAAGAAGGGAAGTATGTTTAAAAAAACCTTCCAGAAAGCAGAAGACCGAGCCACAACCTACTCATATACAGAACACTAAGAGGTGAGACGTGCTAGCTAAGTAATGTGCCTACATACAACCAGGCTGCTTTGAGCTATTATTGCACAGCATGGGCTTTTTGGCATTAGCATGAATTATGAGCATGAATTATGAGCATGCCCTTCTGGTAACACCCTTACAGGCAAATCATATTCCACCCACACCCCCAGATCCATGAGCACATGAGGTCCTGCCTGTAGCAGAACTGGTGTGGGGCAGGATTTGGAGAGCAGTGGGTGGGGGCATACCCGGCACACCAGTGTGGCTGGGCTTCAGGTGTTTGAGGGCGGAGTGGGAGTGGCGCAGAAGAGTTGCAGAGAAGACTAGTGGGTCTGCTAGGGTAAGTTTACACTGCCTTGTAAACCCAGGTCCATGGGACCTGGACTTATGTACTAAGTGTTTCCAAGCCCATGAGTGTCCACGCAGCATTGTAAGCCTGGGTTTCCAGTTGCTGGACCCAAGTCTCACAGCTGTGCTAACACGTCCGTATTGTACTACGCAGCCCTTCTGACTCAGGTATGCGGCTTGAGCTGCAGTCGCACTACAAAATGGCAGGGCTTGGATTTAAGTCGAAGCAGAACTCGGCCTCAGCCCTTTCCACCCCCACCCAGTTCCTAGTGTAATCCACACACCACCTGGATGTGGTGTTCTGTCCCATCTAGTGGTGCGCACACACACACACTGACTGACTGATTGATGAGTCTGCTCTACAGCCTTAGCTAACAGCCATATGGCTTTTAGCTCATGCAGTCAAGGCTCATGTATTTAGCTCCAGAGGCCCCAGGTTCAGTCCCACCCACCGAGGACCAGAGTCTGTTGGTGTTACACTAGGACCTGGGTTCTGAGTCCTTGCTGACCCAAGTCAGACGTGTGTGTGGATGGTCATAGGGGGCTGAGCTCAAACCTCAGTGCAAGCCCAGATTTACAATGCAATGTAGACCTACCACCCTAGCCTCCCTCTTGGCCTGGGAAAGGGATGCAAATGACATGGACACTATTCCTCTCCTGTGGTTGGAGCAGCTCCTCTGCTGCTGCATAGGCTGGAGGTGAGGATTCTTCCTTTGCCCCCCTCATCCCCTTGAGGAGATCTGCAGCACACAGCCCAGCTCCTCCTCCAGTTATGTACTGGGCAAGGGCTTAATTACACAGAGGTCCCCAATCTGTGGGGCTTGCCCCCTAAGGGAGTGCAGAGGAACATTGAGGGGGCACAGCCAGGGCCTTAGGGATCGGGGAGGGCGCGCCACCCAGCTTGGCTCCTGGCTGCCAGCCTCAGCCCCCGGGGCTCAGCTCTGCTCCTGGCCCCAGCCTTGGCCCCCTTACCTCTGTCCACATTCCCTCCCGTTCCCAGAGCCATGGCCCCACTCCTGGCTCTGGCTCTGGGGGGCAAGCACAGACAGGGGTAATGGGGGGCATGAGGTGAAAAGTTTGGGGACCACTGAATTAGCATCAGACTCTCTGGTAATGCTCAAAGGGTAATTACGGTCTTTGTCTTGGTAAATGGTTATTTAGGAAGTGAAATACTAAGGACTGGATAGCGGCTGGCCCCCTGCAGGTGCAGTGAGATGGGAAAGGGGCAAAAGGACCTTGTGCCTCTGTGAGGCTGGTGATCCCATGCGCTGTGGTGGTGCTGCCCCAGCTTTGCACTGGCAAGCTGACTGGTCGGTTCTGCAGCAAGTGCCCGCTGCACATTCTCCAGGGCCGCTGCACATTCTCCAGGGTGGCGGGCCGGCTACTTCAGCTTGTTTTCTTCAGGAGACCCCCTGGGCAATTCTGGCTGAGGCGGACAGAATTCCTTCTGTGGGCTGCTTTCTAGAGCACCCCCTTCTGCATGGGCTGCAGCTTTAAGCTACAATCTAGCCTTAAGACTAAACACCAGACAGTCTCCAGCAATAAATAATGAAGCTGGCTTCAGGTGAAAAAAATGAGGAAAAACTGGAGAGATGGAAAATCCTCTTCTGATGAGAGCACAGTTTGAAACTGCCAGGCCAGGAAAGAGGAACGGGTCACAGCATTACTTTTGCTTCAGGGGTTACGGAAAGCTGAAATAGAAACGGTCTATAGCCATAAAGCAATTAAGGTTTCCATGGAATCTTCGGAAGATGATCAAACATTATCTAAAGGCCAAGCGTTCTCATTAGTCACCATCTAAAACTTGATCCCATTTCCTCCTGGCTTAGCTCTGAAATGCTTTGCATTGTCAGAATGCAAGACACCGCTGTTTGCTCACTTCCCTGGAATTTGGCAGAACTGAGAACAGGAAACTTCTGTAGAAATACATAGTAATTAATCCTTTAGAGAAATGAGTTGTCATCTTAAGTGCATGGCCCTGGCCACATCAGGGTGTATACAGATTATATTACCCAAAACTTTTTCCATTTGCCATGTTTCAGATGGAACCCTCTCTTCAGCATAGGGAGAAATAAGTTACTAACGAAGTGCAACATCCATCCAGAGCACTAAAATAGCTAGTCAGGTTTTTTACACTTTCTGGCACAGTGGGGTGCAGGATCCAGAAAAACACATTCTCCCACAGGAGCAGGGGACAAAATATACCATCTCAGGGTCTGATAGTACCCCTAAGTGAGAGTACTCACAGAGGGGCCAGGACTTTTCCTGTGAAGTTCTCCGTCCTGCTGTACTTTTATCAGGGTGGGGCAGGATCCCCCTGCCCTTGGGAGAAAGGGAGGATACAGCCTCAACCCCTACAGATCTCAGGCTTCTGTTAGAAGCACAGGATCACCTGTGCAGCAACCCTCTAGATCTCCCATCCTAGTTCTGGGACCACATGCCTAGCAGAGTGCTCCACACCCTGGCAGTGTGCTACCAGGGCCTCCCCTGGTCCATGCTGTTCCCGGGACTCTTCTTAAAGGAGGGAGTTTCCCCAGCATGGAGATGGCCCTGTAAGAAAGGTAATGTGGATTCTGTCTGTATTAACCTTCCTTGGAAACCTCCCCAGAGCAAGAGGTGGGATGCAAAGGACCCTTTGACTTGCTCACTCCTCCCGAATCTGGCCAGTGACTTCCCCCTCATTCCACATGGATTCAGAGAGAAATCTTGAGTGCCTCCTCTGTCCCACCCTGGGGCAGTGCAGCTCTGTACTATCCCCTCATCAGAACTGTGCTTTGCCGCGCCCCCTCCTCCACTGCATCAAACACAGTCGTCCTGTCCTTACTTTCAAACTCCTTCACAACTTAGCTCTGCCCAGTATCCTGTGAGCTCAACTCTCCCCTTCATTCCACCAACGACGCCAGCCTCAATTGCCCATCTCATTTATCTCTCCAGCTTCTTCATGTTTTCTCTCTCTTGGGCCTCAGAAAATCTCCCTTTCAAATTCCATAGTGCTACCTTTGTCCTCCTTCCAGTCACTCCTCAAAACTCACCTAACGGCTCCAGAAAGCTGCCATCTGCTAACAGGTGGGAAGGTGGTTAAGCTGTGATTACAGCTCCTGCTTGGCTAAGAATTGTGTACAACCTTCTCTTTTTTTGTCATTACTTTGCCTTTGCACATGCCTTGCCCGCATCCCTGGCCTGCTTGTTTGTCTCATCCACCTGCTACTTCTTGTCTATTTAGAGTGGGAGCTGTTTGGCCTATGTCTGTACGGTACCTAGCACAATGGCTCCTAGGCACTTCTGTTATATAAATGTTAGGTAGTAATAAAATAGTCGTCACGCTGGCATCATCTGGCTACCTCTCTCCCCGCCGCACAGTTCTCTGTAGGACAAAAGGAAAATCTGCAGACAAGTCCAGTGAGAAAAACTAGGCAATGTTCCTTATCTCCAGATTGATTTTTCCATCAAAGTTCTCTTTTCATGCCCTTGTGTCAGCAGGCCAACACTTTGAGTAGACAGAGTGAGGTGTGAAAGCACAAGACACCAAGTGCTGTTTCTCAAGCCCTGATGAGCTAATTTCTGATAATGGTTCCCACTGTGTTACCGCTCCATTTCAACAAGCTGATTTCAGACAGGTAATATCTGGGAAGGGAAGGCGATTTGTCAGTGGGCAAAGGCAGGCACAATCCCCAATCCAGAGGAAATTCAGGGCTGGCCAGCTGACACTCAACAGCACATTGGCACTCTCACCTTTAACAGATAGCTCAGTGGTTTGAGCATTGGCCCAATGAGTTCAATCCTTGAGGGGACCATTTAGGGATCTGGGGCAAAAATCTGTCTGGGGATTGGTCCTGCTTTGAGCAGGGGGTTGGACTAGATGACCTCCTGAGGTCCCTTCCAACCCTGATATTCTATGACTTCTGTGCAAGGTTTGTCTAGGACTAGGAGAAAGGTTGGGTTTGACTAGCACCAGCTAGGCAGGAGCCTAGGCTATAACTGGACTTCCTAACGTCAAAGACAAAGTTACCAGGGATCCCCACTAAGAAAAGTCGTCGCATTTAGGTCAGGCTTAGCTAAACTCAGGTTAGCTAAAAACAACCCCTTTTCCTAGTCTAGACAAAGGTGGACAGCAGACACATGACTCCATTGTTCTGCACCTGTACAAAGTGAGTGTAAAATGCTAGCAGGTCAGGATTCTTTGCTGACTTACACCCTTTGACCTCCACTTTGCACAGGTGCAAGGCGCTGGAGAATCAGGCCCTACCAGTTCCAACTTGCAATTCTACATCTTGACACAAGAAAAACCGCCTCTCAGCTAAAGCTAGAACTTTTTATGCTGGACCCTGTTCTCCCCAAAGATGGCATCCCCACACTACAGATGCAGCCAGGCATGGCTGGTTTTATTTTATGCAAATTAGGCATGTGGGATTAGGATCCTAAGGATTTTGGCCCCACAGCTCCTTGATGACACGACATTTCTTCATTTGTTATTTTGAGCCCTTGCTGCCAAAGAGCTGAATCACCGGGGGCTCTCTCGCACTTCATTAGCAATGCCGTCGGGTACATTCTATTCCAGTCAATCCCACTCTCACAATTTACACTAGGAAAACAACGTTTAATAGCCAAGTGTGGATGGGAACGTTTCCTTGTTGTATTGCCATTGGATGTTTTGTAAGTGGATCCTGGCCTCTCTCCCTCTCACACTGCATCCACAGTAACTTGACGCAGTGCAGAAAAGGAAACAGCATTTCTACTTCTCCACCCCAAATTAATGCAACTGCTTCCTGCTTTTCATATTCCATGCTGTAGTTTTCAGAAGGGACTGTCAATGAGTAATAAGACTGGGGACACTGAGAGCTGGAGCAAGAATACACAGCTGTTTTGTGCCTCACAGCTCTAATTCATGGGCCTCCAGAATGCTAGCTCTGAAACTCAGCATCTCACACCTAGCAGCAATGGTTGCTTAGTTGGCTTTACAGTCAGAAATCCCTACAATATTCTCAATAAATTATTGCTCATAACACTTCATGCAGTCTAGTTTGGCTTGAAGGCAGTTCTGTACTGAATTTTTAGCACCAGCTCACACTACACTGATTCACTAGTGTAAGACGGGGCTTCCACTATGTGCCTACAGCAGGGAGGGCAAACTATGGCCAGCTGGCTGGATCCGGCCCGTGGGATTGCCACCTCCCTGGTGCCATGGGGCTAAGGCAGGCTTCCTGCCTGCCCTGGCTCCACACCACTCCAGGAAGTGGCCGGTATCCATCCCTGGGGGCGTGGGGGGGGGGTGCAGAGGGCTCTGCGCACTGCCCTCACCTGCAGGCACCGCCCCCTGCAGCTCCCATTGGCCGGGAGTGGGGAACCACAGCCATTAGGAGTTTCGGGGGAGGTACCTGCAGGCAAGGGCTGCACGCGGAGCCCTCTGCCCTCCCCCTCCCCCAGGGGCCGCTTCCGGGAGCAGTGTGGGCAGGGAGCCTGCCTTAGCCCTGCTGCACGCCACTGCCACTCCAGAGCCGCTCAAGGTAAACGGTGCCAGGCCAGAGTCTGCACCCTGCACCCCAACCTCTGATCCCCCGCCACACCCCTCCAGCACCCCAACCCCCTACCCTGAGCCCGCTGCCACACCCCACACCTCTCCTGCATCCCATCCCCCTGCCCTGAGCCTCCTGCCGCACTGTGCACCCCTCCTGCACCCCAACCCTCTGCCATGAGCCCACTGCTGCACCCCTCCTGCACCCCAACCCCTTGCCCTGAGCCCCCGGCCTCACCCTGCACCCCTCCAGCACCCCAACCCCCTACCCTGAGCCCGCTGCCACACCCCACACCTCTCCTGCACCCCACCCCCCTGCCCTGAGCCTCCTGCCCCACTGTGCACCCCTCCTGCACCCCAACCCTCTGCCATGAGCCCACTGCTGCACCCCTCCTGCACCCCAACCCCTTGCCATGAGCCCCCGGCCTCACCCTGCACCCCAGCCCCCTGCTGCACCCTGCACCTGTCCTGCATCCCAACCCCTTGCATTGAGCTCCTTCCTGCACACTGCATTCCCTCCCACACCCCACACTCCCTCCCACACCCCAACCCCTTGCCCTGGCCCTACATTCATGGCCCTGCATGCAATTTCTGTACCCAGATGTGGTCCTCGGGCCAAAAAGTTTGCCCACCCTGATACACAGTATAGTGTGTCCATTTTAGAGGGCTATAGTGGTGTAACCACAATTTTATGTCATTACACTGGTGCAAAGTTCCCTAGCCTAGACAAGCCTTAAGGGCTGTCTACACTTAAAAGGCTACAGTGGCACCACTACTCCGCAATAACGCTTCAGTGTAGATGCTACCTACACCAAGGGGAGGGCTTCTCCCCTCGGTGTAGGTAAGTCACCTCCCCCAGAGGTGGTAGCTAGGTTGATTAGAAGAATTCTTCCATCAAACTTAACTCTGTCTTCATGGGGATTTAGGTTGGCTTAACAATGCTGCGCAAGGGTGTGGATTTTTCACACCCCTTACTGACATAATTAAGCCAACCTAATTTTCTAGCATAGATCAGGCCTGAAACTGGTAATAAAGGGAGGAAGAGAATTTAGACAAGGCTGCTTAAAGTCCCAGAGCTGTGGTGCAGGAGAGAAGGAGGTGGTTGATTGGCAGAGAGATTGGCTAAATAAATAAATAAAGAAGATTCCAGGAAGGAAAGCTCCTAAGCCAATGATAAGAGACTGAAGAAAAATGAACTGAGTGATCAGTTTTCCATAAATCTATGGGGCATATTCTGCTCTCATACAGGTTTTACATT
This sequence comes from Mauremys mutica, assembly GCF_020497125.1. Lineage (NCBI taxonomy): Eukaryota > Metazoa > Chordata > Testudines > Geoemydidae > Mauremys > Mauremys mutica. The sequence continues at coordinate 60,140,821 of NC_059075.1, forward strand.
GTTGTAACTCCACTGACTTCAGTATAGCTAGCCCTGATTTCCTGTAGTGTAAATGAGTAGGATTAGACCCTACATGTGATATTAATAAAACGTTATCAGCAACCACCTGGAAATCCTCCCAGCAAAACCAAAATGATGGTGAAATTATTTTTAACTCTTGTTGTTTATTTGTATTACAGTAGTGCCCTGAGGCTCTACTCAGGATCAGAGCCCTCTAGTGGTGGAGCTGAAAACTTTTCCAGTTTCCAGTTTGTGGAACATTAAGGTAGAGTTTAAGTCCTTTACCCACAAGTTTTCTGCTCTTGGAGGAACAATGTATTTCAAAACTACCAGGTAATGGCGCACCACAGAGAGGAAATGCTTTCATCTTAATGACACCACCTCCTGCTTTCTCCCGCCCTGGAGATTTAATGGAAACTCCTGGCAAGTCTACTTTAGACATCAGGCAACAACACTGAAAGCACAAGCAGGAACAACATGCTGTTCAGTGGATGAGAAGGGAGCACCCAATTCTCTACTCATTAAGTGCACTTATTTTCATTTAGTGATGAGGGTTTTACTTTGTGTTGCAGAAGCTAAACAAACAAGCTATTGGTACTTACCTCTTTTTGTTATTTATTAGCTAATGTGGCTAGTCCAGTCTCACTCTGGTTGCTTGTAACAGTCTCTGTAGGTGACAAGGCTAGGTCTGAATTTGATATACTTGGGTGTTTTATAAGACTTCCTCCTCACTGAGTGCAAGTGCTCTGAATTCTGCAATTGTTCTGCCCCTGGGGTTCAGAAAGCTATTGAATACTCTGAGTGCATCCATAACCAGCTTTTGGACCTGTGATTTTCAAAGTACTTAGTGTTTCTGTCTATGATGGAGGACAAGCAGTGGGAAGTCAGAGGTTGCAAGGACCCCATGATGCAAAACATACAGAAAAATGTTTCCTGCCTATCAAAACATGACTGAAATATAAAGAGACCCCTCCTCCCACATCATTAGAGACCTGTCCTGTTCATGCTACCAGAACTTGCAAATAGATTCAGTGACGTGAGTCCTAAGAGCCCTGCTTGTACCTCGGGGGTTGCGTCATATGGTGAGTTTGTGATTCGTTGGATAAGCTCAGTGGGATCAGTTACAAAGGGCTGCAGTTTCTCTTCTATCGGGCTCCAGTGTCAGGGAAATAACATTACTTTTTTAGCCAACATCATTCAACAAGCGGTGATATGTTTTCAAGACACAGGGTGGCTGACTTTCTGCTGGAGCAGAACATCTGATCAATGACTCGGAAAAAGGAGACCTGATCGTGGTTTGCTCATTAATTCCCATAGAATTTTTGCCATTTCTACCAGTCCAAATTTCCTGTTTTTTAATGGCTTCTCTCTTATTTATAAAAATGATACTGAATATGCAAGTTTTTAAATACCTTACCAAATAGTAGGGTAGTGATTTCATCACCCCCCTACCCTCCACTTGGCACTATGTCTGACAATTCAGACTACATTAGAGGCGTATAGCATGTCCCAAAGGGCATTTGTAGTTATGTTTGAGATATCGAAGGTTTTTAAAAAAAAAAAAAAATCCTGGTAGCTTTGGAAATTGGTGAACTTCTGCAGTTAAAAGTATCCACCATAAAAGCATTTAACTTAGCATTTAGGTTGCTCAAGTATATTTCATTTGAAAAATGCAAACACTAAAAAGCAAGGAAACCCTAAATGAAGGCAACATTCACACCCAGTAAACTACAAGACAAATCGTCAAACATTGGCCTTCTACCATTATGACATTCCACCATAGTAAAGTCCTCTCTGTTATACCAAGGGTCTGGCTATGCTGCAATAAAAAACCCTGCTTGAGTGAGATACCCTCAGTATCTGCTCAACAATGTTATGTCTACACTGCAATAAAAAACCAGTGGCTGGCCTGTGCCAGCTGACTTTGGCTCATGGGCTGTTTAATTGCAGTGTAGATGTTCAGGGTCAGGCTGGAGCCTGGGCCCAAATGCCTACACTGCAATTAAACAGCCTCTGTGAGCCCAAGTCAGCTGACACAAGCCAGCCACTGTTTTTTTTATTGCAGTGTAGACATAACATTGTTGAGCAGACACTAAGGGTATCTCACTCAAGGCATGAAATCACACAGCATTCCACAACTGTAATTCTGATCTTCCAGTGCACCATCAATAATTTAACGACAACTATCTTGAAATTACAATCTTGGCATTTCCACATTTCAAAACCCAGAAAGAGAGTTACCCATCCGTTGGCTGTTTGTAGTGCTTATTTGGTGCAAAGTGGTCTTAGCAGATGGGAGAATCCAGTCCCATGTGTTTGCTTTCTGTGGCCAGAGGGAATTCTTAAGTCATGCAGCCTTATAGAGAACAGGGGCTATGTTGGCTGGAGACAACATAACCAAATCATTTTTAAAAAAATACTAGGGCTGTTGATTCATCACAGTTAACTCACGCGATTAACTCAAAAACTTAATTGTGATTAATTGCAGTTTTAATTGCGCTGTTAAACAATACCAATTGAAAAGTATTAAATATTTTGGATGTTTTTCTAAATTTTCATATATATTGTATTCTGTGTTGTAATTTAAATCAAAGTCTATATTTTTATTACAAATATTTGCATTGTAAAAATGATAAAACAGTATTTTTCAATTCACCTCATACAAGTACTGTAGTGCAATCTCTGTCGTAAAAGTAACACTTACAAATGTAGATTTTTCTTTGTTACATAACTGCACTCAAAAACAAAACAATGTAAAACTTCAGAGCCTACAAGTCCACTCAGTCCTACTTCTTGTTCTGCCAATCACTAAGGCAAACAAGTTTGTTTACATTTACAGGAGATAATGCTGCCCTCTTCTTATTTACAATATCACCTGAAAGTGAGAACAGGCATTTACATGGCACTTTTGTAGCCAGCATTGCAAGGTATTTATGTGCCAGATATGCTAAACATTTGTTTGCCCCTTCATGCTTTGGCCACCATTCCAGAGGACATACTTCCATGCTGATGACGCTCATCAAAAAAATGTGTTAATTAAATTTTTTACTGAACTCCTTGTGAGATAATTATGTCTCCTGCTCTGTTTTACCAGCATTTTGCTATATATTTCATGTTATAGCAGTCTCGGATGATGACCCAGCACATGTTGTTCATTTTAAGAACACTTTCACTGCAGATTTGACAAAACGCAAAGAAGGTACCAATGTAAGATTTCTAAAGATAGCTACAGCACTCAACCCAAGGGTTAAGAATCTGAAGTACCTTCCAAAATCTAAGAGGGATAGGTGTGGCACATGCTTTCAGAAATCTTAAAAGAGCAATACTCCAATGTGGAAACTACAGAACCTGAACCACCAAAAAAGAAAATCCACCTTCTGCTGTGGCATCTCACTCAGATAATGAAAATGAACATGCATCAGTATGCACTGCATAGGATTCTTATCGAGCAGAACCCATCATCAGCATGGACACATGTCCCCTGGAATGGTGGTTCAAGCATGAAGGGACATATTTATGTGCCAGATGCGCTAAAGATTCATATCTTGTGACGCCGGCTACAACAGTGCCATGAGAACGCCTGTTCTCACTTTCAGGTGATATTGTAAACAAAAAGCAGGCAGCATTATCTCCTGCAAATGTAAACAAACTTATTTGTCTGAGCGATTGGCTGAACAAGAAGTAGGACTGAGTGGACTTGCAGGCTCTAAAATTTTATATAGTTTTATTTTTGAATGCAGTTATTATTGTACATAATTCTAAATTTGTAAATTCAACTTTCACAATAAAGAGATTGCACTACAGTACTTGTATGAGGTGAACTGAAAAATATTTTTTTACAATGCAAATATTTGTAATAAAAAATAAATATAAAGTGAGCACTGTACACTTTGTATTCTGTATTGTACCGGGTAATTGAAATAAATATATTTGAAAATATAGAAAACATCAACAAATATTTAAAATAAATGGTATCTATTATTGTTTAACAGTGCAATTAATTGCAATTAAGTTTAATAGCTTGACAGCCCTAAAAATACGTCATCTTTCCACAAACAATGGAATTTCAATTGGTTTCCACACTGGTGTCAATGCTATTGGAATGCTGTGTCCAGTTCTAGTGGCCACAATTGAAGAAGGATGTTGATAAAGTGGAGAGGGTTCAGAGAAGATCCATGAGCATGATGAAAGGATTGGAAAACATGACTTGATTACAAGTCTGTAAGTGTTTACAGGGGGGATAAATATTTAATAATACTCTCTTCAATCTAACAGAGAAAGGTACATGGTCTTATGCCTGGAAGTTGATATTAAACAAATTCAGGTTGGAAATAAGGTGTAATTTTTTAACAGTGAGTGTAATTAACCACTGGAACAATTTAACAAGGCTTGTGGTGGATTCTCTGTCACTGGCAACTTTTAAATCAAGATTGGATGTTTGTCTACAAAAATCTGCTGTGGGAATTATTTTGGGGAAGTTCTCTGACCTGTATTTACAGAAAATCAGACTAGATGATCACAGTGGTCCCTTTTGGCCTTAGAATCTAAGTCGAATTTATGAGCCTCCTGCTTTTGTTCATGCAACATTAAAAGCTAAGTTCAAACAAAGTGCAACTCCAGGGGTTATAAAACCAAACCTCATCTCTAGAAAAACAGCAAGATCAAAGAAAAACATGTCAGCAACAAAATTACAGTTCTAATTGTTCTCTCAATCTTAAGGCTCTCATCCATTCCGAGGAGTATTTTATAAAAAAAGCTTGCACTCAAAGAATGAGTCACTAGATTTTTCTGAAAGCAGCAAGAGCTACCTGGGAGAGAAAGAGAGATCTAATGCTGAGCCTGGTTATCACGATGTTTAAAATGTGGCTTATGTTATGAAATATGCTCAGTGTCTCCTGTGGACAAGAGGTAGAACAAGGCAAAGCAACTAAAAACAGGGTGAATTTAATAACAAACCCAAAACAAAAACTGTTTTATATGGTACCTTTTCTTTCTTTAGAATTTTGTTTAGTGAGTTTCGTGCTCAAGAAAAGTGTTGCATTAAGAGTCCTGGAGTTTGAAGTCCTAGCCACAGCTGGACTTAAATTGGCTCCTGCAGCTAATATGGAATACTGGCAGTACTACACACTGGCTCATGATAGTTTTTCCTTTGACAAGATGCTGGCTGACTTGCATGCATCCAGTGCCCCATGATCTAGCTTAGAATATTTCCATTGAAGTAGATAGGACTTGGATTGGGACCAATGTTCTGCTTTCAGCCCCTTCCACCTTAGCAGCCCAGCCACACTCCGACAGGAGCCTGAGATTTCGAGCTGTCAGGGACCAGTCAAAGCGGAGGCATTTCCGTAATGAATTTATGGGTGGACATCCTGGACAGGGCCAACAAGCAGGTACAATACCAAAGGGAACAGGATTCATGGCAAGTGGAAAGGCATAGATAGGCAGCAGAGCACAAGGAGAGACTTGGTGCACTTTGAGAGGCGAAGCTAAAGCACGTCAGAAAGACCTGCTTCAGAGGCTGCTAATGGCCACAAGACTTCAGGCTCCTCCTCCACTCACACCGTGTCCACGGTCCCCTTCATGATACCCATGTCCTGCAGATCAGGAACGTGTCGGACAATACTATGGTTGGGTGTCCGAAGCAACTGAGCCTGGACATTAGCTGGACAAGAAAACTTACCCCTAACAGTCCTCCACCCGCCTGCAGCGGTGCTAAATGCATGCTTAACATACTAGAAATGCAAAGAAGAATGGGGGGCCAGGTGACATGCAAGAGTATGGAATTAAATCCCAGGCAGACTGCGAAGAGCTACAAAAGGATCTCTCACAACTGGGTGATTGGGCAACAAAATGGCAGATGAAATTCAATGTTGATAAATGCACAGTAATGCACATTAGAAAACATAATCCCAACTACACACATAAAATGATAGGGTCTAAATTAGCTGTTACCACTCAAGAAAGAGATCTTGGAGCACACGTGCTGACTTTCCAAAGTGCCGGGGGGGTGCTCAACCTCCAACTCTGCCCCAGACCCCGCCCACAACTCCGCCCCTTACCCCAAGGCCCCATCTCTGCCCCACCTCTTCTGCCCCTACTCGACCCCCTCTCCTGAGCACACCGCATCCTTGCTACTTCCACCTCCCTCCCAGCTTCCTGAATGCCACAAAACAGGTGATTGTGGCAGGCGGGAGTCTTGGGGAGGGAGGGAAAGGCACTGATCCGCAGGGCCCTGCCAACATGCGGGAGGTGCTGGGGGGGCAGGGTGGAGAGGAGCTGATAGGGGGGCTGCTGTTGGGTACTCAGCACCCATCATTTTTTCCCTGTGGATCCTCCAGCCCTTGAGCATCCATGGAGATGGCACCTGTGTCTTGGAGTCATTGTGGATCGTTCTCTGAAAACATCCACTCAATGTGCAGTGGCAGTCAAAATAGCTCTTACCACTCAGTGACAGACTTGAAGGTGGCAATTTTGCAACAAAAAAACTTCAAAAACAGACTCCAAAGAGAGACTGCTGAACTTGAATTAATATGCAAATTAGATACAATTAACTTAGGTTTAAACAGAGACTGGGAATGGTTGGGTCATTACACTAATTGAGTCTATTTCCCTATGTTAAGTTCTCCTCACACCTTCTATGGGTCATCTCAATTATCACTTCAAAAGTTTTTTTTCTCCTGCTGATGATAGCTCATCTCAATTGATTAGACTCTTCCTGTTGGTATGCATACTTCCACCTTTTCATGTTCTCTGTATGTATAAATATCTCCTGTCTGTGTGTTCCATTCTATGCATCCGAAGAAGTGAGCTGTAGCCCACGAAAGCTTATGCTGAAATAAATTTGTTAGTCTCTAAGGTGCCACAAGTACTCCTGTTCTTTTTGCGGATACAGACTAACACGGCTGCTGCTCTGAAACCAGTCAAAATAGCGAACAGAATGTTGGGAATTATTAAGACAGGACTAGATAATAAGACAGAAAATATCATATTGTCTCTATATAAATCCATGGTACGCCCACCTCTCGAATACTGCGTGCAGATGTGGTCGTCCCATCTCAAAAAAGATATATTGGAATTGGAAAAGGTTCAAAAAAGGGCAACAAAAATGATTAGGGGTATGGAATGGCTTCCATATGAGGAAAGATTAATAAGACTGGGACTTTTCAGCTTGGAACAGAGACAACTAAGGGGGGATATGATTGAGGTCTATAAAATCATGACTGGTGTGGAGAAAGTAAATAAGGAAGTGTTATTTACTCCTTCTCATAACCCAAGAACTAGCAGTCACTAAATTTAAAGAATAGGCAGCAGATTTAAAACAAAAGGAAGTATTTTTTTCACGCAACACACAGTCAACCTATGGGACTCCTTGCCAGATGATGCTGTGAAGGCCAAAACTATAACAGGATTTAAAAAAGAACTAGAGAAGTTCATGGAGGATAGGTGCATCATCAATGGCTATTAGCCAGGATGGGCAAGGATGGAGTCCCTACCCTCTGTTTGCCAGAAGCTGAGAATGGGCGACAAGGGATGGATCACTTGATGATTACCTTTTTCTGTTCATTCCTTCTGGGGCACCTGGCATTGGCCTGTCAGAAGACAGGATACTGGGCTAGATAGACCTTTGGTCTGACCCAACCTGGCCGCTCTTATGTTCTTAATTTATTGTTTGCACAGGTTTCATTATTTTGCACAGTTCAATTTTTGTGTTATGCACTTTATTACATTACTGGTTTTGGTTTATTTAGTTTTGGTGTTGCAATGGCAGCTAGCCTTCCTGACAACACTTTCATATTGTTTTTTGTAATACAGCCATGTTCACAAATAAAGGCTTTTATTTTATTAAAAATGTGTATTACAACAGAAGGGTAAGGGTGAGTGCCTAAACTGACAGTTATGCCTGAGCACTAGGAACAGGGTAAAGGTGAGTGCCCCTGAAGTGTGTAAGTAACAAAGAATTTTGTGCGGGTAACAAGATCTTATCACATTTGTGTTCTGATTCCCTTTCTGTTCCCCCTGTGTATCCATGGCAGAGGGGAAGATAAGGATCTTGTGAAAAATTAAACAGTGTGAAATCTTTGGTCCTTAAATGAAGAGGCATTGGCCACATGGCACTGGCAATGTGAAACACACTGTCTATCACTTCCCTTCTTTGGTTGGCACTTAGCATTCCACCTGCCAGGCAGGGCACAATGCCCTCCTAACAAATGAGTATGCACAATAGATATGTGGCAAAGGACTGAGAATTGCATGTGCTTTTATTGTGGGTGTTAAGGGCCAGAATCCAAGTGGGAGAAAGAGTTATCTGTGCTCAGGGTTATGAATTTATGCCATCACTAATCCAGCCTAGGATGGCTATACTTTAAAAATCACACAACTGCTTGGGTGCCTCCGTAAAGAAACAACAGTGTCTAGCAAATCAGGATTAGTGTCTCCAAGGATTAGAAAACATCCCTCTTCCAGCATGCAGTACTGGCCTGACCATTGTGCTCTATGCCACAGGAGATCCAAATATAATTTCCCAGACACTCCATCTCTTTCTAGCCCAACAGAGGCTGGAATGTCAATTAGATGATTGCTGTTCAGCCCCTGAGGCTGGATTAGCCTTGCACTACTCTCAAAGCAATCCAGTTGGTTAACTGTTGTGTATTTGGTTGTCATGGGTTTTGTTACTATGGCAACTGAGTTAGACTATTAAGGGATAGCTCAGCCGGTTTCAACCGGCTGAGTGAGCTCTCTGTTTCTGTAAATAAAATGGAGGTTTTGGTTAGCTGTCTGCTCTCTGGCCTCAAGTGATTGCTTCCTACACCGGCTGCCCCTAGGACATAACATTAACAAAGATTGAGAGGCCTTGCTATGAAGCTTGGTGCTGGAAGGTGAAAGGTTGGAGTACTAATGAGCTTGACCTAGGGTTGCCAACTTTAGGTGGATGAATTCCTGAAGCTTTTATCATCTGGCATAATCTTTAATTCCTGGTGACTTCAGGACAATCCTGGAGGGTTGGCAACTTTAGCCTGACCAGTGACCACTGGGAATTAGATAGCATAACAGGTTAGTGCGTAAACCCTTCCCTCCAAGAGACTTGTGAACTAGTAGTAACAGATGAGAATGTATGCCTCCATCTTGCACCATGACAGAGATGTTAGTAATGAAACTTGATTCAAGGGGCTTCTGCCAACATAACCCAAGGTACAGCATTCCCAGAGGCAGAAAGTTTGCCTAGAAAGGAGTCATAGCATTGCCTGCAATGCTCACTCTACCAAAGCTGGAACCAGCTAGCACAGAACCAGGGATAGTTACCATTGGCTGGACACCTAGGGGGTGGGCAACCCTAAGGGATGCACTGAATCAGTGCACCATTCTCCCCACCCCTGCAGTCTCTGCTGAAAGGTTCCTGTGGAGACTAAGTTGCAAAATTAGAGCTGACCTCCCTGGCAGTGGACCCCCCTAGAAAGTTAGAGGTGCAAACATCCTGGAATCAAATCACCTGACCCTACCCCAAGGGAGAGCAAAATGCCAGGCCAGCATTTTAAATGGAAAACACAACCCTAACAGAACCCTTCGCTAAACTACTATATATGCGTTTTGCTTTTAAGTTGCAGGGATCTACAGGTGTTAAATTAGCCATTAGATGGAGGATCTAGTGTCCCATAAAGCTAATAGATTTGTATTGACAATTTTAAGGAAAAAATAATATAAAATTTGGATTTTTAAAGGAATCCCTTTTTCTTCTGGTAAGGATAAGTCTGCCTGAATTCTCTTCCAATAGTTCATGATCCCAGCAAGCTCCCTGCAAGACACTTCCTGCTTCAGCCTTCTGGCTCCATGTGAGAGGGTGACATAGAAGTTACACCAAATTAACACAATCACTAATGATGGAAATTGGCATCTGCTCCTTCCATCCCTCCTGATGTATGAAGGGCAGGAAGAGGATAAATGCAGATTTTAACTTTATACTGATTGTTTATATGAGCACTAATAGGATTTTAAGTTTTACCGTAAGTTTCATAGCATGTTAGTAATCTCATTTGTTTTCTAATTGCATCAATGCATCACTGACCATTTTTGGCTTCCATTTTCGCCAGCTCTGGTTTTGGTTTTTTGCCTAGTTTATGAGGGCTTGCATGTTCTTTCTGGGCTGTGAGCCCAGGTTTTCTTTACTTTTATGTAAGATTGGGTGCAGGACCTGTAAGGCTGTACCAAGGTGGACACTTTATAAATTGATGGTAATAATCAAGGACAATGGAAATTTGTTCAGTACTTTAGTAAAATTAATGGAGATTTTACACCAAAATCTATTGATGGTATAAGCGGGATGTTGGCCCCTGTAGTGAGGCCAAGTGGCCTCCCTCTGAGTGAGAAAGCGAGGGACCATTACACTCCCCTTGGAGGGCAGAGCCTAGATCACCCTGCCCTCCTCGCTGGAAGTACCGGGGCGTGGCTGAAAGTATAACAGGCAGGCCCTGCAGCACAACTGGGGCAGTGCCTGCGGAGGAGAAGGAAGCTCCGCCTGTTCTGCAGCATCCCAGAGGGGAACCTACGCCTGGCTGTTCCCGAGACCCAGATGCCAACGAGGACTGGCCCAGAGTGCCTGCTGCCATGTACCCCGAGGAGCCGGAAGAGGGCTGGAGGCCACAGGTACCGAACCCCAGGGAGGCAAGAAGTGGCCATGGGGCAGCCACGGAGCATCCGGCTGCAAAGCCAGCTGCGGCTCAGTTGGTGTGTTGCGGCTGGATACCCACCAATGCAGGGCAGCCAATCCTGCCCCGCCCTGGGCTGGGACACGGTGGAGTAGGGTGGGCCCATGTCCCCCTGCCACCCCACCCCAGGGTGGCTGACTTCCTACTCTGTGCAGGGAAGCTCTAGCCCTGAAGAAGAAGCCTCCCTTACCAGCTCCCTTATAGACTGTTTGCTTGCTGGCCGCCTGAGCCTCCTCAAGCACAGGCCCCAGCTCAGTTATAGACTCTGTTTAAGGCCTGACAACGTGAGCTGCCCAAACCCAAGCTGAACCCTGACTGGTCACCCAGCCTTATTGTGGGCTCTTGGCTGTCCTGTGGACTCTGGTCCTGGCCAGACAGGACCGGACAGAGTGGCCTCCCTCCCCACGGGAGAGCGAGGGACCATTACAGTCCTTTATAGAAATTGAGTGGGTTGGGGTTTTTTGTTTGGTTAGCCCCTCTCCCAATACCAGAAGAAAGGGGGAGGGCCAAAAAGGAGTCAGGATCCTGGAACTGACGGGTCCTCCAAGTCAGCTGGATTGACGGGGGGGGGCAGGCCAATGAGGGAGTCAAGAGCTCAGGGCCCATCGTCCATGTGAGCTGGGGCTGCCAGGGTGGAGTTAGAGATGGGGAGAGTGCAGCAGCCCAGAGCAGAACCAAGGAGAGTGTGACAGCCCAAGCAGGTGGAGCAGCAGCCCAGAGCCATGGGGCCAGAGGGGCAGCGAAGCAATAGTGGTGGGGTGAGTCTCCCGCTCTTGCAGCGGGGTTGTGTGCACTGGTGTAGGGAGAGAGGAAAAGACTGGCCCCTTTCCCAAAGTCTGTTGAGAAGGCATCAAGTGCCAGAGGGGGACATGGCCTGACAGGAGGCCAGAACCAAAGGTGGAGAATGGGTCCTGTCACACAGAGTCCAAACCCATCCTGGGCGAGTGTCACACCCACAGTGTCACGGCAGCACATCCAGGGCCAGGAAGATGACACAGGGCTGTAAATTTGTTATAACTGTAAAGTATTTGCACTTTAGAGACTGCTGAATTGAACCTCACTCAAGCCACTTCCTCACTGTGCTTATGCTGTGAAGTCATCTTAATCCCCAATGGAATGGTTCTGGTGTAACTAAATTGTATAGCTGTGTAAGTGAACTGCAGTGATTACGGGTTAAAATGATCACAAGTGAGTTAGGAGTTTCCTGGAGTGGGGGCACCATCATCTTTGCCCAGAGTTACCCATAGAGAGACTGAGGTAAACACCCAGGAACCCCAGGGCTCAGTCCTTCCTGTGTGATGTGTGTCCTGTTCACCTAGGGCCGGGAGGGAAAGTCAAGGTGAACAGGTACACAGGCAGGCAATTGTGTGCCTAATTTATGCATTAAGTTTTTGCAATTGCACATGTATATTTGAAAACTTTGTGTGCAAATGCATCAAATTAGCTAATTTTGAACAGTTACCACAATTTACATATGCAAATTATAAATCCAGTTATTCATACATTTTGCACCTGACAGTGCCAAAACTGTCTCGTTACATTATGTAACAGAAGAACTTTTAAAGTGCATTGTAAAATTAAATGTAGTTTACCATTTGCAAATGAATAGATCCAGGTGTTTCTGTTTAGGACAAACTGAATTGAAAGAAGAAGTAATTAAATGGAATGAATAGCTACTAGACTCTGATAAATAGGCAAACTCCATGTTTCTGTTTGTGCTATACATTGTTTTATGTTGGCTGCGTAATGCAACCTGAACCAGCAATGCTTGAGTTAATCTAGGAAGGTGCTTTTCCCACCAAAAGTGTTAATAACTTTGGACTTTATTGTGTTGTTAGTTTTGGGCAGAACTCCCCAACGTAGGGTTCTACTTAAAAATCGATGATTTGTGATACCTCTTTGTGTTTTTTAATTATAGTATAAAATTCTGACGAACACAGTAAAATCTGCTGGGGAAAAAAACTAAATCAGCAGACACTCTGTGCCCAGAAGCACTTACTGTATTTCTTCTGATTCTCTTCTTGATCACTCAGTAGGAAATGCTGCCTACAGAGCTGGAATTAAAGTTATGAGCCAGAAAAGTGTAGTTATATTTCATCTATGTAGCCTGAGCTGCTCTAAATTCAACAATCCCTTAAAATACAACAAATTAAAAATGTGTAGCAAACATTCATCTGATTCTCACCTGCCCTCTAGTGGTTGGAGGCCTCCAATAAATCCTTTTGCTTTAATAAAATCTGGCTCGTTTGGGAAATGTAAACACTTTAATTGCTCAAAGGTCCTCAGCTGAAGTTGGCAATTAATTAGCTCTTCTATATCTGCATATATTTTCCAGGCTAATTAAAGGTAAAAATTACCATATCAAGGGAGAGCTGTACCATGCAGACTTTTATCTGGAATTTGCCATTGTTTCAATTATAAATTTTAGATGGGTGCCATTGGACACAATCTCTTTGATATAGTCTGTAATTAGTGCCCTTCTGCAGCATGCAGGTAGGTTATGTTTAATAAAATATCCCAGATTAATGGATTGTTAGTAATAAGCTCTGCATTCCCATCGAGGTAGCCAAGCCAAGAAACACATTTATTGACAATAGTCACATTTCTTACACTCCAAGTTTTTTACTATCATAATTTCAACAATAAAAAGGTCCACTGTGTCAGACATTATAAAAAGTACCAAGGAAATCTCCTATCCTATATTCCTCAAACATTCAAAACTCCTACAGTCTTGGAAATTAATATTTCAAAGTATTGGAGCCATTCAAATTCTGTTTCTGACTATATGTCAATTTTTGCAGAACTCATCATTTCAACCATCAAAAAATCCAGTTTACATATGACAGAGTAAAGAAAAATGTTTCTAAATTATCTTACTATTTTTATTGCTATAGGCTTTTATATGTATGCTGATAGTCAATTTCTGATATTTTTTTATTTTGTGATAATGAATGGCATGTTATCAGATACCGTAACCTGAATAACAAAGAACTAGGAGTTGTATCTCCTTCTGTAGTGCTGAAATCTCATTGAGGTTTTACATCACAACAGTTTGTTCAGTTTGGAATTATTCTTACTAATCATTGATAATATTCAAGTGCAGTTTGAGTTTTGCCTTTTTAAGACAGCATTTGGTTGTTAAGATGAATGTTACTATTGTTTATTACATTTTTGGTAATGCTAAATCAAATGTGAAGGAATGGTCTGGTCACTGAGTACTGGGTTGAAGAAGCAGGGAAAGGGGAATGGGTACCATTTCTCAGGGAGTAGATATCACTTATCCATCTTCATCTGAAATGCTTAGGAATAAACAGGGAAATCTCCAGTAGGACTAGAGAGGTTATTTTACCTCTATATTGGCAGTGTTGTGACCACTAATGGAATGCTGTGTTCAGTTCCAGTGTTTGCAATTCAAGAAGGATGTTGATAAATTAGAGAGGATTCAGAGAAGAGCCATGAGATTGATTAAAGGATTAGAAAAAAATCTATAATGATAGACTCAAGCAGCTCAATCTACTCAGCTTAACAAAGAGAAGGTTAACGGGAGACTTGATTACAGTCTATGTTCCCCATGTAGGTACTTAAATATTTGATAATGGGCTCTTCAAGCTAGCAGAGAAAGGCATAACATGACCCAGTGGCTGGAAGCTGAAGCTAGACAAATTCAGACTGGAAATAAGGTGTAAAATTTTACTGATGAGAGTAATTAACCCTTGGAGCAATTTACCATGCTTCATGGTGGATTCTCTGTCACTGACAATTTTTAAATCAACATTGGATGTTTTTGAAAAAGCTCTGCTGTGGGAATTATTTTGGGGACATTTTATGGCCTGTATTATACAGGAGGGCAGAGTAGATGATCACCGTGGTCCCTTTTGACCGTAGAATCTATGACTATAAAGACATATGAGGTAAGTTAAAACAAATCTACATTTGTTACTTTCTAAAAATGTGTATTAAAAACATATGGTCCCCACCTTCTGCTACCATTTCCCCTCCCCCCCCCACCCCCGGTAACATTTGTTTGTAGAAATATCCCAATACAGCAACCAAATGGTGAAATCACAGAGGTGTAAATTAACATTCCCCACCATAGCCTCATCTCTAAGCCACACCTAGAGGCAGCAGCTAGGATAATCACATGTAAACACAGTATTCATTTTTAGAATGAGAGTAAATCTTGTCAATTTTTTTCCTTAATCTGTCAATTCAAACTCAGAAAGATGCTGGGGTTTGTATATATTTATTGAAAAGGACAAGAAGCGTTACTTTTTTTCCCCTGCAGAACAAGTGACCCAGTTTTTTCCACAGAGCACAATCATACATGACAGCTGTCAACAGTAAATAGTGTTTGCTCTTTTATATTAGTAAAGCAGATAGATTACAAGTTACCCCCATTGCATTTAATAGGTCTCAACCTCAGCTGGTTACACTGCAAAACATAATACACTATTTAGACTAGCAACGTTAGGACACGCAAAGGTCTCCGAAAGTACAAAGCATGCAACAGCTCTTTCACATGTATAACGAGACTGGATTAGGGAACCCACTGTGACTATTATGTTCAAACAGGCTGAGTTTGATTGAAGAATGCCAAGCTGCATTTTAAGAACATAGTTACATGACTGATTTCTACTGCCACGGAGAGCTTTCACCTGGCAGTGGGAATGGGGTTTGCACATCCTACAACTCTTTCTCCTCTTGTGAAGTACGGTGATAGAAACTCTCACTCATCAGAAGCTTAGTGGACAGCTACACAAAAGTCATTTCCTCATGTGGACTGGTCACAGAAACCTGGATCTGAACAGCAAAACCAGCCCCTCCAGTTGGCCTAGAGGTGAAAGTGGCCCAGAGATGCTGGCTGAACACACATCCTACTTTTGTTTCTCAACTGGATTTATAAAAATATCTTTCTGTTTTCAAGCTTCTCTGTGATGGTCGGCATTAGAGAATGAGGCATGAGGACGGTGAGTTTGTGAAGCCACTCATTTATCAGTCAGCCACAGCTGCTCCTTGCTGCTCGCCAAGTTCCAGTACGTCCATCTAAACACATGTTGTACAGCTTAGTAGCCATTCTGGTGTTTGATCCTTTTGCGTACAGATTTTCTATCCCCAATAAATCATCAGGTTGACATTCAGTACATGCTGGAAAGAAAGATACTGATACCAACGGAGGACATCATCAGGTAGTATCAATGTGGGCCTAATTTTAACACAGATTAAGGCAAAAAGGGTTGAAAAACTGAGTGGGGTCAGATGCAGCCTCGGCTGTAATTGAGAAACTCATCCTCACTCTTCATTTTTGTATTTTCCCTTCTTTCCACTGTGTAGTCCCCTTCTTCTGCTCTCCCCAAACAAACAATTATAAAAGGGCGGGGAGACCATAAAGCCCAGGAGACCTATATTGCTCCACTCTTGTTTAGGATTAATAAGGACCTCTCATCTAGGACCCTGGTGAAACCAGTGCAGCCACTGCTAAGGTAGGTGGCAATATTTCTCTTTAACTCTTTCATATGACAGTGCTTAATCTTTGAAATACTTTGTCTTGGTTGCATTCTGTGCCTTGTATCTTTTTCTGGATGTTGATGTGGAGGAAGAGGCAAGAGTGAATAGGACTTGTACACACTAGCGCTTACTTCAGTATAAATTAAATCACTCAGTGGTGTGGAAAAGCTACACCCCGGAAGGACGTAAATTACACCAATCTGAGCTCCAGTGTGGACAGGACTGTGTCAGCGGCAGAAGCTCTCCTGCCAACATAGCTACCGCTGTTCGGGGAAGTGGAGTAATTATCTCGCATCAACATAGGCCATCTGCATTAGCAGCACTACAGTGGTGCAGCTACATCGGTACAAACACTGCTTTCAATCTCATAGATATAAACTTAAGGAGAGAGAATACACTTCTGGCATATGACTCCTCATTCTAATGTCCCTCTAGAAGGGGATTCCTTTCCTGATAGCTAATCTATGCTGTTCATTCTTAACTTTGCACCATTGTTGTATGATATCCCAACTCCCTGGAGTGTGAAAGGCTGTCTTCTCTCCCACACCCCACCCAGTCCTTGTTTGAATTCTTTAGGTCCTAGATATCAGATCTAACTATATCCCTTTGCTTCACAGTGTGTAAAGTAACAAAATCAGGGGGCAGAATTCCATATGTTAATTTTTTATTTAAAAAGATGGAAGAAACCAGAAAATAACCAACTAATAATCAATCCCAAACAACATCTCACCCCACAACAGTATATCTGCCTCACCACGGCTTCCTCCCCAGAAGCCTGGAAAATAGATGCGTTTTGCAGCATGCTCTGAAGGTCAACAGTTTGGGGCTGTTTTGAACTAGGGAAAGAAAGAGCGTGAAATCCAAAGCTCAGGGTCCTTCACTGAGAACATTGTTCTAACAGCCCTCTTTGAAGTCAAGAGGATTCTAAGTTGAGCACCTCTGCTGCTCAGAGTTGTGGCACAGGCAGTGGTTAAAGCAGACCAGGAGGATGAGCTCACCAGTTGTAATTCTGATGGTGGTAGTGCCTCTGTCACCACAAGATAATGCAACATGTGGAAGAGAATGGGGACCAAAGGAAAAATGTGTCTGGAAAGCGTTCCTGCCGAGCACATAGCAAGGCAAGCAAAACACGTGTATTAGAAAAGTGTGGCGATGGGGGCTGTGACAGCAGATCCAACTCCAGTACCTGCTCCAGTGTCTGAATGTCCATATAGTGTGCTATCACACTTATATGTGGGAGGACATATAGGAGCCACTTAGTTTTTCACTCTGGTGCTTTTTGGAAGGCTAAGCAGCTTCAGTTCATGAGCTTATGAACGTACTTCCCTTTCCTAAATGAGCCTTGTCTTGACTCTCTCTGGTACCATCTCCGGTGTTTGAATGTCACACAGACAAAGGAAAATGTATTTCTTAATGTACGCCCTTTACTAACAACCAATTTTGTTTTTTTTTAAATGTACATTATACAGTAATGTAATTATTCTCTGTGGTGCATTTTAACATTTTTTATAGAAAAAAGAGAGAGATGCTATTTGTTGCTTAGAAACAATTCTGTGTAATGCAAAATGAATCCATAAACTTTTAAGCCTTCTTAAAACACACTGTGTGTGTGTGTGTGTGTGTGTGTGTGTGTGTGTGTGTGTGTATTGTTTATAGGTTGGATCAGCTGCTATCTAGAACAGACCCCCAGGAACGTTACCCCTGTGTATTGCACTGGCTGCCTACTCACTTCTGGGTGAACTTCAAGATGTTGGGTACAGTCTACAAAGCCTTACTGGTCTAGTCCCAACTATGTGCCACTCCTTTTCTACCCCACTCTGTCAGCTGCATGCAAAAAACTCTGTCTTTCTAGGGTGAAGCTTGCAGTTATCAAACAGAGCATTGTCACTGGCAGATTCTTGCCTTTTGGAATTTGCTCCTACCAGAAACACACCTAAGACCAAACTTCTTCTTCAACGCTTAGCCAAATATCAACCGTAGCAATCGTTTACCATTTGGTATGTTCCTGTGTGGCCACAAGGGCTTGACAGGCCACAAGTCCAACGTTGGAACAGACTTGATGGACCCATATAATAGTAGGTCTGCCTCTGGGCTGCTTCTACCACTTTGTTAGTGGAATTTTTATCCCAGATGTTACAAGCCACCTGGAGAATGGCATTCCCTGGGACATCTAGCAGAATTTTGGCAATATGTCTGAGAAGCGTAAGATGTCAGCTGCAGCCAATGGCCTGAATAGTCTGTAGAACGGAGCAACCATAAATGTCTGCGTTACGAATGAAGTTGTTCCATTTTATGCCCAATATATGACGTTGGCATTTTGTGTGGAAAGCCTCCAGCTTTTCCCAGTCTGAGCAGCATAGTGTCCATGTTTCGTAACCGAACAGCATTACGGTGAGGATACAGCTCTAATAGATCCTGAACTCGGTTGTCATGCTGAGATTAGGTTGATTCCATATTCATTGTAAACAACCTATGGCAGAAACTGCAGTGTCAGTCTGGGGACGAACCTCCATATGAGAGTTGGATGAACTGCTGAATATAGAACCCAAATAGCAAAAGCTGGAGACTGCTTTTACAGTTCCATTATTCAAGGAGATTGCAGTTGTGGGTGGATCTAATCCTAGGCTGTGCAGCATTGTCTTTGACCACAAAACATGGAGGCTGATCTTGGACAACTAATCCTCCATTTGCTAGAGTGCCTCACGAAACCTGTCAGGGCTCTGTACTAGAAGAACAATGACAGCATCGGGGTGAAAGTAACTTACAGGACTTACCGGTACTGCTGGAGCCCGGGGGGGGGGGGGGCGGTGGCCTCATCCGGAAAAGGCCTGGCCTCAACCAGAAGAGGCAGGGCCTCTCAAGATTTAAAGGCCCTGGAGCACCGGCTGTGGCTGGGAGCCCCAGGGCCTTTAAATCAACCTGGTGCTCCCAGCTGCAGAGGTGGCTGGGAGCCTCCGGGGCTAACGGGCAAATTAAAGGTTCTGGGGCTCCAGCCGCCGTGGAGCTCCGGGCCCTTTAAATCCTCACCGCAGCTCCAGCTGGGATTTAAAGGCAGCCGTGGGAGCCCCGTGCCAGGCTGGGGCTGGAGTTGCGGGCGGGATTTAAAGGGCTCTGGGCTGTCCATGGCGGTGGGGAGCTCCGAGCCCTTTAAATCTCAGCCCCAGCCCGGCCGCCGAAGCTGCGGGTGGGATTTAAAGGGCTCTGGGCTCTTCGCAGCTGCGGGGAGCTCCGAGCCCTTTAAATCCCGGTCCCAGCCCGGCCACTGTAGCTGTGGGAGGGATTTAAAGGGCTCGGCGCTCCCCACCACTGTGGGGAGCCTAGAGCCCTTTTAATCCCAGCTGCGGAAGCCGGTGTGGTCCAGCATGGCAAACTGGCTCTTGCCGGTACACTGTACCAGACCGTACCAGCTTACTTTCACCTCTGCATAGCATCCTTCTACTACCTGAAGGGGGGTTCCAAAGAGGATGGAGCTAGGCTGTTCAAAGTGGTGGCAGATGACAGAACAAGGACCAATAGTCTCAAGTTGCAGTGTGGGAGGTCCAGGTTGGATATTAGGAAAAACTATTTCGCTAGGAGGGTGGTGAAGCACTGGAATGGATTACCTAGGGAGGTGGTGGAATCTTCATCCTTAGAGGTTTTTAAGGCCTGGCTTGACAATGCCCAGGCTGAGATGATTTAGTTGGGATTGGCCCTGCTTTGACCAGGGGGTTGGACTAGATGACCTCCTGAGGTCTCTTCCAACCCTAATCTTCTATGATTCTATGAATGTCAGCAGCATAGTCAAGGTCTGAGAGCGAGAGATCATGGATCTTAATGCCTGTGGACCTGACAGAATGCTGCATTATGAAATCCATTGTCCAACAAAAGAGTGCAAGGACCAAAACACAGCCCTACCTGACACCAGATATTGATTTAAAAGGTGCCAACATCCGATTCCCCAGATCTACACGGGCAGTGGTTCCATTATGCATCTCACTACTCAAGTCTAGCAGAGTGGTTGAGACACCTATGCCCTTTAAGGCTTTCCATAGCGTGACTCAGTCAACTGAATCAAACACAGCCTTAAGAGCAACATATGCCATATGCAGGGGCTTCTTGAACTCGTGGTGTATCTCTGACAACAAGCGGAGGGCCAAAATGGCATCTAATGTGGACCTAGTCCTCAGAAATCCTGACTGTTGAGAGTGACGCTTCTGATGTAGCAGCGGCTCCAAATGCGCCAGGAGAACATGCGCAAATGTCTTCCCTGGCACGGACAACAAGGCAATAGGCCTGCAGCTCTTACATTCGCAGTGCAGTCCCTTGCCCTTATAAAGTGAGATCACAATACTGTCCTTCCAGGCAGTTGGTAAGTTCCATTTCTCCACACCAGGTGAAAGATGGCCAGAAATTATTCTGCTACAGGGTCAAAAGTGCATTTTAGCAGCTCGGCGGGTGCCATCAACACAGTGTGTCCGTTTTCCAGTTTTCAAATGGCATACTTCACTTCATCCAACATTGGTGCATCAGTACAAGTATCTGGGTCTGAAACCGCAGTGGCTCCCAAATCATCCAGCTCTGAGCAAGCAACAGCTGGAAGGTGGATCAGGGCACTGTGATAATGTTCCACCCAGTGTGAGAGGATTTCATAATCCGATTTACATGGATGGCCTTGGCTGTCTGTTCAGGATGCCATTTGTAGCGAGTACCTCTTCACCGCTGAGGTTGCAGATCACACAGAATGCTGGCTCTAAATATCCCCTGGCTAAACTGAGTTCAACTTCATCTGCCACTTTGTTATAATATGCCTCACAATCGTGAAGTGCCAGGGCATTGAATTTTTGCTTCAGTTGATTATGACTGTGCTTATCACCAAGCTGGTGGGCTATGGCCTTCAACTGAATTGTCTGGAAAGCGTTCTCTGATAGCCAGGGTCGATGTCCTCGGTGCCTATAGCCGATCTTCTGCTCAGCAGATTGGTGGAGCATAGAGGTGAACAGAGACCAAGCGACCTCAATGTCATCTGGCAGGTTGACTAGAGCCGAGAATCTATTGCTGACGTTGATACAAAACTTGTAGGCTAAATCCAGCACATGGAGAAGTGCATCATCGCAGAGGATTTACTTGCTCGTCAAAGCTTCATCACCATGCGGGCAACCACTAGGTGGTGATCCATGTTCACAGAACATTCCACAGGATGATATACTTTGCTAGAGGTGAAGAAATACCTGTCACATATGATAATGTGGTCCAACTCCTGAGTGATGGCATCATGAGAGATCAAGGACATCCAATGTACGTGTCGTCACTTGAACCATGCTGCAAGAATGGAGAGATTCTGAGAGGTGCAGCAAGTGAGCAAGCGGCAGGAGTTATTATTGGCTATACCTGAACCATAATAGCCAATGACCTGTTCAAGCCCAATTCGCAGTGACCCAATAAGCGCATTTGGGTCACCCAGGAACACGAGATTATTATGTGGAGGGATGATTCATACTAGAGATTGCAATTGATCATAGAAATGGTCTTTAACTAAATCAGCTGATTCCTTTGTCAGTGCATAGAGTACTTTGACAGTGAGGTTACCATGCCGATGTTTAATATATTGTGATAGACCCAGGCCAGTTGGGTGCAGCAGAATAGCAGAAGGCAGATATACTGGCCACTGGATTAACAGTTTTCTGTTCCCTGACTGACCAGGCTAATGCGAACACCTGACTCTAATTAAGCTGTAAAGAGTCAGGTGAGGCCATTTAGTTAATGTGACCACCTGACTCTAATTAAGGCCCTGCTGATACTATAAAAAAGGGCTCACTCCAGTCAGGCAGGGGAGTCAGGGAGCCAGAGGAGAGGAAGTGTGGCTGAAGGGCTGGTTACTGAAGACACCCTAAAACTTCGTTAAAGGAGCCCTAAGGTAAGGGTGAAGAAGGGAGAAGCAGGAGAGCTGTGGGGAAATGGCCCAGGGAAATGTAGCAACTCTGGCAGTGAAAGGTTGGCTGCCAACAACTGCTACCATTAGGGTCCCTGGGCTGGAACCCGGAGTAGAGGGCGGGCCCGGGTTCCCCCCAACCTACCACTACAGGAACATCTCCTGGAAGGGGAAGTCAGGTCCCTGTCAGGACAGGAGGCTGAACAGAAACTGTGGGAGTTCTCTCACCAACCTCCTTGCTGGCCTATGATGAAAAGGGCTCAGTAGACTGTAACCCTGGCCCTAGAGAGAGAAGGGCTACGTGGAGGGTCACAGTGAGCCACTGAGGCTAGCATAAACCGCCTAGAAGCGCAGGACCCACAGGAGCAAGGTCAGAGCTCTGCCACAATATGCAATAAGTGGTCGAGAAGACACGGGCATCCAAGTTATCAAGGAGGACTTGGCCTTGCCTCGCAGTAGTAATGCTACCCCATATAAGTGGTTGGGACTGCTGGAATACAGAAGTAATGAATATTCCACCTCATGGCGTTAGTGATCTATCAGCCTTGCTTCTGATAGGCCAGCGACTGATATGCCAAGACAGTCTATTTCACATGAAACAACAACTTGATGACCATGCCTGTAAAGAGCTGCAATTTTGATGGATTTGCAGAGATTAGCTATGATTGAATAGTTTGTCACAGTATACTGCAGAGGCACCTGCTGACATCAGAGGACACACGTCCCCAGGGGTCTTTGGTGTGAACTCATCATATTTGCACAGTTGAGAGTAGGGCAGGGAGAGTAAGTTATTCATGTTGATCAATAGCAAGAGCGAACGATTGTCCCAGAGAATACCTTGTCCCACTGGGATAAGACTGAAGCGCAGTAACACAAACTTTTTCCTGGTCTCCCAGTACTGGCTTCTCACTGTGCAACCCAATCTTTCTCTGAGACTTCCTTCACCTCAGGAAGCTAGGCGCAGCTGCTGCCATGTGTCTTGGCTACCTATGTTAGCCATCCATTTTCAGGGTTCTTGCTGGACCTTACATAATGCCCTAGGGGATATTTTGGGCCAGCGTTCATCAATGATGGCGTAACTCCAGTGAGCAATCCCCTACTTCAGATGTTACACCCCTCCACCACAATGTGGTCCAGGTCATACCCTGGGTAGTCAAACTTGGCTATCTTTTATAGAGCCCTTTTTATCCAGTCTTTCCATTAAATGCACTTCTGGTGCTCCCTGGCTTTCACGCTCCTGTTGGGTTTTCTCCATCTCAGGATCTGTTGGGCCTGGGGCTGGCTGTCACCATGTATATCAGTACAATACCTATTTTGAGGGAGATGCTTGTTTTAGACTGGATCTAACCTCTATACATGGCATAGAGATACTGTGCCATAGAAATCTGGATAATAATCATAAGCAATTTAGGCAATGCAGCATTTGACAGAAATACAGCTATTAGACATCTAGTCCCCAGTTTTTGTATCCAAATACAATTTACTGATCCAAACTTGACTTTTTGTGCACCTTTAGGCACCAGAAAACAGGTACAATATTAAGCATGCATATTTGTTGGCCATTTCTGAAAATCATTATATTTATAATAAAATAGTTAAATATATGTTCTTAATCTTGAGGGCATGATTACTGGTCTGTTGCAACAGAGCAAATGGCTGTTGTTTAATATGTAAAAAATTTTTAGCTTTTGAACTGAATCAAGTCAAAGGAAATGCTTACTATTCCCATAGCATCACCTTATACAAAATGAGGACAATATTAATGAGTAAAAACTATACAGAATTAACTTAAACTTACAGGACTGCCATTTTTGTTGTTGAATTTGCTTGTTTTGACAAAGAGCAGAATACACTTCAGTTGCTCAGATGAGCTGTTTCTATCCCTTTAGACACAAACTGTTATATGTTTGTTTCCCTTGCACTACTGCCAAGTTCTCAGATATCTACATTGTCTTGAAATGACCAATTACCAGTGTCACAAAACTTGCACCACTTGCTTCAATGTCCAATATAACAAGCCCAGAACTAAGGTGCATGCCACCTCTGCTGATTTGATCTCCTGCTGTGGTTTAGTTAAAAGAAAACCTGCCTTGCAGGGTTAACTTATCGGTGATGCCCATAGGAATGTCTGCCA
The DNA here is from genome assembly GCF_020497125.1 of Mauremys mutica. Lineage (NCBI taxonomy): Eukaryota > Metazoa > Chordata > Testudines > Geoemydidae > Mauremys > Mauremys mutica. The sequence goes on from NC_059075.1 coordinate 60,165,068, forward strand.
GCGTGGAGCAGGTATTGAGTCGCGAGGCCTTGCGGGACATGATGCTGGACCTCTTCTTGTGATGGCAAAAATAGTTACTAACATGGAATCGGAATTTGTCGTGGAGTGAGGCGTAGATGAAAGGGTTATAACAGGCAGAGCTCATGGCGATCAAGTGACATGACACTTGAATGACATTCACGTACCTCTTGTCCAAGATGGTGAACTCCTCATCTACATCTCTGATGAGGTTCACCACCTGCAGAGGTAGCCAGCAGACAGCAAAGCACATGACTGAAATAATAAGGACCCGGAAGGTCTTTCGCTTTTTATTGGTCCATTTCTCTTGGTTGTGGTAGGCAGCCCCTGGGACATTCCTCTTCCTAAGGCGATAAGAAATGGCACAGTAGGAGATAGACACTGCAGAAAGTGGGAGCATGTAGGACAAAAGGAGCATTGAGCATGAGTACAGCAGCCTCTCTTTCTCTTGGTGCTTCCAGAATTCTTCACAGATGAACATGTCATGGCCAATTTTGTTGAGATCCAGATAATGGGTGTGCATGGATGTAGGCACAGAAACCACAATGGAGAGTAACCAAATGAAGGCCACTATATAGACACAGGACTTGCGGCTTAGCCTTTTGCGAATGGGGTAAGCAACAACAATATATCTGTCCACTGCAATAGCTGTGAGGGACAGCACAGACACAAATACAGTGGCAGTCTGCATCAAGGTGACAAAGTAACACATGAACACCCCAAAGAGCCAGCCCCGGATCTCAAAGGCATAGGATGCAGTCAGTGGGACGCAGAAAATGCACATGATCAGGTCAGCTGCAGCCAGGTTTCCAATAAGGAAGTTAGTGGTGCTGTGCAGTTTTTTGGTGACAACGATAAGGAGAATGAGGAGCAAGTTGCCGGTGCAAGCCACAGCCACCAGAGTGGCATAGAGGGGAATGAAGAGGGGTTTCAGGTCAAAGAGGAGGTCAAGGCCAGTGAACACAGGGATCGAACTGTTCTTCAAAGAGTTGTTTGGTAGCTGGCCCTGTGCCATGTTGAGTTTCACGTCTGATGACTGTTACTTATCCTTGCCTTAAACAAATTCAAACAGGGAAAGCTTGTTAGTACTAAAGAAGAGGGTGGTTTTGTTTGTTTATCAATTTCTGCCACAGGAGGTCACCTGACTTCAAGGCCCAGATGCTCAGCTGCAGCCCAGGAGTCTACAGGCTGTGGTCCAAAGGAGGCTTATCTTTGTGTTTCCCTGATTCTGGGCTAGCTGCATACCCAGAAGGTCTCCTGGAATATGTTAGAATAGCCCAAATGCCGCTGTGAACTACATTGGCTGCCAATGGCCCTAAGGGGCTGTTATGACACCAAGGATTCACCAAAGTGCAGGGAAGCCCAAGCCACACACCTTTTCCTCTGGCTTTGGGGCCTGGGTGGCATGGGAGTCACCACAGCACAGGAGGATTCCCCGACACTGGGATGATCCTTCCAATGCTGGCTACATCATCTTTAGGGTTCCTTTATGGTGGTGGTGCAGTGCCAAGCAGCTAGAACCTGGAGAAAGAGTCAGGTTCCAAATGTGTATCTTGCCTATTCCGGTCTACTCATTCCCAGCTAGGGCATATGCCTAAGAGGCTCTTTCCACCTATGGAAGTGAGCCTGTCTGAGCTGCTGGTCATAAGATTTTCATCTCTCAGCGTACTGGGGGTTTCCATTTGATCTGTATGTCTACCCTACTTCTTATTGTTTGCTGCATTGCTATAGCACCCGGGGGCTCCAGGTGCATTGCACTAGGCACTGTATAAACAGTACAAACAAACAAACAAAACAAACAAAAGTAAGTGATTGGGCAACAAAATGGCAAATGAAATTTAATGTGGATAAATGTAAAGTAATGCACATTGGAAAAAATAACCCCAACTATACATACAATATGATGGGGGCTAATTTAGCTACAACGAGTCAGGAAAAAGATCTTGGAGTCATCGTGGATAGTTCTCTGAAGATGTCCACGCGGTGTGCAGAGGCGGTCAAAAAAGCAAACAGGGTGTTAGGAATCATTAAAAAGGGGATAGAGAATAAGACTGACAATATATTATTGCCCTTGTATAAATCCATGGTACGCCCACATCTCAAATACTGTGTACAGATGTGGTCTCCTCACCTCAAAAAAGATATACTGGCACTAGAAAAGGTTCAGAAAAGGGCATCTAAAATGATTAGGGGTTTGGAGAGGGTCCCATATGAGGAAAGATTAAAGAGGCTAGGACTCTTCAGCTTGGAAAAGAGGAGACTAAGGGGGGATATGATAGAGATATATAAAATCATGAGTGATGTGGAGAAAGTGGATAAGGAAAAGTTATTTACTTATTCCCATAATACAAGAACTAGGGGTCACCAAATGAAAATAATAGGCAGCAGGTTTAAAACAAATAAAAGGAAGTTCTTCTTCACGCAGCGCACAGTCAACTTGTGGAACTCCTTACCTGAGGAGTTTGTGAAGGCTAGGACTGTAACAGCGTTTAAAAGAGAACTGGATAAATTCATGGAGGTTAAGTCCATAAATGGCTATTAGCCAGGATGGGTAAGGAATGGTGTCCCTAGCCTCTGTTTGTCAGAGGATGGAGATGGACGGCAGGAGAGAGATCACTTGATCATTGCCTGTTAGGTTCACTCCCTCTGGGGCACCTGGCATTGGCCACTGTCAGTAGACAGATACTGGGCTAGATGGACCTTTGGTCTGACCCGGTACGGCTGTTCTTATGTTCTTATGATGGTCCCTGTCCCAAAGAGCTACAACCCAAGAACCTGACTCTCAGGGCCCTCGTTCCAAATAGAAATAGCTCAGTCTCTCACTAGCGCTAACGTATTTATCCTCACAACACCCTTGTGAGGTAGAGAGGTGCTATTATTATCTCCATTGTACAATCGGGGAATTGAAGCACAAAGGGGCTAAGTGACTTGCCCAAGGTCATGCAAGAAGTCTAGCAAAGCAGAGAACTGAACCAGGTCTATCTACCATGTCCTTGGCTAGCATTCTAACCACGTGACCATCCTTCCTCATCCTTGGTGGTGCAAAGGACCTTAGATTAGGTGTTGCACTGCCACAGTGGTGTAAATGAAAATCAGGCTCTAAGTATTTCAAATGTTAACTGCACCTGATCTGCCAGGGAGTGGCACTTAGCAATGTGACTGAGACAATTAACATACCACCCTCAGAGCCCACTAGAGGGTGAGAAAGAGCAGTCCAAAATATTACTCGCTCTTCTCTCAAGCCCATGTTTTCCATGTGACAAGGCAATGTACTATAAACTGTAACACTTGCTGGCTTTAAAGACAGTATCTGTCATTTTAAAAATTGTTCAAAGAGGAAAGACACAAAGATTAACTTTGGAAAGGACAAAGAACTTGAAACAATTGTCAAAACAGATAAATATGGCCAGTCAGCTGATGCTAAATCTCTGAACATAATCCAGTTTGTCACGGCTGTTTCACTCAGAGTTTACTGTTATACTTTTGTCACTCAGACAGTCTGTCAGTCATTCAGAGAATCAGATCTCTAGAGCAGTGGTTCTCAAGCAGGGGTACATCAACTCACCTAGATATTTGTCTAGTTTTAGAAAGGTGCAGTGGCATGGGTGACCCCGATGCGCCGGGCAGCAGCGCTCGTGCTCCTGGTGGCCAGGCAGGGTGGCCAGCCCCAGTGCTCCAGGTGGCGTGGCTGCAGCACCAGCCCCTGGCTCCCTGCGGCAGGCAGGGCAGCCAGCCTTGGCCAGCCAAGGCAGAGTGCTGGGAACTGCAGAAGGGGGCCTGGCCTGGCCTGGGGGTGGAGCGTGGGCGGGGCTACACGAGGCTGTTTGGGAAGGCACAGCCTACGACACCCGCCACCCATGGGTGAAACCTGGGGGTACTCAAGACATTCCAGCCTCCTGAAAGGGGTACAGTAGTCTGGAAAGGTTGAGAACCACTGCTCTGGAGTTGCATTTTATTGTCTCCTCTCCCAGTTCTACTCCCCTATACCCAGCCTTCCGCTCTAATCCAGCCTGTCTCCCTCTGCCCTGTCTCTTCATTCCAGTTGTACCTCTGACATCATTTAAATAACCTATCACCATTTCAAACTCAACATGGTGGAAAACAGAACTTCTCATCCTTCCTCCCAATCCCTTTCCACTGTCCTCTTCATCTTGCAGTCATGTAAGCCTGTCATCAATTCCTCTCTCTTCTTCTCAATCCATAGCCAGATTCTCACTAAATCCTGCTGCTTCTTCCTTGACAATCTCTCTAAAATGTATCCTTTCTTCTCCACCCCACCCACTAAACTCCTTGTCTAAACTTTTGGAATCTTACCCTTTGACTACAGCAACTTCCTCCTTTCCGGCCTCTTTGCTTCTCATCTCTCCCAATCCCCAGTTCACCCAAATTGCTTCTGTTAAGATCATCTTCCTCTCCCACTACTTAGACCATAGGGCCTGATTCTCCCTGGCCCTGAACCTTGTGCAGTAATCTACACCAGAGCCAAATGCCCATGAAATGTTACCATTCTGCATTGGTAGTGATGTTTTGCACTCACTGTGCACTAACATGAACTCTTGTACAAGGTGAAGGGCAATGGAGAATCAGACTCCATCTCACTCCCCTCTAGGAATCTCTACATTGGCTTCCCCTTGTCTTCCTTGTGAAGTTCAAGTTTTTCATCCTCCCTTTCCAGGCTTTGAACAGCTCTGTCCCCTTTTTCCATGTACCAGTTATGCCAATTAGTTCAGTACCCTTTTATTTTACGTATACTTTTGGTTTTGATGATAAATACCTATTTTCTCTTTAGAGAAATCCTCTTAGGAGATCGGAATAATACTGGCCTTTTCGTAAAGCTTGAGGAGTTCATTCTGATCTCACACTGAAGTCAGTCAAGAGTAATTCCACTGAAGCTAATGGAAGTACATCAGTGTTTAAACTGGTGTGAAATCAGAATCAAATCCTGAGACTTTTAGAGTAGGAGAAAGAGAATTGCTACAGAACCGTGGGGGCATATTCTACACTGAGACTTATACGCACAGCTTGCTGTGCATTGAGATGAAAATATCCCTCATTCCTCCAATGAAAATACAGTAAATATTGCTCTGGAAGGATTGGGCTGTGTGTAAGCTGGTATTAGTGACTTTCAGCACAGTTCTTCTAGTGTTCAAAAACACTTCCTCTAGAGATATACCTAACTCAATGCTAGTCCAGGAGCTGGAGGCTCCAATGTCACACTCTTAAGAGCTTTTTGTCATAGAGCAGGGGTCGGCAACCGGTGGCTCCCGGCTCGCCAGGGTAAGCACCCTGGCGGGCCGGCCCGGTTTGTTTATCTGCCGCGTCGGCGAGTTCAGCCGATCGCGGCTCCCACTGGCCGCGGTTCGCGGTCCCAGGCCAATGCGGGAGGCAGGAAGCGGCGCGAGCCGAGGGATGTTCTGGCCGCGGCTTCCTGCCTCCTGCATTGGCCTGGGACCGCAAACCGCGCCCAGTGGGAGACGCGATCGGCCGAACTCGCCGACGCGGCAGATAAACAAACCGGGCCGGCCCGCCAGGGTGCTTACCCTGGCGAGCCGCGAGCCACCGGTTGCCGACCCCTGTGACATAGAGGAACACTGGCATCAACTCAGCACTGGCTCAGAAAATGATCTGTGATCAGTTCATTACTTACATAAGGGAGGAAGGGGATTTTCTTTCACTTACATTTCGAACATATCACACTAAAATTGGAAATTCTATTGGTCCTTTGTCATGGTCCATGTTGACCTCTGTAAACACAAATCAGAGTTTAAATATAGCTCAGGGTTACAAACCATATTGATTTGAATGTAACTAATATGATGTTTAATTCACAGAGAGTTTTCTTCACCAAAAAAGATCCCTTTTGGTTGCCGTTAGTGGTATGGTTATTTTAGTACCTATTTTGTACTGATGCTCTATAAAATAAAATCAGCAGAAGTGGAGGAATGGGTACATTCATGTATGTGTCCATCCCACTTACATCTCAATCATTTGTGTAGTTCTCATTTTATTATGTGTTGCCATGGATATCTCATTTAGTCATGTATATCTCACACAGTGAATAAGCTTGTGCTCCTGTATAGCTCATTCAATCATGTATACCCTCATGGAAAATTCTCATACAATGTAATAGGGATAAAATCGATAAGGTTCTGTAGAAATGTGATAGGATTATACAAAAATTACTCCAAAAACTAATAAAAATGTATCCTTTTAATAGGTTTGTTTTTAATCATCCCATAGAATTCTATAGCAGGGATATTATTCTATATTCAAGTCCACAAATGTTCCCAAAAAAACCTATTAAATTATTAATTCAAGAGGACTTTTCCATAAGAACATGTCTTCCCTTTACATATCATTACATTACCACTGTATCATTACCCTTGGTAGATTATTTTCTCTACAGGTTCTTCTCTTGGACTACTGGTTCTCCAGTTGTTTTCATCCTTAATTATTCAGACTGCAATCCAGCCTGTTAGCAAGTAGCAATAAATAGGATGCTCTCACCTTTGACAGTTATGGATGCCTTTCGTCCTTTCTGTGTTATATGGATTTGGCACCTTAGGGGCATCAATTGTACAAAGCTTCAGGGACAAGAAATTGAAGAAATTGTGAAAGTGGAACCTATGAAGGAAAAAGATGTGTAAGCAACTCTCTCTCTTCATGGCACGTATCTCACTAAATAAAACAGGCACTCAGCTAGGGCAAGAAGGCAACCCATGCTTTAATTTCAGTAAGACCCCTCCACTCCATAAATAAAACTAAGAGGGGAATGGTTTAGTAAATTTGTGGACTTAAACTACACCAATATAGGTATCTTTATACCTGGTGGTTGCAATGGCTTCACTAGATCTGTGTGTACACTCGGGAATAGCCTTGATTTATCAATCAGTAGCCAGTGTAGCTGCACTGCTTCAGACCCCCTAATTGTCGATAAAGGCAAACTCAGGTTTGCACCAGCTGAGGTTTGCACTAGGGTTGATCCCTGCTTCAGGCATGTCCTTGCCTATGCTTAGGGGTCGGGGTCGGTGCAACTACACTACAGTACAGACAAGGCGTAGGCTGGGGATTTTATATTTTGAATGTCTGTACTGTCATTCCAATTTTCATGCAATATGTTACTCATTTATTTCTACTGTGTACTGAGTGACTCTTTTTGTACGATATTTAAGTGTTCGGGTTGGATGGTTTTAACTCTTTTTTTTTTCGTTTCCAACATAAAACCAATTATTCCGCCACTGAGGATTGTTTAACATTTCCCACAGGATTAATGTTGTTACATCTCACCTGATATTAGATTGCAAGAAAGGTTCTGCTTCTACAGAACCAAACTAACACGGCTACCCCTCTGATATAAGAAAGGTTTTATTATCATCTCAATGAGATAGTTGAAGGGCCAGAATTTTTAAAGGTATTTAGGCATTGCTCCACTCAGCTTTATGAGGTCTAACTGATTTAGGAGCCTAAGTCTCATTTTCAGAAGTAACATAGGCACTATAGGCTAGATTTAGGTGTGTAAGTGCCACTTTAGGTGCCAAAGTCTAAAATTTAGATTCTCAAAACCCCCACTCAGCTGCCACCTAGACCTAAAGGGGGCTAACGTCCCTAAGCACCCAAGTTTTTGCCACAGAGTGTGCACACAGACAGTGCCACAACAGCCATATGCATGGTGCACATGGTGTGTATCATTCCTGGCTACTGGTGGCTCCTTGAAGTTGCATTGATGAGATTCCTGGGCAGAAGGAGGCTGCCCCAAAGCCCACCCAGGTTTGGCCCCTCATTCATGATGGAAGGGTGGCAGGGCCAAAACTAACAAGTGCCATTGTGACCTGGTGCACAAAGTGGGTGTGGGAAGTTTGCAGTTGCTGAGTTGGCACATGGGGAGTTGCAGTCACTGTGTCGCACATGGGAGTCACAACACCTCTCAGGGTTGGCCCTGAAGCCTCTTCATCATGATGGAGGGGTGGTGGGCTCAAAACTGAAAGAGTGGTGTTGCAATCTGGCACATGGGGGGGAAGGGGAGAGGTCATAGCACTACTCAGTTTTGGTCCTGTGGCACTCCTCCATCATTTAGCAATGCAGCAGAGCCAAAGCTGAGCAGTGCTACAACACGCAAACCCTTGTGCACCAGATCACAATGCCACTCATCCAATGTTGGCCCTGGCCCTACAGCCTCTTCATGATAGAAGGGCCGCAAACCTGAGCAGTGCTGCAACCCCCACCTGGTTCTCCTGCTCTTCTCAGCACTGGAAAGCAGGATGGACCCGAGGCTCGCAAGTTGGGAAGGGTAGGAGCAGGGGTCAGAGTGGGGGAGGCAGAGGATGGCAGGGGGGCTCTCTGAGCTGAGGCTCCTGGAAAGGGATGGATATAGGGTCTCGGGTTGGAGGGGTCAGGCTGGTGAAGGGTGTGTGCACCCTTGCATGTAGCTGCCTACATTCTGATGCCTAGCTCATGCCTAAGCCCCAGTGGGATCCTCAAACGAGGACCCCCGCCTATCTCTCCTCAAGGGCCTGGGCTGGTAGACATGTTCACAGTACGTCTACCAGATTGGGCCTCACACAAAACACAGATGGAGGAAGAGGTGGTTCTGCCCTCCAATGACCTTAATCCAGTGGTTAGAACACTCACAAAATCCCTATTGTCTAATTGCTCATTGAAAAGTCCCATGATCTGACGTATCATCTAGGAGGGTTGTTTGCAATGATGGGAGGATGGAGGGAAAATAATGAAGAAGACAAAATGTAAATGTCTACATCTAGGAACAAGGAACGTAGGCCATACTTGCCAGATAGGAGATTCAATCTCGGGAAGTAGTGACTCTGAAAAAGATTTGTGGCTCCTCAGGGATAATCAGCTGAATGTGAGCTCCCAATGTAACACTGTAGCCAAAAGAGCTAATTTATGCATAAACAAAGGAATCTCAAGGAGGAATAGAGAGGTTATTTTACCTCTGTCATTGGCACTGTTCTGACCACTGCTGGAATAGCGGGTCCAGTTCTGGTGGCTGCAAGTCAAGAGGAATGTTGATAAATTGGAGAGGGTTCAGAGAAGAGCCACAAACATGATGAAAGAATTAGAAAACATGCCTTCTAGTGATAGACTCAAAGAGCTCAATCTATTTAGCTTCACAAAGAGAAGGTTAAAGGGTGACTTGATTACAGTCCGGGGGATTTTTGTTTTTTATTTTAGAGAAAGTATTCAGCCTTTGAGCTTCCCAGCCATTTCCTGCCTGAAGGAGTGCATCTTTGCTTGCATGTGTTTCCACCTCTTTGATCAGCCCTAGGAGCCCAGACAGTGGCTCATAGACACACTATATATTGGGAGAAAATATTTTAATAATGGAGTCCCCAGTCTAGCAGAGAAAGTGATAACATGATCCAGTGGCTGGAAGTTGAAGCTAGACAAATTCTGACCGGAAATAAGGTGTACAAATCTTTGACCGTGAGAGTAATTAAGCATTGGAACACTTTGCCAAGGGTCATGGTGGATTCTCCACCACTGGTAATTTTTAAATCACGCTGGGATGTTTTTATAAAAGATTTGCTCTAGGAATGTTGGGGGGCAGAGGAGTTCTCTGGCCTGTGTTTTACAGGAGTTTGGACTAGATGATCACAATGCTCCCTTCTGGCCTTGGAATCTATCAGTCTGTGAAATGAAGAATTTACATCCTTGAATGTTTAGTAGGTCTGCTTCGGGGATGAGGGAGCAGTCTAATCTGGAAGAAACATTTGCGTACAAAAGGGGGGAAAAGCTGTAGGGCCTGATTCTTTGTAGTAATCTGCCTCTTGTGCACTGCAGGAGCAGAAAGTTAATGTAGATGGTCCCATGGGAATACCAGAAAGCAGAGGATCTCCCTAGCCAGCATAAGGGGTGTGGAAGAGGAGTGGGGGTGGGGAGAGGAGACATGGCTAGAGAACATTGTGCGCCAGCTATTCTCTGCTCCCCACAGGCTATTAGAGGCCATGAAAAGCAGAGCAAGTCAGAGCAGCCCTGAAGGAAATAAAGCTGATATCAAACCCTTTCTGAATCTAATCTCCTCTGATAACTGGGTTGTAATGGATCCCCTGACTTGGTAATGGTTGGTTGGTAAATGGGGCCTTAGTGGTTTGCTTTCCTGTTTTGGTTACCTTAGGGGTCTGAATAAGGCTAAGGTAGAGCATGATGTTAAGGCCATTCTCTGAGCAGATAATGTCTATCTGTCCCTCCTATGGCACCAAGTCTCCATGCAGCCATCCTTGTCTGTTCCTTTTTCAATCAGGTTTTCTGTCTCAGATGGAGAATGGGACTCCCAACCTCCCCGGTGTGGCTAAAGCTGGTGAGATAGTAAGTCAGGCAAGAGTTTTGCCCCAGAGTGTGGGAAAGGGGATGGCAATGCTGGGTATTGTTAGGGTATTTAATGCCTCTCTCTCATACAGCTGCAGCCTTTTGAAGCCAAAGGGGGGTCTAGAGCTTTTGAACCTCAGTGGAGTAATTTTGGTCTATAAATGTTTTTCTTGCCACCAGACCTTTCCTCCAAACTGTCTGGCTTCACATGGGAGACGTCTAGAAGTGTTAATACCCTGGAGGGGAGGACAGAGGTTGTATGATAACTCCCTAACAAACTATCCTGGTCATAAAAATCCTCTATCACCAAACATCGAAAGTGTAGCAAGTGCCACACAAACCTCAAGACAAGAATGAGGGGGCTGTCACCCTTACAGCTAAAGAGAGATTTTCTGAAGCATTATAAAAATAACTGGAAAATGCATTTACTCAACATTTGTTAAGCATACATTTTAACTGCCTAAACAACATGTAAATATTTGAGAGAAATGCTAAGGACAGTTTGCTTGAGAAATTTTAAACATTCAGTTTGATTTGGCAGAGAGGGTTATTGAATGAGTGCTCATTGCACTCTTCGGCTATCTCTACACTAGTTTAAAAGGTGTTTGATCATGACCAGCTAACATGTCTATAAAGATGTTAGACCCTGCCTACAGTAGCTCCTAAGTAGTATCTAAAACATCTTATTTTTAAAAGTGTTACCTAACACTTAAAAATAACCAACAAAATTTTAAGCCAAGTCTAGCTAGGACCTTTCTATGTTTGGTCCACAACTGACGGTAGGCCTAGTATCTTTTCAGCAAGAGTGAATGAAGCTGAACATATTTTGTTTTCCTCCTCATTTCCCAGAATTCGATAGATACAGATGTTGCTCCAGCGTGACCTGCTCTCCAAGTCATCACATTTTCCCTCAGTTCTTTTCCCCTCTGAGAACAATTGAGTGCTTTGTCTCTTTGAATACCTCAGTCCTTCTCCTTGCAATGCACTGCTCTGCTTCCTCTCTGTAGGGCTGAAGGTATTTTTGGTTTTTATTTTAGAGAAAGTATTCAACCTTTGGGCTTCCCAGTCACTTCCTGCCTGAAGGAGTGCATCTTTGCTTGCATGCATTTCCACCTCTTTGATCAGCCCTAGGAGGCCAGAGAGTGGCTCATAGACAAGCTGCGGATGGGGAGGAGGAGCTGCCATGTTGGCTTCTGCCTGGCAGAGTGTTTATCTGCAGCAGAGTTTTGTTTTTGTTGACGTTCCTATTTTCCTGTTGCCCAGGAACAAAGGGATTGCTCTGAATGAACTCCCAGTAAGCTAAGAGAGGCCACGGTGGTTTGTTTCATCAGGCTCTGGTATCTGGTGTTGCTGTTGTCTTTAGTCCTCTCCTGGCTTCCTTATTAGAAGGGTTTTGTAAACCGATCTAGTAACTCCAGGGATGTGATATAATTAAATAACTCCATTCAAGGGAGTAGAGGCAGGTAGTTGTGCCTGGTCCGGTGCAACACCCAGTGTGTGTGTGCAGATGGGTCATTTCACTGTGGTTAAATGATTCGCTTGGTACAGCACTGAGCATTAGTGGCTAGACTGCATCTCACAAAGGGAGGCCAGTATGGAAGTGCTATAATTCCAATCTGGGTTGAGTCACCATATTGATTGGGCTCCTGCCATGTTCATTAATATTATTTATATTCCCAAAGCACCTAGGAGCCCCAGTCATGGACCAGGACCCTGTTTGTGCTAGGTGCTGTACAAACATAACAGAAAGATGGTCCCTGCCCCCAAAGAGTTTGCAGCCTAAGTAGATTGTAATATTTAATTCAACCCAACCGCTTTATTCCAGGATGGAGACCAGCTTGGTGCAACCATTGAGGAGTCTGGATTTCTCAGGGTCCAATTGGGAACTTCTGGCATTTCCTAGGGTCTAATGACTCATTTATGTCAGCTCACACCATAGTGTTCCTCTCTGCCATAACTCCACATGGGCGCGCTAGGCAGAATAGAATTAAATATCCAGACACCCATGTCTGGATGTCCGAGAACAGCCTGGGCTAGGAATTGCAATTTTCTCTTCCACGAGTGTCCTTTCCCCCTGCTTAAACAATTGCTTTCAAGGCTCTCCAAATGGTAGAGACCAAAAACCAGTCCTGGGGAGGAGATATTTTTAAAAAGAGGACCCGAGTGCTGGCGGAAGACAACCAGCAGTCACGCTTGATGCAGATCGCTTCTACACGAGCCCTAAGGTCTAGGCTTCTGCGTAACTAATTTTGATTTTAGCCAGCCAACAAAGTGTAGTAAGCAACCTAATTTAAGTCTAGTTAATGAATTCGGACTAAAAATACAGCCGACTGTCCCGCATTAAAGACAGTGTAAATGGGAGTTTACAGTATGGGGATTTGTAAAAGTCACGCACTCCCCTGGAAATTGCTTAAAACAGTTTTGCCTCAAAGGGGGGAATTTCTCTGTGGGTGCTGCGGAATTACAGAGAGCAGAGCGTGAGAACTGGCGTACAGGACAGACGAGCCTGAAGCCTGGCGTCCACGTTTATAAGAACTTTCTCCATGGAAGGGTCGAACCATCTGCTGCTAGCAATAATTAAACGGGGAGTTTTCTCCTTCAACCCCCAGCTCTGGTTATTTCGGAGCTCTCCTAGAAAATACTGGATTCCTCGCTCCTCGCCCGGCATCTTGGCGGGACCGTGTGAGCTGCCTAAGGGCTAGGGCGCACACCTCTCCCTCCTGAGCTTGTCTCGTCGAGCGACATGAAGCAAGCGCCGCTTGGCTACCTGGCTCCAGTTACAGACTGTTGCTGCTCTTCAGTTGTTTCCAAGGGGAAGTGAGCCAGGAGCCCACGGGAACCCCTGGATGGCAGCAAGCGAGAGATCGCTGTTGGTGGAGTTATGAGAGACCCGTGCCAATCTGGAAGGCAAAATGAAGCAGCGATCCGGAGAGCTGCGGGCCACGGGAGCCTTTGGATGTAAGGAGCTGGGGAAAAGGTGAACAGCGGTTCCGCGGGGGAGGGCGGGGACCCGTTACAGCCTGGGGTAATGTCAAGCAAACTGGAGAGTAACTAAGCACCGTAACATTCAACGCGCTCTGACACTTACTGAATCAAGCCGCTGGCTCGTCCCAGGTCCTCTCGTTGCGTTGGTGTTGGCGGCCACCTGCGAGGAGCGGGGGAGAAGTTTGCAGAGCAGAGCTTGGCTGGAGGGGCTGCTGGCGCGCGGCAGAGAGCTGCGAAAGCCAGTCGGAGGGAGCTGGCCACTCGCTTCAGCCCCCGCCTGTGGGCAAACTCGCCCGGGCAGGTGGGTCTCGCAGGCACAGGCTAGGGGCTGAATCGTGACCGAACAGCGTCTCCCTTCCGAAGGGGCTGGGATGGGAACCCACGGGGGTGCCGCAAAGTGCCCCCCCCCCGCCGCCCGGAGGGGCTGTGCGGGGAAAGGTGGCAGTTTAACAGAGCGGGGTCAATAGCTGGAGACTGTCACCGCCACAGCGGAGGGGCTGGGGAGCTGCTGCCCATCCCCACGCCTTGGTCCTTCCCAACTGCAAGTGGAGATCTCGCTGGGGTCTGGGTGAGGTGCTGGGACCCAAGCGCCGCCCCCGCGACCCGGGAGCTGGCCGTTCCCTGTGGTACTGAAGCCGATGGCTTCACCCCGTCTCTAACCAAGGGAGCAGCCGCCGCCTCCTTCTCGGGGGACCTGCTCTCCCTCCCCGCAAAGACACGTTTTCCTTCCCCCTTGATGCTGAAGGAAGGAGTCGGTGCGGCCAGAGGGAAACTCCCCTGGCAGCAGAACCTGTTCAGGGCGCCCAAAGCAGCCCAGCTACTGCTGGTGCCCCCCGGACACCCAGTTCTCCACTCCCCTGCAGAGCCAGTGAGCCGGTCCCTGTAGGGGTCGCTTTGTATTCTCTTAGCAGGAGGCTTCTCTTGCTGCTTTCAGTGACTCCCCCAGAAACATATCTGCAATTGGGGGGAGGGGGGTACGGTCGCACATTAGGCACTGGTTGCTGGAGAAAACTTCAAAACTTACCCACCGCTGGTTTCCAGCCCAAGGACCCGTAGATCACTGAAGACACGGCGGCGTGTCGTCTGGAAACCCCACTCTGTACATTGGCAGTATCGGGCAGAGAAGCTGTTGTTCCAATTGCCACAGAGCAGATCTCTGGGGGCGCTTGCTGTTCAGGTCTCGAAGGTGGGCTTGTTTGTTTTCAGATAGCCAGAAACTGCCCCGGAAAAAAAGACAATTCTTCTTTGCGGGGCTTTGACCCTCAAACTGCGCAGAGCTTGTGAACGGTTTGCCATCACAGGGGCATTTCTCAGAACTCTGAAGTAGAGACTCGCTTTGTGTATTCAGCCACAGCTCTCCCGATGGACACTGAAGATCTGACCTTGTGAGTGACTCCAATCTAAGTAAACGTCTTCGTCCGTAGCAGCACACAAGGCAGAGGTGTGCGGCGTTGCATCCGATAGAGAACTCCCCAAACACTGACAGTTCCAAAAGGAAGATATGACGTAAAGAAAACTACGCAGGAGGAGTTCCCAGCCTGCAATGAAAAGAATCTACACACACTAGGCTGAACCTTCGCTCCAGCTGAGCTCCACTTTGCTCAACTGGTGCGGGGGAAAGGTAGGTCTGGTTCAGATCCCAGCACAATTTAAGCCCCCTCAGAACTTCTTTAACTAGGACTGGCTGGCAACAGCTTCACAGAGCCACTCCACTTCTTGGGGCTCATCAGAGCAGAGCAGCACTCTAGGCACTGCCTCTGATGTGCCCCTGCACTGGATCAAGCTCTTAGAGGTAAATCTGGTTCTGCTGGCTCTATGCTACCAGGGAATTCCTGTGCACTAGGGAAAACGCCAATCACATAGTAGATCTGGCTCCCCACCTGCTTCCCATTGACAGAACAGTGCAAAGCTGCGGGGGGGAGGGAGGGGGTTCAGGTTATGGCCTATTGTATTTAATCAAAACTTAGTCTTCCTAGGTTTTGGTTTTATTGGTAATTCTACTAACAATAATAAATACATAAAGCAGGCCTAAGTTTTCTTCTCAAGTTTGGCTGTTCATAAGGGTTTCATGTAGCAACTTCACCATACACCCCAATTCCCTCTGCCCATAGACCAATTTGCATTTCAATTTATATCCAGGGTGGATTTAACAAACCAGATGTGCCGCAATGAGTCAACAAGAATCGGTCACCATCTCCCTACAGGGTTCCACCACTGCTAATAACATAAGCATCCTCCCATCCTGCTGCAAAATCAAGCACACGCACAGCAGATGCTAGAGGCCTGATTCTGATTTCATCTGCACAGGTTTTAAAGTGGTGTAACTCTAATGATTTCAGTGGAATTACTCCTGGTTTATACCAGCATAAATGAGAGCTGAACCAGGCCCTGACTTTCACTGGAGATGTATCTCCTCCCATCAAAATTTCCTCTGAGATCTGGGTCCTAATTCTTTTCTTCAAAGATGCCCCTAGGACAACTGTAATCTCAGAATGAATTAAACAAGATAACTGAAGTATCTCAGAAGTGGCTTCATGTAGAAATGCAGCAGAAATTTGTATGAGAAATTCTTTCCACTTGTGATTCAATTGATGAATGGACCTTTTATCTTCCAATTTCAGTACAGATTTTTTTTATTACTACTTTAATATGATTCAACTTTAAATAAATGGATGAGAGAAAAGCTTTGTTATTGGGCTTTTCTTTTACTGGATGCTTTGTGTGCAGCAGGTGCTTTTCCAGTACAAAATATATTTAGGACACACAAGATTTCAGAGGTGTATAGTACCCTGTTTTGTCATAATTGTTCTCTCCTGTATCTGACTTTAAATACATGTTACAAATAATGTAAATGTGTGTAGGAAAAAAACCTCAGCATGCTGCCTGTTCTTAGAATGAATGTTGCTTGTTTGGGTTTTTTTTGTTTGTTTGTTTTGTTTTTTTTAATTTTCCAGTGAAAACTGTGGCCCTGATACTACAATCAGAATTGGATAGGCAGATGACAACTTAATTGATTTCAGGATCAGGGCCTGTAATTTGTAAGGAGACTCTGTTATACCTTTCTGATTAATTGATATGTAAGTGCATTTTATTTGGAGCATCTTGAATGGTGATTAGAGCTGAGCACAATATTTGCAGTGACTTCTGTTGTTGAAAGTTGCTGTTTTCAAGTTCACAAAGCTTTTGCAAAATTTTGTATGATTTTAAAATTAAATTTCACACACTTTTTATGACTGCAAATTTTACAATGAATTTTCCTATTATTTTTTCAAAGTTTTGAGATTATTTGCATTGGTCATATAAGTGACATGGTTTGGGTTCTGCTTCCCTGATTGGCTAAATCCATGTGGTTAGGAGGGTTAACAGAAGCCATTTTGATCCATTTTCTCAGGGGGGAATGGCTGCATTTTGTACATGTTGCCTAAACCAGGTAGAAAAAGCTTGATAGCATCAGTGCACTACTCCCTACTGCAGTGCTGCTGCCGCCAGCCTAGAAATTCCCACTCACTGATGCTGGGAGTGTTGTTTTATACCCTCTTTGCCCAGGTGTAAATAATTACTCAAGGTTCAAGGCAGGGAACAATCCGGCCTGCCATCTAGTAAAGACAACAATCGCTGTGCCTTCTCCTGCTGCCCTTGGTGCTAATGGCAAATTTCAAAGTGATATCAATGGGAGTAGGATCAGCCCCCTTGAGTCTAGTTCTCTGTAAGTCTGGCTTTGGAAATAAGCAATGTATAAAATAACTTTAGTTTGAGAAAACTAGTGCTGAGTCACTAAGGGTTTGTAAAACTCTTTATCCCACCTTCAGCCTCTTTACCTAATGCCCTTTGTTCTTTGCTTTTACACCTGCATGTTTTCTTTAGGGAAAAAATGGGTTCTAATATGTCCACTAGAAATATTTCAAAAGTGCACTCCATTTTTGCCCTCTTCCTTCCTTCTGTACCAGTGGCAGCTCTCAAAGAGAGGAACATGGGGTGTTCTGCCCTTGCATTGCACATGTAACATCTGCTCTTTAAAATATTAATAAAACTGTTGGCTAGGATTTGAAATATCAGATGGATATTTTATTCTTTTGATTGACTCTGCCCACACATTTACCATTTTCCTTTAAAAAAATAATTGATTGCTCATGAAAGGAGCCAGACTCGCAAGTCCCAGGGCTCAATCCTGCAAGGATCAAGTACTTTAGCTCAATCCAGCAACAACAACAACAACAACAAAATAGGGGGGGGGTTAAAGTTAAGAACATGAGCAGTCCAACTGAAATCAATAGGACTATTCATGTGATTTAAGTTAAGCATATGCTGAAATGTTTTCCTGGATTGGGCTAGAGTGCTCAGTATTTTGCAGGATCCAGCTGCTGGAGACTGAAGTCCTTTAGTTAAATAGAGAACAGGTAAAATACAGGCAGCAGCCATGCAAACTTCCCACACACATGCTATCTTGCCAATGTATGGCAGCTGCATTCAGTCTAGTGAACAGAATCCTGAAAGACCAAGCAGCGTCTTTTCCAGGCACAGAGACATCTATTTCAAAAGCTGTATGTACTGAGGTGGAGAGGCCTCCCTCCCACGCAGACAGGGAGGAACCACTCCCCGCCCCCTGGTGGGAGGAGCCAGGCTGGGCCCATCCCTTCACTGGAAGCAGAGGGGTGGAGCAAGAAGTATAAGAGGTGGAACTGCCAGCTCATTTGAGCAAGAGCTAGGGAAGGAGTAGGATGCTACTGGCTCTTAAACCAAGGATCAAGCTGTACCAACCCCTGCCCCCGGAGGAGCAGTTGCTAGGTGAATACCCCAAGGAGCTGCTGGACCTGCCAGCTGCTGAGTACCCCTGAGCATGAAGCCCTACAAACAGGTAGGGGGAAGAAGTAGCCCAGGGGAACCACACATTAGTCCCACCCTTGCATGGCAGCCTGCCCACCTTAGTGGTGTGATTTCTTAGATTTTTAAATAGTCATGAAGTCTCTTCACACTGAGATTTACAAAATCTTTGCGTAACAGACATGTTGAAATAAAGTTTTTTATTTCCCCAGCCACTTTAAAACAAAACCAAAAGCTGCCAGAGCAATAGTAATGGAAATATGGGTCCTCTTATCCCAAAACAAGATAGCCCACAGACAGTGGCTAGGCACATATCTCCATGCTATGCTGTCAAAGTGCCTCAGTCCAGTTCTGGAGGGATGGCCTCTCTGGGTAAGAATCTAATTCAGACTCCAGAGCCATGTTGGGAAATGACTGCAGAAAGGGATCTGGGGGTCACAGTGGATCACAAGCTAAATATGAGTCAACAGGGTAACACTGTTGCTAAAAAAGCAAACATCATTCTGGGATGTATTAGCAGGAGTACTGTAAGCAAGATACAACCAGTAATTCTGCTCTACTATGTGCTGATTAGGCCTCAACTGCAGTATTGTGTCCAGTTCTGAGTACCACATTTCAGGAAAGATGTGGACAAATTGGAGGAAGTCCAGAGAAGAGCAACAAAAATAGTTAAAGGTCTAGAAAACATGACCTATGAGGGAAGAATGAAAAAATTTGGCTGGTGACCAACATGAAAAGTCTGTACTAAAATATGCAGACCAGGCATGCCCTCAGACCTTGAGCCCTGCCCTGCAACACCCCTCTGCAGGGGATGTGTAGATGACCTGTGTAGCATGAATGGTACAGGTCTGGGAGGAGATGTTCTTTTCCTTAGTTCCACCCCTGAATTCCTATTGCTATTTTTAATTTCTATTACTGCCAAGTAGACAACCTTTAAAAAAGAGAACTTTTGGAGCTATACTTCAGTCCATTTTCAGTTACGACCAAATCATCATCCCTGCACCCACCTCAAGGAGCTGAGCTGTGTACTGGGGAGATTAGTGGAGGGAAGTGGGTGAGGCCTCCATTGAACTTGACTTAAGTCTATGCCAGAAGCAGCCATGCCTTTCCCTACCATGGCTCCATTGTAAAAGGAGATCTGGAGGGTCCATATAGTAGCAAATCATTGTGCAGCACAATCATTGTGTGAGTGGAGACTGTGTGGGTGCAAGAAAAGTTAAGCACTAAGGTTAGTCTAACACCTGGACATGAAGCTCTGTTCCCTTGTACAACTTGATCACTCCAAAGAGACTCTGCACAGGGTAAAAACAGGCTAGGCTATGGACAGAGGAGGGTTGTTTCTGAGAAGATGTGAGCTTAAGTGGATCCTCCGCATGAAATCATTCCCTGCTTTGGCCATTCTCCTATGCTAGGCATGAGGAGCTTGTTGGCCATGCAGCAGCATTCCCCTTAATGCAAGATCAGGTTTCCCTGCACTCTTTATTCTGATCTTGCGTTTCCACATGCAGTGCACTTGTGCGCTCCAGCCTGCAGCAGACATTCAGAGCAGGTAGATTAACAGATGCAGCACATGTTGTAAATGCTGCCATTGGGGAGCTAGCTATGTTTATTACCATTCCTCACACCTGCTGAGGGGAAACTGAACACTGTATGTGACATCATCTATAATGGAAGGCTAAAGTGGCCCTACCTTTGGGGATCTATATTGAGTGACTTCAGGAAATAAAAATGGTAATGGACTGAGTGATTTTTTTATGCTCTCACCTTCACAAATGATAAATTGTATTGAATTCCAACCAATCCAGATCAACACATTTCCATTTTTAAAGCTGTAGGGAAGGAGTTCAGCTCATACAAGAGGAAACACATTTCAGAACATTTTTTTAAATGTTGCAAAACACGGGAAAAGTTATCAACACTTGAATAATGTGCAAAGTCTAGTGACTAATACCCAGTGACAATCATAAAGCCTTAGGAGCCACAATTTGCTAGAGCCTGCCTAATCTTTTCTTTTGAGAGGTGTGTGGATTCATTGATCAAGCTTCATTTTCTTCCCTCTCTCCCTTTTCAGTGACCTCTCATTTGGTCCAAACTTAGCTCCTCTCTGGCAGATGAGAAATAAACAACTTTGTCACCCAGGCTTTCATTTGCGAAGCAGCTTTCAGTCTTTTCTAACATTTTCAAGGAAGAAGAGAGAATCTGTGATGGTTATGCAGTTTGCTGATGTGTGGCTAAAGATTTTTAGAAATGTGTGGGTTTAGCCAGAATTAACTCAGATTATCCCTAATGAGTATTAAAGCAATTTAGTTATTCAACATGATTAAAGAAAGGTGCAGAACTGTTCTGCATTGATTTCAGTTGTTTGCAAAGGTAAATCTAAACTTGGACCTTGATTGGGTGTTGAATGGCTGCTGAATGCTGACTGATAATATTAATGCCACTGATTGTAGTAATTAGACTTTCATTAAATTACACATTGTTAAAACAAATGTGGTGGTAATGTGAGCTGAAATTAAACCATGACCTAACTGGCATCTTGACCTGAAGGATGGACTTATGCTAAGGTACTGCAGAGTGCTCAGTTGTGCACTGACTGTGACTGATCCAAGGCCAAATTCTGTGTGTATTTGTTTGGGATTTGGGGTGGTCCTGAAGAATGGCTAGTGTTCTGAATAGCTGCTAAATAGCCGTGGCCAGATCACTGGCTACCCCAAGGAGAAGAGCGCTCACATTTGCACCCACCTCCCCCAACTCTGGGCTAGAAGAGCAGATAGGAGCTAGGCAGGGACTCTCCCCTTCCCTACAGCCCCTGTATTATGCTCTGGCAGACCTTTGCTGCCCTGCAGGGCCGGATTTAGGAAGTGCGGGGCCCAATTCGAATATTTTCAGTGGGTCCCTAGCAGGGATGAATTTTTAAAAAAACATGTTTAAAAAAAAAAAGCCTTTCAGTTCTTAGCAACCAGTTCCCTATAAAAAGTTCTGATTTAAGGGATGTACCAGCAGACATGGGGCTGGCTGCAGGCAGGGCAGGGGCTGACTGGACGTAGGATCTGGCTGCAGGCAGGGCAAGGTGTGCGGGGCTGGCTGGAGACGGGCTGTGTGGCATGGGCTGGCTGGCTTCAGACAGGGCCGCAGGGGGTGTGTGACAGGTTGTAAGGGCAGGAGACAGAGGAGTGTGGGACTGGCTGGCTTCAGGCAGGGGGGTGCAGCAGGGGTTGGCTGGAGACAGGGCAGGGGGTGTGGGGCTGGTGCAGGAAAGACAGGGGGTGCGGGGCTGGTGCAGGCACGGGGTGCAGCAGTAGCTGGCTACAGGCAGGGTGTGTGGGTACAGGGGGTATAGCCCACCCTTTATGGTGAGTGCCCCCTCCTCCTCCCTCCCCCACTGGGGTAGCAGCAGCAGCCCGGGGATTGGGGGCTATTTAAAGGGCCCAGGGCTCCCCTGCTTCCACCGCCCCGGCCCTTTAAATAGCCACGGGAGCCCTGGGGAAGTGGCAGGGCTCAAGCAGCTACTTAAAGGGCTGGGGTGGTAGAAGCAATGGGAGCCCTGGACTTTTTAAATAGCCCTGAGAGTCCCGCAGCCCTACCCCAGGGCTCCAGCATTGGGGCTCTGGTGGCAATTTAAAGGGCCTGGGAGCTCCAGGCCCTTTAAATTGCCCCCTGAGGAAGCCAGGCCACCCTGGTACAGCGCGCCAGCTCTTGCCGGTATGCTGTACTGGGGCTTGGGTGGGGCCCGATTCAGGGGAATTGGTTGAATTGGCCTAAAGCTGGCCCTGGTGCCCTGGGGAGAATTCCCCCAACACAGGCGCTTCATAGGACTACCGTAGCCTGGCCTCCAGAGGCCTCTTGCAGGTGCCCATGTAGGAAGAATGCCAGGTGCAGGAGGAGGTGAGACAGTAGCACAAAGTGCTATAGAGATTCTGGAGCAGCTCTGGGTTTCAGAGTTTCCCATAAACAGCCTCAATAAGGTTGATGTAACTTAGAGCAGCTCCCTGGATTGCCTAAATTATGCTGTTCCCTAACATTCCAGAATCCAAAGCGTCCTTTTTCCTCTTGGCCTGTTCCTGTGTGTGCTGAATTTCTTGGAAACCCAAAGCACAATCTCACCCCTAATTTAAGATCATATTGGAAAGACCCATGTACTGCAAATTGCATGGGACTCAGTTTATATACTTCAGAAGGATGACAGAATGAGTTCATTGGTGGAATTTAAAATTGTGGTTCCAGGAAGTCCATTGATGAAATCCTGGCCCCACTAAAGTATATCGGAGTTTTGGTACCAGGATTTAAGAACATAAGAACGGCCATACCGGGTCAGACCAAAGGTCCATCTAGCCCAGTATCTGTCTACCGACAGTGGCCAATGCCAGGTGCCCCAGAGGGAGTGAACCTAACAGGCAATGATTAAGTGATCTCTCTCCTGCCGTCCATCTCCATCCTCTGACAAACAGAGGCTAGGGACACCATTCTTACCCATCCTGGCTAATAGCCATTTATGGACTTGGCCACCATGGATTTATCCAGTTCCCTTTTAAACATTGTTATAGACCTAGCCTTCACAACCTCCTCAGGTAAGGAGTTCCACAAGTTGACTGTGTGCTGCGTGAAGAAGAACTTCCTTTTATTTGTTTTAAACCTGCTGCCTATTAATTTCATTTGGTGACCCCTAGTTCTTGTATTATGGGAATAAGTAAATAACTTTTCCTTATCCATTTTCTCCACATCACTCATGATTTTATATACCTCCATCATATCCCCCCTTAGTCTCCTCTTTTCCAAGCTGAAGAGTCCTAGCCTCTTTAATCTTTTCTCGTATGGGATCCTCTCCAAACCCCTAATCATTTTAGTTGCCCTTTTCTGAACCTTTTCTAGTGCTAGAATATCTTTTTTGAGGTGAGGAGACCACATCTATACACAGTATTTGAGATGTGGGCGTACCATGGATTTATACAAGGGCAATAATATATTCTCAGTCTTATTCTTTCTTTTTTTTTTTTCCCCCTTCCTCACCCCTAGGCTCCCTGGAACCACAAACTTAAATTCCACCATACTCTTTCTGATATAGGAAACAATTTTTAAGTACATCTACATGTACCACATCATCATCTTCCATTATATTGGTTACATCATAAGATTTGGAAAGAGTTATCAGCAACAATTAATGACTTGCCTGGATGATATTCAAGTACAACTGAAAAAATAAGCTTTGTATCTGAGGCAGAATGTCTGTCATGTTCCTCTTTAAAAATATTAACTAATGGTTTATGACCTGTTTCTGCCAGTACAGATCTACCAGATATAAATGCGAATTTTTTTTGCATGCAAAAGCTAATGCCAAAGCCTCTTTTCTATTTAAACCTACTGAAATTTCATTTCTTCTTATGCTCAAGATGCATAAGCAACAGGTTTCCTTGGATCACCATACTTTTGTAATCAAACTGCTCCTGGGTCTTGTTTAGATGAATCTGAAGACAATTTTGCAAGTCTGTTATTATTAAATATTTTAATACTGGAGCTATTTTTATTAGTTAAGTTGCTTCAATTCTTGTTGATGTTGACAGTCCCACTTCCACTGATCATTTTTACAAGTAAAGCCCTTAAATTTGTTTTTGCTAGGTTAGGTATGTGTTTTTCCTACAAAATTAACCAGACCCAACAATTTCTGTAATGACATCTGTATACAATGTTATAGATGTGTTTGTTAGTCCCAGGATATTAGAGAGACAAAGTGGTTGAGATAATCTTTTATTGGACCATTTCTGTTGGTGAGAGAAACAAGCTTTTGATCTATATAGAGCTTTTATTTAGGCCTGGAAGACATGTATGTGTTCTAGGAGACCTGAAGAAGAGTTCCATGCAAGCTTGAAAACTTGTCTTTCTCACCAACAGAAGTTGTTGCAATAAAATATGACCTCTCCCTTCTTGTCTCAGTAACAACTCCTTATCTTTTGAGTAAGCAATATTATCAATGGTTTGTATTCATTATTGATCACTCTGCAGTCCCTGTCTGGTCAGTTTTTCTCCTATAAATGTTAATTCTTGCACTCTAAATTTATATTTATTTTTGTTAAGTTTCAATCCTGATTCTTTTGCTCTAGATAATGCTTTAATCTTATATCATGCTTTTCTAAAGTTCTTCCCCATATTATGTTATCTGTGTACATTTTGGCGCCATCTAGATTTTCAAAATTCTTTTGTATTGCTCTATGAAACACCTCTGGAGCCAAACATAATCCAAAAGGTAATCTTTTAAAACACAAATGTCTAAAAAGTGTATGACACCTACACAGCAAATGACTTTCTTGCTCCAGTGGTATTTGTCAAAATCCATTTGAAGCATCTAAAGTAAAAAAAGTACTTTGCTCCTGATATTTGTCCAAGTATTTCTTCCCTGGTAGGTATTTTTAAATGTTCCCTATTAACATTCTTAAATCTCTTAGATCCTTGCATTTCTGTTTAGATCCATCTTTCTTTTCTATCGTTAATGAATTCACCCACTCAGGCCTGGTCTACACTACAAACTTAGGTAGACAGAAGCTGCCTTATAGTGACCTAATGTATGCATCTACTCTGCCAGGTCCCTTCTGCTGACCTAAATCGCCTGTTACTTCACCTTAATTACTCCACCTCCATAAGAAGTATAGCACTTAATTTGATGCTCATGGGTCAACAGAGAGACAGTGTGGACACAGCGTTGTGTAAGTCAATTGAATTGGCTTTGTCACGGAGTTTGGGGGAGACAAGGCCCTGCACCCCCAGCTTCCTGCAATTCACCATGACTCTCAGCCAGCCCGTAAAACAGAAAGTTTATTTAGATGACAGGAACACAGTTCAAGACAGGTCTTGCAGGTACAGACCACACAACTCCCTCAGTCAGGTCCATCTTGGGGGGCACAGGGGCACGCTAGGGGAGGCCAAGAGCATAAGCGCCAACAGAAAAAAATTGGTGGGTGCTCAGCTCCCCGCCCCCTCCCCCCCCCGCTCCAGCTCACCTCTGCTCCACCTCCTTGGCGAGCACGCCACCACGTCCTGCTTCTCCCCTCTTCCTCAGAGTGCTTGTGCTGCAAAAGAGCTGTTTCACAGGGCAGGGAGGGAATGGGAAGGAGGGGAACGCAGCATGCTGGGGGAAGAGGCAGGATCGGGGTGGGGATTTGGTGAAGGGATCCAATAGGGGCAGGGAGGGGGTGGAGTTGGGGCAGGGACTTTGGGAAAGGGGTTGGAATGGGGGCGGGGAAAGGGGCGGGAGGGCACGAGCACCCACTGGCACTGGAGAAAGTTGGCGCCTATGGCCAGGAGGTCTGTCTGGCCTCCCATCGATTTTCCCAGCCAGCTCCAAACTGAAAATTCTCCAGCCCCTCCTCTCCCTTTGTCTCTCTCCTGGGCCAGGAGGTCACCTGATCTCTTTGTTCAACACCTTTAGTTGGCAACTTTGCAGGGGAGGGGCTCAGGCCATTAGTTGCCAGAAGACAGGGTGTCAGCCATTCTATGTCCCTATGTTAAGTTCTCCTCACACCTTCTATGGGCCATCTTAATTATCACTTCAAAAAGTTTTTTTTCCTTCTGCTAACGATAGCTCATCTCAATTGATTAGACTCTGCCTGTTGGTATGCATACTTCCACCTTTTCATGTTCTCTGTATGTATAAATATCCCCTGTCTGTGTGTTCCATTCTATGCATCCGAAGAAGTGAGCTGCAGCTCACGAAAGCTCATGTTAAAATAAATTTGTTAGTCTTTAAGGTGCCACAAGTACTCCTGTTCTTTTTATGTGCAGACAGGATCACACTGGCCCCCTAGGGCTCTGCAACAATCACACACCCCTAGACACTCGAGAAATGCATAGGGGAAACTGAGGCACCCACACAGTATTCAGAGAAAACATTAAGAACATTCCCACTTTGTCACAGGCCTCCAGGAGGTATCCCACAATACTCTGCTGTGACCACTCTGGGGATCGTTTTCAACTCGGCTGCTAAGCAGCCAGGTACACAGGAAACAGCCCCTCCCCTGTTCAAGCGCCGGGAACTTTTGAATTCCCATTTCCTGGTTGATCAGTGTGGAGAGCTTGTCAGCACAGCTGATCATGGCAACTCAATAAAAGTTGTTGTATTTTTAGACATTTTTATAATTTCTTCTAAATTATATTAGCTTGTGCCACTAATCTATTGCATACAAAATAAATATTCCATTAGTAGATAGTGTAACTGGTAGTTCACAGAGTGACTCTGTTTCAGTATACCCAGAAATAAGTTTTCTTCATCTATTATGTCAGCTCTGTATTCTTTATTCAGTATCTTCTTGGAGAATTTCAAATGAAATATATACTTCTAAATTTTTCCTGACTTCCTTGTCTACAAATTTTTTTAGAAAGATTTTGTTTCTTGCCATAGGCACCAACTCTGTGTGTGCTCCAGAACTGGAGCACCCACAAGGAAAAAATGGTGGGTGCTGAGCACCCCCAGCACCTCCCACCTGCCAGTGGCCCTGCCAATCAACACCTTCCCCTCACTCCCAGGGCCTCCCAAAGCTGTGATCAGCTGTTCCACTGCATGTAGGAGGCACTGAAGGGGCAGGAGCAAGGGCAGGGTGAGCTCAGGGGAGGGGGCAGGAAGAGGCGGAGTGGGGGTGGGAGCTTGAGGGAAGGGATGGAGTGGGGGCAGGGTCTGGCACATAGCCGGGGGTGAAGCACCCCCACACACACAGATTGGAATGTCGGCGCTGCTGTTTTTGCAGATATGACCAGTTTGACCCTATACTGGACATTGTTTAGGTTGGAGCCTCCTTCCACTTCTAGAACATTATTTCATATGATCATATATTTTAACTTTTGTAGTTTCACTCTATTTTTCTCCAGACTTGTTTTTACTTTTTCTTATTAAGTCTATATTCACATCAGTTTGTTTTCTTTCTAAAATATGCAATCATTTGTTGATTAAGTTCAGCAGTTTGGCAAATTCTCAGTGCTTATTCTAGATTTAGATCTGGCTTTTCAAACAGTCTTTCTATTACACTATCTTTTTTTTATGTCCATCACAATTTGATCTTTTATCATTGACTCAGATTCTGGAAATTACATGTCTGACTTCTTATCTTTTAGATCTCAAAAGTCTCATCCTCCATCTGACTTCTTGAGTGAAAATGAAATCTTTCAGATGTTACTTTTCCTTTTGATAAACAGTATTCCTCTTTTTTTAAGACAAACTCATAGTCAGCTCTTTCTCTAACATTAAGTGCCAGTGCATTATATACCAAATTTGTTTCATTATCTGCAATATTCAAAGACAAAATAGCAATCTTTTATTCATTTTCCTTATGTGTAGATCCTGATGGCCTCAAAAATAAATCAAATTCTTGTTTAAACCTCTTCCAATTTTCTGCAGCATTTCTCAACATCTTTATTGATCCATCTTATTTAATTGAAACTTGTTTTTCACTTCTGAGTAACTTACCTCAAGTTTGCTTCTGGTTGTGTGGCTTTTGTTGGTGTGTGTGTGTGTGTGTGTGTGTGTGTTGTGGTGTGTTTTGTTTTGTTTTTTAAACATCTTCCAGTTCTTTTTATCACTTCCTTCACTCCAGGTACTATTTGGTGTTTTATATTCAAGTAATCCACTAGTCTTAATAATTCAGTGCTAGTAACTTAACAGTCTTTATTAGATACATAGTTAACATATATACAGAGCATCTTAATTCAGGTCAATCTTTCAGTCTTATCTAAAACCAACTGCCTGCTCCCACACTCTGGAGACTATGTTCGTTCTCTGAATGCCACAGTAACACCACACCTAGTACAGTACCAGATCTGAATCAGTAGCATGGAGTCAGCCCAGGTGGCCAACCTGGCAACTTCTAGCACCTACCACTTTTTCTCTCCAGCCTGCACCACTCCCTCAACAGGGTGTCAGTGACAGTAATACAGTATTTCCACTGAATAAGAGAAATTGTGGTTTTGGGCAGCAGGAAGCTGAGAGAAGCAAAGCTGGAAATCCTGGTAAGTACAGAAGAAATGTATTTCAGGCAAGACAGTGCAATTGGATTTCTAGTGGACTTTATGGGGGTTTCATCATTTATTTTTAAATCAGTGGATCATGAATAGTGTGTACATCTCTAAGGAATCCATTTAAGACTTTCACCACACAAACCTACCTCATGGTAGCCTTCCAAGTCCCTGGCTGAGAGACCAGGCAAAGCCACGTGAGAATGAGAAAACACCATCTCTGACTAGTTCCCAAGAAGTCTAAATTCAGACATTATTCCAGGAACTCTCAAATCAGAACAAAACTCCTGTTGTGTTTTTTAAACTAAATACAAGCAGTACCACTGGTACAGGCGCCAGATGCAAATCCACAGATTTCTGTGTGTTGGTCTTATGTTGTCTGTACACTGGGCTTCAGAAATAATCCAAACAAACAACCAAAACACACATTTCAGTTAAATAAGTACATGGTGTGACCTTTGCTGTTTACAGTCACCATGGCAATCAATACATTTCAAAAGCTCTCAGCCTTTCAAAGATATGCCATCAGACAGAAATGACAAATTATTGCCCTGCACTTGTTCTTCCCCATGAAATGCAAGAGGTGTGTTTTTTGTTTGGTTTGTTTTTTTATCATTTTGATTTTTTCCTTGTTTCTCTTTGGGATTCACTTTGAAGCAAGTTCTATTAACTACTGTACAAGTCACTAGTTGATATTTAACTGGATCTGTGCTGAGTTGTCTTCTGAAATGGGAGTTTCTTGACATTGATGTTGTTGTCCATCAGCAGCCTTGCGATGATATCAGCCTCAAGATACCAGGATACATCCTTCTCACCAACCAAAACCATCCGAAACATGGAATGGCCAACTACATCAGGCTGAAACTAAGAGACATAGCCAAAGCACTGCCAACAATGGACAACAGTTGTGTGATCAGTATCAAGTTGGTGAGCTGATAATAAATGTGTGTAAGCTGCTCAACTGGCAGTGGCCCTCCCCAGTCCTATCAAAATCACAACATCCATCCATGAACATTGATTTTAATAGCCACCCTCCAGCATGGGGCTAGTCAATGAATGACACTGCAGCCTGCGGGTGAGCCGCTCACTGAGTGGGTATCAGCACAGGATCAGTATCTGCTGTTTTGATGCACCTTCCACTCAGCCTGATGGAAGAAAGAATACACACCTGACTTATGTTTGCATCCATGGATTCCAGTAGATCGCCACTCATTGCATCTCAAACTGCCCTGGACCCTGGCATACCGTCAGCACTGTTTGGCAGGAGGTACTGAGGGGAGGGGACAGAGCGGGGGCAGGAGGAGGCACAGCAAGGGTACGGTGTGCTCATAGGAGGGGGTGGAGCAAGGGCAGGAAGAGGCAGAGTGAGAGTGGGGTCTTCAGGGAAGGAGAGGGATAGGGGCAGAGCAGGGGTGGAACACCCACCTGGAAAAATGAAATTCGGTGCCTCTGGACACAAGCCCTCCTGGTGAGTATGTTCACACCGAAGCAAGCAGCCAAGTATGCACACACAGGCAGTATATGAATGGAAGTGGCTTTATACCAACATAAATCATGTCAGCAAAAGTTTATAGTGTAACTATATAATGTGGCCATTGTTAGCTAAATCGGTATAATTATACCACTCTGTGCTGGTATAACTCCAGTGTGGATGCTCTAATCCTGGAATAAAAGTGCCTTTTTTTGTGACTTAATTTATACCACTTTCAAAGAGACAAAAGGTAAACCTGGAAAAAAGTTCCTGCAGTACCACTGTAGGCAAGCCAGTATAATTATAAGTATTATAAGCCAGGGCTTAAATTCTTACAAAGTCTTTCCTGGAGGTTCTCCCCTATCATGCTATAAAAACTCCAGGGGGGTTGGTAAATAAATATTTTCAGAGCTCTGCCCCCAGACAGCTCTGGGCCAGCTGAATTTAAGCCTTGACTACAGCTATACTAGCAAATTTCCCTGTGTAGACAAGTCCTAAGAGAGAATCCCTGGCCTGCAGAACTTACCTTTCATCTGTTATGTTTGTTTAGATGGTAAGAGGGGACATAGCAATACAGAGAGGTCAAGGGACTTGCCCAAGCTAATGCAGAGCAGGTAAGTGGCAAAGCAAGGATTAGAACATAGGTCTCCTGACTCCATGTCCCATCTATTAAGCCATAGTGCTGCCCTAATCAGAGAGCAGGCTAGCTGGATGGATAAAATCAGAATGATTTATGATGTAGGCCCTATGCTGCTAACAGCAGGTCTCCCTAGATACTATAATCGCAGGCTGTGATTGCAGCTCAAGCAGACATATCAAACTAGTGCTAATTTAGCTAGCTCAGGTCCCAGAGCGGTAAAGCTACCAGCAGCATGCACGTCAGTATGGGCTGTATGAGCCCACCCAGAGCCCGGGGTAATTACTCATGGTGTGAGGCTGCCCTGAAGCACCTGCTGCCACAGCCTCTCACTCAAGGCCCTGAGCCAGCTGGACAAAAGCTAACTCAAAGGTGTCTACTGAAGCTGCAGTCACCCCGTGATTACAAAAAGACCCAAGTATCAGAGGGGTAGCCGTGTTAGTCTGGATCTGTAAAAGCAGCAAAGAATCCTGTGGCACCTTATAGACTAACAGACGTTTTGCAGCATGAGCTTTCGTGGGTGAATACCCACTTTGTCGGATGCAAGTAGTGGAAATTTCCAGGGACAGGTATATATATATGCAAGCAAGAAGCAAGCTAGAGATAAAAAGACCCAGAGACTCTTCAGCAGGGGCCTGTGCTTTCAGAGAAGGATTGGAGTTCTATCCTGACTGCAATGGCAGAGTTTGGGGATGGGGAGAGCATTGCCTCCACCCCACTGCAAGCCTCAGACAGGCAGCCGGAGTTTGCAATGCAATGAGTTCTGTAGCGGAGACAGGAGAGTGCTGCTTCCAGCTTGCACCCCTGAGGCAGGGAATCAGAATTTTATTTATAAACAGAGTGATTAACAGGTGGTTAAGATAAGAAAGGACTGTTAGGATGTGTCCTAAAGTTAAATGATCTGTTCCAAGCTTGGTGAGCTGCAAAAAAATAGCTTAAATGATAGAGAGTAATTGTAGATTTTTCTACAGTTGTTTCAATTGTTGTATTCAGGAGGTAGTAACAAAGTTCTTTGCGAAGATAACTGACTTTTTAGACAAAAGAAATGCAGTAGATCTAATCTGCCTGGATGCCAGTGAGGCATTTGATACAGTTCCTCATGAGAAAATATTAGTTAAATTGGAGAAGACGGGGATTAATATGAGAACTGAAAGATGGATAAGGAATTGGTTAAAGGGGAGACTACAGCAGACCATGATGAAAGGTGAACTGTCAGGCTAGAGTGAGGTGACGAGTAGAGTTCCTCAGGGATCAGTCTTGGGACCAATCTTATTTAACATTTTTATTACTGACTTTGGCACAAAAAGTGGGAGTGTGCTAATAACATTTGCAGATGACACAAAGTTGGGAGGTATTGCCAATATGGAGGAGGACCTTGAAAATGGAAGTAACAGAAATGGGGTGAAATTTAATAGTGCAAAGTCCAAAGTCAGGCATTTAGGGACTAACAATAAGAATTTTTGCTATGAGCTGGGAACTTATCAGTTGGAAGTGACAGAGGAGGAAGATCTGGATGTATTGGTTGATCACAGGATCAATGTGGAGTCAATGTGATGCAGCTGTGAAAAAGGCTAACACGGTCCTGGGGTGCATCAGGTAAGGTATTGCCAGTAGAAACAGGGAAGTGTTACTACCGTTATGAAAGGCATTGGTGAGACCTCATCTGGAATAGTGTGTGCAGTTCTAGTCTCCCATGTTTAAGAAAGTCATTCAAACTGGAACAGGTTCAGAGAAGGGCTACTTAGATGATCTGAGGAATAGAAAACCTCCCTTATGAGAGGCAACTCAAAGAGCTTGGCTTGTTTAGCCTTACCAAAAGAAGGTTGAGGGGAGATATGATTGCTCTCCATAAATACATCAGAGGGATAAATTCCAGGGATGGAGAGAAGTTATTTAAATTAAGCACCAATGTGGATTCCAGAACAAATGGATATAAACTGGCCATCAACAAATTTAAGCTCAAAATTAGGGGAAGGTTTCTAACCATCAGAGGAGTGAAATTCTGGAGCAGCCTCCCAAGGTAACTAGTGGGGGTAAAAACCTAACTGGCTTCAAGACTGAGCTTGATAAGTTTATGGAGGAGATGGTATGAGGGGACTGCCTACAATGGCATGTGGCCTATCGACGACTGCCAGTAGCAAAAATCCCCAATGGCTGGAGATGGGACACTAGATGGGGAGGGTTCTGAGTTACTAGAGAATTCTTTCCCAGGTATCTGCCTGGTGGGTGTTGCCCACATGTTCAGGGTCTAACTGATTTGGGGTCAGTAAGGAATTTCCCCCTGGGGCAGATTGGCAGAGACCTGGGGGAGGGGTTGCCTTCCTCTAAAGCATGGGGCATGAGTCACTTGCAGGTTTAAACTAGTGTAAATGGTGGATTCTCTGTAACTTAGTCTTTAAATCATGATTTGAGGACTTCAGTAACTCAGCCAGAGGTTAGTGATCTATTACAAGAGTGGGTGGGTTCTGTGGCCTTCATTGTGCAGGAGATAAGACTAGATGATCATGATGGGCCCCTTCTGACATTAGTAAGAGTATCTGAGTAAGAATATACATTACAATTTAAACCTAATCAGTGTCCCTGAAGTGACTTGCCACAAGATGTCAGAACATGTTAGTTTTAGAGCTGAGCGAGTCTAATATTTATTTAATTTTCTTTCTTGATACAGGAATTAGATAATTTCTAAGATATTATCTGCAAATAAACTACAGTTTTCAGTTGCCTCAGTAGCCCCCAGAATCATGGCTAAAGGGGTGCGCGCGCGCACACACACCCCAAAAAAAATCTGAAATGGTGCCCCTGTGGCAGGCACAGAATTTGCCCCCCCACAGGCATAGCCCTGCCTCCCCTCAATATAGAAGTCAAATTATGACTGTGCCTTACTGCTGTTGTGAAGTGTTTGGATCCCCATAATGTGCAGCACAGATGACAATCAAGAAGGCCCAGGTTGCTGTGGATTTGTTACAGTATGTCTCTATTGTCCTGTTGCAGGCCTGATGCATAAAGGGAAATCAGAACAATGCAGGCAAAAATTTTCACACATGGCCTCTGCTTCTGGAGCGACATGAGTACTCAAACTCTGAAAATCAGACCCAAAGTGTCTCAAGTTGGGCACCTAAAGTCAGAGGTCACGTCTGAAAGTACTGTCCCTGAATCTCTGCGTACGTCAGTTTTCCCAGCCACAATATGACAATAATAATAATTCTTTACATCCCAATGAAGTGTAAGGCTTCATTCCTTAATGTTAGTAAAGCCCATCAAGAGTCTCAGGTGAAAGAACATATAGAAATGCAAAGCTTTATTATCATTATTATACACAGTTACCAGCTCATGCATTAATTATACTGATTTGGGCTATTTAAATACACAGTAGCAACCTTTTTTCATTTGTTGGTAGGTAAGCATTTGTTTGTTTGGTTAAGAAAAGAGAATAACCACTAGAAACCTGCAAGTATTCTAAGAGCATGTACATGCCATGCTAATAGTACAGTTCATTTATCAGCAGGGATCCTAGTTTTCCATGATTTAAAAAAAACACACACAAATTTATCTTTTAAAAAACAAAAATCTTCATTTTCTGTGATTAAAATGAAACAATGAACTTTAGATTCCCTAGCCACAATAGACATAGGTATCAGCTGAACACAATGTTTTACTGATGAACAGGGTTCTACTGTATATCTGAGCCTCCTTTACCCAGCTCTCCATATTAACTGAACCATCAGCGGCCTGGGAATGACACTGGCGGGGGCTCAGGCAGACCGCCCCAGGTGGCGGGGGCTTGGCAGGCTGTCCCAGGCGGTGGGGACTTGGGTGGACCACCCCTGCCTAGCCCAGTAATATCTGGGCTGCTGGTGGTTCAGTTAATACAGAGAGCTGGATAATGGAGGCTCAGATAAACATACAGTAAAACCCTGTTTTCATTTTTTCACAAAATGTAAAACCTAAAGATTCTCTGT
Source organism: Mauremys mutica (assembly GCF_020497125.1). NCBI lineage: Eukaryota > Metazoa > Chordata > Testudines > Geoemydidae > Mauremys > Mauremys mutica. The sequence goes on from NC_059075.1 coordinate 60,199,272, forward strand.
AAAAACTACACATTCCACATTTTTCCTCAGCAAATGGACTTCTAGGATCCGAGTTTATCAGTATACATCAAGTACAAGCAAATGTACCCAATTTTATTGTGTGCAGCTCCACTGCTGGAGAAATCACCTTCCGCCACCTATCCCCCAATTAGTTTTTATGTAGAAATCAGAGACAGAAGCTGTGTTGTGCTAATTTGTTTTTAGTCAAACACCGCTTTGCCTCCTGCTTATGTTTAAAAAATTCTCATCAAATAAAGCAAATTAATTCAGAGAGGATTGTTGAATAATGAATCACATTAGCTTTGTAAATATGAACACCTCTGCCATGAAGCCATTCATTTGTCTTTAAGCACGATGTATTGTTGTATAAGCTTTTCTGTATTCATGCCCTTTGCCAACAACCTAGTGCATTTCCTGTTTACTAGCCATAGATTATATTTTGCTTGACTGTTGTTCTCTTGGTTATTATTACAGTTCTATGGATGTTTGAGAATGTGAGCAGGCTAGTAAGCAAGCTACCAATTCACTGACAATATGTCTCTGACAGCTAACATGGACTAGGCATGTCACACTAGTAAATAACAGGCCAAAGCCAACTGCAGTTTACCCTACCGGGCCTGATCTTCCCCTCACACTGGCTTTACACTGGTGTAACTGCACTGATTTCAATAGAATTACCTCTTACACCATTGAGAGAAAAAGCAGAAATAGACCCAGTGCAGAAATTCATCCTTGCCCTACACAGCCTCTAGCTGTGCTGGATGCAACAGGGCCAAAGGCAGGAATAAGAGATTTGTCCCTGGACAGACCACTACCACTCTGGACAGAACAGGTTCTGCCAGCTCTGTTCCCCCCTGTAAAAACCCCTGGTACAGGGGGCAAGAGGGATGTCAGAAGTAGATCTGGGTGGGCTGGAGGAGGCAAGAAGAAGCACTGCTGTGCCAATCTTATGCCCTGGTGATTCCCGCTGGGGAGGCCATGGCATTGATGAGGAGGGAGCGTTTACAAACTAGAGCACCTCTGAGGGCTGCTCTGGCCTGTCCCAGGGGCTGAACCAACTAACAATCCCTGAAAAGAGGAGGAACAAATCACCTCCCCTCAGTTGGTGTGTCAGTCTATGGAGGAATCTCGGCCAGTAGGGAAAGAAGGCTAAATATTCCAAGGTGAGCTCCCAAAAGAAGTCTGGATGATATGAGCAGCTAGAAATGATGCTCCTACAGAGCATTCCAACTGATTCAGAGGCGCAGGGTCAGGGGCGCCTTGTGTTCCTTTCTGTAGGCCAGGGTGTACTAGTGGTACAACAATGTACTGTAATCAAGGAAATGAATGAAATGTGGGTTTGTAAACACTTTGCTAGGCATTGATAGTATGAGGGAAAATGTACTTTGAGATCAGGGTATAGTGGTGTCTCTTAACCAAAGTAAGAAATGAGATGTGCTGATGGAAACATTTTATGAGGAACTGGTGTGATTGAGGGGAGCTGTACCTCAGTGACATTTTTTTCAGATGCATTTTGAGTAATAAAAACCTTCATTGATTCAACATAACAGTACAAACTTCAGATTAGTGGAGCTGTGGCAGAACATGCCTAAAGTGCAGAGTGCATGTTACCACTGATGGGCTCACAAAAATGAATTGGTGGAGGGGCAAAATGTGGGATGGGGCAGTTGAATGGCGTAGAAGGGCCTGATATTTGAGGGAGTGTGAGGGGGCTCCAAGTGTTCTGTGTTCTTCACAAGTGCATGACATGGCTTTTGGGTGCAGAGCATGAACATAGTGCTACAGCGTTCTCCAGCAGAATTGTTGGCCTCTGCATCCTGTCCAGCAATCTTTCCTGCATGTCCTTTTCTTTGTCCATGTGCTCTCTTCTGTGACTAGGTGCTCCCCTGAGAGCCTCTCACACGTCTAAGGGAAACCTTCCCTCTGCTCATCTGCTTCCTTGACTGATGAGGTGCACTCACAAAGTCAGCAAACATCTTTTCCCTGTCTTCTTTTGCTTCCCTTAGACTTCTGTCAGATGCAGACTACCTGTATGAGCAGCCCAGGGAAGGCTACATTTTCTCGCAGTGTGTGCGCCAAAACAGAGCATTCTCTTTTTTATAACTCCTACAGATCAGCACAAAGTGCACTACAAAATAAAGAGACTCTTGCAATAATTACTTTGAACCCAAAGAGTAAACGAGCCTGTGAGGGGCTGATTAAAAATAGCCATGAATGCCTGATAATCTCTATGTTGAAATGTCTCTGTAGCCTAATTTTGGCAATTTACCTATAAAATATAAAAGTAGCTAAAACCTCAGGGCACTGGTAAAACTGTGAGCCAAAGTACCTTTTCAATCGCTTTTTTTTGTGTCTGCTGTTACGATAAACATGCCTGCTGTGCAATGTGTTTGATTTTTTTTAACCCCCACAGAGCCATCATCTTGAATGGAGGGACAGAGGCAGTGGTGAGCTCCAGCCGGTTCGCAGGAACCGGTTGTTAAATTTAGAAGCCTTTTTAGAACGGTTGTTCCAGGACAACCGGTTCTAAAAAGATTTTAAATTTAACAAAGGCTCGGGCAGCTGTCCACTCGGCCCCAGCTCACCTCCCCCTCTCCCCTGAACGCTCCGCCCTCCTTCTCCTCCCCCTCCCCTGCTTCCCGCGAATCAGAAGTTCGCAGGAAGCCTGAAACAAGCAGCAGGCAGGTCAGCAGGCCGGTGGGGGCAAGACGGCACGCGTGGCCCAGTCCGGCTCCACCTGAGCTGCTCCCTCTGGCCCCGACCGAGCACCCCTGGCTCAGGCTGGTCCCAGCCGAGCGGCTCCGACCCAGCCCAGCTTGGGCCCTGCAGCGCCAGTGCCGGCCGAGTCGCTCCGGTGCCGGCCCAGGGAGTTGGGCCCCGTGGCACCGGTCCCGGGGCCAGCCAAGTGAACCCGGTCCCGGCCCCAGGCAGTGTGGTAAGGGGGCAGGGAGTAGGGAGGGGGTGTTCGGTGGATTGTGGGGGGATGGATAGGGGTCGGGGCGGTCAGAGGGCAAGGAATAGGGGGATTGAATAGGGGCGGGGGGCCAGTCAGGAAGGAGCAGGGGTTGGATGAGGAGCAGGGGTTGGATGAGCAGGGGTTGGATGAGCAGGGACAGAGAGAAGGGGTGGTTGGATGGGGCAGGGGTCTCGGGGGGGGCATCAAGAATGAGAGGAGGGGTTGGATGGGGCAGTCAGGGGACAGGGAAGGGGGGGATGGGTCAGGGGTTCTGGGGGGGGTGTCAAGGAACATGGGGGGGAGGGGGTTGGATGGGGCACGACCCCCTCGTGAGGTGAGGAGGAGGGAACCTGTTGTTAATATTTTGGCAGCTCATCACTGGACAGAGGGATGCAGACAACCAGGAGGGAGAGGAAGACTCATGTGGCATGGGGAAGTGGGGTGGGAGGCTGGCACAGGTGGCCAGTGGCTGTAAGATTTGATACTTCAAAGAGAGAAATTCTGTGGAGCTTAGTCTCTGCTGCAGACTTTTGAGCATGCTAAGTGCAGGGGAGCAGGTGGACGGAGCTCATCACTCACATCCACCCAATATAGCAGTGCTCAGACGGTACCCAGAGGAAAGTTGTTTAAATCTTCCTATACAGTTATATTGTAATACAGCACATAACACTAGTAGAGCTCCTCCCCACAGCAGTTTCTTCATGGTCTGGGTCTGGGGTTGTCAGGGCCGGCTCCAGACCCCAGCGCGCCAAGCGCATGCGTGGGGCGGCATTTTGCCGGCAGGGCGGCAGGCGGCTCCGGCGGACCTCCCGCAGTCATGCCTGCGGAAGCTCAACCGGAGCCGCGGGACCAGCGGACCCTCCGCAGGCACGTCTGCAAGAGGTCCCCCGGAGCCGCAGGACCGGCGACCGGCAGCGCGCCCCCCGCGGTGTGCGGACGTGCTTGGGGCGGCCGGATTCCTAGAGCTGTCCCTGGGGGTTGTATAGGTCCCTTATGTGTTCAACTCCAAACTACCCAGCAACCCATGTCAGGTTTTGGTGGTGACTTCCCTTGCAAAAATCCAGTCCAGCTCCTCATAGTATCAGCAGGTTATGGGAGCATTAATGGAGGTTATGTTCTTGTCCCTCAGATTCTTGTAGTTCTGCTGGAGCTCCTTTGCTTTGAAGCTGGATTAGTCCTTGTCCCAGAAGTGTCCTTTCTCCTGCCTTTGCTATACAGGTCTGTCACATCTTACGCTGGGGTTCCGTTCCGCAGCCAGCGCGTAAAGTGAAAATCGCATATAGTCAAAATTACATTGAGTGTATGGTGGGCGGAATCACCCGCACTACAGGTACAGTATTAAAATTGTTTTTTCTTTTTTGTTTTTGCTGACCGCATAAAGCTGAAATCGCACATGTTAAATACGCGTAAGATGCAACAGACCTGTACCAGCAACTTGCAGCTCTTTATTTTCCAGTGACTACTGTTCATATGGAATTGCACATGCTCCTCTCCTCAGAGGGCAAGGAAGGTCAGAGCCTCCTGACAGGACCACGCAGAAGCACTGGGCATGGCTACTATCATGGGTATGTGATTCTGGGTGTATGCGCTTGCTACAAACTGGAATTGCAAAGGCGTTCACCTGGCTGGGCTCCAGCATTTAAACAGGGTGGTGGCTCTGTGTCAAGATATATAAATGGAAAGGCTGATCCAGGCATAAAGCAGAGTGGTGTGCAACTGCAGTAGGAGAACTGCCAGAAGCAGAATTAATCTGCACGACAGATGCATGTCCACATGCACTTTACCCTGAAAAAAATCATTCCAAAATAATCATTTCACTTCCAAATTGGATTAATTAAAACACCTCCAGCAGCACTGCTGCAGATTCCTGCAGTACCCCTTCACCTGCATTCCCCCATGCAATCTGCTCGTGGATGTCCTTGTTTCTGTGACTGCTTTGTAGCTGTACTTGCACAGCTTCTTCTCCACGCAGGCCCAGGAGACCCAATACCTCTAGGCAGAACCATATCTGGCTCATATAGCCAGAATGGCCAGTTGGGCAGCTAGACAACACACAAAGGAGCAATGGCAGAAGAGCCAGCAAACAGAGCTGAAACCTGGCAAGTTTTGACTGGGAGTTCTGTTGGAGAAGAGAGGAGGCAAGCCCCCTGTTCCTTAAGGGCAGCGAGTGAGTTCTTGAGTTTGCTCGCTTGCTTACTGATTTGTGGGTGTTGTGTTTTTTTGGTTTTTTTTGTTCTTTTCTTCAGTCTGCAGAGGCTGGAAGGAGGCAGTGTGCCACGAGAGAAGCAGAACCTTTGATCACAGCAGAGCCCTGATTAGAGGACAGGGTTTCTCTGATTAGGGGCCTATAAAGGCAGTGAAGCAGCAAGGGAACATCTGAAAACAGGGGAGTTCAAGTGTGAGTTTGTAAGGGGAGTTTGGGAGAGAAGTGTGTGGTGTATGGTTTTTTTGTTTGTTTGTTTTTTTGTTTTGTTGTTGTTGACAGGAGGTGAGGCAAGAAGGCTTATGAGTGATATAGAGGAAGTAGTGGTAGTGACCCAAAGAATGGAAGAGACAATGAAGATGTACGTTATCCTAGAGCAGGTACCCAAAAAGAGCTTTTTGTATGAAATGCTACCTGATAGAGCTGATGGAAGAGAGTATCCAGGCTTTGGAGATGCAGGTAGAAACTATGGTTGAGTTTTGAAGGGGATTCAAGCAGATGATGGAGGGAAGGCGAGAGAAGACAGAAGGGAAAACTCAAGACTCACAGATGCAAGCTGGACTAGAGAACTGTGAGAGTAGACGGCTGGATGAGGAAAGTGGCCAGTTGAAGATGTAACTATGCAAACTAGGCAGAGGAAAAGTCCATCTAGAGAAGGAGAAATAACACTGAGCAACAGGTTTGCTGAGTTGGAAAATGAAGAAGGGGCACAGCAAGCAGTAACAGAAGGTGGGAGGGCAAGGAAGAAAAGAAAAGTGGCTCATCCTACAAGAAGAGAGCCAGAGTTTTGAGCCCCAGGAGGACAGAGGATGGACTTGCAGAAGATTGCAAGGGAGAACAAAAGACAAGAGGATTTGCAGTCAGCAAGATCAGGAAGAAGGCCAGAGAATCACACAACATGAGGAAGAGGCAGGTCAATGTGATTGGTGACTCCCTACTAAGAAGAACAGACAGGCCTGTCACCAGAGCTCATCTGGAGAACAGAAGGGTGTGCTGTCTGCCAAGAACTAAGATATGGGATGTGGACCCAAGGCTGAAGAGGTTCCATATTGGAGCAGGAAAGAATCCATTGATAGTCCTTCATGTGGGAACAAATGATAGCATTAGATTCTCAATGGAACATATCAAGGGAGACTATGCCAGGCTGGGGAATACCCTTAAAGAAATGGAAGCCCAGGTGATCTTCAGTGGAATTCTACCTATCCCTAGAGGAGGAGAATGAAGGGGAGACAAGATTATGATGATCAACAGATGGCTCAGGCAGTGATGCTATAAGGAGGGCTTTGGGACGTTCAACCCCGGGAGACATTAATGGTCAGAGGACTTTTCTCATGGGATGGACTCCTCCTGAGTAGGGAGGGAATTAGACTTCTGGGATGGAGGCTGACACAGCTGATTAAAAGAGCTTTTAAACTAGGAATCTGGGGGAGATGCTAATGTAATCTCCATGCCTGATTCTAATGTTGACCAGGAGGAAAATCAAGAAAGAGAGAATACAGCAATGGAGAAAGGAACAGCAGGGTGTAGGAGGAAAGATTAACATTAAGAGGAAAGATTGTGCCAACACCAATGACATCAACAGGTAGGCAATACTGACAGTAGAATGATTTTACCTAATTGGGTGAGGAATCTGGGCAAAGTCAAGCAGAAACTACTAAAATGTTTGTACATTAATGTAAGGAGCCTGGATAACACAATGGAGGAACTAGAACTCCTGGTGCAGGAAGTGAAACCAGATATTATAGGGATAATAGAAACATGGTGGGATCATAGTCATGACTGGAGTACAGGTATTAAAGGGTATGTGTTGCTCAGGAAAGACACAAATAAAGGTAAAGTGGTGGAGTAGCATTGTATATTAATGATGAGGTAGACTGTAAAGAAATTAAGTTATAGAATGGATAAAGCAGTCAATTGGGTCAAAATTGTTACCCGAAATTGGGCCAGCTAGTAAGCTTAGGGAGGACTAATGACCCACCAGAGTTTGGCAGAAAGCAGCACTTTTATTATACTGATAGCTAAGTCAAAAGAAGGGGGAGGGTCATTCACACTTGCATACTCGCACTCCCAGGACAGGCACGGCACTGGAGATATCAGGATTCTTCAAGGTAAATTTCCCACAGCACAGCGATGGATGATGTGACTAAGGTAAGTCTTCCCAAGGCATGATGGAATGCAATGCGGCGAACCACTGGCCAGGCGGTCCAGGCAAAGGGCCTTCACGGGAGGTACAAGCTTGTGAGCGCACTCCTGAACACATGGCCCCTTCCCCTTTTGAGGACCTGCTCCTCATGGCCTGAGTCTAGAGATGACTTGGCCACATCTGGTTGGTCATACTCCATCTCGGATAGTGTCCATGCATTGGGTGTGTGAGTGCTGTCTAATTAGAGTCCCAGACACCTTGTCTTCTGATCTTCCAGGTGTTCAACCAGCCCATTCATTCCACAAGCATTCCAGGAGAGAGGGGGAGGGGGAAAGCCACTTCACAGGCATTTAAAGAGGGAGAGGAGACCAAAAAAAAGGGGGGGGGAGTGTAACAGACCTCTTGCGCATACAGGTTATACATAGCATAGTCATACAGTACAGATCACTGCTGCTCCTACAACAAAAATCACTTTGGGGAAGAAAGCTACAAGATAGAACTTGGTGTGTGCTATAGAGTCAGATCGCCAGGATAGAAACCTCTTTAATGTTTTGAATGAAATAAATACTATTGGGAATTTGTGTGATTATGGGAGACTTTAATTTCCCAGATATAGATCGGAAGACAAGTGATACTAAATAATGGTAGGGCCCAGATTTTCCTGGATGTGATGGCTGACAGATTTCTTCACCAAACAGTCGGTGAACCAACAAGAGGTGATATTTTAGATTTGGTATTGGTGAGTAATGAGGACCTCATAGAAGACCTGGTTGTAGTGGACAACCTTAGTTCGAGTGATCATGAGCTAATTCTATTAAAACTAAATGGAAGGATAAACAAAAATAGATCTGCAACTAGCGTCCTTGATTTCAAAAGGGCAAACTTTAAAAGTTAAGAGAAATAGTTAGGGAAGTGAACTGGACTGAGGAACTTAAGGATCTGAATGTGAAGGAGGGAATTAGTTTCTGCAACTTTGACTTAAAGTATCTGAAGCCTGCATCCCAAGCAATGAGGGAAAAATTATAGGGCAGGGTTGCAGACCAAACTGGATATGAGAGCATCTCAAACAGATTATTAAGAGAATGTGGAAAGCCTAAAAGGAATGAAAAATGGGATGGATCAGCAAGGAAAGCTACCTCTTGGAGGTCAGAAAGTGCAAGGAAAAAGTGAGAACTGCCAAAAGCCAAGCAGAGTTGGACCTTGCAAAGGAAATTAAAACCAATAGTAAAAGCTTCAACAGCCATATAAATTAAAAAGAAAACGAGGAAAGAAGTGGGACTGCTAAATGTGAAGGATGGGGGGGAGATTAAAAATAATCTAGGCATGGCCCAACACCTACATGAATACTTTGCCTCAGATTTCAATAAGGATAATGAGGATCTTAAGGGGTAGTGGCAAAGTGACTAATGGAAATGAGGATATGGAAGTAAAAATGATCACATCCAAGATAGAAGTCAAATTCAAACAGCTTAATGGGACCAAATCAGGGGGCCCGATAATCTCCATCCAAGAATATAAAAGAAACAGGCACTTTGAAATTACAAGATCAAGGGCAAGGATTTTTAATGAATCCATAAACTCAGGGGTCATACCCCATGACTGGAGGATTGCTAATATAGTATCTAGTTTTAAGAAGGTAGGGGGGTGATCCAGGAAACTACAGGCCTGTTAGTTTGACCTCAATTGTATGCAAGATCTTACAACAACTTTTGAAAGAGAAAGTAGTTAAGGACATAGATATAAATAGTAATTGGGATAAAATACAATGAGGTATTACAAAAGGTAGATCATGCCAAACCAACCTGATCTTTCTTTGAAAGGATAATTCCTTTTTTTAGACAAAGGAAATGCAGTATATTTAATCTAACCTGGATTTCAGTAAAGCATTTGATACAGTTCCACATGGGAAATTATTAGTTAAATTGGCAAAGATGGGAATTAATATGAGAAATGAAAGGTGGATAAGGAACTGGTGAAAGGGAAGCAGGTCTTACTGAAAGGTGAACTGTCAGGCTGGAGGGAGGTTACTAGTGGAGTTCCTCAGGGATCGGTCTTGGGACCAATCTTAACACTTTTATTGATAATCTTGGCACAAAAAGTCTGTGCTAATAAAATTTCTAGATGACACAAAGTTGGGAGGTATTGCTAATATGGAGGAGGACCAGAATACCATACAAGATCTGGATGACCCTGAAAACTGGAGTAATAGAAATGGGATGAAATTTAATAGTGCAAAGTGCAAGTTCATTCACTTGGGGACTAACCATTTTTGCTATAAACTGGGGACTTAACAGTTGGAAGTGATCTAGGAGGAGAAAGACCTGGATGTATTGGTTGATCACAGAATGACTATAAGCCATCAATGTGATGCAATCATAGGATGCATCAGGCAAAGCATTTCCAGTAGAGATATGGAAATGTTAGTACCATTAGACAAGGCACTAAGTGAGACCTCATCTGGGATACTGTGTGCAATTCTGGTCTCATGTTTAAGAAAGATGAATTCAAACTGGAACAGGGGCAGAGAAGGGCTACTAGGATGATCAGGGAAATGGAAAACCTATCTCATGACAGAAGAGAGGTTGGCTTGTTTAGCCTAACCAAAAGAAGGCTGAGGAGAGAGAGATGATTGCTCTCTATAAATACAATATAGGGATAAATATCAGGGAGGGAGAGAAGTTATTTAAGTTAAGCACCAATGTTGACACGAGCAAATGCATATAAAACTGGCCATCACCAAGTTTAGGGTTGAAATTAAATGAAGGTTTCTAGCCATCAGAGGAATGAAGTTCTGGAAGGGTCTTCCAAGGGGAGCAGTGGGGGCAAAAAACCTAACTGGCTTCAAGAAGGAGCTTGATAAGTCGATGGAGAGGAAACTGCCTACAATGGCATGTAGCCAATCTGCAACTGCTAGTAGCAAATATCTCCAATGGCCAGTGATGGGACACTAGAAGGGGAGGGCTCTGTGTTACTATAGAGAATTCTTTCCCGGGTGTCCACTGTTGGATATTGCAGAAATGCTCAGGGTCTTAGTGACCACCATATATGGGTTCAGAAAGGAAGTTTCCTCTGGGATCAGATTGATAGAGACTCTAAGATTTTTCACCATCCTATGGAACATGAATCACTTGCAGGTGATTTACTCTAGGTTTAAACTAGAGTAAATAGTAGATTTTCTGTAACTTGAAGCCTTTAAATAATTTGAGAACTTGAGTAACACAGCCAGAGGTTATGGGTCTCTTACATGATTGGGAGGATTAGGTTCTGTGGCCTGCAATGTGCAGGAAGTCAGACAAGATGATCATGATGGTCCCTTCTGGCCTTAAAGCGTATGAGTCTGAGAGCTGCTACCTGTGCTTGCCAAACTGGGCAGTCAGGAAAAGGCATTTCAAAAATGTGTGGGGGTTTCAAAGGTGGGGGTGGGAGGTGGCTTCCAGTCTCCATGATCCCTGGGCAGAGGTGGTCACAATTTTGACCAGAGCAGTCAGTGTCAGGCATTGTGGAACAGCTGCTGGAGGACTGTTAAGGTAAACATAGGTCACACAGTGTTTACAGGTTTATGTACATGGCAGAGGGGCATTGCTGGCACATGATGGCATATATCACATTGGTAGATGTGCAGGTGAACGAGCCCCAGATGGTGTGGCTGATGTGGTTAGGTCCTATGAGGGTGTCCCTTGAATAGATATGTGGACAGAGTTGGCACTGCGGTTTGTAGCAGGCTTTGGTTCCTGGGTTGGTGTTTTTGTTGTGTGGTGCGTAGCTGCTGGTGAGTATTTGCTTCAGGGTGGGGGGCTGTCTGTAGGTGAGGACTGGCCTGTCTCCCAAGGTCTGTGAGAGATCATCCTTCAGGATAGGTTGTAGCTCTTTGATGATGCGCTGGAGAGGTTTTAGTTGGGGACTGTAGGTGATGGCTAGTGGCATTCTGTTACTTTCTTTGTTGGGCCGGTCTTGTATTAGGTGACTTCTTGGTACCCTTCTGGCTCTGTCAAGCTGTTTCTTCTCTTCACCAGGTGGGTATTGAAGTTTTAAGAACACTTGATAGAGATTCTGTAGGTGTTTGTCTCTGTCTGAGGGACCAGAGCAAATGTGGTTGTATCTTAGAGTTTGGCTGTAGACAATGGATCATGTGATGTGGTCTGGATGAAAGCTGGAGGCGTGTAGGTAAGTATAGCAGTCAGTAGGTTTCTGGTATAGGGTGATGTTTATGTGACCATTGCTTATTAGCACTGTAGTGTCTAGGCAGTGGGACCACTTTTTGTGGACTGGTTCACGCTGAGGTTGATGGTAGGGTGGAAATCATTGAAATCTTGGTGCAATTCCTCAAGGGCCTCCTTCCCATGAGTCCAGATGATGATGTCATCAATGTAGCGCAAGTAGAGTAGGGGCATAAGGAGACGAGCTGAGGAAGCGTTGTTCTAAGTCAGCCATAAAAATGTTGGCATACTGAGGGGCCATGCGGGTACTCATAGCAGTCCTGCTGCCTGGAAGGTATAAATTGTCCCCAAATGTGAAATTGTTGTGAGTGAGGACAAAGTCACAAAGTTCAGCCACCAGGTTTGCTGTGATGGTATTGAGGATGCTATTCCTGATGGCTTGTAGTCCACCTTTGTGTGGAATGTTGGTGTAGAGGGCTTCTACATCCATAGTGGTCAGGATGGTGTTTTCTGGAAGATCACCAAAGGACTGTAGTTTCCTCAGGAAGTCAGTGGTGTCTCGAAGATAGCTGGGAGTGCTGGTAGCGTAGGGCCTGAGGAGAGAGTCTGCATAGCCAGATAATCTGCTGTCAGGGTGCTAATACCTGAGATGGTGGGGCGTCGAGGATTCCCAGGTTTAGGGATTTTGGGGGGGGGCAAGTGGAATACTCCTGGTCGGGGCTCTAGGGGTGTGTCCATGTAGATTTTGTTCCTGTGCTTCTTTAGGGAATTCCTTGAGCAAATGATGTAGTTTCTTTTGGTAATCCTCAGTGGGGTGAGAGAGTTGTCTAGCAGCCTCTTGTTCATATTCCAACCTATTCATGATGACGACAGCACCTCCTTTGTCAGCCTTTTTATTATGATGCCAGAGTTGTTTGAGGCTGTGGATGGCTACAAACCACGGTGCCAACTCTGTCCACATATCTATTCAAGGGACACCCTCATAGGACCTAACCACATCAGCCACACCATCTGGGGCTCGTTCACCTGCACATCTACCAATGTGATATGTGCCAGCAATGCCCCTCTGCCATGTACATTGGCCAAACTAGACAGTCTCTATGCAAAAGAATAAATGGACACAAATCTGACTGAGGATTACCATAACATTCAAAAACCAGTAGGAGAACACTTCAATCTCTCTAGTCACTCAATAACAGACCTAAAAGTGGCAATTCTTCAACAAAAAACTTGAAAAACAGACTCCAACGTGAAGCTGCAGAACTGGAATTAATTTGCAAACTAGATATCATCAGATTAGGCCTGAATAAAGACTGGGAGTGATTGGGTCATTACAAAACCTAATTTCCCCAATACTAATTTCTCCCTACTGTTACTCACACCTTCTTGTCAACTGTCTAATGGGCCACTCTCTTACCACTTCAAAAGTTATTTTTCCTCCCTTGGTATCCTGCTGTTAGTTGATTATCTCGTTAGACTAACCTCACATTCTTTCCTGTATTTTTCACTTCATGCATCCGATGAAGTGGATTCTAGCCCACAAAAGCTTATGCCCAAATAAATTTGTTAGTCTCTAAGGTTTCATAAAGATGATTCATTGTTTTTTACAGTGTTTATACTTGCGCTGTATCAACCTCAGTGTATTGACCCTAGCTCAATGCTCTTTGGGGAGCACTGTGATGGGTTCGGTCACAGAACCCCCCCTTGGGACTGCCATCTGATGTGCTGAGACTACCCATGAGCCCATTTTCCCTGCCAGCTTGGGACTTCAGTACCCTGTCTTATTGAGCCAGACATGTTAGTCTGCTGCAAACACAGACCTAGGTCTGAACCACATCCCCCAAAAGCTGCAGACTTAACTGAAAACAGCTTAAGAAGTGTTCCTCTCTAGCAACCAGACGCTCAGCTCCTAATGGGATCCAAACCCCAAATAAATCCATTTTACGCTGTATAAAGCTTATACAGAGTAAACTCCTAAATTGTTTGCCCTCTATAATGCTGATAGAGAGAGTTGCACAGCTGTTTGCTCCCCCAGGAATTACTTACTCTGGGTTAATAAAATAACTTTTTGCTTATTAAGTATAACAAGTAGGATTTAAGTGGTTCCAAGTAATTACAGACAGAACACAGTATGTTACCAAGCAAAATAAAACAAAAACATGCAAGTCTAAGCCTAATACATTAAGAAACTGATTACAGATAAATATTACCCTCAGATCTTCCAATAAGCTTCTTTCACAGACTAGACTCCTTTCTAGTCTGGGCCCAATCCTTTCCCCTGGTACAGTCCTTGTTCCAACTCAGGTGGTAGCTAGGGGATTTCTCATGACTGCAGCCCCCTTTGTTCTGTTCCACCCCCTTATATAGCTTTGGCACAAGGTGGGAATCTTTTGTCTCACTGGGTTCCCCACCCTTCCTTCTAAATGGAAAAGCCCCAGATTTAAGATGGATTCCAGTACCAGCTGACATGGTGACATGTCCTGTGAGACCCCAAGCCTTCATTCTTCCTGGCCTGACTCACAGGAAGGCATGCAAGTAAACAGAGTCATTACAACCAATTATCCTAGTTCAGTGGTCTCCAAACTTTTTTGATTGCACACCCCATCAGTAAAAATTTTTTGAGCACACACCCCCTCCTGCTCCCAGCCAAACTGTCAAAGCAAAAAAAAAAGAAAAAGCCACTCGAACTCCCAGTTGAACTGCTGGGGGAGGGGTAAAGGAGAAAAAAAAAAGGCGGCTCAGATTCTTGGCCAAACTGCCGAGAGAGCGGGGGGAAAAAAGAGTGGCGCTGCTCTGGCAGCACTCCTCCTGCTGTGCACCCCGAAGGATCCTCTTGTGCACCCTACTTTGGAGACCACTGTCCTAGTTGATGGGAGCCATCAAGATTCCAAACCACCATTAATGGCCCACACTTTACATAATTACAATAGGACCTGTTATATATCCTATTTCTAGTTTCAGATACAAGAATGATACATTTATACAAATAGGATGACCACACTCAGTAGATTATAAGCTTTGTAAAGATACCTTACAAGAGACCTTTTGCATGAAGCATATTCCAGTTACATTATATTCACACTCATTAGCATATTTTCATAAAATCATATAGAGTGCAACGTCATGCCCTCCTCCTGAATGTACTGCCACAGACTTGGACACTATCCATGGCAGAGGCAGTATACCTAAAATTCCTCTTTGGGCTCCCCTCTGGGGCAGACAATCCTGTATCCCCCAAAAGCAAAGGTGACCCTGATCCAGCTGTAGGCTCACAGCTACCAGCTATGACAGACCCTTCACTGGCCAGCAAAATCCCCCCCCCCCCCATTTCACTCAGGTTGGGCTTGCTTCCAGCTACAGAGTCCTTGGAATCTGTTCCCACCACAGCAGTCACCAGGACTCCAATTCTACCTCCAGGACACACGTCTTTGTGCACCTCTTCCACTCCATTACAGCCAGTTCATGCCTCTGGGTCTATCTTTTGTGCTTGTCTCTGGGCCTCAATTTCTTTGTCTTTGTAGTGGGGTGGTCACCTGCTCCTGCCCTGAAGGGCTTGAAGTCAGCCCTGGCAGAGGGCTGCGGCTGCGTGAGGGCTGCGGCTAGTAAGAGCTGCAAGCCTCAGCTGATTGGGGAAGGCAGCCACAGCTGGGGCCATGCCCCAATCAGACCGTAACTGGCCTTATAAAGGCCAGGGAAGCCAGGAGCTAAGTGAGTCTCTCTCTAGCTTGCTGAGAGAGAAGGACCTGGCTGCTGGGGAGCTAAACAGAGTACCCAAAGTGGAGCAGGGCTGGGGGAAGGCTAGAGGAGCTGGGAGAGCTCCAGCCTGGAAACTCCCTAGACTGCAGGCCTTGTTAAAGGCTGGAAAGGGTAGTGGGGTTGAAGAGAGTCAGCCCAAGGATAGGCAGAGGCAGCAGGTCCAAATCCCCCTTGCCAGTGATGAGTGGCATTTACACTGCAGTCTGCCCCAATGAACGGGGGATAGATCAAGACTGGCAGTAGCTATAGTCTGAGGTGAGGTGGGGATAGAGGCTGGGAGTTCCCCAGGGAGGGGAGACCCAGATCTGTGGAGGTACTGCCAGGGGGCAGCACCCTGGCCTGAAAGGGGCACTGGGGTCCAGGAGGGACGCAGGCCCAGCAGGACACTGGCCTCCAGAGGGCGCTCCAGAGGCTGGAAACACTAATTCCCTGGACGACCAGCAGGAGGCGCTGCAGCAGTGAGTCCTGCCCCATGACAGTCTTTTAAGTCCAGGATTTGCTGGTGGGCAGTCTTTTGTGCTTCAATTTGAGCCTGTTTCTCGGCCTCAAGTTCTCTGTCTTTTTTCTTCTTAGCAATTTGTAACCTGTGCAGTTCTAGCTTCTTCTGAGCTTCACTCTCATCTATTTTGCTGATTTTTCTGCCTCTATTTCCCTTACCTGAAATAAGCAAACAGAAAATAACAAACCAGTAACCACTTTGTTCTCCAGCCACCACACTTAAAACTCATTTAAAATCACTACCAGCATCTCAAAGCAATCAGCTGTGCACAGATCCTGCCGACTACACCACTGTGACGGGTTGGGTCACAGAGGCCTCCTTGGGACTGCCACCTGATGTGCTGATACTACCTTTGAGCCCATTTTCCCTGCCAGCTTGGGACTTCTGAGCCCTGTCTTATTGAGCCAGACGCGCTAGCCTGCTGCAAACACAGACCCAGGTCTGAACTACATCCCCCAAAGCTGCAGGCTTTAACTGAAAACTACTTAGCAGGCTCTCCAGCACCCAGATACCCAGTTCCCAATGGGGTCCAAACCCCAAATAAATTCATTTTACTCTGTATAAACCTTATACAGGGTAAGCTCATAAATTGTCTTCTGTCTATAACACTGATAGAGAGAGATGCACAGCTGTTTGCTCCCCTAGGTATTAGTCACTAATTCTGCGTTCAGTAATAAGCAAAAAGTGATTTTATTAAATATAACAAGTAAGATTTAAGTGGTTCTAATAATAACAGAACAAAGTAAGTTACCAATCAAAATAAAAAGAAAACATGCAAGTCTAAGCCTAATACAGTAAGAAACTGAATGCAGGTAAATCTCACCCTCAGAGATGTTCCAATAAGCTTCTTTCACAGACTAGACTCCTTCATAGTCTGGGTCCAGCAATCACTCACACCCCCATAGTTACTGTCCTTTGTTCCAGTTTCTTTCAGGCACCTCTTGAGGGTGGAGAGGCCATCTCTTAAGCCAGCTGAAGATAAAATGGAGGGGTTTCCAGGGCCTTTTATATTCTCTCTCTTGTGGGTGGAAACCCCTTTGTTCTTCTGTGCAAAGTCACAGCAACAAGATGGAGTTTGTAGCCACCAAGTAAGTCACATATCCATGAATGATTCAGCTTTTTGCAGGCTGACGCCATTGTTTACTTGTTAGTTTGAACGTTCCCAGGAAAGCTCAGATGTGGATTGGCATCTCCCAAAGTCCACTGTCAGTTAAATATTTTTTGATTGGGCACTTACTGAGAATAGTCCTTTCTCAAGAAGCTGACCAAATGCTTCACTGACGTTACTTAGAATCAAACACATTGAGATACAAATACATAGCCAATATTCCTAACTTCAAATACAAAAATGATGCACACAAACAGACAGCATAATCATAACCAGAAAACTACAACCTTTCCATAGACACACCACTTGACCTCCTCTGTACAAGAGCTGGTGCAACCATAGGACCCTGGTTGCAACAATGACCTATATGGCCACAATTCATGTCAATAACATCACAGTGGGCTTACTGCATCACCATAATATGGCATTTACATCAGTGAGAGACAAATTTAAGTGTAGACACAAGCACAACAAGCAAGGCGGCTTACATCAATCTGATTTTGGAGTGTAGTCCTGGCCAGAGGTGTCCACCTGAAACTAATTTTCCTTTAAACAGCTGGGGAAGCGCCTGGCTGGGGGCGCACAGGCTGGAGAGCAGCAGGAGTCAGGAAAGTTGGAGCCTGGGGAGGAGGTGGCTGCGTGCTTGGATGCCGCCCGCCGCCTCTGTTTCCCGCAGATCGCCGGAGCCCTCCAGCAGGGGCAGTGGCAGCTCACACACCGGGGAGCTGCAGAACCCGAGCATGGTGAGAGGGGAACCGGGGGGTGTGCCTGGCTGGGCTGCAGCCCAGTGCCCCCCCCCCCGGGGGGGCTCCTGCAGCGGATGCATGTATACACACATACATTTTTACTCAGCTGTAGCACATCTAAATTTTTCTGTACTTTATTTAACACATATTACTGGGCTATGTCCGTTTCAATGTTGATATATTAACCAATTTCCCTTGTTTCTCTGTTTATTCTCAGGCCAATATGCCACTGCTTTCTGCCTGGATCAAGGCAGATGTAGAGATAAGCCTGAGCCAGGGGCTTTGGATCTAGATTTCATTAACATTGGGAGGGTTGGATCTGATGTTTGAGCCAAGTCTGCTCTCCAGTTAAAAGCCATTTAATAGAGTCTTTAAGTTTTGATGGTTTTAATTCTCTGTTGTGAAGATGTGGAGAGTTTTGTGGACCTGATTCACCATTATCCTGAATCTTGTACATCCATTTACCCCCCTGACAATTTTTTACACGTATGTTTTTATAAGTTTTTCTGTGTTTTGTTCAGAGTTAAATTATAGCAAAGACGTATTTCACCCTGTTTTGCAAAAGGCTAAGTACACTAGTCAGTGGGCCAGATTGTGCACCATTTGAAAGCAACAAACACTCCCATATATATTACTGCATGTGGGACTCAGCTTTGTGGGAGCTGAAGGTACTCTGCCCCTCACACAACTGGCTTCACTGATAGAATTGAATGGAACTATTTACAGACTACAGTAGCCCACTTCCCCTTTCAGTTGTCTGTCTCTGAGGTACCAAGATTGGCTCACAAGGCCACAGGACTACACGTCCATAGTTCAGTGTGTAATCTACTACCTACACCTTACTAATGTACATTGTTCAGTGCAGTGACATCCAGTGGGGATGTCAGGTGACTGGTGACATATCAGTGTAAACAGGAAGAGCTCAGTTGCTAATGATGTAGTCAGACAAGCTTTTTCCAATACTACTTTTCCTTGGGGATCTCAACACTTTTTAAAATGGAAAAGTCAAAAACCAAAATTGCTTGCTCTAAACTTCCCCCTCTGAACAAACAGAAGAGCCAATTCATATATTTAGCTTCATTTTATTATACGTAAAATGTAACTCATAAAAACTGGTTTATTTTTGCATGAGATTACCTCAGTTACTCAATCTGTAGGTTCAAATATTTAAATTTTGTTGAAACTTCAACTTAGGTTGAGACTTTCTGATTCCAGGTGTATAATCTCTTTACTAGCAGCTTTAAAGGGAAACTACAGTGTAGTATAAAATATCCTAACCACAATCTGATTACAAAGAGGAAATCATTAACACGTCCTTTTGAACTGTATCAAATAGAAAGTCACCCTCATTATAGTCTGACAACATAGTTTCAGCTACAGAATAGAAACTCAGTATCAATGTATAATAAAGCAAGAGATTTTCAAATGTACACTTACACCTCTACCTCGATATAACGCTGTCCTCGGGAGCCAAAAAATTTTACTGTGTTATAGGTGAAACCGTGTTATATCGAACTTGCTGTGGAAGCCAGTAAATAATTAACAAGGTTTTGAAGAGATCTTAATGAATGTTAGTTAGCATGAGTTAGGCTAACTGTGACCCTGGTGACGTGAGGAAGCAAGATAATGTAAGACAGAGTGAATTGTGTGAAAGTTATTACGACCTTGCAATATGCAGTCTTGCAGTCTTGTTTTTCTAGTGAGATAGCAGAAAAGCTTATGTATAAACAAAATGTATTTGTTGCTTTTTACTGTCTCCATGATTGCTAGAAATTGTCTGTAACAAAGGTATAAAGGCTTGATGTAATTGTTTACCAGTTGAGAGACCTGTCCAGGACCCTGTGTCCTATGGCACTCTCTCCCTCCATGGTAATTACTGGAGAAATAATAAAGTATTTAATCTTGCTGCACCCAAACAAAAAGCGAGAACTAAGTTTTTCTTCGACAATTTGGGGGCTCGTCCGGGATGGCAACGCCCTCGGACCCACAGACGGCTACTACGGATCATTCCCCTTCGAACCCCATGGCGCCACGAGAGGTATGAGACCTTTTGAAATCTCTATTGGGGTATCGGAGGAGGACTGTCCCTGAGGACGTCTGTCTCTCTGTTGGGCTTACGCCATCTGAACTTATTGACTGTGCAGCAGGATCAGATGCAAAGTGGCATTGGGGAGAGGCCCCAATAAGGTTAGTTTATAGCAGTACTGGGAACTGCTGAGTTGGCCAAGGTAAATGCATAGGTAAATGCATAAGGTAATGCATAGGTAATGCATTAGAATGCACCGGTGCTGAGGGGTTTTTACCGCCTCAAGAGGGGTTGTCATACCGCCTCATGGTATTGGTCCGGACCAGGTAAAGATGCATCGTGGTTAAAAAAAAAAAAAAAAAAAAAAAGAAAAAGGAAGAAAAAGAGGCCTTGGTGTGTGTGTGTGTACACCAGTGTGAGTGGCTGTTACCGGGCTAGCCCGGTAACTAGTGGATCTTTAGGAGATCCGACCCACGGTGGGCTGACTCAGCCTGGCATAGTCCGGCGAGGAAGCTGCCTGGGTCTAGGAGTGTGTGAACCCATCTTCCCTCCCCTTTCCTTGTGAGTCTCTCCTGTGTGAGTGGAAAATGGGTAAGGGACTGTCTAAATATTCCACCTCACCCCCTAAGGGTACCCCAGCATATTACATGTACGTACATTATGGTCCTAAAACCTGCAGGTATTTAGTGAATTGGAATCTTCACACGCGTGAAAATCCATCTAAATAATGCCCATTAGAAGGTACCTTCAATCTAGATAAGATCATATATCTCAGTGGAGCTTTTAATCACAAAGAAAAACCTCTGACACAGTGTGAGCAATTTGTCTAGGAACGGGTTAATTTGAAATTCGGCTTAGCCCTGAGATAAAGGAGAAGTTGTTTTGTGTTCAAGGTCATGAATCAGTGCGGACTATGCTAAGTGCAAAGAAAACTGCTTTCAGCCCCAGCTGCTTGTGGAAAATAGAAACTGAGGCAAACCAAAGGCAGTACAAGTTACAGAATTGGAATTATATTTGCAAAGCTTAACTTCCCAGTGAGACATGTGTGAGTATTAAAGTGGTTTAAGGCTTGGGGCATTCATGTTTTTCCTGTGTGAGGTGGGAGCATTCCCAATACTCTCCATTGTTGCTTTATTATTTTTAATGAAGCTTTAAAATTTGCTTATATGCTCTGTCAGTCTGATCACCTGACATGAGGGATAAATTAGTAACAGGAATTTGTCACAGTTTGGTGAGCACTTAATAATGGGGGAGCCCTGCAGAATTTACACCATCTATCTGTTTTACCCTTGTTATTTTGTGTTTGCTTTGTTTGGTATTGTTGGTGTTATATGATAAGGATTGCATGATTAAAGGTGAGCTCTAATAGAATAAGAAAACGCTATTTGGTTTTGGTGCACTATTTAGCTTTGGCTCTGTTTTGTTTGACCGGTTACTGTTGTTTTTCTGCTCTGTTCATTTGGGCGTTAGGTGTGTGAGCGGAACTGAACTTCTCGTTCGTAATTCCTCAGGGTGGAAGCCATGTGTGCGATGAAGCTCTGAGGTTGTCCTGAGATTTTCCTGTCCCGCCCCCCTGTAACGGACAATGTAATAGAAGTGGAAAAATCTGGCTTAGACTGTAATTTTCTTTGCTCTCTGTGTAATTTTCTTTTCTGTTTAAGTGTCAGCAGACAAATGGGTGGGTCTCTGGGTAGACCCCCAAAGGGGTTTGGATTATGTGTTAAGTAAATGGCCATGTATTTTTGCCCAGGTGGCAAGCCTTACTGGGGAGGACTCGGGTAGTCTTGTGAGTAGAAATGTTTTGGGGACAAGACCAGAAGGGTGAGGGCTAGTTGTGAAGCCCACCCTCCTAGCTAAACTGGTAGTGCCTAGGATAGGGACGATTCAGCGAGAAAAGCAGGATCGGGCCCAGGCGGGCGGACAACGGACAGGGAGAGAATACAGGTTGGAAACTTTTGAATTTCAAATACTCAGAAGGACATTTGGACTGGTGATTTGAATTGGTAAAGTGGCTAAGAAATTATTAGATTGCAATCACTTGGCTATGTTTTGTTAAATCAGTTGAAGAATGTATACAGTGCTATGTACTGAAAATTTTATTAGGCTCTAAAGGCACTATAAGTGGTGCTGTTTCCTTCCAGTGTTTCTAAGCAGGAGTTAAAAATTAAAAAAAAAAAAAAAAAAGCAAGCCAGAAAGAATCTGTGTTACTGCAAATTAACTAACTGATAAGGTAGAGGCCGCTGAAACCCGGGCTGTCTGAGAAACACATACGAGAAATATGGGGTAATTCCTTTATTTTGCCTGAAATCAACAAGAGTATTTGTATGTTTTAAGTAATGATTGACTGCCCAGAAGGGGTAGACCTGTTTTGTCTTTCAGATAATCAAAGAAAACTAATGCCACCTGCACAGCATTCACCGTACCATGATTTACTGGCACAGTAAAAATTATGTTGTGTGTTCTATGTTCTGTCTTGTGGTGTTTGTCTTGTGGCCAGAATTGTTGTGTTTAATATTTTCATGGGATGGTCAGATTTGGAATCAAACAGAAGTATTGGATTGAAATGCAGATACTTGTTTTGTTCAACTTAGAATACAAAGTGTTTGGTTACATCAGAAAAATGTGATATACTAAAGTCTAATACATTTTCTTAAGTAAGAGAGAGAAACTACATTGGCCAAATCTTTTAATTTAGAGTGGTTATTAAAATTTGCATACTGCCAGTCTTTGGAAGCAAGGACATGAAAAGTTAACCCACTCCCCATATTGTACAAGGGATCCTTCTGGCTACCCCAGACTTTTAGCCAGAGGGCTGGGGATGGTGGATAGCTATTGGTCTAGAAGTTATATTAAGTGTACTTCTCAAAGTGGGTGTGCTTGTCCTGGCTTGTCCTTCCAAAGTTCTGTAATAAGGTTATTTTAGTGAAAGGGTATATGTGGCATACATTGAATGATAATACTTCTGTACTGTATAACAGTACTGTTTATGTGTTCATGGTATGAAAAAGGTGTATAATTGAAGAGTAAAAGTTTCCTTTGTAGGTTAAATGAAAAAAAAAAAAAGAGAGAATGACTAACATGCGCTGGCCCCAGTCAAGGACACCACTTGGCTGCCTACCAAGGGAAGGGGGGGGGAATGGTTGCTGCAGTTACACGAGATTGGTGTGCAGCGGCCAGCCCACTCTCCTCCTTGGGGACCTTTTGTAAATATTCAGATTGATTTTATTTATATGTCTAAATGTTGTGGTTATGAATATGTATTAGTTTTAGTTGATGTATTTACCACTTGGGTTGAAGCTTTTCCCTGCAGGACAGTAGATGTCTTTGCTTACAGATTTTGTACCACGTTTTGGCATCCCTGTGACTATCAACAGTGATCGTGGAACTCACTTTACTGGACAGATTGTAAAGGGGTTATGTGCAGTTTTGCAGATCCAACACAACCTTCACTGCCCTCATCATCCACAATCTGCTGGGACAGTGGAACGCCAGAACGGGACTTAAAAAAATAAACTGGCCAAGATTTGTGCTGAGACACACTTAAAGTGGCCAGATGCCCTTCCTTTGGCACTGATGTGTATGAGAGCCATTCCCAATCGAAAGACTGGACTCGGCCCTCATGAAATTTTGACAGGACACCCTATGCGACTACCAACTGCATCCCCACTAACCCCAGCTCAGATGGACATTCATTTGCTGGATAACATAATGCTTAAGTATTGTCAGGCACTAATGAAATGTGTTAAGTCTTTTTTTATACACAGGTGATGGAAGCACTACCGAAGGATCCTGTGCAACCTTGCCACTCGTTAGAACCAGGAGCCTGGGTCTACATACAGATCCATCAACGCACGACTGCCTTGGCTCCATGCTGGAAAGGCCCTTTCCAAGTCCTGCTGCCTACCGACACCGCTGTGAAGTGCCACAGACTGATTGCTTGGACCCAGGGTTCTCACTGCACAAAGACCCCTCCACATCAGAAGAATTTTTCTACTGATAATTCGCCTATTCCTTTTTCTAGTTTTACTGTGCTTCTGGACAGCAGGAAGAAGGACAAGGTGACGTACTAGCAACCTCTCCCTTGTCCACTGACAAACTACTGTGCCTTTGAACTTTTGTGGAAAAAGCAAGTCATTACAGGATGATGTCCTGGTATTCTTCCCTGTAGGATGCTGAACCACAACTGCTTCAGGAAAGAAGAAAAAACACTCACTCCACTGACATTGCCATAGTCCAGGAATTACTGACTAAAAAGGACATTGAGAACTGACCCTGGTGAAGAAGCAAAGAATTACATTCTGGCAGGAAGGAATTTGTGGGACCCATGCTTGGGAATGTGGTATTAATTGGATTTTGGGGTTTATTCTACAGGCTGCGCCCTGTGTTTTGGATAAATCCTTCAGTATGTATTGCCCTCCCTAATTGGATTTTAAATGATATTGCCCTTATCCAGTTTTCACGTCACTTTTACATACCCAGATTGCTCACAAGGGGCTGCCATTAGATTAGCACAACGGAGAACCTGGAATAAGAGGACATTGGGCAGATCCCTATGGGCTGGGGCTAATAGTGTCGTAGCCATTTGGACTATTCTTAAAAGGCCACTAGCCTTATTCTTAAAACTCAGCTATTTTAAGTACGGGCTGGAGTTGGTGAGTACTATGTCATTTCCGCCCTTAGTTCTATGACCCAGAAGTTACTGACAGAGATGGTATTGAATATCACTTAGGCTGGGAAGGCATTGCAGTGGGATCTAGACCAGACTTGGCCCACTGCCCTTACTGTCACATCAGGAGTGCCATCTGATCTGTGGTCATGCAGACATACTTGGACACTTTCTGGATGGAAGTGTGGACATTCACAGTGCTCCTTCCAAGCATATGGACCGGTTAGGGTGGGTGTGGGCTCCCACATACCGAATCCTGCTGGGTCCATGGGGAGCATGCATGTGGGATTGGGTGATTCACCGAGATATCTGGGACGTGAGACCGCCTGATACTCCTAATCGATTTTTAGTTAGTGCTCCTGGGATTACAGCTGATATTTGGATGGGGTTAGGAACTCTATGGACATTTTGGCCCTTAGAACCACCACAGCTTCAGTGTGTACAGTGATCCACCGGAGTGCGCAGCCCCACCCCCGTGGAGCACTGCTTTACCACATTATATCTGAATTCATGTTATATCGGGTCACATTATATCAAGGTAGAAGGTGTACTTTTCTATTTTTAAACAGCATTTTAAATTTGGGGGAGTTTAAATAGTGGAAATTTAATTTAAAAAACACATCTTGTACATCTCCTGTCCTTAATAATTCAGCACCATGTCAACATTATGAATTACTGTGATTGACATGAGACTGATACAGCTTAGTAAGTCTGAATTTGCTAGGGGATTCTGTGATCAGGGTTCCCTTAGCTTCAGACAGGTGGTATGGAAAGTTACTGAGTGAGAGTGCTGAACTTGCATTTGGATGCTGACACAACTATGTACTTTGGATGTTTAATCGGGGCTCTGTGTATTGTGCTGATCTGGAAGAACTGTCATGGTCAGTCAATGGTCAGACCACCTAGAAAACGCAGAAAACATATAGATGGTGGACTTGGTACTAACTGACTTGGGTCAACTGACTCCTTAGGACAGCACAACAAAGAGCTGAGGTGAATGATTGATGAAAAGGTAAATGTTAGTTGGCCTTCAGTCTGGCCCTGTAGTCCCTTCCAAAACTATTAAGCAGAAAAAAAAAAGTTATGAAATGCCAACATGGCATATTTGGGGAACATGTGACTCCTTGGAGATAAGTATAAGTACTGGCGAATAATCATACATGCCACTGCCACCCCAACTAATATCCGAGGAGGCTTGTGATGCTGTAGGATTGCCACTATAGCCAATACCCTACTGCGAGGGACTTTTAAGAGACTTTTGGACCACAGGGTTTCAGGGTAGCCAACACCCTGCCCCAGGGACATTTGAAAGATCAAGTGCTGGAGAAGAAAAGGAAAAGAAGTCTCCATCTAGAACTGGTAACTATACCGGCTTTATTTGCCAATCAGGATAATGCATAGAGCCAACACAGTTACTAAGAGTTTATGCTTGGGGAATTGAGGCTTATTAGGAAGAAGCGGTGTATAACCTTTTTGCTGCTTGTCTGATTCTTTCAAATAAGTAGTTTTGCATTGAAGGAGACTTAAGTCTGGGTTTTCACTGGCACTAATACTGTAAATTCTTCCCAGCTGTGGGCCAATAAGAGACTCAGCTCTATATGTTCAAACAATGAGCTGTATTTCCCATGTCTACATGGGGAAGTTTACTCACATAATTATACTGGTATACTTCTGTACCGGTATGTATATAGTTATACTGGTATAATTTCCCAAGTGGACACTTATTCTGTAATAAGAGTGTTCATGCAGGGACTTATACTGGTGTAACTATAGTGATATAGTTCTGCAGGTAAATTTCCCCATTTAGAGGAGTCCCAATTCATCCTGTTGGACTTCCTGCTCAGAAGTAGCAGTAAAACCATGGCTCGAATAAAGAAACAATAGCACCACTCAATTATAGAGACATGGAAACAGTGGTAGGTATTTCAAGAAGCTGGTTTGCAAGTGCATTTCACACATCCATATTTGCTACAGAACATCTACATCGGTATAAAGTATTAGAACTAATCACTACAGTTTTAGGAACCCAGCAGAAGATGTAAGCCATTGCTCTCTATTGCCTTATGCTTTTGATATCATATAAGAAACTGCAGCTACTATATAATAATTATAAGAGTCAGCCTCATACAAAGGTCAGGATTACAGACCCTCTGAGTAATGATGGGGGACAATTTGCTGCAGATAAAACAGATCAAGTATCTATACAAACAGGCTTAATATAAGACTCACAAAGAATTATTTAACATGAAAACAATCCATTGAGCAGTTGTCACTTCCACTGATTTAGAATCTAACCTGCCCCTCTCGGGGAGGGAAACAAATCAAGCAGAAGAAAAAAAAGTAGAGGAACACTTCTTTTCAAACAAGACTGTCTGAAGGTCCAATAAATGTGATATTCCATGCTGGTACATTATAAAGAGAAGAATGTTAAACAGGCTTTGGTAATTGTCATTGGAGAGTACTGTGCCATTTAGTTTGCACCAAATCCAAACAGGGCAAATGTTTCATCTCTCCAGGATAAAGTTTAGAGCCAACTCAAGCACAAATTGTGGAGTTTTACAGATAACTTTACAGCAGAATTGTTGTAACAAATCAACGAGTAAAGCCCGTGAAGCTAGCAACAGGAAAGATATAGCCACAAAGAGAGGGTACAAGAAAGGAGGAAGAAATGTCTGTCTTTTGAGTTATTAGCTGCGCTATTCTAGGATATCACCCTTTTTGACCAGCTTCTTTTTGTGAATTACAAACAATTTTTTTTTTAAACTGGAATGATTGTTTTGCTACAAGATGGAAAACCACGTAGATAAAAACAAGATTTAAGTCCAGCATGCACAAAGTTGCAGGACACTTCACTCCTGTTGATTAAAAAATGCAATTCTATCCTCTGGATGTCCATAGCTCTTTCCCTTGCTGACCAAAAATTGGCAATTCCTCACCCTGCCCTTTTATTACTGCCACTGAATGCAGCTCCATCAGTCCTTGGACAGCTGCTTCGCATGGTTGGAATGCATTTCATTGTTCTGCTGCTGGAGACTCTTCCCCAGTTTCTTGCTTCTCTATATGGGACTCTGGGGGAATCAGGTACTGTACCTCTTCAGTACTGATTGCCACTTTATCAGGCTGCAGCCACCGCTTTAAATGTTCCAGGGTGCTGAGGGAAAGCAGAAGTAAGAAGTTAAATATAAGATAGCAGTAAATGCCAGTACTGAATTATAAAATGTGGTGGTGTTAACCCTCCATGGGCCTTTCTTCCATTGTATAGGCGCTCCTATGGCTACAGGAGGGATCTATTAACAGACTAATCTGTGTGCCAGAGAAGAAACAGGAATCCACTGTGCTCAAGAAGATGACTGTTTGGTTCCTGACATCCCCAAATGATGTTTTAATGGCATCTGTAACACAAGTCAGGACGTTGTCTCTAAGGGACTGCAGTTCAAAGTACAGGAAACAGCATCTTTCATGAGAGGGAACTAGGACCATTGTTCTATAAGCCTGAACAATTTCTGTTTCCTTTATCTGACCTACCTAATGAGGATGCTAATATTTAGCACTTATATAAAACTTTTATTTTCAAGGGAGAGAGCTTACAAGAGCACTACAGGCTAAGCACAGAAACAGGAGCCAGGAACTCAAGAGTTCTAATCTGAGCTCTGACACCAACTCCTGCCTGGACCTGATCTTGCAAAAAGCTCCTCACAGGTCTCTCTCTTGCTGGAGCAGGTGTGGACTTCAGTGGGACTCTGCGTGGATTCAGGAGCTGGCTTGTATAGAGCTGCTCACTCTAGGCTTAGGCCTAAATTTTTAGATAGTTCCCAACCGAGACATATTCAGCCATATTTTCAGCAAGCCTGAGCATCCACCATTCTAAATAAAGCAATTGATGCCAAAGCACCTATGAAAAGCAAGTCCAACATGTGTCAAATTGGACACTCGAAAATTGAGGCACCCAAAATTAGTGGACTTTTCAAAATTCAGGCCTTAACCTCTTTGCCACAGTCATCCTATGTATAAGATAGAGATAGGACTACTTTCTTGTCCCGCTGAAATGCTGTAGTAATATCAGTGACTTGCTCAGAAGAGGCCAAGTGTTAAGTATCAATATTACTGTAATGCTATAATTCCCACACACACTTCACTAGAAATCTCCAATAATTTTATTTTAAAGAAAGCTCTGCTCTATTTGCTAATGGTAATCCCTGAATCAGTCTGACTGGCCTTTCCTCATCATGCTTGTTACCTCTCTTCAGATTCATGTCCCTCCACATAAAATTCAGATTCAAACTTTTCCTGCAGGAACCTATCCCAGCATTCCTTCTTTGCTTGGGCCAGAGTATGCAGCATATCCTTGGAGGTCACTTCCTGAGACAAACCCTTAATTCTCATCAGTCTTCTCTCTGGGGGGGGGGGGAGAAAAAAAAAGTTTATTTGAAGAGAAAGATAAACAGGTGGTTATGGCAAGAGAGCTTAAATCCAAAGGGTTAGATTAACTCTGCATAATTAAATGATATTTAAAAGTTAACCATTTTACTACTACTTGAAATCTGGTGAGTACATTCTTTTGTTTAAAGCAATAGGGTTGTCTTTTTAAAAAATTTCATGATTGTGGATTTCTTCTTTATCTGGCTCATGTATTAACTTGTGCTCACTGTAGTTTTGACAGAACACAGTGTCATAGGAAGGAGTCAAATTGGGTCAGCTTGTGGTGGCATAAACAGGCCAGTATTTCTTTTTAGAGGCTATCATCTTGTGCTCCAGATTCTAAGTTGTCATTTTAAGACATAAGTCTCTAGCCCTTTTGGTTGCAAAGACTGTGAAACCTTGCAACTCAGCACACAGGCTGAAACAATAGCTGTGAGGTATAAAGTGCTCCTATTAGTTGCAACAGGGTACTGACTCCAAAGCCTAGTCATAAGAATTTAAGTGCCAACATTAACTGTTTAACAACTGATCAAAGCACAAGAGAAGAACTGATGTCAGGACACATACAGTGTGCAAGAAAGAAGAGGGATGATCACATTATGAAGATCTGCACTACTCCTGTGAGTGACTTCTTTTTTTGATCTCTTTAGTGTGCAGGACTTAGGAAAGTACCACTAGTATTTGTTTTGAGTTTTTCTCCCCCAAGCTGGACAGAGGTCACGGATCAATAGTAAACTGCATTTCTCTCCATAAGCACACAAAATATTTGATAAAATGATTAGAAGTGTCTCAAAAGGTTTCACAAAGCAACAAATTAGATACAGGTAATACAGACAGAGTCATTATGAGTTCAGAACATATTCCCTATTCATAGTTAAATGCAGTGGAAACTATTTCCTTTAGAGGAGGAACAGTGGTTAACTCTGAATTATTTTTGAAAGACGGTGTGGGATCTTTAATTCACCTACAGAAATACCCAGAAATGTGTAGAAAGGGCCTCAGTTTTAACAGCCCAGCTGAAGCTTAACTAAGTTAATTTTGCAGCTCCTCATATTGCCAGTATTTCAGTGCACTATCAACCTTGGGTACAAGTCAAATCCTCAGGTGGAGCTTGAGTCCAGAGCCTTTTAATTCAGAGGGATGAGTGTCATCCCCTGAGTTACAATTACACTAACAGAGATACAGAAGCCATCACCATTCTCTAAACTTACTTTCTGACTGAAGCAAACTCAGAAATCGGAATTTTTACCATATACTTACCTAGTGATGCTAAATATATCTCTGAATCTTTCAGAGGTGCCCAAGGCTTCAGATTTGCTTGGAAAGAACCAGCTGGTTCTTCATCCTGGCTTTCTCCACTGATGTAAGAATCTGTGAAGGAATCTGTAAAAGCATCACTAAAGTCATCTTTCTGGTCTGGATCTGGCAGACATGAACAGATTTCAGCCCAGAGGTCCTGGCTTGACCTAGTCACTACAGAGTCAACATTCTCAATCATTTTCATTATGCAGAATTCCTGAAAAAAATACATACAATGAATTGTAAGCATCAACTGTAAAACAATGTTTACATCTACACATGATTCTTTCCCTACCCTTAAGTCTAAATAAAGGGAAAGTTTCTAGATTTTTAGAAGGTGATTTTCTGAAAGGAGCTAAGTCTAGTTTCTCACTTTCCATAAAGGGAAACTTGTACTAACAGATTGTATTTGTATACCGCGAATTGCGATTATGTGATCTATTACTGTATGAGTCATAATAGAATGATTCAGAAAAGCTTGCACCTCAGTCAATTTAAAATAATGTCCAGTTTACGCTATCTTTTGTAAAGAGCCACCCTGATTTTGATGGGTCCATCCTGTGACTTACAGGCCATTCACCTAAGCCGGAAATTTTCAAACCAAACACTACTTCATAATGCAGCAATTCTGCCGCAGTGAACACAGTCCAAGGTTTGCCAGAGCCTATTCACATGGGCAAAAAAGGCATGATTACAAAAACCTTGTTGCTCAGGTTATGTAAAAGACAGGTGTGGTTGAGCTCCCGGTCCCATTTTATGCACATCCCCATTCAGGGAGAGGCTAGGGCTGGGGGAAGGCTGCCCCTCTTCCATGCAGGGCACATTCTTTGCCTCAAACTCAAAATCTCAGCAGGGTCAGTCGGAAGGATAGTGGCGATGCCAATGGCCTCATCATGGAGGCCCTGTAGCCTCGGGGGAGCTGCTACCGCCTCTTTGGGGAACAACCTCCCAGACCTTTCCCCCGCTGAAGCCAGAGGTGCGCTGACGGCCCCTCCCCCGGCACAGAGGCAGCAGCGACACCCCAGTACCGGCAGAGCCCAAGAACCCACCTACCTGAGTCCCTCACTGCTGCCCCCTCTTACCTCCGGGGTAGCACGAATGGGGACGTACTGAGATTTCACTGACGTCTAGCCTGACCAATCAGCGAATGGAAGGGCAGCACCGCAGAGCCAGCCATTGGCTACAAGAAAGTGCCAATTATTCTTCCTCCTGGAGAGAGGGGGGGCGGGGAATGTAGCGCGGTGTTTGGCGTGACGCCATCTTGAAGCCGGGCGGAAGTTGTCCTCACAACAAACGGAGCGCGGAGGGCAGTCGTTGTTACTCCTAGTAGAGGGGGGCGTGAAAGTGGGTCTGTGCGGTATGAGGGCTCGGAGGAGGCCCTAGTGCGCTTGCGCAGGTGAGGCTGCTGCTCCCCCTGACCTACTCCACTGCCGCAGGGGCAGCGCGGGGTCCTAGTCAGGTGCGCTAGGGAAGGATGTAGCGTTGTCTGTGCCCCCGCGGGCTCTGTGGGCAGCGGAGTGGGATCTGCGTTCTCGGCCTGGTGGGCGGGGCTGGGCTGCGCCCCTCCGCGGCCTCCGCCGCTGCCTCACGCGGTGCCAACTGCCCGCATCGATCCGAGCCCGGCGGCGCCCCTCAGGCTCCTTCGCCCAGCGCTGCGGCGCCCAGCCAGCCCCGGGCGAGGGCTGCCTGCGCCGGCCGCTTCCCGCGGGATCGAGCGGTGCGAGGGTTTATTTCGTTTGCCTCCGATTTTAACTCGCTGGCACTTGAGTCAGAGGCTTAATTTTACAAACCCTGGTTAAGCGGCAAAGAGTCTTGTGGCACCTTATAGACTAACAGACATTTTGGAGCATGGATGCATCCGACGAAGTGGGTATTCACCCACGAAAGCTCATGCTCCAAAACGTCTGTTAGTCTGTAAGGTGCCACAAGACTCTTTGCTGCTTTTACAGATCCAGACTAACACGGATGGGATGCTTGAAACCAGGGCCGCCCAGAGAATTCCGGGGGCCCGGGGTCTTCGGCGGCGGGGGGCCCCCGCTCAGGGGCGGCTCTAGACCCCAGCGCGCCAAGCAGGCGCGTGGGACGGCCCTTTCCCTGGGGGGCGGCATTTGGCTCCGGTTGAGCTCCCGCAGGCATGCCTGCGGCAGGTCGACCGGAGCCCGGGACTAGCGGACCTGCATGACTGCGGCGGGTGCCGTGTTCCCGCGGCTCCGGTCCCTCCGCAGTCATGCCTGCGGCAGGTCCACTCGTCCCGGGCTCCGGTGGACCTGCCGCAGGCATGCCTGCGGGAGCTCAACCGGAGCCGTGGGAAGAGGGGAAACACTCCGGGGGCCCCGGAACACACTCCTGGGGGCCCCTGCGGGACGCGGGGCCTGGGGCAAATTGCCCCTCTTGCCCCCCCCTCTGGGCGGCCCTGCTTGAAACCCTGGTTAGTCGCTGTCTACTGAGCGCACCGCCCGGGACCTGCCCCTCACTGCGCGCCCCTCCTGGGTGCGAGCGCGGAGGGAGGGAGGTGGGAAGAGAGCTGGAAACTGTCCAGCCCTCTCAGGGCCTTGCACTTTCCCTTGGCCAGTGGGACACACGTGTTGTTTCCCAATGGGATGTTTTTATACCCGAGTGACGTGTTGTTTTGCACTTCGCTGCAGGTGGTAAAGGTGGTGGGTGGACCAAAACTCTTCAGATAAGTCAAGGGGCAGGAGCTTTAAAACAGCAGAGAGCAGCATTTACAGCTTAATTTGGTATTTGAATAGTGAATTTTTAAAAGATCCTTATATGGCTAACTTTTACACTAGAACCTCTGACTTAAATACCTCGGGAATGGAGGTTTTTCATAACTCTGAAATGTTCCTAACTCTGAACAAACCCTTATGGTGGTTCTTTCAAAAGTTTACAACTGATATTGACTTAATACAGCTTTGAAACTTTATTACATAGAAAAAAATGCTGCTTTCTCTTTACTTTTAGTAGTTTACGTTTAACACAGTACTGTGCTGTATTTGCTTTTTTAATCTCTGCTGATGTCTGACTGTGTACTTCTGGTTCCAAATGAGGTGTGTTGATGACTAGTCAGTTCGTAACGCCAAACTTCTACTGTAATAACTTGCAACTGAACATGCTCTGATTCTTATATGCATACAATTATTGTGTAATTAAGCAACCTATAGTTAGGTGGAGAACACTAGGTAATAGTCAGCAATATTCTGGGGGACTCGTCTGACAAATTAGTAGGTTACATATTGGCTTGAATCCCTGCTGTTGCTTTCTGTTATCCCATTCCAATGTTGCCATGTGTTCTCCAGGTGCACCATTTAAAACTAACAAACTTTTGATTAATATTAAAGAGAATATTTTTAATTATTTTAAGTTCTGTAAAGAGATGTAAAAAGGTTTTTATCACTTAAGTATGGAGTAGTTTGACACATATGCACCCTTGCCTTAAGGTTTTCTCCTTTAGGAGAATTACCACAGTCTATTAAATTCTCAACTCCACAATGCAACAGCATGTATAGTTATGCAAGTTAAAATAAGTGAGGTAATGAAATAGTTTGTGATCTGAAGATTCATTGCTTGTAGGGGTATAGACAACATTTCCTCCCCTGTCCCTAATGCACAGCATTGCACAGTTGATTGGGGGTGCATTTAAGGGATCTTGTCTTGAAGAAACCAGTTTTGGCCTTTGCTGTGGTCAGATACCACCAGATCAGATGGAGTCAGTGGTCTGATCTTATTCCCATCTGGGGAATGGTTGCTTTTTCACATTGACTTCAACTATAATTGTACTGAGAGTGAATCCTTAATTCTGATGTACATGTCACAGTGGGACTTCCCTCAGCCTTCTCCCATCTGATTATCTCTAACATCTTTTAAAACCAGTGGGCCAGGGGAGAGAAAATCTCTCAGCTGAACAAATGCTAGTCAGCTCTCATATTGAAAGTAAAATTTTAAAACTGAAAATAAATAATCTACCTCCGCTTATAATATTTTTGTGATTAGTTTCACTATTACTCGGTATTCAGATCTTGTTGCTTATAGAGCTTTCTCATAATTGACAGATTAGTGTGATTTCCAGTTGAAAGGCTTTTGCATATGTGATTTCTGCAGAACCAGTAAAATCTTTATGGCAAAAGGAACAACTGAAAATATTAATAATCTCTAGAAATCCTGTATGGGTGTCAATATTCTTTCATTATAATGAGTTTCAGGCAGAGGTAACCTGGAGTTACCTAGATATAAGAAGTCACAAAAGTAATTATTTCTTTTACTTGTCTGTGATAAATCCTGTAAAACCTAGAGATAGGTTATAAGATTTTATTTAAAACAACTCATGATCTTGTGTGAGGCTATTCTTGCTGTAAGGGGAAAAAGTGGTCTTTGAAGGGTTTGATGTTCTGTGAGGGAGCTTGACTCTAAAGATGTCCTTGGATAAAAGGCTATAGATGTGCAAAATATCCTCTTCCAATGGCCATGACCTTGGAGTTCTGGGTCATCCTTCTGCCACTCATGGTATAACCTGGAGAGAGTAATGGTCTCTCTTTGAGGTGAGAAGGGAATTCCTCTCTCACTTTCTTAGAGGAAGGTGTCCTGGAAGACTAAACTTGTCTCTGGATGGGCAATAAAGTAATATGTCAAGGAATGTATAGTGGACATGGAGAATTTGTTACTAGCTCAACACTATTTGTAACTTTCATTTTTAACAGGATCCTGCAGAAAGCCCTTTTTGGGGGTGGGGGCAAAGTTGGGCATTCCTGTTGCCTTTCCCAGCATTCTGGGTCAGACCAAGGTAGAAAGCCATGTTTTAGCTTTCTCTTTGCTTTTTCCATCTCTTACTTGACTGCCTGTCACTTCCTTTTCATCATTAAGTTTGCATATGTAAATCACATTGGCCATGAAAGTAACTATAGGTGAGTAACTATAGAGACCCTATGGTTTAAATCTGGTTTCCCTTTGCTTTGAGGGCAGGGAATGGGAATGACTGACGGGTACAGAAGGCTGTATGTAATTGTGATTGAGAAGTACAGGGATGTAAAGGTTATTCCCCCTTATTAAATGTACAGATAGTAGAAGGTTTCAGAGAGATGAAAATCCACCCTGCCAGAGACTCCACATCTACCTAGCAGCCACCTGTAATGTAAAATTTGGAGACTCAAGGCTGCCATCTTTAATGTCTTCCATCAATCCATACACCAGTAGCATTAGATCCACTTAAACTAAAAGCTGGGCAACTGATATTTTGCAAACTGTTGTGGCGCATGGGAGAAAAAAATCAAAATCAGGATGATGTGTGTCTGAATTAGCTGGGGGTTCGTTCAAGCTTGGTATTGCGTGAGGAAAAGACAGGCAGGACCAGGGTAACACTGAAAAGCCAAGTGGCTGCGTTTATTTAAGGGATAATTACAACTTGGGCTGGGGGAGTAGGCAACTTTGGCTGGGATGGTATCAAAAGTACAAACACACCCCAAAACACAGTAATAATACACTGTATACTGCTCACCACACCACACCAAATAGGCAGACACACCAATCACACAGATAGGAATCGGGTTCGTCAGGGCGGTGCCCGGTGCAAACACAGAAAAGAGACCCACGGGCCACTGCCTCAGCCACCCTTGCTTTCACACAGAGGGTAAACCCAGAGTGTGGTGCGGCTGCAGCTGGGCAGATTCCACTCACTCAGACCGCGGGGACTGGACCCCCTTGGTCAGCTACCCTCTAAGTAGAGGCAGCTCCCCAGTTAAACACACACACACTGGACACAGACAGAGCAGTGATTCAAACACATAAAGCAGTTTGCAATTAACAATTCAATAACAAAGAGAACAATAATACAAGCTAGCTAAACAATTGTGCAATCCTGAGCTCACTAATACGATCCTGATATTCTGAGTAGATATTTGGTACCAAGTTAAGGAAGGGAACAAATAAGAGGCTAAATAAGTTAACTGACAGATATCAAAAAGCAAATACCGCACTCCAGGCGCAGCTGACCAGCAGAGCAGACACCAGAAGCATGACGAGTTGATGGAAATGGATCCAAAATGACACGACACGAGCTAGCAATACCGGGAGGAGACCCTGGCTGAAAGGTTGATCCGGTCCTTCAGCTGACACGCGGATACTCCACACGAACACGAGCTAGCTATTACCGGGAGGAGACCCTGGCCAAAAGGTTGATCAGGTCCTTCGGCTAACGCGCGGATACTCCACCAAAAAGAAAATGGTCAAGACAAGATTTTCTGGGGGGAAACCTAGTTTTATTGAAAGGTCTCACTCCCTCGTGTCAGCATCTGATTGGCTCCCTGGTCCCTCCTCCCTTCAGGATTTGAGCTGTTGCCACCCCACGTCGGAAGGATTTGCACACGGCACACTGGAGTATCTGGGCAGAATCAGGTCTCTGTATACAGTACTCTGGAGTTGCTGGGCAGAACCAGCCTGACCTCCAGACGACCGGGCCCAAAAAGAGCGGGAAAAATGCACACAGCACCAAAATGTTGCACACGACACTACAAGTTGCTGGGCAGGATCAGGTCTCTGCACACGGCACCAGCCTGACCCTTAGATGACCCAGTAAAAAAAAAGAAAAGCATACACAACCAGTGTTGCTGGGCAGGATAGCATCTCTGCCCTTTAACAAGAACTTGGTCCAACATGGAGGCTGTCTTGTCCTTTTAACAGGTTCAAGATGGCCGTGGACCGACAAGTGGCCATACATAGCCATAACTATGAATCGGATTGCAACAATGTGGTGGTATTTTAGTGACAATAGATGTTTGAGCTCCAGTACCCTGGTCAAACTCCTATTTATCTAGCTTATGTCTTTTCTCGTAGGTTCCCTCTGCAGCTTTGGTTGGATTCATTCTTTACTTCATGTCCTAAAGTGGTGTGTGCCTGTGACATTACACAGGATACAATCCAGACTGTTGAACAGCTGTCTCCCCTCAATTCTCCAGCCTGAGGTGTCTTTTATACTGCTCTGCTGTGAAAGCAACCACTCCTGGTCTGCCCACACATATATTCCCAGCTATATTATACGAGTGCTATGGCCAGTGACTCTTGAATTACACTGCAGAGCAACACCAGCAAATTCCCAGTCCGAGACTTTTCCCTGGAAATGGGCATCTTGTACTGCCCAACCCTCTCCTGGATAATACAAGCTCATATGAAGTCTGTCATTTTATTAATAGAAAATGATATGCACAAATCCTGTTATCCCAAGTGAAGTTTCCTAAACACCTCAATCCAAGCATACTGATTTAGATAAAACAATAAAACAAGTTTATTAACTACAGAAAGACTAAGTGACTACAAGAAATGAGGCATAAAAATTGTAATTGGATTCAAATAAATTATTATCCAATTATGACAAAATTTAGCATAGTCTTGGAAAAAGGAATGAACATAAGGGTATAGACTGTCACAGTGGCATTGTTGTATATTGTTACACAGGATGATAGGGGGTTTAAGGTGTAGTTCTACTCTAAAAGGTTACTGAAATAACACTGTGGGTTTCTTGTTTGTCTTGATTAATTCTGCATCAAATGTGCTTAACTTACAGGTAAGAGTCTCTTCCAACACCCAGTCCTGTAAACTGAGCCTAGGCTCTGACAATCAATCTGGGGTTTTTCCATCTTGCACATCATCACTAGCAAAAATAGCTCTGCAGGCCAAATTAAGCTCAGTGACATCTGTGCTCTACATTGAAGGGGAAGGGATTGCACAAGCGTTGCTACCTCACAGGCATCATTACAGCAGAATCTGAAGACTGTAGAACTGCACTCATATTACCGGCTGGAAGTTAGAAAAAAAATTCTAGTGCTTACCATGGAACAGGAACTTCAGCACGCTCTCCCATAGCTGTGTTGGCTTTGAGAGGCTAAAAGGATTACAAGCTAATAAAAACTTATGTGCTGACTCTAATGATAAAAAAATACAATAAAACTGACCACATATTCACAAGGAGTAAGAAAATGCCGTTACACTCTTCAAAGCAGACCTGTACTTGAAGTAGCGCCCCAGTATCAGGGGACTGTTATAAAGCCCTTAAATGATATAGATTCCTCCCCACTTCCTTGAATTTTGAGAAGCAATTTTTAGTTGCTGCAAAATATGTAGAAATGCAGGAACTGTGTTTATGTAATTATGGATGTCTGTAGCAATAGTGTTTAGTTTTTTCCTTCTTTAGACATTCAAGTTGTGTTTGTAATGTTGGTTAATTTCTTAATTTAAAAAATGAACTTAAGGGCTTATGTGAGTCCAGAGACATCTTCGTATCTTCGGAATGGGTGTCCTCAAAAACACAGTTCAGTGTTGGTCATAACACTGAGAAGTGTAGAAAAGTGGTAACTGGATACAGAACCTTCTATTTCTATACTGCTAGTTAGAATCCAGCCCAGGTTAGTGGTGACAGAAAGCTGTTGCCATGTATGTTTGGGCATCTGATTCTATATTCCCTGGGAATAAGTGTCCACATCATATGAACTATATCAGTTAGCCAACTGACAACTCTTCCTAAACTAAAGTACTTTTTTATGCATGGAGATGCTTTCTCTAGGTCCACATTAAGACATGTTGGCAGAGCAATATGAGGAATTCTTGCATTGCAGCAATCTGTGCTCTGTATGTTGTTTGGTCAGAGGTATTGATTCTTCAGGGTCGGTAATCAGGCACATCATGTAACATAAATTGTTTAATGGCTATCTCATTTTAATCTTGGCCATTTGTGATTTGGGAAGGATTTGAGTTTTGCTGGGTGTTATCCGAGCTTGTTTTAAAGTCTCTCTCTTTTCCCCCGTCCCTCTCTTTCTCTCCCCATGACTGGCATGCAAGGTCTGGGAGGCCACTGTGCATTTCTGAGAGATGAGCCGTGTGTTGCAGTGTGCTATATTTACTGTGCTCATGGGACTGTTGCTCACAAGAACCATGGCCTGGACTTCAAGTGGGAAAACACATGCTGAGCTACTCAACAATCTTTACAGTGAGTACCACCAGCAGCCCCTCTTCAGGGCTCACACTTAAAGCTGCCGATGAAACTTCACAGCACTTTAACAGTTGTAGGTTTGATTTTCACATTTGACTGAGTGGGATTGTAATCCATCATCCTAAAATGTCCTGCAATAGTTGTGGCACTTATCTTCACCCGCTTCAGAATCTCGATGTCACAGCCTGAAACTGTTCTGTTTCTGATCCTAAACAGGACACGATGCTAGGAAAACTAGCCCAAAGTCTCTCATATGTGTGTCTAATTTGAGAATATGCAAAACACCTGTTGTATGATTCTGTAGACAATTACATAGAGCATAGAGAGACTGAAGCTGATATAACTGACTGTAAAAGTCAGTGCTCTATGCAGTTAACTCCAATGAGCGGTCTTGGGACTAGAATAGTTATTGGTATTCCCACTACATTTTGGACAAATGATTTGGGTTGTAACTGTAATAGCTTTGAATTCCCCTGTTGCTAGAGCAACACAGTTGTTCTCTCAGCAGGAGTTACTGCAGGGAAATTAGAAATGAAGGAACTATGAACTTCTCTGCAGTCATTCTCCTTAACTTCATAATTTTACATCCTGCCAAGGTGCCTTAAATATGACCTGAAGAAACCACGTATGGGGGGGTAACAGTGTAAATAAATCTGTCCATTTAGTCCTTTGCCTCTTTGCTGAGACTGCCAAGTGTGGTGCTTGGTAATGCAGGCACTTGCCTGCTAGGAACTGATCTGAGATTGTCAACTCATTTGATGCAGGGCATCAAACTGCTATTGGAAGGTAGCTACTTTTACTCACTATTAACCTGGGATAGATCTGAACCACAAACCGGGAGGCAAACAAGTAGCTCTATTGCCTGTCCTTCACAAACCATTCACTGCCTCTGTCCAAACCTGAACATGTTACAGTACTAAATAGCTGAAATCTTTCTCTCCATCCTTTTTTTTAAGAAAATGGAGTGATTAAATCTCAACGGGTCTTGGATGTGTTATTGGCCACAGATAGAGCCCACTACACCAAGTATTTCCCATACATGGATTCTCCTCAGTCAATAGGTAAGAAATTTGTAGCAGATTGACACTTTTATGGTATGTGTAATGGCTGCACTAATCTCAGTGATGAACAATGGAGGGAAGACACAGGGTGAGTTTGTAGGTCTTGGTTTACTATGCTAGCAATTCTTGCCTATATGGAATAGTGTCAAGAATGGGAAAGGGGAACAGTTCATGTGCACTCTTACTGCTGGCTCATCAAGAAGAGTATTCACATGGGTCTACTTGAGGGTTTCTTTGGGAGAAATAGAAAAAGGATCTGCCATTTGGAGTCTGGGAATGCTCAGATGTGATCACGGGGCCACTGTATTTGAAGAACAAAACTCTTTATGAAGTGTAGAAAGAACAAATGGTATGAAGATTAGCCCTGATCGTTGGTAGACCATTGTTTCTTGACACAAGGTATGTCTACATTTAGGGCAGTGTATGGTGTACTGACACTGCATGTCCCGCTGGCATGGATATAAATAGCAGTGTAGATAGTGAGACATGACTTGAGCAAGTAGAGTGACCAATATGCCTGAACCCTAAGCTATATACCTTACCAGCTCTCTACATGCCCAAGGGCTGCCTCCTACGTCTACATGGCTGTTTTTAGCAGTGTAGTGTCCTGTTGCTGAAGCATTTCCCTGCTGTAGTGAAAGGCTCTGGCAGCTCCCCCACCCAAACTTTTCATTGCTGCATGTAGCTACACACTATAGTGACAAGTGTGGATACAGGCTGCAGTGAAAGCAGGTTGAAGCTACATGTGTACTGAGTATATACTACACACTGCTGTAAGTGTAAACAAGACAACAGATAGTTCAAAAAGCCATTGGTGTGAATTTCAGAAGTGCAGTGCACCCACAAATCCAGTTGACTTCAGTAGGAGTTGTGTTGTGCATATTCAGTACCTCATTTGTGAGCCAGAAAAGAGGAAAACCTTAAAACATCTGTAGATTCAAAAATTAAATAGATAAATGCAAACAGTATAAACTCAAAGGAGAAAATAGTAAACAGTATTTCTGTATGCCCTGTGTAAAGTATTCAGTGCTCTCAGGAACTGGATTGTGATACTTAGCGCAAAAGCCTCCTTGAAATAACTTTTTCCTTCCACATGCAAAGTCAGAAAATGGGATTGATTGATTGATTGATTAAAAAGGATGGCTGGAAAATAAGAGCAAAAATCCTGACTCTGCAATATCATTCATGGCACCTATCACTTTGAATCATGAGGCATGTTTGAATGGGGGAGGGGATGTTAGGGGAAATAAAAATTTTGGGTTAGGCAGTAGAATTCTTGTATTTGAAGGATGAAGCCATTTTGTGACTTGCTCATTCATGAATGTCCACATTAACTGAATAATTTCCATGAAAATATTATGAATGGTACATATAACTGAGATGACTGCAGCTAAACACTACACCGGGGTGGCCAACCTGAGCCTGAGAAGGAGCCAGAATTTACCAATGTACATTGCCAGAGCGCCACAGTAATGTCAGCAGCCCCTCCATCAGATCCCCCCCTCCCACTCCCAGCACCTCCTGCCCACTGATCAGCGCCTCCCTCTCCCTCACCATGCCTCCTGCCCACCACAATCAGCTGTTTCATGGCATGCAGGAGGCTTGGGGGCGGGGGGGAGAGAAGGAGAAGTGAGGGCACGGCAGGCTCAGGGGAAGTGTCAAGAAGCTTGGGGAAGGGGTGAAGTGGGGTCAGGACCTGGGGCAGAGCCAGGGGTTCAGCAGTGAGCACCCCAGCACATTAAAAAGTTTGCTCCTGTAGCTCCAGCCCCCGAGTCAGCACCTATGCAAGGAGCCGCATATTAACTTCCGAAGAGCCGCATGCGGCTCTGGAACCACAGGTTGGCCACCCCAGCACTGCACCCACACTTTTGTTTTAGCTTTACTCCGTTCTATGAGACAGGTTTTTTTCCTAAGACACAAAGCATAGTAACCGTAGTGTACATTGATATTTCACTCATACATGCTCAGCCCTGAAAGCTTCCCTCGCAACTTCGTCTAAATCAACATTTCCAATAAACAACTGAAGCTGAAATCTCTCTCACTGAGGTATCTGAACACAGACATCTAAATTTCCTCCACACACATACATCTGTAGCACAGGCAGATACTGTTTGTAGCTTTTCTTCCTCCTCTCCTGAAATCTTGAGGGAGTGAACCTTGAATTATTATTATCCATTCTAAGACTTCTCCCTGCTGCCTCCACTACCACCTCTCTATTGATTTCTCTGACAACTTATTTTCCTACACCAAGCATATTGAAATATGTTTGATTTTTTTTGGTCTTCTATTTTGAGCGTATCCACTTTGTGGCTTAATGCTAGACAATTTGTGGTATTATAGTACTTAACTATTTTTTGTGGCTATTATGCCCCCCCGCACCCTTCCTTACAAACAAACTCATAACAGGTCAATTCTGTGCTCGGAATTCTTATTGATTGGAGTGGCTGCAAAAGTGGGCTCTAAGCAACAGAAGAACTGTCTTGGTTGTGAATAAGCCTGAAAAGTTGTTGATTGGAATACTTAGGTGGTGATTGGAACAGTCAGGAGCTGAAATATTGCTCTTAGCTGCTTTGCTGTCATTAACACCCCCTAGAGGAGGTAGTTTAAGTCAGTACATTGCCTCAGATAGATGGGAGAACAGAAAAGGTTTGCATTATTGAAAGAAAAATAAAAACAGTTTAGAGGTGGTAATAGTAATTATACAGACATGGTCATAATTTCATATTACCTGTGTTTAACGGTCAGTGGTTTCTTTTCAGGATATAAGGCTACAATCAGTGCACCCCACATGGTAAGATAAACTTTCCATTCTATTCATAGACTTGGAGGGTAGCTTTAATTTAAAAGATGTAATAGCAAGTTGACGTAGGTCTTATATGCATGAGCATTGGACACTGCCTTGTACCGCATGTCATTTATTACTGGTGTCCTGTACAACTGTGTGAAATACTTAGTTTTAAGGAAGGACAGTCAACCTTGAAAAATCAATTGTTAGCCTTATTAAGACAGAATTATTGTTTAAAGTGAAGTTTTCTATTTTTTCAAGAGATCCTCTTCCTTCACAAGCCAGATATTTTCTGCTACACATTCCACTAATGAAATCCATATTCCTAACAACTTTCAAAGGTGCTGTCATCAGAATGGTTTTACAAACTC
This sequence comes from Mauremys mutica, assembly GCF_020497125.1. Classification (NCBI taxonomy): domain Eukaryota; kingdom Metazoa; phylum Chordata; order Testudines; family Geoemydidae; genus Mauremys; species Mauremys mutica. The sequence goes on from NC_059075.1 coordinate 60,242,442, forward strand.
AACATTGGGACATCACTGCATGGGAAGGAAAAAGTTCCATTTTTAAACATAATATGCTTGCACAATTAACACAATTCTCTCTGGAGAAACTGGGGGCATGAGAGAAATTATCATCTCTGTGTGAAAGTGTGCATCATATCATCTTGTTGGTGTTATCCCCATAGCATGCCCATGCTCTGGAGTTGCTGAAGGATCAGCTAGTGGAAGGAGCAAAGGCCCTGGATGTGGGATCAGGAAGTGGTTACCTCACAGCTTGCTTTGCAAGAATGGTGAGCAAAGTACATTATTTGCTTCTTTGCTTGAGATAAATATGAAGAAAAGTAATCTGCTTCTTAAAGCAAGCCTATTGTGGTTTTTCTCTCCAGATCAGCTTAAACAAGAGATAAATGTGATCCCTCCAGTCAGTATGAATATAAACAGATGGTGTATCTGCCAACAGAAGTACGATCTAGTAGACAAATTAACCCAGTATACACTGAAAAGGGAGTGAATTAAGTGCCATATACAGAAACGGTCTCTTTCTGACTTTCACTTGCTTTGTTGAACTTAAGAAACATACGCTACAGAAAATGACTTAATGAAAGGAATTTCTGAAAATACTCTTAGAGCACTGGAAGACTGCCCATGACACTCTCCTACCAGGGAAATAGTCACATTTTCAAAAAGAAATCCTGACAAGGAAGGCTTTTGTTTCCTCTTCCTAATCTACCTTTAGCGGATGACTGCATCTTTCCTAATGAATGCTGATTAGTAATCCCCATAGACTGGGCTAGTCATCTTTCAGGTAGCTACCTGAAAGATGACTAGCCCAGTCTATGGGGATTACTAATCAGCATTCAACAAGAAGCAAGGGGTTTAAATTGCAGCAAGGGAGGTTTAGGATGGACTTTAGGAAAAGCTTCCTAACTCTCAGGGTGGTTAAGCACTGGAATACATTGCCTAGGGAGGTTGTGGAATCCTCATCATTGGAGATTTTTAAAGAGCAGGTTAGACTAACACCTATCAGAAATGGTCTAAATAATACTTAGTCCTGCCATGAGTGCAGGGGACTGGACTAGATGACCTCTTGAGGTCTCTTCCAGTCCTATGATTCTATAAACAGGATTACCCATCATTAAAACTAACTTGATACAGAATTTGCACCTCCTATTCAGATATTTCCCTAAAACAGATAATTCCCTGGAAATTCTCTCTAATCCTTCTACTGCAACAGTAAAACACCTGTACAATGCACAATCTCTATATGCACATGTCTGTTTTTCAGGTGGGTCCCACAGGGAAGGCAGTAGGCATAGAACATATTGAAGAGCTGGTCCATGAATCCATTAGAAATGTCAGAGAAGATGACCCAACTCTGCTCACTTCTGGCCGTCTGAAACTTCTGGGTGAGCTCTGTAGCCCATGACCTTATTGTTTCATTCCTGTACCTGAATGCATTGTAGCCTGGCAGTGCTTAGCCCTTACTGTTTCTGGAGACCTGCCTCTCTCAGTGGTTGGCATAATTTTCTTTTTTTTCGGTAGTACTCAAGTGCTTGTCACAGAATTATTAATTAAGAAAGAAACTATATTTTTCTGTTGAATAACTTAATTTCCACAGGTAAGTGCAAATTAAAGGTTAGGTGGCTAATAACACTGACTGAAGCCATATATAATGTAGGCAGGTGCCATTCAACTGATCCATCTCCAAACAGCTCTGTCAATACAACTTTCTCCTTATGGGTATGCAACAACTCTTTTATTTCAGTACTAAGCCCCTCTTAAGTAAAGACTGCTGATAATATCAAATAACTGGGTTTGGTTTTTGACCATATCTCCATTGGAAACTACCAAACTCTACTTCTGTTGTGACCCATCAGATTTAAATGTTGGTCTCTGGAGTCCTGCGTCTGCACTAACCTACTTTGTCATGCAGGGTCTGTCCCAGCTCTGGTGTTTCCTTCCTCTTACGGTGTTGCCTGTTTCCAAAATCTATCTTTCTTTAAAAATGAACTTTATAGAGCAGCCTGTCTTAGTAGGCTTCTTGTAGAAGTCCAAATTGCCAACACAATTGACATACAAAAGCCTTCCTCACATATCTTTCAAGTGAAAGGAAAGATAGAGGGTTCTCTAGGTTGAGTTACCATATGAACAAGGATCTTCATTGCACATTCCCTCTCTGCAGTTGGAGATGGCAGGCAGGGATACCCTGAAGAAGCACCTTATGATGCTATCCATGTTGGAGCAGCAGCAGACACTGTACCAAAGGAGGTAAGAATTAACAGACATGTCATCTGTCTGCATTCATTCCCTTGCACCTGTGGCTGTAACAGAACTGGAATAGCTTCCTTTCTGTTCTGTGTGAAGCTGGCAACCCTGTAAACGCCTTTGGTGGACATAATAGACCTCATAATCAGCTTTACTTTTGTCTTTCTTTCCTTGTTCAAACTGTTTCTGGTCCTTGCTGATATTTACTCCTCTGTTTGCCAGTTGCTGAAAGAGTTGAAGCCAGGTGGCCGGTTGATCTTGCCAGTTGGGCCTGCAGGTGCAAACCAGGTTCTGATGCAGTATGACAAAACCAGTGATGGGCAAATCGTGGAAACGCAACTGATGGGCGTGATCTATGTTCCCCTGACAGATAAGGAGAAGCAGTGGCCTCGGTAAAAATATGTTTCCCTGATTGTAATTTGTCTTTTGTTCCACTTGCCCTTGTCACTGGCAAGATGTTGACAGAAGCTCATATCTCCAGAATCCGCTGGCTGAAAGATCCACCCCCAGAATCCTAGCAGATGCAGCCGGGAAGGGGCATACATGCTCAGGCACAGCAAGAGAGCTGTGTGCATCTCCTTCTATTTTAGAGACTAAAGAATAATGGAGCATGCTAGCTTCCATCACAATCTGGCCTTTTGTTTTCATAAGTATTATATTCAGATGCATTATCATTGTAAAGGAAGATTGTGAATTTATTCACAGCAGTAACACAGTTGCCTTTTTTCCACCCTTAGGGATGAAGTCTGATAGAAGATCACTTATAAAGTGATCTTGGAAAGCTCATGAACCAGTTCCTGAAGAAGCAACTATAGATGTGTATGGCTTTGCTTTATAAATCAATTTTTTTTTCTAACTTGGACACATCACAGTGGCATTTTCTGCTTTTTAAAGAACTCAATACAGAGCAGTTAGAGAAGAATATGCTTCCAGATCAGTCAGAACCCAGTTCCTAAGCTGTGGAGATCTTGTCTGATTTCTTCCTGGATTGAGTAAAACCAGATAAGCCCAGTTGTCCTCTTTGGTCAGCTCCACATACAATATCTATGTAAATAGAGAATGGAGAATGTGCAATACTGTTACAGATTTGAGAATTCATGTGTATTGTACTTGATTAAATGGTAGCGCATTATATTCATGACTTGCTCGTCTGATGCTTGAAGAAAAATTACAGTATGTATTTGATCCGATTAATCTTCTAGATTAAACATATTCTTTTCTCATCACCTTTTTGGTGAGCTAGTCAATCAGCCGTATGAACACACTGTTCCCCAGATGAAGCCAGGACTTGGTGTTAGCAATCATGCGTGCTTACTCAGAATTGAGATACAGGCTTCTAAGGCTTTCTCTTAAATTAGGCACTTCTTTTCAATAGAGGGGGAAAAATGCGTACTCGTTAAAATGAAAGAGACAGGTCCCATGTTTCATATGATGCTGATTAGCACCATTATTGTGGCATCTTTTCTGAAATTGGATTGTGCATGTTCTAGGAACTGGAGTTCTTTTCTCCCTTCAAATTGGGCCCTGACTGTTGGTGATCAAATTAATAGGTCTGAAATAAGGAAGCTCCCACTAGGGATATAAAAGGGTAACAGGTAAGCATTAGGCTTACCATTAACCCCCTGCACATCAGCCAGAGCAGCCCCGGCTGCGCCAGGTGCAGGGACCCCAGTATCGTCCGCCCCCCATACCCCAGGGCCCAGCTGAAGGGACTTTGGTTAACAGATATAATTTTAATCATTTAACCAGTTAACTTCTAGAACAAAATTTACATCTCTAGTTCCTAGTAGCATTTTATGCTGTACCATTATCTAGATAAAGGATTTCCAATGCTGTCTTCATGCCAGCAATTTGTGGGTGCTACACATTACTGTATATGATACAAATCACACATGGGCATAGTTTGGGGGGGAGTTGAGGGGGACATTTGTTTCCTTAAACAGAGGAGAGGCTTGGGGGGCATGTGCCACTCCCCACCCCTGATTTTCTGTGAAGGCCAAGCTGCAGGGGAGTTCTAGCCATCCTGTGCAGTGCTGCCTCCCTCCCCATTGGCCCCTTATCTGCATAGTGGTGTCAGGTGGGGAGCAGGTTGCAGCAGCTACTCTGGGTCACTACTTCTGCAGCTGGATGCTGCCTCCTGTGTTCTAGTGCCCACCTGTTTCCTATACAGGTTAGGCTGCCAAGCTTCCAAGATTGCCCTGGAGTCTCCAGGAATTCAAAAATAATTTTTCATTATGTCAGGGACTCGAACCCCGACAGCGAAGTTCGTTGTCTGACCGCAGAGAGACAGGCAACACCAGCAAGGTCCGATCAAAAGCTCTTTATTGACAAGTGCACGCGTCAATAGAGAACAGCTCGTATCCGAAGAGAACCAGCCCCCCCCTTTACAGCTTAGTATTAGCCTATATAGACAGTTTTATTACGTCATAGATCATTCACTGGAGCAACCCACCCCCTTTGTCTAACAACTAGAAATTAGACACCTTTTAATATATACGCATGCCTAGTCTCTACAATATTGAATTGTTAATATCTTAACAAGCGCCAAAAGTTAGGAATGTAAGGGAGTTAAAGTTAGAGTCAGAACTGTGGGATAGTGTTTCTTATCAGTTCTTCAAACACTGTGTCTAACATAACACAGCTGGTACCAGCCCCTCACTTATCTCACTCTTTCCCAGGGCTTTGTGAGACAATGCTGCTTCTCAGTATTTTTCCACGCTGGGATTACCCAGAAACCTCTGTTAGCCTGACTTCAGTCAGGTTGGCATAACTGGTTTTTTGCTACATCTTTATTCAGGCCTAACAATCCCCCCTTTGTCCCTAGAGGACCATAATGGGACTCTTGGGACAACAAATTACCGCTTGGCAGGGCACAACTGGGTTACGGTTTCTTCAGTTGCAGACGAAGCTTTAAATCGCCTTCAAGGGTAACAGTTCATTGGTCTGGGGCACTGACTATAAATCAGTTAGGTATACCAAGTGGTCTAATTTCCCAGATGTCTCGGTAAATAATTCAGTCCCACATGCATCCTCCCCATGGACCCGGCAGGATCTGGTATGTGGGAGCCCACACCCACCCTAACCGGTCCAAATGCTTGGAAGGAGCACTGTGAATTATCCACACTTTCATCCAGAAAGTGTCCAAGTATGTCTTCATGATCACAGATCAGATGGTACTCCTGATGTGTCTGTAAGGGCAGTGGGCCAAGTCCAGTGCTCAAGATTATTCCGAATGGCCATCAGCTGGTCATTCAGGAAAGCCTGAATTTCTAAACATACTAGATCCCACTGCAATGCCTTCCCAGCCTCAGTGATATTCAATACCATCTCTGTCAGTAACTTCTGGGTCACAGAACTAAGGGCGAAAATGACATGTAACTCACCAACTCCAGCCTGTACTTAAGATAGCTGAGCTTCAAAAATAAGGCTAGGGGCCTTTTCTAGTTGGCCCAATTTCTCATCATGTTCTTGGCTTTTAAGAATATTCCAAATGGCTGCTGCACTATTGGCCTCAGCCCACAGGGATCTGGTCAATTTTCCCTTCTTTCCAGAGGAAATAACCCAGGCTTTGTGTTATGCTAATCTAATGGCAGCCCCTTGTGAGCAATTTGGGTATGTAGAAGTGATCTGAAAACTGGATAAGGGCAACATCATTTAAAATCCAATTAGGGAGGGCAATACATACTGAAGGATTTATCCAAAATACAGGGCGCAGCCTGTAGAATAAACCCCAAAATCCAATTAATATCACATTGCCAAGCATGGGTCCCACAAAAAAATTTTTCTCCTGCCAGTGTATAATTTTTTGTTTCTTCCCCAGGGTCAGTTCTCAATGTCCTTTTTAGTCAGGAATTCCTGGACTTTGGCAATGTCAGTGGAGTGAGTGTTTCTTCTTCTTTCCCAAAACAGATGTAGTTCAGCATTCTACAGGGGAGAGATTATGAGTACATCACCCTGTAATGGTTTTGCTTCTTTTAGAAAAATTCAAAGGCACAATAGATTTGTCCGTGGACAAGGGAGAGGTTTAACCAGCACGTCACCTTGTCCTTTTTCCCTGCTGTCCAGAAGGCACAGTAAAACTAGAAAAAGGAATAGGCTAATCATCAGTAGGAGAATTCTTCTGAGGTGGAGGGGTCTTTTTGCAGTGAGAATCCTGGGTCCAGGCAGTCAGTCTTTGGCACTTCACAGCGGTGTCGGTAGTCAGCAGGACTCAATAAGGGCCTTTCCAGCATGGAGCCAAAGCAGTGTTTCGCTGGTGGACCTTCACATTGATTCAGTCTCCTGGTTTCAAGAAGTGGCAGGGCTGCTAGGGTCTTCGGGAAGTGCTTCTTTACCTGTAAAAAAAACCTTTTATTACCTATTTAAAACATTTTATTAGTGCTTGGCAGATCTTATAGCTGCGTGGGCAAATTTAAGTCCCCCCCTTTTCCTGGTTATCAGCCAAGTTTTAACTCTGAGCAGTGTCCTTGAATGGGGCCAGCGCCTTATCCTTAGACTGAGCATGTTAGCTATTTTTTTCTCAGTCAACTTGTTTTTTCTTTTCCCTTCTCGGCTTTTTTTTTTTTGTTCACCTACAAAAGAAACTTTTACTTTTTACTTATACACCTTTTGTTAACAATGAACACATACACATTGCTGTTATACAGTACATTAGTCTTATCTAATATATGCCACACATACCGTTTCACTAAAATCTTATTACAGAGCTTGAGAACAACAAACCAAGACAAGCACACCCACTTTGATGAGTTCATTCAATACAAACTCTAGTCCAATAGCTTTCCACCATCCCCAGCCCTCTGGCTAGAAGTCTGAGGTAGCCAGAAGGATCCCATGTACAATATGGGGAGTGGGTTAACTTTCCATGTCCTTGCTTTCAAAGACTGTTGGTATGCAAATTGTAATAACAATTGTCAATTAAAAGATTTGGCCAAAAACATTTCTTTCTCTTACTTAAGGAAATGTATTAGACTTTAGTATATTACATTTTTCTAATGTATTCAAACAGTTTGCATTCTAAGTTGAACAAAACAAATATCTGCATTTCAATCCAACACTGCCGCTTGATTTTAAATCAGACCATCCCATAAAAATATTAAACACATCAATTCTGGCCACAAGACAGAACATAGAACGCAAAACATAATTTTTACTCTGTCAGTAAATGCATGGTATGCTGAATGCTGTTCAGCTGGCATTAGTTTTCTTTGATTATCTGAAAGACAAAAACAGAGGTCTACCCCTTCTGGGCAGTCAATCATTACTTAAAATATACAAATACTCTTGTTGATTTTAGGCAAAACAAGGGAATTACCCCATATTTTCTTGTATGTGTTTTATAGGCAGCCCAGGTTTTAGTGGCTCCTACCTTATTAGTTAGATAATTTGCATTAATACAGATGCTTTCTGGCTTGCTTTTTACTTGTAACTCCTGCTTGTAAACACTGAAAGAAAACATCATCACTCACAGTGCTCTTAGAGCCTAATACAATTTTAATTACATAGCACTGTATACATTCTTCAGCTAATTTAACAAAATTGTTCATAGCCAAATGATTGCAATCTAATAATTTCTTTGCCTGAATTTATTTACAAACATTTCAAAGACACCAAGAACTTTTTACTTTAGTATGTTTACAAAGTTCAACTGCTGTTCCCTCCAGCAACTACAGAGTTAACTTTTCACTCTGCCTTAAATCACTTGCTTGTTTTCCAACAGCCACTTATTAACTCAGATCACCATTCCAAATATTCTTCTGAGTATTTGAACCCCCATGCTTATACTTACTTATTCTGTTCTTTCACTACACCCTAAAAGTTTTCAACCTGTTTAACAATTTGTCTGTCTGTTGCCTGCCCGCCTGGGCCCGATCCTGCTTTTCTCACTGAACCGTTCCTTTCATGGGCACTAACTTGTTCCACTACCAGTTTAGCTAGGAGGGTGGGCTTCTGAACTAGCCTCCACCCTTCTGGTCTCTTCTGTATAACATTTCTACTCACAAAACTACTGGAGTCCTCCCTTGTGAGGCTTGCCACCTGGGCAAAACACATGGCCCACTGGCGTTTAACTATTTAATTTCCTCTTGTAGCAAACACACTGCTGTTACGGCGTATGCTGAGCACAAATGGTTAAATGTTAACAAGTCCCTGAAGGACTGGTACTTGCTTAGCCAGGGCTTCCTTTTCTAACTGGAAGTCCTGTCTCAAGGCCTGCACCTTGCCCTGCCGCAGGTTTGAGTTGCTGCCTGGTTCATGATCTATGCCCTTAATTGCTCAATTCTAGTTATCAAGTACACATCTCGTCCCTTTTCTCCAACTACTCTATTGCCCAGTCCTGCTACGACTGGGGATAGATCCACCTGCCACCCTTCCGGTCAACCAGGGTGGAGAGAAAAATGCTAAACCCCTCTCCAGTTCTGAGACTTGCAGTGGAGAGTGGGCACACCTTTAATTATGCAATCCTCAACATATAACACCAACAGTACCAAACAAAACAAACATAAAATAACAAGGGTAAAACAAATAGATGGTGTAAATTCTGCAGGGCTCCCCCATTCTCAATTGCTCACCAAACTGTGACAAATTTCTGTTACCAATTTATCCCTCATGTCAGGTGATCAGGCTGACACTGTAGGACGTTGGGGGAAACACACCATATAATCAAATTTTAAAGCTTCATTAAAAATAATAAAACAACAATGGAGAGTGTTGGGAACGCTCCCACATTACTCAGGAAGAACATGAATGCTTCAACCCTTAAGCCACTTTAATACTCACACATGTCCAAACTGGCCACGTCTGTATAACGTTCAGAGAAGGGGAATAGGTAGACGGGAGATTATCCTGTATACAGCTTGTCCAGAATTTCCAACATGCTTCCGCTCTTGGGAGAGCTGTTCTTTTACACCCTGGAATCTCCTGCAGTGTCTCTTTTAGAGATTCCAGTTCAGGGCAGCTGCCTGTGACTTCTCCAGTTTCACCAGGCCAAGCTGAATTTTAAATTAACCCGTTCCTAGACAAATTGCTTACACTGTCAGCGGCTCTTCTTTGGTGATTAAAAGCTCCTCTGAGATATATGATCTTATCTAGATTGAAGGTACCTTCTAATGGACATTGTTTAGATGGATCTTCACGCGTATAAAGATTCCAATTCTCTAAATACCTGCAGGTTTTAGGACCATAATGTACGTACATGTAATATGCTGGGGTACCCTTAGGGGGTGAGGTGGAATATTTAGACTGTCCCTTACCCATTTTCCACACACACACACACCAAGGCCATTATTTCCTATTACCACGATGCATCTTATCTTGCTGCACAGTCAATAAATTCAGATGGCGTGAGCCCAACAGAGACACACGTCCCCACAGACAGTCTTCCTCCCAGTACAGCTCTGGGGCATATGATGGGGGATTTTTACAAGAGCTCTCCATATAGCTTCAAACATACAGCTCCAAAAGCTACCCGGTTCCAGAAATCTTCTTTCAATCTTTAAGTATTAGAGACAACGGGGCGTCCCCCAAGCACTTACTGCCAACTCGTCCCATTTTGTAAGGGGACTCTAACCCCTCTTCCCCACGTCGAGGTAAAGGGACTCTAACCCCCACCTCCCGCGTCGAGCGCTCACTTACCTCTCCAGGGGACTCGAACACCTGGACTGGGACTCAAACCCAGGCTGGGACTCTAACCCAGACTACTTGGATCCTGCACAAACCTGGACTGGGACTCTAACCCAGACCTAAGTTGTCAGGGACTCAAACCCCGACAATCTGCACTGGGACTCTAACCGAGACAACCTTGACCCTACTCAACGGGTAGGTGGATGTTGCTGGATTTCTACAAGCTTCAGCTGGTTCACAGAACTCGCCTTATCGCCGACGCAGAAATCAGATTACCAGGCAAGGCTCCTCTAAACCAGAGGATGCGCGCTGCGTTGCCTCAGAGTCCGATCCCCTGCCGGAGAGTCAGACAAAGTCCCGGCGGAGTCGCCAAAGATGTCAGGGACTCGAACCCCGACAGCGAAGTTCATTGTCTGACGGCAGAGAGACAGGCAACACCAGCAAGGTCCAATCAAAAGCTCTTTATTGACAAGTGCATGCGTCAATAGAGAACAGCTCGTATCCGAAGAGAACCAGCCCCTCCTTTACAGCTTAGTATTAGCCTATATAGAGTTTTATTATGTCATAGATCATTCACTTGAGCAACCCACCCCCTTTGTCTAACAACTAGAAATTAGACACCTTTTAATATATACGCATGCCTAGTCTCTACAATATTGAATTGTTAATATTTTAACAAGCGCCAAAAGTTAGGAATGTAAGGGAGTTAAAGTTAGAGTCAGAACTGTGGGATAGTGTTTCTTATCAGTTCTTCAAACACTGTGTCTAACATAACACAGCTGGTACCAGCCCCTCACTTATCTCACTCTTTCCCAGGGCTTTGTGAGACATTGCTGCTTCTCAGTATTTTTCCACGCTGGGATTACCCAGAAACCTCTGTTAGCCTGACTTCAGTCAGGTTGGCATAACTGGTTTTTTGCTACATCTTTATTCAGGCCTAACAATTATAGATTGTCGTGTGATGAAATCTCTAGGATCATGTCTACCCAAAACTGGCAACCCTACAACTGAGTGGCCGTGGGGATGGGATGGGATCAGTGAGTTCCCTACACCCCCCCTGAATTTTCCCAACACCCCCCCCCCAGTTTTGTGAGCTAGTTACATACCAATTTAGTGACTGTTTGGAAATCTGAATTTAAACTGAAACATTAATACACACTTTAAAAGCTTATACAGTGTATGATAAAATATGTGTATCTGAAAAAGTATAATAGATTTGAAAAGTATGAACATAGACTAGCTTCCTTGCTTCCTTATACAGCTGTTTATGACAATGTCAGTGCATTCATTTCGGTGATGTTGGCCAACCTAATAATTTCAAATGATGATTTGTAAGCAAAGTCTAAATGAGCTCTCCCTGACAGCTAGTGATGAGCTGGGGGTTAAGGCTTCAGGGCCAGATTATATTTACATTCACACCTACTCTAGCTAGGGATCCAGCAAACAGAGCTGTGTTGCCCAAGTGATAGATTTTGGCTGGGGTTGGGTTACAAACCACTTGAATGTGGGAGGAAGGGGGGGATGAAGTGTTGTTCTTATTGTATGAGTAAAGGGCAGTAGAACTGTACTTAGTCTGTGATGATTTGAAGGCATCAAGAGAGAGGGTGGGGATCTGTCCCTCTCCACTGTTTAAAGACACAGCTGATTAGGCTCCATAGATAGTCTTTTGTTCCGTTAAATGACCACTGCCACCGAAATCACTGACAATCAGGTCCAAGTGCTTAGTCCTGTTGTGGGGACAGTGTTCCTGTGGGTACAGTGTTTTTGTGTAAGAGACAGCCCAGACTGCACTAACAGTGAGGTTCCCGCACTGAGCGCTCAGCTGAAATCACTGAGAGCTGGTGGAACCTCAAGAGACCATCTCGCAGAGGTCACAGTGGCAGGTGGCAGCAGAAGGTGACTGTGCAGGGCCATTGGCAACAGAGTGGTGGAGTGAACGGTGGCACAACGAACAGCCATGGCCAGAGCAAACTCTGCCTTTTTGTCCCCCACCTGGAAGGTGTACTCACGTGAAAGCACCTCTGAACTCTGAGTCTCCACTGACCAAGGACAACACCGGTGAGTGGAGTGCGGTGGAGGGAAAAGTGAGGGGCATGTTAAATAAACATTTGTTTGTTGGACTATATTTTAGTCACTTTGCTCCAGAATGAATCATTTGTGACTGGGAATGGAAACTTATATAAATATGTTTCCCAGTAGGCCAAGATTTTTAAAATGCAGTATTTGTCAAGGTTGTTATCTCACATTGTTGCTATCTTGGGAGGTCATTATGTTGGGGAGTTTCTGTGCTAAACATTTTTATTATAATTAATTTTTACATAAGAATGGTCATACTGGGTCAGATCCATGGTCCATATAGCCCAGTACCCTGTCTTACAACAGTGGTCAAGGCGAGGTGCTTCAGAGGGAATGAATAGAACAGGGAATCATCAAGTGATCCATCCCCTGTTGCCCATTCCCAGCTTCTGGCAAACAGGCTAGGGACACTCAGAGCATGGCATTGCATCCCTCTCATCCTGGCTAATAGCCACACATGGACCTGTTCTCCAGGAATTTATCTAGTTCTTTTTAAAATCCTGTTATAGTTTTGGTCTTCACAGCATCCCCCAGCAAAGAGTTCCCTGGGTTGACTTTATATTGTGTGAAAAAATACTTCCTTTTGTTTTTTTTTAAATCTGCTGCCTATTAATTTCATTGGGTGACTGCTAGTTCTTGTGTTATGTGAAGGATTAAATAAAATTTCCTTATTCACTTTCTTTGCACCAGTCAAGATTTTGTAGACCTCTATCATATCCCCATTAGTTATCTCTTTTCTAAGCTGAAAATTCCCAGTCACTTTAATCTCTCCTCCTGTTTCATACCACTCATCATTTTAGTTGCCCATCTCTGTACATTTTCCAATTCCAATATATATATTTTTAGGATGGGTGACCAGATCTACACACACTATTAAAGGTGTGCACGTACCATGGATTTATACAGAGGCAATATGATATTTTCTGTCTTATTATCTATCCCTTTCTTAATGATTCCCAACATTGTTTGCTTTTATGACTGTTGCTGCAAATGGAGTGGATGTTTTCAGAGAACTATCCACAATGACTCCAAGATCTCTTCCTTGAGTGTTAACAGCTAATTCAGATGCCATCATTTTGTATGTATAGTTGAGATTGCAAAGTAATGCACATTGGAAAGCATTTATCAACACTGAATTTATTTTGCCATTTTGTTACCCAGTTTTGTGAGATCCCTTTGTAGCTCTTCGCGGTCTGCCTGGGACTTAACTATCTTGAATAGTTTTGTATCATCTGCAAATTTTGCCACCTCGCTGTTTACCCATTTTTCCAGATGAATATGTTGAATAGGACTGGTCCCAGTACTGACCCCTCAAGGATACCACTATTTATCTCTCTCCATTCTGAAAACTGATAATTGATTCCTACCCTTTGTTTCCCATCTTTTAACCAGTTACCGATCCATGAGAGGATCTTCCCTCTTACCCCATGATGGCTTACTTTTCAAAAGTCAATTTAAATTAAATACATTTTTTTAAATTATATATATTTTTAGAAATCTATATCTGTTATGTGTTTTGGTGTAACTTGCATTATTATTCTTATGTTAAATTTGCATTATCCTAACAAAACATTTACTTTATTCACTTTCTTCACATCAGTCAAGATTTTATAGACCTTTAGAATATCCCCCCTTAGTCATCTCTTTTCTAAGCTGAAAATTCCCAGTCATTTTAATTTCTTCTCCTGTTTCATACCCCTAATCATTTTAGTTGCCCATCTCTGACCTTTTTGCATTTCCAGTATGTCTTTTTTGGGATGGGGTAACCAGATCTGCACACAGTATTAAAGGTGTAAATGTGCCATGGATTTATATAGAGGCAATATGATATTTTCTGTCTTATTATCTATCCCTTTCTTAAAAAAGCAAAGGTTTCAGAGTTGCTGCCGTGTTAGTCTGTATTGCAAAAAGAACATAAGCTTTCGTGGGCTACATCCGATGAAGTGGACTGTAGCCCATGAAAGCTTATGCTCAAATAAATTTGTTAGTCTCTAAGGTGCCACAAATGCTCCTGTTCTTTTTAAAAAAGCAGACAGAATGTTGGGAATCACTGACTACCGCTGCACACTGAGTGGATGTTTTCAGAGAACTATCCACAATGACTACAAGATCTTTCTTGAGTGTTAACTGCTAATTCAGACTCCTTCATTTTGTATGTATAGTTGAGATTGTTTTCCAATGTACATTACTTTGCATTTATCAACATTAAATTTCATCTGCCATTTTTGTTGCCCAGTCACCCAGTTTTATGAGATCCCTTTGTAATTCTTCGCAGTCTGCCTGGGACTTACCTATTTTGAATAGTTTTGTATCATCTGCAAATTTTGCCACCTCACTGCTTACCCATTTTTCCAGATCATTTTATGAATATGTTGAACAGCACTGGTCCCAGTACCGACCCTTCAGGGATACCACTATTTATCTCTCTCCATTCTGAAGACTGATAATTTATTCCTACCCTTTGTTTCCCATCTTTTAACCAGTTACTGATCCATGAGAGGACTTTCCTCTTACCCCATGATGGCTTACTTTTCAAACTAACACGGCTACCCCTCTGATACTTTTCAAAAGTAAATTTAAATTAAATACTTTTTTTTAAAATGTATATATTTTTAGAAATCTAGACCTGTTATGTGTTTTGGTGTAACTTGCATTATTCTGATGTTAAATTTGCATAATCCTAACAAAACATTTACTTTATTCATATCTCTTTTATATAGCTCATTGGTCCTGACACCCCCCCTGTAAATTCGAACACCCCCCCTAATTTCAATTCCTGGGGAAACCACTGGATGGGATGGGGAAGAGATGGGGGTAGGGGAGGCAGCTGCAGGAGCATAGGGAGGCATGGGCGCAGCCACATCTCCGCAGCAGCCAGTGCCAGAGTTCTCAGGTCACCGCAGCAGCAGGGTCTCCTCTCCCGCCCCCGCGGAACTGGCTTCAGCGTGCACGTGTGTACCTGCGTACATGGGCACCCGGCACCCAGCCCGCCCCAGCAAACTGCGCCCAGGAAATCGGTGGAGACGCGCCAGCCCTGCTCAGCCCACGCTCCCAGCGCGACCCGGCGGCGGCGGCTCCAGGCGCGGCAATGGAAAAGGGGGCGTGTCTAGTACTAGGGGCGGGGGGGATGTCTAGTACTAGGGGCGGGGAGTTCTGTGTCGCTTGTGTTAAACATCACTGGGAGCGGGCTCGGGTGATTGGCTGGGCTGCGGGGGCGTCACGCGCCGGGGTAGCCCAGTCCGGGGCCATGTGGGCGAGGCCGGCGGGGGCTGCCGAGCCGTGGCTGCTCCTCGCTGGCCCGAGAGTCCGCTGGTCGCTCGCCGCGCTAGCGCCCGTGGGCGGCTGCATGGAAGAGCCCGGCCCGGGGAGCAGCGGGGCGGGGGACGCGCCCCCCCCGGCCAAGAGGCGGCGGCTGCTGGCCGGGGAGGAGAAGCGGCCGGGCCGCGGCGAGCGCTACGTGCCGCCCCCGAGGAAGCGCAACCTCGGCGTGAGCTTCAGCGAGACGCACTTCGCCGAGACCCGCTACTACTTCGAGGGCGGGCTGCGCAAGGTGCGGCCCTACCACTTCGACTTCCAGACCTACTGCAAGGGCCGCTGGGTGGGCAAGAGCCTGCTGCACGTCTTCAGCACCGAGTTCCGCGCCCAGCCCATCGACTACTACCGGGCCGCGGCCAGCGCCGGCCGCCTGCGCCTCAACGAGCAGCCCGTGCGGGACCTCGGCATCGTGCTCAAGGCAGGTCCCCGGCGCCTCCGCCCGCCAGACCCCGGGTTCCCTTACCGCGGCTTGGCACCGGTGGGGGCGGCCGTAGCTTACGTCTGGGGGCGGGTTATCTCAGGAACATGCTCCCCACCCTTGGGGACAGAGATCCCTTCCCGCGTGCAGCGCCCCTCTCCCCCACCCGGCCCCTCATCTTCTCACACTCCTTCCTGCTACCCCCATGGCCGCTCTGCCTCCGCCGGGAGCAGCCCTCCCCTCTGGACCGCTGGCTCCCTGCAACGGTTACTGCAGTTGGGGGGTCATTGCCTGGCAGTGTGTGTGGAGGAAGGGGTGTCCTGTTTCCCACTCTAGAAGAGCCGCTAGAGCGCAAGCCCTCTGTCTAGACTACCAAAAACTGCTAATTAAAACAATACTTTGAAATGTGTGTAACTAATTTGAGGTGACCTGGAGTGGAGAGGAGAATAGCCCACATAAAGAGAACCTAGTTCTCTAGTATGTCATGATGGGTTTTTTTGTTCTTCCATTCATATGAGAAAAGAAAATAATGTAATATATTTTGGCCACAGCAAAACATAATTATTGTTTTGTATTGTGGTGGGACCTGAAGCTATATGCAATACAAACCTACAGGAAGACCTAGTCCTTTATCTGAGGAGCACAGAATAAGGCTTTCTCTGCATGGGGATGCTTTTCAGTATAACTTAAAGTGTGACTTTAAATGAAAAGTGCTGGATGTAACTTCATGGTGGTATTTGGAGCTGTATTAGTTAAAATTTCAGGGCATAAGCAGTTCACCTGCAGGAGTCAGGAATGAATTTATCTCCCTCAGACAGCGTTGCACACAAGTGGCCTTTTGCATTATGAGTCTTTCCCCCTTCCTAAGAAATACTAGGCATGGGAACATTATTTGAGATAGGATTTGATAAACCAGTATGCTTAATGATTATAATACATTCCTATTTTCCAGTATATTTTTAGCTGGTTTCTTAATGTTGGGTCCCACGTTATTCTGGACGTGTGTTATCTATCCCTTATTTCTCACTGATCAAGGATATTTGGGGAAATCATATTTATTCTAATAATCTGTTTTGCTTGTAGAATAATGATTTTCTGAGGAATACAGTGCATCGCCATGAGCCTCCAGTCACTGCTCAGCCTATCCAGATCTTGGTAGAGAATGACGAGGTGGTTGTCGTGGACAAACCCTCATCTTTACCTGTACACCCATGCGGCAGATTTCGACACAACACAGTCATCTTCATCTTGGGCAAAGAGCATAACCTAAAGGAGTTGCACACTATTCACCGGCTTGATCGCATGACGTCTGGTGTGCTCATATTTGCCAAGACTGCAGAAGTGTCTAAAAGGATTGATGAGCAAGTTCGGCAGAGACAGGTGAGAGCTGAGGACTTAAGTGATTTTCAAAGTGCATCTTTCAAGAGCTCTTGAAGTAAGTTTGGTCCAAGTTCAGGCTGTTGGCCAAACACAAGTCCCAAAGTTTACATTGCAGCCTGTGGCTGCTTTAACTTTTAATGCATAAATACAGCTTATGTCTAGGGGCATTGCATTTTAGGACCTGTGGTCTCAGTAGGTCAGCGCTTCTTCTTTAAGATGAAGACAGGTGCAAATTACATGCACCCCTTGTGCTCTTGGTAAGATGCTAATGTGGTGCTCCACTGAGCAGAATTTGGGTGCCTCAGTAGGTTGTATAGTAGATAAGTGTGCTAGTTTGTGAGACAGTAATTGAGAGGCTATTGGTGTTTTAATAAAAACCCTATTTCCGTTTTGAAGGACTCAGATTCCCCTGTAAATGTTCTATGCAATAGCCTGTTGTGACATTCCCCAGGGTGCATGCTGAACTGCTATGGCCCCTTAGCTCTCCAGCCTCAGATGCCTTTTACATTGCTTTGCTAGTGAACAGCAAACCTCTCCAGGCTCTGATCACTCACAGCCACCAGCATGCAAAGTCTCTATCAGCTGAGTACATGAATGATGTGTCCTGCCATCCATAAATAGATACAGGGCAACATCTGCATATCCCTGAGTACCTTCAGTAGCCCACAGGACCGTACAAGCTCATAAATTAGTCCGTCATTCCTACAAAGGGTAATGAATATGCATCAGCCTTTGTTGTCTCAAGTGGACACTTCCCAAACACTTCAACCTAAACACACTGGTTTAGATAAAACAGTATCTTTCTCTAGTTAATAAACTTGTTTTAGATTTTAAGTAGGGCTGTCTATTGATTGCAGTTAATGCATGCAATTAACGCAAAACAAATTAATTAGATTTTAAAAAGTCACGATTAATTGCAGTTTTTTAATCACACTGTTAAATAATAGAATACCAATTTATTATATTTTGGGTGTTTTTCTACATTTTCAAATATATTGATGTCAGTTATAACACAACATTAAAGTGTACAGTGCTCTCTTTATATTATTTTTTATTACAAATATTTGCACTGTAAAAAAGATAAGAGATTGTAATTTTCAGTTCACCTCATACTAGTCCACTCAGTCCTACTTGTTCAGCCAATCACTCAAGTCACAATTTTGTTTATATTTACGGGAGATAATACTTCTTGTTTAGCGTCACTTGAAAGTAAGAACAGGTTTTTGCATGACACTGTTCTAGTTAGCATTACAAGGTATTTGCGTGCCAGATATGCTAAACATTTGTATGCCCTTTATGCTTCAACTTGTGGGCTCTAAAGTTTTACATTGTTTTCTTTTTGAGTGCAGTTATGTAAAAACAAAAAATAATTCTACCTTTGTAAGTTGCATGTTCACGATAAAGATTGCACTACAGTACTTGTATGAGGTGAATTGAAAAATACTGTTTCTTTTTTACAGTGCAAATATTTGTACACAGATAATATAGAGAGTACTGTATGCTTTGTTCTGTGTTGTAATTGAAATCAATATATTTGAAAATGTAGAAAAACATCCACAAATATTTATAATAAATTAAATTGATATTCTTTTATTTAACAGTGCAATTAAAACTGAAATTTATACACAACTATTTTTTAATCTTGCGATTAATTGATTTTTTTTAATAGTTTGATAGCCCTAATTTTAAGTAATTTACAAGTGATAAGGCATAAGTCAGAGTTGGTTACAAAAGAAGAAAAAAGACAAACACGCAAGCAAATTCCTAAACTTTACCAAGGTTAATAATTTTAAAAGCAAAAAGTTTCTCACCTCAAAACTTTCAGTAGTCTGTACTGGCTGGAAAAACAGCTAGGCCAGGACCACTTTCCCTCATAGGTGTTGGAACTGGGGGTGTTTCTCTGAAAATATCCACTCAGTGTGCAGCAGCAGTCAACAAAGTGAACAGAATGTTGGGAATCATTAAGAAAGGGATAGATAATAAGCCAGAAATCCATAGTACACCTACATCTTGAAGACTGCTTGCAGATGTGGTTGCCCCATCTCAAAAAAGATATATTGGAATTGGAAAAGGTTCAGAAAAGGGCAACAAAAATTATTATGGGTATGGCATGACTTCCATATGAGGAGAGATTAATAGAACTGGTCTTTTTCCAACCTGAAAAGCCCAACTGAGAGGGGATATGATAGAGGTCTATAAAAATCATGACTGGTGTGGAGAAAGTAAATAAGGAAGTGTTCTTTACTCCGCATAACACAAGAACTAGGGGTCACCAAATGAAATTAATAGGCAGCAGATTTAAAACAAACAAAAGGAAGTACTCTTTTTCACACAATGCACAGTCCATCTATGGAACTCATTGCCAGAGAATGTTGTGAAGGCCAAGACTATAACAGGGTTTTAAATAGAACTAGATAAGTTAATGTAGGATATGTCTATCAATGGCTATTAGCCACAATGGGGAGGGATGGTGTCCCTAGCCTCTGTTTGCCAGAAGCTGGGAATGGGCGACAGGAGTTGGATCACTTGATGATTACCTATTCTGTTCCCTCTGGGGCACCTGGCATTGGCACCTGTCAAAAGACAGGATACTGGGCTAGATGAATCTTTGGTCTGACCCAGTATGGCCATTCTTATGTTGAAGTGGTTTCCTTTATATACAGAGTTAACAGCTTGGTTCAGTAACTCTCAACACCCCCACTGTAAAAATTGTTCCAGTACCCTAGCTCTCCTTAGTTTAGTGATGCACCTTTTGTCTTTCAAGTGATCATCTATGAGTAAAGATGGGAGAGGAGAGGTATATAGAGGCATTTTTTCTCCCTTATACTCTGACCCTTTGCACTCAAAGTCTTTGCTGGGTCATGGTGTCAGGCAGTTCCTTGGCGTATGTGAATTGCCAGCTGTCCTTCTTCAGAATGAATTATAAATTTCTTGTTTACAGCGCTTGTGTTGGTATATCTCTGATTAAGCAGGTAATGGCCTTTTAGCACCTAGGTGATGTCTTTGAGAAAATGGTCTGCGGGCATTACCCAGAACTACAGCGTATTTCAGTAACAATCCTATAGTAAAATCTCATAGCTCCATATATAATGTTGATGCACAGATTTTGACAGGACAGTATTGTTCAGTAGATTGAGTTTTCAAATGATACCTCACAAGTCATACTTTGTACAAAATATATCATAACCATATAAAAGTGCCGAACATGGGGTACAGGGTGTCACACCTGCAACCTGCCAATCCCAGTTGTGGCACTCTGGCTTTTAAGATTTGCAGCAAGGGCACAAAAGTAAGGGGCGACAACAAAAATCTGAGAATAAATCTTGACATAAATTTGGGTTTAATGTTAAAATAGTTTCCTAGGTCTTAGTTGAAATGTTGAATTATGAAGTTATCAAACTCCAATAATAAAGTACACCTGAATGGGACAGAAGCCACTGTAGGTCTAAATAGAAGACTTCATTTTATAATGAGGTACACTTGAGATGCTTGTTTGCTTCTCCTGTTATCTGCAATCCTCTTCCCCACATCTGTAAGTGAAGGGGAGGGCAGGAATGGTTAGTATTAAGCTTAATGTAGCTGGAGCTCAAGAGAGATTTGCATTGAGTCTGGATTGATGTTTCTGATGTTCACTCTGTTTTCCCCCTGTAGCTGGAAAAGGAGTATGTCTGCCGCGTGCTTG
This sequence comes from Mauremys mutica, assembly GCF_020497125.1. Taxonomy (NCBI): domain Eukaryota; kingdom Metazoa; phylum Chordata; order Testudines; family Geoemydidae; genus Mauremys; species Mauremys mutica. The sequence goes on from NC_059075.1 coordinate 60,263,177, forward strand.
GGGAGTTTCCAGAAAATGAAGTGACCTGTGAGGAACCCATCCTGGTTGTTTCTTACAAAGTGGGCGTGTGTCGTGTGGACCCCAAAGGCAAATCCTGTAAAACTGTCTTCCAAAGGCTTAGTTACAATGGCAAGACTAGTGTGGTCAAGTGTTTTCCATACACGGGTCGCACCCACCAGATCCGGGTCCATTTGCAATTCCTGGGATATCCTATTGTCAATGACCCCATCTACAATATGGAAGCCTGGGGTCCTACTAAGGGTAAGGGTGGTGAGATTAATAAAACAGATGAGGAGCTTCTCAGGGCTTTAGTGGAAGAACATCGTTCCAAACAGAGTTTGAGCATCTTGGACATTTCAGAGGAGGACCTGAAGCCCATTGTGGGAAGTAAAGAATGTGACCGTTCAGATTACTGTACTAAAACAGTTGAGATTACGCCTATAAGCGCAGACTCCTGCAGAACTGAGGACTCTAAGGATCAGAAAGAAGCTGAAATACTGGCATGTTTGCCAAATTATGATACCAGACCAGAAACACATGAAGCAAACCCTGAAGGAGCTAGTTCAAGTGGGAATCAGGATGGACTAAACCCTGAAGGAGCTAGTTCAAGTGGGAATCAGGATGGACATACAGAAGAAAAGGACCCTCTGTGTGAGGAGTGTAAAATAGTAAGGCAGGACCCATCTCCTAGGGAGCTGGTGATGTACCTGCATGCCTTACGCTACAAGGGAGCAGAGTTTGAATACAATTCCAAGATGCCAGACTGGGCTCTAGAGGACTGGGATGAGAGCTAAGAATAGATACTGAGACTTTTGTGTTTCATTTTAGTTTTGTTGGAAGGAAAGTATTTGCTAAAGTCCTGAATGTGTGTGTGGTAAAAATATCTCATTGGAGCTATTGCGATCTTCCATCATTATTTATTGTGTTGTGCCTGGATTGCTTGTGAATTTTGAGGCAGTGGGAAGAGTTCTTCCTGATTAGTCTTGAGAACTCTTTCCTAACAATGAACCTGCTGACAGCTACTGAAGGGAGATGGTTAATGCAAGGCACCTTAACTGTTTTCCTTTAAGATAGTAACAGTGATGGGTAAAAATATTACTCAAAGGTGGGACGCTTGGAACAATTGCTTCCTCTTCTCACCACACGGTGTTCGGGGTGCATCCTTGTCTGCAAATTGAATGCAGTTGCTTACTGAATGCATACAACTAAGACAATCAGCATCTTGGCTCTTTTCCTGTATGTCAGTTATCTAACTCCCTTGTCTTTCTGGGTAAGAGTTGGTGAGATGTTAGTCAATCTAAAATACTTAGATCAATTTCAGTTATGTTCTTAGTTTTGTTCATACCAAGGCACTATGCAGGCTGGTTCTTTTCCTGCCAGGTTAATCTTCATTCATTTTATTTGGAGTTCTGTTGCATTGTGCAGTTCTTGTCAATAAGACATTTCCATCCTCTTGTGTGTGTTTCCAGCTTCCTTTTTTTTTTTTTTTTTTGTTCTAGCATGGAGCATAGTCTGTCCTTAAATCAGCTTTGCAAAATTTCTTGGACAAGCATACTGCTCCAACTAAAAATTCAGTAGCCCAAAGAAATGGTCTAATTTGCTGTTAGAGTCCATATCTGTAGGTACTCCTATCCAAAACAATCTCTACATACTTTAACCAGTCTCTTGTTTCCTTTCCCTATATTTTCTACCTCCTCCCATATAGTTTCTCTCCTTATTACTTAACCCCCATTACGCTCTATACTGTACATCTTGTACTGCGCATATCTTTTCTAACATATCTTAACCACTCTCTTCCATGTACTCACACACAAGGCTTAGAAAGCTTAACAAATACATAATAGCCAGAAAGCTAAGTCTGATATGGAAGGTGGCAGGGGCTTAATGTTTCAAGGACGGCTCTACTCCACCCTCTTCTGGCTTTTTGGTTGTTCTAAGCAGGGGTGTTTCTACTATCCTAGCCTTCATTTTGCAGCTCCCAGCCTCAGTAGAAGACGCTTTAGTGTCAGCCTCTGCTGTTGCTCAGAGACTTTGTGAGCTGCCGCAGAATGAAACACCTGATTGCAATAGTGATACCAACAAGATATAGGGTTCTGAATAGTAAAAGTAAAACTGAAAATACCTAGGTTAGTTTTCACTTTGCTGCAGCTTGTTCTGAAAGTTCTAACCCACAGCTGAGGCATTTCAAGAATTAGAGCACTCCATCTGTTTGTGAGACACTTTAGGATGTAAAAAAATGTTAACCTTGTGTGGCTTTTGTTGTGTTGTTTTGTTTTTTTTTAAGGGCAGGACAGTGATGTTCTCACCAAGACATTTCCTATTTGCCATGGCAAAGTGGATTTTTCCATCCCAACCTTAAATAATAATGCTTTTGTTGGTAGATGTGTGCTAGCTCCTTTGTACGTGCCCTGCATTGGACAGTAAACCCAAACCTGTACAAGCCAGTGCATTGCTGGTAATTTTTTTGTCTGATGTTAGGAAGTCTAGAATGTATTGGCTTACTCCAAGGATGCCAAGAGTGCATCTAGAATAGAAAAAAGAGTGTGGGGATCTTGGCCAAACAAAAATCCTCTCTCACTACCTAGTGCTTTGTTTGATCAACATGCATAGTCCTTTGATTATTACAGCAGCACTTAGAGGCCTTGACCAGAGCCTTATGTGGTATGCATTGCCCACACACAATAAGATAGCCTCTGCCCTGATAAGGCTTACAGACTAACTGTGAACATTCGCATCTAATCTTCTATTTGCCCAAACTGGAGCCATATCTTCAAAGAGGGTTTCTTCAGTATTCATAATATTGACCATGTGAAATACAAAGGTGACTTAAAGTAAGAAGCGGCACAACTGCCACTTTACCTAGTAATTTACGCATGTTAATGCTAAGTGCTTTCTTTATTATTCTGTGGATATAGTGTAGGGGGGAAGTACAGAGGCTCCATGATTTACCAGCTAGTATGTCACATTGCCTCATTCTGCAAAATGAAAGATCATTAGTGTAACAACAGAGGGGAAGGGTTTTTTTAACTCTGGTTTATCTTTGCCGACTGACACGTTGAAGAATGTGTTGAATTTATCATTCTGCCACTTGAATAAATACATCCAACAGAGGAGGTTCTCTAGCAACACCAGGAAAGACCAGAGTTGCTGAGAGTGCATGCACACATGGAAAAAAACCACCGACCCTACAGCGTTTTAAATAAATAAATATATACACACTTTTTAAAAATCCTTGGAGGATCATTGCATAAAGCTGATGGCAAAGAACAAATAAATCTAGGCAAACCCTTCCGTCCATCCTTTGACTAAATTAATTTTGAGCCTGGAAGCCATGAAAGCTCCAGCTGGAGCTCTCGGGGGTTCCATACTTCCTAATAAGGGAATGGCAGCCCAGCCTCAAGCTGTTGCTCTCAGGATCTGAACTCCCAGTACCATAGGGAGCCTGGAAGTTCAGAGATCCCCATCTCCTGTTGGGGCTTCCAGGCTGTCTGTCACTGAGCCAGACTCCCCAATCAACTTGCACCCTGGATGCCTATACTCTGTTAGCTCGGGGAGCCAGCTGGTGCGGGAATTCAGTAGCCCTAGGCTTACCATCCATGTGGCCAGGCTGCCATGGAGCTAGTGGACCATGGAATCCCTGGCAGCTGCTGATCTGGTTCATGTCTATTTCACAGCTGCTCAGGACTGAAGGGTAGCCTTGAAAATGACCCTTTGATATCTGCTATTCATTGGTGGGAAGTAGTGAAACTGACATGAATTATATCAGTTTCACCAAGCAACTACTTGGGAGCTATTTCCACAGGTGTTGGAACTAAGAATGATACCGCGCCCCCAACCTTGAAATGGTTTCTGTTATATACAGGGTTTACAGTTCAGTTTAATGGCTCTCAGCACCCCCTCTATACAAATTGTTCCGGCGCCCCCTGCATATTTCATTTTGAAAACACTGTTTTGGTGTTTCGGAAACATGATTTTTCAGAATCTCCAGTTCATGGGAAATTTTGAATGTTGAAATTTTCCCATGACCTGGAAATTCCAAATTTCAGCTGACTGTAGTCCCAAGTTTCATTCTGCTGTCTCCTCTATCTCTTCTGTAAAAGGATCACCACAGGAAGCAAATCCCTTATAATGCTAAAGTGTGGAGGTAATTTATGTTCCTGTGTGGTGAACGGCCTATTGTGGAAAATGTTGGGGAAGGAGTAAGTACAAATAATGTTTTGAGTGCTGTGTCTTAACTTCATTTTTTTTCTGGCCATGCTTAACAGTTACTATTAAGGCCTTAATACACCACAACATTATCTAATGTATTCCATTGCTGATAGAGAAACTGACTGTGATTACTGGCCACAAAACAACTTGAACTGTGAGAGGTTAAGGCTTATTATTCAAGCATCCTCCCTGTGAGCGTCACAATTCATTGTTTTATTTGAGTTAAAAGCTGCTGTCTATGTTACATCTTGTGTGTGTGTGTGCATTGTAATTTGTATGCAGATAGATTGGACTCTGCACAAATCTGGCTGTTTCCTTTTTATAAAGATAAGTGAACATACCAAAGGCAATTATAAGGTGGTGTAATTAAAGATGTCAACATGTTTACCATAAACCCTGCTCTATGACTGGTTCAAAGGGGTGGGGGAATTCTCAGCTAAAACCATGGGGTAGAGAGCTTTGGTGACGGAGTGATTCTGTGCGTGTTTCATGTAGGTGGGTATGATGCTTGGGGAAAGTGAAGAATGTTGAGAGTGAAGTTCTCTCTCTCTCCCGCCCCTCCCCCCCCAAACAGGTACAGCAATGACAACAACAGTACAGGCTTCTCACCCACTCGCTAATGTGCCTTAACAATGATCTGTAGAGGCTGCTGGCTAGTCAGTCTCTTGTGACTCATTCATTCCTGGCCCTCTGTGCCAAACTGACAACAAGGGGGGCTAATTGTCATGGTGGTGTGTGTGATGTGAATGCTACAGGCTCTGGTCTTAATGTGGATAAGACTCTTTAGGTGCATTCCAAAGAATGGACTTGGCCAGCATGCTAGCTTGGCATCATGCGCTGTCAGGCAGCAGCTTCTAACTTGGGGGCTGCTGAAGGCAAATACATCCCTTGCTCCTTAGCTCATCTCAATTGGTTGGCCTCTTACAGTTGGTATGTGTACTTCCACTTTTTCATGTTCTCTGTATGTATAAATACCTTCTGTCTGTGTGTTCCATTCTATGCATCCGAAGAAGTGAGCTGTAGCCCACGAAAGCTTATGCTGAAATAAATTTGTTAGTCTCTAAGGTGCCACAAGTACTCCTGTTCTTTTTGGGAACTAGATAGAGGCTAGTTACCTTTATATGCAAATCACCATTATTTTGTTGTTGTAGTTCATAGGAATCCCTGTAATGAACCAGGACCTGTAAAGTGATGGCCACACACCAGAGGGCACAGAGACAGATAAGGATGGGGGAAAGAGTGCAGGGACAAATGGGGATGAGGGGCAGGGGGTGCAGGGCTACAACAGGATGGGAGAGGGGGTTGGCTGAGGGGGTGTGGGGCTACATGGAGGAAGGGAGATGGGTGAGTGAGGGCACAGAGATACACAGGGATGGGGGACGGAGTGCAGGGACTCATGGGGACGGGGCAGATGTGCCTGAATGGGAGAAGCTAAGGGTCAGCCAGGGTCTGCATGGGGGAAGCTCCCTAACAATCCCTTCCTGCCGTGTCCCTCCCCTCTGCCCCAAAAAAAATGGTCCATATTTTTCCCACCCATGTCCAACAACCCTCTCAAGTTCACACCCAGACTCGTTTCCAGCAACTGCTTCCCTCTCCCTCAGCTTCTCCATTACTCCTGACTCCCTCAAGCCTTTGCGCTGTTTCTGAGGGGTGCAGGAAATATGGTTCCGTATTGTAGTTTGAATGAATTATTACTCAGTTCTGTATTAATATGCCTAATAAGGAATCTATTTGTCAAAAAACAATCCCTGAATCTTTTTTGTTGTCTGTATTGTTAGACATATTTGCTGACAGGTATTTTGGAATAAATTACCAAAATAATTGAAACTGGTGTGATTAAATTGACCTAAAATATGATGATTTATGCAGAATTTTAAAATATTGTGCACATAATTTCTAATTTTTGGTACAGAATTCCTCCAGGAGTAACACAGCAATAGCCCCTGCTGGCAGCTCTGTTAAACTCTTCTGGGAGCTTTGCTTTACTACACCTGACCCAGAAAATGCATCAAGGGCTGGGAAGCTGGAAGATAACAGAAACTGAAGCCCTAAAATGTGTCCGAGATATATGTAGTCATATCTTGCTTACCTTACTAACTCATCAGCCTGCCAAGGTGCCCATTTGCATAGCCAATTCACGATAGCTTTATCTGAGAGATTATTTTCTCTCTCTAACTTCCATCAGGATTTTTAGTATGGTTAACAACTCTTCAAATCTACCATTACAGTATGCACCTAAAGGTACTGTAAATAGATTCATAGACTTATGGTCAGAAGGGACCATTATGGTCATCTAGTCTGACCTCCTGCACAATGCAGGCCACAGAATCTCACCCACCCACTCCTGTAACAAACCCCTAACCTATGTCTGAGTTATTGAAGTCTTCAAATCGTAGTTTAAAGACCTCAAGATGCAGAGAATCCTCCAGCAAGTGACCTGTGCCCCATGCTGCAGAGGAAGGCAAAAAACCTCCAGGGCCTCTGCCAATCTTCCCTGGAGGAAAATTCCTTCCTGACCCCAAGTATGGTGATCAGTTAAACCCTGAGCATGTTTGGCAAGTGTAGCAATAAATGAAGCCAAGTCCGTCAGTCTGTTCCAGTGGAGCGCGCCAAGCGGGGGTTTTCCACGTCCTTTTATTATAATGGTTACATAAATCATTCTATTATGCGCATGTGCAACCCCAATCCAACTCCTTGCCCCCTCCCCTGATTGGTGCTCTATGCATTGCGTGTTCCAGTGGTACACAGCTGGTCAGCGTTTAATCTGTGTGTCTCCTGATCGAGTGTCGGGGGGTGGGAACCACTTCAGCCGCTCTAAATTCGGGGGCGGTTTTCCAACCCCCTTAGTGCTTGAGAAGTGTAAAGTTCCTACATCCCCTCCTTTTCTGTTTTGTCGACCCGTGCCTGGTCCACATGTTGCATGATTCTATGGGCATACATGACGGCTTGGGGTGTAGGCAGGGGTTTGCGCCGACAGGGTGTAAAACACATCCTAATTATATTAGGAATACACTGAGCAAAGCAAAAAAAACCAATCAAGCAGGCAATAACAATCAAAGCATATTGCAAAACAGTTCGAACCCATCCCATGGATGGCAGCCACGCCCAAAGGTCATCCCACCATGATGGGTTCCTATCCTGCTGAATGTGTAGTGCCAGTTCTTGGAGGTTATCTATGTGTGCTTGAATCCGTTTAGAATTGTCCGTTAGATTAAAACAACACATGCCATATACCTCCTCACAACCCACATGGCTGAGCAATAGCAGGTAATCAATTGCCGCTCGATTATCTAATATGGCATTGCAAAGCTCCTCCTATTCATAATTCAGCAAGGCCAAGGCGGCAAACGTATGATTAATATTTTTCGCTAAGGCGCATGCCAATCGACTAAGCTGTTGGTGATTGGCCACTCCCAACGCAGGGAGACCCACCAAGGAAACAGCCAGAGAGATGTACTCAGCCCGATTGAAAAGGTTGACATTGGCATTACATTCTAACCTCATGGGGGTAGAGCTTCGCCGGCGTCGGGTGCGGGCCTCATTAATTCGGGAGCCAGTCAACATTGACCTTGTGGGGAGTATCAATGTGAGCCTGCTTAGGCAGCATTGAGCTTCTGAAATATTGGCCGGAATATAATTAAAGGTCCTCTGACCACACGTAAAAAATCAACCCTCTGGTAACATGATGTGCCCGTAATTGCTGGACACATTTTGAAAGCGTGTACAATTCCATTTTGGGGTACCCACCCGCAAACATCCTTTTGGGGGCTTGTAACGTGTGCAATTAACCATCCGTGCACAGGTCAAATTGGCGTGATTGGCTACCCGTGGGGTAAAGAGGGACAAGGCACTTGCAGGTTTCACATAAGTGGCCTGGCCCCATAGGCTCATAAAAGAATATTGAATCTCGGTGGCATTTATAAAATTAGACATTCCCGTTGCATGTGCAGCACTGCCCGGCGCCTTACATACTGGGACCAGGCAGGTGCCCAACAGGCCATGCATCTCAGGGGCCTGCTGTAAACAAAAAAAAGATTGATTGGCAAGAATCGCAAGTCGAGCCCATATATTATAACGCATGCGGCTATGAAATTCGGGTTCGGCCCTAGCCGGTAACACACAAAAACAACACAACAATATGATAAAAGAATTAGCAATCAAACAGGCAAAGATAGCAGCAGTAAAATTTTCGGGGGTAGGCTCGGCCTTGTTATTCTCCAGTGTTTGCTGAGCCTGCTGCGCCAGTCGCTTCACCTGCCCCCAGGTAACCTTTGGTGCCGTCTTTGTGGCTCGGCACGCTGGAAAGGTCTCGGTTAGGTTCAGATTGAAGTTGGGTATTGGGTTCTTGAGGCTTTGATGCCACATCATCGTGCCACGGTCGCACGTTTTTGGCAGGGACCCACAACGGACCTGTGGGAGTAAGCACAGCGGCATGCCCCCGTCCCCAGGTTCTCAATGGAACGGGGCCATACCAATTAGGGTCCGGGCTCTGCCTATATTTGACAGATGGGCGTGGGAGCGGGGTGTCCGTCTTAAAATGTCGTTCAGTGGCTGTAAAATTCTGAAAGGCATTTAAAATATTTAGGGTAAACAGTACTATCGCTAATTGATTTTGCTTGGCGCCCAGGGTTGGCCCATCATCCCCCACTGTTTTATTTTGCTTTTATAGGTACTCTTTAAGTGTACGATTGGTCCGTTCCACAATGGCTTGACCAGTGGAATTGTACGGAATACCAAAGACGTGGTTAACTTGCCACTGAGTGCAAAAATCCGCAAACTTGTAAGAAATGTAGGCGGGGCCATTATCGGTTTTTATCTGTTGGGGGCGGCCCATTATGGCCACCTCAGCAAGAACGTGATTAATTACATGTTTGGCCTATTCGCCCCATTGGGGGGTGGCCCAAATATAATGAGAGGTAGGTATCAATGGTAACATGTAAATATTTCCAAAAAAAAGGGGATAAAGCGTGACATCCATTTGCCAAATTTGGTTGGATTAAAGGCCGCGGGGATTAACACCCAGTTCGGGATAATGATGAAGACTTGCACAATAATTACAGGTTTGAACAATACGCTGGGCCTGAATTAGGGGGATCTTAAAATGCTTCACTAAAATTTTAGCATTTTAATGAAAAAATGCATGACTATCAATGGGATCCGAAAAGAACAGAATGAGTTAACTGAAAAAGTTAAAGAAAAAAAACTGGCCACAGTCAAGGACACCGCTTACAACTAAAACTTGGCAAACAGCCAAGAAAAAGGGGGGGCTTGGCGGACGGCCAAGAAAAAGGGGGCTTGGCTGGGCCCAAAAGCTATAAGAGCTGCAAAACTCGGCCAGGCACTAACGGAATGTGTTAGCCAAAAAGGGGGAGGGCAGTAAACACAGTCATGAATGGTAAGATGTGATCCAAATTTGCTTAACAAATCTCTTCCCCATAGGGATACAGCAATATCCATGATATAGGGTTTAAGGAGAATCTCCTTTCCCCCTTCTCGCGGAGTTATAGCAATCCATCGGGTGCTTTGTTAAGCAGCCTGCAATCTGCCCACTCCCCAAATGGCTGGCACTTCGGGTTTGTCCCAGGTGGACGGCCACTGCCGAGCGGAGATGACTGTAACGTCAGCTCCAGTATCCACCAGTCCCTCAAGGGGGATACCGATAAGCGAGTTTCCTCATTAATTCCCACTGGGCATCAGGATTATCTACCTGCCTCTGAATAGCCTCCTGTAATCTGTTAATAAATTCCACATACGACTCTTGAGGGCCCTGGCGGGTGACGGTAAAGGACCGGGAGGGTTTCCCCGTCACCGGTACTTTAAACAGGACCATTAAAACACAACGCCCCACAACTTGAAGCGTCGCAAGAGGGATATTCGCAGCCTGCTCCCGTATGCTGGCAAACTGTCCCGCTCCATACAGCTGCTCGGGAGTATAGGCCCCCCCCGATGCCCGCCCCTGTTGTAATGCTTCCTGTTGAAATTCACTATCCCAAATAACATACTGCGCGGGGCTTAAAAACATCCTACAAAGATCCTTCCAATCTTGGGGGAGCATGCTATATCCATTAGCAATCCCTTCTAACATGCCTCGGGTGAAGGTGGATTTCAATCCAGACTCAGTAACCGCTCGTCTCGCCTCTTGGAGAACGGAATAGGGGAGGGCTGTGATCTTCACTTCAGCCTCTCCCGCTGCATTGCCAGGGCGATGTGTCACTGGGAATGCAGCCAATAACTCCCTTATCTCTTCAGAGCTCAGGCTTCCCTCCTTCTTTTCCCTCTGTATCATTGCCTGAAAAGGGGACAGCCGAGAAGTCGGCTGTGAAGAGCCATCCGTACCCGGACATGCATCACGGCATTCGGGTACCGCCTCAGGCGGCTTAGGGGGCAAGATCCGAGGGTAAGGAGGGGGGGCCGAAGGCGCGGGGGCGAGAAGGATAGCCCTGGATGACGCTCCAACCCTGATTGTTTCCAGAGCCTCTGTACATCGCTGCCAAAGCAGGAGCCACTGCACCGCGGCTCGAGGTTCCGCGTGCAGTGTCGCCCCTATCTTTATCCAATCATCTACTGACAGTGACCCGTGATCCGGGTACCAGGGACATTGGCGATTGATTTCAGCAAGTAGCTGTTCTAACTGACCCAGGGAGACTGGCCTGCCAGCCTGTTGCATGATAGCCTGCAGCTCTTTCGCATGAACTTTCTGCTGAGCTGACTGTTTCCCCCCCATACTCACGAAACGGGGCTTTTCAGCGAGGGTCGATGCATCGAAGGCTATTCCAGCCGGTGAGCAGGGGGAATCACGTCAGGGTCACCAGATGTAGCAATAAATGAAGCCAAGTCCGTCAGTCTGTTCCAGTGGAGCGCGCCAAGCGGGGGTTTTCCACGTCCTTTTATTATAATGGTTACATAAATCATTCTATTATGCGCATGTGCAACCCCAATCCAACTCCTCGCCCCCTCCCCTGATTGGTGCTCTATGCATTGCGTGTTCCAGTGGTACACACCCGGTCGGCGCTTAATCTGTGTGTCTCCTGATCGAGTGTGGGGGGGTGGGAACCACTTCAGCCGCTCTAAATTCGGGGGCGGTTTTCCAACCCCCTTAGTGCTTGAGAAGTGTAAAGTTCCTACAGGCAAGACTCACCAGGAAAGAATTCTCTGTAGTAACTCTATCCCACCCCATCTAACATCCCATCACAGGTCATTGAGCATATTTACCTGCTAATAATCAAAGATGAATTAATTGCCAAAATTAGGCTATCCCATCATACCATCCCCTCCATAAACTTATCAAGCTTAGTCTTGAAGCCAGATGTCTTTTGCCCCCCATTATTCCCCTCTAATGGTTAGAAACCTTCATCTAATTTCAAGTCCAAACTTCCTAGTGTCCAGTTTATATCAATTTGTTCTTGTGTCCACATTGGTACTAAGCTTAAATAATTCCTCTCCCTCCCTGATTTATCCCTCTAATATATTTATAAAGAGCAATCATATCTCCCCTCAGCCTTCTGTTAGGCTAAACAAGCTCTTTCAGTCTCCTTTCAAAAGACAGGTTTTCCATTCCTCGGATCATCCTAGTAGCCCTTCTCTGTACCTGTTCCAGTTTGAATTCATCCTTCTTAAACATGGGAGACCAGAACTGCACACAGTATTCCAGATGAGGTCTCACCAGTGCCTTGTATAACGGAACTAACACCTCCTTATCTTTACTGGAAATACCTCGCCTGATGCATCCTAAAACCACATTAGCTTTTTTAATGGCCATATCACATTGGCGGCTCATAGTCATCCTGTGATCAACCAATACTCCAAGGTCCTTCTCCTCCTCTGTTACTTCCAACTGATGTGTCCCAATTTATAACCAATTCTTATTGTTAATCCCTAAATGCATGACCTTGCACTTTTCACTATTAAATTTCATCCTATTACTATTACTCCAGTTTACAAGGTCATCCAGATCTTCCTGTAGGATATCCCGGTCCTTCTCTGTGTTAGCAATACCTCCCAGCTTTGTGTCATCCGCAAACTTTATTAGCACATTCCCACTTTTTGTGCCAAGGTCAGTAATAAAAAGATTAAATAAGATTGGTCCCAAAACCGATCCCTGAGGAACTGCACTAGTAACCTCCCTCCAGCCTGACAGTTCCCCTTTCAGTACTACCCGTTGTAGTCTCCCCTTTAACCAGTTCACCTTTCAGTTTTCAGTTGTAATTACGTGTTTAAGCCATGGAACAGAATTGCCTCATGGGAGCCCTTCTGTTCCATTAACTGCATAGTTCATCTAAAAAGAGATGTATTAGAATTGGAAAAAAATACAGACAAGTGTTACCTGCACAAAATACTGTTATGCGCACACTCTAGGGGCACCCACCTTTACCCAGTTCCCAGGGCTTAAGGCATAACCCTCTTAATTTAGGCTCACACACCCCTTCCCCGTTCCTAGAGCTCAGGTGTAATCTTATGCTCTAGAGCAGCCACCCTTACCTTGTTCCTTAGGGCTCAGGTGTAACCCTGTTAATATAGGCACCAATCCTTACCCTTCCTTTGGCTCAGGGCATAACTTTACACTCTGCAGGTTCTATTAGTATCCAGGAAGTGGGCGGGCAAAGCCTGCCCACTGCTAAAGGACCTCCCCCCAGCCTAAGGGGAGGATCCACAGGTCCAGGACACTAACTAATTACGTGGGACAACCGATGAAAAAAACAGGATCAGGAGTGAGGTCATAGGGCTAAATGAAGGGAACCTGATGGGGACACCGAGCAGAGAACCCCGGACAACGCCCACTGCTCCTCGAAGGCGTCAAGGGAGCCAGTGGACGCCACCCAGAGGAATTCTGCCTGGATGCGTGAACGGACGGAGGAGCGGAAATAGGCCCCACAGTTGCAGGAAATCCCGTCGGCCAACCTCCTCTCCCTGGTTTTATAGATGGCTAGTTTGGCCAGGGCCAAGAGGAAGTTGACAAGGAGATCCCGCGACTTTGTGGGGCCATGGATGGGGAGTGTATAGATAAACAGGTGAGGGGAAAAGTGCAACCAAAAACGCAATAGGAGATCCAAGAGGAGCCGGAACAGGGGCTGCAAGCTGGCCCACTCTAAATAAACGTGTGCCAGGGTCTCCTTCACGCCGCAAAAGGGGCAGGTGTTGGGGACGGGTAAACCGCGCCAAGTACACGCCCGTGCGCACGGCCCCGTGAAGGAGCCACCAACTGACATCCCCGGCGGGCCTTGGGACCAGGGCAGAATACAAGCTGGCCCACCGGGGCTCCTCACCCTCGAGAGGTGGCAAGAGGTCCCGCCATTTTGTATCAGGGCGGGACATGAGGGTGAGGTAGTGAAGAGTGTGGAGCACGAACGTATACAGATGTTTTTTTGGCGCGGTCTGGAACAGAACCGGCTGCAGATCGGGCAGCCGGCTCGCAGCGAAATGGCGAGGGGGCCGATTGGGTCCACGGGCACTCTGTAGGTTTGCGGGGTCTTTTACTGGTAAAAGAGCCTTACACAGTAATATCCTACTTAACCTCTATTAACAGTTACCAAAACAAAATACTCACGCTAAGCACACAATGCTCCCCACTCCCAATAAGGCAGATGAACTCTTCTTGATGGACAATTAGGATCAGGTCATCTGGGGACCCCAGCTTCTGCATGGTGTGGGTGGCAGGGTGTTGAGGTCTGGCAGCTCTGATCTTGGGGCTGTGTCCTGGAGTTGGTTCCAAAGACCATCCTTTTAGATCAGTTTATATAGTGAACTTGAGTCTTGCTTAGCTGTACCTTAACCAGTCATTTTACTAAAATATTACTAAACAATTTTCTAACCAAACCTAACATACTATACAACAGTGATCCCCAACCTTTTTGTGGCCAGTAGCACATTCATGTTTTCAGAAGTGTGTGGTGGGCGCCAACAATTTTTCAAGGCTTATTTTGTATTTGTACATTAAATAATACAAAAAAACATATTTAATATTACATAATATATGAATCCAGAGAGAAGATGGAGAGAAGCCGCAAGGACAGAGAACACCGGAGCCCGCAGCCCCGGAGTACTCTGTCCCCAGCAGGTGCCGGGGCCCTGGATTCTCTCCCCTGCTGGGCACTAGGTGGGTCCCGTGCCTGCCGGGGACCGAGAACACTGGCGCCCGCAGCCTGCAGCCCCAGAGTTCTCTGTCCCCGGCAGGCGTGGAGCCGCAGCTTCTCTCCCTTGCTGGGCACTAGGCAGGCCCAGCACCTGCAGGGAACAGAGAACACTGTGCCCGGAGCCTGAGTTCTCTGTCCCCGGCAGGTGCAGGGCCATGGCTTCTCTCCCCTGCTGGGCACTAGGTGGGCGCATATAAATGCCCTGGCGGGCGCCATGGTGCCCATGGGCACCATGTTGGGGACCACTGCTGTACAACAATCCTGTAACCAATCATACCCCACCACCATAATTGATTTACACCTAGCAAAATTAATTATGTAACAGACAGAAACAATCGAAGAACCAGACAGAGCTCATACAAACAATAAAGAAATGAGGATTTTACAACCACAACAATTAACTGTTTTCTTCTCAGTCAGAATGCTATCAAACTAAGTTTTCTGTAACCATCTCAAGATCTGTTTCTTTATCTGGTGATGGTGGGCGCTATTAGGACAGGATTGCCTTCTTAACAGCCTGATATTACATTGTTTTAATGTAATTTTAGGTGGGATGTGACTTTCTGCTTCTTAGCTTGTGGCTGCTGCTCTCCTAGTATGGCCACAGACAAAGGCCTTAGGCCTTACAATATGACTGCAGGAAAAGGTCTTCTCCTTACAGAAGGGCAACAACAATGATAAGGGTATGGAATAGCTTCCATAGAAGGAAAGATTAAAAAAACACTAGGATTGTTCAACTTGGAAAAGAGATGACGGGGGGAGGAAATAGGATAGAGGTGTATAAAATCATGAATGGTATGGAGAAAGTGAGTAAGGAATAATACTCAACATAAAATAAGAACCAACAGGTTTCAAACAGACAGAAGGATGTACTTCATCACACAATGCACAGTCAACCTGTGGAAAGCGTTGCCAGGGGATGTTGCTATAAAGGCCAAAAGTATAACTGAATTCAAAAGAGAATTAGATAAATTCATGGAGGATAGGTCCATCAATGGCTATTAGCCATGGTGATCAGGGATGCAACCCCATGCTCTCGATGTCCCTAAGCTCTGACGGCTATTGGATTGGAAGATAGGGAATGGATCACTTGATAAATTGCCCTGTTCTTATTGCCCTCTGTGACGCATCTGGCACCTGCCACTGTCAGAGACAAGATACTGAGCTAGATGGCCCATTGGTCTCAGCCAGCATAGCCATTCTTATGTTCACTTTTGAAAACACAATCTAATGATAGATTGAAAGGACAGAAGGAGCCAATTTGCTTTCTTGGATACAATAATTTATATTTTAAAATTTGCTTCATTTCAGGATAGACTGGACTAGTTCCAATAAATAAGCATTTGGAACAACAAAAAAATTGTCTCCATGTCATTTTATTAATGGGATTGGAATCAATTTGCCTGAGCCCCTGACCTTGCAAGCCTTACCCAAATGAACAACTTCACTGAGGTCAATAGGACTACTTGTATGGGGCTACAGTGAAAATGCTACAGCAGCACTGTAGCTGCACTCTTGTAGCTCTTCAGCTCTTCACCGCAGTGACAGGAGGGTTTCTCCCATCGCTGGAGTTAATCCACCTCCCCAAGAGGTGGTGGCTAGGTTGAAGGAAGAATTCTTCTGTTGACCTAGCACTGACTTCACTGGCTGTGGATTTTTCATACTCCTAAGTGACATAGCTGGGTCAACTTAATTTTTTAGTGTAGACCTGGCAAAGGCTGCCTGGAGTGTAGGACTGCAAGAATAGACTCAGGAGGGGCTTGCTCTAGGAGCCTGCAGTGCCTGCAATAGCAGAGAGAAATTGCTTTCTAGGGACTTTGATCCCAGTACAGCTTAATTTTCATGATTATTCGTAGGGGGCACTTTATGACCTTGGGCCAGCCAAGACACTCAGGAAAGTGAATAAACATCACTTCATTTTTTTGACAATACAAATAGACTAATTTGCAAGGGGAACATGACAGAAATGAACATCGTAAGTAACAAGTTTATAATCAACTCCCAAATCCCAAACTTCAGCAGGCTGATACTCCTTCCCTTAGCAGCTGTGTGGGCTTCCTTCCAGCCCACACAATTCTTGTCTCAGCAGGATGAGTATAGGAAGGCTGTTTTGCCACAGTGGGATAAATTAAAGATGTAAAGACATCCTGAATACCAATCCCTCATTTTTAGTTTGGTCTCACCCTTAAAGGCTTTTGTGTGTCTTTGCAAATCCTCCTCACAAATGTCACTGCCTTTCAGGGGCGTATGAAGTGCTTTCTAAAAAGCTATGAAGCCTGCACCCCCAACAGATGAATCTGTTGTCTTAAGTAACCGCTTTAAGTATTCCTAAGGATTCTGCTTTCCTTTGGTCATAAATATGTCCACTTGGTCTAGGTGAAGACAACTTCTAGAAAAAGAAGTAAACAGAGAGGTGGCAAAGTTTGCAGATGATACAAAATTATTCAGGATAGTTAAGTCCAAAGTTGACTGTGAAGTTACAGAGGGATCTCACAAAACTAGGTGACTGGGCAACAAAATGGTATGTGAAATTCAATGCTGATTAATGCAAAGTAATGCACATTGTAAAACATAATCCCAACTATAGATACAAAATTATGGGGTCTACATTAGCTATTGCCACTTAAGAACAAGATCTTGGACTCATTGTGGATAGTTCTCTGAAAACATCTGCTCAAGGTGCAGAGGCAATCAAAAAAGCTAACAATGTTAGGAGCAATTAGGAAATGGACAGATAAAACAGAAAATATAATGACACTATATATATGCAAAGTATACCCACATCTTGAATACTGTGTACAGTTCTGATTGCCCCTTCTCAAAAATAAAGATATATTAGAAATTGAAAAGGTACAGAGAAGGGCTCCAAAACTGATTAAGGGTATGGAATAGCTTCTGTATGAGGAGAAATTAAAAAGACTGGGATTATTCAGCTTGGAAAAGAGATGACTGAGGGGGAGTATGACAGAGGTCTATAAAATCATGAATGGTGAGAAGAAGTGTTATTTACCTCTTCATATAACACAAGAACCAGAGGTCACCCAATGAGATGAATAGGCAGCAGGTTTAAAACAAACAAAAGGAAGTACTTCTTCACACAGCACACAGTCAACCTCTGGAAGTCATAGCCAGGGGATGAAGGCAAAATTAGATCTGGGTTCAAAAAAGAATTAGAAAAGTTCATGGAGGATAGGGCCACCAACAGCTATTAGCCAAGATGGTCACGGATGCAACTCCATGCTCTGGATGTCCTTAAGCATCTGATTGCCAGATGCTTGGACTGGACAGCAAGGTTTGGATCACTTGATGATTGCCCTGTTTTACTCATTCCCTTTGAAGCATCTGGCATTGGATATTGTCAGAAGACAGGCTATTAGGTTAGATGGACCACTGGTCTGACTCAGTATGGCCATTCTTATGTACAGCTGATTTTTGCTGTGCTCTAATGTGTTTGCTTTATATCAGGTTTCAGTGTGCTTAGTTTAGAAAGTGCTTTGGAACCCTTCAGATGAAAAGTATTATTTACATGTAAATTATCACAAATTTGATCTCTCCCAGTTTAATATTTTCTAAACACTGGCTAAAGCAAATCCATAAGTTTATCTGATTTCCAAGGCATTTTGCTCTTTAAAGATAACCTGTAAGGATTTGTTTTAATTGGATTTCCATGTTTTTATTTTTGTGTTTTGTTTTTGCTGCTTTATGATGTATAAAGACCACTGAATCAGTTTGTTTTCCTGCTTCTATTTTGCTGTGGAAATATCAAGACTGTTGTCTTTTTTGGTTTCCTGAAATGCCTCTGGGAGATCTCTGTGATATTTATTGCAAGCTCTCAAACATTAATTGAAGAGGTGCGGGAGGTTGAATCTTCTAGCAAAGACATCGTCAATCATCATTATCATCACCACTAAAGCAAATCCCAAAGGAACGTAGCCTCCTTGTAGATCGAGCACCACTCCAATCAATCTTTAGTTAGGTCCTTAAGGACAGTCTGGCTGGATATTCAGTCTTTGTCCATCACTGGTAATCTTATCACGTCACCAAAGCTTTTGGTAACCATATAATTACTGTCCATGTGGCAACATTCCTTAGTAAATATGCTTTATAATTTGTTGATCTTCCATCCTAATAGTATGTCTGTATCAAGAAAGCTGCTGAAACAGAATCAGTGCTGATGGAGGTGGTTGGTGGGTTTGGCTACAAATATTCTAATTTTTTATCTTGTCCTGCCACTTAATATGGAACAGTTTATAGAGATGATGAGAATAAAAAATGCCAATCAACTGTTCTTCAGCCTACCTTAGTGCACAAATTTCACTGCCATACAACGTAACTGTAACTGTAGAGCTGCAGGTTCATAGCAAGCTTGTTGTCACAACATCACCAGAGAGGCTGCTGAAGGGCTCGAAACAAAGCAGCAGCAGCTGCTATACAAGTGTCCACCTCTCTCTAGCCTCCTTCAGCACTGTCTATGATGCTTCCCAAGTATTGTACAATTGCCACCTGCCGAGTGTTCCATCTGGACAGGTTAACAGTGAGCTGGTTGTAATCTGGAGTTGGAGGGTGATTGATGGTAATGGTCAGGGACTTAGTTTTGTCTAGATTAATAACCAAGGCAATATGTGCTGCTTTTCACCTGACCTGATCATTCAAAGATAACCTTTCTCCAAAATATGAGTTACTAATATTAAATAGTTGTCAATAAATAAAATTGGAGTTTTAAAGAATCTGACTAAAAATCCCTTCCACTGTCAATTGCTCAGCTTTCATTCTCTTGATTTATGCAATTTCACTGGCTTGTAGTCTTCCACTCTAGACAGGAGATAAACCTCTTAATACAAAAAATCAGGGCAAAAATCTTTTTTTTTCCTTTCTTTTTTTTCCCCCAGGGAACTTTGTTGGCCTTTAAAAATAACAACTAGAACAGTGGATAAGTATTTCCTCCCACCTCTCCCTCCTTTATTAATCACCTTTAAAGCATGTAGCTGGGAGGATAGGTATATGTGTTAGTGTGAAACACATAGACATAGGCAGGTCGGCTCCAGGTTTTCTCGCAGAAAAAAAAAAAAAAAAAAACCGCAGCAGTGCGATCGCGCCACTCCACTCTTGGGTGGCAATTCGGCGGCAAGTCCTTTGCTCCGAGAGGGACTGAGGGACCCACTGCCGAATTGCTGCGGAAGACCCGGGTGTGCCGCCCCAATAGTGGCTGGAGTGCTGCCCCTTGGTATTGGCTGCCCCAAGCACCTGCTTCTTTAGCTGGTGCCTGAAGCCGGCCCTGGACACAGGAAATGTTCATGAAAGTTCAGCTGTTACTTTCTACTATAAGGAAGCACAGATGTCCATCCACTATAACTAGGCTTGGCAGAATTCAAATTTTTAAATATAATTTTGATAGATAATATCTATGTTTATTTTTAAGCTTTTTTTTCCCCAATTTTTATCAGTTTACATTTTCACAGCTGCAGGAAATTATGAGAGATGTAACATAATGGGGTCAGTCAATAATTATTTAATGACAGTTGATGTTGAGAATCAAAAGTTAAAGCTTTACACCCATTAAAACAAACATTGTCAATGTCACGTCAAAAATCTACAAAGTAAATATCCTTAAATCAAACTCTAATAAGTTCTGAGGCAGAATTTTTCTTACTTTGCTTATCTGTAAATTTTGATTGAAATAATTTTCATCAGTTTGTGTGTGTATGGTGAAATCAACATTTTCTGACATTTACCAATGAAAAGTCTAATTCTTCCAAGCTTACCTATAATAGAAAGCAGCTCAGTTCAGCTTGTTAAAATAGGGAAATCCAGATAAGTCCCTATTACCACCAGGGGACAGCCAACATGCACCTTCTCACTTCAGAGGTCAAAAGTCCCCCTTGCAAGAAGCCCAGATGTTATTCCTTGCTCCCTGGGAAAGTGGATAGTTTAGGGAGGTTACTCCCACTACAGGAACAAACCCAGTTTTTGTTCTTTATCAGAGGGTGAGTGAAGCAAATACCACAACCACCATATCAGGGATTTTCAGGTTATCCTAACAGAGGAAAGCCCAGTTGTTAGCTCCAATATCAAAGGGGACTCCAAATGTCTCCCAGCTCTTCTTCAGGTCTGGGCATCTGGGTCAGACCAGCACAGGGAAGAGAGAAGCACACAGATGTTCCCCCCACCACAGTGAGAAGCACAGGTGTCTTTCCTTCCACAGGAAAGCAGCTATTCTGTAACAAGGAGCTGCCCAGATGTTCTTCTGTACCTAAGGAAGTGTTGCTTGCCTACAGCAGAGGGGAAGGCCAGATACTGTATTTCCCAGTAACAAAAAGGACAGGTGCCACCCTCTAACAAAGAGAAAGTGGGCTGTCTCCCATAATTCAAGCATCAGAGGGGTAGCCTTGTTAGTCTGCATCTGTAAAAAGCACCAAGGAGTCCTGTGGCACCATGTGTTACATGCTTCTGACTAAGTGGGTATTCACTCAGGAAAGCTCCAATACACCTGTTAGTCTTTAAGGTGCCACAGGACTCTTTGTTCCTATAATTCAGTAGTCCAGCTGTGTCGTCCCCACCCCGCCGCCCCATGAAGGAGACCTGACATGTTCCCTATAAGAAAACAGGGCAGATATTTCCCCTATATACTAGAGAGCGGTTCGGATCGTTCCGCCTAAGAAGAAAGCGGGCGCGCTCCCCTGTCACAGTGCGGATCAGCTGTTCCCCCTGACTGTAAGGGGGCACCCGCGTGTCCCGCCTAGAACAGAGCAGCTTGGGCCGCCGCGGCGGGAGGGAAGGCAGCTCATGTCCCCCCGACTGAGCTGCTTGGGCACCAAACTGCCTTTCAGCTCGGGAGGCACGAACTGTCTCTGGCGAGCTCCCCAATCACTCTAGTCACCCAGCGCCCTGATAGGAGATTGTGGTTGCGATCAGTGAACCTGGCGGGTATGTTAGGTTCCCTGCTAAATAATCAAGCGCCCCTGCCCGCCAGCAATAATGTAAATCCAGCCAGTTCATTTATTAATTAAACAGAACGAAAAAACACTTCCCGACGAGGATGGGATTCGAACCCACGCGTGCAGAGCACAATGGATTAGCAGTCCATCGCCTTAACCACTCGGCCACCTCGTCACAGAAAGCTGTAGCTTCCCGTAGTCTATAAGAAAGGACTCTAGCCAGGCTTAGCTCGTTTTTGGGATCCCTGTACAACATACACATACAGAGGTTCCCACCACGACGAACAATCTTCCCAGCCGCGCTTTTTGCCCGGGAGGGGAGCCATGAGATAGTTTAGGACGAGTCATTGCAATGCAGTACCTAGAGCTGACTAAGCGGAGGCTGCCATGTTGTACGGAAATTCGGTGGCCGCCATGTTGTACGGCAGAGGGTGTAGGGGCCACCATATTGTACTTTCGGAGTTCGGTTTGCCGGGAGCCCAGGGCGCATGCGCAAGAACAGGCGGTTAGGTTTGAATAGTGAAGCGGCGGCTCCAGCCGAGCCTAATGGGCGCAGCGGCAATAAGCGGCGGCGAGGAGGCGTTGGTGCCTTGAGGGCTGGATTTGGAGCGGAGCCGCGGCGGGTGAGGAGTCCTTAATGGCGGCGGCCCCTGAGCGGGGCGGCGCGGCGCGGCGAGAGGTGGGACTGGAGGGCGCGGGTCCGGCCCGGGGACGTGCAGGAAGGGCGGGTCACACGAGAGCCCCCCGGCCCCTGCTGCGGGACCCGCTCGGACACCGCCGCTCTGTGTAGGGCGGGAGGGTCTGTGACCCGGCGGGGGGGGGGCGCTCCCTGGCTCCCGATGGGCCCCTCTCCCGGCCTGGGGCTGAGGGCGGATCGCCTCCCGCCCCTCTGCGTGTCGTGAGGTGACGGTAACTGTCCCGTCGAACCGGCTCAGTCTTGCAAGAGGCGTTGGGAGCGGAGTGAGGGGGAAGCCGAGACCTCGGGGTCCCGCACGTGCAGGTCTGTGCGGTGCAGCTGTCTGCACATGCGAAGCGTTCGGTTCTTAAAACGCTTCTTGCTTCTTTTCCATTGCGAACACGGCATCACCACTGATCGAAACCTGCTCTCAGCCAAGCAGCAGCCGTTTGCGGGGACCCCAGTGCAGCCTGTCCCATTAGCAAACAACTCTTAAGCACAGAGAGTTGTTTTTTACAGCTATTTTGTGCCAATATTTTGTTCCTCCCCTTTCTTAGGCCACATCTACACTAGAAACTTTTGTTGGTATGCGTTCTTTCTAAGCAGAATTGTGTAGCAGCAGAATGTAGTAGAATGTCAGTAGCAAGGCATAGAGGCTTTATTACAAAGGATATTTTCAGCAGTGAGGTGGAATAGGAGAGAATTCTAATGCTTTTAATGATAGCTAAAAATAGCAGTATAGTTGGGGTAGTATGAGTGGGAGCTCCCAGTACAAGCCCAACTGGACTCTCTGAGTACATTCTCGGGATGTTAGCTTGAACCATCGCCCATGCTTCCTTGGCTACAATGTTATTTTTAGCATGCTAACTCCAGCAGAGCTAGCATGGGTATATCTAGGGGTAGGTCTACACTTACCTGCCGGGTCGACGGGCGGCGTTCGACTTCTCGGAGTTCCAACTATCGCGTCTAATCTAGACGCGATAGTTCGAACTCCAGACGCGCTCCCGTCAACTCCGGAACTCCACCACCGCGAACGGCGGTGGCGGAGTCGACGGGGGAGCCGCGGACTTCATTCCTGCGGCGTCTGGATGGGTGAGTAGCCCGAACTAAGGTACTTCGACTTCAGCTACGCTATTCGCATAGCTGAAGTCACGTACCTTAGTTCGACACACACACACCCCCCTTAGTGTAGACCAGGCCTATGTGAGCTGGGAATCACTGCTCTCAGCTCAAATGTAGATGTACCTTCAGGGTAAAGGAGTTGTAAAAGGCCATAAAGTGGTTCTTAAATTCTACACATGTGGTATTCTTTCTGGGGAGTTGGCTAAGTGTTTGAGTGTAGGCCAGGATCTGGCACCTGTTGAATCTTATACTGCCAAGGGCCAGTGTGATTTTGAGCAATGCCTCAATATTCACAAGGAGGGTAAAGGGAAGGTGATGTGGGGAACCCCCCCCCCTTTTGTCCTTTAATAGTGTTATATGGAATCCTGTGGGTGAGAGAGAATGGGTTGTAAAAGGAGGTGAAGAGCTTGTATGTTTCTGCAACTGTGGTGTTGGCAGATTAAAAGTTTGTGTGTTAACAGGAGTAGATGAAAGAGGGAAGAATTAAGGTTGCATAAGCAACCTTAACTTAACATTTCCTGGCTTGCAGATGTCTGAGGTATGCTCAAGTCAGCATTCTGCAAAGGGATGACCTACTGCAAAGCAACCTTAACCCCGTGTTAACATAGTTTTTCGCCACTGAATTTCCTACTTCTTTAAACGTGATAAACTATGTTGTTGATAGGAGTTAGTAGTTATTTAAGTAGTTGTACATATCATATCCTGCAATTAGCATACTAAGCCAGCTGCCCTCTCACCCCAAACATGCATCACCTGTGCCCCACCAGTCCAGCTTTGGCACACCTCTTGAGCCAGCCCAGTTTTATGTTTGAGAGAGAGATTCTCTGACCTCTGTCCAATAGATGTACCCCATATCAGAGAAACACTGAGATATCAGAGCTTGTAATATTTCTATGCCATACAGTACACATTTCCAGTCAGCCATGGACCCAATCAATATACTTCCAACACGTATTAATAACTTTCATCCTGTGTTGGGATGTGCTGACAGGGCTGTAGGATGCAGGAAGCTTAGCGTGCACTGGCAGAGCTTTGAGGTGCAGGGGACTGGGGTGAATTGGTAATGCAGGAGGTTGGCGGGCACTGGCTGAGCTGGGGTGCAGGAGAGTTGGGGTGTAGGCTGGTGGGGCTCCACTGGCATCTGGGGGAGCAGGGTGGTTGGAGTATACTGGCAAAGCTGTGGGGTGCAGAGTATTGGGGTGCACTGGAAGAGCTGGGGTGCTATACCTCCCTCATCTTAGCCGGCAGCCTCTCTCGCCTTCCCTAGTATTCATCCCTATTTATCCCCCTCTCCTTGCTGAAGCTCCAAACCTCAACCCCTTATTCCCCCACTCCTTTGCTCCCTAATATCTTTCCCTTTCCCTCCCAAGAAGCATTCATATGTCTAATTTCCTCCCCCAAAATGAAACTGCCACCTGTGATTCACAAATTGCAGCAACCTCCAGCCGCTCAGTCCCAAACTCCTTTTCTTTTAGTTGGGAACTTATGATTTACTTTTCCTTAGTTCTGTTAATTGAAGGGTGGGCTCACGGCCATTAAGAGGTCTGTCATTCATCCAGTCATTGGAAAAAGTAATTCCAACTACACAAATATAATGATGGGGTCTAAATTAGCTGTTTCCACTAAAGAAGGACATCTTGGAATCATGGTGGATAGTTGTCTGAAAACTTCAGCTCAATGTGCATCAGTGGTCAAAAAGTTTAATAGAATGTTAGGAACTATTAGGAAAGGAATAGAAAATAAGACAAAGTACAATGCCACTCTATAAATCCACGGTATGCCCACACCTTGAATACTGTGTCGAGTTCTGGTCACCTCATCTCAAAAAGGATGTGGGACTGGAAAATGTTCAGAGAAGGGCAACAAAGATGATCAGGGGTATCAGTCTCTTCCATACGAGGAGAGACTGAATAAAATTAGGGCTGTTCAGCTTAGGAAAGGGATAATTGAGAGGATATATGATAGAGGTCTATAAAATCATGAATGGTGTGGGAAAAGTGAAAAGAGAAATGTTATTTACCCTTTCCTGCAATACAAAAACCAGAGGTCCCTTGATGAAATTAACAGGAGGTAGGTTTACTACAAGCAAGAGGAAATACTTTTTCACACAATGCACAGTTAACCTGTGGAACTTATTGCTATGGGATGTTGTGATGGCCAAAAATATAACTGGGTGGGGGAAAAAAAAAACTAGACAAGTTCCTGGAGGATAGGTGCATAAATGGCTATTAACCAAGATGGTCAGGGATGTAGCCCCATGCCTGGAGTGACCCTTAACCGCTGACTGCCGGAAGGCGGGGTGGATCTCTCCAAAATTGCCCTGTTCTGTACATCCCCCCTGAAACTCTGGTATTAGCCACTGTTGGAGACTGTATATTGGGCTAGGTGGACCATTGGTCTGACTTGGTATGGTAGCTCTTATGTTTTTAATAGTACCTCTCAGTTTTAACAGTACAAGACAGCAAAAGAAAACCATTTGGTGATGGGGGCTTTAATTCAGAGTCAAATGACCCCAAATTTGGATCACTAAGACTACCCTGTCCTCCCTGGAGGCATACCAAATTTCAAAGCAATCAGAGTTACAATTTGGATTCTAGAGCACTTACAGAAGTCAAGTTTTAAGCATTTATAATACAAGGAATTTAACTCTTAGCTGTTTTTTTAGTATTGGCACATGCACAGTGTAAAAAGGTACATTTTCTTAAATACCACTCTGAACTTGGGTCCCCCAAAGATTTAGTGAATGCCATACAATACCTTGGGCAAAACTTGACAGATGAGACCATTTTGATCCACATTGCATCAATAGTTTGACCTATAGCTCTGGCAAAATAAAAAAAATCCTAGAAACTTTTCAACTTTTCTGTAACTCCTGGCTTAAAGGACTCCAACTTTTTGAATCCCTAACCCTGCCCTGCACCTCCTGAGGCATGCCAAACTTCAAAGAAATCCAGCTAAGCATGTTGATTTTAGAGCAGTGGTTCTCAAAGTCGGTCCGCCGCTTGTTCAGGGAAAGCCCCTGGCGGCCGGGCCTGTTTGTTTACCTGCTGAGTAAGCAGGTTCGGCTGATTGCGGCTCCCACTGGCCACGGTTCACCGCTTCAGGCCAATGGGGACTAGGGAAGTGGCGCAGGCCGAGGCTTAATGTGATTTCCCTATTGCTTGACTCTTAGCAGTTTTTTGGATTTTAATGTTGTTTGTTACAGGAAAAGCACGCCCTTCAGAAATGGACAGGATTTATTCAGAATCAAATGAGGAAAAGTAAGTGGAAGCTTCCAGCTGAGAATTTTAAGGTTCCATACATTGTTTTGTTTTAGTGGATAAAGATGAATTATTTCCTGTCCTTGGCCCTACACACAGCAGCTGTCCCCAGAGTCACTAACATCTCCATTAAACCCAAAGGACAGAGGGAGCTTCGTTGGTACAATAAGGGGAAGTTCTACAAATATTTCATAGCAGTAGGTTTTTGAGATGTGTTAGGGTTCCCTCCCCACTCTGAACTCTGGGGTACAGATGTGGAGACCTGCATGAAAGACCCCCCTAAGCTTATTTCTACCAGCTTAGGTTAAAAACTTCCCCAAGGCACAAATCCTTCCTTATCCTTGGATAAGTACTGCTGCCACCACCAAGTGAGTTAGACAAAGATTCAGGAAAAACACCACTTGGAGTTCCTGTTTCCCCAAAATATCCCCCCAAACCCCTTCACCCCCTTTCCTGGGAAGGCTTGAGAGTGACCAAAGTGAGTACAGACCAGACCCTTGGGTTTTTAAGACACTAAAAATCCAATCAGATTCTTAAAAAACACAACTTCATTATAAAGAAAAAGTAAAATAAGCACCTCTATAAAATCAGGATGGAAGGTAATTTACAGGATAATCAGATTCAAAACACAGAGGATTTCCCCTCTAGGCAAAACTTTAAAGTTACAAAAACAGGGGTAAACCTCCCTCTTAGCACAGGGAAAATTCACAAGCTAAAACAAATATAATCTAACGCAGGGGTCGGCAACCTTTCAGACGTGGTGTGCCGAGTCTTCATTTATTCACTCTCATTTAAGGTTTCGCGTGCCGGTAATACATTTTAACGTTTTTAGAAGGTCTCTCTCTATAAGTCTATAAACTATTGTTGTATGTAAACTAACCAAGTTTTTTAAAATGTTTAAGAAGCTTCATTTAAAATTAAATTAAAATGCAGAGCTTATCAGTTTAGTGCAGTGGTTCTTAACCTGGGGTGCACCCCCACCCCTGGGGCAGGGCCGGTGCAAGGATATTTTGCAACCTAGGCAAAACTTCCACCTTCCTTCCCTCTCCCCTCCCTCCCCCGCACATCGGTTCATTGAGGGGCAAATCCCAATGAGCCTTTATAGACCCCAGGGGACAGCCGTGCCCAGGGGCTGCTCCCAGACCAGGTTCCCCAATCCCTGCCCCATGAACTACCATGGAGGGTGCACAGCCCCCCCTTCGAGCCCTTTCCACCCCACCCTGGTGGCCCCTGCCCCGAGTCCACGCACTGGCTTTGCCGGGCTTGGGCCGCTGCAGCAGCTCAGCAGGGAGGAGCCACCTTCCGGAGGCACTGGAGAGCCAGAGCGTCCTGCTTGCGGCAGCAGCGAGCTCCAGCCATGGAGGAGCCGGCACAGTGCAGGGGGGCAGCAGCCCTGCAAAGTTGTGGCGCTGCTAGCGGGGAGCAGCTGTGCCCTCCTGCCCAGGCTGCGGCCCGGCACCCCCCCGGGGGCTCCTGCAGTGGATGTATGCGGGCGCCAGCCCCCATGCATCCCCCAGCTCCCCCCTCGCCTAGGGTTACCATATTTCAACAATCAAAAAAGAGGGGAGAGCCATGCCCTAGCCCCGCCCCCATCCACTCCCTCCCACTTCCCAACCCGACTGCCTCCGTGAACCCCACCCTGCTCCTTGTCCCCTGACTGCCCCCTCCTGGGACCCTGCCCCTAACTGCCCCCCAGAACACCACCCCCTACCTAAGCCTCCCTGCTCCTTGTCCCTTGACTGCCCCCTCCTAAGACCTCCCCTAACTGCCCCCCTAGGACCTTACCCCCTACCTGTCCTCTGACTTCCCCAATCCTTATCCACAGCCCTGTCCCCAGACAGACCCCTGGGACTCCCATGCCCCATCCAACCACTCCCCGCCCCTTGACAGGACCCCCAGAACTCCTGACCCATCCAACCCTTCCCCTGCTCCATGGGACTCCCCTTACCATGCCCATGCCGGTCAGACGCTGGCTCCATGTGGAGACAAAACAGAGTGCTGAGGCAGCGGGAGTTGGGGAGCTGTGGGAGGGACAGCGGCGGCTTACACTTCTGGGAGCTGCAGAACCCGAGCGCAGTGAGGGGGGAGCCAGGGGGTGCGCCTGCCTGGGCTGCGGCCTGGTGCCGCCCCCCCAGGGGGCTCCTGCAGCGGATACATGCGGGCGGCAGTCCCGTGCGCCCCCTTGGTTCCCCCCTTGTTGTGCTCGGGCTCTGCGGCTCCTGGGAGCGTGAGCCGCCGCCCCTCCCGCAGCAGGCTCAGGGCCTCGTGCCCCCGGCGGCTCACACTCCTGGGAGCCACAGAACCCGAGCACGGTGAGGGGAGAGCCGGGGGGTGCACCTGCCGCCGGTCTGAGGTCCCGGCCGCCTGCCCCGCTCAGCCTCCTGCTGGCCTGGGGTTCCGTTCACTAAGCTGGCAGCAGGCTGAGCGGGGCCATTGGTCGGGACCCTGGCTGGCAGCTGCGTGCCAGGCAAAATCAGCTCGCGTGCCACAGGTTGCCGACCCCTGAGCTAATGCATTTCCTTGCTATTACTTACTATTTCTGTAATATTAGCTGCTTAGTTCAGATATGGCTTAGGGAGATATATTTTCCCTGCCCTGGTTCCTCGCTGACCCGGAGAACACAAAGGAACACAAAACAAAAACCTTCCCCCACAGATTTGAAAGTATCCTCTCCCCTTATTGGTTCTTTTGGTCAGGTGCCAACCAGGTTATTTGAGCTTCTTAACCCTTTACAGGTAAAGGTGTCATCAGAAGGAAAAAAAAAAGAGAGAGGGGTGGGGGGGATCAGCACTATATTTTCCAGAACTTCTTTTCTGCTCTGTAGTATTGGGATCAGCTCTGCCAAGAGGGCTTGGATTGAATTATTTTCTAAACATAAAAATAATGAAATCTTGCCCATTTTAGAAACTTGTTAAAGATAGTGTCATTGAAGAATGACATCCCTTGTGTGGGTTTACACACTAACAGATTTTTTTTTCTCAGTGATCATACAGAACGCATCAGAAGGCAAAGGCGTTCCTCGGTGAGTGTGACTTTGAATAAGCTTTATCAGTATTGGAAGCTGGTATAGATGAGCCTGCTTTTCTCCCTAGCACACGGAAAATCCTCAGAGTCAAAAAAGAGTGAGTCAGCTGGGTTTGCCTCCACATCTCTTTCTGATGGTCATTCTAGTTGCTTTTATAGTGCAGTGTGGCCACTTACTCAGTAAGCATCTACTTTAAGATGTCATTCCTGCCAATGTAAGTCACACACTACATCAATTTAATAACTCCACTTCTGTGAAAGTGAAGTGCTTAAGTTGATGTAATTAAGTCAATGCAGTGTCTGTGTATACCAGGGATTGGCAACCTTTGGCACGCGGCCCATCAGGGAAATCCACTGTCGGGCCGGAACAGATTGTTTACCTGCAGTATCCGCAGGTTTGGCTGATCGCAGCTCCCACTGGCCGTGGTTTGCTGTTCCAGGCCAATGGGGGCTGCGGGAAGCAGTGGCTAGCACATCCCACGGCCCACACCAGTTCCCGCAGCTCCCATTAACCTGGGATGATGAACCGCAGCCAGTGGGAGCTGCGATAGACCGAACTTGCAGACCCTGCAGGTAAACAAACCCTCTCGGCCAGTCAGCGGATTTCTCTGAAGGGCCACATGCCAAAAGTTGCTGGTCCCTGGTGTAAGCACTGTGCTGCTTACATCGCCCTTTGCCACCAGGGGCTGACAGCCAGAGCCCACTGCTGCCCTCCCAGTGAGGAATTGGGGGTGGTGGGGAGGAGAGCCGGAACCTCACCTCCGCTTTCCAATGATGATTTGAGGGGAGGTGGGGAGGAGAGCCTGAGCCGGGGTGGCCTCCCAATGAGGGATTGAGGAGGGGAAGGAGAGTTGGACCCCTGCCGCTAGTGTGTGTGTGTGTGTGTGTAAGGACAACCTGAGCTTCATCTGCCTCCCGGTGAGGAATTTGTGGAGGGAGAGTCTGAGCCCAGGTGGTGGGGCTCAGGCTGTCAGTGCCCCCACACTGTCAGTTAAATCTGTGGAAGTGCTCCTGATGAGGACGCACACTGCTGACAAAGGAGCATAGTGTGGACATGAAAAATCAAATTAATTATTGCAGTGGCTGTATGTTGACTTAATTTTGTAGTGTAGATATGTCCTCAGTGTTCTCCACAGCATATTGAAATAGCCGTTCGGTGGATATACTGGTAGATCGGACAACTGTTTAATGGTCCACATGTTGCATCGTGGAAAAGGATGGAAGCATTGCTATTAACAAAGTGACGTCACACAGTTTGACACGGTTTCTGTGGAAAGATTTATAATTTAAGAAAAAACCTACATGGGCTCATCTAGTATCTTTCTGACAAAAGTGAAATAACTCATTATTGAAAGGGACAGCCTTATGTACCTTATTGTCTAATAGAAGAATTGGAAGTGCTTAAAACAGTGAAATGAAACATATTCTCAGAAATTCAGAATGAGCTCTGCCTGAGATGTACATCTTGTATGATTGCTTTAAAAATTCCTAAGAGGTTTTAAGAGTTGCTGCACTCGCATCTTCCTTTGGTCATCAACATCTCTTTAAAAAAAATATTATCTTCTGCATCAGTGTGCAATACCAAATTAACCTTACTGTCTCATCCATTTTCTAATGTCCCAATCCTGCACACTACTTTTCTCAGATGGAGTTTTGTACTGTCTTGCTTTTTGGAAACTGTCATTTGTGGTAGGTGAAGTTCTAGAAATCAGGAAGCAGCAGCAAAATGTTTGCTTGATTAGCATTCTGATCATAGTACAGTAGAGGAGAAAGATGGTCTGTATTGGAACATGTTACTCATTTGCTAGCTTTCCTGAATGCCTGATCTTTTGTAGGAGACCAATTGTTGAAGCTGCAGAAATCATCTTCTCAACTATTATAAATATTTCTTTTTAGATTTTAAAAGCTCCGCGGAGTCCTCTCAAGGACCTTGGGAGTGGGAATGAATTCACTCAGGTAGGCATTAAGCCTTTACTTGTCAATATTTTTAATGACTGCAGTCTGTTCTGAACAAATGTAATTGATTGAGTCACCTCACTGGTATAGCTGCACATGTAGAAACTCTTGTTATAACTGTTCAAAAATATGAATGCTTCAGTTGCTAAAATTCTGTGGACTTCCTGTAACATTTATCTGATATTTTGCAGGCTAACTAAAGTGTTTTTTCCAGTCAGTTTTTTATTTTTTGTGTTTTAGTTAACAAAAAGCAAACTTACTTAAAGTAAAAGGAGAGGGAAAACAATTATTAACAATTAGTAGATATTACTTGCTTTTGTTACAGTCCATAAGACTTACAGTTTTAAGGCTGATTAGTGATTATAGACTATTGTGGCAGTTAAAATGATTTTACATATGTAAAGCTAAAATTAACTTATTAAAAACGAGGCAGCAAACTCTCTATTTAAGGTCAAGGTTAACAAATATTAATATTTTCATTTTACACAGATTAACTTTTAGTACATGATTTAGTTCAAGTATATGTCTGCCTCCCCATAGTACGTGTAGAGGTAGTCCCAGCCATTCTGCAAGTTTGTAATGCACTCCTTTAAGTCTGTGCTCTAGGATATACATGGACTACACTGTTCATTACACTATGATAAATATGGATGTGGAAAATTTAACTTACTCACCAGAAAGCGTTTGCTGTGTATTTGTGATTCATTGATCACAGAATCTAAATTTTCAATTGTTTGCTTGTCCCATTTTTCACTGAGGAATACAAGAAAGATGTACAGGATACCAGTATTTGACCTTTGAGCTTTTGAATGTGGCTAGTTAGTTTCTGTTTCATACTTTTATGGTCTATTTACTTAATCACTATGTTGGCCATTTTTCTTTGTTTCTTCAACTCCTGTCTACCCCAACAGTCTCCTCCTGTATTATGTAGAGTAGGGTTTTCAACATGTGGTCCGCGGACTCCTGTGGGTCTTCAGACTATGTTTAAGAGGTCTGCAAACAGTTGTTGTTACCATAGAACAGTGGTTTTCAACCTTTAGTTCATGAGCCTCTGGGGGTCCACAGACTGTCTAAGATTTCCAAAGGGGGTACATACCTCCATTTAAAAATTTTTAGGGGTCTGCAAATGAAAAAGGGCAAGGCACAGAGGCACTATTGATCAGGCTGTTTATCTTCATATTTAGTCAGTGGCAAGAGCGATTACAATGAGTCTTAATGAATGTCATTCAGCATATGTTTACTGTAAGTGAACAAAAGGTGGATGTTTTCCAACAGTATATGCAAATAAGGCCTGAGATACTTACATACAGTACATATGCCAAATCTGGTTCCAGTGTGAAGAACAGCTCACAATCCACCATGTTAGGGATCTTCCCAACAACAGATGTCTCCTTAAACTATCAAGGTTTTTGTTAAGAGATATGTTGATCAATGTAACTCCTTCATTTCTTAGCAGTTTGACTTTACTCATAATTGCTCACGTTGCTGGCACTGTTGTCGATTTTTGAAATGCATTTAGAAGAATTCCACAGAATTAGTCTTGTTGCACGTATATATAGAACCTGTCATGTAAGTCTTCTGTATATTCCCTTAAATAACTGATCCTCAACCTTGCTGAGATTCAGAGCCGCTGGATCTGTGAATGGAGTCAGAGAGCCATAGAGCTGTGGAGTCCTAACATTCCATTGCATTGTTTACCTTGTGACAACAGTGATGCAATACGAACAGTGCTATTGCAAGACACTGTGCTGCGGTTATTTTGTGATTCTTTGATACGTCTCTTCCCACAGTAGTGAGGATGGTGAATCTTTGTTTCTTCCCATCCTTCTTGGCTACTTGGTAGGATTGAGAGAAATTCTGTAAATCCCTTGCTCAGCACCATGTGCATCTTCTAGTGTGTCAGGCAGTATGAGAAACACTCCTGTCAGTAGTGCTCTACTTACTGTGCCTGAGAGATGACTGATTTTTGAGAGGAAGACTCCACAACAGCTGGTTGCTCTAGGGTGGGGACCTGTAGGTTAGGGAAAGGGAAGTCTGAGAAAAGCTGTAGATGGAATTACAGTTCTTCTAGCTAAATTAGGCCTGGCTATATTGAAATCTGAAACTGTGCATCAGATATATCACAGTAGCATGGAGAATAGTTTAGTGCAGAAGATGTACTTTAAGGGCTGCATCCTTAAATCTAATTGGTTCTCTACTGCATAACTTTGTGGATTATATGTGAACTCCAGTTGTTGTGCTCTGATGAGCTGTTAAAGATGATAGTAAATGCATTCCATGTATTGTGCACCCATCTTTTCCAAGGAATGGTTTGCTGGCTTATATGGAATAAGATTAACAGTCATCTGTAAATCATATTGTTGTGTCCTCTCTCTATCTTTAGGATTATGACACTGAGAAGCGTCGGAAGAACTCTCGCCGTGTCAGCTTTGCAGATACCATAAAGTATGTTTAATCTGAAGGTTGCTGATCTACAGATTGTTTATGTATAAATGTACATCCCAGGCAGTGAGCTGGTGGCCAGTGAAACTGATAGGTTTGCATAAATGCATGAGAATTCAAGTGAAGGAACTGAATATTATTGGTGGCGGGAGTAAATTGAAAGTCAGACACCTCAGGAATTTGAAGAGATCCGTAACCCATTCTTCTGCCTGTCTTGAAAAGAAGGCAAAAGGAAAGATTTTATAACTAGAATTTTTTGGTTGTGTCATTAATTCACTTTTGTGGCTTTCATTTTAAGTCCAATAATTTCCCATGGGAAGTTGGAGTAATTTCAGGAAGTTCTTGTCTTTCTGAGCACTTGTTTTCAGGTATTTTGTAGAACATACAATATAGAGAAGGGCTGAAACCAAAAGTGATTTTTTTTTCTACTTGGTTTTAAACAGAACATCCTTTGCTCCAGTAGAGATAATTTTGTGTAGCTTATACAATGGCTATTCTGTTCTTTGTTTCAGAGTTTTCCAGACAGATCTTCAAATTAATGTGGTAGAGCCAGAAAATACAGGTAAAGACTCATTTCTCTTTCAATTACAGGGTCTACAGATCTGTTGGCCAGTGGGTTTTCAGCATGCATGCAGCTACATAAGCAGAACTAGACCTGTCAGTCACTGATAGGGAGGGGCGGGGCCAGCTGTCAGTGACAGGCTGAATCAGACCTGTCAATGTAGCTGCATGCAGGCTGAGAGCCCATTAGTTAACAGTTTTGTAGATCATGTAACTAAGAGAAGAAACTTTTGATAGATCAAAATAAATGATCCTATTTTATATATTTAGCCATTTGTATTCAATTTCTAGAGACCCAGCCGAATATCTTTCTATCTACTCCCAGCTCCCAAAAGTTTGTGTAGCAAGTACCTGAAAAGAGTTAACAGAACGTCAAGCTGTTCTGTTCCTCTGGTTTTCTGACTACGAGAGGGCACAACAAAAGTCAGAAAGTGTAGAACACCTTTTTCCTGAAGTTAATTTCTATCTCTGAATGTCTTGATGTTGCTTTTCATATTGTTGCTTTAATATTTATATTCTCATTTTATTTTTAGAGAGAGCAGCAAATATAAGGAATCAAATCCTGTTTAACCAGTAAGTTTGGAAAATTGCTTTTTTTCACACCTTAAGAGCTCTGCTCTGAGGGAGGAAAATTCCTTGCATGACGCAACCATCAAAATTAATGTTTCTCTCAAAAACAAAATTAAACATGGCATACTCTTATTTTAAAAATTAGTTTAGGGGGTTTAGCTTGGTTATGGAAACGATAATCTTAAAGAAAGCACATGTTCAGTTCAGCCACTCAGAATAATAAGGCTGTATGGGTCATGGTATTCACCACTAGTCATAGCTCCCAAAGAATCTAGAACAGTTTCTTCTTCAAGCTTTCTGCTGCTAGTGATGTTTAGTTCTATGAAGATAGTGGAAGTCTTTAGAAAATAACAAAGCCTAGATTTTTCCCAAAGATTTTTAAAGGATGGACAGACCTTTATGTTTCAAAAGCTTTCACTCCCTATGCAGTACCACAGTGGTGGTATTTGCACTTTAAAAGACAATTAATGGGACAGGGAAGATAGTTTGGATCATATCTATACTAGATAAAAATATTTTTAACATGTTAGCTCTTTGAGGTGAACCCTATTGAGTTTACTAATTCATGCTAAAAATACACCTCTTTTCATAGTGAAGACAAGCCCATGGAATCTGGGCTCTAAGGCCTTGTCTAGATGAGGGGGAATGTGGTGGTGTTTTAAAAAAAATTAGTGTGATTTTGATTAAAGTGTGTAAAACATATTGGTGCACCTCATCAATGTAGAGTTTGAGGCCTTTAAAACATTTTAGTTGGTGAGGGAGGAGCTTAGGATTCGCTACAAACAACTAACATTTTTAAAGGAGTCAAGCCCTGTCTAAGTGCTAACATGACCTATGAAGGAAGGCTGAAAGAATTGGGTTTGTTTAGTTTGGAAAAGAGAAGACTGAGAGGGGACATGATAGCAGTTTTCAGGTGTCTAAAAGGGTGTCATCAGGAGATGGGAGAAAACTTGTTCATCTTAGCCTCTAAGGATAGACCAAGAAGCAATGGGCTTAAACTGCAGCAAAGGAGGTTTAGGTTGAACATTAGGAAAAAGTTCCTAACTGTCAGGGTGGTTAAACACTGGAATAAATTGCCTAGGGAGGTTGTGGAATCTCCATCTCTGGAGATATTTAAGAGTAGGTTAGATAAATGTCTATCAGGGATGGTCTAGACAGTATTTGGTCCTGCCATGAGGGCAGGGGACTGCACTCGATGACCTCTTGAGGTCCCTTCCAGTCCTAGAGTCTATGAATCTATGCTTTAAACCAACCCTCTTCCCACTTCTCCCTGCCCCCCTCTTCCCCCCCATTTTTCCTTCATTGTGCAAAAGTCTATCAGTCCTGAAAGAGCAGTAAAGGACTCCGAAAAGAGGGGGCATCAGAAGTCACACTGAGAGGAGTTCACTTGTTACTCCCCTTTCCTTGAGATGGAATGACTGGAGCCTTTTAGTTTACAGAAGATTGAACTGAAACTGCCTTATAGCTCATTGGGATCAGAAGGGGATAACCTAAAGCAGAAGGTCTGGGCTTAGAATGAGGAATTAATTTCAGCCCTTCTCTCTTCCTCAGTGGCAAGTAATAATTCACCAGCACGCAAAATATTTGGGATGGGCAGTATCATCTTTACATGTAATGTTGCAATAATTTCTTGGGTTAAGGGCTCTCTTCAGTCTTATTGGACTGCAACTTTGTATATTACAGGTCTACTCACAGCATCTGTTACCTGCTGTTCAATACCTGAACACTGTTCCATGTCTAATGCTCACTTCTTGTTATACTACTGAAATAAGAGCCCTGTGTTTTGAAATCTTTTAGTAAACTGTTTGTGTAAAACTACTTTTTTTTAGAAATGAAGGGCCTGAAACTGTTCAGTGCGAGATTACTGGTAAGTTTGAAAGTAGATTTCTTTATTAACAAGTTACTTTTGGCCAAAATTGCTTATTGTGAAAAAGGATGTGAGCAGTCCTGGAACAGTCTGTCTGTTAATGTAGAGAACTGTTGTGTAACTGGGGTTTTTACCCCATAAACTGCTTGGCAAGCATCCTGCTGTAGGACCTCACTACTTCCTCACAAGAGATTGATGAAAACTTATTTCAGGGTATATTTGTCTTAGTTGGCTGTATTTTTGTTCAGTCCACACACAGTTACTGATATATGTAGAGTAAGTTCACAGATCCCCATTTCCTATGATCCCAAACTCAATGGATGCAATACTTTTTTCTCCTAAAAGGAATGGACACTTTGCTTCATGCCCCAATCCAGACACCGGTGCAGCAGACTGAGGTATATGAATACTTTCACATTCATGCTGAGAATATTTGGGTCCAAAATCTATTGCATTCATTTGTGTAGGAAGTTGTGATCTCAGGGTATGCAGAAGAGACTTCTGTGCCAATTGCCTTTTCGTAGCTAGGAGAGCTCACCCATGCTTCTCTCATCTAGTGATCTTCTTTTGAAGATGGAGGCAAGAATAGATACGTTAACCCATTATCCCTATGGCCACTGCATTGTTCCAGAAAGATAGTAAACAGTTGGTGTTTGAGCATGTCTCTGTAGATTTCCCTACTGACTCAGGCAGTGAAAAGCCCAACCTTGCAGCTAATCTTATTGTAATCATGGTCAGGTAAATCATTGAGCTTGTGTGCTGTTACACTTCACTCATGCATCCTGGGAGGATGTAATCCAGTGTTGTGGAACATGCTCATGCTTCTTTTTTTTTCCAGGCAGACATTTGCCAAGATGCTTGCTGCTGTTGCAATGCCATTTGACTTTTTCTAGACTAGGGTTTAATGACGTGTTATCTAATATAAGCTAACTAAAATGTTCTAAAGTCTGGTGTAGACAAGGCAGTGTATACCTTAACACATGCTAAACTGGTCAAGTTAAAACCTAGGCTCCCAATTGTTTTAGAAAAGCCCAAACAGATTATACTCTTCAAGCATACTGCTTATTGCTTGCATTGCATAAAAGAATTGTACTTTAAATAAAGTGTGTATAGAATATTTTTCCTTGATCTACGCTTTATAAAATATGAGGACCCTGGTCAATTGTGGATCATTATTGGTCAGTTTTCTTTCACTGCGTTTGGTTGTCTAATCTTTTCTTCATTATCTTCTTGGTTGTGGGAAGAAGAGTTGTATAACTTCCAGACCCCGTTGCTGATATGAGCATACATATGCCAGCAACAAGGCAGGGCTTTTGATTGCAGCCAGGAAGAAAGGATTAGGCCACAACATATGACTGGAAAGAAAAATGGAACATTTTTGATCCATAACTGACCCAACTTTATGAATAAGGATCAGTGATCCAGCTATAATCTAAGCAAGATAGATCCAACATATCAGAAGTTTATATTTCACTGTAAAATTCTGAAGTAAACTCTTACTCTAAAATGTTACATAGCATTATGCTGTAATTATGGAGTCCTGTCCCTTTCCTTGAAGGTGTGTAAGCTTTCATTTTTAGCTACAGCTGTGTCTGTACTTACTGCTCAAAAGGGCCGCCCGGGGAGTCGGGGGGAGGCAAGTAGGGCAATTTGTCCCAGGCTCTGGGCCCCTCAGGGGCCCCCATGAGAGTTTTTCGGGGCCCCTGGAGCGGGATCCTTCACTCACTCCAGGGACCCCGGAAAACTCTCGCGGGGCCTGGGCCCCCGGAGCTTCTTCCACTCCGGGTCTTTGGTGGTAATTTGGCGGCGGGGGATCCTTCCGCACTGGGACCCGCCACCGAAGTGCCCCGAAGACCCACGGCGGGGGGGTCCTTCTGCCGCAGGACCCGCCGCCGAAGAGCTGGGTCTTCGGCAGTAATTCGGCAGCAGCAACCCCCGCCGCAGGTCTTCGGGGCACTTCGGCGGCGGGTCCCGGAGTGGAAGGACCCCCCCACCGCTGAATTACCGCCGAAGCCGGGGGCCCCCGCTGCCGAGGACCCCAGGCCCCCTGAATCCTCTGGGCAGCCCTGCTGCTCACCCAGAAGGTCAGATACAAGTGTATTTTTAAATAAATAAATAAATAAAACTGGCCTTTATGCCACATTAATTGAGCCTTGTATTAACCAGATTAATTGATTTAGCACTTCTTGTAAATGTCAGTAACTTTCATTTCCTGTCCTTCATTAGTGGCATGATACAGACAACAATCAAATGAATAGAAACAACAGAACACTTATCTTTTTGGATGAAAACGAAATGGATATGACAGCTAGTCACACTGCAGTGATCACACGTAACCTTAAAAGCAATGAAGAAATTGACAAACCTAGGAAAATAGACATCAAATCATTTTTAGCTGGGTTAACAT
Organism: Mauremys mutica; assembly: GCF_020497125.1. NCBI lineage: Eukaryota > Metazoa > Chordata > Testudines > Geoemydidae > Mauremys > Mauremys mutica. The sequence goes on from NC_059075.1 coordinate 60,302,336, forward strand.
CTAAAAATGAAGGGCCAGAAATGAACAAGGAATTTCGTTTTTTCTGTGATCCTACAGAGGCAAATTATGCATGTCCGTCTCTTCAACAGAAGCCAGACTTTGACCCAGTAAAGAAAATAGATTTCAGTGAATTCTTGACAAGCCTGAAGTCAAGTGAAATGTTTGCCAGCCCCACTCTTGAAGGACCTGACAAGGAGAACCTGTTTTTTGTCCCTTCACAACTTCCAGAAAGTAATGCATTTCCTCCAGTGGAGTGTGTATATTCCCATGCACAAGAGAACACCAGCAATGTGACTAGATTCTTCAGAGGACAAGATGATGGAATGGATATTACGAAGTGTCATGTATCTAACATTAATACCATGTTCCCCAATACTTGTGAAGCCTTATCAAAGCAATTAGAATGTGGTGATGTAACTGTGGCTTGTGGAGATATGGATATGACTGCCAGCCAAACTGTAAAAATGTCCCTTTCCAAAAATGACACATTCAACATTGAGAAACACAGTCAGACCATCAGAATGGATTTATCATCCAGTTTTGTGTCTGACCATTCTAGATTAAAGAGAACATCTAACAATCAAATGATTGTTCCACAGGACCCCCAAAGGTGTGTTGAAAAGAAAACTGTAAGTGTAGAAGATGAGGAGGGTATTACTCAAAACCATACTATCTTGATAGACAGTCACAAAGCATCACAGACCTCTAATCAGGGTTGCAGAACAAGGACTGTGGTTCCTGGATGTGTTCCTTGTGAGCCTGTCTTCCATGGTGATAAAACCATTGTCTTTTCCAGCTGTAATGATATGGAAGTTACTGGGAACTGTACAATTGTAAACTGTAATGAAACTTCCAAGTCTTGTTATGAAGCTTTTCAAAACCCAGGAAATGTCATCTCTTCGCTAATGGAAAAAACAGTTTCAAGAGATGACGACATGGACATTACAAAATGTCAAATAACTTCAGATAATCAAATTCTCAGGCAATGTAAAAAGAATGCACACACAATATCTTCTGTGCCAGATAATGGAAGTGAAAAAGGGATCCAAAATCACAGAGCTGCTTCTGAGACTCTGGGGCTAGATTCAAGTGCAAATCCTGGTTCTTGGACTTCTAAGGGCACATTTCGACACAGCACAGTGACCTCTCTGCTCGTTTCACGGCCAACTGACAAAACAATAGTCTTCTCAGGGGAAGATATGGACTTGACTAGAAGTTATATTGCCATGGATGTTGAAAAGGGCATTGCAAGTCAACTTCCTCCTGTCTCTGCTGGTATGTCCACTTCTGTGAAATTCAAACCTCAAAGTTTTGGTAACAAATCTAGCTCTTCTAATTTAAATGAGCAGGAAGAAATGGAAATAACTAAATGTCATGCTGTAGTCACTGACAATCAAAACACTGGAATAACTACAAGCCAACAACAAATGCAGCCTAAAACTATTCCAGGAGAGAACTGGAACAAAGAAGTGAATGAAGCTGTAAGTCTTCTAAACCTTGACAAGGAAAACCCTCTTTCAGGAGTGAGTGATCGCATGGATATTAAAAGAAGCCATCCCAATCCCAAAACCATTATTTTTTCATCACAAGAGCAAGCGATGGAAGTCCCTGAAAGCCACACCATTGCCAGCAATAACTGTGTGCTGAAATCTTTGCAAAGGCAAAACTGTGAAATATCTCAACAATTGAGGAAAAGTCTAGTCAACCCTTCACTTGCCTATACTAATGACAAAACTGTTGTTTTTCCAGATGATCAAAGTATGGATATAACCAGAAATCATACTGCTGCTCTTGACTTTGCTCCTATTCTAGTAGCACAAGAATATGAGAGTACACATATTCAGAACAGTGTAATATCTAAACCAAAAGAACTACAAAATAAGACCCTCTTATTTTCTGGTGGTTCTGATATAGATATTACTAGAAGTCAGACTGCGGCAATAGAATGTGGGAATCTCACAATGAACTCAAATCAAAAGGATGACACTCGTGGAAATAACCAAATTCCAGCCCTTGCTGCTCCAAGGTTTTCTTTCACTTCCGGTGATGAAGCCCTTCCCTCTGATATTAAAGGAAATGTGCATTTTGGGAAGATAGCGGGAATACACATTGACTCAAGAAATTCAAAATTGGAACAGCAAAGCCATACTATGGTAGCATTAAACAAGGTACTGTCAAACACTGCAAATTCTGAGAGACTTTCTTCAACTAGTAAAGCAGCTTCACTTTCTTCAAAACAGGACTTCACTAAAACAGCCAGAACGTCGATGCCAGATACCAAAAATTCACAGATGGCGTCTCTTTTGGAAAAGTCAGTTTTTTTCTCTGAGGAAAATATGGATTTGACTGGTAGCTGTGTAGTAAATGTTCCTGATACAGTTTTAACGGAAAGAAAAGATAATACTTTATTTCCAAAGAAAAAGGACTTGACCTCATGCCCTACCATTATAGCTGCAGATAGTCTGCAGCAACAAGGATGTGACCAATGCCCCTTAAAGCCATTGTCTCTTTCAAATGAGAAGACTGTCATATTTTCAGTGGATGATGATATGGAGATGACTAAAAGTCACACCATGGCAACCGACAATAAAATTTACCTACAAGACAAGATGTCAAGTAATGTAATACCCTTAATCCCTGCAGAGAAAACTGTTGTATTTACATACAATGATGACATGGAAATAACTAGACCCAACACTGTTGTAATTGATAAACCCATGGAAAAGGCTGCATCCCAGACTGTGCCTGAAGTAGGTAAAGGGACTGGAAGGAAAAGTCTGATTGGATCAACCAGTGAAAAGACTGTTGTGTTTTCACTGGGTGACGAGAATGACATGGAGATGACCAAAAGTCACACCATGGCAACAGACAATAAAATTTACCTACAAGACAAGATGTCAAGTAATGTAATACCCTTAATCCCTGCAGAGAAAACTGTTGTATTTACACACAATGATGACATGGAAATAACTAGACCCAACACTGTTGTAATTGATAAACCCATGGAAAAGGCTGCATCCCAGACTGTGCCTGAAGTAAGTAAAGGGACTGGAAGGAAAAGTCTGATTGGATCAATCAGTGAAAAGACTGTTGTGTTTTCACTGGGTGGTGAGAATGACATGGAGATCACAAAGAGCCATACAGCACCAATAAACCGTGAAATTGCCCCACAAGGTGAGAGAGCACCTCAAACCCAGTCTGTAGTTCATGGAGATAAAATGGTGTTTGTATTTAATCAGGCTGATATGGAAATAACTGAATCTCACACTATTGATAAAACTATGGAAAGAGTCATGCATGTGGATAGATTAAAACCAGATAAGTGGGTTGGACAGGAAGCTTTTTCAAATAGCAAAACAGTTGTGTTTGCGATGGGTGATGACATGGAGACTACTAAAATCCATACAATGTCCTTAGATGATAAAATTGCCCTACAAGGTGAGCAGACCACCTGCATTGGTCCTGTTCTTCCTGTTAATGAAACCATTGTGTTTACATGTAACCAGGATAAGATGGATATCACTGCATCTCACACTGTTGCTATTAATAGTAATAATCTTAAAGGATCTGAGAACCAAGAAGTGTCAAGTAAAAGCCACCACCAGCAGAATTTATGTAGAACATCAGCCCCTATCTGTGGAGAGAAAATGCATTTTATGCATGCAGAAGATTTGGGTAATGGATGCCACTCAGATTTTAGAGACAAACATGAACTGGATTTCCCTGCTTTATCAGTTTTAGTATTTCCCTATAAAAAGGAAGAAACAGATACACTGAAAATCCACAACGTTGCCATGGAAAAGTCCATTGGTCATGTTACTCTGTCACTTCCTGAAGTCACTTTGGATATTGTTCAGGAACCACAGAATGTTATTAACCTTCCCAAGAGCAACTCAAGTTCTGTATACTGCCAGGATCTGAGAAAACAAGTAAAACCTAAATCAAAGAGAGTATCTTTCAAGCTTCCAGAGAACCAGATGGAATCCCTGACTTACAAGATTGAAAGTCAAAGAAAAGTTGCTGAGAATAACCTCCTAGATTGTGATGAAGAAAATTGTAATGGTGTGTCCCAGGTTCAAATTCCAGTCCAGCAGTCTCACTTATCTAAGGAGATCACTGATAGTTTGAACAGGGGTGCAGTTAATGTGTTGGATACTGGAAGTATAGACTTGAAAGATGATCCAGGGAAGTTGACTTCATCTGGACATGAACGCAGGCCCACAGAGTTAGACATTGATGGATCAGACACTGTTCTACTTTCTTACAAAGAGACTAAGGAAAATGAGGGAGTATCTACTGAATGGGAAAAACTTACAACAGATTCCCAAAAAGACTCTGAACAGACTAAGCAGTTCTCCCAAGTCAATGACATTCCTGCAGAACAAGTAGATCCCAGCCTTGTGTCTGAATTATCAGGTATTGTTAATATTTGTTCAAGGCTAAAAAATTGTAGAAGGAAGTCTGAAGTTGTCCCAGTCTCTCAAACTGCTGCTGTGTCTAATCTTGCTGAAACTTTTCCCAAATTGGCAACACAGCCAGAAGATCCTTTGAATTTAGGAAAAGATGTTGAAAAGGTGTCTAATAATGCATTTTATATCAAAGAACAGGAAAATATATATTTTGAAACTGAAGATGCTCCTTTAGACACAACACATACAGATAAATGTCAAGTGAGAAAGCTACCCCTAGGTATCTTCCCGCCTAAATTGCCAAACAAAAGAAATTCCACTGTTCCAAGTGTAGAAGACCTCAATGCCAAATCAGTGGGCGGAGTAGAAACTCAGGTTCCAGAAATAAATTTAGTCACCAGCAAAACCTCTGACAACATCTATCCCATTGGAAGGCAGAACTTGAGCCCTTCTCAGTATATAGATGAGGAATTGCTTCCTACATGCCCAGAGGAAATGGATTTAGTTGACTTTGTAAGTTATGAGCCCCTTGATGGAACCTGTAATAAGATGAACAAAAAAGAGATCTTTCACAATAAAAGCTATCCATTAGAGGAGCAAGAAACTTTCAGCAACCAGAAGAGAGCTTGGGAACAAGAGGAAGAGGAACTCCAGAAAGGAAAGAAGATCAAGAGGGCTGAGAGCTGGGATGGCGATACCGCAAAAGAACAGCGGGTGAGCCTAATCACTCAGTAATCAAAATGTGGTCAATTGTCCCAGGGCTTTGATTTCATTCTGCCTAAATTATAGGAATGTGAATTAAAAAGTTTCTTAGTGTAGTCTTTACTCTTGGGTTTCTCTCAATCACCAGTTTATTAATGTTTATGGTTCTCTGCCTTTCCCCACTGTCTTTCCTGTCTTTTGCCTTAGCCACAAAATAAATTGGTGTGGAACTCCCTACTGAAGTGAGAGGAATTTGGGATAACAGAGAGAGTACTGATTTTCATGCCAGTTTTAAAGCACCCACCCTTAATAGTTTCATGCTAATTCTTACTTTTGGTATGTGTTTATAGTCATCAAACCATTTGACAGGGTCACATTGCTTCGTTAGCTTTTCCCTACAGACCCAAACTTAGCAACATTTGTGTTTCTAGTAAGAAAGATGGAGCAGGATGTTGTTGATACTTAGAATTATGACCTGTTCTCCAGTAGAATATTTAACTTCATTCCTGCCAAATGCACAGGCAACCTTAATTATAGCATTTTTCAGTGCTTGAATTTGCAACCTTAATGATGTTCTTAGTTCTTTGTGTGTAATAGAGATTTAGCTTAAACTGATTCCTTATCCTGGCTTAAATTGAATTTGCTGTGTCCATACAGGATTTTGCACAGATTTGATTAAATTGGTTATAAATCATACCTTGAGTTAAACCACAATGCAACTTTGCATGTAAACAAGGAATAAGTTATTGTCCTTGCCCTGAATAGCTTTATCTGAGATAAGGCTCAACAAGTGAGGGACAAACAGCAGGAAGGAAGGGATAGGGAGAACAAGGATAACAGTAATGAGGTCATGTGGTTATATAGACTGGTTGTAAGTCATGCCTTTGTTTGGCTTTGTTTAATCCCTTAGCTTTTTCTGTTTCTTTATTTGTAATTCCTGTGCCTACTTTTATTTTTATAACTTTGCCTGGCTCTTTTCTAAAGTTATATTTTTTAATTCCTTAGACTATTTCTATAATGAGAGCAGGTGGGAGGCATGAAACAGAGCAGACAAACAACAAAATAGTTAGCATTACCAACTGCATACAAAACAAGGTGCAACTGACTGGTTGTCCTTGGAGGAGTGACGTTCTGGAGTGAGACTGAACTGGGCTTTTACTTCACAAAGAGTAGTGAGAATGTCCAAAAGCTGGAAAGGTGACTGCAGCCCCAGCTGCCAGAAGAGCTGGGAGTTAGACAGGTGGCTGGTATGGCCTTATGATGGAATGCCTTACTATTTAGTACATATAAATAGGACCCTACCAAGTTCACGGCCATGAAAAATGCATCACGAACTGCGAAATCTGGTCTTTTGTGTGCTTTTACCCTATACTATACAGATTTCACGGTGGAGACCAATGATTCTCAAATTGGGGGTCCTGACCCAAAAGGGAATTGCAGAGGGTCACAAGGTTATTTTTTGGGGGGCAGGGGGTGTCACAGTATTGCCAACCTTACTTCTGCTCTGCCTTCAGAGCTGGGCAGCTGGAGACTGGCGGCTGTTGGCCGAGTGCCCACCTCTGAAGGCAGCGCCCTGCAGCAGCACAGAAGTAAGGGTGGCAACACCGTACCATGCCATCTTTACTTCTGCACGGCCTGCTGGCGGCAGATCTGCCTTCAGACTTGGGCACCCTGCCAGCAGCCACTGCTCTACAGCTGCCCAGCTCTGAAGACAGTGCTGTCACCAGCAGCAGCATAGAAGTAAGGGTAGCAGTACCGCAACCCCCCTACAATAACCTTGCGGACCCCCCCCAACTCCTTTTTGGGTCAAGACCCCTATATTTCCAACACCGTGAAATTTCAGATTTAAATAGCTGAAATCAGGAAATTTATGATTTTCAAAATCATATGACTGAAATTGACCAAAATGGACTGTGAATTTGGTAGGGCCCTACATATAATATGCAGACGCTAAACATGATTTGCTATGGAGAGTCACAACTTAGCCGTTATATAGCAAGTGTCCTAATAAATATCTGTTTTCCTAACACTGTTTGATTTCAGGCTACCTCCAGCATCATTTTGTCTCATACCCAAGCAGAAACTCGAGAGGGTGAAAATCCTCCAAGTCTATCAGCTAAAAGCCTGGAGAGGACCAACTCTAGCAACAGCAGCTGTCTGGATTCTCTTAAAGCTGACATAGATCTTAGTAGTAAGACTCTCTTGGCAGTATTCACCTAAAACTGTTAACTTATTTCGGTTTTAATCAACTTAGTAGATAAGGGTCTCTTACCAGCATTTATTTTCTCTGGGAATGCTGCATGTCATGTAAGCTCTGTATGGTAATGTGTATTAATCTTTTTCAGTTAAGATAGCTCTTTGATTCTGTGAATGAGTACAAATTGTAATGGCATTTTTCCTAAGAAGTGATTTAGAAAAAGCAGACTCTTGTTACTAGTTGAAGGAAGGACTGCAATGATTTTTCTCTGTCCTCACCAGAAATGGTGGTTATATTCATAATAGAGAGGCTCAGGTGTCACAGATCAATTGAGATGACACAAGGGGAACATGTACTAGAGAGAACTGAAGAAAATATAGATAAGTTTCTTTCATTTGATTATTTAGCCAAATAAGATTTGAAAGTTGGAAATATACTTTGAACAGAAAATCCAATTAAAATGTAACTTAAAAACAAAAACATCCTTGAAATATGAGAATGTTGGAGTTAAGATTCATAAGCAACTTAACTCTGATCCCGTAACCCTTTTCACCACCAGCCTAATAAGTCATGTGAATAATATTCAAATTGTATTAGGATATATTCTAAAACATAAACATTAGAAACTTCATATCATTAACTACTAATGAACTTTCCTATTACCTCAAATTTCCCCAACAGTATTTCTTTTGCTGCTAAGCCCTGGTCTACATTATAAACTTATGTCAGTATAACTACATTACTGAGGGGTGTGGAAAATCCACAGCCCTGAGCGACATAGTTATACCGGCCTGTAACTCCCAGTGTAGACAGCACTATGTCGACGGGAGGGCTTCTCCTGTCAACGTAACTACTGCCTCAGGGAAGTGGAGTACCTATATCGATGGGAGAAGCTCTGCCTTTGGCATAGGTAGTGTCTGCACTAAGCCCTACAGCAGTGTATCTGCATTGCTGTTGTACCATACGTGTAGACAAGCCCTGCGTAAGCATATTTTTTAGGCAGAAAAAGCATTGTTCATATGGTTTGAAGGTCAAACTCTGAATTATATGAAAATTGTTCTTGTAATCTGAACTGGTATGGACCTACAGTCATGACTTCATCAAGTTTTATTTTTGAACCACAGCAGTCTGCTTTCTCTCTAGTGCAGCGAAGCAGTCAGATGGAGTCTCAGCTTCTCATGGACAGTATTTGCGAACAGAATTTATTTGAGGTATGTAGATATCTAAAAGGCTTTTAATTTTTTTCCTAATAAGAAACATGTTGCCTGTCTTCTCTTTGGATACTCTTTTGGATGCACCCTTGCTAATGAGCATACTCTAATTAGCACTTTATTTACTCTGTAGAAATTTCAGGATGGTGTTATCACAGTAGGGGAGTTTTTTACGCTTCTCCAGGTCCATATTCTAATTCAGAAGCCCCGGCAGAGTCATCTTCCAGCCAATGTGAGTATCTAACCTCTCAAACGCATACTCATCACTGCCACTTAAAATGTGTTTCTCGGTCTTTATTTCAATTATTTTATAGAATCTGACTAAAGACAGCTAAAGAAGTTGAGTTGTAAAGATCTTTGTTATCAGGCCCACAGACTAACTAGCCCCTTTCCCTTTTCCCTAGTTTACTTCTGAATAAATATGGAGAGTTTATTTTCCAACCCTGTAGATCAGGTCACCTCAGAATTATTACACACTAAGGGCTTACATACATGAAGACTTAGTTTGTGGCATGCCAGGGTGTGAATCTACCCCCACTAGCCTGCGCGCTAAGTATCTGTGTGGGCACTTCTGACGTGCACTAGCAGTTCTTTCGTGTGCATTGATCTACTCCCGTATCCTGTACTCTGCTTTGAAACTGGCTTTGGGTATGGCTACACTTACAAATCTGCAGCGCTGGTAGTTGCAGCGCTGGTTGTCCAGCTGTGCAGGGCCAGCGCTGGTGTGTGGCCACACTCACAGCTACCAGCGCTGGTGTGTGGCCACATTTGCAGCATTTGCAGCGCTGTTGGGAGTGATGCATTATGGGCAGCTATCCCAGCATTCAAGTGGCAGCAACGTGCTTTTCAAAAGAGGGGGGTAGGGTGGGGCGTAGTGTGACAGGGAGCAGGGGGAGAGAGAGAGTGGATTTTTGGAGCCAACACTGTGTGTTACCTTCCTGCCTTGAAAAATCAGAACATGTTCCCGATCCCTTACCCTTAACTCTTAACTGCAAACAGCCTGCAGCCAACGGACTCCCTCTCTCCCCTCTGCCCCGTTTCTGTCAAGCAAACACTCACTCCCTGCCTGCCTGCCTCATTATCTCATTATCATTTGATTGTTCACAGATTGATCACAGCAAACAGGAGCTGTCTTTGTAGATAAGCAGCTCCGGGATCAACGGAGCTACGGAGCTCAGCTCGGAGTTCACAACAAAACAAAGAGAGGCTGCATAACAAAACAAAGAGAGTAATTTATAAAAGCATTCTGGGATATCTGCTAATACCCTGGAGGCCAATAACAGCGCTGGTGTGTGGCCACACTTGATGACCAGCGCTGCAGCACCAGCGCTGCAATCTTTATTCCCCATGCTGAGTGAGGTGTACGGCCAGCGCTGCAGCCAGGGAGTTGCAGCGCTGGATGTGCCCTGCAGGTGTGGACACTTACTAATTGCAGCGCTGGAAAGCCTCCACCAGCGCTGCAACTCGCAAGTGTAGCCATACCCTTTGTAAACATATTCTGGAGTGCAGCTTTTGTTTGGTAAAATGGCAATGGTTACATTGGGGCTGGTCTAGTAGTCCAATTTCTGTTTCTGATCTCTTCCTTGTGCCAGTAGGAACTGCTCGTTGTGCCAGAGATAATGCACACAGCACTCCTGGAAAGTGGGAACATTTAGCTTCTTACAACAGCAATCTCTGTCTAGTTTAGGAGTAGCTTTGGCAGGATATTTTATTGTATTTTATTATATTACTCCTGAGGGCATTCTGTGCCAAAAAATTAAAAATTATGCGCACAATATTTAAAAATTCTGCAAGTTTTATTTGTCAATAAATAAATGCAGAAGCTCCAGCACGGCAGTGTGGGGAGCACAGGCCACTGGCTGCATAAAGGTGGAAGGTCACCCTGCTGCCTCCCCACCCCGAGGACACGGACTCAGCAGTGAGGCTGCACCCGACCCTGACACAGCACAAGACCTGAGTCTGCCCCAGAAACACCCTGGGGCCATGCCCCTCTGCACCAAGTGTGGGGCAGGTAGGCTCAACTAGGCAGGATCCAAGTGTGGAGGGGCTCAATGTGGGGGGGATCCACATGTGGGGTGAGAAGATTCTGTGTGGGACAGTCTGAGTACAGGCAGCTCAGTGGGGGGGTCTAGGTGTGGGGGGATCTGGATGCATAGTGGCTTGTTCCAGGTGCAGGGGCAATGGGACTCTGTAGGGGCTTCCAGGTGAAGGTTGTTGGGGCTCAGCGGAGTGGTCTGGGTGTGGGGGTCTCAGGAGAGTTATTTGGGTGCTGGGGGAGTTTGGCTTGGTGGAGTGAGGGTCTGGGTGCAGCTAGTTGGGGGTCTGGATGTGAGGGCTCTGCGCGGATACAAAATTTGTATCCGCATCCAATCCACGATCCGCAAAAATGGTCTGTGGATATCTGCATCCACGTATTCGTATATCTGCTGATATAAAGTGGATATACATGGATTTGCAGGACTCTAGCCATTTCACTAGTGAATGAACAGTCAACAAAACCAGAAGCTTCCTTCGTCCATCCTTGCTTCAAGTTAGAACAGCCTACATAAATTCTTGTCTATGAATAAAATTTTCAAAAGCATCCAGTGACTTAAGCACTTAGGAGTCTGTCTGATTGAAAGTCAATTGGACTTGGTCTTCTAAGTCACGTGAATGCTTTTGAAAATTGTATCCTACGTGGTTTACTATAGCAATTTTCCTGAACTGTAACCTGTGTACAGATACTGTAGGGCTGACCTTTAAGAATAAAAATAATACTTGGCACTCATATAGCATGCTTCATCCCTTGATCTCAAAGTGCTTCACAAAGGTGAGTAAATTCGAGGTACAGAAGTGATGAGTCTTACCTTAAGATGCATAGGAAATCTGGTACAGGATGGAATAGAACTGAGCACTTCTAACTCCTAGTGCTCTGCCCTTTCCACTAGGCCATGCTGCCCCCCCCTAGGAACTTTCTCTGCAATAAAATTTCTGCTAAATAACTATCTCAATCCTGGTACTAATTTCTGAATGTGGATTTGACTTGAAGTTGGTGTTCTGAAATGCACTCTTTTGGATTTTTCAGTTTCACTCCTCTTTCCCTCTCTAGTATGCAGTGAACACAGCTCCTACTCCAGAAGACCTGATTTTCAGCCAGTACATTTATCGCCCCAAGCTGCAGATTTATGAAGAAGATTGCCAGGTTCTTTCTCAGATGATAGAAGAGTAAGAGAGGGGTTGTTTTTTTTGGTCATTCACGGGGAATATTAGTTTTTTGTTTGTTTGTTAACCCATCATCTTAGATTTGGCTGCATGCAGGATGACCTGAAGGGAATAATTCCATTATTTTCCAATGGACAGGTGGAAAAGGTCCAAAACTGTAGTAAGCCTGTTTAATTTTAAACAAGTAATCATTTAAACCTAAGTATTAAAGCTGAATGTGGGAAAGTCTTGGTAGGACTTGTGGGTCTGGAGGTGGGTAGAGACAAATCTGCCAACAGTGATTTTAATTTGTTCTTTATCTCATCAGACCTGTAAATGTAACTTAATGTTAGCAAAAGTAAACATTTTTGGACACTTATCAAAGCCAATAAAAGATAGCAAACAGAAGAAAGAGCATGATGGATTACAATCTGCCATTATCTGTTCTAATTCTCCAGAATGTATCGAGTTTAAATACAGACAGTACGATATCTTAAGTTTTCTTGTTCATGATTGATTCTAGTACACCTCTACCCTGATATAAGGCGGGTTCGCATACAAGGCGGTAAAGCTCTGATGGGCCAGGCTGGGGCCGAGGGGTTTGATAAGGGGCAGAGGGTCTCAGGGGCGGTCATGGGCTCTCTCCCCCCCCCCCCAGGGTCTGGGGGGCAGGAGCTGTGGGAGGGCACTTTTGGGGGCCCAGGGGATTAGCAGGAGGCCGGGAGCAGCCCACTCTGCTTCCCTCACCCCAGCCCCAGCCATGCCCCTCATGGGAGGGGGCTTAGGGGAAGGGATCTTCTTCCCCCCCCCCCCCCCCCGCGCGCACTCACTGGCAGCAGCGGGAAGCAGAGCAGACCGGCCCCAGCCCGCTCCACTTCGCCAGTTCCCAGCTGCAGCGCTCCGCTTCCCGCCGCAGGTGAGTATAGGGGGCGTCCTTTCCCCAACCTCCCCGCACTCACCGGCGGCAGGAAGCGGAGCAGCCCAGCCCCGCCCCAGCCAGCTCCACTCCGCCAGCTCCCAGCCGTGGCACTCCACTTCCCGCCGGGCAGGTGAGTGCAGGACCTTTCCCCAGCCACCCCCCAGTGACACGGCTGGGGCCGGGGCAAGGAAAGCGGAGCAGGCTGGGGCCACATTACTCTGCTTCCCGCCGCAGGTGAGTGCGGAGAGGTTGGGGAAAGGACACCCCCCATACTCACCTGCGGCGGGAAGCGGAGCGTTGAGGCTGGGAGCTGGCGGAGTGGAGCAGGCTTGGGTTGGTCTGCTCCGCTTCCCGCCGCTGCCAGTGAGTGCCAGTCAGGGGGGTGGATAGGGGTCGGAGCAGTCAGGGGACAGGAGGATTGGATAGGGGGTGGGGTCCTGGGGGTGATTAAGGATGGGGGTCTCTGGAGGGGGCGGTCAGGGAACAAGGAACGGGGGCCAAAGCAAGTTCGATATAACGCGGTCTCACCTATAACACGGTGAGATTTTTTGTCTCCCGAGGACCGCATTCTATCGGGATAGAAGTGTATCTGATTCTTTAGTCTCGCTGCAGTTAAACTCCTAAAACTAAACATAGGAAATAGAATGTAAAAGCTCTCCTAAAAACTTAACAACCATAACACCAATTGCATTTCCTCCTCCTTTGTTCCCTGAATAACTCTGACCTGCATGCTCAGCCTTCCCTCAAAAAAAACCCAACCAACCAAACAAAAAAGACAGCTGGGGAAAACATGAGCTTTGCATCATATTCTATAGGTTACCAAATCTGGGCTTGTGCAGATCTGAGATGGAAATAAATTCCAGGTTGCCTCTTGTTTAAACTAATGGATTGTTAGATTATCCATGGCAGTAAAGCTAACACAGTATCTCACAGGGAGAGGCAGTCTCTCAAGTAATTAAGGAAAAAGCCACTTGGGAATTTATACCTCAAAAACACCACCTTGAACTTCACCTGGAACACAACTAGTAACCAATGGAGATATCGAAGCAGCAGATATTTAATGTGCTTTCAGCATGAAAGCAAGCTGCAACTTTCAAATTCAGCTTCTAGATTTCAGTGCAATAATCCAGCCTCAAGGTGACAGAAGTCTTGATAACCATAGCATGGTCCATATAAAAAGAAAAGGTACAGCCTTTATGCCCCAGGCCAAGGATAAAAAAAAAATCACTCTTGGCAAATTTTTACATAGATATCCAATAAAATCTCCAAGTTGTGAATAAAACAGTAGGCTTATCCTGTTAATTGGGGTAGGTTCTGATATAATGTGAATCACTTCTGGATGCCTTGCTTATCCTGTAAACATTATGGATGAAATCTTGGCCCCACTGAAGTCAAAGGTAAAACTCCATTGACTTCAGGGGGGCCAGGATTTCATCCTAAATTACCTTGACCTTATCCATGCCCCAATCTTAGATACCAAATAAGTCATTGCACTGCACCAGCCAGTTCAGATATGGAAATAAGTTGAATTATGACATCATATGTGCTGGCTTACATATATGCTGTTTTACATGGCTACAACAAGACTCTTCTCTGACCTTTTTTCATATTTCAGTTTTAAGTTGTGTGCAGGTGTCCAGGATAAACTTTTGGTGGATGTGAATAAGAGCCTCTGGGAGGTGATGAGGACCTTCTCTGACAAAGAGGTAATGCCAACTGTTGCAGTCTTATTGCATGTAGGTATAAAAGCTTGAATGGTGATTGGACATGACTAGCTAATTGTGGGACAAAAGGCAAATTATTATTATAGATCCAAAACTGGCTAAGAGACAGGAAATAAAGAGCTGGAATAGACAATGGTCAATTTTCATCATGGCAAAAAGTTAACAGTAGAATGTCTCAGGATTGTGTATTAAGTCTTGTGCTTAGTATATTAACAATCTGGAAAAGGGGAATGAGTTGTAAGGTAGCAAAATTTCATAGGTCTAAGGCCAGAAAGGGACCATTTGGATTATCGTGTCTCACTTCTTGTCTAACAGGCTGTAGAACTTCCCCAAAGTAATCCTAAGAGTATAGCTTTTAGAAAAATATCCAATCTTGATTTAAAAATTGTCAACGATGGAGAATCTACAGGACCCTTGGTAAATTGTTCTAATGGTTAATTAGAACAACTGTTAAAAAATTACCCCATATTTCCAGTCTGAATTTTTCTAGTTTCAATCTTCAATTTGATGGTGATACAAAGTTATTTGGGTTAGTTGAGTTAAGAGAAGAGTTAGGAATTTCAGAGGGACCTAACCAAGCGAGGAGAATAGACTACACAATGGCAGATGATGACCAGTGTTGATAAATGCAAAGTAATGCACATTGGATGGAAAAATTTGAACTACTCATATACCTTTCTGGATTCTAAATTAATTCATCAACTCATGAAAAGAATCGTCATGTCACTGTAGATCACGCAATGAAGAATTCTGCTCAGTGCACCCCTACAGTCAGAAGAGCAAACAAGATGTTAGGATGTGTAATGAATGTTATGGATAAGGCTGTTTCTGTCACAGAAGTCACTGATTCCGTGAGTTTCTGTGACCTCCGTGATTTTTGCAGCGGCTGGTGCTGGCTCAGAGGCTGCCCGAGCCAGGCAGCCTCTGGGCCAGCAGCAGCAGCAGTTTGAGTGTGTGGGAGGGGGCTCAGGGTTGTGGCAGGGGGTTGGGGTGCAGGGTGGCACTTACCTGGGGGAGGGGCACCCTGGCTTCCACCAGCATGTCCCTGCAGCTCCTAGGTGGAGGGGCCAGAGAGCTCTGCGCACAGAGCAGTCCGCGGAGCCTCCCAGGCTGCCCCTCCCCTAGGAGCTGCAGGGACGTGGTGGTTGAAGCCAAGTAGGGAGCCTGCCAGCCCCACCAAACCCCGTTCCCCTCCCCAGCACGAGCAGGGGTCACGGGCCACGGGCCATACGCTGCCGCCTGTCTCCCCCTCTGCACCAGCACCAGCGGGGGTACTGGGCCATCTGCTTCCTCAGCACCCACGGCCTCCTGGCCCAAGTTTTAGTTAGGGGTATATAGTAAAAGTCATGGACAGGTCACGGGCCATTAATTTTTGTTTACTGCCTGTGACCTGTCCATGACTTTTACTAAAAATACCCATTACTAAAGCATAGCCTGATTTATGGATAATACAGAAAATATTATGCCATTATATAAATCAGTGGGCCTCCTTCCATCTGGAATGCTGTATTCAGCATTGGTTAGCCCATCTCAAAAAAGGGTATTAGAGTTGGCAAGGGTTTGGAGAAGGACAATGAGAATGATTTGGGGCATGGAAAAATTCTTATATGAAGAAATTGAAAACATTTGGATGTGAAAAAAAGGGGACACACTAAAAGTATACACAGTAATTAATAGTATCAAGAAAGTAGATCAGGAGCTTCACTGTCTCAATACAAGAACAAGGGGACATTCAATGAAATTAGAACATGGTAAATTCAAAAGTGAATAAAGCAATACTTTTTCACACAGTTCATAATTAAACTGTGGAACTCATTGTCACAGGATGTCATTGAGGTCAAAAACTTAGCAGGATTCAAAGATGGATTGGACGTCGTTATGGATAACAACTCTTGGATATTTTTGTTATAGTTAATGTTAACAAATGTTGCAAGGGATACTAAGCCAATCTCTATTAGGGATTAGAATGAAACCTTCATGTGGAAGTAGATTGTCATGCATCTGCGTGTCTAGAGTGTGGATGGTGTGTGTCTTTCACCTTCCCCTGAAGCTTCTGGTGTTGGCCACTATTGGAGCCAAGATATTGGACTAGATGAACCACAAATGTGATCCAGTATGGCAATACCATATATATATATATATATATATTGTAGAGTTGTGCTAAGTGTCTCAACCAACCAGGGTAACAACCTTTCATAGTACTTAAGGCAAAAAAAATGCATATCACTCCTTGTATGTGCTGAAAGCCCCTCTTTTCTGGTTATTTGACATAAGTGTCCAATGCTATTGGTGTTTTGATACTTTGTGTGCTCCTCTACTTTTGAATAAGGGATTTCCAACTTGCTAAGTCTTTGCAAAGAATAAAGTACTAAATTATACTGAGCCTAATTAGCATTATGGAACTTCCTGACCCAAATTTTTGATTCCTGGTGTGTAGAGCCCTGTGTGGATACAAAATTTTTATCCACATCGGATCCACAAACATGGTCCCTGCCCCAAAGAGGATTGTGATGGACTTCCCTGGGATGCAACCTGGGACTTGGGTACCGCTGAGCCCTGTGGCATACCAGCCTGGGCCCCCTCTCGCGCTGTGAGGCAGTGACAAGCTGAAATCCTCTCCAGACCTTATACTTACACAGCCATACACAAGAAGAGACACCCCAAGATGCAGTTACATGAATGTTTCTCCTAGCCACTCATGAACCAAGAATAGAGAGGCTACAGCCAGTCCACAGCCTAGGACCCCAGAGCTGTACCATCTTGCCGTGGTCAAAAGCCTGACCAGTGTAAGTTTATTTCCCAGTCCACCCCTCAGTATGGAAAGAACAATGCACCAGCCCCTGCTCCTGAGCAGATTTACCTTTGCACTTCTAACAACAAACTCTTTTAGTAAAAATATAAAACAAATTTATTAATTACCAAAATATTTTAAGTGATTATAAGTAATAGTGTATACACCTAAGAAATAAAATTGCAATCTAAATTTATTAAACTAGACAAGATTTGAAATAAGCAGTGTCTTACCTTGATGGTACCAACAGTCCACCAATCTTCCACACACAGGCAGTGCTTTCTTCTTTCTTGCCTGGGACCCCCATCCCCAGATCAGTCTTTCTTCCTTAGGTGTTTCCAGGTTATGTGTTGTAGGGGGATTGAGGCCAGTGGTGATGTCACTTCCCCCTTTTATAGCTTCTTCCATGTGGAGGGAACATCATTGTTCCAAGCAAAGCCCCTAGCCCAGTTAGTGGAAAAATATAGACACAGGATGAAGTTTAATATCACATGATCTAGTCACATGCCCTTGTGTGCTTCAATGAGTCATAGCAGTTATTATCCGTATATTGGCTCAAGCGTCCACAGGAAAGCTCATCAGGTGAGGCTAAGCTTTTCCCATGGCCCATTGTTTTTGTTGCTGGGCGATTACCTTGAATAGACCCTTCACAATTTGCTGGTTAGACTGGGTGTAAATTAACTTATGGGAGTTACCCAGGAGCAAGCACATTTGAAATACAGATGCATAGTCAATATTCATAACTCCAGATACAAAAATGATACATGCATACAAATAGGATAATCATATGCAGCAAACCACAACTTTTCCATTGACACCTCACATGACATATTTTGTACCAGATGCATCATAATTATATCACAATCATATCATAATCCTATCACAATGGTGAATATGGCATGCAGAGTTTCACAAGGATATCCGCAGATTTGCAGGGCTCTGGATATAAAACTTGGATCCACATCCATCTGTGATCCACAAACATGGTCCATGGATATTTGCAGGGCTCTACTTGTGACTCATATATGCTGCTACTAGACAGTTGAATCAGTCCCAAAGACTAACATTATGTAACTTTCTAATTCACCTTGCCTATGTTGTTGTTCCCATCCATTGTAGCTGAAGAACTTTGGAACAGAGTTGAATAAAATGAAATCCTGTTTCACCAAGAAGAGTAAAGTCCTGGCTCACAAGGGGAAAGTGAAATTGTATGACAATTTGGTGCAGAACACACAGGTATTAGGGTTGGAGAAGGGAAGAGGGTGGTAGAAGGCCATTAGGGATTCCTGATTTATTCATTTAATTTATATTTAAAATGTGTAAGGTGAGTTCTGACTATCAAGTTATGCACATAACCTATGTAAATATGCATCCTGTTACTGTTAATCTCCTACTTACTCCCTCATATTGTTGCATCTTATTTTAAATTTGATTGTGAACACTTTAGGGCAGGGGTAATATCTTTCTATCCACTTACACAGTGGGGACCTTGCTCCTGATTCAGACCTGTGGATGCTACACACTACAAAATATAAAAGGGGAGGGAGAGTAGCAACGACATGGGCACTGCTATCTTCTTTCAGTGTGATCATGTTGCCCTACAAGTAATGAGAGAGTGGGGATATCGGCATAGGCTACCAGTCAGAGAAATAAATGGAGCATTTGTCCCATTGTGAAGGACATCTCAGAATTTGCTTATTTCTTAAAGGGTCAAACAGGTTAGCATTTGCTCAAAAAATATCTTCTTAGTTAGCACCCTGCATCATCTCTCCTCTTCTTGAGAAAAGTGATTGAAAGATGATGGCAAAGCAGCTCTGGTGTCATCTGAAATCCTGTGATTATCTTAACTGCTGTCTATCTGGTTTTAGGTCTAAGTTTGATAGATTGCATTGGTTTCATTGGTCCCTCTCCTGGCAAGCAGAGATCAGTGTGAGAGTCCTAGCAAACACAGAACTATTATTTAAATGCAGCCATAGATTTATGCGAAAATATATTACTAAACAAAAATGAAACATAATTGTCCAATTTTACTCTTAGATCCAATGGGAGAAACTACAGTCAAGAATAGCAAAAGTGGATGAATTCCTCAGGGAGATGGATAGTTGTCTTTTAGCTCTGGAAACAGGTAAGTGTTTCAGATCCCAATTCAAGAATTTTCATTTACTGGAGTGTAAACACCTCTTAACTTCTTTGGAACAGCT
The DNA here is from genome assembly GCF_020497125.1 of Mauremys mutica. NCBI lineage: Eukaryota > Metazoa > Chordata > Testudines > Geoemydidae > Mauremys > Mauremys mutica. Next base: position 60,321,670 of record NC_059075.1, read on the forward strand.
ACTATTCAAATGATCACTTACAAGCAGAAACTAGAGAAGGGGTGTTTAAGCGTTATAACTCCTGTTCTATGAGTAACTTGTCTGTATGAGGCTGGTTAGATAGGCCTGTGATTGTAGATTTGGCTTAGGGGAACCCTGTAAGTAGGACATGGAGACTAAGTGACCAGTTTTTGTTTTTTTTTCTAATATATTTCAGTGCTCAAGACAAATGTGCGCCATGAGTTTCAAAACTACTATAATGGGATAGGATTTTTTACCCATCATCCACTGCTACCTGAAATTTTCTGTGTAAATTGTAGAACTACAGGCTTCTTGTCATATGTGTTCATATTGTCATTTTTGACAAAGTAAAACTGCAGCTCATTATTATAATAGCTGAAGACAACTGAAACCTAAACATTGAGTCTGACATTGATACAAAGAGAGGCTGCATTCCTGCAGGAGTCACTGCTGTGCCTCAGAATAGTGTGGTGGGTAGAGAGTGGCTTCTAACGCTTCTTTCCTTTAGTTACTAAGTTGGAAGAATGTGAAGCAGATATCAGTGATCCAGTGGCAGAGTGGGAGTCCAAAGTGAGAAACTCTGAGAAAGGTAATGGGGCCAGCTGAGGTGCATTTCTATTAATGAACTCTAGGGGTGGAAAGATTTATGGCCCGGAGTAGGAGATATGTACCTCCAGGCTAGTGTGAAAGCAAACACTGAAAGTGGGCATCTTACCACCACAGTTGTCTTCACTGGGTTGGGAGATGGCTATCCACATAAACCATCCTTTCTGCATTTTATTGCCTTTTTTCTGGAAAATCAGAACTTGGAATACAATGAGCTGAAAAGATCATGAGCTGGCTACAATGCATTGTTCTCCAAGTGCTGAATAATTGCCCATTTCTACTGATATCCTAGCAAGGATAATTACCATCACCCTGGGATCTCTCCTGATGTTGAGAACCAGGGCTGCACAGCCAGTCAGGGTTTTTTTTTCATGCTTCTCATACTGCTTGCAGATCTTTCATAGCTTTTTTAAATTTCTTAGAGCTTGAAAACCTCAAAGCCCAAGAAGAAGAGCTTCAAAGGTAGAATTTTATACAATGATTCTTTTACCTTTATTTAAAGCCTGCATGCGCACTCAGGTTCTAGAGATTGTATCAGGGTGCTTTGTCTTCCCAGGAGCATCTGATTTTTGTTGCTATATTTCTATAGGGATCTGTCAAATCTGGAGGTTCAGAAGAAGCAGGGGTTTTCTGAGATAAACCGTCTGCAGAATAAAGCAAGTGATTGTGAGGAGCTCCTCGACAAATACAAGTAAGGGAAGGAAAAGGTCTTCACCTTTGATTTTTATCCCAGAGATCAACCAGTTCCCTCTCCTCACATTGGTAGTGCTAATGTATTTTTAATTGATGCTATATTTAGGAACCTATCTCCTGGCAATATAGTATTAGCAGTAAAGCTTCTGTGAGTTTAGTGCATAGTAGGATGAACTGATTTTATATACATAAGGGACATTGCAAAATCTCTTCCTATAGCAGTTTCCTCCCCTTCCAAAATGAGTATTTTTGTTTTAATGTTTAGTGTTACCTCTTAATAGAATACAAACTTTTCAATATTTCCTGGAAGGTCATGCTACTGTTTCCATCTGACTTGATGATCCACAGGGACAAAAAAGTGCTAGCTACCATTAGCACATTTATGTGGTGGTAGATGATGTATGTACATCTAGTACTTTTATCTTTTTCCACTTTTTCTTTGGTTGTAACTCAGGTTTTTCTTCTTTAGCTTCACTGAATGGGAGATCAGTGAATGGAGCGATCAACAGGCAGTGTTTACCTTCCTTTATGATTCTGTAGAACTGACTATCACATTTGGACCACCAGTGGGTGAGTGGCAAATTTTGTCAGGACCTTTTTCTGGTTTACAAACCAAAAAGTTTACATAATATAAATCCATCGGATCAGGCTGACATCTTTAGACCTTATACTAGTAGAAGAAGGCATACATACTAGAGTGGAAGCACTCAAACTGTGAGTTTAAGGTAGTTATGGATTGGAGTCCAGGCCTGATTTTTTTTTAACAAAAGGATTAAATTATACAACCTAGATGTCTGCTCCTGGAGAGAGATTTCTGAGGCGTTAGGAAGTGCACACAGTCTGGAAATACACACTTACGGTTTGTTTTTGGTCTCTCACAGATGGTGCAGTTTTCAATGACAATCCCTGCAGAAAGATTGTTGATATGAGCTTTGAATCTCTGTTGGATGGTAAGGCTCTGAAGTGGCTTGCTGCTCTGGTCCTCGGGTTTGCCTATTTATGGGAAGGTATCTTCACACTTGCACTTTATCTGCAAGTGCATTGCCTGACAGTCCCAAAAAGATTATTGATTACAAATATAAACAGTTCTGAAAAATAATTCTTTCTTTTGTCTTACAGAAGAAAAAGCTCCGCTCTCATCATGTCTAGTCCAAAGGCTCATCTTCCAGTTTATTGAAAGTCAGGGATCCTGGCAGACAAAATGCACAACAATGCACCACTTGCCCCAGGTAATGTTCCAAGAAGCTAAACTACAGAGCCCTGAGAAGATGATTATGGAATCTGATCTGTTCACCAGAATAAGGATGATATTCTTTAACAATGATTTCTTAAAATAAAGTTCAGCCTTGAATTAATGAATATTCTGCTGCTTAAGTGTTTGCCATAAGGAAAGTAATTCTAAAGCTGTAGTTTCAATCAATCATAAATCATACAATAAAGTATGTGGTTCTGCTCTGAATGGTGACTCTGTATAAGTGTAGATTCTTCAATCAATAGATCTGTTCCCTGATTGATGTCTGCTTGCTTTACGATTGGAATAAGTTTTACTACTTCTATTAGCACTACAGAGCCAGCACAACTATCCAGGACAGAAATTCTATTCTGGTTCCTACATAATTAATAGAATAGTGGTTTTAATTGCATAACCAAATTTGGCCTTCCCACAAGGATGCAGAGGTATATTTGGGCAGCAGAATTTTTATCTGTGGTAATACTTGACCAGTTTCATTTTTAGATCCCAGACTGAGTGTAGAGCTAGCAGTTAAGATTATGGGTTTTTTAATGTACTGTCTAGAATAGAATTGCAATTTAAAATGTTATGTAGCTTTCAAGAGTGAACTCTAATGTGATTACTTTTTCTGATTGTCCACTTAGATGCTGCATGAGGTCTCATTAGTGGTGAATCGCTGTCGACTCTTAGGAGAAGAGATTGAGTTTCTGAACAGATGGGGTGGAAAGTTTAATCTTCTGAAGATAGAAGTGGATAATACAAAGTGAGTGATTAAAGATCAAACCTACTCCAATTCAACCCCCCAAAAAGTGCTGTTAGTAACTACTCATAAACAGAAGACTTTGAAACACACTTTCCGTCTAACTTTAATAATGGAAGCCAGCTGACGTCAAAAACTTAATTGTTTTTGTTTGTTGTTGGTGGGTTTTTTTAACAAATTCAGCATCTTTTTAAAAAAACAAAACTCTAACTTCAGAATAGCAGAAAATGAACAGTTCATGGATTCTGTCAGCTTCCTTATTGACATATCTTTCATCACTTGCTACCTGCCACTTTGACACATACCTCTATCCAAAGCATTAGATCAGGGTGCAGCAACGTACAGGGAGTCAGGACCAAGAGTAGTTCTCCAAGTAGATGTAGCTGTGTATTCCTCTTAGGTGTGTGCGCACCCAGCACACTGAAGCTGGAGAATTTTGCCTAGCAGTACCAATAGAGGGGCAGTGCTCATACTGTGTGGCCACAGCCCCTCCCTGGCTATATGGGGCAGCGTCACCCTGAAACCTGCCCCTCCCGCCCCTCCAGTTCCTTCTTTCCACTTGTCGCTGGAGTTGGAGTTCTGTGTGGTCTTAACCTCTCACTATTTTAGTGTTTTTTCTAGTTGTATATAGTTAGTTAGTACCCTTAGTGGTAGTTACATTAGTGTTAGCTGTATTTAGATAAGTACTCCTTTCTGATGCCCTTACCAGGGTTTAAACATTGTCTGTCATGTCGGGGAGCGATCATTTGGATGTGGAGTTTGCTGTGTTTGGGTGAGGCCCACATCAAGGAGCAGTGTTCGATCTGTAAATCAATCACAAAATGAACTCAAGTGGCTAAGGGCCTTTGCCTAAAACAGCACCTGCTTGAAGAAGTCAACAAAGCCCTTGTTGGATCAGAGATCGTCCTCGGGTTCTGAGAGTGCTGCCACTTTGTGCCCTGGAGCAGGTGTCTCTCCGAAGAGACAGAGGAACCGTTCCCTGTGGAGTGTGCCAACAAAAAGGTCACATAAGACCAATCAAGACTACTCTAGATCTTGTGGGGACTGTTTTGCCTCTTCCAGGAAGAGCACAGAGTTAGTGCGAACCTCCCTACCGCTCCCCAGGACTGAGTAGGGAGGTTAGAGACCCTGTTAGATTGTTTCCATGTCGGTAGCCTGCCAGGTGGCTGCAGACCTCCTTTGCCTTTCTGTCACAACCTCTCCTTTGGTCCTGGACTTTGCCACGGCTAAGTCATTTTTAGCCCCATTGGCTGGATAGGCCACTGAACCCTTAGGTCTCCCCGATGTTCCCCTTCCACAGTCTGTGGAACTGGGGAAGTACCAGGCTCAATGCAAGGGACCTTGGCACTGGGAAACTCCTTGGCACTGTTGCAGTTGGCGCTGCAGATGTTACTGTGGTGGCACTCATCACCTTCCACTTCAGCACCGTCAATCACCTCAGTACTAGGGCCGATGTTGGGGTCAACTCTGCTTTCATCACCAGAAACAACAGAGGTGTACTCAGTACCAGCGATACCATTTCCACCGTCGGTGTCAGTTTCCTCTTCGGTGTGGGTTACAGATGAGTCAGACTGGTTGCTCGCATCCTCAGGGCTGGCCCCACCTTTATCCCCTTAAGCTCAGTACTCATCAGCATCCAGATTGGGATCTTCCTCCTATTCTCCCACTTTCCATTGCCTGACTCACAGCAGGGGCCATTTATGGAACGCTGTTGCTATCAGAATTGGTGCTTGTCTTGCGGTCAGGAAGCCTATTGGCCACCAATGCCCTTACCCACCCATACCTGTGGAATCTGTGGATGCTCCTCATCTCGCCCTAAGGCGAGGTCACCGGGCAGGTCTGTGGCAGTGAGTGTCAGTCCACCACAGGACCAGTTACTGGTAAACCTTCCCATCACCTCCAGTCTCATCCATCCAGGTCCATTGGTCCTGGAGCAGGATCTGGCTCTGGCACAGTTAACCACTTCCTCTTTATCCCTAAACAATTCTGCATTGCCAAGCTCTTCCTCTCCTTCAGTACCAGAGGATGTCAAGGCATACCAGGACCTCCCTCAGTATTCAGGAGAAGTTCCTCTAGAAGAATACCCATATGTTGTTGGATATCCTGCAGCCATCTGTCCCTGTGAGAGTCACCCTCCCTACTAACAATGCACTCCTAGAGCCTGCTACAGTTCTCTGGAGTACTCTGGATTCAGTACTGCCTAATGTGAAACCCGTGGAGAAATTCTACTTCATTCCAGTGCAGGGATTTGAGGGGTTTTAGTCCCACAATGCCCCAAATGCCATGGTTGTAACTGCGGTGAACAGTAGAGCCCAGCAGGGCAGGTTTATTTCCACTCCCAACAAGAAGAACTCTAAATGGATCGTCCTGATGGGCAGGAAGATTTACACCTTCTTTTCCTTGCAGATGTGCATTGCTGACCAGAAGGCATTGCTGTCCAAATACAATTTTGTGAACTGGATGGCTATGTCTAAGTTTGCAGACTAGCTGCCCAAAGCCTTGAGGAAGGACTTCCAGGCATTTATCACTGTTTGGTGACTAAGACTTCGTTGCAGTCTGCACTGGATATGGTGGATAGTTCAGCCAGAGTGATGGTCTCGGCAGTGACTGTGAGAAAAGCATCTTAGCTGCAGAATTTGGGCATTGCTCCCAACATGCAACAGGCCAGAGAGGATTTGCCCTTCGATGGACGAGTGCTTTTTTTTTTTACAAGATGAATGAGACTGCACTCTAGAGCTATCCTACAGTTCTTGGTGGTGTACCTGCCGGCAGTGGAGAGGCACCACTGCTGTGGTCAATAGCAGCAGCAGTATCATCAACAGCATGCATTTGGCCAGCCTTTCCCTCCCCTAGGGCAGTGGGACTTCCCCAAAAAGGTGCATAGGTCCCAGAGGAGGAGGCATTCGGGTCTGGGGGTTGGCCAATCCCACACACCTTCACCCGGCACCCTCTGAGCACCTGTTTTGACTCCTTGGTCCAGAGCAGTGTTCCAATGGTCACTCCCTTCTTCCCATCCCCTTTGTTTGGGGACTGGCTGACTTGCTTTCACGATGCTTGGGGTTTGCCCTCCAGAGACAGCTGGGTCCTAAGCACCATCCGATTGGGCTACACCATCCATTTCCTTTCCACCTCTTCCCTGACCCTCCCTCCCCATTCCTCTTTAGGGACCATTTCACGACATACTGCTCCTTGAGCAGGTTCGCTAGCTACAGGCTTTAAGAGCGGTAGAGGACGTTCTGCCAGAACACTGGAGTCAGGGCTTCTAATCTCAATCTTTCTGGTGTCCAGATCCAAGGAAGAAATGAGACCTATTCTTGACCTTCACGGCTTCACAAATATATCAGATACATGAGGTTCTAAATGGTCACTCTATTGACTAGTCTCCCTGTGTCATCTCAGAATGTCTGGTTTGCTGCTCCAGACCTTCAGGATATGATTCCCGTGGTGATTTTGCTGAGCCACCGGCTATTCCTTTGGTTCATTGTAGCGGAGCACCATTTTCAGTATATGGTGCTTCCCATTGGCCTCTCTTTCGCCCTTGGAGTTTTTACCAGCTACATGGTCATGGTGATGGTGTGCCTCAGGAAATAAAAATCAACATCTTCCTGTACCTGGATGACTGGTTACTGAGAGGCAGGTCCAGAGAGGAAGTCCTTTCCCACGTCGAAGCTACATTGCGCTTGTTTGACTGTCTGGGTCTCATCCTAAATACCAGTAAGTCAACTTTGGTTCTTGCTCAGAAAATCGAGTTCATTGGGGCTCTATGAGTTTGAGAGCATTTTTGCCTACCGAGAGCTTTCAGGTGATTTGCCACCTTTGCCTCAGTCTGTAGTCTCAGTCTTCCACAACAGTTCGGACATTTGCAGGGCTGCTATGTGGGCATCCATACATACATTTACGAATCATTATGCCATTACTGCATCTTCCAGGGCATAAGCAAGCTTTGGTAAGCCTGTCCTGTAATCTTTGTTTGGGTAGGCTATAAGCCCTGCCTCCTTGGGTCGGTACTGCTTGTAAGTCACCGAAGTGGAATATACGGCTGCATCTACTTGAAGAAGAAATGGTTACTTACTGTAACTTTGGTTCTTCGAGATGTGATGCAGACGTGTATTCCGTGACCCACTTCTGTCCCCTCTACATCAGTCTCTACTCTCTGCATGTTTGGGGTGAAGGAGCTGAAGGGGGTTGGGGCACCCCCACCTCATATGGCCAAAGGAGGGGCTGTGGCCACAAGACACAAGCACTCCCCATTTACGGTACTGCTAGGCAAAATTCTCTGGCTTTGGTGCGCTGGGTGCACACACATCTAAGTGGAATACACAGCTGCATCACATCTCAAAGAATCACAGTTACAGTAAGTAACTGTCTCTTTCTTACAGCTGGTCTTCAGGGGGAAAAAAATCAAAACAGCAAAGCGAAGACATCTTAAGTTTGCTTCAGCCAGGTAGAAAAACACAATGCTTAACTTAAAGTTCATTTAAAGCACAATAATCCTTCATTTTCCCAGTTCCCACTTTCCCGTGGTGCTTCCTTGTCCTATGGCATGGCTGGGCTAAGCTGGACAAGTACTTACTCTTCACTGCAGGATCCCTCTTCCAGATTCCCACTGCCTCTTTGTATCCCTGTTCTAGTTAACCCTTTCTCTATGTTCCTTAATGTGGGATATATACACATCATCACAGGTTGGGGTTTTTTGGTAATATCCCTGACTAATATCCTGTGTCCCTCATCACGACCTAACAACAAAAGAAAAGGCAGTACTCTTTAGTGAGGTCAACAAAACAAATGTGCAGGTACAGATTTGGAGAAATGAGGTTTGTTTGTTTTTTATTTATTGAAGAAATCTTTCCTCTCCCTTCCTGTCCTAGTCTTTCCAAAACAATTCTGCCCTAAGACAAAATGGGACATATTAGATTGGTTTCTTCTGAGGGGAACTTGGGCCTTATTACTTAAAATGGGAAGATTCCTTCAACCTTACCTACTGCTACACGATAAACACATTCTATTGATGCGCTTCAAGAATATAAAGTGAGGCTGTGTATAATGTCTGTGTTAAGACACTAGGCTTTCACATCTGGAGAGACAATTTCAAAGGAAGCTGTAGTATGGGAAGCCATGACTTAACCCTCTGCATGTACATTTTGTTTTCCATGCAGAGTGAAGCTCTTGTTCTCCACTTCCACAGTTTTTGCAAAGTTTGAGGTGACATTCTCTTTATCTGCCAACTACCCATCAGCTCCACTTCCTTTCACTGTCCAAAAACGGATTGGGAGCCTTGGGTGAGTAGCACAAGCAGAAGAATAAAGGACTTTGGGCATACTTTTCACTTCAAAGCAGGGAACAGGAAGTTAATTGCTAATAAATATACTGTCAGAAGTTCATCTGAGATAATTTCTTTTTGTCTTTTGCAGCCATGATGAAATTTCTGCTGTTCTGTCCAATGTGCCACTGGGCACCAGCTACCTGATGAGAATGGTCAAAATGATTCATCATAACTTGCTGCAGGGTTCCCAGATGGTTCACTAAATCCACTCAGGTCAATACAGTTCTCAAGCTGGATGTCTGTCCTCTTCAAACTTACAAGAGTTGCCAGCTTCTTTTAGTGCTATGAGAATCTGATTTAGCAACTGACTGTGAATTGTCCAATATTTAAACCACTGAAATGAAATCTCAGTAAGTCTATTACCAAACACCTCTCCTATACCAAAGCATGCTGAGGGAATGCAGAAATCTCTGTAAAGCCAAGGAGGAATTTCAGATGGCTTCCATTAACTTGTCCCACTTTTCTCATATTTTTTTTCCTCTTCCCCAACCCTTCTAGCCACTGCTGGTTGTGGTTTCCCTTTTGTTACACTGCCACATAAAAGAAATTCTAGCTCCTATAACCACCAGAATTAGCCTGATAATTTATCTCTGGTTTGTTATTACCCAGGGCTATTGTCTATCTTCGAAGGCTTGCATGACTGGAAGTTACTATCACTAACTAGCCCAAATTTTAAATTGGTTATATCAGCTGACTGGAATGTGTCTCAGATCACAGAAACTATAATTCTGGTTTCTGCTGCTTGACAAAATTATAACTTACGAAATTCACAAGTGGCATGCACAGTTAGAAGTTTCTCTTTAAGGTTACAGATCCCTGTTTCTAACCATTGATTTTGCAGTTCAACAGAACCCAAAGTCACATGGATCAAGTTGTGAACTTTTCCTTGTGGAATTTGGTTCTAATCATTCTGCATGTAGATCCTTTTCTATTGCTACGGTGTTAAGCTATTTGATGCACTTACTTAGGCTAGGCTGCCTATTTCTCAAAGGGGTAAGAAGGCTAAATTTGTAAATCTGCTTTTGCTTAATGTGTTCAACAGGTGACATGGTAGGAGATGTTCAAAAGGGCTGGATCTAACAGGCACACTTCTAGCACTGACCATTTAGTTAGTGTCTTGCTTGAGGCAGCTATCTCCTTAGAAAAAAGCTCTGTGGTGATTTTCATTAAATAGATGGACTTTTCTCTGCCTAAACAGAGTCCCAAATAGTTTGCTCTCTTTTTATCTGCAGTATTAGTACAAATTGTTATAATAGAAACAACAAATCCAGCTAAACAAATTCCAACTATCTGAAAATGTCTTGTGATGTGCACTATGGTCTCAGAAACAAGCAGCTCTCTTAGCTGTATTTCAGTCAAATTGATCATGTTTTGCTTAATTATTTTATAATTAAGTTTCTAAAGAACCTTTTAGTAATTTTAATGAAACTGACACTACTAGACTTTTTGCTTTACCTTTAAGGATACTTTATGGCAAAACTTTTTTAAAATTTCATCATAAATTCATGTTTCTTCCAAATACAATCTCCTTTACCTGTTCTCCTTTTGTGTCCTAACTGGAATAGGATCCTTGTTTAGCAAACCATCCATATCATTGCTTCCTTTAACTCTTTGTACTGATCCTGGTAATAGATAAACTAGTAAATTCTAAACATTTGCTGAATGCCCTAGAGAAGTTGGTGTATAATTTGCCACAGAAATCACTAACTGACATCCTGTCTGTCCCCAAGTTTCCTATCAATTGCATGAGCTGTAATGTTCTAGGAGCCTTAAGGAACAATCAGTGCACTATATTTCAAAACTAAGAGATCTGAGTAATACCTTTGACATACTCTGGACTGTTTTATTAGTCTTAATAGTAAAATACATTCTTCAGATTGTCAGGACTGACATGGTCATGTCCTGGGTAAACAGACCCTGTTCCTATGGTGTTGAAGCATCTAGCACTTCTCAACTCTCCATTCTGTAGGTGCCTGACCGTTTCTATCTGTCTGTAAAATATAATAATTTTAAAATGCATTGATATATTTTTATGAAGTTCTCTGGTTTTTACAATTTTTCCTTCTACAGAAGGTAGTGAAAAGCTCATTAAACATTTGTATCGTTAATATTTTCCTTCTCTTCTTTACTATGAAATAATTTAGAAGTTAAATGGATATTGTCAACTCATATCAGATTTCAATCTGAAAATGTATCTGATAGCTTGGGAGTAACTTTTGTCATTACCTGTAGATTATTACAGCAATATACTCTGTCTTTTGTTTGTAAATGTGACAGTATTTGTGTGTGTTGCACTGTTTTTCCTTATATAGTTTTAATTTCCTCCGTTGTCTGTGCATGACTTTCACAAAACAACAGGAGAAAAAATATATATAAAAATACCCTAGGAAAATGACCACAAACTGGCAGAAGACTCTTGAGACTCTTGCAGTACTGGAAACTACTTTTAATGCATTTAAAAATATATATTTAAATTGATGAAGTATTGATCTTTTTAACCAGCAGAGGGTGCTCCTGCAATACTTCATAAAGTGCTATGCTGCATGGTGGTAAACAAATTGTCTGAGAGACATCAAAGAAAAACTAAGCCAAGAACATCAGGGGACTACAAGGACGGGGGTGGAATGTGATGAATTGTCTGATCAGAGCTGTCTTTGAAGCTGCTCTGGTTGGAGACCTAGAGGGTAGGGAAAATAAAAGAGAGAATGTAAGCACAGCAGAAATGAAGCAGCTCTAGTCTTGCATATAATATTTATTCATAATGTGTGTACACATGAACTCCTCCAAGGGTTTTAGAAATTGACGTTCACAGCATATTGTCATTCAAAGAGTGATTTCCCCCAGTTTTCCTCTACAGTTTCAGACTTGACTTATGACTCTAAATGTCACAAGGTATTAGTTACTTCCATAGAAGTAATATACCTACTAGAATTAATTTGCAAAGGTAAATTCAATTAGAACCTAATTTCTAAAGTTTTAACAATTATTCTGCATTGTTCAGTCAGGGAACTCCATGAATAACTCTGTAAAGTATCTGATCATTTGCGTCAGCAATTGGATCCTCTGAAAGTGTTGAGCTGGGTTTAGAACCCAACACCTCTGAATCCCAGGCCTGTACCACTTTTTTCAAAAGCCTGGGTGGGATTAGGTTTTGCGTAAAAGGAGAGAGATGACTTCCATATGAGTAATCTACAAATGACAGTATTTGCTCCTTTTAAATTCTGTTTTATAATAAGGATACAGTGCTATCTGTAGAAAAGGCTGGTGATGGAAAAGCGGGAACATGAGTCAGAACTACCCTGTTTTAATATAAACTAGGGCTGTCAACCGATTAAAAAAAAATTGCAATTAATCGCATTTTTAAACAATAATAGAATACTATTTATTTAAATATTTTTGGATGTTTTCTATGTTTTCAAATATATTGATTTCAATTAGAACACAGAATACCAAGTGTATACTACTCACTTTATATTTATTTTTATTACAGATATTTGCACTGTAAAAAACAAAATAAATAGTATTTTTCAATTCACCTAATACATGTACTTTATCATGAAAGTTGAACTTACAAATGTAAAATTATGTTAAAAAAACCTGCATTAAAAAGTAACAATGTAAAACTTTAGAGCCTACAAGTCCACCCAGTCCTATTTCTTGTTCAGCCAATCGCTCAGACAAACAAGTTTCTTTACATTTGCAGGAGATAATGCTGCCCACTTCTTGTTCACAATGTCACCTGAAAGCAAGGACAGGCGTTCGCATGGCACTTTTGTAGCTGGAATCGCAAGATATGAATCTTTAGTGCATCTGGCATGTAAATATGTCCCTTCATGCTTCAACCACCATTCCAGAGGACATGCATTCATGCTGATGACTGGTTCTGCTCGATAACAATCCAAAGCAGTGTGGACTGGCATATGTTAATTTTCATCATGAGAGTCAGATGCCACAAGCAGAAGATTGATTTTCTTTTTTGGTGGTTCGGGTTCTGTAGTTTCCGTAGGTTCTGAAGTGTTGCTATTTTAAGACTTCAGAAAGCATGCTCCAAACCTCATCCCTCTCAGATTTTGGAAGGCACTTCAGATTCTTAAACCTTGGGTTGATGCTGTAGCTATCTTTAGAAATCTCACATTGGTACTTTCTTTGCATTTTGTCAAATCTGCAGCGAAAGTGTTCTTAAAATGAACAAGTGCTGAGTCATCATCCAAGACTTCTAGAACATGAAATATATGGCAGAATGCTGGTAAAACAGTGCTGGAGACATACAATTCTCCCCCAAGGAGCCACAAAGTTAATTAACACACTTTTTTTTAATGAGCATCATCAGCATGGAAGCATGTCCTCTGGAATGGTGGCTGAAGCATGAAGAGCCATATGAATGTTTAGCATATCTGGCACATACATACCTTGCGATGCCATCTACAAAAGTCCCATGCAAATACCTGTTCTCACTTTCTGGTGACGTAAATAAAAAGTGGGCAGCATTATCTCCCATAAAGGTAAACAAACTTGTTTGTCTTAGCGATTGGCTGAACAAGAAGTAGGACTGAGTGGACTTGTAGGCTCTAAAGTTTTGTTTTTGAGTGCAGTTATGTAAACAAACAAAATCTACATTTGTAAGTTGCACTTTCATGATAGAGATTGTGCTACAGTACTTGTATGAGGTGAATTGAAAAATACTATTCCTTTTGTTTATCATTTTTACAGTGCAAATATTTGTAATAAAAAATATAAAATGAGCACTATACACTTTGTATTCTGTGTTGTAATTGAAATCAATATATTTGAAAATGTAGAAAAATATCCAAAAATATTTAATACATTTCAATTGGTATTCTATTGTGTAACTGTGATTAAAACTACAAATAATCGTGATGAATGTTTTAAATTGCAATTAATTTTTTGAGTTAATTGCGTGAGTTAACTGCGATTACTCGACAGCCCTAATATAAACAATAAATTTAAATCCTGACTTGACTGTGTTGTTCTGTCTGGATAGTTTTTATAGATATCATTGATAAAACCTGGTAATTGTACTTATTGTACTTTCACTTATTAATATGATTTAATTTAAAACACCTGTTTTTGACTGTAAATATTAAGTGATGTACAGGCATCTAAAATCACCAATTACAAAACAATCATTTCTGTAAAATAAACAGTATGTTTCAGGAGGGGTTCAGATTTGACTAATGGCTTGTTTACACAGGGAATTATTCCAGAATAGCTATTCCTGATTAACTCTCTGTGTAGAAGTTTTTATTCCAGAATAAATCCAAAATAGCTATTTCACTTTAAATTCACACCTTCCCTTAATCTGAATTAATTTCCCACTGTAGACAAGCCCCAAATTCATAGTGTCATGAGAAGGAAATCTTTCCGAGGAAACAGAGGGTAACTGTTTCTCTCCAATTACTGATTTGGGTCTGATTTCTGTGTAGCAGTAAGTGCAGAAGCCACTGAACGCTCATGGTGTCCATTCTTCATGTTCAGTCTTTACATCTTGCTTGAGTAAATCAAATCTGATGCTAGATTCAATTCTCCAAATAGCTGCAGAAGGATTAACTGGGATGAGGATGAAGGTCACTTTGCCCTGTATTATAAATATTGCATTTCTTATGCCCTCAACTTTAATTTTCATAGGAAACGTCTAAAACTCTGTCCATAGGATAGATGCACTGGTTGAAAGAAGGTGCATGCTGCTGCTCCCCATTCAAGTCTCTGCCCTCAGTCATGTACACCAGGGAGTGCCCCAACATAGTATGCCAAGTGATTAACCTACTCATCGAAGCTAATGAGAGAATGAAAAGGAAATTCTTGAGTTGGGATTAGATTTACATCTATCCCCAGAGCAAATGATCTAGTAAAAACAGAACGTAGAATAAAGCCTGATCTTGCCTGTGCTTCTGCCTTGTTGGGCCCAGTGTCTCTAGCACTTGAGAAACCAGGTTCTTTTTAAAGAGTCCCATGTGCTATTGTACTTGTAAAATAACTAAAAAAAAATTCAAATTTAAACTTTCTGAAATACACACCAACTTTTTTTACACTACCTGCAAATATGGAAGCTACTAATATTTAGCTTCAATGTAAATTCCATTGTTTTTTAGGAACTCTATGAGGAAAAAGCCTCTTCTCAGGCTCCTGAATTGGAAATGGGGTCTCTAAATATGCTTCTCTGGGTTATGCTTTCAAAGTTGCTTCCGTTTAACTCAGAATGACCTGTTTAGTATCAAGGACTTCATTACATCTAATGGCTTAGACTTTTGCACTTACAGTACACAATTCATTTAATTTTATTCAGATAAACTGATAATCCTGTGTAGCACTTTCTCAGCCAGGCTCCCAAAGTTGCGGACATTTTTTATGATTCCTCCAGTCCAGCCGATGCAGTGCAGTTGCTGGTCTGGATAGATTTTTGTAGTTAGTTCTCATTATACTTGTACCTTATTTTTCTAATCAAACCTATAAAGGCCCCTCTGTTATCAGAACTATAAGTTAATGTGAAAAACGGGGTTGCTGCTGTCCACTTTTCAGACCGGTGTGGCTCTAAGCCATATGAAGCTCCTGTCTGAGGCTCCAGCGCACATGAGCAGTAAACAGCTCCTAACCTTTCCAGCCCAGTGAGGGTTGGTATGAGTGGTTCCAGGAGTTGGATTACAACTGCCAATAATTTCCTGCTCTTTCAGCTCAGTGCTGTGAGGTCAGCAAAGTTCAGTAATGAATCCAAGGCTACAACACCTCTGTTAACCCTTTGGCTTCCTCTTGTGCTGGGGATTTCTCCACAATGAGAGAAAATCAGGCTTTATGAGATAACTAGTTCCCTTTTTCCTGTCTCCCTCCTGCACAGCCCACAGTTCTCAAACTAAAGCTCTCAGAATTTGTAACCCAGTTTTGGCAGAGGACTTTTTATATAAAGAGATCATTCTACAGGCTTTATTTAAATTTAGTTGGGAGTGGGGAGACGGAATAGGTACTGACAGTGATGAGAAAGCGATGGTAGCATGATCAAAAATGTACACTGGAAATGTTTTTTGATTCTACATACTATAATCTGTGTGTGTGTTGTTTAAGGTCAATCATTTGGAAAGTGTTGCTCTTTTCAGGACTTGCTTTTTACGAAGTTAGACATTTACCATTGTGACGGGTTAGATCACAGAAACCCTCTTGGGAGCTGCCACCTGATGTGCCAAGACTACTTCTACCCGTGCTTTCCCTGCCAGCTCAGGACCCCAGCACCCTGTCTTGCTGAGCCAGACAGGCCCGTCTGCTCCAACACAGACCCAACATCTGAATTACTTGCCCCCAACACTGCAGGTTTACCTGAAAGCAGCTAACAGAAGTGTTCCTGTCTTTAACACTCAGATGCCCACTCCCAATGGGATCTAAACCCAAATAAATCCGTTTTACTCAAATTGTTCACCTTCTATAACCCTGATAGAGAGAGATGCACAGTTGTTTGCTCCCCCAGGTATTAATACATACTCTGAGTTAATTAATAAGTAAAAAGTAATTTTATTAGATACAGAAAGTAGGATCTAAGTGGTTCCTAGTAGTAACGGATAGAACAAAGTAAGTCACCAAGCAAAATAAAATAAAATGTGCAAATCTATGTCTAATCAAACTGAATACAGATAAGATCCTCATCAGTTCCAGAATGCTCCCTTTTACAGACTAATCTCCTTTTAGCCTGGGTCCAGCAATCACTCACACCCCTTGCACACTGTCCTTTGTTCCAGTTTCTTTCAAGTATCCTGGGGGGTGGAGAGGCTCTCTCTTTAGCCAGCTGAAGACAAAATGGAAGGGTCTCCCAGGGGTTTAAATAGACTTTCTCTTGTGGTTGGAGACCCCTTCCTTACTCTTATGCAAAGTCCAGCCCCAAGATGGAGTTTAGGAGTCACCTGGGCAAGTCACATATCCATACATGACTCTCAGTTTGTACAGGTAGCATCCACTGTTTACATGCTACCTTGAATGTCCTCAAGTAGACTTCTTATGTGGATTGGAGCATTCCAAGATCCATTGTTCTTTAAGTGTTTCTTGATTAAGTACTTAATTTCAACATTCCTTTCTTCAGGAACTGACCAAATGCTCTAGTACACAGCCAACATTCATAACTTCAAATACAAAAATGATACATGCATACAAACAGAATTAATACATTCAGTAGATCATAACCTTTGAGATATGTTACATGGCATATGTAGCATAAAACACATTCTAAGCATATTTCCATAAAGCCTTATGGAAGGTACTGTCACAACCATCATATGGTAGCTGCTGCCAAATATAAAGTAAGCAAAAGAATTAGACCATTGAATTAGACCATTGAAAAATAATTATAATAATAATAATAATAATGATTAGCTACATGTGGCACATTACAAATAAGTTAAAGGTCTCTGCCTTCCGATACTTATGAGCCACATTGGAAGGACGTAATGCAAATAAAAGGTAAGAAAGTGGTATCAAGTGTGGGTGGAGAGAGAACATTGTTCTCTACCTAAGATTCACCATGTTCCCCCCAACTTGATACCATGTTGATTTATGAGGGGGTGGCTCATTAAATGTTATGCCTTTTAAAACCTGAATGTGAGTGCTGTGTATAGTACTGTTGAGTCTGAACTTTTCATGAGTTTAAACTTAATCCAGACTTGATGTCTCTGTCTGAAACTTTTAATCAAGGCTCTGACCTGCGAACTACTCCTGACACCTCCCCCCTCCCAATAAGTAGTCATATCCTCCTTTGTCTTTTCTAATTTACATTTTAACCTGTTTTATCCTGTAGAATCTTGATTGATTATGCATGACCATTATGATCTGTTAATCACTTTGTTTACTTCTGTGTATAAACATTGATGCTCACCCCTAATAAACTTGCCACACTTACTCCGAAGCTTTGCTCTTAAGCTAAGGATGGTGTGAGCCCGTTGATCAACGAATTATTGTCTGGTCTCTGACAGTTTTCTGAGCCCTATACCAACTCCGCACAAACTCGGGTGCTGGAGAGGTGAGTAGGACTTGCTTTTTACCTAACAATTTGGGGGCTCGTCCGGGATTCCTTCTGGTGCGGTGCCTCTGTCCAGTGGTCAGACCATTCATATACGAATTGGCAGGCGCCACGGGAGATTTCTCCCAGCCAATTCAATATTGAGGGGTCGTGTACTGGACAGCAGGATAAACGCCAGTTGGAGGGCTCCTGTCAGACACCATGGGTCAAGGGACTAGCGTGCCTCTTGAGAGTCCGCTGGGGATTGTAAATAAGTTATGGAATGAAGGGAAACTCCCAGTACAGACAGGAATGTCTAGGAGGAAGTTGTACACACTGTGTGTAAGGAATTGGACTGGGTATACCGCGGTATTGGCCGACCCGGAGATGAGGTGGCCTTCGTATGGCTCTTTCGAACAGGCTGCCTTAAGAGGAGTAAGGAGCCAGATCGAAAAAGACCATCCGGGACAGTTATGTTACTGGTTTTGTTGGGACACAGCAGCAGAGCTGTGGAAATCTTTAAAAATTATGGCAGTCAGGTATTCTTCCGAGAGTGAACCCCCTCCATGTTATTTCAATGAAGGGTGTAAACCACGGCGTGTTTTAACTCGTCAGTTGGTCCCCACTGCACCTGCCCCTATTCCTCAGCAAGGGGACTCTCTCCAGGGCGCAGAGGGGAATCTGCAGGACTCCAGATTGGAATCTCTGCAGAGGGATAAGGAGGAAATGGAGGGGCACACCTCGGGAGGAGTTTTGCATGGAAAAAAAAAAAAAGGGAAAGTAGTAAAAAGAAAGAGAAAAAGGAAGAATATAAGTTAATGGCTTTAGCTTTTCGCGGTGGTATTCGAGGCAGAAGCCGTGGCCGTGGCAGGGGATTTCAGGGTGCTCGGGGAAGAGGGTCCTGGCAACCCCAGCCACCAGGAAATTGTTTTCAGTGCGGACAGCCCGGTCACTTTAAACGTGAGGCAACCCCAGCCACCAGGAAATTGTTTTCAGTGCGGACAACCCGGTCACTTTAAACGTGAATGCCCCTGGGGACGCCCAGAGGGTCCGGTCGCATCCGCAGATACTTACACCAGGGACGAATACACTCCTGCACCACCAGCCCAGCCCGTTCCTCAGGCCTGGATCAACTACGGGCAACAGCAACAGCTGCAGCGAACTCAGCCTTCTCAATGACGGTACCCCGGGGGCGAAGGCAAACAATGTGATGGTCTTATTTCCTTAATGTCTTTAGCTGGCTCTTTCCTCACTTTCTCCCCTCCCAGCAAAGAGCCTCATCTAACCCTTTCAGTCCAGGGACTGCCTGTCTGTTTCCTCATTGATACTGGAGCTACTTTCTCTCTTTTAAATCATGCCCCCTCTCCCTGGCTATCCTCTGAGGTTAAAACTGCAACTGGGGTGGAAGGCAATCCACAGTCTCTGGGACTCACTTTGCCTCTAAATGTTATTTATGCTGATAAATGTTTTTCTCACCGTTTTCTTTTTTCCCCAGCTTGTCCGATCCCTTTGATGGGCCGGGATTTACTCTGTAAGCTTGAGGCTACTTTAACCTGCACTCCTGAAGGGGTAGGATTATTAATGACAGTGTTAGGAGATTCGGCCCTAACTCAGGGTAATTGGGAAACCCCCCCCTCTCTCTCCCCTGACCTCACTGACTTGCCTTCAACCCTCTGGGGAATTTCTGACACTGATGTTGGCCTGCTCCTTTCGGCAGAGCCAGTAAGGATTCAAGTGAAGCCCTCCTTAGCCCCCCCCGGTCAGTCCCCCAATACCCCCTGTCGCTGGAAGCCCGGGAAGGCATCCGCCCCATTGTCGAGGGATTCATTGCACAAAAGCTAGTCCGCCCTCAGCGCACTCCCTGTAATACCCCTATACTGCCTGTCAAAAAGCCTCCTAAAAAGGACGGAGACCCTATTCGTTGGCGCTTTGTACAGGATCTACGGGTTATTAATCAGTATGTGGTCCCTCTTCATGCAGTAGTTCCTGATCCAGCTACTATCATCAGCCAAATCCCCTGGGATGCTGAGTGGTTCACTGTTATTGACTTAAAATCAGCCTTTTTCAGCATTCCTGTGCAACCTTCACCTGGGAGGGACAAAGTTATGTCTGGCAACGACTTCCTCAAGGCTACAGAGACAGCCCCACGATTTTCAGCCAATGCCTCCGCCACGACTTGGAAGGCTTCACCAGTCCGCAGGGATCCACGTTAGTCCTATACGTAGATGACATCCTACTAGGTAACCGCGAAGAAGCCGCCCTCCGCATCGATGGTAAGGCACTTTTATTATACCTACACACCAGAGGCCACAAGGTAGACCCTAACAAGATTCAGTGGGTCTCACAGAAGGTCCGATATCTGGGCTTCCTGTTAACCCCAGAGGGGAGACAAATGGACCCAGCCCGCATAAAGACTATCCAAAACTGCCCTCTGCCAAACACCAAGAAACAACTTCGAGGTTTCTTAGGATTAATTGGCTTCTGTCGACCTTGGTTGCCGTCCTGCGGGGAGTTGAGCAAACCGCTCCACCGACTGACTGCTAACCTTGCTCCTGACCCTTTGCAGTGGTCCCCAGACATGATTCAAGCCTTTCAGTTACTCAAGGACAGTGTGGCCTCCTCCATGTCTCTCCGCCCCCCCCAATTACAGCAAACCCTTTCACCTTTTTGTCCACGAGAGGGGCGGAATTGCTAGTGGCGTCCTTACCCAGCTGAGCGGGCCCCACCATTTCCCGCTTGCTTTTTACTCCCAGCAGATCGACCCTGTCGCTCAGGGAACCCCATCCTGCACCCGGACTCTGGCAGCAGCTGCCCTGCTGATCACAAAGGCAAAGAGCCTGACCCTGGGTCATTTTACCACGGTCTGGACCTCTCATGCCTTGTCAGCCCTTCTGCGTAGGGGCACGACCCAAGTCTTTTCGGCCCATCGTCAGCAGCAGCTAGAGGCCGAACTCCTAGAAGACACTAACCTAATTTTTGAAAGGTGTGGGCCCCTTAATCCAGCTACCTTGCTTCCTGACCTGCCAGTCCTCCAGGATCAGCACGATTGTGTGGAAGTAGTTCATAGCATCTTACAGATAAGGAACAACCTGTTTGACGTGCCACTGGACAACCCTGATTGCATCCTCTTCTCGGACGGAAGCTCCTTCTATGTTGATGGCAAGCGTTTCACCGGTTATGCAGTCACCTCTGAATGGGACATTCAAGAGGCCGCCTCACTGCCAGGCAACTGGGGAGCCCAAGCCGCCGAACTCTACGCCCTGGCCCGAGCTTGCCAGTTGGCCGCTGGTAAGACCGTTACCATTTTTACTGATAGCAAGTATGCTTTTACCCCGTACCAGTACCCGCTGAACTACAGTCGTGGGAGAGCCTCGGAGCCACTCTGGTCAAAGGGACCTGGCTTATGCCGGATGGCCGAGCCTGCCTCCCTCGCTCCACATACCCCGTGGCAGTTCGCTGGCACCATGATAAGGGGGGTCACTACGGCACACACGCCCTTGTGGACACCATCGCTCGCTTTTGGTATGCTCCAGGCATTCAACCCTACTGCCTGTCAATAGTGAAAGCATGCAGCACATGTCAGCGAAATGGACCTGCTCCGCCTCTTAACAAAATTAAGGGTGGAAGACCGCCACCTGCTGCTCCATTTCAACATCTTCAAATTGACTTTGCAGATATGCCAAAGGCTTTTGGGAAAAAGCACCTCCTTGTTTTGGTTTGCCCTCTGACTTCATGGGTCGAAGCTTTTCCTACTGCTAATTGTACTGCTGCCACAGTGGCGAAGATCCTCCTTAGAGACATTGTACCCCGTTTTGGCATCCCTCTCATACTTGATTCAGATCGCGGACCCCACTTTACTGGTAATGTCCTTGGCCATTTAGAACAAGGACTGGGCATTTCACACTCCTTTCATACACCCTACCAACCCCAGTCTAGCGGGAAAGTTGAGCGTATGAATAGGGAGCTTAAGCTTACATTGGCTAAATACTGTCAGGAAACAGGGTTAAACTGGCCTCAGGTACTTCCCTTGGTCCTGTTTCACCTTCGCACTCGCCCAACCCGTGTATTGGGATTATCCCCCTTTGAACTGCTCTATGGACACCCCCCTTTCAAAGGCGGGGCGCTACCACGTGCTGATGTTTCACTATTGGGAGGGGATCATATGACCGCGTGCCAGTTTCTCTCCCTACAGGCTCGCCTCCGTACCCTTTGGAAAGCCTCACAGTTTTCCCAGACCGTGCCGCTGGAAGAACAGATCCACCCGTTCCAACCAGGGGACTTCGTCTGGGCCAAAAAGTTCGTTCGTGGCGACGCCCTCCAGCCGAGGTTTACTGGACCCCACCAGGTTCTTTTAACAACCCAGACTGCAGTGTTCCTGGAAGGACGCAAATCCTGGATCCACCACTCCCACGTCAAGCCAGCCGTAGTGGACCACAGTGACGGACCAGCAGCTCTTGCCACCACTAAGGATACTGCCTCTGACCAGTGGACCAGCTTACCTCTTTCAGACATCAGACTTAAATTGACTCGAAAAAAATGAGAGGACCTTTTATTCTGACAACTGTATGTTTTTTATTATGCCTTTTTAGTTTATTTTCTGCTTATAAAGATAATGCTTTTATTAGATATTCCCAGGAGGTTAAAACTCGTATTTTAGGAAATAGAAGTAATTGCTGGGTATGTACTCAATTTCCAGTAAATGCAGAACAGGGACTCCCCTTCACACCCATTCCCCTGACCACTGCTAATATGACTTGGATGCCACCGGCTAGAATAAAAGATCCAGTCCAACACAATCTTACATGGGACAAAACAGGAGTGCCAATTAACAGATATCTCAGGGTAACCAATCAGACAGGATCACTGTGTTTTGTTAAAGAAAAAGGGTCAACTTTTGTGGGAACCAGTAAATGCAACATGTATTTTAATGGCACCGCCTTTAGTAAAAACCTTGGCTTCAAGCCTTGTGCATCCCACTTATCCCATATGTAAATCCCCCACAAGCCTTCAGAGTCAGCTTTTAAGAAACCCTGCTCAGATCACGAGGGTGTCCAACTAATTGTTAAGGGATATACAATTGCCTTCTACAACTGCTCAAGCAGTACTACACTGCACTTTAAAAACACCACTACCAAATTGTGCCTCTGCGGTTCGCACAACGACCCCTCTGCGTTACCAGGGGAACAGTGGTCCAACGGGTGGTGGGTTACCTCCTACTTTGAGAAATGGAATACCCGAAACGCAATGTATGGAACACACCAGCCACCTTATGATTGGTGGGGAACCTTATGGAATTGGCTGCCTGGATTTGGGTGGGTTAAAAAACTCTTGGTGGGTATTGTTGGGGCCATAGTAATCCTTATAATACTGTGTTGCTGCATCCAGTGTGTCCCCTCCCTCATAAACTCATGTGGGTCAGTTTATTCTTTTCCTACTTCAGCCAAAGCCCTTACTCTCTTTGAGTTGGCCCAGGCTGAAATTGCCAAGCGGCCCTTGGCTCCTTAAAATGGGGTGTAGCGTTTGGTAAATAATTATCCCAAAGCTACAAATGGAGGAATGTTGAGTCTGAACTTTTCATGAGTTTAAACTTAATCCAGACTTGATGTCTCTGTCTGAAACTTTTAATCAAGGCTCTGACCTGCGAACTACTCCTGACACCTCCCCCCTCCCAATAAGTAGTCATATCCTCCTTTGTCTTTTCTAATTTACATTTTAACCTGTTTTATCCTGTAGAATCTTGATTGATTATGCATGACCATTATGATCTGTTAATCACTTTGTTTACTTCTGTGTATAAACATTGATGCTCACCCCTAATAAACTTGCCACACTTACTCCGAAGCTTTGCTCTTAAGCTAAGGTCAACGAATTATTGTCTGGTCTCTGACAGTTTTCTGAGCCCTATACCAACTCCGCACAAACTCGGGTGCTGGAGAGGTGAGTAGGACTTGCTTTTTACCTAACAGTACTACTTAATATACTTAATCCTAAAATGCTCTCTCCAGTATTTTACTACTGAATATGATACAGGCTGTCCGCCTTTAAAATCTTCTGTATCCTCTCTGTGGATGGCTGTTACCGTAGCACATGTCCACATACCTGGTAGTTTGCCAGTACTAAAAGACAGATTAAACAAACATCTTAATGAAAAGCATGAAGACTTAGAAGTATCTATAAACAATGCTATTCTGCTTAGGCAATGCTTTGTCTATGTTGTTAGGACAATTTCCTGTCAGTGTCTATAGTGATAGCATGCCATTACATTTTGTCCTAATTATCTTCCTTTTCCTTGTTGATCAGTAGCAGATGAATGCTAGGATGCCATAAAAATCTTGGTCATTCTAAGGCATGCACCAATGAAATGTAGATATTAGAATAATAGAATATTAGGGTTGGAAGAGACCTCAGGAGGTCATTTAGTCCAATCCCCTGCTCAAAGCAGGACCACACCAACTAAATCATCCCAGCCAAGGCTTTGTCAAGCCGGGCCTTAAAAACCTCTTAAAGATGGAGTTTCCACCACCTCCCTAGGTAACCCATTCCAGTGCTTCACCACCCTCCTTGTGAAATAGTTTTTCCTAATATCCAACCTAGACCTCCCACACTGCAATTTGAGACCATTACTGCTTCTGTCATCTGCCACCACTGAGACCAGCCTAGCTCTATCTTCTTTGGAACCCCCCTACAGGTAGTTGAAGACTGCTATCAAATCCCCCCCTCACTCTTCTCCAGACTAAATAACCCCAGTTCTTTGAGTGCTTGCTCATATCCATTCCAATTAGGTGTGCGTGCACCGCGTGCATGATCATCAGAGAATTTTTGCCCTAGCAACACCTGGTGGGTCGGCTGTGAAGCCCCATGGAGTGGCACCTTTATGGTGCTGGATATATGCCCCAGCCGACCCAGTGCCCCCTCAGTTCCTTCTTACCACCTGTGACGGTCGTCAGAACTGTGGACTGCGGCTTCGTTGTTCTCCACTCTCCCTAGCGTTTCTCCTTCTGTAGTGGCTAATTGTTATAGTTAGTTAGAGTAGTGGGTTGAGCCTCATGCCCAAGGCTCCGGGCTTTAAGCCTTGTTCAGCCTGTACTAAGCCTATGCCAATGGGCGACCCCCACGACTCCTGCCTGAAGTGTCTGGGGGAGTCCCACCAGGCAGACAAGTGCAAAATTTGTAAGGGGTTCCAGCCCCAAACCAAGAAGAAGTGGGACTGTAGATTGAAGCAGCTCCTAATGGATACCAGCTGCCAACTAGACATCGACCCGTTGATCACTATCCATTGAACCCGACAATCTAGCCAACTTTCTATCCACCTTATAGTCCATTCATCCAATCCATACTTTTTTAACTTGCTGGCAAGAATACTGTGGGAGACCGTATCAAAAGCAGGTTCCTGTTTAACCACACCCCTGCCTTGACATGTCTTGTTACTTTCATGAAAATTATTTTATATAAATCATGAATAAAGTGACAGTGGCATCTTATCAGATTCTCTGTTAGTGTGGAACTTGTTGGCAACTGGAGGCTCCTTTTACCTGACTTATGTTATAGATTGTATCAAGTATGCTGAAAGGACAGCAGAGGTGGGGTGGAGGGAAAAGCAACCAAACTGGGACAAACTGGAATGGCATTGTGATCCTGTGCACCAGGACACAAGGCCACTCATTCAAATTTGGTCTGGCCACCCCTCCATGCCAGCAGGGAAGGGGCTCTGCCTTTATTCTGCCCAGCTCTAGTCAGGGGACAAGGGCTGGGGTTACCCCCTGCTCCCATTGCATCCCTCCCAAGTTTAGGTTTTCAAAAGTGGGGGAGGTCAATGGCCTTTTGTCCCCATCCACCCATCTCTGGCGCCTATGACCATTATATGTTCCCACGAACAGTTAATGCAGTGACTCCATATCTCACCAACACAAACAATAGAAAGTAGGGCAATAATCTGTTAATTCTTTGCGTAGTGTCTCTATGAATGCTTCACTTCAGGTTCGTGTGCACCTCACATACCTTCAATTGGAGATTTTCATTAGCAGAGCCCATTTGGCCTGCACATGCACTGCTGATATCCTTGTGCCCTGCATCAGAGCTATATCAGGCTGTGCGGGCAAACCACCCTCAGTTCCTTCTCAACTGCCTTGGCCTGAGATGGAGCTTAGCATGTCCACATGGTGTGCACTTTAGCTGCTTGCTGACTTAAACTAAGTTAGAACTGTTTTAGTTTAGCTGGTTGGTTAGTAGTAGTTACTGGTTATTTGATAGGTTTTATTTCCTCTGGACAAATCCTCCCAGTGAGGTGCACTCCCAGTTCAACAGAGTTTAAATGTTGCCTCTCGTATAGAGAGTCAGTGATGGACACTAAGTGTGACTGCTGCCAAGGAGAGTCGCTTGTCTCACAGAAGTATAACTCCTGTTTAGCCCTCATATCTATGGCATTGAAGAACTAGGAAATCAAGCACTAACTGTTAATGATGGAATGCTCCCTTTGTCCCGCTTCGGAGCCAGATCAGGAGAACCCCTAGTATATCAGTCTCCAGAGGTTTCTAGCGCCCCTTCAATTTCAGTGCAACACTCTTAGAAGGGGGAAAGCCTAGACACTTCATCTAAAGATCCTAAAAGAGCTCCCCTCTTAAGGAAACCACCTCAAAAAGACCTCGCTCTCCAAGCAGGGCAACAACCTCAGAGACTTCGTCCTCAAGGCTCAATACCATAGAGGTAAAGGGCTCCTCCAGTACCAGTGAGTCAAGAAAATCCTGTAGCTCTTTTAAGAGTAAGCATGGCTCCAGTACCGTCCAGAAATAGTCAGAGTAAACATGGAAGATTGGTACCATCAGACTTACCCCCTTTCTTGGTACCCTATCAGGCTCTTCAGTACTGTGTAAGACTCAGCCTCCATCTATGTCAGTGCTGTTTGTGAAGCACTCAGAACTCTCTGTACCATCCTGAAGGGACAAGCACACCATGCTGTTGGTGCCGAAATGCTGCTCTGTGCTGCAAGACTTTAGGTACCTGAAGGGCTCATCCATGACTGCTGAACCAGAGTCTCCATTGATTGCAGGTACTGAGTGTCTCTTCAGGCCCTTACACATCCCCAGTACTGTTGCCTCCCTTTTCAGTCAGAGCTCCCGTTAGAGGAAGAAGAGGACAATGATGGAGACCTGCCTTCAGTATCATTGATATCTGTCTAGGGTTCTCCTACATACCCATATAGGACCCCTTTTCTTGGAGAAACAGTGGAGATGTCTGAGAACCTCATCACTTAGTGGGAGCAAGCCTGGATGCCACCCACTCTTCATTATGGCCTCTATGTTGATATTAGGATCCGTGGGCAGCTTATTGCCAGCAGTTCTCGAGGGCCCCAACCCTCTCCCATTGGGATGATAGAGACTCAAGCTTCCCCTCCCCAAAAACAGAATGAAACGTTTGAGAACCAAGAGACCAGGGAGGACAAAGAGGCTACCCATGAGACTACCATCTCATCTCATCACCTGATGAGGCAGTAATGCCTCCTCCTCCATCTATCGGCAATTTTCAGCAGTTTCGAGATCTCATTAAACAGGTGGCAGAATCCCTCTGGATATCTCTTGAGAAGGTCAAAGAATCCCAACACAAGCTGTGGATATTCTTCACTCTGACACCATCCAGAGTTGCCCTTCCTATCAACGAGGCTCTGCTGGAACCTTCAAAAGCCATTTGGCAAACCCCAGCTACTGTAACACCTATGTTTGAGAGAGTCGATAAAAAGTATTATGTTCCCACCAAGGACTCAGTTCTTATTTTTTTTTCAATCTCCAATGAATTCTGTGTTGGTAAATGTGGTGAATGAATAGCGCAAACAACACCGGTGTAAGTCCATCCCATATGCTAGAGACCAGAAGCACCTGCACCTTCTGGTGAGAAAATCCTACAATTCTGCATTGTGAAGTCCCAGGTGCTGATGTCCAAATACAACTTTACAGTTGTAAATTATGCAAAATTTGGTTCCATTATTCAACATTTTCCTCGAGACCAACAGGAACAATTTCAGGCTATCATTATTGAGGGGCATTTACTGGCTAGAACACCTCTTCAGGCAGCTCTTGATGCTGCAGATACCACAGCCAGTTCCCTCTCCACAGCATTAGCATCCAGTAGCAGGGCATCCTGGCTACAGTTGTCTGGTTTCCCCAGAGAAGTCCAGAATACAGTAGAGGATCTCCTGCTTGATGGACTGACTATGTTCATGGAGAATACTGACAAATCATTGCATACCCTTAAAGACTCCGGGGCTGCATTACATTCATTAGGCATCTACACACCTGCAAACAAAAGAAAATCCAGTAGCCTGTGTACAGCTGAAAGATTCCACCCAGTGTAATCCTCTGTTTTCAGAGACCAACAGACCCTCAAAGAAAGAGATCCAGAGAAAGAGATCCTCTAACCCACCCGACAAATGGGTGCTGGAAATAATAATTGGGTTACACTATCCATTTTACCTCCATCCCTCCTCATCATCCCCTTTCTCCATCCCCCTTCAAAAATCCTTGTCACAAGTTCTTAGTAGGACATGAAATAAACTCCCTTCTTCATTTAGGAGTGATAGAACCAGTCCCTGTTCAGCACAGGGGAAGGAGCTTCCACCCAAGGTACTTCCTTGTGCCAATCTTAGATCTAAGACTGCTAAACAAATTCATTAGGTCTCAAAAGTTCAGGATGGTGACTAACAACTATAATTCCTTCTCTAGATTCAGGGGGATTGATTTTCAGCCCTCAATCTTCAAGACTAGTACTTCTGTATTGCAAGACACCATCCCACAGAAGGTTCCTGTGTTTTGTCATAGGCCGGGATCACTTTCAGTATTGGGTGCTCCATTTGTTCTCAACTCTGCTCCAAGGATGTTTACAGTGGTCTGTCAATGGTGGCTGCCTGTTTGCATTGTCAGGCAATTGTAGTATTCCTGTACCTTGACGATTGGTTGCTCAAGAGTCAGTCCTACATGAGGTGTTATTGACCACTGCATGGGAAGTGCTTTCTCTGTTCTTGGACTTAGTGTGGATTTTCCCACATTCAACTGAAGACTTAACTCATGTTCGGATCAATTTATAGGGGCATCCCTGGATTCTTTGGCAGCCAGAGACTTTCTTCTCATGGACAGGTCGGACAAGGTTTAGTAGTGTCAAAACTATTCACCCTAGACTTCTGTCAGAAACTCTCTTCAACTTCTAGATCACATGGCAGCTTGCACTAGTGTGACAGAACATACAAGATTACGCCTTTGCTGTTTCCAGGGGCAGCTCGGATCAGTTTACTTTACAGACACAGCCTAGATAAATGGGTCAGTTCCTCAACAGTTGAAAACTCCCTAGACTTGTGGAAGGCTCATTGCAGTGTAGAGGTGGGAGTTCTCTTCCTCCAACAAACACCAATACTAACTGTAACCACAGATGCATTTCTGTTAGGATGGAGACGTACCTTAGTGCTCTCCTGATACAGGACAGATGGTCACTCTAAGAAACCACCTTCCATATCAACCTGTTGGATGGAGTGGTCAGAAATGCCTGCTTTCATTTTCTGCCTCTCACCAGACACAGGTCTATCAAAGTCTTGACAGAAACATAGCCTGCATGTTCTATATCAGTTGGCAGGGAGGAGCAGGATCCCTTTTCCTCTTTACCAAGACAATAAAGTTGTAGAACTGGTGTATCACATAAAAAAGTCAGCAATGTATCTCCTGGACAAGCAAAATTTTACTGCCGATACTCTTAGCATGTGTTTTTCCTAAGACTACGAATGGGAGTTGGATTCCTAGGTTTTTGTCAGCATATTTCAGGCTTGGGGTTTCCAGAAGTGGACCTCTTTGCAAGAGCTAAGAACAAAAATGCCATCTATTCTGTTCAAGGGGGAGTTTAAGGGTCACAGTTCCTTGGGGATCCCTGCCTTCCTCACTTGGATGACAGAGAGGCACAACAACAGCAGCAGCAGTTTTGATACCTACCCAGGAAATCAGTCAGCCTTGAAGTTATATGGTCCCAAATAATAAATGTGTTATAATAAAAAAAATGGCAAACAAAACAGGCTGTATTACACTAGAAGCACTGATGTGATTGCTGAAACTTACTAGCAACTATTACTATTTTCAATTATTATTTGCTATAAAAATATAAATTAAATAGCAGGATGACATCCCTCTCCAAAATGCCAAGAAAAGCAAATGATGAAGTGCCAAGAGCCCTAAAAATAACATTTTAAAAAATAAATAATTTAAAGGAGTGAAACCATGGCGGTGGTGGGTTCTAAGGACAAGGCGGTCCTATTCAGACAAGGAGAAAAGCAACTCAGCCAAATTTGTGAACTGCTATGAGGCTTTATGCAGATATAAACCCATACGTTACTCTTTTAAACGCTATAGCCATGAATGACAACTATATCGGGGGGGGGGCGTGAGGGGGCGGCACGTGGGCATGTAAAATATGTCACTAAAGCCGGTCTCCTTTAGCAGCTCCATACATCCTTCCTGTCGGACACGGACGCGCTGCCTTGGCTATGCAGGGCGGTGTATCGTGCCTGGAGAAGCGGGTGCTGAGATGCACCGTCCTGCATCGCCCCCTGTCCCTGGCTTGGCCCCCTGCTTCCGGCTGTCTGACCCTCCTGTGCAGCGGGCTCGGCCCTGCGCAGATTCCCCCGCCCCCTCCCGGCCTCGGGAACGGCCCGGATCGCGGCCCGGTGCGATCCAGTGACATGAGGGCAGCGGCTTCAACAGATGTTACTGAGCACGCTCAGCTCTCAGGCGCATGCTCAGTGACACCGACGCCGCCGGTGGATCCCGATGACAAGGCGGCGCCAGGAAGGGGGCGTCGCGTCGCAGGGAAGGATCCCATCGGCGCGCGCGTCACGTCACGTGACGGTCTGGCGGGCTCTTCCGAATCTGCTAGTGGAGTCGGGCGACGGGGAGAGCCAACGGGCCGGGCCAGCCCGCGGGACAGGAGCCGCTGCGGCGGCGGCGGCGGGGTGAGTGCGGGGCGGCCTCAGCGCCCCCCTCCGCACCGGGACAGCGCCCCGCGCCTGAGGGGGGCCGGTACCCGGGCGGCTGCGCGGCCTCAAGGCCCAGCCGGGCGCCTCCTCCTCGCTGCCCCCCCCCCTGCCCGGCTGTTTCTGCCGCGCTGTTTGCGTGCCCGGCGCTGCCCAGATTGATCTAAATTGGGGCCCTCAGGCTGCGGAGCAGGGCCAATGGGCGGGCCCATCCTCCGCACATGAATAACTCTGCCTGGGCCCTGCGTAGTTCCACTGACTTCAAAGGCCCGGGGTCGGGGTACATGAGTAAAGTTATTCAGGGCGGTGTTTGGGAGGTTGGGCCCTGAATGTCTGTTATATTTGAAGGCATTCTTAGTGGCGGTACCAAAAATATTAATAACTGCACCCAGCTCAGTAGCAACTCAAGGAGACTTGGGTGTCACTGTAGACAGGTCATCAAAGATCTCTACTTAATATAGAGCTGTAATCAAAAAAGCAAACCGTGTTAGGATATATAAGGAATGGGATGGCAAATAATATGGAGACTCTTGTCATATAAAATCAGCGATACAGCCTCACCTGGACTATTTTGTGCAGTTGCTATCCTTCTCAAAAGGGATAATACAGACTTAGAAGAGGTTCAGAAAGTGATCAGGGAGTTGAGAAAAAATCTCATGGCAGAGAGAATGAAAAGATTGGGTTTCCTGACCTTAGAAAGGAGTTGAATAATAGAGGACATGATAAAAGTGTATACAGTAATGAATGGTATAGAAAAGGTAGTTTAGGAACTTTTTTGCCTGCCTCATAACACAAGAATAAGGGGACAGTCAACAAAACTAAAGTGGGAAATTCAGAACAGTAAAAGAAAACACTTTTTCACACAATGTGTGTAATTAAACTGTGGATGTCATTGCTACTGGATGTCATTGAGGGCAAGAACTTAACAAGATTCAAAAAGGGATTTGACATTTATGTGGATAACAAGACTATCCAGAGTTGTCATAATCTATGATTAAAAAATTTGGAAGGGATATTAAAGCTCATGCTCCAGGGATTTAAGATCATATCCAAGTCCAAGATGAGGCCTAATGGGAACAGATTGCCATATTTGCCTGCAGTGAGATTCTTTCACCTTCTCTGAAGCATCTGATACTAATGACTCTTGGAGACAGGGTACTGGACTAGATGGTTTTTGTCTCTGATCCAGTATGTCAATTCTTATATTCTTTCACATAGGTCTCTTTGGTCTCAGAGCAGCTAATAGCAACTGGGATAGATGGACATTTAAAACCCCAAAAGCTATTTTGTGTATTCTGTCCCTATAAATAAAAGGCAAACAGATAATGACCTAGGCAATGTTTTTAAATAACATTTTTTCTGAGTTTTCTGTGAGAGGTCATTGTTAAGGCTATGAGTTTATCATGGAAGTCACAGATTCTGTGACTTTCTGTGACCTCCGTGACTTCTGCAGCACCCACTGCTCCCCTGCACCCAGCAGCAGGAGTTTGGATGGGGTGCTCAGGCTGAAGGTTGGGATGCGGGAGGGAATGAGGACTCTGGGTAGCATTTACCTCAGGGGGGGCTCCCTGGAAGCAGCGACATTCCTTGGCTCTCAGAGAGATGCGCAGTCAGGTGGCTCTGCATGCTGTCTCCGCCTGCAAGCACCACCCCCATAGCTCCCATTGGCAGAGCTGCCTGGCCATGCCTCTGCCGGAGCTGAAGGATGTTACCACTTCCAGGGAGGCAGGTAGGGAGCCTTCCAACCCCCAGGCTGCCCCCCTCACCCCTCCAAGCACCTGCAGTGTGCGCGTATACACCCACCCACCCCAGCACCCCTGCTGCACCGCTCCCCAAGATTTAGTCAGGGGTCTATAGTACAAGTCATGGACCGGTCCTGAGCTATTAATTTTTGTTTACTGCCTGTGACCTGTCCATGACTTTACTCAAAATACCTGTGACTAAAATGTAGCCTTAGTCATTGTTCCTTTAATTGTTGCAGGTCTTTCTCACATCCCTTTTCCCAACATCCAAAACATCAGGCTAGATCTCTTAAACTCCTACAGAAATATATATGGAAAAAAATCATAAACTTCCCTTCCAGGAGCCAAATTTGTTTAGTATGTGTTGGGGCCAGATAAATATCAGGGATATAGTCAACTCAAAGTATGTCATAAATTGCAGACTTGATTCAATCTTCAGAATAATGTCTTTGTAATCTTTTATGTCAAGGGAATTTGGTGCTAAAATGAGTCTCCAAGAGTGGTGGATAATCAACAAGAAATCCTATAAAGAGATCTTTGATATCACACTCTTCATCATTTAGATTTAAAATTACATTTTGGAAAATTCTCTGTTACATCCCCTATCATTTTTTATTAGATGACCTTTAACATTTTTTAGTGAGTTGCACAAAGAGAAAAATACACATAAGGAATTAATCATTCGCTGTAATATACAAACAGTTTAATACCATGTGGGAGAGAAAAGTTCCTGTATTCTATGATGAAAAAGCTGTGGAACAAGTGCAGTATGTTTAGAAACATTTGATTGTCTTGTCGAAGAGAAGCTTGTTTAGGCAGTGGATTTTTGTGATGCTACAAATATTGTATTTTCTCTTAGGGAAGTTGTATTTAATATTTGGCGCAATGGCCATGCAAATGCAATATGAAGCAAATGCAGAGACATCAACTGAGGAAGAGAGCTTGGGTCCACAGCCCATATCTAGGCTAGAGGTATGTAAAGAGTGGCTAGCTCAGGAACTGTTTACCAAACAAACCAACCGTCTTTATATTTAACTAGAATTGCATTGAAAAATTGCCGCTGGCTTGACTACTTGACTTTTGTCAAAGAAAAAAAATCTTGTCCAGAAATGTATTTAAAAAATGTGAAAGATTAACTTCAGGAATGCATTAATACGAATGTTCAGTTACCACTCTAATAAAATATACTGGTACTCCAAGGTTTGTAATAAATGCACTGAAACCAAATAAAACTGTAACTTTGTTCATAAAGAGGTTAGATTCTGAACCACAACATAAAATTAACATGCTGAATATCCTGTTGGGGCAGGATGGACTCCTTTTGCTGAACTTGTACTGCTCCTTCTTCAATAGCTAATAAGCCAAATAGTGCCTGTTTCATATGATGTGGTATCTTTAACATTGATACTGACACATGCAAATAATATATAGTATAAAGGAGAATTTATGGAGAGAAGCAGTCATTTCAGCTATGGTTTTATTTGCAATTGGATGGGGAAGGGACACTCATTAATGTTGCCTTGCAGAATTAGACTTATAGTCTGATCCAGCTCCCACTGACGTCAATTAGAGAGTTTCCATTGACGTTGGTGGAAGTTGGATCAGGCTGGATCAGTGTGTCTGCTCTTGAATGTTTTATATAATATAAAATATTTTTTTTCTTTTTTCTTTCAGCAATGTGGTATAAATGCAAATGATGTTAAGAAGTTGGAAGAAGCTGGATTTCACACAGTTGAGGCTGTTGCTTATGCACCAAAGAAGGAGCTACTAAATATTAAAGGCATCAGTGAAGCCAAGGCTGACAAAATCTTGGTAATTATACTTTCCAGTTACATAAACAATTTAATCCAATTAAATAAATAAGTGATCTTGGGGACCTCAATTTGTTGGTGCCCAGCACTTCTTGAAAACAGAGCCCCTTTAAAGTGTCTCAAGGGGGGCACCTGAAACCACTAATTACCTTTTAAAAATCTTGGTGCTTCTGGTGAACACTCTAAGCCAATGGGAGAGAGCTCTCCTGTCAACTTAATGACTGTACCTCCATGAGAGACTGTAGCTGTGTTGGCATGAGAAGCTCTCCTGCGGACATAGCACTGTCTTCACGGGGGGTTAAGGTCAGCATAAACTATGTTGCTCAGGGGTGTGGATTTTTCACAACCCTGAACGATATAGTTATATCGAAGTAAGTATGTAGTATAGACCTGGCCTAAGTTTGTTCTTCGTGACAAACAATGTGAAGCCTACAGTTTACAGGGAAAATATGCAAAAAGCCACAGGGTCACATTGTTTTTCTGAAAATACCCTTCATTTTGTAATACAAGTATTTTAACATATTTACTTTTAAGAGTTTATAAAAACTCTGTTTACTATTACTTGGTTACATTCCCGTATTTTCCTATAAAGCCAAATTTGTAAAAACTGATGGAAGAGTTCTTGCTTGGTGGTGGGCAAGCTGGAGATACAAAAAAGACAACTTACTATGAATAAAAAAACCCTAAATGTAATTTTTTTTTTGTCGTGAAAGTCATGGCAATGACTAATACACAGCCTTACAAATTGGCTGGAAGGCCCTATGTAGTAGTCAGAATGCTGTGGTGTGTGTTCTTGCTAATATTTGTTATAAATCAGTGGAGATAGTTTTATAAAACTTGTGTACAGGGGGACCTGTCTACTTTTGGCTTGTAACCATATTGACCAGAACAGTGTGTTTAAGAACAGTTTTTTAACACAGTTCTGCCTGAACATGGTTCAATGTATCCACTTTATAGCAATACCTATAAAACCATGCTACAACGGTGTTGGTATGTTCATATTAAGAACATTTGAGAACTGTTTGTAGTTGTATGTTTTGGGACTCCTGTCCAATGATATCAAAGCAGCCATGAACTCTGGATTGACAACTGAGTTGGAAACTGTGGATAATACAGATGCTGACACTGTGTGCATCTGTGCTACTGGAAGTGATAGGCTGACTGGTGTTCTTTAAATTACTCTATTCTGTGGCACTAGCCTCTTTTCAGATTTGTCAACTGTGTACTATAGACAAGAATAGACATGTTCTTAAGACACTGGAACCACTTTTCATTCATCAAAATATGAGCTGATAAAACTCAAAGCTTTCCTCACCAACAATAGGGAGCTAGCTAGCTAGTTTTCAAAATAAAATATGTGCACATACTAAATATTTCTATCTTCACACATGGAGGAATAAGGCAAGCTGGGTTTTGTGAAAATGATTGTTGCTGTAAAATAGGGAAAATAGATTCTGGAGATAGTTCTTTGAATGAGATTTCCTTCCAACTATAGGTACAAGTAACTGAAGGTATAATCTGACCAGAAGAAATGTGCTGAAATACATGCCCATTTTTGTAAATGCTTCTCCACATTGTGGAAGAGGAAAATTCCTGTATTTGTTAGTTATACGAGAGATAATACAGCTTGTAAACACACAATATGTCTCCCCTTCACCCTATATATAGTTTGGTTTTGTTATCCTTGTCTTCAGGCAGAAGCAGCTAAAGTGATTCCAATGGGTTTCACCACAGCAACAGAGTTCCACCAGCGGAGGTCCGAGATCATCCAGATCACCACTGGATCCAAAGAACTTGATAAACTGCTTCAAGGTGTTAATTCTACTTATTATCTTGGTGCATTATTTTAGTTAGCTCTCCTGTCACTTCTGGAAATCATAAACCCCATATGAGAAGTGCATGGTATAAGAGGTTTTCTGCTAACTGCACTGGAATCTCCTTAGCACTGCTCTGCCTTATAATGATCAGTTCCACACAGCTAGCACCTCCAGAGAAAGCTGCAGGAGAAGTTCCAATAGGAAAGGAACTTCACTGGATGTGGGAGGACACAAGACATAGTTTTACATTTTAAATACATTTCCTGTTATTGACTAGTACTGAAGTTTTATTGAGAAATAGAAGCAGGTATTTGCTTCTCCCTAATCCTCCCTGCCTACATGAGAAATGCAAAGTAGAATGGTGTTCCCCTTAACTTAGCTAACCTGTTCTCATAAGAACTCTTATCTGGCCTTCTTATCCACAACATGCACAAACCCAGGTACCCAGAACTGTTGTTATAACTAACTAATTCATTGAGTTTGAAATGTAAGTGATCTCTTCTAAAGCAAAGCTACGCAGCTACAGAAAACATATCTGACAGACAAGTCCCCATAACTCTGAAATTATATGCTTGTGTTGTGCATTTATAGCCTATGATGTTAATACAAGTGTGATTGTTTTTTTCTTTTCCAGGGGGAATAGAAACAGGGTCCATAACTGAGATGTTTGGGGAATTCCGCACTGGGAAGACACAGTTGTGTCACACGCTGGCAGTAACTTGTCAAGTAAGTGGTTGGTCATTTTATTAAAGTCAAATATGTATTTAGAAAAACATTGTTTCTGAATCCTTGCCAATCAAAGTACCTTTCTCACTCGTACAAATAAGCATGCAGCTAAAAAGGTAGTGCAAAATATCTGTAGTCACATATAGTGTATAGCAGAAACTATCCAGACTTTGTGACACCATGGACTGAATTGGCAACTTGCTAGGATCTCATGTACCATGCTTACTCTGGTTGTAGGGGTAACTTTAGTAGAGATTCAATATATTTAAAAAGAAACCTATGATAGATATCAAGCATGGAAATAAAAACCAAATTTATGTTCAAACTACAGAAATAATAAATGGTACTCAGGAAGCTAGTTGTTGCCTTGCTTTGGTTCTTTGGGGAAATTTGAGTTCTGAAAACAAACTTTCTGGTTTCTCTCTAACCTGCAAAAAACCTCTCTCCTTGCCAACAACTGAGAAAAGGAAGGTAAAGCTGTTTACATGAGCCCAACTCATCCCCTGTCCAGCTGTTTGTGTTTTACATGTCTCAAGCTTCATCTCATGTCCTTTCATACAAGCTTCAATTGGCTCTTGTTCTCAGACAGTACATAAGTGTAAGGTGGAAATGGTTACTTAAGACTGAATAAGAGGGTTGTCTTTAAATTAGCTTCTTATGCATATTATGCCAAGGGCAGAGTATTCAACTTGACCACTTAAGTTAGGGTGCATAAGTTAGTGTTTTTGTGTTCAAATTGGTTATTGGGCGCTCAGGTTTTAGGAACCTTAGTTCTGATTTGTGCACTTGGTATAGAATTGAGTACCCTAACTTATGTATCCATTTTGAAAATTAGGCTCCTGTACTGGGGTTTTTCACTTTCCAGCTTGTTTCTCGGACAGAGGAAGGCTGTTTGGCTCACTGATTCTGGTGTATCACTAAATGTACTAGTATCAGTAGGGTGTGATGCAGTAATTGGCTTTAATTTCCCAGACCTGGAAACTGTGTTCAGGGACATTTACTTGTTCTCATTAGCTTCCCATTGACCGCGGTGGTGGCGAAGGAAAGGCCATGTACATCGACACAGAGGGTACCTTCCGCCCAGAACGTCTGCTTGCTGTGGCTGAAAGGTCTGTACTTATGGTTAGAAATTCACTGGCTCTAGTTAAAACAAATGCATGCATTGCCTCATCAGTAAGTTGTCCAGTGATCACATTGTACATCAACTTGACTCCTTATATATACTTCAGTGGAAGCTGCATGTAAGGACAGTTCCTACAAGATCTTCTCACATTACAGCTGTCCACCTATACAGAAGAAGTTTGAAACAGTATGCATAGATTGGCTTTTGGCAAACACATTTTGTGACCGTTCTCCAACTTTATTGAACAGCTAGAATAACTAGCCTTTATTACAGATGATGACACTAATTTACTTTTTAGTAGCTGTTCCTTGTAAACCCAGTTCTGCCTAAAGTGCTGTACATTCAAAAGATTTCATTTTGAGCTTAGCCTACAAATATTACTGTAGAAACAATAGAGCATCCCATGTGTAAACCTCTTCACGATATCTATTAGAACTAGGTTCTTGTCAGAAAAGTTGGGCCAATATTCCCAATCTCTGAAAAGCTGTGAAATCTGTAGTCCCTTCTTCAAAATCTGAGGCTAACACTTCTAGTACTGTAATAATTAACAGATCTAGTTAACTAGAATCTCAGCACTAGACCAGAGGGATCAGCAGCATTAATTAACCAAAACACCCTGCCAGCTGGACTTCCCAATAAAATGAACATTGTGTTTCTGGCCTGCAGCCTGTTGGGTCATGCAGAAAGGCTGGTTTGCTTTGGATACAACGGTTAAGATGTTCTGCAGAGATCTAACAGTAAAAGTATTCAGCTGGCTTCCTGCTTTCCTCTGGCTAACCTGCTTCGGGTTTGTGGTTTGTCAGAATGCTGTCTGCTTTTGGAAAAAACCTGCCCTGCACCAATTTCCTGTCTTTAAAAAAAATCCCTTTACTTGTTTCCTCCTGGAGTAACTAGTACACACACAGGCAAGGTTTATCAATCTGTAAGTGATTGTGCCCTCTCAATCCGCCCAAAGGTGTTTCCATCTAGAGGCCCTGACTGTCATTACAGAGACTTCCTCAGCACATTTCTTCTGGTGGTGGTGGTGGTGGTGGTCTGTGCCAAAACCCCACATGAGCTATACTATGGGGAAAGCCACAGGTGCTTCACTTGCTTTGGATGACTTCATAGTATGATCTATATTGTAAAATCACACTGCACAGCTACCAGTCTATATGCAACACTCACTCAGGGTCTGTAGGCCTTTCCAAGACTATATTTGGTAAACCAAATATGCTATATGGCAACAAACTGGTACAACTACCAGCTTCTTGGCCAACACACTTGGCTTTGTGGAAGGATGTACTTAACCAGCTGTTCTCTGAATTTTAAGGGACCTCTGGGTCATCATCAATATGCCCAATGGCAAGAAATCAGTCATAAAGGTGGCTCCAACCTTTAGTAATGGAGCAGTGACTGAAGTATTGCAGATAGAGGATTGTTTATTACTCTTTACATAGATACCTCTTGAATTTATAATCAAAAGTTCATGAATCTTTTTTCAGTCTTATGTTTTATTGGCGTGTCACACTGCCTTTAGTGTATTCCATTGCAGGATGGTAATTTGTGTCTTTTCATTCTCTTGTTCTCTTTGTTTTGCAAAGGTGTCCTGGATGGTGGTGGGTGGCTGCTGTTTCTAGGCAGTAAGATCCTGTGAGTTCAATGGGGAGATCATTTTTATTTTCAAGTTAATTGCTCTTTTTATCACCAGTTTATTTTCAAGTTAATTGCTCTTTTTATCACCAGTTTTTATTTACCTATAAGAATCTCAATATCTCTCTCTCCCCATCCAACCTGTAGGATCAGTTTAATCTAGCCTTCAGGTGCACCTGCTAGTTAACTGCTGTAGACAAAGTTACAGAATCTCCCAAGTTGTTCCCATCTGATTTGTTTCTCTAGGTATGGCTTATCTGGCAGTAATGTCCTTGATAATGTTGCATATGCTCGAGCATTTAACACAGACCATCAGACCCAGCTCCTTTATCAGGCATCTGCTATGATGGCTGAATCAAGGTAACAAAACTGACAAACAGAAATAACTTGTGCACTCTTAAATGACAATCTGTAAAGTTACCCAAAATGAAGGACAAGTGTGTAGATTGCATAATTGCAAAACAGATACTAAATATTATTAATTTTTCATCAAATACTTTTAAACGTATCTACACTCTATAATACCTGTCATGAGACCAGTCTTGATTCTTTTCAGAAGAGACAATGGGTCATCCCACTAAAAGAGGGATCCAGCCAATAAGCCTCATGTGAAACTGCAAATATTTGTAAATAAGAGATGTTCCATAACTGCTGGTGAAATTTTGGGTGATTCTGACTCATGCTGTGGTAGGTTGGAGAGTAGTATTTTACAAAGAGTAGGTGCCAGCAGTAGATGCAGTTCAGTTCACATTAATTTTTAGGAAAGGGGAAATTGAATTCAAATGTTGAGTGTTAAAGAACTGTGATATAATCAGAGGGCTGTGATGGATTTAATTTAGTTTAGAATTAAAATCAGTAGTTGAACTGGAGAGAAGAATAAACTGATTTATGTAGGTATCTAGAACAGAGATGGGCAAAGTACGGCCTGCGGTCCACATCCGGCCCGCGGGACCGTCCTGCACGGCCCCTGAGCTCCCAGCCAGGGAGGCTAGCCCCCAGCCCCTCTCCAGCTGTCCTCTCTCCCCTGAAGCCTCAGCTCACTGTGCCGCCGGGCAGCTCAGCACCGGTGTACCCCCTTGCACGGGGTGGGTGGACGGGCAGGGGAGAGCAGGGAGGGAGGCTCACCCGCAGCCTCAGGGGGCAGGCGGGAGGTGCGGGAGGCAGGAGTGCGGCGAACGTGGCCAAAGGACTCAGGAGGAGCACCGGGTGGCCGTGCAGCCAGCCGGAGAGAAGCAGCACTTTAAAGGGGAAACCGCTGCTTCTCTCCGGCTGCGCAGCTGCCCCTGCTCCTCCTGAGTCCTCCACCCATGTTCGCAGGGCCACATTCCAAAAGGGGCTGGGGGCAGAGTGGGGGGTTGAATAGGGGAGGGGGTCCCAGGAGGGGGCGGTCAGAGGACAGGGAGGGGGGGTTAGATAGGGGGTGGGAGTCCTGTGGGGCCTGTCAGGGGTGAGGATGTGGATGGGGGCAGTCAGGGAACTGGGAGCAGGGGAGCTGGATAAGGGGTGGGGTCCTGGGTGGGGGGCAGTTAGGGACAGGAAGTGGGAGGAGGCAGGGACCAGGCTGTTTGGGGACGTGCAGCCTATTAACCCATACTATTTCACAACCCTGATGTGGCCCTTGGACCAAAAAGTTTGTCCATCCCTGATCTAGAAACTATTCATTAAAGGCTTGATCTTCCAAGGTGTTGATCACTCTGAGCTGATTAATCAAAACATTAAAGCACATGCTTACAAGTTCTGATACATGTGAGTAGCCCCACTGAAGTTGATGGGCTACTTACATCCTTGAGTGGTTAGCTGATCTGTGCACCCTGTAGGATTGAGCCCTACTGTTGTGGAGACTCCATCCTGCTCCAAAACCTTCAAACTTTGACTAACTGTAGTGCTAGTTGTCATAGTTCCTAAACTACTGCAGCCTCTTAATGCACCATAGCAAAGGACTGAGTGGGACATGTTAGGCGCACAGTGCTACGGGTATTGATGTTCAGTAAGTGGTGGGTTGGTGAGTTCAGCCCCATTTGAAAATGTATTTGGGTTGGTACCAGCTGTGTTCTCCTCCCTAGAAAACCTGATCATTCTTGAGGAAACCCCACTCAGAGTGTGCACTATGCCTCATCTACCCTGAGAACATAAGACTGGCCATACAGGGTCAGTGCCAGTCCTTTCTCATACTCTTGAAACAACTGAGGAGAGGGGTAGGAGAGAAGAGTTTTGCACCATCTTAATTATGGGGAAATGGGTATGGCCTTTAGATCACTACGCATTGTATAACTATTGTATTATGGAGGTGTCTTTTTAAAAAAATCGCTCCTGATAGTTGGAAGGACAGTTATGTTGATTTATTTTGTTTCAGTAATGCCCGCAATGTGCTGGACATTGTACAAAGACAAATGAAGGTTCCTGCCCTGAAATGCTTATGAGAGCCAGACAGGCACTGAAAGTAATACCTATGCCATGTTCTCTAGGTATGCATTGCTGATAGTGGACAGCGCCACAGCCCTATACAGGACTGATTACTCTGGCAGGGGTGAGCTGTCGGCCAGGCAGATGCATTTGGCCAGATTTTTGCGTATGCTACTTCGACTTGCAGATGAGGTAAACAGTCAGTGGACTGTCTCCTTCATTCCCCATATTATTTCATTCTCTGAGTAACCACTTTCTGCAACATTTCCTCTTACTGGAGTTTACTTCGTACACTGGATTTTCCACATATTCATACATCTCCCAATATCAGTCTGGGGGAGGAGAGTTGACTGACCTCACTAGCTCTAGAATGGGAAAGTAGTGCCTACAAAGGAGATCTGGTTACCAGGGAGTTTGGCTTTTACTAGCTCTATCTGTGAAAAAGAAACGAAATTTGATTTTGTGCCTCTTTCCTAATAGTTTGGTGTGGCAGTTGTGATCACTAACCAGGTGGTAGCACAGGTAGACGGAGCTGCCATGTTTACTGCAGATCCCAAAAAGCCGATTGGAGGGAACATCATAGCACATGCCTCAACCACAAGGTAAGAGCACGTTCCTAAATTCCATTCGTGTTATTCTTCAAAGTCTTCATGAAGCCATTATTAACTAGACACCTAAATGTTTCTGATTTTTTTGTATGGGGTCTGTCAGGCAATAGCTTTTCTGATATTTTTTTTTTCAAAAACCTAAGGGCATCTTTGATCACTGAAAAGTGACTTTTATTTCCAATTAATGTGGTGAAATGAGGGTAGCTTTATGCTACCAGAAATGCAATGCTGACTTACTGAAAGCCAACAGTATTTGAATAAATTGATTTGTTTTTCTCTTTGTCAGGCTCTCTCTGAGAAAAGGCCGAGGTGAAACTAGAATATGCAAAATTTATGACTCTCCTTGCCTTCCTGAGGCTGAAGCTATGTTTGCTATTAATGCTGATGGAGTAGGAGATGCTAAAGACTGAGGAGCCCATTCCATTTCACTAGTAACAACATGAGGCTGTTGACCAAAGGAGGCTGCCTTCTCTTTATGGCCAACTTTTACTAATGA
This sequence comes from Mauremys mutica, assembly GCF_020497125.1. Classification (NCBI taxonomy): domain Eukaryota; kingdom Metazoa; phylum Chordata; order Testudines; family Geoemydidae; genus Mauremys; species Mauremys mutica. The sequence goes on from NC_059075.1 coordinate 60,364,627, forward strand.
TCTCCTACTGCAGCCACTGGAGAGACTGCCTGAGGAATCTATCATATTTGTGTGACTACACAGATATATTTGGGACACATCAAGAGCAACTAGTCCTGGTTGGAGGAGTTTTTATCTTGGGGCTATAGTTGCATGTTAGATTAACATGGTTTCTTTAGAACACCCGAGAGGGTCATAGTTTCCATTGCCATAATTCCCCTGATAACTGTTGCTACAATTGGATGCTTCCAATGGAGGTAGCACAGTAATATTGTTACTGCACTTGGCAACAATTTGTAACTTTTTTGTGTGGATTCTATGCAAGGTTATTGGGTTTGTCAAATGGGAGGAGTGATAACTTAAACATTTTCCCAGTTACTTTAATGATTGAGAAATAAAACAAAATAGTGTTACAAGATACAAGAATAACCACTGCATCGTGTAGCTCCAATGAAGATCACAACATGCTAATTCCATTCTTTTGGGTGTTGAAAACATCCTCTGTTTTTGAATTTGCATTTGTATGGATTTCTTTTCTATCTCAATTGTACTGAACGAGAATCTGTTTTTAATAATGGAGTCATGAAATATTGGTTATATTAGTGATTTCTGGGATTCAGACAGCCACCAGTTCAGACTACTGCATTTTGTGCTGAGCCAATGAGTAGAAAGTACATTAGTCTGCACTGGTGCCGCTGATTCCCAGAACCTGAATTACTAGCTACAACTTTTCTTTGTAGGTTCCTTTGCACAGCTACAGCTAAGCACACTGTAACTCTGTGCTATAAGTAGCTTGTTAGACCCCTTGTGGGAGCACTTTTGAGATTAGATCTTAGCCATGTAAATAATCCTTTTACACAAGGGGTAACTGTGATTTAGGATTGATTGATTAAAGTTAGTCGTAAGGCTAATGGTTGGCAGTGAAAATGGTGTCTCCTTGTTTCATTCTTTGTCCATACCTGGCTTCATAACTGTTTCTGGGGAACAGAAGGGAGGAAAACATAATAAACTAAACTGTGTACTATCTTAATGATCAAATACTTCCCTTCAGTAACATTAATATACTTTTATCCTGTAAATTCCTGTCTCTTTGTACTGATGGCAGAAAACTGTCCCCCTTCCTTTTCCTTCATATAGAGAGGGCCATAGCAACTGTGTACTGATTCCATTCAAAACAACAGCTATTCACTAGGACTTGCTTCAGTGGAATTAACTTCTTGTTAGAACCAGCACCTATAATGAAAATGTGTTGATCCAGGGTAAGTAGTAATAGCAGTAATACTGAAACTACTATAAGTTTGGTGCCCTTCAGTGAAAAAGAGGCTCAGCACTTTAGCACACACACACTATAGGTGGGGCTGGTAGCTCCTCCCATTATTAGGCTGACATTTCCCATTATAAGACTCAGTTTTCAGTTTATCATTTTGCCAGATTTTAACTACTGGGGCTGACATTTTTCCAGGCTGGGTGTTGTCTTTCAGCTGAATTGTTTTTGTAAAATTTCAGTCAGCAGAGTCTGAATATTTTCAAAAATGAGGCTAGAGAAAAATACTTTGTTCTGCCCTTTTCTTTGAGAGGCTCTAGCACCCAGATCCTTTAGACAGGGCCTTGAAATGTGGCAGGGAGCTAGCCTTTGGGTCAAGGATGTGCTTTTTGGTGATTAAGGAGACTGGCACTGAGACAGCACAGACTACCTTAATTCAGCCATTTCTTTACTTTTGAGTGTTTGATTTTGCAGCCTTAATGTTCTTTTAACATAGTTTTTTGTATACAATATAAAGTTGCAGTCACCTCTAGTATAAAACACACCTATTGTTAAATAGCACACAATACTACACCACAATTTAGAAAAATCACAAACATTATTCAGTTTGTAATTGCACACAATGTAATTAGCTCTAGTGAAATTTACCCAGTAAACTGGAATTAATGTTTCTCCACAAAGTGCCATGAAATCTGTTTTAAGTTTGATATGAAACCAACCCTCCAATAGCAGACTGCCCCTTCATATCATGCTGGATAACCAGTTCAATTCTAACTCAGAGAAATGTCACCTCCTGAATTGCCAACACACTATTCTATTCTAGATAGGTTCTATACCACATTTATCACGCTGGTATCAGTGCCTTCTAGTAAGGCATTAAGCAACATGACTAACATCTGTCATGTGTTTATCCTCTAATCCTTCCCAGGGGGAGATGCATGTGCAGTGGAATGTCTTGTTTTAGTAGGTTTATGTTGTGCGTTGCTATACATTTGTTAGAGAGGGCAATAAGCCTTGCAGTTGGAACAGAAGATGGTCAGGTTTGTGATGATCCTTAGTTCCTTGTGGCATTCATTCCAGTCTCAGACCAGCCCCCAGAAAAGTTCTGTCTCCTGCAGAGATGCATATTTTTACAACAGATTTTCATTGCAGGTGTCCTACGAAGTAGCAGCTAGATCTGACAGCTTAGTTTCTGAGATTTAATCTGAGAGCAGTGTGAGTTTAAAGGCCTCTCGTCTATGAAGACTTTTTTGGTGCACAGTAATGCCAGCTCTTCTTTTTCTAGCAGATAACTACTCCTGAATTTGCAGAGAACAAGGTTAGCTTTATCCAGCGTTCAGCAGCACTGAAAGGTGAAAGTTCCATTTCCAGTCTCAGCCTACTATGTATTGTCTTGCTTCTGCTGTGCTTTGACAGCATCTGATAATATAGTCTGTATGTTAGCTCCATAAAATTAAACTGATGCTACTAATCCATTTTTTCTCCATTTCTAACACTAATATTTGGTCTTTTGCACAGTTGCAATTACTCCTGAAGTTCTTACCTGTATTGGCGTCAAACTGCCACACTCCATAAAAACTCTGGTTTCCACACAGGCTAAGAGATGTCTAGCTGTAGTTGCAAGACTTAGAGCTAAGCATTTAGGGGGAAATGGAGGTAAAATTTTCAAAAGCACCTAAGTTACTTAAAGCCTAAACCTATTGAAAGTCAGTAGGATTTAGGCTCCTAAAGTACTTAGGAAATTTTGGCCAGCTAGGCATTTCCCCATGAAGGCTCATAGTGCTCATCACACAGCTGTGATTTGTATGTTAAAGTAATAATCCTCTTTGTAACATGTTAAATACTTAAAAATAAGCCTGTCATCCACATCTTCCTTGATCTGAAAGAAGCACAGCTAATACTGCTTTTCCTGTAAACACTCTTCCGATTGTCCCCTTGTAGCACTTTCCTTGACACTTCTAAAAAAGGTGTCCTTGAGATCCCTGGGATGTGATCAGTCGACGGGGGTGGTTATACATTCAGAGAGCTGCTCTTTTTACAGCAGACCACACTGTTCAAGACAATTTTGCTAAGAACCTAAATTGGAGTCTAGACATGACTAATTTGAAAGGATTAGTGTTGAACTGAAAGTTTCACAGTGCATGACAATGTGTACTTGGAAGTATTAGTAGGTAGGGGAAATCAGGGGGCTGAAGTATTTGGATTAATTAAAAGTTATGCATGCCCAGAGCTTGATGTTTTGCTTTTTCTCCCTCTCCCCTCCCCCCAGAGGGCCACTGACAGCTGTATGACAGTACTGTAATATATTCTGCTGCCTGGACCAACCATAGTGGTTTCAGCACTGGTTAGTTACCAGTCACGAACGTCCCGGTGCCAGTCCTCTGCGGAATGACACATCTGCTCTGGATCTCCAGGAAAATTGGCAACACTATTGGCTACTTAATTTGCACTTTGTACACAAATTGAAAAGCGGCATGATTCAAATGTGAAATGCAGAAACCATGGGGCCTGAGGAATTGAACTCGGCTCACAGTTGGAAGAACATGCACATAGTGTCATGCTGTTGAGAAATATTTCAGTGTTTTCTCATAAGAAAACAGTTACAACTCATAACTTGCTGCATCTTACTTTGTGGGCAGATAGCTGGCTGAGTTTATTCCATTGTGTGTGGTCAGTAAACTTTTCCTAACTAGCCAGCTTCAGAAGCATATGCTAAATTTTTCCAGATGTAGACATGCTGGTGCAAGCATAAAGAAAGCACTATTCAATGGCTTCAGTTATCCCTCTTTGTTAGCTTTGCAAATATACAAACCCACTGTGGGACAACAGAGCTTGCCTCTGGAGGGATCTTTGTTAAAGGTCAGAATTCAGATGGAAAAGAGAAGCATTTCTGCACATGGTTTGTGTTACCTCAGCAGTTCTCAGACTGGGTCGGGACTGCAAAGTAGGTCACAACCCCATGTTAATGGGATCACCAAGACTGGCTCAGACTCACTGGGGCCCAGGGCCAAAGCCAAAGGTTTGCAGGTTACTGGCCCCCTGCCTGGGGCTGAAGCCCTTTGGCCCCCCTCTGCCCTGGGGCTCAGGAAGACTCGGGTCCCCGCTACTGGGGTCCCGTATAAATGTTTGTTGTCAGCAGGGGGTTGTGGTGCAATGAGGTTTGAGAACCCCTGTGTTATCTCATTTCAATGCTGCTCATGCCTAGGTTTCCTCACCAGAAGTTGAGGTTGAAGCATTAGTCTCATCCACAAGGGATAACCCTGGATGCTGGTCTTCTCACTCAAGTGCAGTGTGTGTCATTGAGTTTAATATCCACTATTAACTTTTTTTTTTAAGCTGTATCCTTTGAGTAGTACAGGGTCTATAATATAATGGTCATTAGTACCAGCTGTAAAACACTGATCGTTGATGCTGGTGGAGAGATTGCATGGCTGATAGGTACAGGAAGGGGATATAATTGTAGCTGCTAACAAGACCATGTGTTATCTGTTTCCCCACCTGCATATGGCTTCAGTATTTCCATTACCTTTAGTCACTAGAATCTCTTTTATTTAGTGGAATAGGGGGAAGATGGTTTAATTATTACAGTGAACTTGGGGCATTGAAGCCCCATAGATGGCCACCGATCTTTTCGGTAACAACTACTGGCATTAAGTCACCTAAGCGAGTGTGTGTCCCACTAGGTAATCGACATCCTCCTTATCTCAAATTCCCCCCACAGTGCTAACTGGCTACATTATTCTTCATTCCTTGCCCTAAACTGTTCTATAAGATTGTTCTCTACTGTTCAACTGATTCCATGTTTCTTCCTTGAGACTGCCTGCTAGGCAAGGGATATACAGAGATCCCTTCATCTCTCTCACGTGTCATTTGGAGCTTAGTTGATTAACCTGTGGAGCACACAGAGATCCTGGAATGAAGGATACTAACTGAAATACAAAGTAATTATTACCTGATAGCTCTACAGCTGAATAAGTCAAAAATTGCAGATGCTACCAAAAACTAAGGAAGAGAGGGAAGAAAACAAATGTAACTGATATAACACTGAGGTTAAAGTTAAAGTGATGCCCTACTCTAGAGCAAAAGTAAACACAAAAATATCTTCAGCTAAAATAGATGCAGAGCCAGGGCAAACTGGTTAAAATACCATGTATAGTACATTACAGAAAGCTCTTTTATCTAGATTTATGATAGCTACTCTCAGTAATCTGTGCCTTGAGTTACATTACTCTTTCTATGTTACTATTGAAAAGATGATCCTGCTGGAGACTGTACTTGTACACACATCATCCTAAGCATTGTTAGATCAGACTAGCTAGTGCTGATGTTCTAAGGGTTTACCTCTGTCCCAGTATGTTTTCCAGTGTTCAGAGATGTTCTTATTTGTCACTAGTGAGGTAGTGTCTAAGGTTTCTGGTGTAGCAACAGATAGCATCATCACTGCAGCCTAGACCGGAATGGCATGACACATTGCCTGTCTGAAAGCAAAGGAAACATTTTCAACGTTAGCACGTTGCAATGTGAATACAACTCACTGCTCGGTAGGCAGGCAACAGTTTCTTAGTGTTATCATCCTCAGTTCCCATTTATTTCAGAAGAAGTTGCTGCTGCTCAGGAACTTAGGCCCCAGATTTTTTTTTTTTTTAAAGATAAGTACCTAAAATTCCAGGCCCAATTCCTGTCCTCCTACTTTCCCCTGTAAGTGTTTTGGAGCAGCTGTTCTGGTTTACGTTGGGGGCTATTTAGCTGTTTTACAAGGCTGTGTACATCTAGGGTGCTATGTGATAGCTCAGTGGTTTGAGCATTGGCCTGCTAAACCCAGGGTTCTGAGTTCAATACTTGAGGGGGCCACCTAGGGATCTGGGGCAAAAATCTGTCCTGCTAGTGAAGGCAGGGGGCTGGACTCAATGACCTTTCAAGGTTCCTTCCAGTTCTAGGAGATTGGTAATCTCCCATTTTTTTTTTTGTCCACTAGGAATGAGATTGAGACAACCAAATCACATCAGAGTACCAGCCATCAGCTAATGGCAACATTTGGTGATTACCAAGGGGCTCTCAGTTGGTACGTATCTGCTTTATTCGGCCTGTGCTCTGAGCAGCTTTGCTGTGTTCCCAGCAGAGCTATTTATCCATTGTGACTGCATTAGTCCACCTCTTTAAAAACAAATGTCCATCTTAAACAAAAACTCCCACCATAGCAACTATTTTCATATATTTATCAAATCCTGAAGGTTTCAAGCAGGAAGTGGAACAAAAGTAATTTGATTCCTCACATATTGTACTGCCCCCCTCAGCTCACTTCACGCTGATGGACAGGGGGAGTAAGGGTGGGGTCACTGTGGAGGGAAGAGTGAGTCGGGGCCCTGTAGAGGGCTTGGGGGAAGGCCAGTCTGAAGAGTGGCCTCAGGGGAAATGATGAGCAGGGGAGGTCGTTTGGGGGTGCCTGTGAGAGACTGCCCCAGCAGGAGCAGAGCTGGGCTTGGGGACTTAGAAGGCGCACACTGGGGATTTTTAAGGTGAAAGCTAGACGTACACTGGAGCTTTGAAGGGGAAGAACTTAGCAGGGCAGGGAGTAGCAGCAGGCCACCTTCTGTACAGCTGGTTTGTATTTAGAGTGACAGGCTAAAAGCCTGAGTGCTGAATTGCTGCCATTAGCAGTGTGGGTACATGAACTAGGGTGAACGTACGTCCAGCTGTGGCAGGGACAGTCTCCTTTTTAAGCCCTGTCCCAGCTGTCTCCACTCCCCCCCCCCGCCCCAAAAGGAGGCATTTGTCCCATTTGCTCTTGCTGACTTGATCAGTTGGTAAGAGCAAACTAGACAAATGCCTACTTTTGTCAAAAGAGTCAGGTGTGGTGCGGGGAGGCTCGAGCAGAGATGCCAGCCCCCCGCAGGTGGGGAGGCAAGGCTAGGGGGAGGCAGCGTTCCAGTATGTGGGGGCCCTGCACATGGTTCCAACCATGGGCATAAGCTTCCTGAGGGGGGGCCTTCCAGGTTCCAGCAACTGGCAATAGCATCCAGGGAGAGGGGGCCCTCAGGGTGTCCCGTTTTCTCTTTGGGTAATATGGCCACCCTAATGAACTGATCCATCAGGCCCTGATTGATGGCTGAGATCATGGGAGCTCCTGCTCTCTGACAGCGCTGTGCAGCTGGAAGGTAGGATTGGGGAGTTCGTTCTCCCTTCCAGTGCTCTGTAATATGCTCACAGTGGTGCTAACATACCAAACCACTCTTGTAAAAGAAGCTGCCCTCCGAACAAAGCAGGCGTCTCGCATCTTGTTCCACTTCTAAACCCTGGGCCACGTTTCCCCTTTTGCCCCCTGACTCCTCCCGTCTCCGTGCACACTCTCACCCATGGAGGGAAAAGAATGAGTTAAGGGAGCCGGTCACAAGGTGGAAGCGGCTGGAGGAGAGAAGGAAAGCAGTCACGCAAGGAAAACAGTGCTAGCTTGAAAGGGGCAGGGTTCTCACGCATTGCCGTGTAACCCTGTCATCTATCTTGTCGCAGTCCAGCCCTCCTGTCAGTATTAATCCACAGCGACAGTGGATTAATCCTCCCCTCCACACACTTCCCTCCCAGTGTGAGACAGTTGGGGGCGGGGGCTTGGTCCTTTAGCCAAGCAGCCTGCACTCCCCTGGCTCACACTTGCACAGAAACAACAGCGAGTTATATACAGCAGTGATTGGTTTTTGATTACACATGCCAGAAGGAACTTTTTCATTTCAGTCCCTTCTTTTCACTGGCAGGACATGCTGACAGCTCCCTCTGTCTGCCAAGCACCCCTCCCACTCCCTTCTCAGATTTAATTATGCAAAGGAAAGCCCATCAGGCTGTGGGTAACATCCCTGGGTGCACTACCCAGGTTACCTTACTCTAGCAGCTATAGGAGACACTATTTAGAGTCAGGGGGACGAATTTCTTTCCATGAGATTCCACTGACTCCCAATGCCGGCTGAAGTTCACAGGCCAGAGTGCGAGGCTGGAGCATTGTGAGCTCTGCGGATGAAACACAGGCCCTGTCAAGCCTGGGCTGTGAGCTGCGTCTGGAGGTTGTGTTTAAACATAGTTCCAGCTAAACTGGGTTACAGCATGGCTTGCCCACTCAGTGTGTGTAGGGCTGGACTGTTAGAATCATGTTTTCAAAACCTGGGCTAGCCTCAGCAGTAGTCAAACCTGTTAGAAATAGCTCACCGGCACCAGCTATGCTGCAGCTATAATTGAGTCTGGGTACCTGGTTACAACATACATGGTCGTATAGAGGGGACTTAATCATGAATAGAGACCTACCAAATTCACGGCTGTGAAAAACGTGTCACGGACCGTGAAATCTGGTCTCCACTGTGAAATCGGCTGGGGAGAGGCAGGACTGGGGGTCCCCCAGCCAGGGCTCCTACCATGTGCTGGGCTCCAGCTGCTAGTCCTGGCAGGGTTGGGAGGGATGGGACTTCATCTTCTCCTACAGGGGCTGCTCTCTGGGAACCTCCCTCAGCTGCAAGATTCTCTGTGGCTAGTCCCTGTACTGCCACCCCCACCACACTTCTACCCCGCTCAGCTCGGGGGTTGAAGAGGCCTTGGGCGGCTGTGGTGGGGAGAGGGGGAGACCACAGGACCCTGGGTAGTTGCTCACCTGTAAAGCTGTCCCTGCCCCTGCCCAAAAAGTGATCCTCCCCATACCATGCACCCCTCTAATCTGCACTGCCTGCTGCTCAGCTCGGAAGGCAGTGCCGCCATCATCATCAGCAGCAGCACAGACGTAGGGGTGGCAATATTGTGCCCCACCCCCCTACAACCCTCTTTTGGTCAGGACCCCCATGGTTATAACACCGTACATTTCAGATGTAAATATCTGAAACCATGAAATTGAGGATTTTTAAAAGCCTATGGCTGTGAAATTGACCAAAATGGACCATGAATTTGGTAGGGCCCTAATCATGATGACCTAACTCCTTTGAAACCCTGTGCTGCCAAAATCTATAGATGATTATGGGGGCACAGTTACAGTCTGTCCATAGTGCCAACTTTTAACAGGGCTAGAACCCATTCCTGCAGACTAATAGGCTACAGGGCTTTAAACTGAGTTTAAACATGGTTTCCAAGCACAAGGCCTGAGTCTCCTGTCACACACCCCTGTGTAAATCAGGCGTCATGCCCCTCAAGTCAAAGAAGTTACATCTGTGCAAAAACCAATGTGATAGGAGACCCAGGCTTTCATTTCCTACCCCTTTTTAACCAGGGGGTCAAAGAATTCATTCCACCACCTCACTCTTGACACATCTCTGAGAGTGGGGCTGACAGTGCTGTTTATCAGTCAAGTAAACCCCAGAGGGAATGAGCAGAAAAGAAAACTTGAGAAGGGTAAATCCTCTCAACTAAACCCAGCGCTGACATGGATTTTATGACAGATTTGGACTGGCACAATTCATAACTTGCTGAGCACTGTACCTAACGCAATAGCAACCAGCATCCCCTCTCAGCCACAGGAGTAATACCAGGAAACAAGAGGGAAAGGAAGTCACCTGAGATGTAAAACATTGTCAGTTTTGTTTGCAACAGGGGTAGCACAAAGATTTGGCAATCAAGTTTAAGTACCAGCTTGCGGTAATGAAATTACAGTAGCTGCCACATTTAATGTGCTGTTTTCACAGGCCTTGGGAGGCAGGCCAGTCCTCGCCCACAGACAACCCGCCAACCTTAAGTATGTTCTCACCAGCAATCACATAACCCAGCATTTGTGAAATCCCCATCGCATTGTAACTCTCAGGAACCAATCCATGCAACAAACCTCGATGCCAACTCTGCCCACATATTTACACCAGCGACACCATCACAGGACCCAACCAGATCAGCCACAACATCACCGGTTCATTCACCTGCACGTCCACCAATGTAATATACGCCATCATGTGCCAGCAATGCCCCTCTGCTACATACATTGGCCAAACTGGACAATCCCTCCATAAAAGGATAAATGGACACAAGTCAGCTATCAGGAATGGCAATATACAAAAACCTGTGGGAGAACACTTCAATCTCCCTGGACCCACAATAGCAGATGTAAAGGTAGCCATCCTGCAGCAAAAAAACTTCAGGACCAGCCTCCAAAGAGAAACTGCTGAACTTTGGTTCATTTGCAAATTTGACACCATCAGCTCAGGATTAAACAAAGACTGTGAATGGCTAGCCAACTACAAAAGCAGTTTCTCCTCCCTTGGTGTTCACACCTCAACTGCTAGAAGAGGGCCTCATCCTCCCTGATTGAACTAACCTCGTTATCTCTAGACTGATTCTTGCCTGCATATTTATACCTGTCTCTGGAAATTTCCACCACATGCGTCTGACAAAATGGGTATTCACTGTGATGATAGACCCAGGCCAGTTGGGAACAGCAGAGTAGTAGAAGGGAGATACACTACTGTCCACTGGAGAAGCAGGCATCTGTTCCCTGAGTGACCAGAGCAGGGGGTGCTCCATGATAATGAAAACACCTGACTCCAATTAACCTGCTAAGAGTCAGATGAGGCAGTTAAGCACCTGACTCTAATTAAGGCCTCTCTGATGCTATAAAGGGGTGCCCAGGGAGAGGTAGTACCTCTGATGGGGGGGGGTTGTCGTACTCCTTCAGGGGTAGTCCGTCCACTTTGGTCCCCACCTGTCACTCAGCTCTCACCTGTGGCTCCAAGTAGCTGCAGCATGCACAACGGCCACACCCCGGGCAATGGCTTCGACAGGCCGGCCAAACCAGGTGAGTGTAACTGAGGGGACTCAAACCCTCAGTGAATTAGGGATATGCCTACCCTGCATGCGACATCAGCTCCGGTGGACTGGACGAAAGAGATCACTAAGATCCAATGGCCAAGGCGGCGGTTCTGCAATGCTTTGTGGAGAGCGAAGGGCTTGACGAGGCACAAAAGACGTCAAGGCCATCCACTGCAACCAAAGAAGTTACCAGTCGTGATGATTTTTCGTACCATTGGTGTCTGGCTTCTAAGGTTGAGAGAGTGGGATTGCTCCTGTGCAACGGCTCTACCACTTAAAAAGCTTTCACGCACAGGTCCTGTGCAAATCATCAAACATCATCATCATACCTTTGTCATCAGCGGATTGCTGGACTACCAAGATGCTATAAAAGGGCTCACTCCAGTCAGGCCAGAGGAAGTGCGTGTGAGGGACTGGGAGCAAGAAGCTGAGAGTGAGTAGACATACTACTGGAGGACTGAGAAGTACAAGCGTTATCAGACATCAGGAGGAAGGTCTGGTGGTGAGGACAAAGGTGTTGGGAGGAGGCCATGGGGAAGTAGCTCAGGGCGTTGTAGCTGTTGCACAACTGTTCCAGGAGGCACTCTAGACAGCTGCAGTCCACAGGGCCCTGGGCTGCAACCCGGAGTAGAGGGTGGGCCTGGGTTCCCCCCAAACCTCCCAACTCCTGATCAAACACAGGAGGAATTGACTTGGACTGTGGCTTCTACCAGAGGGGAAGGTCTCTGGGCTGTTTCTGTGAGGCAAGCAAATCTGCCAATAAGCGCAGGACCCACCAAGGTAGAGGAGGAACTTTGTCACATCACCCACAAAAGCTCATGCTCCAATATGTCTGTTAGTCTATAAGGTGCCACAGGACTCTGTTGCTTTTTACCGATCCAGACTAACACAGCTACCCCTCTGATACTTGACACATTTTATTGCTCACCTAGTTTATTTGGGTTTCCTTGCATTATACCTGAATTCCATTTAGGCAAGGGTGACCAGATAGCAAACAGGGAAAATCAGGACTTTTTTTTTCCCTGGGGGTAAGGGTGCATAGTTTTCTATATAAGACAAGTCCCTAATACCAGGATGGTCCCAATAAAACCAGGATGTCTGGTAACCCTAATTTAGAGAGAAGGACCTTTCCTGGGGAGGAGGGAACGTGAGTGGGGAGAACAGCACCTTATTTTTTCATGGCTATGTCAGGTCAAAGCAGCCTGATTCCAGAGCAGAGAACACAACTGGAATCTCTCTTTGATTAATTAGTGACAGCAACTTTGCATGAAGCCAAGCTGGCTAGAAATGCACAAATGGCTTCCTGAAATCTAAGTATTCAGCCTGAATAATCCAAGCCATATTTAGTCTCCAAGTGCGATGGGGGAGAGGGCCGGAGTGAGCTTCCTTCAAACTGTAGCACACAATAAAAGAACTATTTTATCCTTGATTGGCTTTTCCCATAGGAGTAGGAAAAATTATTTAGGGATCTCCAAGGGGCTATAAGTAGAAGTAATGGGCTGCAATTAAGAAAAGGTAAATTTAGGCTGAATAGCAGGAAAGTTTCCTGACAGTGAGATGATTCATCTAGAGCAGGGGGTTGGGGCAACCCGATTGCTTTGACATTTAAAATGTCAAGACCACCAGAAAATCCACCGTAAGAACAAACCTGCTCTGGTAAGAGAAAGAGTAGGATCCGTCAGCTCTTTACCATTTTATTTTCACTGTCCTGCTCAGAGAAATACCTTAACACCACACTCTCCAAAGGCCCAGCTACAAACAGTTAGTATCCTCTTTGTTCTGTTCTTTTGTGCTTTCTAATCATCCTCATGCATGCTGGCTTCTCTTTATAGGCTGGCTGAGTTTCTGAAGCCCAGAAAATCCCTATAAATCCATTTCTGTAGATTATTGCACTCAGGAGCAGCTTCCAATTCACCCTTTCCTTCTGTTTTTCAAACTGTATCATGAGGTCTACAGAACCATGACTGGTGTGGAGACAGTGAATAAGGAACTGTTATTTACCCCATCTCATAACGCAAGAGCTAGGGGGTCACCACATGAAATTAATAGGCAACAGGTTTAAAACAAACAAAAGGAAGTATTTTTTCACACAACACACAGTCAGCCAGAAGAACTCGTTGCCAGAGAATGTTATGAAGGCCAAAAGTATAACTGGGTTCAGAAAAGAATAAGATAAGTTCCTGGATGGTCAGGGATGCAACCCCATGCTCTGGGTGTCCCTAAACCTCTGACTGTCAGAAGCTGGGAATGGGCGACAGGAGAGGGATCACTCAATAATTGCCCTGTTCTGTACATTCCCTCTGAATCATCTGGCACTGGCCACCTTCGGAAGACAGGATACTGGACTAGATTGCCCACTGGTCTGACCCAGCATGGCCACTCTTATGCTCTTATGTAACTGCATGTGAGATATGGGCAGATAAGGACTTGTTCTTTCAACCACTTTGACAGTCACCTGTGGCACTCACAAAGATGTCACCACTCTTCTCAACACCCCTTTTAGTACAGATCTGACTTTACAGTCAGTAAGAAAATGACAAGCCTAAAAAGGTACACCAATAGTTCATATTCCCTACTGCAGGTTTCACCATTCTTTGTTCCCAACAGTTGAGGGAGTCAAGCCAGGAGGAGAGAATTTGACGCACGTGTTTCCAACATGAGTGCATTGTATTTCTCTGGTGATATATAAACAAGCCTGGGTGCATGACCATGGATGTGTGTTTAAAGGCATGTCTGCTGGCATATGAATGTGATACCAACAATAAAATAGTTATCATAAATCCATTATTCAGTGCCCTCTCTCCAAAGCACTTCAAGCGCACTGCAATAGTTAACAGAATACCCAGGAAGCCCACCAAAGAAAGACACAAAATCCAAACAGCTCAAACACCACACAATAATAAATACTAAAAATAATAATAAACAATGCCTAGGGCCAGACTGTGAAATGCTGTTACTGACACTTCCATGGGACTAGTCATGGGAGTAACGGTTCATCCATGGGCACTGAGGTTTCATGGTCTGGCCCACAAGACATGCCATTATTATAAACATGCAGGTTTACACCAGCAGCCATGTGTATGAACACCAGAGATCAGGCAGATTGCGTTCTGCTGGAACTCCGTTGACCTCTGGGGGGGTTACATCAGGAATGGATTTGGCCCCAGGTGTTTAATAAATGAGAGAAACAAAAAGGGTTTAGGAAAAAGGGAGGAGAATATGGCAAAAAAAAAAAAAAAAAACTCCAGAGGACCTGGAACTCAACAAGCCTCAGGGAAGGGACAGTCCTGTTAGAAAGTATCTGGCGAGGAAAGAGTCCTCACTGAAACCATCACTCCCTGGCATATAGTAGGAGGGGATGCTCACCTCTGTGTAAGTTGTTGGTAAAAAAGGTCAAGAAAATCCCCCAAACTCTACCTGAGCCTTCTGCGGTCTTAGCTTGTTAAATGTCAGTTGCTGTTTGGGTCACTGGTGGAGCAGAAAATCTGTCCAGGAGAGAGCTGAAAGAATCACAGAATACCAACCATCCAATGACACAGTTCAGTTATGATCCTGGCTGTATGACAAAGATCTGTATGTCTGTAACAAGAAGGGAGAAGGAGAGACCTGCGGGAAGAGAACAACAAAGAGAGTAAGAAAGAAAACACACAACAGCACTCATAGTTTTACTCCTGCAGGAAGGGCCTGGGAGCTCCAGCATTCGCCTATAGTGACTTCTACTGATAGTCACAGAGCCTAGCCATGGCAAAGCCCTACTAGGTCTTCTAGTCCGACCCTTCCAGTCCAGGAGCCTTCCCTGTTGTATATTTATTAGCAATTTAACCAGCCTGTGTTAAACCCATCAATTAAGAGGGCTTCCCCCATTTCCCTTGGGAGAGTCTTCCTTATCTGCAAGGTGTTTGGACATTACTGTGTTAGAGAACCACAGGCCACTCACATTTCAGATGTCTTCGTATGCAGCCCATTTAAAGTAATCATAAAGGGTGGGGGGGGAATGTGCACAACAGGCATCTGAGTTGCAGGAAGATAGACCTGAAGCATAGATCTGCCTAAGTACAGAGAGATCTGCTCAGCAGCCTGGAGCAAAGAGATGGATGTGCGTGGAATCCAGCGTTCTGGTTTGCATAGGGCAGGAAAACACACGTTCTCCTAGGTATTCCTATTCCTTTGAAGCACAGCGAACATAGAGCATTCTGGATGCAGTATTGCCAAGGGGGGACCATAGAGATCACATCAATGGAGGCAGAGGAAAGGCACCATGAACATGGCTGACCCCTGCTCCTTTGGGCATGGGGAGATCCCCATGGAGAGGCTAATTATGGTTATGATCTATGGATCTGTGCAATATGAAATGCGAAGAATGACCAACAGAATGTGGAATAAATGCATCACGTTAATATTAGGCTGTCTAGCACCAATTTTAGTTTTGTGCTGATCAGCCCCAGCGGTTAATGACTCTGTCTGGGGTTTCTTCCAGTTGCAAAAAAAATACTGTTGGGCTATTTGTTCAATGTGTCCACTGGGTAAGCATATTGTCACTGCAGTTTTAACAAGTGTTACAGAATTTACTATTTAAAACAACAGTCATAACAGTTTCATTTATAGTGTAAATTGCAAACTTGGATCATGATCAAACATTTCACTTATTGCATTTTATACTGTGCTCACCATCTGAAACTAATTTCATCAAATGTATTGGCTTATTGTTTACAATCGGGCAAGTCCTACAAAATACTGAACTAACTGATAAAACAGTGTTAAACACCAGTGTAGCTCTACCGACTTTGTTGAAAGGTACCAAACACTGAGGGCAGAACGAAATCTTAAATCCAGAGCTGTTAGAGACCCCTGCTTGGCTCTGTTTCCGTTCACTGGCCCTGTGTGATGGAAGAGGGGAAAAGCATGTTTAGATTTACTTAGAACCACAATGTTTTATTATTTTATTTGTACACATGGGAGCACAGTAAGAAGTTTGTGTGTTTCCTACGGAAGATGAGGGTGTGTTTACTTAGCCTCTCGCTCATGCCAATTCCATGTTTATTTTATACTTATAAAGATAAAGATAGACACCTCAAAAGGTAGGAAATGCTAGAATTAAGATTGCCTGTGAAACCTTAATTCGACCCCCTTGTGCATATTACATTATGATTCAGTCTTTAATTTTGTGATCACATTCTATTTTTTCTACAGGATTCCTGCCTCATTCAGTGCAGAGGGTGCATCGTGTTCACTTAATAGGAAGCTATTTCATATTTATTTTTATCCTCATCATTCAGTGTTTGGACCCATGCCACATGTACTGCACATTTTCTAAACCCTGCACTGAATACAGAATTAACTTCCCCATGGGCTTTTCAATGGTGCTCATGGTAGTCTTATCCTCAGCTTACAGAGGGGGAACTGAGGCATAAAGTTATTAATGTCAGAAGTGTCCACTAATTCTGGGCTCCAATATGAGACTCCCAGATCCTGATTTTTCAAAGTACTTAGCATTATGTAGCTCTTTATATGTTCAGAACACAGCTCTCACTAACTCCATCTGCAGCTGTGAGTGCTCAGCACTCCTGTACATGAGACGCCAGAGTGTCAAACTGGGTACCCAGAAAATGAGGAACATGCAACACAATTAGTGGCCATCTGTAAAAAGTTTGGTTTAAGTGACTTGCCCAGCATCGCATAAGAACTCTGTGGCAGATGCAGGGACAGAATCCAATTCTCCAGGATAACATTCAACAGCCTGAACCATGAAACCACCCTTTCTATTCCTGCAGTTCCCTGCCTCAATCATTTATTTACAGATCTTCCAACTTCTGCAACAAATGAGGTAGGATTCTTGTCCAACAGTCTCCATCACTACACAGCCCGGATTCACCTCTAGAGCAGGTATCACTATAGGAGGTGTGACAGGGGCAGGCCAGATGGCTACAAGAGCGTGGTCGAAGGTAGATACATTAGCTCCAGGTTAAGCATATCCCTTTACCCTGGGTAAGATAACAGGGGCTATTCCAGAACCCTCAGGAACTTTCTAGAACTAATTAAGGCAGGCAGGCAGGCTATTAGGACACCTGTAGCCAATTGGGAAGTTACTAGAATTAATTAAGGCTAATCAGGACACCTGGTATAAAAAGGCTCTCACTCCAGTGACTGAGGGTGTGTGTAAGGAGCTGGGAGTGAGAGGATGTGCTGCTGGAGGACTGAGGAGTACAAGCATTAACAGACACCAGGAGGAAGGTCCTGTGGTGAGGACAAAGAAGGTGTTGGGAGGAGGACATGGGGAAGTAGCCTAGGGAATTGTAGCTGTCGTGTAGCTGTTCCAGAAGGCACTCTAGACAGCTGCAGTCCACAGGCCCTGGGCTGGAACCTGGGGTAGAGGGTGGGCCCGGGTTCCCCACAAAACCTCCCAACTCCTGATCCAACACAGAAGGATCTCTGAGGCTAGCAAAATCCGCCAATAAGCGCAGGACTCACCAAGGTAGAGGAGGAACTTTGTGACAGAGGATGAGACTCACACGTTGCAGTGGGTTTCCAGATATTTGTGGCCAGCAGAGGAATTTTGAGACTCAGGAATATTGGGTACCATTCCAGGCTTTGGAAGGGAGTGTGCTGTTGCAGTCACAGACCTTGCTAAGCCCTGTCCTCCGCAAGCCTGTCCTTTTTTGCTCCCATCTTCTAGCATGTCCCTTCGCCACCCAGTTTGTTGAGCGTAACAGGGCATTTGGACAAAGTAAATGAAGGAGGCCAGGAGTACACTTCCATGCCCTCTGAAACAAAGAGGCCATCAATCTGCGAGCATGTAAAGGACAGGCAGCAAGTGAGAGAGAACACATCTGGGGAAGACAATTGACAGAAATATTGATGCCCCCGCCCACTGCTATTTTTAATGAAAATTCTGTCCAATTAAGCTGACCATGCACAGACACATCGCTGGGAACTTTAGGCAGCTAATAAATTATTCAAGCCCTCTCTGGAAATATCATTTGTTTTGAGACTGATTTATGGGCAGCAGCAACAAGCCAAAAAACAATTACATTCAGATTCTTTAAGGGGAACACTGCAGAGAACAGACCCAGACTTTATAACTAGAACAAAAAACAAAACCATCTCAGGTCAAAACTGACTATATTTGCTTCCTCAGAGACCCCAACATGGGATCAGATCCTGACAACACACGTGCCATAACTTTACTCACTTGAATAGTCCCCTGAAGTCAATAGGCCTGATTCTCTTGCTGCCCTGCACCATGTACACCAGTGCAAAGTGGGTGTAAAAACATCCTAACCCAGAATGTTCTAGGGAAACCAGGAACATTAGTGTCCCCAAATGTTTGTTCCAGGAATATCCAGACTGGTATGTACAAGGGTGTTAGGCAACTCGAGTTAACCAGCAATCAACTAGAGATAAAACTCTAGTGTAGACATATCAGTTGAGTTGTATCTTACCCCACAAGTAGCTCCACTGACGTCAGTGGAACTATTCTCAGTGCAAAGTACAAATCCACACAGGTAAAGATATCACAGTCTGGTCACTAATGACAAGAGTCTCGGCCTGCGATTTGAATGAGTTGTAAAAGTTATCTGTCAGCACAGTGACCCTCCTTCCAACGTGGTGAGAGACCAGAACCCAGAATTGGGAAATTTCATTCACCTGATTTTCAGTTCCTCCATCATAGTTTCATGGGCCCTCACTTTGATTTGGGGCTGACCTGCACCATGCACAGCTCAGGAGGGGAGGTGAAGGTGCCTACACCACCTTTGTGACCCTGGATTCTGGGTAGCTGAGACTGGTTCCCAGTTTAATTGATGACTAGTGCTTCTCCCCTGCCCACCCTACTCCCCAGAAGCCATGTCAGTTATAAGACAGTCTGGTAGTTTTAGCTATTACTGGGTGGTTGTTGTTTTTTCAAACTTTCTTTTTAAAATTTGTGTGCTGTTAGTGCTAGTGAAACCTACCAATCTGGTGGCCCTAGAGAGTAAAGTCCTCCATCAAAACTAACATCAGTAGTAATGCTACTGAGTGAGATCTGCCCATGAAAAACGCTACGTAGAAAAAAGTACTTTACACCAACAGGTAACTGTTATTATCCCTTTTTACAGGAGGGACAACCAATTTGCCCAAAGTCACCCAGAGCCAGAAGAGATCCCAGCACCTTCTTCCCCCATCAGCTCCATCACCAGCCCTCCCATTAACATTGCATGCCCTCATCTGGCCAATGGATGCTAACTGTGACATACCTGGCCAGGACAGGACAGCTATTTTCAGATCTCCTGTTGTTCCCATCTAACAAGTTCCCATCCTCCACAGGTTCCCATTGGAGGCATTCACAGTAATGGCTCCTGACCTGTCAACTCATACCTGCATTGGTTTACAATGGGAGGGCTACCTACCTAGAATTTTAAGTAATAGGACATGGAAAAGGACTTCTGGGTTATCTACTTCCAAACCTAGCATGGAGCAGGACTGTTCACTACACTCTAATCCCTCAGGTGTTTTATCTAATTTACTGTCAAAAAAACAAAAACAGATTTTTTTTTAAAATGTTCCTACTGCATTACTAACACTAATGATTTTTATTGTTAACACAGAAAGAACCTTCAAAATCCTCATTTATTTTTCACCGTGTATGCAGCTTGTTTACTTCTTGCAATTCCTTCAGCTTGTACTGTGACACTACCACAGATGGGTCTCTTGAGTCAGTTTCAGTTTCTCCCTATAGCTCACTCATTTGACCCCCCAGGGTCTCATGCCCCGGCATACTACTGTTTTGTTTAGGTTTCCAGCACTGCAGGGGATTGGAAAAATAAGACTTTTTTTAAAAAAGAAGTTTGTATTCAATAAGAGCTGCAAAAAATAATGAAAAAAATTCTATTCACCCTGGTTTAGTAAAACTATTAGGGCTTTTGATGGCAATCCTAGGATGCATCAGGCAAAGTATTTCCAGTAGAGATAGTTACCACCATTATAGAAGGTACTGGTGAAACTTCATCTGGAATACTGGGAGCAACTCTGGTTTCCCATGTTTAGGAAAGATGAATTCAAAGTAGAACAGATGCAGAGAAGAGCTATTAGAATAATCACAGGAACGGAGAACCTTCCTTACAAGAGGAGACTTAAGTAGCTTGGCTTGTTTAGCCTAACCAAACCAAGGCTGAGAGGAGAGATGATTGTTCTCTATAAACACATCAAAGGGATACACATCAGGGAAAGAGAGGAGTTATTTAAGTTATGGGTCAATGATGGCACAAGAACAAATGGATATAAGCTGGCCATCAACAAGTTTTAGGCTTGAAATTAGATGAAACTTTCTTACCATCAGAAGGGTGAAATTCTAAAACAGCTTTCCATGGGGATCAGTGTGGGGGGTAAAAAAAAAAATCATACTTGTTTTAATACTCAGCTTCATAAGTTTATGGAGGGGATGGTATGATGACATTGTCTACAATGGCATGTGGCCCACCTGTGACTGCATTTAGCAAATATCTACAATGGCCAGCGATGGGACTCGAGAAAGGGAGAGCTCTATACTACAGAGTTACTGTACAGAGAATTCTTTCCCAGGTGTCTGGGTGGTGGGTCTTGCCCACATGCTCAGGGTCTCACTGATCACTGTATTTGGGGTCATAAAGGAATTTTCCCCCAGGTCAGATTGGCAGAGACCCTGCAGGTTTTTCACCTTCCTCGGCAGAATGGGGTCTGGGTCACTTGCTGTTTGAATTAGAGTAAATGGTGGATTCTCTAACTTGAAGTTTTTAAGTCATGATTTGAGGACTTCAGTAACTCGGCCAGATGTTACGGGCCTACTGCCAGAGTGGGTGGGTGAGGTTCTGTGGCCTGCAATGTGCAGGTCAGACTAGATGATCATGATGGTGCTTTCTCGCCTTAAAGTCTATGAATCTATGACTGCAACTTAAACTGGTATAAACAGAGGGTGAATCAGCCCCCTGTTCTACATTTTGGACCTAAATTATTTGACATTATCCCTCTAAACACCTCTAGAGATGGTGCCAAAAGAAGCCTGAGATCATCTTAATACCTAATTGCCCCATTGTTAAGCAATTATTTTTACCATGTAACCTAAATTTGACTTTTTCATTTCACAAGCATTGAGTAAACCAAGCAACACAGTTCATTTGGGACAGGAATTTAAGAATTCCTTTTGGGAGCTAAATTGGGGCCAAAATTTTGCTTTGTAATGAGCATTTCAGCAATTAGAGACTGGCACGGGGGTAGATTTTACACAAAGTATACTAGACCCCCGCTCCCTTCAAAACAGTCCAAGGCCAAATTAAGGCCATCTGGACTGTGCTGGCAAGACTGGATTCTGAAGGCCTCATTCCTGGAAATGACCCAGGACTGTCCCATCACTCAGGAATTCAGTCTCAAAGTCCAGTATTATTAGGTGTTAAAATTCAGCATTGGTTAAATGTGCCAGAATGACAGGCCTGGAGGCCTCCATGTATCTAAAGAACGGATACAAAATAGGCAGCAGTAGTGCAAGTCTCACCATCTGGCCTATATGTCTCAAAGGCGATTTGACAGAGCTCCATCTAGAAGTAAAAGAGCACACTTCCATCTCCATCCCATTCAGTCCTTAGTCCTGCTGCTGAGACACTCAGCAGCAAAAATGCCCATCAGTGTAGGCTGTTATGGTGGGTTTTGTGCTGTGTATGCCTGTCCACCAGGAACTGAATAGAAACAGCCAACTAATTTCACCAAACACCCATCAGAAGGGAACAACTTTGATCATTTTCAGCCTGTGCTGGATTTAAATTAGTGACTTTGAGTTAGAAGGCTCCTTAGCCTATCACCAATGAGATATCCCATGATTCATTTAGAGTCTTGGAAATAGAGGCTACCTGTTCTTGGGGATCACTGCTCTAAGGCTGGTAGCACTGCTTCTCAAGAGCCATTCCAAAATGTTTGGAATAATGTACCAGACATAATTTATCTCCTTTTCTGAACACGTTGTTTACATGGTGTTGAAAAAAAACATCAGAATGCTAATGTAAGCTATGGCACAGCCATTCCATTGCTCTCTGGAAACTGCACACGATCACTAAAGACTATTAAGATACCCAACCAACTGCATAGAGTTCACACAAACTGTAGGACACAGACTGCAAAAGTGAGCCCATCACTCCCAAAATGAAGGGAAGTACAACCTCCCTAAGCTCGCCTACTACTCTGAGCATTTCAACTGTTTGAGACTGTCACGGTGCTAAGTTTTAATATGTAATAACAATAACGAGTTCTTGTATAGACCGTTTCATTAGAAGATCTCAAAGCACATTACACATGAGGTCACTAGCATTATCCCCATTTTGCAGATTAGGAAATTGAGACTCATGGAAGGGAAAGGACTTGCCCAAGGTCACTCACCAACCGAGCCATGAATAGAAGCCAGGTCTCCTGAGCCCCAGTTCAGGGCTCTATCCACTGGACCACACAGCTTCTCATTAGGTTCTTTAAACTACTGTCTACGGGTTAGATCTTGCAAAGTTCTGAGACCTTTCTATTGGACTTGGTGAGAACTGAAGTCCAGGGCACTCGCAATGTCATGGGAGCTGCTCACAGGATCTGATCTGATAGGCAAAAGGCCCAAAGCTCCAAACTCAGCTCCTGAGCACTTTAGATTAGTTTGAAGTTTTAAAAATACAAAACAAAATCTTCCTAGAGACAAACTATTCCAGACCCTTACAGGAGGCAGCCTTGAAACTATGAGGGAAATCTAAATTTAACTCTCGCTTTCAGAAGTCCTGCTGCCCACAGGCTATATCTCCCAGTATGCTGCAGTCATTAATCTCCCCATGTCCAGCACTAACGCAGACTTCATCTCTGATTCAGCTTTCCCTCGGTAAGCCCTTCATACCAACAGACTAATTTGACTGATTATTCGAGTTTACTCCAATAGGTAGAGGGAGGAAGAGAGACAAAGATCGTTTTGTTCCTACTCTTCTCAACACTTGGCACTCAGATTACTGGTGACAGAGCCACAGAAACAGACAGAGACTGTTGTCAACTCACAGTTTTATTGTAAGCCTTGTGACATTTGTTGTTGTTCTTAAAGCTCCTGGAGTCACGTGTACACGAGAATCTTACCTTTCATTTTAAAAACAACAAATGTCTAGTCCTTATAGCTACAGAGGAAAGCTTGAAAACAGGAACCCTACAGGCTCAAAATGCAGAAGACAAATAAAAAGAACCCCCAGGTTATTATTTATCAAAATCTCATGATGGTAGCGGGAAACGATTCTTCATGATTTTTAAATGTGTGCGCTAAACTCTTTGGGGCAGGGGTCATCTTTTTGTTCTGTGTTTGCACAGCACCTAGCTCAATGGAGTCCTCGTCCAGGACGAGGGCTCCTGGGTGCTCCAATAATACAAATACTGAGCTATACCTATCTAGAGATAGTCAGCTAGATAATCAAACCCAGCTGTTATTTCTTCATTATGCCTCAAGAGAAAAAACACTAAACACAAAACTTTTCATATCACTGACAAATGCAAAACATTAACTACAACTGTATAAAATCTTTACAAGGAAAAAGAAACAAGTGTTGCCACGTGTCCTGCATGGAGCTGCACAGGAGTCTACGTGGCTTGGTAAAGGGCAGAGGGGGGCTTGGCAAGGTGTGGTCATGCAACAATGGTTGAAAGAGCAGGGTAGGGAGACCGGCAGAGTTTATGCCCATTTCTTCTGCAACAGCGGGCGGGGGAGGAAATGCAGGCAGCTGTGAAAGCCATTGACTTCCACATGTTTATAAAGTGTGTAAATCACCACAACCACAAAGCTGTTTTTTAAGAAATGTGGCTAACAATAAACAAATAGATAAAGGGTCTGACCTAAAGGGGAAGCAGTGTGGAAGTTGCTGGAGTGTCCTGCTTCCTCCTCAGCCCTTTTCAAGGGCATGGCTTGGGAGATGGCTCCTAGCTGGTTCGAGCTCACGGTTTTACCTCACATTTTCATGGACGTGATTCTAGTACATACTTCTGCTCTGCCCTTTCCTTCATTCTTCACCTTCCTCTGTTGCATTCCTAGCCTTCTCCTCCTCACTGCTATTCTTCACCACTCATTCTGTTTCCCTTTTCACTTCCTTCTGTAGTTCTCCGTACCTTTCTCGCCCCTCCCTACATGGCCTTGCTGCTTCTCTTGTCCTTCACCCTCCCTATCAGTCCCCTCTCTAGACAATCTGACAGATTCTTGATCCTAAGTGTGGCTACATAAATGTGTATCTGTACTGTACGCACAATCCTATAGGCATAAGCATGTGCCTTTACAGGACACACTGTTCTAAAGGCCCAGGCTTGCAGACTTGGTGCATAAACAACACTTGGCTGTTAATACCTAATTCTCCTTCCTCTAGGAATATAGTTGTATTTCTTATTACATTTGCTGTCTAAAACTCTCCCCTCCCATGTCCAACTCCCTCACTCCCTTCCCTGGCTCTGCCACCCTGGGAGTGCGTGACAGGAGCTGGGAGGAAAGGGAAATGAAAGCAGTAAACAGTGATCAGATCCAGAATTTACTGCCCTGGCCTTCGTGACTGCAGTCCCCAGCTCCTCAACGGCCAATTTTTTCACACGCAAAATTCAGCTGGAGTTGCCCCTGGGTCAGGTTCCCTTTTTGCAGCCAACTCTGCATGTAATGTTTGGAGAGGGGGAGGAGAGCTCCCAGAATGACTACGCAGTCTCCAAACACAGATGCAGGAGGCCACGCTCCAAAACACACTCTCACTCTCTGTCTCCCTCCCTCACTCACACTGGCCAAGCTGGGAATAATTATGAATGACAGTGCTCTGCAGACTGGAATGGATTGAATTACACACAGGCACACAGATGGTGCGCAAGCTGAAATCCTGCTGTAAAACTGGGAAGCTGACTCACATTGTAAAGCCTTAATGATGTTCCAGCCCCAACACAGAGAAATATGGAGGGACAAGACAAACCCCAAAAAAATCACAAGACTTGGTACTGACTGGCACCCTTGATGGAGGTCGCTGTGAGAGGTGATGGAAAAAATGATCCTTTGGCTAAACTACCCAATTAACCCTAAAGTAAGTCCCTCAAGGCATTACTACACAGGGCAGAGATAAGACAGCTTGGGCGTCTTGTTCGAAGAGTGATATGCACTGAAACCACTGATATGTGTTGCAACCTTAAAGTTTTTTATTTGGGAATTGCCTTTGGTTTTACAATAGCCATAACATAGGACTGGGGAGAAAAGAAAACTTGGCAGGGGAATTCCCCCTTCTTCCCTGAAGTCTGCAGATGGGGAGTGTCACTAATTAAGATCCTTTGGAAAGGAGCCTGTCCCCTGTGGCCCTTAGGAATTGCACAGTAGTAGGGCTCTCTCTGTGTGTGTAAGTGCATCAGCCCTATGGGGAAGCTTTATGAGGTCTGTTGCAGCTCCTTGAGCCTTACAATTTTTAGGAGGTTTGTTGTTCAGGTGCCACAAAAGGACCCAGTAAGCTGCCAGATCTGACTGGCTGAGCATTTCCTGGGGCTTGGGGAGCTCTTAGCTGGGGCAGAGACAGCATACTCAGCCCCTGTGCCACTCCCCAACAACTCAGCCCCAATAGCATGTTAGGGTGGACAGGTACATCAGGGAGGAAGGAGCAGTGGGCTGCTGTGCACTGCATTCCAGCTGTGCTTCAGTGTATGCTATGTCTACACTGCTTAGTAAACTCGGGTCTGTGGGACCTTGCCTGCTGACTTGGTGTTTCCAAGCCCGTGGTTGGGCGTCCACACTGCACTATAAACCCAGCCATGACCTCCCAGCCATGCTGACCAGTCCATACTGCACTACATAGACCCTCACAAGACATACTTTATATAAAGATTTTTACAATAGTGTGTAGGGTATGGACTCAGGGTGTAGCAGAGGCCTGGCCAGCCATGAGTAATTTACATATGCAGGGAGGCCTCAACTTTTGGAAGATAGAATTAGGGACATAATTGAACCATCAGGTTGAAAACAGAATATTTGTGTTAAATAAGGTAAGTAAATGTCAGTAGGTTAAGAAGACATAAGAACGGCCATACTGGCTCAGACCAATGGTACATATAGCCCAGTATCCTGTCTTCCAACAGTGGCCAATGCCAGGTGCCCTGGGGGAATGAACAGAACAGGTAAATCACCAAGTGATCCATCCCCCATTTCCAGCTTCTGGCAAACAGAGGTTAGGGATACCATCCCTGTCCATCCTGACTAATAGCCATTGATGGACCTATCCTCCATGAATTTATCTAGTTCTTTTTTTGAATCCTATTATTGTCTTGGCCTTCACAACATCCTCTGGCAAGGAGTTCCACAGGTTGACTGTGTGTTGTGTGAAAAAAATAAATACTTCCTTTTGTTTGTTTTAAACCTGCTGCCCATTAGTTTCATTTGGTGACCCCTTGTTCTTGTGTTAAGAGAAGATGTACATAACACTTCCTTATTTAATCTCTTCACACCAGTCATAGACCTCTATCATATCCCTGCTTAGTCGTCTGACATAATTGCTGAGCAAACTAAGATAAGAGAGAGAACACCCATATTTACTATGAACTATCTAACAAGGGACAAAATAAGTTAGGATTGTAGAGATGAAGTAAAGAGGAAGTCAAAACATAGACAATGCGTGGACAGTGCATGCTGCACAGGGATTGGTTTCTGCAAAGTAAACAAGCCAGTCCAAAAAGTGTGATGCAATATATAGTAAATGCAATGAGATGTGTAATGTATATAAAGGGAGAGGGTTTCTGTGTAACTCTGGAGCTATGATGTACCTTGCATCCAACCCCTACCCCCTGCATTTGAATCTGATCAACTCAGCCTAGCACTGCTGTATGCCACATCAAGATACCTGAGTGACGAAGTCTGGAGCCAAACCGAGTTCTTGGGAAAACAAGTAGACAGAGGTCTCGGAGGAAATCCAAACATAAGTGGTGCCATGACTCAACCTGGATCCATTAATCTGGAGCAGGTAACACATAGTTTATTATACGTATAGCTTGACACTCAAGTTTCGCAACCCAGCAGCTCAGCAATGGCATTAGAACAGTTTTAATTTGAATAGGTTTCCAGGGCACTGGAGGAGTGGGTTAAATCCAAAGAATGCCCCTATGGACTCCCCAGAGATGTATTACGAGGGGACTGGGACCGATTGGATAAAGAACTCCAACAGATCATGCTGGATAAGAAATGCAAAAAGGACAAGCAAAAGAGTATATTGATACAAGGCTTAATGTTGGGAATTGGAGCCCTGAATCAGCAAGTAAGTGACTTAAAGATCAAGGGCCACAAATTAGAAAAGGAAAACAAAGAGCCGGAGGAGCAAAAAGGAGATAATTAAGGTACATGCAATACTATCACCTCCTTTGGTGGAATCTGGCCCCAGGGGCAAGAGATTCTCGGGGAAGGCTCAGGCAGATCAGGAACACAGAAGACCAGGGGTGCCATTTAGGCATCTTAAGAAAGAGAAACTGAAGGAAGAAGTGAAGAGATTAAAAGCACTCCAAGGGAGCAGCCTCACTTGGTAAACTCCCAATAAAGCTTCAAGACCCCCACACCACAGCTATCTTTTGTAGCACCCCTTTCACGGGACAGCTGGAGATGCCCCATGGTAAAAACCACTATAGTGCGGGGGAGGAGGTAAAGGAAATGTTACTCAGCAGCAGGGCAGCAATAACTATGACAGGCAATTTGTCAGAAAAGACAAAGCAAGGGAGAATTCAGGACGTTTCTGGAGTAACTCATCTGATTCATACTGGGGAGTGGGGAGGAACCAAACACTGGTAATAAGATCATGGAAAGGAAAATGAAGCAGAAGTACAGAAGACCAAGGTGTGGTTCAATGCCAAAGGAGACCTAGCTGAGCATCAAGTGGGATCTAAAGTCATGATCTAAGACCAAGCTCCCTACCACCCTTTTCCAAAGGCAAAGTGGTATGGGCTGTGCTTAGTGTTGGATTGACTTGGCCCCCCTATATGCTTGCTAGACCTGGGAAGTAAAGGGCAGAGCTGGGTTCAAAAAAAGCGACTCAAAGCTCACAAAAAGTAAAGAAAGAAGTGAGAAATGGTTTCTTCCCTTTTTGTCTTACAGATTTTAAATCATGAACTGGTGGAGGCTTACAACATTGTGTGTCCTGATGTGAAGGGTGTGGAGTTGGTCCCAAAGTTTAGAAACTCTCCAATCAGTGATTCTCCTGTCCCAATGCCACCGCAAAAGACTCCAATTGCATCAAAAGAATGGATGGAAAAAATTATCTACAAACCACCATCTAGAACTAAACGAAACCAATCTACCCTTCTGAAAAATTTGTCTCGTTTGTACACTGGAGTAGTATTGGCGGCTGTTGGAGAACTACAACGGGTGCGTTTGGATGGTATCTGCGGACCAAAATGGACAACTGGGGCAGGGATTGTATAGTTTGAGAGTTTATGAGTCTATAATACATTTCAGAAAGACACCTTTAAAACGTGCTTAATGGTATGGCATAGAAAAACCGAAGACTGGTTTCTAAGGCAAAACAACTGTACTTTAGTGGGCCCACAATGATTGGTGGACGTGTATATAAAGCTGTTTTGGTGGCAAATAATAAACATGCAACACTCTACCCCAGCCTGAAGTAAGCATCTCTACCATAGCATCATTTAAAAAAAGACATGCATAGCATTGCTGTATGCCGAATAAAGATACCTGAGTGACGAAGGTTGGAGTCGAACTGAGTTCTTGGAAGCGGAGTAGAAAGAGGTCTCGGAGGGTATCCCAACACAGGGTGCATTCTGTGTCACACTCCTACTGCGGTTTTTGATGGTTTGGTTTATGTTTTAATTCACAGTTACTTCAGTCCTGAAAAAGCATTATTGCATGTAGATAAAAATCTGGGTTCAAGTTTTCAACAGTGCTTCACAAACGTGCCTGCTGGCTGAGTTACTACACACCTGAAGGCAATGGGTATGCACAATTGTGGGGTTTTGCACAAGGAGACAGGTGAGCTCACATTTTTCAGGAGGTTCACTGACAATCTGACTCGATTACAGTTCATTTATCCAACACTCTGTTCGGCAGCAGCCATCTGACAGTAGTTACAACTACTTTATGTCATGCTTGATAAAGTGTTAACATGTTACATCAATTACTGACCAGTGGGAAAAGCAGTGTAACTATGCTGTAGCAGATTCTTACATCTGCTCTTACTAGTATAACTATTGTATTGGGTTGAATCCTCCACTCAATTAAGCAAATTTTACTCCAGTGCAACACCACTGATTGAGGATTTACATCAACATAAAACTGGTGTACTGCAATGAAGTATTAGGCTCAGCATGTCACATTTACCACACTGCATTTCTCATGCATATTTTTATTATTTATGTTGCACCCAAAAGTATACTAGGTGCTTTACAAATATGTAGGAAGACAGGTCCTCACCCCAAACATTTATAATCTGAATAGACAACATACAGACCAAAAGAGGAGAGGAAATGGGACGTTACAGAATATTTGTTTTTTCTATTTCTGTTTTCATTCCCTTCCAGCCCTTGTCTATTCTGGCCCTGACCCAAAGATTTGTTTTGTTTTTTGCTATCCTCTCCTATGTTCCGTTTTTATTCATACAGGATCAGATTCAAAGACCACAGAACTCAACATGAGCTTTTCCACTGACTTCAGTCAAGCCCTTGTTCTTGCATTTATCAACCATTTCCTGTTTTATGTTATTGTTTAACTCCTTTAAATGTAAAGCTTTTCTATTTTTTAAATTTGAAACCTTTTAAAAACAACCTCTATCTTGGTATTTTCCCCATAGATTCACAATTCTAAATAGTTGAAAGTAACTTTGTTTATCTTAAATAAAATTGTGCTGATCTCTTTATAGAACCATATACTGTAATCTAAATATATTTATCACTAGAAGTTATGTTTACAACTTTTCACAATACTTTTCCCATTAAACATTCATTCATTCATAGTGTGCTGTAGAAAAGGCCTCTGCCAAACAGAAAAGGGTTTTTTTGTTTTTGTTTTTTAATGAATGAAAGGAAGAGCTCATGCTAACTATTGCAAAGTGTCATTACTGCCTTTGCTCCAAAGAAATCAAATGTTGCCTGACTGCTCTGCAGAGAGCCACCTGCTGGAAAAGGCTAGCACTAGCCATGGGCTGCTCAAACATTAATCTAGTTAATACCATGGCTATGTCTACACTTACAGTGGGATGTAGAACACAGGCACTACATGGATAGCTACACATGGCAGTGAAAGGCTCCAGCAGCGGGGAAAAGCTCTGGCAGCAGAGAGGCAGCAGGATGCCACTCAGCTAAAAATAGCTGTGTAGAAGCATGTGGCACAGCTTGAGCACATAAAGAACCCAGGTAGTATACACCTGGTGAGTCAGGGGTGTAAGGCACTCTACTCACCTAAACTGTGCCTCATGGCCTACATTGACATTTATACCCAGGCTAGCCGGGTGTGCAATCTGTGTACTCTACACACCGCTGTAATGCACAGTGGATGTACAGAATGTACCACCACTGTAAACCTTAATCTTACCTGATAAATTGTCTTCCTTTAGGGGCTAAGTATTCTGAGTATTAAATATGGTGTGAGAGAGAACACATGCTGGATTTAACAAAGACAAGACTACACAACGTTAGTAAGGATACCTCAGGCTGGAGTTGTACTGTAATTAAGTAGCATAGAAGTGGTATATATATATATATATATATATATTCCTAGAGTTAAGGGGTGGCACTAAAGTAACCCATTCTTTTTCTGATGTAGAAACCAAGTTTCCAAGATAATTCGTATTATTTGTACTTATATAGCTCCTTTCATCCAAAGGTGTGGTATCATTTTACAAACATTCAGTATAATTAATCCTCACAATTCCCCCATGAGGTAAGTCAGAGTTGTGGCCCATTTTACAGATACTAAAGTGAGACACAAAGCTAAATAATGCTCTCGTTTACACCAGTGTAAACCTGGAATAACTCCATGGAACATAACAGAGTTACTCCAGATTTACATCCAAGTGCCTGTGAGTAGGATGTGGCTTTGAGAGCTTAAACAGTTACCCAAAATTAAACAGAATGGCAGAGCCAAAAATAGAAACAAAAAAGGATACATTCCCCTTCTGTTTAAAACTACAAGGCCAAAGATGGGGTCTATGAAGCATACGTATCCACAAGGTTTAATTTAAAAAAAGCAAAACACCACAATATTGTCATTTAAATATTTAAAATTGCACCACCTCAAAATGACACAGATTGATAGATTTTTAAGGCCAAAAAGGACCCTTGTGATCATCTAGTCTGACCTTCTGTATAACACAGGCCATGGAACTTCACTGAGTTAATTCCTGCTTCAAATCCAATAGGTGTGGTTGAGCTAGAGCATATCTTTTACAAAAAAATCTCCCCATCTCGATTTAAAAATTACCGGTGATGGAGAATCCATCACAACCCCTGGTAAATTGTTGCAGTAGTTAATTATCCCCACTGTTAAAAATTTGCGCCTTATTTCTGGTTTGAGCTTTTCTAGCATCAACCTCAAGCAATTGGATCTTGTTATACCTTTGTCTATTAGACTGAAGAGACCTCTGTTACATTTTTGTTTCCCATGTAGGTACTTATAGATTTGATGAAATCACCCCTTAACCTTCTCTTTGATAAGCTACTTAAAACTGAGCTTCTCAAGTCTCTCATTACAAGGAATGTTTTCTAATCCTTTAATCATTCTCCTGGCTCTTCTCTGAACCCACTCCAATTTATCAACATCCTTCTTCAATTGTTGGCACCAGAACTAGACACAGTATTCTAATAGTGACTGAACGAGTGCCAGAGTGAAAAACGCCTCCTCACTCCTCCTTGACATTCCCTTGTTTATACATTCCAGGATTGCATTAGCTCTTTTAGCTGCTGTGTTGTACTGGGAGCTTATGTGCAACTGATTATCCACCATGACCTCCAAGCGTTTTCCGAGTCCCCCATCCATCCTGTAAGTACAGCCTACATTCTTTGTTCCTAGACAGATGACCTTATATTTGTCTGCATTGAAACACATGTTGCTTGAACACAGCTTAGCAGCATCTGTGTCTCTTCTTGATCCCATTCTGACAGCCATGACTTCTGAAGCTCAATAACCACTAATTGTTCTGAGATCATATTTTCATTTGTTACTAAACTGTTTGGTGGGAAAGACAGCAATCAATCTGAGACACCACCATTTGGTATATTATTGAAAGGAACTGCCATGTCACTAACATTGGACTGTGACGGGAATGACTGAATGTGTATGACAGCAGGAATTAACTGGTGATCCCTCAGGAGAAAGCTTCTAGGTACACAAAATACCTTACAAATTACCAGTGTTTGGAAAGGAAACCCTAGAAAAGTATAACTGCATGATGGGGATTTGAGAATACCTTTGATTTAAAGTTTGTCATAATGCAGTGTGGGATGGCTCTTCAAGAAGCTGCATGAGCTGATTGGCACTATGTAGTGCCCAGTGGCTCAAGCTGGCAAGGAGCAGTCCAAAGCCACGGTCAAGGGGTACATGGGTAGCCTGGTAGCTGGGAAGTCTATTGGTATAGAGGCAGTCTGGGGCAATGGTCAGAGTTCTTGCAGGGAAGCAGTAGCCAAGAGATCCAATCCTACAGATCAGGTTGGCAGGATAGGTAAGCAAGGTCGGACAAGGCAGCAGGGCAACAAGACAAGGCAGTCCATGCAGCAACCAATAGGCCTGTTGCTCAGGGAGGTTCCTCTTGCTATTATAGAGTCCAAGTATCCAATGGGAATGCTGTCTGTCCAGCCAATCAGGAGTTGGGGTGTGGCTGTAGACCCTTAGCACTACGGCTGCTGGTCAGGTGCAGTGGTTTGGCATCACTGCTGTTGGATGGAAGCTAAGGATGTTGTCTAGGGACCCCCGAGGGCCTGCGTTTGATATTGGAGTCCTGACACACTAGCAGAAGCTCACAAGATTTGAGAACTATACAATCCATCTGTCACTAGAAATGAGCTGGACAGGTCCCAGAGGAAGCATGTTGCCAGACCACCCGTGGAATGCAATGATGCCTTCTGTCCTTGGAATTTAATGAGAACCATAAAACCACATCTGTAAATCACACTTGTTAGAACAACAGAAGAGATTACAGCACTAGTATGACTGTGTCAAATAAAGTTGCCTGTTAAAGATGGGTTCTGTGCTATGCGCTTCTCCTCCATTTATAATATGAGATATGTTTGTGTGGTTTGGTACAGAGATTCTATTGATAGGAGTTTGGGATGGAGGTATTACTTGCGAGTAAACTAGCCAGTGAGTGCTGATAAACCCTTTACACCATCCCACACCATAATTCAGTTTAGAGGGGGGGAAATTAGAAGCTTTTTAAACTGTTAATATTTTTATTATCTTTCCCTCATTAAGTTAAGACAGCTCCTTAGTGCAATGAGCCCACCTGTCTGAGCCTCAGAGGGAGAGAAAAATTACAACTCATAGTATTTATTACAAACGGCTATAAAATTACCCAAAACATCATGATACATATTGCTATTTATTACAATAGCATCCCAAGTGAGACCAGGGCCTCATTGTGCTAGGCATTGTATATACATACATACAATAAGAGACCATCTCTAACCCCAAAAGAATATAAGCCTCTGACAAGGGCTGTCTATACCACTGAAAAGCTGAGAATCTCCCCCTCTCCAGTGGTAAAGCTCCTGTTACTATCCCATACGGAACCTTAAACCTTTCTGCTGGTCACTACTGAATATTGCCTGTCCTGAACATGGCCATGGCCAATGTAATTGCAGGGGTGGGATGTAGAAGGGGTAGGTGAGGCTCGGCATTTCACATGTAATGGA
This sequence comes from Mauremys mutica, assembly GCF_020497125.1. Lineage (NCBI taxonomy): Eukaryota > Metazoa > Chordata > Testudines > Geoemydidae > Mauremys > Mauremys mutica. The sequence continues at coordinate 60,398,471 of NC_059075.1, forward strand.
GAAAATGAGACACTTCTTTGGCAGTAAAAAGCAACAGAGTGTCCTGTGGCACCTTATAGATTAACAGATGTATTGGAGCATAAGCTTTTGTGGGTGAATATCCACTTCATATTCATCCACGAAAGCTCATGCTCCAATACGTCTGTTAGTCTATAAGGTGCCACGGGACTCTTTGTCGCTTTTTACAGCTCCAGACTAACACGGCTACCCCTCTGATTCTTTGGCAGTGTTTGTTTTGGTTAATAGTAGCTGTCTGAAGCTGCTCAGAGAGCTGGAATGTTAGAAGTACAACCCAGATACTGTGGTGACTCTATAATTACCTAAGGCAGATAGTCCTGTAGGGAATACAGGACTAATCAAAGCCCACTAAAGTCAACAGAACGACTCCCAAATGAGCAGTGGGCTTTGGATCAGGTGCTTGGTGCAGCTGTTAAAATGCATGGTAAATGTAGTTTAACTATTTAAATAAATCTTATCATACACTTATAATTTATGTCAACAGTTATGCCCCGCTAATGTTCACAGTGCATTACATCACATATCATTTCTTTTAACAGGATAATTCCTTTAACTAGTATCAAAAGGCTTTTTTGGTATGTGAACCTTTTCATGATGCATTGAGGACCATTTGACAGACATCCTCCAAAATGGGGTCTATCAATGCTCACTTTACGTGGCTGGAGTAGGGGACTGGGAATCTGACCTCCTGGCTTTGGTCCCCAGCCCTGCCACGGACTTTCCCAGAGACCTTGGGCAGGTCATCTCTCTGGATCTGATTTTGCCCTTCTGGTAAAAGACTTTCTTTATAGGGGTGTTGTGAAAATGAAACAAGTGTTTGCAAATGGCTTTGAGATCATTGGGTGAAAGGCGCTGGTGCAAATTAAGTATCTAAGAGAGACAGAAATTATGATTATCATTCAAGTATTATCCTCCCTTTCTGTTCAGTTTAATAAAACTACTTTAGAAATAGACCAGTTCCCTGACTGTAGCTGTTACAGCACTCATTGAGTTAACACGTTCTCTATTTCACTGTCAGTGGGCCTAGTCCTATAACCCTGACAAAGGGTAATGCCCATTCATTTCAATGGGAGTTTTCCCTGTGTCAAGGGCTGCAGCCTCAGACCCTTTGACACTGAATTCCAGTAAAGGACACAACGCCTCCATTTGGCAAGGAGTAGGAGGCCACAGTGCAACTGGTGAGCATTTGTGTCCTCAGCCAGCCAAGTTCCATCTGTTTTTGTTGGTCAGGAGTCTTCATTTTTCTTAATATTGCTGGATGCACGCACAGCAAAACTTATAACTAAGACCCAAAAGCCTCCAGCAGAGTGGAAGGGGAAAACCATTCAGCTGACTTTATGTTCAACGAGTCTCTTTGGGCAGGTCTGAAGTGGAAGTGCTACACTGATGCAGCTGCACTGCTGCTCCCGTCCGCATAATTACTCCACCTCCCCGAGAGGCGGAAGCTATGTCGGTGGGAGAGCGTCTCCCGCCCACATAGTGCCAGTGTGGACAGCACTTAGGTCAGTGGTTCTCAAACTGGGGGTCGGGACCCCTCAGGGGGTCACAAGGTTATTACATGGGGGGTGTCACGAGACGTCAGCCTCCACCCCAAACCCAGCTTTGCCTCCAGCATTTATAATGGCGTTAAATATATTAAAAAGTGTTTTTCATTTATAAAGGGGGGGGTCGCACTCAGAGGCTTGCAATGTGAAAGGAGTCACCAGTACAGAAGTTTGAGAACCACTGACTTAGGTCGATGTAACTTGCGATGCTCATGGGGGTGGGAGAAGGGGTTTTTCACACCCCGGAGTGACATAAGTTAGATCGACATAAGCGGTAGTGTAGACCTGCTCTTATATAATGAGATCATCTCATTTGTAAGCAATGTTACACATCTATTACTATTTACATACCACTATAGCATTGTCAGGTCTGGCAGGCACTTTACAATATCGTGAATATATCATACTGACTACAGCTTTAGTGTGTCTTGATTTCTTGCCCCACCAAAACACATGGCCCAATCCAAAGCCCAGTCAAGTTTTTCCATTTTCTTCAATGGGCTTTGGATCAGGCCCCTAATAGACCAAAAGGTAGGAAGGAGAACGATACAATAGAAACAAATGTGATGCATGATCATTGTAAATAGAATGCATTATGGGACTGGTGTATTTGGAGGAGCTTTTCAAAGGAAATTCAGAGGTAAATGGCTTTTGAGAGCTGATCTCAATTGCATGAACATTATTCCAGTTTATTGTTTAAAACTGAACTACATGGACTGCACTACAACTTCAAATTTGATTAACTGCCACAAACGGTATCTCACAGCAGAACTTACACTCAGTCATTCTTGTTGATAGGGTAGCTGGTTAACCTTCATATTTGAGATTCAGGTTATTTTATTTTTAAGAGAGAGACCAGAACCCAAACCCCAGATCCAAACCAGACCCTGAACACTAAGGTGGTGTTTGGAATCTGAACCGGGATCAGATCCTAATTCTGCAGCTGGCTCCAGACCCACATCTGAATTTTGCAACTCAAGTCTCTCTCTCAAATGTTCTATGGCTGGTGTATCATGGGACTTTGTTTCATTAAAAACAAACAATTACATAATTTCATAATTCCCTTCTGTAATGCTCAAGAGAACTGCTACCATAACAGCTCACTGCTGGTCATGTCTCAAATAACCCTATCTCATTGCCATACAAATACTCAGCCAAATGTCTGGCTAAAACACGTAAACCTTATATTATGCCCTGAAAGCAGCTAAGCCCCAGTGAACTATCAGACATAAACTCTAGGAACAGGGCCTGTACTGAACACATTTTGTTGCAAGTCTCAGAATGTTCTATTCTAAGAAACAAGAAGTGTCACCAGAGGATAAGGAATGATGGATCCATCACAGGAATAAAACTTGCAGGAACATACCAGAAAATAGCATTATATGCAGATGATGTAACATTTTTATCTAACCCAAAAACTTCCCTAAAATTAGTTTCTAAAGAAATCCAGGACTTTGGGAAAGCATCTGGATTTAAAGTAAATTATGCTAAACCTGAAATGCTAACTATACATTTGCCACACTCTGAAAAATCACTCCTCCAGAAAACATTTGGGTACAAATGGGCAAAAAATTCTATCAGATACCTGGGAATTTAAATCTCAAGCAACTTAGAGGAGCCCTGTGATTTAAATGCCAAACCACTACTTCTGATCTTTTTTCATTTGCTGGCGTGCTGGGAGAAGTGTGCAATTTCTTGGCTGGGAAGAACAGCCACAGTCAAAAAATGAATATTCTGCCAAGGATATGTTTCTCATTTCAAAAGCTTTCTGTGATTATCCCAGAAAAAAAACACACTAGCAATAATATAGAGGATGATGTTAGAATTTATATGGAACAAGAAAACACCAAATGTGAGAGCAGATACTTTGTACCAACCCATTAAACAGGGTGGACTAGCTGTCCCAAATATTCTATATAGTATCAAGCCAGTCAACAAAAAATGGTAGTGGACTGAGGGGAGCTCTAACTCAGCCAAACACTGGGTCTTTATTGAACAAGAAAATTACAGCTAGGATTAATAAAATATTATGGATTAATAAAAAGTTACGCCTGCTAGAAATTTACACACATCCTTTAGCAACGAGTTTGAGTTAGAACTAGAGATGAGATAAACTCTTTTCCCTCACCAGTGACACCACTGCAAATAATCCGAATCTTAACCCAAATTGCAAACCATAGATCTTCAAAGGTTGGGAGAGTCATGGAATAAACACGTTGGACAGCTATTCAATAAATAAGCTTTTCTTACTTATTTAGAGATCAAAACTAACTTTAACTGGCCCACTCTTTCCTGGTACCAGTACTTTCAAGTCAGAAATTGTTTAACTTTCTAGAAATCTGTTTTCTACAGAAAGCTAACTTTAATAGAAGTAATGGCATCTGGTCAATTAGGAAACAAAAAGTATAACCAACATATATCAATATCTGCAGACAGCTTCCCTAAGCCAAAATAAAAAAAAAAAAAAAGAGTGTCCATATCTGACAGGCTGGGAAAAGGATGTGGATAGACAAGTTGCCCCAGAGGAATGGGGTTTGATCTGGAAAAAAGGACCAGAAACCTCAGTCTGTAGCACAAGAAAAGAACATTTCTTTACAATACTGTTCCAAGGCACCTCATATACCAGTTAGGTTAAAGAATAGAGAGATTGATTGGGGATAAATGTTGGAAAAATTGTGGTGAAAGAGGAGATTTTATGCATATTTGGTGGATATGTCCAGTCATTAGAGAGTATTGAGATGCAATCTGTAACAAAATATCACAATTCTGGGATATTTATTACCAAATGACACTTTGGTAATCCTCCTAGGGCTTCCTACCAGAAATGGTCACACAAAAGTAAATGAATAATTCATCTCGCATCTGCTAGTAGCCGCTTGGCTATTGGTAGCCTCATTGGGGGGAAAAAATAGCCCAACCATAGAAGAATGGTTCAAAAGAATAAATACATCATTTATGTACCCAGCAAAATAGGCAGAGGACAGATAGAGTATTGAATAAAAGGTAGCTAAGTACATTCACCTGCAAAATAAATAAATAAAAAAAATTGGACAAGTATGGTGGTTAATATTAACATTTAATAGACAAGTGTCCTCTATTAAATGTGTGCACAGAGATTTCACTCAAATTTAATAAAATCACTAGAAACAACAAGCCATTGTAATGATGCTCACTCTGTAATATGATAATTCCCTGTTAAATACAAGATCTAATAACTATATCCCTTTATAATGTCTCTCTAAACAAAAGCTGACTGTTGTAATGATTGTTTTTTCCCCTCAAATTTACATGGCAAAGTTTTATAAACTTACTAAAACTTCTTAAATAAATAGTTTTAACACAAGTGTTCCAGGTGATCTCTCTCTGTGTAATTTTAATGACCAGTTGCACATGGGTACAGGGGGAAGGGATGGCTCAGTGGTTTGAGCATTGGCCTGCTAAACCCAGGGTTGTGAGTTCAATCCTTAAGGGAACCACTTAGGGATCTAGGGCAAAAATCAGTACTTGGCCCTGCTAGTGAGGGCAGTGGGCTGGACTCAGTCACCTTTCAAGGTCCCTTCCAGTTCTAGGAGATAGGTATGTCTCTTATTATTATTACACTAATGTCCAAGTTTGCAGGGGACAGAGCAACCACTTCATGTCAGTGATGGGGAAAATAGCAGCATCAGAAGACCTGTCTTGATTATGAACAAAATGTGTGGTGTTAGCTAGCTAACAGGATCTAACCAACTTCTTCTAAAACTTTAGGCACAGCAAGCTGTAATTCAGCAAATGCTGGTCTAGCTAAAGCACGGGCAACTCTCTAGGCTAATATCATATCTTTCAAGCCTAGTGAAGAAAAGACCATCAAAAGTCTCACTCCATCTCCTCTGTTAGTAGAAAAGTGGCATGAAAACAAATTCTGATTCTTTCTCACTACACTTGTATGGATCATGGCAGTAATTTATAGCACTTGGAAGTGAATGAGATTAGTTTTTTAAATGGAAATTGTAACCTGTGTGATCAGTCACTTCCCTATCAGCTGAAATCCTAATGTCCCACTGCAGTCTGATAATTCTCTGACCTTCTCAAAGCTCTTCACAAACAGTAATGAACTACGCTTTCCAAAAGACTCTTGTGAGGCAAGTAAGGATTATTTGATCATTTGTATTGCTGCAGCTCCTCGGAGCCCCAAGTCATGGACCAGGACCCCACTGTGCTAGGTGCTGTACAAACGCAGAACAGGGACTGTCCTTTTCTAAAGACCTTACGGTCTAAGTGTAAGGCAAAAGACAACAAATGGATACAGAGAGACTGACGGGGGGAGCTCAATGTGACAATACTGGTCAGCACTTGGGCGGTGAGTGCTCTTAGCACACCAGCAGCCTGTTATCAACATTTTTAAAGGCATCACTGCAGGTAGGACAGTTTTCAGGAGGGATTTGCTTGCAGGAGGCTAAGGAATTAGTTTTGCAGATGTTCCTGTGGAGCTCCTCCTATGTACGAGGGTCAGCATGGGAGAAAGAAAATGTGTTGCTCATGTACATTCCATTCTAGGTGTGAGAGTGCCCACATGCACAGTCATCTGAGATTTTTGCCTTAGCAGTATCCATAGGCTGTGGCGCCCTCTGGAGTGTCGCGCTCATGCATCGGTATATTAGGCGTCGCCAGCCCTACGCCCTCTCAGTTCCTTTTTGCCAGCAACTCTGACAGAGGGGCAGGAGGGCGAGTACTGGAATGGACATAAGCAACACATCTTGAAGAACAACAGTTATAAAAGGTAGGTAACCGTCTTTTCTTCTTCGAGCACTTGCTCATGTCAATTCCATTCTAGGTGACTCTCAAGCAGTATCCCTGGAGGTGGGCTTAGAGTTCACAGTCGTGCAGTTTGCAACACTGCTCTGCTGAAGCCAGCATTGTCTCGGGCTTGCTGTGTAAGCGTGTAGTGAGACATGAACTTGTGAACAGACGACCAGGTAGCGGCCCTACAGATAGCCTGAATAGGTACTTGGGCCAGGAAAGCCGCTGAAGCGGCTTATGCCCTAGCGGCAGTTACAATCGCCAGAGGTGGCGCTTTTGCCTGTTCATAGCAAAAACAGATGGCAAGAATATGTCCTTGCTCAGGTGAAAATGTGAAACAACCTTGGGCAGGAAAGCTGGGTGCTGCCGCAGCTAGACTTTGTCCTTGAAAAAACACTATTTAGGGCAGCTCCGGTAAGCGCCCTAATCTCAGAGATCTTATGGGCAGACGTTATTGCCACCAGCAATGACACCTTCCAGGAGAGCAGAAGAAGGGAACAGGAAGCCAGTGGCTCAAATGGGGCCCCCTCCATGAGCCGTGCCAGCACTAGATTCAGGTCCCAAGGAGGGTCCTGGACATGGAAATAAGAGTCGCTCCGGACCCTTCAAGAACCAGACCATCGTGTCGTGAGTGAAGACCGACCTGCCCTGGACTGGAGGGTGAAAGGCTGATATAGTGGCCAAGTGGACCTTAACTGATGAAAGGGACAAGCCCCAGGGCCGCCCAGAGGATTTCAGGGGCCTGGAGTCTTCGGCGGTGGGGGGCCCCCGCTTCGGCGGTAATTCGGAGGTGGGGGGTCCTTCCGCTCCGGGACCCGCCGCTGAAGTGCCCTGAAGACCCACGGTGGGGACCCCCGCCGCCGAATTACCACCGAAGCGGGACCCGCCACCGAAGTGCAGCCGGGTCTTCGGCGGCAGGGGGCCCCCGCTGCAGGTCTTCAGGGCACTTCCGCTCCGGGACCTGCCGCTGAAGGACCCGCCTCCGGCGAAGACCGGGAGCGGAAGAAGCTCCAGGGGCCCAGGCCCCGCGAGAGTTTTCTGGGGCCCCCGGAGCGAGTGAAGGACCCCGCTCCAGAGGTCCCAAAAAACTATCGTGGGGGCCCCTGTGGGGCACGGGGCAAATTGCCCCACTTGCCCCCCCCCGGGCAGCCCTGACAAGCCCTGGAGCTTAAGATGTAGAAGGTGGTCCAAGATCGACCGCAGAGAGGCCTGCTCAAGCCTAATACCCTGGTCCAAGGCCCAGCACATGAACCGTTTCCATTTGGCCAGGTAGACTGCCCTGGTAGAGAGTTTCCTGCTGCCCAATGGTATCTGTTGGACACAGGCCAAGCACTCCTGCTCTTAAGCATTTAACCATGCAGCAGGCAAGCCGTCAGGTGCAGCGCCACCAGGTTCGAGTGCAGAAGACTGCCGTGGTTCTGGAACATCTGGCCAGAGGGGCAGCTGCAGTGGGCTGCGAACGAGAGACCCAGCAGCATGCTGAACCAGTGCTGGCAAGGCCAAGCCGGGGCTATTAGGATTATCTTCACCCTGTCCTGTTTGATCTTCATGAGGACTCTGTGGATTATCGGCACCAATGGGAAGGAGTACATCACATAGGCGCCAACTTTCTCTGGCGCTGGTGGGTGCCCGGGCACCCCCACCCGTTTCCTTGCCTCTGGCCTCGCTCTCATTCCAACCCCATCCCCAAAGTCCCTGCCCTAACTCCTCCCCATTGGATTCCTTACCCAAATCCCCGCCCTGGCCCTACCTCTTCCCCCAGTGCGTTGCGTTTCCCCTCCTCCCCCCTCCGTCCCTGCCCTGTGAATCAGCTGTTTCATATGGTGCAAGCGCTGGGAGGGAGGGAAGGAAGCAGTGCTGGTGGAGGAGGCGGAAGCTAGGGTGACCAGATGTCCCGATTTTATAGGGATGGTCCCAATTTTTGGGTCTTTTTCTTATATAGGCTCCTATTATCCCCCACCCCTCTCCCAATTTTTCCACACTTGCTGTCTGGTCACCCTAGTGGAGGCAGAGGTAAGCTGGAGCAGGGGGGGCGGGGAGCGGAGCTGCCAGTGGGTGCTGAGCACCCACCAATTTTTTTCCATGGGTGCTCCAGCCCCAGAACACTCAGGGAGTTGGTGCCTATGGTACATCAGAGCCCCGACCACAGGAATAAGAAGGCATCTGATAGGGAGCATTTCCTGTTCCGACAAGTCTCAAACAAGTCCACCCTGGGGAATTCCCCACCTTTGGAAGATCACTCTGACCACCTTGGGATGAAGAGACAACTCGTGGCGAGATGAGAAGGTTCTGCTGAGGCGATCGGCTAATACGTTCCTGGTGCTCAGGAGGTGCATGGCCACAAGATGAATGGCATGCTGCATACAGAAATCCCAGAGCCAGAGAGCTTCCTGGCAAAGGGCTGTCGACCTCCACCTTGCTTGTTGATATAAAAATTTGTGGCGGTGTTGTCCATCAGGACTTGTACCACCTCACCCTTCAAGTGGAACTGGAAAGCCTGACAGGCCAAACAAACTGCTCTGAGCTCCCTGACATTTATGTGGAGGGAGTGATCGTCCCACGACCAACAGCCTTGCATGCAGAGCTTGCCCAATTGGGCTCCCCAGCCCATGTCCAAGGAAACAGAAACCAGGGTCAGCACCAGGGCTGCGAAGGAAAAAAACGGTTACTCACCGTTGTAACTGTTGTTCTTCGAGATGTGTTGCTCATGTCCATTCCATGTAGGTGTGTGCACGCCGCGTGCATGTTCGTCGGAAGGCTTTTACCCTAGCAACTCAGTGGGTCGGCTGGGCGCCCCCTGGAGTGGCGCCACCATGGCGCCGGGTATATACACCAGCCGACCCACCCACTCCTCAGTTCCTTCTTGCCGGCTACTCCGACAGTGGGGAAGGAGGGTGGGTTTGGAATGGATATGAGCAACACATCTCGAAGAACAACAGTTACAACGGTGAGTAACCGTTTTTTCTTTTTCGAGTGATTGCTCATATCCATTCCATGTAGGTGATTCCCAAGCCTTACGTAGGCGGTGGGGTCGGAGTGAGATGTTGCAGAATGCAAACTGCTGAGCCAAAGGCTGCATCATCTCTGGACAGTTAGACCAAAGAGGCAAAGGTCCGGATAGAGGACCAGGTAGTAGCATGACATAGCCCCTGGAAGGGTATGTGAGTCGGAAAGGCAGCAGAAGAAGCCTGAGCCCTGGTGAAACGAGCAGTAAGGTGGCTCGACGGAACATGGGCCAAGTCACAGGAGGTGCAAATGCATGACGTCACCCAAGATGGAAAGCTCTGGGAGGAGACAGGTAGGCCCTTCATCCGGTCTGCCAATACAACGAAGAGTTGGGAGCGTACAAAAAGGCTTGTCCGCTCGACATAAAAAGCGAGCGCCCTACAGACGTCTAGGGAGGGCAAATGTGCTCCCGTCGCGATGAATGGGGCTTCGGAAAGAAGACCGGAAGGAAGATATCCCGGATGATATGAAAGGTCAACAGCACCTTAGGGAGGAAGACTGGACGTGGTCACAACCGCCCCTTGTCCTTACGCAACATAGTGTACCGTGGGTCCACTGTAAGAGCCCGAAGCTCGGAGACTTGTCCAGCCGATGCAAAGGCTACAAGGAAAAAACTGTCCCTCAGGACAGGTATCTCAGCGAGCATGTTGTCAGTGGTTCGAATGGAGCAGGCATAAGTCTGCTTATAACCAGGTTGAAGACCCAGGAGTTGGTGGGGGCGGCGAACCTGGGGGCATAAATGCCCCAAGCCCTTGAGGAACCTAGAAACCACAGCGTGTGAGAATATGAAGCGGCCACTCTCCCTTGGGAGGAAGGTAGAGACGGCTGCCAAGTGCACCCTTAATGATGAACTGCGCCAGGCGCTGCTGTTTGAAGATCATAGGCAATCCAAGAGGAAATGGATCAGAACCTCTGTGGGGGAAACATTGTGTTTCGTAGCAGCAAGAGAAAGACTGCCAGTTGGGCGGATACGTTAACCAAGTGGAAGGCTTCCTACCACCCAGGAGAATCCTGTAGAACCAAGGCAGAACAACGTAACTCGGATCGGTTTAGGCCCGCAGCAGGCATGCAGAGATGTGCAGGGATTGCAGGTCTAGGTGGTAAAGCTTGCCGTGATCCAGCGTTATGAGGTCTGGGCAAAGAGGCAGGGGAATCGGTTGGCTACCGACAGGTCTAGCAACATGGTGTACCAGTGCTGCCTGGGCCACGCTGGAGCGATCATGATCAGATGCGCTCTGTCCCTGCGGAGTGTTAGGACCTTGCGAACCAGCGGGAGCAGTGGGAAAGCGGATGGCAGACGGCTCGTCCACGGCATCAGAAAAGCAGCCAAGATAGAGCCCAGGGAGAGGCCTTGGCATAAGCAGAACTTCTCTCTCGTTCTGTTCCCGCGAGAGCGAAGTTCCGGAAACGTAATGGATAACATCCGGAAGAATCAACCACTTGAGAGACAGGAAGGAACTGCTGAGGCGATCCGCCAGAGTGTTCCGGACCCCTAGGAGAAAGGACGCTACCAGGTCCGTCGATTGAGGTGTGCAGGAGTCCCGGAGCTGGATAGCTCCCTGCAAAGAGAGGAGGACCGTGCTCCTCCGTGCTTGTTTATGCAACGGGTGTCCGTTGTGTTGTCTGTGAACACCGAGACACAACAGCCTTGTAGGTGCTGCTGAAGCTCCTGGTACACAAGGCAGACTGCTCTCAACTCCCAGACATTGATGTGCAAGGGCAGCTGTTGAGCCAACCAAAGGTCTGGAGTGGGAAACTGACCCAAGTGAGCACCCCAGCCAAGAGATGGGGGCGTCCATCATGAGGGACACCGAGGGTGAGGGTGAGGTGGATTGAACAGCACCCCTGCACACGTCAGGGAGGGCGTCGACCCCCAGTCAAGGGAGCCTAGGACGCTCGGGGGGATCGAGGCGACCATGACCATGCTGTCTCTGGCCGGGTGGTACACTGAAGTGAGTCACGATTAAAGTGTACGGAGGCGAAGCCTGGCATGTTCGGTTACGCACGTGCAGGCAGCCATGTGGCCCAGAAAACCTAGGCAAGTTCAAGCCAAAGTTGCCGGGAAGGTCCGTAGACCTTGTACAATGGTTACCATCGCATGAAATCAAGGCATAGGTAAGCAGGCTGTGCGATACTGAAGTCCAGGGTGGCCTCAGTTAAGTCTATTCCCTGAGTGGGAATCAGGGTGGATTTCGCTATATGGAACATCAGGCCTAAACGCAGGAATAGGACCTCGTCGACGCCCACACAAGTGGTAACTTGGGCCCCGGTGGCCCCTGGAATGAGCCAATCGTCCAGAGACGGAGAATGTGTATCCGATGGTGGCGGAGAGGGCGGCGACTACAGCCAGACACTGTGAATACACAGGGGCTGTATAGAGGCCGACCGGGAGGACCGTAAACTGGAAATGACGGTTGGCCACAAACTGGAGGTACCTTCTGTGCGGAGGATAAATAGCGACGTGAAAATACGCGCCCTTCATATCGAGGGCGGCATACCAGTCTCCGGGATCCAAGGATGGGATGACGGTCCCCATGGATACCATGCGGAACTCCAGGTATATCATAACTTGTTGAGCTCCCGCAGGTCTAGGATAGGTTTGAGACCTCCCTTCATCTTGGGGATCAGGAACTAGTGGGGCTAGAACCTTTTGCCCCTTTCGTCCTTGGAACCTCCTCTATAGCTCCGATGGTGAGGAGCGCCCGCACCTCTTGCAAGAGGAATTGCTCGTGAGAGGGGTCCCTAAGAGGGACGAGGAGGGATAGGTTTGCTCGATTGGTGGTTGGGAGGACCCTGATTTTGGCCCTTTAGGGGTCCCGACCAACGCCTACGACTGCCTCAGCGTCGCCTGCTGGCAAAGCCCTGTCGTTGTCTAGGCATAGGGTAAGGGTGGTGAGGCTGGCAGAAAGGTCGGCAGTGAGACATCGGCATGTACATGCCGAGAGGGAGTGCATAGTGACCTCGCTGTCCTTTGGGCCTTGCAGCCTAGGATCAGTTTTGAGAACAGGCCTTTGTCATTGAAGGACAAGTCCTGTATAGTGTGCAGGAGCTGCGAGGGAAGGCTCGATAACTGGAGCCATGAAATGCGCCTCGTGGCAACACCTGAGGCCAGAGTCGTGGCTGTGGAGTCCGCTACATCTAACAAGGTCTGGAGGGAAGCTCTCGCCACTTTCGGCCCTTTTTCCAGGAGGGCATCAAACTCTTGACGGGAGATCTGAGAAACCGACTCCGTAAATTCTCCCACCACCGCCCATAGTAACGGCTAAGCAGGGCTTGCTGGTTTGCTACGCGAAGTTGCAGGGCGCCTGCCGAGTACATCTTATGGCCGAGGAAGTCCATTCGCTTAGCCCCCTTGGACATAGGGGCTGGTACCTGTTGGCCATGGCGTTGCGTCTCATTGACGGACTAGATGACAAGGGAGCAGGGGGAAAGACGTACATATAGGTGCCCATCGCCCCTGGAGGATACCATGCACATGCATTCGACTCCCGTGCCCACGGGCGGGATAGTGGCCACTTGGAGATTCATAGTGAATGCCACCTGTCTCGGGAGGTCCTGATGGGCCCCCAGGCCGATTAGGGGAGGGCCCAAGGAGTACGCTTCTGCCACCGCCTCATCTGGGGCGGAGGGAGAAGAAAGGCCGGGGACAAGTGGGTCCTGTGTGGGCTCACGCTCCTGGACAACCTCCTGATCCGGTGGGATGTGGGAATCCAGTGGCAGAACCGGACTTCCTCCGTACCGGTCGGAGGGGGACGGCTAACTGTCGCCCCTGGTACCCAGTGCTCTGACGGAACAGAGCGCGATGGGATCACAGGTAGGCCTTTGGCCTGATGGCACGCCCAAGATGTACAGGGCAGCCACTGATGGGGGTCAGGGTCCTGGCCTGGGGCACTCGGAAGACTCTGGTGTGCACATCCGAATGGATGGCCATGGAGAAGTTAAAGCCCTGGGCAGAGTCTCCCTCTCCAGCTCATGGCGCTCGACGCGGCACCGGGGATCGGTACTGTGAGGCCTACCGGTACCGGGAGCGAGAATGGGACCTGCGACCGGAGTGGTGCCGGGAGGCTGACCGAGATCTCGAGGCTCGACGCCGGGAGTGGCTACGGGAGTCCAGTGCCTGGAGTGGTGCCAGGAGCTGGATGGGCACCGAGTGTACCAGGTCGGGGAACGGGACGCTGATCGGTGCTGCGGGTACGACCGGTACCGATATGGGGAACGGTGCCAGGACCGTGAGCGGTGCCGGCACCTGGCTTGGCGACAGGACCGAGAACATCTGCGGGACCGTGATCGTGAATGGTGCCGCTCTGTGGTGCCGACGCAGGGTGGCCTGAGCAAGACAGGCTCGCCGATAGACAATATTACCCGCACCGGCGGTGCCGGGGGTTGAACCAGCGCAGGCTCTGTCACTGCCATCAACTCCCTCGCTGTGGAAATGTTTCCGGCGTGGAGGGAATAGTGAGCTCAACCACGGCTCGCACCGGGGAGCGTTCAGGCGCTGGACTCAACGGCTCTTGCGTGGCCGGAGTCGACGGTGCCGATATTGTCGGTGCCGCGGCAGGTATCAGAACCGGGCAGACCGACTTAGTATAGCGCTTGGCTGCGGAGCAGGCAGCTCTGACGCAGCTGAAGAGCGAGCTCAACCGCGGCTCGTACCGGGGAGCGTGTCGGAACCGGACTCGACGGCTCTTGCATGGCCGGAGTGGACGGTGCCGATATTGTCGGCGCCGCAGCAGACATCGGTGCCGGGCGATCTGACTTAGCATAGCGCTCGGGCTGCGGAGCAGGCGGCTCGGACGCAGCAAGAATCTTGAGCCTCTTCATCCTCCAGGAGAGGGATCCATGCCGGGTGGACATCGGAGCTATCGACGGCCGGTGCCGAGAGGCCTTGGCGGTACCAGCGATCCGGTGCCGAGGGGGCGCTCCTTGAAGACTAACCAGCGCTCGGTGCCGAGTGCGGAGGAGCAAGAGCTGCCTCCGTCAGGAGCTGCTTGAGACGAAAGTCCCGCTCCCCTTTGTTCTCGGATTAAAGGCCTCACAAATGCGGCACTTATCTGTGAGGTGAGATTCCTCGACACTTAGGAGAGGATCTCGTCGGCATCGGCTTGAGGCCGGCCGAGCATTATAAAACTCTGTGGACCGGGCATCGGACCCGGCACCGGGTGAGGGGAAGGGGATAAACCCCGAACCCCTGTGAAATAAATACACTATACTATACTACAAACAAATAAAGTTAACTACAACTATAAAAATCTGAACTATATACGATACTTAACGAGAGAAACTACGAGTAGCTAGGGAAGTGGAGGTCAGCTAAGCAGCGCTCCACTGTTCCAACGACCGACACGGGCGGTAAGAAGGAACTGAGGAGTGGGTGGGTCGGCTGGTGTATATATCCGGCGCCATGGTGGCGCCACTCCAGGGGGCGCCCAGCCGACCCACTGAGTTGCTAGGGTAAAAGTCTTCCGACGAACGTGCACGCGGCACGCACACACCTACATGGAATGGATATGAGCAATCACTCGAAGAAGAACCCCTCCAACAACTATTCCAGTGAAAATCGGATGTGGTCCGGCACCCTGACTACCAGGTCTAGATCATCCCTGTTGGGGGTGTAGACCGATGTCAGCCATGCTTGCAATGGCCAAAGATGGAGCCGGGTATGATAGACCACATAAGTACAAGCTGACATGTGACCTAACAACCTCAGGGTGTTCTCTGTATGTATAAATATCCCGTCTGTGTGTTCCATTCTATGCATCCGAAGAAGTGAGCTGCAGCTCACGAAAGCTCATGCTAAAATAAATTTGTTAGTCTTTAAGGTGCCACAAGTACTCCTGTTCTTTTTATGAAAATAAGCGTCTTTCAAGTCAAGAGCAGCATACCCGTCTCCCAGATCCAGGGAGACCATGAGGAACTTCAACTTTTTGAGATATTTGTGGAGTAGCTGCAGGTCCAGAATGGGTCTTAGGCCCTCTTTTGTGTTTGGGATTAGAAACTAGTGGGAGTAGAACCCTTTCCCCCCTCATTTCCTGAGGGATCTTCTCCACTGCCCCCAACTGCAGGAGGTTATCTACATCTTGAACGAGGAGTTGCTTATGGGAAGGGTCCCTGAAGAGGGACGGGGAAAGGAAGTGGGGGTGGCTGAGAATTGCAGGGTGTAGCCCAGAGATACAATTTCTAGCACCCAATGGTCCAAGGTGACCTGAGACCAGACCAAACAGTAGGGACAAAGATGGTTGAGAAAAGAATGAGGTGGATCCAGGGAGTTGACTGGGGTGTTGCTCTTTTGAGGGTGCACCCTCAAAATGAGAGCTTCTGGCCTCCATGATGTTTTGCCAGGCCAGGTTGCACAGGTGATAGGGAGGAGAAAGGGCAGTGACAACTAAAACTCATGTCCCTATCCCTTCTCCTTGAAGACCCCTGTCGAGACTGTGAAGGCCTGAGTGGCGGGGGCGGCCAGAACTGCTTCCTTGCCAACTGCAGCGTATGCAGACCCAGCAAGCAGAGGGTGGCCTGAGTGTCCTTCAGCCCACGCAGCCTTGCATCTATCTGCTCAGCAAAGAGTCCAACTCCTCAAACAGGAGGTCCTGGATTGAGGACTGCATCTCCTGGGAGAGACCCGTGGTCTGAAGCCAAGAACTGTGCTTCATAACCACCACTGAAGTGACCACTCTGGCCACCGAATCATCTGTATCCCGTGCCATTTGGGCATCAGATAACTGGCTCTGTGGATGAGGGGAAAGCAGTGGACGTGTTATTACTTGACTTTAGCAAAGCCTTTGATACGGTCTCCCACAGTATTCTTGCTGGCAAGTTAAAGATGTATGGGCTGGATGAATGGACTATAAGGTGGATGGAAAGCCGGCTAGATCATTGGGCTCAACGGGTAGTGATCAATGGCTCCATGTCTAGTTGGCAGCCGGTATCAAGGGAGTGCTCCAAGGGTCGGTCCTGGGGTCGGTTTTGTTCAATATCTTCATTAATGATTTGGAGGATGGCGTGGATTGCACTCTCAGCAAGTTTGCAGATGACACTAAACTGGGAGGAGTGGTAGATACGCTGAAGGGTAGGGATAGGATACAGAGGGACCTACACAAATTAGAGGATTGGGCCTAAAGAAACCCGATGAGGTTCAACAAGGACAAGTGCAGAGTCCTGCATTTAGGACAGAAGAATCCCATTCACTGTTACAGACTAGGGACTGAATAGCTAGGCAGCAGTTCTGCAGAAAAGGACCTAGGGGTTACGGTGGACGAGAAGCTGGATATGAGTCGACAGTGTGCCCTTGTTGCCAAGAAGGCTAACAGCATTTTGGGCTGTATAAGTAGGGGCATTGCCAGCAGATTGAGGGATGTGATCATTCCTCTCTATTCGACATTGGTGAGGCCTCATCTGGAGTACTGTGTCCAGTTTTGGGCCCCACACTACAAGAAGGAAGTGGAAAAATTGGAAAGAGTCCAGCAGAGGGCAACAAAAATTATTAGGGGGCTGGACCACATGACTTATGAGGTGAGGCTGAGGGAACTTGGATTGTTTAGTCTGCAGAAGAGAAGAGTGTGGGGGGGTTTGATAGCTGCTTTCTACTACCTGAAAGGGAGTTCCAAAGAGGATGAATCTAGACTGTTCTCAGTGGTACCAGATGACAGAACAAGGAGTAATGGTCTCAAGTTGCAGTGGGGGAGGTTTAGGTTTGATATTAGGAAAAACTTTTTCACTGGGAGGGTGGTGAAGCTTTGGAATGGGTTACCTAGGAAGGTGGTAGAATGTCCTTCCTTAGAGGTTTTTAAGGTCAGGCTTGACAAAGCCCTGGCTGGGATGATTTAGTTGGTCTTGGTCCTGCTTTGAGCAGGGAGTTGGACTAGATGACCTCCTGAGGTCCCTTCCAACCCTGATATTCTATGATTCTATGACCCCTACTGCTCCCTGGAGTCAGTGGAGGATGCCTCTGGCGGCTAGAAGGCCCCATAGGGGAGAAACCCCCCTGTGGTTCTGGTGTGGGCAGGCCGCGGCCCGAACAGGGTCCTTTACCAGATGCCCCTTGGTCTTTCTTGCTCAGTGCTGGGTCACACTTCTTTGATTTCTTCTTGGGCATCGGCAAAGGGGAGCAGTGCTGGGTAGAACCTGGTGCCAGGGGTGCACTGTGCACTGAAGCTGAAGTATTGGGGTTTGAGTCCGGCCAGGACGTCTCTGAGGCTGGGCGGAGAGCAGCCTCCGTGAGTAGGGCCCTCAAACAGATGTTACACTCCTTCTGTGTTCTGGGACGAAAGTTCTTACAGATGCACAACCCTTTCATAGGTGCCGACTCAGTAGGTGCTCCGGGGCTGGAGCACCCACGGCGAAAAAATTCGTGGGTGCTCTGCACCCACCGGCAGCTCCCCGCCCCACCGCCTCCACCCCAGCTCGCCTCCGCTCTGCCTCCTCCCCTGAGCGCGCCACTGTGTCCTGCTTCTCCCCCTCCCTCCCAGCGCTTGTGCCGCAAAACAGCTGTTTCATGCGGCAAGCCTGGGAGGAGGGGGACACAGCACATTTAGGGGAGGGGACCAGGATGGGGATTGGGGGAGGGGTCCAATAGGAGCAGGGAGGGGCGGACTTTGGGGCAGAAGTGGAGTCGGGGTGGGGACGCGGGGCAAGCACCCGCTGGTGCATAAAAAAGTTGGTGCCTCTGGACCCTTTCTTTTACATGTGATTCCCGCAAGCACTTCAGGCAGCAGCTCTGGGGGTCACTAACAGGCATAGACCTTTACAGTCAGCACAAGGCTTCGGGGGGCATGCCCCGCCTGGGGCAAAGTCCCCACCAGGACCCTAACTTACAAACTACAGTGCTTAACAACTACTTCACTAGCTAACTACTGTCAACAAAAACTATTTACAAAGCACTAAAACACAAAGCGAAGGAGAAACCGCTAACCACTTGCTAGGCCAGGGAAAGAGATGCTCCGACGAACCGCCACAAGGTGGTAAGAAGGAACTGAGAGGGCACAGGGCCAGCAGCCCCAATATATCGACACATGAGCACAGCACTCCAGAGGGCGCCACAGCTGACCCTATGGATACTGCTAAGGCAAAAATCTCCAGCAACTGTGCACATGGGCGCGCACGCACCTAGAATGGAACTGACATGAGCAAGCACTCGAAGAATATTAAGGCACTGCCCTCATTTTACAGACGATGTCACTCATTCTGCATTTCCACCTAATAAGGATATGGAGCAGAAATTTTGGTGCACTGATACTTTTTAAAGTCTTTCATGTTTTTCTTCTCCTGCTGCTGCAGTGTTAAGTGGTTAAGTTACTGAAACCAAGACTTTAAAGATAGGAGCCCAGAGTTAAGATCTTAAATTCAAATTTAGGCATTTAAATACATTTTTCAGAAATTATGAGCACCCCACAGCTCCCTTTGAGGTCAACTGCAGATGGTAAGCACTCAGCATTTTTGAAAATCAGGTCACTTATTTAAGTTCCTCAAAAGCATCTACATGACTTTGGAGTCTTAGGGTACGTCTACACTACGGGACTATTCCGAATTTGCATAAACCGGTTTTGTAAAACAGATTTTATAAAATCGAGTGCGCGCGGCCACACTAAACACATTAAATCGGTGGTGTGCGTCCATGGTCCGAGGCTAGCGTCGATTTCTGGAGCGTTGCACTGTGGGTAGCTATTCCCTAGCTATCCCATAGTTCCCGCAGCCTCCCCCGCCCCTTGGAACTTCCGGGTTGAGATCCCAGTGCCTGATGGGGCAAAAATCATTGTCGCGGGTGGTTCTGGGTAAATGTCGTCAGTTACTCCTTCGTCTGGGAAAGCAACGGCAGACAAGCATTTCGCGCCTTTTTCCCCTGGATTGCCCTGGCAGATGCCATAGCATGGCAATCATGGAGCTTTTTTGGCCGTTTGTGACTCTCACCGTATGTGTACTAGATGCCGCTCACACAGGCGATTCAGCAGCGCTACACAGAAGCATGCTTTTGCTTTTGCATGACAGCAGAGATGGTTACTAGCCATATTGCACCATCCAAACCCTTCCATAAATTGGAACTGAGGATGATCATGGCTACCAGTCCTTTTGTACCATTTGCTGCTAGTGCCCCTGGTCAATCAGCCAGGGGCGCAAAAGCCAAGAGTGGTTACTAGCCATATTGTACCTTCCATCGTTTTGTACCATTGGCTGCTGTCATAAGTGCCCCTGGCCGATCAGCCAGGGGCGCAAAAGCAAAAATTGGGAATGACTCCCTGAGTCAATCCCTCCTTTTTGGTATCTAAAAATAGAATCAGTGCTGCCTAATATAGGCAAGTGTGCTAGAGAACCACCTGCTCTGTGTCAGAGCCCGCAGCAGAAATTATTATCTGTATGCTATTCACAGGGGGTGCTCCTGTAACAACCCCACCTGTTGATTCCGTTCTTCCCCCAGCCTTTCTTGGCTACTGTAGCATTGTCCCCCCACTTGTGTGATGAATTAATAAAGAATGCAGGAATAAGACACACTGACTTGTTAGTGAGAAATGAGTGGAAGGCAGCCTCCAGCTGCTATGATAGTCCAGACAGGACATTAAGCAGTGTGTAGGAGAGAAGCCCAGCATCCCACTGCTAGTCCAGGGGCAACTGAATCTTTTCTTTACACATGAAGGGTGGGGGCTGATGGAGCTCAGCCCCCTGTTGCTATGATGAGGATGGTTACCAGCCATATTGCACCATCCATCCACCAGAAAAAATTAGGGCCAATAGGCTGATGACGAGGACGGTTACCAGTCCTTTTGTACCATCAGCTGAGGCTGATGATGAGGATGGATTTCCATCTTTTTGCACGATCAGCTTATGCTGATGATGAGGATGGATTTCCATCATTTTGTACCATCAGCCGCCCATGACGGGGGGGGAGCAAGGATGTTGGTGTTGAGTGCTGCACTATCGCGTCTATCTGCAGCATTCAGTAAAGATAGGGTGACATGTAAAAGAGTCAGAGGATTGTTTTACCTTTCGCTTCTGGGGGTGGGTGGGGGGTGGGTGAGTAGATTGCCAAGCTATGCCCTGACCCGCGGGCACTGTGTTTGACCCTAGAAGCATTTGGAGCTCAGCCAAGAATGCAAATAATTTTAGGAGGCTGCAGGAACTGTGGGATAGCTTCAGTCCTCCAGTCCATGCGCATCCATTTGATTCTTTGGCTTTCCGTTACGCTTGTCACGCTGCAGTGCGCTGAGTCCCTGCTATGGCGTCTATCTGGAGATTTTTAAAAAAGGATTCTGAATTTCATCTTCTGTAACGGAGCGCT
Organism: Mauremys mutica; assembly: GCF_020497125.1. Classification (NCBI taxonomy): domain Eukaryota; kingdom Metazoa; phylum Chordata; order Testudines; family Geoemydidae; genus Mauremys; species Mauremys mutica. Next base: position 60,419,084 of record NC_059075.1, read on the forward strand.
GATAGAACGGATAGAACGGATTTGCCTGCCCTTACAGCGATCACATCCGCATGGTCCATGCGGGAGCTCTTTTTTTTATTTTGATTTCGGACTGCATCGCCACCCGTGCTGATCGGAGCTCCACGCTGGGCAAACAGGAAATATTCAAAAGTTCGCGGGGCTTTTCCTGTTTACCTGGCCAGTGCATCCGAGTTGAGAATGCTGTCCAGAGCGGTCAGTGGTGCACTGTGGGATAGCTCCCGGAGGCCAATACCGTCGATTGCGGCCACACTAACCCTATTCCGATATGTTAATACCGATATTAGCGCTACTCCTCTCGTCGGGCAGGAGTACAGAAACCGATTTAAAGAGCCATTAAAATCGATATAAGGTGCCTCCTAGTGTGGACGGTTGTGGCGTTAAATCGGTTTTAGGCTCCTAAAACCGATTTAAATGCCTAGTGTAGACCAGGCCTGAGTTCCAATTTCACAAGTGATGTAAGGCACTTAGGGTATGTCTACACTGCAGCTAGGGGTGCGATTTCCAGCACAGATTGATGGACTCATGCCAGCGCAGCTCAAGCTAGCATGCTAAAAATAGCAATGTGGATGTTGCTGCATGAGCTGTGAGCTCAGGCTAGCCGGCTGACGCCAAGCTTGCCAGACACCCCTGGGTCTGAGCTGCAGGTCTTGAATACATTTAAAGGGACAGAGTAAAGAAAAAAAATCATATAGTTACAGAAATTGCTTCCCTCTATTGTTAATAGCACCTTTAATTATTCCAACTAAAATAATTCCTGCAAAACAGATTTACTTTTTACCATTCAAGTTCTTTGATTTTATTTTTCCTTTTCACTCAGAAATGGAGGCTAGTCAGTTTCACTCTGGTCCCCTGTGCTTGCTTAGCACAATGCTGTTGTGTTTCCAGTACTGTAAGAAAACGTTTAAAGGAAAACAAAGAACCTTCATGACTTTTATTATGTTTCAGAGAAATATTTATATCCTGTTAGATTCTGACTTCCCTTCCAACCCTCCATCCCCTTTCTATGCTTAATTTTTCAAAACGCAAAGTTTGAACCTACGAGACTTGGCAGTGATGCTTTAAAAATGACAGCTAGCAGGTGTAGAATGGAAGAGCTGCTCAGACTTGTCCAGATGTTGTGATGATAAAATATGCTTTCAATAAAAAAACACTGTGTAAAAGAATTACATTTCCAATGGAGCATGAACAGCAACACTTCTCAGATCATCCTACCATCCAGCCTCAAACAAACACCCAGCAAATGTAGATAAAAAAAAAAGTGTCACTATCACCTCCACGAATACAAACCAAACCAAAAACAACCAAAAACCCACAAGTCAACACATATACCTAGTGTGGACAGATGGAAAAAATACACTTAAACACAGATCTTGTAAACAGGATTCTGAATACTCTCTGGGTCAGATCTTCAGCTGATGTAAAACAGTGTAGTTCCACAGACATCCATGGAGTTACACTGATCACTTAGGGATGAGCCAGGCACCTACTGATGCCAACAACAAACTCCTGTTGTCTCCAATGATCCAGGATCAAATCCTAAAGTCACTACAAATGTAAGAGGGGGATTGGGGGGGAGGGAAAAGAGACATTCTTTTCTCCTTCACCAAAGCAGCTCGCTCGGGAACTCTCTTAGCTCTGGTTCTTAGTTCATACTCAAAGCATGTCAAAATTGAAAAAAACTCTGTAGAACTTCTATTATTTTTCATTAGTCCTGAGAGCCAGAGCTTTCCAGTGACCAATCGGTGTTCATCAGACTCTGGGCCCTAATTGTAGGCAAAGCTCCCATTGGCTTCAATAGTAGTTTGGCCTGAGTAAGGGTTACAGGTCCGAGTTCTTTTCTGTTAAAGTTTGCTAGTAGATTTTGTTTTCAGGGATAGTAGTTAGTTTCTATACAGTAGCTACTTTCTTTGAATAAACTGATAGCTATTAACTTGGAACAGCCACTATAAAAGGCCCACAGGGAGCTTTCTTCAAGACAGCTGTTTAATTTAAACCTGACTGCTCCAATGTGTGTTCTTTCATCTCACTGCCTTTACATAAGGAAAAATAGGAGAGGAAAACACATAAACTAACTGTTCTAGGCACTTCAAGATCTCTGTGATTTGCATTGCTGTGTGATGACAGCAGAACGACAAATGGCAAAAAACAGAAACAAAACACTTGTATTTACATTCGATTGTAACAGAACATTTATATTAAATAAGCAGTTAGCCTGGTTGTTGGCTTGAAGTCCACATGCCAAAGCCCCAGAACACTGAGGAAACAATGAAACCACATGATGTGGTGTTAACTCCCTTTTTGGAGTTGCTGGCTGAGGCTAACATTTTTCAGAAGCATCCACTGATTTTTGGCTGCCCAACTGAAGAAACATGGGGGCTGCTTTTCAGAGATGCTGAGCACTCACAGCTGCCACTAACTTCAATTAAACTTGTGGATGCTCAGCACTTCTAACCTGAGCCACCTCTGGCTTGAGTCTCAGGGCTGCCCAAATCAGTGGCCATTTTTGAAAATTTGAGCCTTAATGAAGTTGCAAAACAGTTGGCGAACAGCTACCTAGTGCAGTTGCTCCCAACTTTTGATTTGCCAGAGCCCTCTTAGGCAGTGGCACCAATTAGGGGAGAGTGGGGTAGTGGGGGGGAGCAACCCTCCCCTCCCCCAAAGTTTTTGCACTTGCTCAAAATTCCACAGGCCACTGAACGGAGATAGGGGGAGAGGGGAAGGGGGCAGGCCCAGGATCAAACCACTTTTAAGCAAGACTCCATACTAAATCAGTATGGGTGCTGCGGGAAAGGTCTGGAGCGTCACTCCAGCTGCATGGTCACACCACCATTGAAATCTGACTTGGACACCCCTCTGTACAGACGGAGGGACACCCGGGCCAAGGTTCAGTAAGTGGCAATGTGACCTGGGTCATGGGGTCACAATACCATTCAAATTTGGCCCAGCTGCTGCTCTCCCCAAATGGAGGGGCGACCAGCCAAATGGTGTTGGAGAGCATGTTCCTGTATGGCAGAGCACAGGCGAGTTGCTGAGAACTTGACTCCTGGCCGCACCGGCTTGTGCACTATGTGGGTACAAGACAAGGGACACTCTCCGGCTGAGGGAGACACAGGGGGGAAGAAGGAAGATGGGGGATGAACAGGGACTGGAATAAGGTCCCTGAACAGGAGCTGGGAGAGGGTACTGGAGGGGGTCTGGACATGAATTAGCAGGCCCCATCCCCACAAAAAAATTGTGAATTGGCACCACTGCAGTCTTAGGATAGTTCGGAGAGTGAATGATCCCTCCTCATGGCGCCTTGTATCATGTCCTGGCTGTCTCTCTTTTTGCTCCCTCACATGTCTCTATCTGTCTCTTTCTCCTCCCCTCTCCTTCCCCGGGTTCCCCCATGTTTTTGGTGACCTTCTCCTCCTCCTCTCCAGTAGCTTCAGCGCCTCTCCCCATTCCCCAGGAAGCAAGATGATGAGAAGCTTGGGTTCCTGGGTCCTGCCTGAGCCTGCAGCCTCTGCACCTGTGAGTTGCTTCGAAGGCCAGCTACTTTAGGGCTTGTCATCACTGCTAAAAAGGTGCTTTTTTTTTTTTAACCTCAGGGTAACTACCATGCATGAACTATGCTGAAGTAAAAAACACACTGAAGGCCAGGCACCTTAGTTGTACCATTAGGTAAACAGTCCTGTACTCCCTCCTGGAGTTGACTTTGGTGAGTTTACCTGCCGGTTAACTAAAGTGCCTGGTCTTCACTTTGCGTTTACCACACAGTAAGCTCACAGCGGCTGGTTACGATGAGGTAAAGAACATACCTTTTTTAGTGAAGACAAGCCCTAAGAAATCTCAACAAGAGCAGGGAGGAGAGCTAGACAGTTTTAAAGGAACCACCTGCTGCTTTACCTACAGACATAACAGCCCGTTTGATGTGCAGGTTGGATCTAGACCCCTACAGCTTTACCCATTCACACTGATTTCTCCTCTGCTCCTACGCTTCTAAACTAGTCTGATACCCCATGCCACCAGGAGGACCTAACCCCAAAATGGAAAAACACTGAGCTACCGAATACCAAATGGCACTTTGGGTGCTCACCTCTCCAAAAAAACGTAGACAGAGATCCTATGGTGTCTGCCACCCTGAAGCAGTGATCCTTATTTACTTTGATAGGGAACGGTTACCAGATAAACCTAAAGTGGTAGCACTGCTTCTTAGTCCTCTGACTCACCACAGTCCCTGTGGTGAGTCCTCCCCTCCTACCCCCCCCCATGAAAATATGTGTAACAGCAAAGCCTATGGGACTGTCCAGGCCACTTGCATTACAAAAAGTAACAATCACTTTTTACTTGTTGTCCATCTATCCCAGTTCTCAGATCAATATATTACCTCAGATAATATTGTACTGTCCAGTCTCCTCCTCATTATCAGTTATTTGAGAACTATGTTTTATCTGTCAGTGAAATTGAGGAGACCTTTGAGCATCTCCCATGCAGACACAAAGGTCTGTTCGCAGCATGATGCAACACTGCAGCTTCACACCCTGCGAGGCTGGACACATACAACCTAAAACAGTTTCAATATTATATGAGGACCAGCAACCTTCCTCTTTCAAACAAACAGTCTTCAGTCCCATTGCAGCCTTATCCAGATCAAGGAGGCCTGCTGACTAGAGCTTCCTCAATGTAATAGCAAAAAGGGTTTCCTCCACATTACATGATAATTTCACTAAATTCTAAATGTGAAAATAAATGGCATCTGAAGGAGGATCAAAGATTCATTCTTCTGGTTGTCTATAAAAAAGACCCTAGTGGGCTTTGCCAACAGAGCTTTAGCACATCTAGAGACTGTTCAGATCAAACACACACCAGCACAGCCAACACCTGAGCAGGTCTGGTGCAGCCGGTGGTAAGACAATGTGCGGAGCAGAAGGATCAGAGTTCAAATCTCAGTTTTGCCATCTCAAGACTGGCAGGAAGGGGGAACATCCAGGGAGCGATTCCTTCAACTTCAGGGATGAGCAAGTGCTTTACAATGCTTTAAGTGGCCCTCTTACCTGAGAACTTTGAAGTGTGAAGCAGTGCTCTGAAGGGGCTCTGGTTTCTGCCTGCAGCTAAAGGATGCTGCAGCTTGGACCCGATGCAAGGAGGTTTCAGGGACACTCTTACCGCATGGCTGATGCTGCAGTCTTTCTAGCAGGAGCAATTCTTGATGATAAAAGTAAAGGATGAAGTAAATATAGCTTGTAACCAAGCTGCAAAGCTGGAATCTCAAAACTTCTTGCTGCCTGCCTGGGCAACTGATCTTTATTTTGGAAGGGCCCCACTGTTGCCAATCTTGCCATGGAATTCCCTGTTAGAATGGCAGCAAGAGCTCCTTCTGCCCAACACCACATTTTAAAGGGGCCACCTGGTAAATAATCAATAAGCTTCTTATCTACCATTCCCCTATTACGGGAATTATTATACCATTATGGGAGGCAAGCAAGCTACAAAAGAAATCAAGAGCACAGACAATTGTGGTGGTGGTGGGGTGCATGTGTTGGATAAGGGGGGCTTCAATCACACCCCTCCAAAAACGATCACTGGCTGCTAAAAGAGAACAGTCATATTGACTTAGTTCTAATCATTGTGCAATGCTGCTGTCAGAAATATGCAGCAAGGTGCACTGATGTGCTTTGCCCAAGGTTTGGTGACTTGTTGACATGGAACATAAATCTGAACCACCAAACACAAACATTCCAAACTCCATTGCTTGAAACATTCACATGTCTTTCTGGATTCCTCTTCAACATCAGAAAAGGATTACATCAATCCTTTAACATGCCTGACTCCTTCCTAAAGCTGTGATGTAGCAAGACAGGTTTTTGACAAGTTCCACAAATGCCTCGGCCTTGCAAATTCTTAAAATCTACTTGAGATCCATAATAGTAAATGCAAGGCCAAATTCTACATTTCTAAATGCATTGGAACATTCAGCAAAATCCATAAGAGTTCTGACTAAGGACCACTGCAGGATTTGGGCCACAGACACTGTTCTCTGATTAGATGTTGGAAAATCAATTTTATCTAAGGGCAATAGACCCAAAACATGTTCCGGGGAGAAAGTCTGTCTGTGGACGTACTCCTCATGGCCCAAAATCATCACTGGCGTATCTCTATTAACTACAGTGGAATTACACTAGAGATGATCGTGATAGTTCTCCACGTACCCAGGACACTCATCTCCAGCAAGAGGGAGTCTTTCTCGTGATAATGGGTGTCAGCTTCTTACCGCCACCAGTCTTTCAGCTGTCCAAGCACTCTCCTCTGGGCTATGCCAGCTCTGTCTTCGCCTTGCAGTTTAACAATAGGCACACCCAAATCCCTTTGAATCATTCCCCTGCAATATCCAACCCCTGACACTGGCAATTCACAGAAATCCCAGACCATCTCCCCCAAACATGCAGTATACTCCAATTTACCAGTTTTACTGTAGGCCACCACTCCTGTAAATCACACAGCACTTGTCAGTACTTATAATAAAACAAAAGTAGGTTTATTTAAGAAAAGGTAAAGATTTAACTAGAAATGAAGGAAATATGTGAACAACTAATTATAATACAAAACAAAATCATAAGGTGCAAATCTGGCTCTACACTTATCAGTAGTTACCTTTCCTAGCTAATAAAGTATGTTCCCCACCCACAGAGTTCAGTCTGTTGCACAGCTACCTACCTTTCCAAGAAAGGGGATCCAAATCTTCATGGGAAGACTCCCGCTCCACAAGGGGTTTCTACAGTGAAGAGAGAGAGAGAGGTTCTCTGAATCCAGTGTTATATAGAAACAGTCTTTTGTTTCTATTCAGAGCAGAGCAAATCCCTGTCTTGTTGTAATAGTTCTTTTTTACTTTCAAGTGATTTTGATTGTTTGCAGTTCCCTTTGATAGTTTTCCATTGAAAGTCTTGGTACTGATCAAAGCTAATCAAGTGAGCCTTGCTTTGCACCACTGGCTAAACAGAGCCAGGTGACAATTTTCCTCTGCCCGAATGGGCCATCATCAAGACTCATTATCCCCGGTGACTAATTTCTATTCCCTGTCCGTAAAATACACTTTCAATATAAATACATTATTCTGTAAATATTATCCATCCATAAATCTCACAATTATTAAGAATCTTGGCACGTGATGAGCTTTCATGTTACTCTTTATAGATAAATATCCTGTGAGATATGTTTGTTGTAGTGAGTTTGTCAGGTGAAAGTTGTTTGCAAAGAACAGAGGACCCTTTCCAAGGAGTCTCTGCAGCACAATGACTATAGCATGTCCCCATGTATCCAAGTAGTTACAGTGAACACCTCACCAAAGACCTAAGAATTTTTCATGCCTTTGACTTTAGTACCTGGCTAAGTTTCCCTACCCCTCGCCCCCAACTCAATACTGCCTACTGCTTAGAACAACTGTACAAAGAAGACACTTGACAAATTGTCCGTATGCAATATTGTTGTAGCCATGTTGGTCCCAGGATATTAGAGAGACAAGATGAATGGTCCCTTGAAAAGTTGAAATACATGTTAACTACTCATGCTAAACAGTCTGTTCAAACCTTGTATTTAACAGTGACACTTTGAGATAGTTTCCCAGATCTGAGGAAGAGCTCTGTATAAGCTGGAAAGTTTATCCCTTTCACCAACAGAAGTTGGTCCAATAAAAGAAGATATTACCACACCCACCTTGTCTCGCTAAACAGTCCATAAACAGCTAAACCAATAAATGGCTAAGTACTTCCCCCCGCCTCCCCTGAGCAACTTTACCCTGAATTCACTATTACCAGAATTGAATTTTCATACTTTGAGGCAATGAAACAATTCAGGACTTTCTACCTCACTATAAATAGAGTTTGCCTATATCCAAGTTCACTATGTGCAGATTCTGCTATGCTGAGTTGTTCACAAAAGACAGGTGGTACTATCAGATCAGCCCTGGAATAACCATATAGGAGCAATACTCCCTCCTCCCCTCCCCCAAAAGAAAACTATGTCTAATTATAGAAACATGAGCCCTTCTTTCTAAGAACATATTTACACACACATATAGAAACACAATTTTCCCCTAATGCTTGTGATATATCTCTAAAGAACTACCTCTCCTAGCCCCCAAAACACGTTATAGCTCAGTGCATGGCAACAGAACATAGCAGTCCATTAGAACATTCGAGCTTCCACAGTGAACACCACAAGTTCTACTGTCAAAAAGAGACTATTCCATTGGAATACCAGTACAATAGTTCAAAGGTGATGTGCACAGATGTCTGTTATCCCCACTTACTTGGTATGTTTAGCAGCAACAAAGCAGTCACAATAGTCCCCAGGCACAGCAGCAGAAGATTGAAAGGAGAAACTCACTGGCTGATGCCACTACCACCACAAGGCAGAAAAAGAGGAGAGCAGACGAATGGTAGAGAGTGCTGCTCCCCATCCACCCTGACTTCTGGGCATTTTCCATCCCCCTCTCCCGCTGAGGATGTGGAAAGTGGTAGCATTTATTTAGCTTCTGCAGAATGGGATGAAGCAAAAACTGATCTTCAGTGACTCCTTAAGAACAAAAAAAAAGAAGAGAAGTCAAGGGGAAGTCAAAGAAGGAAACTCCAATGATAAAGTGATTGCTCTAACAATATCTACCTCACATGAGTGCGGTTAAGGCCTAACAAATTAAAGCAATATGGTCTTAACTCCTCAGATAGCAGCTGATATAGTTAAGTGTTAACACACCATATTAAACAATATATTGATATATATTGTAAGAGGAATATTTTCCTGAAGAGTAAGAAACAAGAGGTCATTCTGGTCTACAGGGCAAGTGCTTATTGATTATTTTATGTATAGTCTCCACCTGACTCACTGATCCTATAACTCTTTATTGAGTATCAAACAAGTCATTGAATGTTAATCATGCAAGCACTGTTTACAGCTCCATAGCTAAGGCTGAGTTGAGTTTTGTACTAAAAGCAGGGACCCTGTATTCTCCCCCTATCCCCGAACTAAGTAATTAAATAAATTACAGCACTTGCTCTTTGAGTACTGAATTAACTTTCTGAGAGTTTACAAATAAATCAGTAAATTCGTTTATGAGTTAAAATTAATTAAAAAGTGGGTCCTTTAAGATACTTAGCACCTAGCATCAGACTGTTTTTTGTCCTGAATGATCTCACCTAAGGCATCTAGATAGGGCTACTGAAAAGCTTCTCAAAACAGTCACACAAGTGCAACAGGAAGTTTTCAAAGTTAGTAACTGCAGTGTTTTTAATTAAAATAAATACCAAAAGCCATAACAGCCTAAATGCATGCAACATTGTAGGCTAGAAAGCAAAACTGGTTTTGAATGACAGAAGCAGAAAAATGCATCTTAATTTAATAAACTGCTATTGTTTGGCACTCATAATACAATCAGATGAATTCTATTTTTCCTTGAAAAGTTTTTTTTTATAACTTGCTTATAGGCTGACACCTTGGACATTGTGAGCAGAGTGCAAACCTTGTGTTCCACTAATTTAAAAGTCCCTGAAAATCTGGATTTATAATGGAAGTGGTGACAGTTATAACTTTATTACTACACCATTAGAACATGTGAAACCTGTGACATCCAAAACATAGATGCAAAGATGAAGACTGTGTAAAAGCTGCCAAAACTAAGGCCTGTACATTATCCTTGAATTCTGCTAGTCACCACCACTCTCTCTTGGGCATTCAAATGATATGCTCTATCAAATGCAATGACAATATGTCTTAGGCCAAAGGCATCCAGCAAACCTATGCAGTTTCCATTTTTGTGAAGAGTGAAGTGAAACACTCCAAGACTAGAGACAGGGCAATAACTCACTGGGCATCAGTTTTGGTCAGCTGCTTCCAACAGATGTTTAAAACCCACTGGTACACTTTGTCTTTGATCTCCGAGCACTATCATTTATTTTCCCTTCTAAATTTATTTCATCTTTGCTTGCAGTAACTGGGACAAATACACCAGGTATGGTGTTACTTCCCTTTCCCCTCAGCTAGTAAAATCTGGCTTTCATTTCAAAGATTTTCTTTTAATGTCAGCATAGCTATGACAGTAACCAAGTCACAGAGCAGGAGTAACACTTTTCTGTCAGTACAGCAGCCCATAAATATGGAAAGGCTTCTGTGTGCGACCATTTTGGTATGTTCACATGAGATAGTCTGTACTGTACACATCAATTTCTTGCAAGTGTTCATGATTTGACTTTGCTGTATCACATTTTGGAAGAATAGTTAGTATCTGTCAGGAAACCAAAACCTAAGTTATCCTTCTCTTCTAATGTACAAGTTGCTTTTAGAAACCACATCGCATCCATGGCCCCCTGCAGTCATGGAAGCTTTGTCACGCAACACAAAATGTGCAGAACAATCAGTTTTCACAGGATAGTCTAATCTGCAGTTATTACAAAATCCAAACTGAACACTTGGCAATGTAACATCACATTGTCCTGATGTTGTATTAATAAGTGATTTGATTGTATCACAACTGTTAGACTGAAGCAACCTATGGTGATTAGACCCAAACATCACAACTTGGAATTGATTGTATTTAGAGGGCTAAACACAACACTAACTTTGAATGGGACCCCAAAAATCCTGCAACTAGTTCTGTTAACACCAACCTCAGAAATGAATGCAATGGGCTTGTGAACATTTCAGTATCCTTGTCTACAGTGAAATAACTCTGACTAATTGACTTGGAGAGTTATTTGTTTTTATTAACTTATGGTTTTTGAAATCCTTCTCCGCAAGATTATACAGAGACATGCAATTTGTGTTCAGAGGGCATTAACACTGGTATCAGTTTCTTTTGGAGCTATTCAGTTGTAACATGAATCACATTTGAAAGAGAAACTGCACTTGGATAAACTGTGCGGCTTCTACAGCATAAGCTCTGACTGGATATTGTTAGGTACTGAAGCATCGCATGCAAGGCCTCTCCAACTTCAAAAATGATGACAATTACTTTATCTGACAAGATAAACTACCTTTTCAGCTTCATGTTCAACTGTAACCTTCCTTGCAAATATATATTTGGGTTGGTGTTCTCTGCTGCTTACGTGGCTAAATCGAGCACTGCTAGTTGACATAACAAATAAAGCACAATCATCTGTGGTGCTTAAGTACTCTTGCAGTATGATCTTTTATATCATGCAGGAATGGTGTGGTGGCAAGCACCACTTGTACTTAATCTCTTCAGTGGTCATTTTAGCATGGAAACCAGTAACACTGAACTTGACATCAGGCCTCTATCTAGTCCAGGGGAGAGCAAACTACGGCCCGCAGGCCAGATCCAGCCCATTAGGGCTTTCAATCCGGCCCGCGGGATTGCCAGCCCCATAACGCAGCAGGGCTAAGGCAGGCTCCCTGCCTGCCCTGGCCCTATGCTGCTTCCGGAAGTGGCCGGCATCATGTCCCTGCGGCCCTGAGCCCCCTAGCCCCCTGCCTTGAGCCCCCTAACCCTCTGCCTTGAGCCCCCCTCCTGCCACACCCCTCCTGCACCCCTACCCCCAGCCCTGAGCCCCATAGCCCTCTGCCTTCTGCCCCCTGCTGCACTCCTACCCCCACCTTGAGTCCCCTAATCCCCTGCCCTGAGCCCCCTGACGCACCCCTCCTGCATCCCAACCCCTTGCCCTGAGCCTCTTCCTACAAACTGACCCCCTCCCATACCCCAAACCCCTGCCCCAGCTCTACATACAATTTCCTCACCCAGATGTGGTCCTCGGGCCAAAAAGTTTGCCCACCCCAATCTAGTCTGATACAGCTAATTAAACCCAGTAGAATGTGTCTGGGAAAGCAATACAGCACATGGAAACAATAAAATATGACAGGCAGATGATATAGTGACATGACCAAGGGTTTGCTGAAAGCAAAGCCCAGATCCTCACTGGTATTTAGGCAACTAACTCCCATAAATTTCAATGGGACTTAGGCACATAAATGCCCTTGAGGATCTGGGCCTAAGTGCTTTGAGCACCCAGAAATGCCAGTCTAACATATGGATTGAGAGTATGTGGCTGCTTTAATAAAATGTTAGGGTTGTTTTAAATATCAGACATTTAACTTCTTTGTTTCTTTTCTTTGATAAAAACAATCCAGCTTGTTTAGAACATTTTAAAAGGAAAATGTGTTCGTTTAGATACAGCCAGCCATGAACCTCTAGCTGCACGCTAGGGGGTTAAAGGATTTAATACCTTCTCCCCATCAATTCTCCTCTCTTTTTTTCATCAACTTATTTCGCTTAGCAGTCCTTTGTCTCTGTAATTTCATCCTTTGAAAAGGCATCCCTGTTTCTGCTCTGTGTGCCTCTTTAGTCCCCCAATGTGCCCCAGATTCCTCCATTACTTGGCAGTTCAAAGAAGGTGGAGCTGAAAAGAGTTCAGAGGTTTCAGGGACATGTTTAATCTGTACGTCATTGAGCAGAAACAAGGAAAACGTTTGAGAGGATCTGGTGGACAGAAAGTTTGCTTACAGAGAATGACTTGGGTCTGTTCTGTTGGTGATTAACCATGGAGGTCCCCTTATTATTCTGATTATGCCCCGTTGTATGGTGCACATTAGGCAATTACTTACTAAGTATGTGACTAAAGATGTCCTTATTAATTAATAGAACATATGAACAAGTACTAATGACTGCATCTTGGATCTATAAAGAATTCTAAGTGAAGTTTTTTTTCCTTTTTATAAAATAATCATCATACCACTTTTCAATCACCGATATCAAAATGCTTTACAAAGGTGGGTAGGTATTTCCATTTTACAGATGGAACAACTAAGGCAGAGACAGAGTAAGCCCCAATGGCCTCTCTTTTGGCATTCCTAACTTTAGACTTTCAAGGCCTGACTTTTCAGAGGGGCTGAGCACCCGCAAGTCTAGCTGAAATCAGTGGGAGCTGCAGGTGAACGGAACCTTAGAAATATTCCTGTAAAATTAACACATTCCCAAATATTGAAACCCTTTCAATAAAGATAATAATATAAACCAGAAAGCATTCTTACTTCGGGAAGGGACAGTGCAGAATACACATGAGGCAGGCTGTTTGGAATGCTTGTTCCCATGATGGTATCTACACAGGAATTGGGATCCAAGTGCCAGGATCTGTGCCAATTTACAAGAGCTACACATCAGCCCTTATGGTTTTTTACTTCAACTTCATATTAATACTTAATATTTAATGCTGTCCACCTTCACAGAAGATACACACTTCTTCACACAATCCAAACTGATCTCTTTCCTGGCATTAAACTTTATTGGTAAATTTAAAATCATAACATAAGTGTGACATTGCACTCCATATGATTTTATGAAAATATGCTAATATAATGTAACTGGAATATGCTTCATGCAAAAGGTCTCTTGTAAGATATCATTACAAAGCTTATAATCTACTGCAGGGGTAGGCAACCTGCGGCACGCGAGCTGATTTTCAGTGGCACTCACACTGCCCACGTCCTGGCCACCGGTCGGGGGGGGGGTTCTGCATTTTAATTTAATTTTAAATTAAGCTTCCTAAACAATTTAAAAACCTTATTTACTTTACATACAACAATAGTTTTTCTGTAAGTCTATAATATATAACTAGAGACCTTTTAAAAATGTTAAAATATATTACTGGCATGCAAAACCTTAAATTAGAGTGAATAAATGAAGATTCGGCACAGCACTTCTGAAAGGTTGCCGACCCCTGATCTACTGAGGCCTTGGCTACACTGGCGCTTTACAACAATGCAACTTTCTCGCTCAGGGGTGTGAAAAAACACCCCCCTGAGCGCAGCAAGTTACGGCGCTGTAAGGCGCCAGTGTAAACAGTGCCCCAGCACTGGGAGCGCGGCTCCCAGCACTGTAAACTAATCCCCATGGGGAGGTGGAGTACGTGCAGCGCTGGGAGAGCGCTGGCGCCACGAGCACACTCGCACTTCAAAGCGCAGCGCTGTACAGCTGCAAGTGTAGCCATACCCTGAGTGTGATCATTCTACTTGTAAAAATGTATCATTCTTGTAACTGAAACTAGAAATATGAAATATAACTCTGAGGTCCTATTGTAATTATGCAAAGTGTGGGCCATTAGTGGTGATTTGGAATCTTGATGGCTCCCACCAACTAGGACAATTGACTGTAGATAGCTCTGTTTACTTGCAAGCCTTCCTGTGAGTCAGGCCAGGAAGAATGAAGGCTTGGGGGTCTCACAGAACATGTGACCATGCCACCTGGTACTGGAATCCATCTTAAACCTGGGGCTTTACCATTTAGAAAGAGGGGTGGGGATCCAAAGAGACAAAAGATTCCTGCCTTGTGCCAAAGGTATATAAGGGGGTGGAACAGAACAAAGGGGGCTGCAGTCATGAGAAATCCCCTAGCTACCACCTGAGATGGAACAAGGACTGTACCACGGGAAAGGATTGGGCCCAGACTAGAAAGGAGTCTAGTCCTGTGAAAGAAGCTTATTGGAACATCTCTGAGGGTGAGATTTACCTGCATTTAGTTTCCTACTGTATTAGGCTTAGACTTGTGTGTTTTTGTTTTATTTTGCTTTGTAATTTACTTTTTTCTGTCTGTTATTACTTAGAACCACTTAAATCCTACTTTTTATATTTAATAAAATCATTTTTTACTTATTAATTAACCCAGAGCAAGTATTAATACCTGGGGGAGCAAACAGCTGTGCATATCTCTCTATCAGTGTTATAGAGGGCGAACAATTTATGAGTTTACCCTGTATAAGTTTTATACAGAGTGAAACGGATTTATTTGGAGTTTGGACCCCATTGAGAACTGGGTGTCTCTGTTGGAGACATGAGCACTTCTCAAGCTGTTTTCAGTTAAGCCTGCAGCTTTTGGGGGACGTGGTTAGACCTGGGTCTGTGTTTGTAGCAGGCTAGCGTGTCTGGCACAACCAGGCAGGGCACTGAAGTCCCAAGCTGCCAGGGAAAATGGGCTTAGAGGTCGTCTCAGCACATCAGACGACAGTCCCAAGGGGGTTTCTGTGACCCAACCCATCACAATAAGCTTTAGCCTAAGTTTTCCATCCATATTTGACTCCTCCTATAGTTTCCATGCAGGCCCTTTCTATTCCAGACCCTAGCTCCTAATGTTTCAGAAAGGGTCTCCATTCCCATTTATATCCTGGTTGGAGCTATATGAATCTACCTGTTTAGATGATTAAGCAATAATTTACACTGCTTGTTTATGCAGGGTCATAGCTAGGATGACCAGATGTCCCGATTTTATAGGGACAGTCCCGATTTTTGGGTCTTTTTCTTATATAGGCTCCTATTACCCCTCACCCCCTGTCCCGATTTTTCATATTTGCTGTCTCGTCACCCTAGTCATAGCACCTGAGTTGAGGTGACAACTGAGAAGCCTTAATTTCTATGCAGGATCCTAGGAACCATCACCCTGCTAGTCAGTGTCATAGCCAGAATTAACACTGGTTAGGCCACAACTGGAGTACTGTGTCCAGTTCTGGGCACCACATTTCAAGAAAGATGTGGACAAATTGGAGAAAGTCCAGAGAAGAGCAACAAGGTTAAAGGATTAGAAAACATGACCTAAGAGGGACGATCAAAAGAAGTGGGTTTGTTTAATCTGGAGAAGAGAAGACTGAGAGGGGACATAACAGTTTTCAAGTACATAAAAGGTTGTTACAAGGAGGAGGGAGAAAAATTGTTCTTCTTAACCTCTGATAGGACAAGAAGCAATGGGCTTAAATAGCAGCAAGGGCAATTTAGGTTGCACAATAGGAAAAACTTCCTGTCAGGGTAGTTAAGCACTGGAATAAATTGCCTAGGAAGGTTGTGGAATCGCCATCATTGGAGATTTTTAAGAGCAAGTTAGACAACCACCTGTCAGGAATGGTCTAGATCAGTGGTTCTAAACCAGGGGTCCAGGGTCCCCTGGGGGGGGGCCGTGAGCAAGTTTCAGGGGGGCTGCCAAGTAGGGCCAGTGTTAGACTTGTTGGGGTCCAAGACAGAAAGCCAAAGCCTCACTGCATGGGACTGAAGCCCAGGGCCCCAAGTCCTGCCACCCAGGGCTGAAGCCGAAGCCTGAGCAATGTAGCTTCATGGGGACCCCTGTGACACGGGGCCCTTGGCAACTGCTCTGCTTGCTACCCCCTAACGCTGGCCCTGGCTTTATATGCAGAAAACCAGTTATTGTGGCACAAGTGGGCCATGGAGTTTTTAAGCATGTTGCTGGGGGCCTCAGAAAGAAAACGGTTGAGAACCCCTGGTCTAGATACCACTTAGCCCTGCCATGGGTACAGGGAACTGCCTAGATGACTTCTCGAGGTCCCTTCCAGTCCTACAATTCTATGATTAGAATTCAGGAATATCTAGCCCTGAGCTCAGACCACATTGTTCTCCTCCTTTTACACTCACCCATACGCCACCCCGGACTGCCCTTAGCTGAGGAGGTACAAACCCTGTCCTTCCAGGAGGATGAGCCATCTTCCTGCACAAAAGGAAGGAGTGGGAAACCTGAAAACAAGGGGAAATTGCCAGCTTAACTGAAGTTCTTTTAAAAGAAGATAGGAAACAAATTCCCTAAATATATTCACACAGGGCTTCTCCTTTTGTCAATGTTCTCTAGTCAAAACAACACTTTCTAGTCCAGTGTGGCAGGGCAGGGGTGAATGCCCTGCTAAAATGCTGGCTAAGCCCTGATTTTGGGCAGAGAGGCCAGGGGCAGAGGTGCAAAGCAGCCAGCAGGGAGCCCAGCTGTGGGCCCTAACGAGGGCTGGCTCACTGCAACAGACTGAGCTAAGCAGTGACAGCTGGGCTGAAGGCTGGGAGGGCTATAGAAGCCCTGAACAAAACTCAGTCAGGAGGCTAACGCTTTGTCTCCTCACCACAGGAAGGGAGCCTCAAGGGCCAAGAGACCCTAGAATGGGTTGGAAAGGGGATAATTGTTGGGGGATAAAGGGGACTGCACGGTGGCACTGTAAAATAAAGCACAAGGGTGAAACACCAGAAGAAGGCGTGAGAACTCTTATTTTACCAGCCTCAGCACAGCGCGAGAAGGTGGAAACCTGTGCGGACCCTGTGACATCTAGTAAGAGTTTCTTTTAAATTATCAAAATCAGAACAATGATTTTTTATCTTGAAAATGTTTCTCTTCTTCGCTTGCCCTAAAAGCTAGCAGTAAGCTCACATTCCCCGCGGCTCAGATCCACGAAGGTATTTAGGTTCCTCACTTTCATGGATCGGAGGAGCCTGAATGCCTCTGTGGATCTAGGCCCATCTGACTGGGCTAACAGTCAGCAAAATGACACCCACACCGCCTGCATAGTTTTCTAGGTCCCTGCCCCCACTGTGCACTGGAAAGGCTGCCTGCCCCATCCTAGCTGGCCAGTGGCCTAGCATTCTTAGCTATTGGCTCCAGCTCTCTGTCTGGATCAGTTGCCATTCCTTGCCAATTATCCCCTGTTCCTGGCCTCAATTCCTAATGTGGCCTCTCTCTTACTCAGACCAAGAGTAGTGTCTAGAAGTGGCAGCAGGGTGAGCTGAGCCACTGTGAGGAGGAGGTAGTGAGGAGAGACCTGTCTCCCAGATACCCAGAAACCTTCCCTCTTCCTTGCCATAACACAGCAAACTCCCGGTTGACAAATACCTGGAGGCTAGGCTCTAAAGGGCTAACTTTAAGCTTTTTGATCAAGTCTGCAGATGAGCCCAGATCTGATCTAGTCAATTTCTTTTTCTAACTAGTTTATTAAAGCACATTCTGAAAGCACACCTATGAACAGGTTGGGCAACAGAACTGTTCAGTTTGCCTGTGCAATTATAAACAAGATTCTAACAGCTGGGGGTGAAATTTATTAGGTGATTCTACCACTCTCCCTCTCCGAGTATTCTGAGGATTCAGTAGGTAATGGCTGTAAAACCCTTTGAAGATGTGATGGTATCATCACCACAGGATGTGACAAAAAATCTACTTATTTTTTTTTTTTTTTTACCATACACCACAGAAAGCTGTGGAGGTGATTAGACTGCACAGGATCAGTTCTGACCCTCTTCACTAGTACTCATCTCACAGCTGCTCTCTCCCCACCACACTGTGCTAATAATTTTTGATTCCCAACCCTGTTAAGGACATTCTCAGACACTCTTCACAGACCAAGTTGAGCCAGGAATAACAGATATCACATGGCCATAACTCATGCACCACTAAGGAAACATACCTGGTAAGGGAATGAATTCTACAGCCACCTGTGGCATGAGAGGAGGATGTATGTTTTTATCTTATATTTTGTTTTGATTTTATTTGCCTCTTTATACCTCCTAGTCTGAATATTTTGTATGGGCACAACTGTATCCCTAATTCAACACTGAATGGTAAGAGTTAGCAATACTTAGCTCATACATCTGGCTTTTCATTTCATCCACAGACAATAAAACACTTTATTTACTGACAGAAACTGAGGGATGGGGCAGCTTTATGATTTACCCAGAATCACACAGCAAGTCCTTGGCAGAGCTGAGAACGTAACAGAATACTGTACCTTTACTTTTCCCCATCACCCTGCCCAGGCTGACTCCTCCACGTTCTATACCTGGTCTTAAGAAAACATGAACTTACAATGTATTCTACAGGCAACTTCTGCAGATGTGCTATCAAAATACTTTGGACTTTTGCAACTCCTTCTATCTGGGGATCTCAAACCCCTTCACAAACATTCCAGCCCCATTTTATAGAGGGAGAAAGGCACAGAGAGGATGTGACTTGCTTAAGGTTAACTTACAGCCAATTATTGTTAGAACTCAGGTGTCCTGGCTCCTCTCTCATGGTAGACTAATCTTACTGCTTGGATATTAATTACATGAGATGCTTGGTAAGGGTGACAGAGTGCTGGAGGGATACCTGGCCCTGCAGGTGAGATGCAGGTACTTCTTCATAGGCTGTCAACCGTTCAGAAGCCACACAGCAGCATCCTCTGGGCAGAGAGGGAGGGGCAGCTCTATACTGCAGCTTCTACTGCAATCAACAAACTTGGAAGTTAGAAAGCGACTCTTTGAAAGCACAAAATTATACCCCTTCCCTGTGCTGAAGTCTCCAGTGGGGAAAGCCTGTTAAGGCGCCTCACGGAGACCCGTGGTAAAAGCTCCTCTCCTGCTGCTGCTGCGGGAACCGTGTTGCCTTTGGCACAGGGAAGAGTTTGGAAAGTTGCAGACTTTTCTCTTTTGATGGATGAATCTGCTGTTTCAATTCTCCCCGGGACGAAATCACGTAACCGCTTCGCACGGACTTTTCGGGGGACTCTGGGACCACCACAATGGGAGGAGAGAGGCTCAGCCCCTTTCAAGGCAGCTATAAAGGCAGGTCATGCACCCTTCCAAATCACCAGAGCAGAGCCGAGAGAGGGATCTTAGAGAAGGTTAACACGGGACGGGACTGAAATTACTAGACAAAGACAGAGGCAGAGGGGGGAAAAAACCCGCTCTCTGGTACAGAGTCTGGAGGATCAACCTGACAAGGCAATTTGAAGAAACTCATTTGCTCAAGCAAAAACGATAGGAACTCAGGAGGAGATGAGACCCTGGAAACTGCAGAGGGATCTATAGGCTGGGAGGAGATTTACTGGGTGTCCCAGCTCAATAAGGAGCCATCTCCCGGGGAGCGCACAAGGGAGGTCCCTAGACGGTTCAGGTGCTGAACTAGTGACTGGCTGGACGGAGGAGATTTTCCCCCCAGATAGTTTGGGGTCACGAGAGGCTCCCGAGACTTTTCCCCAGGCCCGGACCGTCACCCGGAGTCTGGGCGGGATCAGCGCTATGGCCACGGGAGGGGAGGGCAGCGGCGGCAGCGCTGAGGATCCGGCCCCCTGGCTCAAGGACACAGCCCGGCCCGCCCTGCTCCTCGCCAGCGCCTTTTTCCTCTGCCTGTGGGCGGGGAGGCGCCTGAGGCCGCCGAGCGGGAGCCCGCCCGGTCCCTTCGCCTGGCCCCTGGTGGGTAACGTCCTGCAGCTGGGCCGCCTGCCCCACCTCACCTTCTGCAAGATGGCCCAGCGGTACGGCGACGTCTTCCAGCTGCGCCTGGGCCGGCGGGCCGTGGTGGTGCTCAACGGCGAGGCCGCCATCCGCCAAGCCCTGGTGCGGCAGGGCGGCCACTTCGCCGGCCGGCCCGACTTCCCCTCCTTCCGCCTGGTGTCCGGCGGCCGGAGCATGGCGTTCGGCCGCTACAGCGAGCTGTGGCGAGCCCACCGCCGCCTGGCCCACGCCAGCCTGCGCGCCTTCTCCACCGCCAGCGGCCGCAGCCGGCAGCTCTTCGAGCAGCACGTGGCGGCGGAAGCGCGGGAACTCATCCGGGGCTTCCTGCGGCGGGGCGCCGGCGGCGCCTACTTCGACCCGTGCCCGCTCTTCACGGTGGCCAACGCCAACGTGATCTGCGCCCTGTGCTTCGGCCAGCGCTACAGCCACGACGACGGCGAGTTCCGGGCGCTGCTGGGCCGCAACGACAAGTTCGGGCAGACGGTGGGCGCGGGCAGCCTGGTGGACGTGCTGCCCTGGCTCCAGGCCTTCCCCAACCCCGTGCGCCGCGTCTTCCGCGACTTCCAGGCGCTCAACCAGGAGCTGCACGACTTCGTCAGGGCCAAGGTCGCCCAGCACCGGCGCACCTACGACCCGCGGCTCACCCGGGACATCAGCGACGCCGTCATCGGCAAGATCGAGCAGGGCGGCGGCGGGGCGCAGGAGGGGCTCAGCCGGGACTACGTGGAGGGCACCATGACCGACATCTTCGGGGCCGGCCAGGACACCACCTCCACCGCCCTGTGCTGGGTCCTGCTGCTGCTGCTCAAGCACCCGCACCTCCAGCGCCAGCTGCAGGCGGAGCTGGACCGCGTGGTGGGCCGGGACCGGCTGCCCACGGCCGAGGACCGCGGCTGCTTGCCCTACCTGGAAGCCTTCATCTACGAGACGCTCCGCTTCAGCAGCTTCGTGCCGGTCACCATCCCGCACGCCACCACCGCCGACGTGGTGCTCCAGGGCCTCCGCATCCCCAAGGACACGGTGGTCTTCGTCAACCAGTGGTCGGTCAATCACGACCGGCACAAGTGGAAGGACCCCCACCTCTTCGACCCGGGCAGGTTTCTGGACGGAGAGCAGAAGCTGGACAGGGACCTGACCTGCAGCGTCTTGATCTTCTCCATGGGCAAGAGGAGGTGCATCGGCGACCATCTCTCCAAGCTGCAGATCTTCCTCTTCACCGCCATCCTCCTGCACCAGTGCACCTTCGAGGCCAACCCGGCCGAGCGGCTCACCATGGACTGCATCCACGGGCTGGCCCTCAAACCTCTGCCCTTCACCGTCTCGGTGAAAATGAGAGACACCCCTCAGGGCTGCCGGGCTGGGGATGCCCAGTGAAGAACCACCCTACTCCGAGCCCTCTGGGTGCACCCTGCTTGCTGCGCTGGGCATGCCAGCTCGCCCTGCCTACACTCAAGAGCAGATATCTCCCAATGGGAACGCTCCCTGTATAGCTTTAGGTAAGATCAGTGCTTGTATGAGGGGGTTTCTCCCCCGCGCAGTTACTCCCTTTCCCAGGAAAGTCAGAAGCCCTTCACGGTGAATTTTTGTTATCTCCCCTTTGAAAGCCTCCAGCCGGTAAGGAGGGAACAGAAAGCCCCCGGCAGCGAGCGATCCTTTCTGCCCGCTGCTCCCCACCAGCCTTCTTGCTCGGGTAGTCTTCTGTCTGCTCCGTGTTAGATCAGCTCTGACTCCGATGCAGTTTCATTCCATTTCCGATTGGCAGTGACAGCATGTGGAGCCAGAGGCTATCTTAACACAGCATCTACTGCCAAGTGAGGTGTAGTTACCTTGATGATGCCTTTTTGCAGGTCCGGAGTCTCAGCGATTTTCGCTTTCTAGAGATCAGACGTTTCCGATCTCTGGCTGCACAGGGGAAGTCCTTCAACCTGGCTTTTGTATGTGGCAGAGGTTTGAGCAGCAAGGAGGATTGAGAAAAGAAGCGCTGTCTTTGCTAACTTCCCTGAATTATTGTTGACATAAAAGGGTCGGCGTATTCGCACTGCCCCTTATTAAAACCTCAGAGCCTTACAACAGCTCATAGCAAGAAGTGAAGGAATCTAGATTAATAATGATTTATTCCACGTAAAGCAGACCATGGGAGTGTAAACCACCTGTGAAATGTACACTAGCCCCGCTAGAACTGCATAAACAAACCTACCAGTAGGCAGTCGCGTACTCACCTGCCCTAACTATTTGCATTCCGATTCGGACAATGAGGTATCATTTTCCCGTCCCCGGAGTCTAAATTTTAATTCGGCCGGGTATTAAATGGTTAATACGATTTACCGGGAGCCTTGCAAGAAGTTGTGTTCAGGAGTTATGACATTAACTTTGGCACGAGATCAACATCTCCATTATGCATATAAACAGCCCCACCACTAGCGTGGGTTGCCTTCAGATTGCACCCTCTCCGTACAAAAAGTGTCTTGATTGTTTCCTGCGGGGCGGATAAAGTAAATTTGGCAGAGCTTGTCGGGGTTTTAAACGCTTTACTAACGAATGCAAGGAGGTGAAAGTCATCCTTGTTGAACGCCACAGCAGACTGCCAGGTTTTGCCTTCCGCTGAGTCAATCCTTGGGGAACAAGTGTGTGTGATCTAGCTTGTCCTGAGCAGGAGGCGAATTCAAGCTGAGTAGCACTTCCTTCCCGGCAGCTTCCCCCTCTGCCTGGCAAACCCAGACCTTGAAGAGCCTTTAGCTTATCTAGATAGTGCTGCATACTCTCTGATATTTTGCACCCAGCATTCTCTCTCCTCCTACGATTAAGCTTTGGACACAAATACATTTGTCTATGGTGCTTCTCTGAGTTATTCGTTTGTAATATGAATCATGTCCATTTTAATTCGTGGAATAACAAAATGTGACTGTCCCTTCTCAATAAAATCTCTTTGGCACAAATGTAGTATTGCATTGCTGGGTTCGGTTGGTTGGGGGAGGGAAGCAGGGGAGTGTAATTTGTTCCTAGCCTGAGTTTCCCTGCTCTGCAGAGCCACCCTAAACGTGGCCACAAAGATAGCCAGCAGGAAAATCTTCCAGCAAGTAGCACATGGGGCTCCATTGCTGGGGGTGCATGTGTGCATGCTCCTGGCCTGAAATCATTATCCCAAGGGACAAGGATATTAGCAGGTGACAATGTTTTCCAAACCCTCTTGCCCATTGAAACAGCAGGGATCCTATGGGTTGTGTGTAATCAATGGCGATCATAGCCTGGGGGCAGAGTGAGGGCAAGATTGTGCACTCCATTTATTATTTATGGATAGGGCCCTAACAAATTCACCATCCATTTTGGTCAATTTCATGGTTATAGGCTTTTTTTAAATCCTCAATTTCATGGTTTCAAATATTTATATCTGAAATTTCACAGTGTTGATAAACAGTGGGCCCCAACCCAAAAGAGGGTTGGGTTGGTTTTTTTTGCAGTATTGCCACCCTTACTTCTGTGCTGCTGCTGACAGGCGCTTCCTTCAGAGCTGAGCAGCACAGACTTGAGGGTCCCATGGTATAGGGGGGTCATCACTTTTTGGGGGGACAAGGCCAGCCTTACCCATGGGTGACTGCCCAGGACCCTCTGCTCAGTGGGGTGCTGTGCCCCCCTGCCCCCAGAGCCCAAGGTCCCTTAATCCCTTGAGTGCTGGGCCCAAAGCTGGGAAGGGCCTGGCTGAGGGCAAGGACACCAGAAACTTTGTAAAAGTGGGGGAGGGGCATTGGTGCTGGAACTGGGATGACTGGGAGCCAGGTCCCCCCCCCTTTCTAATATGGGTGTAGTTTGGGGGCAGAGGCGGCATTGCCCCCCCCCCCAAAACTGCAAGCCTGAGGCAGGCATGGAGCAGCAGCAGGGGCTGTGCTTCGTGGTGGCATTGACCCCCAAAACTGGAAGCCTTGGGCAGGTTTGGAGCAGCACTGGCAGAGGCTGCACTTCACAGTGGGGGAGCTGATCACCGTTATCAGTTCCTCTGCCATGAAGAGCAACCCCTACCTGCCCCCACTGAACTATGCCATGTTAAAAAGTGGCAGGTAGGGCCCCTGCCTCCCCCCAGTTCCAGCACCATTGGCTGGGGGCACCCCAGCCGGGGGCTCCTACCAGGCTCCAGATATTAGTCCCAACCAGGCTAGGGAGGGACTGAACAGGACTTCTATTTCCCCCGGATGGGCCACTCCCAGGCTGGGTCAGACCCACCTTTGGGAACCTCTGCCAGCAGCAAGCAGCTCTGTGGCTACTCCCTGTGCTGTGACTCCCTCCCTCCCATGACTGCAAAGCAATGGGGGCAGGAAGTGGGGTGGGGGTGCTGACCTTCCTGAAGATGGGGGAGGTTCCTGGAGGTGGGTCTGATCCAGCCCTGGAAACCGCTCCTCCAGGAGAAGAGGAAGTCCCATCCCTCCCAGGACTAGCAGCTATAGCCCAGCACATGATAGGAACCCCGACTGAGGTGCCCCCTGCCACGCCCCCATGGGCAGCGCATGACTCCCACATTCGGAAACTCCCTAGAAATGGGAAGGGACACCGGCACCTGGACCATGGCTTCATCCCAAAGCCTGCCCCTGCTCCGCCCCTGAAGTCCTCGCCATTTGTGCCTCTTCACCTCCTCCCGCAAGGACACCCGCTGCTCACACCTTTTCACTGCCTCCCCCAAGGACCCCACTGCCCACCACTCGTGCCACTCTGCCCCCTCCCTGAGGCCGCCCCTGCCTGCCAAGGAGCAACGTGCGGGGCGGGGGAGTGAGGGAAGAGGTGGAGTGAGGGCAGGATCTTGGGGGAAGAGGCAGAGAAGGGGCAGAAAGAGGAGCAGCGTGGGCAGGGCCAGGGAGAAAGAGGACAAGCGGGAGTGTGGCTTCAGGGCAGAGTGTGGGTAGAACTACTGCCCAGGCATCCTTTCAGCAGCAGCAGCGCTCTAAAGGTGGCAGGCTGGTGCGCCTCCAAAGGGAGATGTGCCACATCTTATTTGGGTAGGCTTAGCTTCCCCCAGCCTCTTATACCCGCTGTCCATGCCTGCCCCTTCCCAGCAGATTTCACACTGGAGCTCAGATTTCACCATCCATGATGCATTTTTCACAGCTGTGAAGTTGGTAGGGTCCTATTTGTGGAGCACCTACAGTGAGCAGGTGGCATTGCACAAAGCTAAGACAACGGTCTCTGCTCCAGGGGTTGTGATCTCACTCAGACACAGACAGAACTATGTAAGGGCCCATGTTTGTGGAGGAGGGAAATTGTGTAGCAAAAACACATGTCAGGATGCACACAATCAATCCCTTTTAAGGATATGAAGGAGACAAGGGGCTGGTAGCTGCAGAAGAAGAGTGGCTTTTCTGAGTTCACAGGGCAGCACTGAAGAAGGCACAAGTGTAAAGTGGGAGACTAGAAAGGGGCAGGTAGAGGGGGAAATGACCCATTAGCACAGTGATACTGATGAAGGCTCAGGAGCTATAAGTATTTCTGTAATGTGTCTCCTGGCTCTTTGTAGCACATGATACTAAAACACTGTGATTTAATTATTAACCAATTTAAGTTAGTAAAAGCATCCTGACTGGTTAATATGTTATTAACTAATTAAGTTATCAACTTGCACTATGTTACTAACAGTTGCTGTGAGAATTTTTATATATATATATTAGTCTATACACTATCATAAATTAAACTATGAATTCACAACTGTGGCTCTTTTGGATAATTGCTAATTTGGCTCTTGAACCACTGAGGTCTGCGTATCACTGCCCTAGCATATGGCCTCAGTTCTTCACAGTGAGGGCTGAACTTACTGCTCTTGAAGTGGGGAAAATCAAGGTTCTCTTTAAAGGAAATAGGTTATCCTGTTAACCAGAACATTTATGTGATTAAAGTGACAGTGTCTTACTTATGGATACTTAGAGTAATTTGGTACTTGAGAAAGTTATAATAGCACTGTTGAGGGCTGAGCTCTGTTGTGCTAGTCATCAAGGGGCTGCCCACTAGAACCTACACACCTCAAGACAGAAAGAAGCCTCAGCAGGAGAAACAAATCTATACACATTCAGCTCATTATTATACATCCCAGCAGTGCCAGTGTTAGCCCAGTAGGGGCCCCAAGCAGGAATAGTCCCACTCCATACTAAAACAGGCAAGTTTTTATAATAAAAAGCAAGTAAGGGTCCCCTTGAGCTGCTTGGGTCCTAAGCAATTGTTTAGTTTAATTATGCCTAGCCCCGGCTCTGTATCCCAGCAACTCCAGCCCTGTGAGAACTTGTGAATGCTGCAGGGAGCCCACAGTCCCCCTGCTATTGGCTCTCGTTGATTCCACCCATTAGGAATATGTCCAGACTAGGTTCATTTGTGTTTGCTAACACGTTTCTGAAAAACACCTCTTACTTATTTTAAAACTCTAGTTTATAGAACTTACCCTGTTTAAAGTGGCCATTTGTTGAACATGCAGGTGTCTGTTCTAACCCCGAACAAGTAGCATGACTGTTACTCTAGTTCATCTGAGATGGTGGTGGTATGATCCAGCCCTACAATCTGATTTCCTAGAGGATCTCCCTCTCGCAGAGTGAAAGAGAATGAGCTTTGAGTAGGCAACTCCTTACTGAGTCTGGGGTGGCTACATTAGTGAGAAGTAGGGGGTACACAAGTGACTCACCTTGTTCAACCCACCCCAGTGTCTAAAAACTTTAGCTCAGTCTTCCCACGTGTTCTGTGTCTGCTACAGACTTCAGAAAAAATATAACCATTTACTTTTTTTTTTTTAAATACTCACTCCACCTAGTCTGTTAGGTGCTGTATAAACACAGAACAAAAAGACAGTCCCAGGAACTTACATTTTAAGTATAAAGTTTAGAAGGAAACATAAAAATCTCAAAAAAGGACCTAAAATAGCTTTTTCTATGTGTAAGTGTCATTGTGTTAAAGTCAGATGCTTAGGCCCTTCCCGGTGTTGATCCTGTGTGCTAGGTGTGATCCTCATTCTCCCACCACTGTAAATGACAAATGCTCAGGCGGACTTGCCTACCTTCCAGCTTCTTGCTGGGGCATGTAACTCCCCACCCGCCCATAAGATGTCTTCATCCTTTCCAGCTGTCCAGGAGGATATGGCTGCTGATGCTGATCCTTCTTTCCCTGCCAGGTACTAGACGGAGTTGACAAGAAGACGAGGAGCCCAGGGAAGTGAGGAAGTCAGAACTTAGTGCCTTCTGCTCTTTCTATTCCCTTATGGAACTAAACCTCTGAATACCAAATGGGGGAGAGGAGGAAGAGAGCAGAGCTAGAAGGAAAATCTAAGATTCTCTGTAACTTGACGTCTTTAAATCAAGATTTGAGGACTTCAGGAACTCAGCCAGAGGTTATGAATCTATTACAGAAGTGGGTGGGTGAGGTTCTGTGGCCTGCAATGTGCAGGAGGTCAGACTAGGTGATCATGATGGCCCCTTCTGGCCATAAAGCAGGACCGACAGAAGCACCCTAAAAGTGGGGGGGTGACAGGTGCCTGAACCATGGCCCTGCCCCAAGTCCCCGCCCCTTCTCTCCCTCCCCCCCCCAAAGATCCCACGCCCACACAGCCTCTTCCCCGGAGGCCCTGCTCCCACACTGCCTCTTTCCCCCAAGACCCCGCCCCCACTCACTCCTCTCTGTCATCCCCCCCATTGCTTGCCCTTATAGCTGGTAAAAAGTGGAAGGGCATTCATTTTTAGGCAAACACAATGGAAATGAACTCTCCACTATCAGTCTCAACCGCATATGATCCAGGAAATTAATTATTTTTCTTCATGACAAATGGAGTCATGCATCCCTTTTCTCCATCCAATTTGACAGAGTCACCAGGTTCTAGACCTGAGTGACATCTGTTGTAAAAGTGTTTATAGCTCTTTTAGC
Organism: Mauremys mutica; assembly: GCF_020497125.1. Taxonomy (NCBI): domain Eukaryota; kingdom Metazoa; phylum Chordata; order Testudines; family Geoemydidae; genus Mauremys; species Mauremys mutica. The sequence goes on from NC_059075.1 coordinate 60,446,978, forward strand.
CTTTTATCCAATTTGGTACTCTCTTCAGGTCTGGCCCATATGAAGATTGGAAAAGAACCTAAGTTTGAACAGTAGTTCTGAGTTGTCTTCCCATCAGGAATTGTGCTGAGCCAAAATCCAGTAGCTGCTGTTGGTGTTGATCTGTAACTCTCAAAAGCAAGGAATGGATCTTCCTGCTGCAGGATTTTCTTAACTGTCTGTACAGCTCTCAGCCTCTCCATTCACTTGTGTGTAATGAGGACTGCGAGTAATATAATCAAAACCATATTTCATTCAGAATGACAAACTCTGCTGCAGTGAATTGTGGTCATTGCCTGTCACTAATTGTTCTGGAATACTGAAGTCAGCAAAGCTGCACTTCAGTTTCTCAATAACACTGAAACATGTTATGTTTTTCAATTACATTATTTATACATACCTGGAAAAATAATCCACAATGACCAGGTAATCATGTCCTCTTAATCTGAAGCTAGTCTCTTCTATGAGCTCTCTGACAGAGGGATTTATATACTGCATAATCCAGCATGGTCTCTTAAATGGATTTGTACTGGATCTCCTTTCAAAACTCCAGTATCATCAAATCTTCCTTCTTTCTCATCATGGCTGCCACACAGTGGCTGACAAGGTTGTTGGTCTTTGATTCTTTGATCACATGCACTCTGAATGCAAAGCATTTGTAAGTTGTTTCTGTGGTGAACTGGCCCATGTAGTTCAGAATACCTCCAGAGCTCATCAGAACTGTGTCAAGTGACACCATCACCTTCAACCCCACCCCTGAGAGCTGATAAGTTCCTTCTGAGAGGACTGACTCAGGAGCTGATGTCCCAGTTTGAAAGCCAATAGTCTTGTCATGAATATTCAGTTCCACTCTCCAGGCAGGCTGTTTCATCACACATGACAGATCCCAGAAACAAGGCTCTTGATTGTAATACAAGTCAACTCCCTGACTGCTTTGATGCAGCAAACAGCTGCAAAATTTCCATATTTCATGCATGTATTACACCATTTGCCTCTGACTGCAATGCATCATCTCTTGGGATCTGACTTTTTCCACACTTTGTGCATGTAGGCTGGAAAATGTCCCTCTAAGCCACAGAGTTCTCTCTCCTTGTCTCAGGGGTTTTATGATGACTTAACACTCAAGTGTCTGTTTATAGCTTCGAAGCTATTTTCAGTTTTTTAAAATTGCTCCTGCCTTTTGTTTTGTAGTTTGAGTAATTCTGACTGCTTTTCTATCTGTATAGCTGTGGCTAGGGTTAAATCTCTCCACTTGTAGCTGCAGTAACCAAACAGTATCTGATATTTTCATGTTTTGCATTCCCAACATCACAGTTTTCAGCCAATGTAAGCAGAGTTCTTATAAACCATTCAAAGTTTCCCCCTGGTTCTTGAATTCCCTGGTGAAAACATGCTTTTTCATGAACCATATTTCTCTGAGATATAAAGTATGCATCAAACATAATCAGAACCCTTTCATAGTCATCTTTGTGACTGTCTTCAATGAAGTCCAAGGATGTAAAGATATGCTTTGCTTGCTTCCCCATAGCATAATTTAAAGATGATACCTGCATATCTCCAGTTTCTTTGTGCAGCTTGGTAGCAATGCGAAAGCTTGCAAAATATCGTTTCCAGTCTGTCCATTCTGAAGGTTTGTCAAAGCTGATGTTCTCTGGGGCATTGAAGAGTGAATATCGATAAGATCCTGCAGCCTTTATTGCTGTTCTTTCTGTCTGCAACTTCTGTTGCTCTGTTCACAACCTTTATTGCTGTTTTCCTTCTGTTTCTATTCTTAATTCCACAGCTAACACCATGTCAGGATCCTGTACAGATATGGATTGGTCACCGAGCTTGCTTATACACATCAGATGTGTTCATCACAAGATCTTTTAATGCTCTGCCAGCTATGGCTGAGGGTCATTTAAATAAGTATTTTATACATACTGTCATGTAGTGGCTGAATGGTATAATACAGTTTAATATGCCATTACACTCTCCCTCCCTCTCCCTTCCCCCCCCCCCAAAAATCACACATACTTAAGATTCAGGATAGCCAAGATTCAGTGCTGAAGCAGTATGGGTTTAAGGCTCAATATCTCACAACTCAGCAGGCAAACCTGCTTACCTTTGGCAATCAAAAGAAATTGCTTGTAATACTTGGTAAATCAAAATAAACTCTTCTCCATATAAACACTAAAGAAAAAAATTCAAACTGTATTTAAAGAAACAAATTAAAATGCATATATGGACAGAAATAGGATTTCTAAAGTAGCGCCTTCTTAATGAACTTATCTACTTCCTGTGCATCTTTGAATCAGACCTGCTAATTTCAATGACTGTAAGCACTGGGGGAAAAGGGTGGGTACACCTGCAAACCTTTACTAAGCAGCTCTCTGGATAAGTAGAACACGTCATACCTAGGACTATCTGACACTGTGTGGAATACATTTGCACACTTTTTAAAAATACCAAACCATCTAAAACCCAACCAATTCATGATATAAAAACCCTACTGAACTGGATTCCGTTGATTAAAGTACTGCATCCAATTGTGACTTGCAAGCTTTCCCAGTGCTCCTTCCTGCCAGCATCTGCTGAATGCAGATATCATTGCTTATGAGGTGGAGCTTTATGACTATAACCTATTGCTACCCCCATTATGACTAGTGGAAGTTATGATTCATAATGGGGGTAGCAATAGGTTAATCATTGATCAACTTTTTCTTGTTTTTTTTAAAGGGGAGAAACAGAAGGTGGGCTGGAAGAGCAAAACTTGCAAAAAGTGTAGTACAACCTACCCTGCCATGATCCTAACAACTGTTTGCCAGAAGCTGAGCATGAGCAACAGGGGATGGATCACTTGATTACCTGATCTGTTCATTCCCCCAGAAGCACCTGGTATTGGCCATTGTAAAAAGCAGGGTACTGGGCTAGATGGACCTTTGCCCCAACCCAATATGGCCATTCTTATGTTCTATAGGTAAAGTCTGTAGATCGGGAAACAACCCAGCCAATGCTCCTTTTCAGCAAGCCGTCTATAGTGGGACAGATACCTCACACCGGTGCAAGTTCTCCCAGTGCTTCAGCCATGAACGATTTCCTCAGCCAATCCCAAACAGATACACACGAGAGAACATCTGTTGGCCCTTTCGCCACTTGAGAGATGTGCTCTGTTTATCTGAAATGCTAGTTATTGCAAAGGCTTTTGAGAAAAAGTTCCTCAGAGTCAGCTTGAAAACGCATGCAAGGGTTTAATGCAGCTGAAGTGGTTTGTTCCACTGGATAGGGAAGGAGCTCAGAATTTGACCAAGACCATTTGCCATGAAAGCAAAGGGCTGGAACTATTCCAATGATAGCTTGCTTGTTGGAGCTCTTAAAAACTACTGATCTATGTGGGGGGTATATGTACCGTACCCCTCACATGCTATATGTAATCCCAAGAATATCTCATAACCATTTCACTATTTAAACTCCATTAAGTACATTATTCCATATTCAGACTTTTTGTTCATTTTACTAAACACATCTGTATTTGCAAGCACTGTAGAATAGGTAAAGCACTGTTATATTGAGCAGGAATTTTATTCCTAGCTCTGGCATTGACTTGCTGGATGATCTCTCACCTGCAGTTAATCACTCCAGCTCTTTGTGCTTGATTCCTCACCTGAAGCCTGGGTAGAACATATATTACCTCACAGGGGTGCTATAAAGATTCAATAAATATTTGTAAAAATGGTTTGAGATCCTCACATGGAAGGCACTGTATAGAAATGCAAGAGAAATATTTGCCAGGCTGTCTAAACCTATTATATCCTTTAGAATTAGACGTATGGAACACAGTAGTTCTCAAACTTGCATTCTCTCTGTACCTCTCATTGTGCTGTCCTGGTACCTGTTCATCAGACAGAATATAATTTTGTATGGGGCTTTCTAGCAGCAGAGGGTTTGTTTGGTCGATCTCTTTTTTGCTTTTTTTGTCTGCACTAAGAAAACATCTCAGGTGGAAACCAACACAGAACTATAAGCCTCCAGCATAACTGGAAAACATTTTTTGGAAGGCCTGAACTGGAATCTTAAAACTTTTGTAGAACTGCCATGAGGGAAATTACATGGAATACAACTCTTAATATTATGTTCTTTCCCCAACATTTAGCTTCTTAATTCAATCTGGCAAAGTGACTTGCATTTTTTTGAAATGTTCCTTCCCATTAGTGCAAAGAATTAAAATCCCATAAGCAGTGAGCAGTTAATAAATGCATAACTCAGAAATCACTGTTTTCTTCTGCTGCTGCTGCTATTAACTCCTTCATCCAGACTTTTTAGTACTACTTTAAAGTGCATTACTAATTACATTGGTAGATACTATATCTAATATAAGATTGTATATTGTGCTCTTCATCACAGTATCCAAGAACCTACATAGCTTCTTGTCCCAAAAGAATAACATAAGAAATTATTATACTAAACTAGACCCGTAGTCTATCTAGATACCAGATGCTTCAGAGCATGGCGCAGAATATGCCAAAAGGAGAATGATGGATTAATCTGCCAGCAGAGGAAGTTTCTACCTAACTCCAGACAGTTTGTGGTCGGTACATCTGGTCAAGATTTTTGGCAGAACAGTTTTCCAATGGAAAATGCAGTTTCATCAAAATCAAAGCACTTAAGGTGAATGTGTTGAGTTTGACACAATTTGAGACTCATTTTGATAAGGCAGAAATTTCATTTCAACTTTATATTTTCAATTCATTTAGTTATATCTCTATGTTCTATTAACTGCATTATAGTTATGTATATTTATATTTGTTTCAACATTACCAAAATTAAGTTTCCTACTCTAAATTTTTCAGAATTTTGTTTACGTGAAAAAAATCAAATTTTGATTTTTCCTTCCAATTCAGAATGAAAACAAATTTCTCACATAGTGGAAATTCAGTTTCCTGACCAGCTTGAGGAGTTGGCTTATGCCCCGATCCCCGAGTTATATCTTACACATATTTTATATATTTTTTTGTAATTGTGGATGATCTTAAGAACAACATAAATACCAGGGGTGAGACTTGGGGCTGCACCTCTAAGAAGTGCAGCCCAGAACTCGCAGCACAGGTTGTCTCATTAAGTGGTTTTATGTCATCTTTGCACCTCCCTTATCCTGGGCTTTTTTGCGGGTCTGGAGAGGTCCCCAAATTAATACAGACAATCCTGGGGGTCTGTCTAAATTACATCAGCTTCCTTGGGCTTCAGCACTACCCAGAATCTCTGCAGGGCTGCATCCCTGCCCCAAGCACCATGCCTCCTACACCTTGTGAGAGGGTCCTCAGAGGGCAGCCTTAAGGCTGGCTTCTGTAGTGCTTGCTCAGGAGGAATCCTCCTTTGGCAGATGGGTTTTTTAGGATTCCTTTACACCACATTGGTCCTTTTATCCAGCATAAAGAGGCTAGACCTGGGATGAGGATCTCACCCCTTCTCATCCCTTTTTAAATCCTACCCAGCTTTATCTCCCTCCCTCCCAATGAGATGATCTACTAATGAGCTTACTTCACGATTTGTTGCTTTTTAAATTCATCGGCTGTCCTTTTGTTCTTGTACCATAGGGAAGGGCAAACAGGAGTGCTCAGGTTTTCAAAACCAGGTGGTATTTTGTATATCACCAGCATGTATTTCCTTTTTTGTCTCCTCTCTAAACTAAGCAGGCCCAACCTTATCACTCGCTTCATACAAAAACCTCTCCATGTGTCTAATCTTTTCATCACCATCTCTTCCCTCTTGTCATCATACTATCTTTTACCAGAAGGTTTCAACAGTCCACACTGCCACCCATCTTTTTCCTTATTTGTTCTTTTGACTATTTGCTCCTCCAAGTCTCTCTTTGCTCTGTTAATTGCCATTTTACCTGCCACAGAGAGGCCCATAAACTACATGTTTAACTTGGACTAGATTTGTATGTTGAATAATTCCTTTTAATAAATAGTAAAAGTGGGGACTGGGATAGAGGACAGCCACTGTCGGGAAGCCCGAGGGAGAATGAGCCCATCTTCTAGCATTTTGGGAGGAGAAGAAATTGATAACCAACTGGATGGTGCAAATCTCCCCAACTGGTGCTTTGAGTGTACTGATCGCCATTATGGGAGAGTGTTCAGCTTGGTGGCAAGCTGTTACAAAGACCCTTCAATTTTTTTCTTGTTTTCAATATTTATGAGATTATTTAAATGGAAACGAGTACAAATGACTTAAGAAAACAGTTCAAGTTGTTTGAGTAGCTGGAAAGATACTGCACAGCTGTTCATTTGAGTAAGCTATTTCCTCCCCAAAAAACACAGTTAAGAGTACAAGAAGTCTTAAGAAACCATTTGAGAGGAGCGCACTTTGGTATTTCAATGCTTTCCAAGTAATTTAGGGTGTGGGAGTTACAGTCAACTACCACTTAGGAAACACCAGGATTACACAGGCTTATAGATATCCTCTGTGCACAGTTGCTTCAGGCCTAAGACTGCTGTAAATTATGAATTCAGCTTAAAAAATATCCACGTAAAAATTTTACCTGCTCATCTGCCTTTGCCTGCCTCATCCAAAAGAGAGGTGACTGCTACGATGTCCTCAAAATCATCATACACAAAAGCTTATTCTAAGATATTGAATATGGGCAGAAATAGAACAGTAGGTTTTACATCCCTGTTTGGGCACCAAAGGTCATAATTCATGGAAGTCCCCATCACACACACACATCCTTCCTGTGAAGATAAAACCAATATTTTACAGCATACTGTTACATATTGATTTATAGTGGGGTGATTTTTGAATTAATGAGAACGTTTGTTAGTGCAGAACACATCTGACTTACATCTGTAATAAGGCTGGGAGCAAATGCAAATTGACTGTAGCACAAGAACTGCTCTGCTTCTTTCACAACAGTAACCCACAAATGCAAGCAAAAATGAGCACGAACCACCACAAAGTATTTCAGCCTCCAAGGCTGCTTGTGGTAGCTGACACACTGAAAATGAAGGACATATTTCTGCTGCTTCTCCAGTTTGCAAATGTTTTAGTTCTGCTTTTAAATCAGAGCATCTTTTGTATTTCTTCAGGCAGGGGCAATTTTCAAAATGTGTATGAAGTACTTAAAAGAAAGAAATGTGCCCACCTAGATCCTGATCCTGCAAAGAATGCCATGGGGGTGTGTGTAGACTGGCAGACAGCCCCCTGAACGCCCACTGAGCCTACTGAAGTCAATAGGGATCTACCAGCATGGAATAGCTGACAGAATTGGGGCCTAAACTAGAATCTAGGCTAGGAGAAGGAGCAGGGTGTCAAAACACAAAAGGAAGGTGGAATGGTGCAGTTGACCAACAACCTTTTGGACCAATGGCAGAAGTGTATCATCAGGACTAACTGATTTAAGTTTGCTCACGCTATTTCTGGTGTGAGTGAATGCCTGTTTAACCTTTGTAATCATGGCATACAAATCTTTTCACCTTTACACAATAATTGCCAAATAGCATCATTTAGAGGGACAATTTATATTTATCACTAAAGAATATTATATCTTATGATTATTGGACCAAATAACACAAGGCCTTACATCATATTTAAGAAGGAAATGGTTTACTTTGCCCAATGAATGGGACAAAGCTATTTTCTAAATTAAACTCAAATAAAAACTATGTACATAAACAAGCCAGCAATCAGCAACAGTTTCAAAATGCAGAATTTTAAAGCCCTAAATCTCATTTTCCTCCTGCTCTTCACCCCAGGCCTTTAAATGTGCCTGAACTACTGGCACACAAAATGTCACTGGAGATGCCAGACCGCAGCATTCCAGCACTCGGATTATTGCACAGCTCAGAGTTTCACAGTCCATTTACCCCAGCTCTGTGGACAATCTCTGGTTTTACAACCCAGCTGGTGACTTATTTGATATCTAAATCTATCCTCTGGGCGATGCTGGCATTGTAGACTGATGGACCATCTTTGATTAACAGCCTTTTTGACTGAGAGGTAAAAATTGGTAAACAAAAATTGGTAAACATTGGCCAACAAAGCCTAGAATGAAGCATACAGGGTCGCAAAACTTGTCAGAGACGGTCTAGGTTTACTTGGTCCTGCCTCAGCACAGGGGGCTGGACTTGATGACTTCTTGAGTCTCTTCCAGCCCTACATTTTTATGATCCTATGAAAACAGCACGGAGGGGACAAACATGGGAACTGCTGATACCTCTTTCATGTTTCTGCCCTTATTTTCAAATGAGCACTGTGGATGAGGACTCAGTTACCTCCAGGACCATGTCTCCCTGCACCCCTCCAACATTACTATCAACAGGCAGGGGCAGCTCTAGCTTTTTTGCTGCCCCAAGCACGGCAGGCAGGCTGCCTTCGGTGGTGTGCCTGCAGGAGGTCCCTGGTCCTGCGGATTCGGCGGCATGCCCACGGGAGGTCCACTGGTCCTGTGGCTTCAGTGTACCTGCTGCTGAATTACCACTGAATCCGTGGGACCGGTGGACCTCCTGCAGGCAAGTCGCCGAAGGCTGCCTGACTGCTGCCCTCACAGGACCGTCAGGGCGCCGCGCCTCCTGCGGCTTGCTGCCCCAGGCACGCACTTGGAGCACTGGTGCCTGGAGCCGCCGCTGTCAACAGGACCACTGTGGCCAACAAAGCCTAGAATGAAAATGTTGGAGGCTAGAGACATCAGCTCTTGGTTGTGAAACTCCCTGCAAGAGCCTGAGTTGAGATCACAATGCAAGATTCACCTCCATGCACAGGCCTCCACACAATAATGGTTAAGCAGTCCAGAGCCATTTGCAGAACTAACACCCTGAGAGAGAGGAAAGTGGTCTCAGCTGAACCAAAACCATGATGCCACTACTATTCATATTTGGCCCTTCAATACTACAGTGCTGGGTATGCATTAGGAATCCACACATACAGAGCCACGTGTACGCACAGTTCAGTGACTTTAGGCTTACTCAGTACTGGCTTGCAGAACTGTGCTGTTTTGGTTAATTTCTAGCTCATGTGAAGAAAGCCTTCCTAAGTGTCCATGTGGCTTTCCCCCCAATTTTTGAAGTATATTGAGTTGGGGGCCCCCACTGCCACTACCAACTTCTGAAGATTTAGGCCTAGATGTTTATATGCAACAGGGAAGGGATAGCTCAGTGGTTTGAGCATGTGCCTGCTAAACCAAGGGTTGTGAGCTCAATCCTTGAGAGGGCCATTTAGGGAACTGGGGTTTAAAAAAAAAAAAAGCTATCTGGGAATTGGTCCTGCTTTGAGCAGGGGTTGGACTAGATAATCTCCTAAGGTCCCTTCCAACCCTGATATTCTATGATTCTACAACAGTAAATCCTTCCTTCACTGTGCCAGTTGGCAGCATGCTGTTGCAGAGCAGGTTAGCTATAGCTCTTTTCCACAGGGAAAAACTGCTAAAGGCAGTTATTTGAACAATTTTGCACTGCTTTGTTGACCAGATCATTTCTCAAGCGCGGGGAGGATGGAGGGCAGGGGAAGCGGGGGTGGGGGTGGAGGGCAGAGAGGAAGAGAGATTCCCAAGAACTGAGATTTTGTTGGGAAGCAGGAAAGAGGCAGAGAAATCATCCAAGATTACAGCATTATTTGCAAATGGCTCGTAATGGTTTCAAGCCTTGAAGCTCTGCAGAGTTGACACTAACCTTGCAGAGGATGCAGAATAAACTAGTTCCATAGGAAACATTAAGGACCTAAGAGGTTGGGAAATGGGTGAAGAAAAGTATGAACTGTGATGGCACAACGAACCCCACTGGAGAAAGCAGATCTGACAAATATCCACTCAGATCAAGACTGCACCTACCTCAGGGGAGATGCCTTGGTGGAGGGTGAATCAAGCTGTAGAGGCATGTTGTCCACATGAAATTAATGGTGGAATTAAGCCAAGACTGAAGACTTTAGTTCAAGTGGGAGAAACCCTTTCCCCCAGGGCTCAGATGCAGTGGATAGGCAACAGAACAGCACACATATATGTCTTTCATGCTTCTGCCCTTATTTTGTAGAATCTAAAGGTTTTAATTTTTATTTTTAAAAAAAGTCTCTAGCTACTTTGGTTGCTGAATGGTCTTAACAACATGTCTGCCTGCGATTGCAGAAGCTGAAACAATAGCTCAGAGATGTGATCTGCTCCATTCATTTCAATGGGCACTCAGATGCCACAGCTATCACTTTGATGTCAACATTGTTAGCTCCTCAAAGCATGTAGGAAAACATGTTTACACTGTGCAGATTGGCCCAATCTGCTGGGAATGACAGCTCATTTTGGCCACACCAGTGAGTGGGCTTGAGGGTGCTGCCACATTTTTTCCATGCTCAGCCAAGAGCGAGCTAAAGCAAAGGAACCTAGCAGAGCCCAGTGGATTACCTGAGCTCCCACAAGGGAGAGACAAGCTCAAGCAGCACAGCAGGGTACATGAGACTCACCAGAGAAAGTCAAGCTAAGCCTAAGGGTGCATTCAGATGCCACCGACAGGGAACTCAGCCCAAGGTGCCCAGAGAGCACATGGACCTATTTTAAACATTGTTCACAGTAGATTTGTGCCAGTCTCTCATGTGCCTGGAGCCTAGAAAGGTACCATTAACTGTTTCCCCTCCACACTGTGACCGATTTCCTTTTACAGTGAAAATGTGACTTCCAGTAGTCAACATTTTTTTCATCTGGAGAAGTTTTGCAGGTGAGACCAATTATACAAGCAGAAACATACACACTTTAGTTGCACTATTTTCAGTTGGAAAAAAACTTTGCTTCCCTTCTTAAGAAATTAAGAAGACCTTACAATGGGATTATGATAAAACCCCCTCAAAATGAATCAATGACTGCTCTGATCACTCACCAAATATCATAAAGGAAAACATTAGTGATGTCAGCAGCAGGGATTGCTGTGGAAAAATGAGAATGCGCACACATAGGAAGTTGCATGCAACCACCCTCTTAAATTCAGCAGGGTCAGAGCAGATCAGTATTTGCCAGAGATGTTCCAAGGAATATTCACATGTTTGTGGGAAGTAAAACAGGTATTGTAGGGCCCATTTCTAGTTGGAAATGATGTTGACCCTGTTATAATAATTGGAGATATACCAATCTCCTAGAACTGGAAGGGACCTTGAAAGATCATCAAGTCCAGCCCCCTGCCTTCACTAGCAGGACCAAGTACTGATTTTTGCCCCAGATCCCTAAGTTGCCCCCCTCAAGGATTGAACTTACAACCCTGGGTTTAGCAGGCTAATGCTCAAACCATTGAGCTATCCCTCCCGTTACTTGTCACTGAAGGCTCATCTACAATTACAATGCTATTGTGTTGCTGTAGCACTTCAGCGTAGACACTACATATGCCAATAGATTCTCCCAACAGCATAGGTACTCCATCTCCCCGAGAGGTGGTAGGATACCTAGCACTGTCTACCCTGGGGACTTAGTGTGGCTTAGCTATGTCACTCAGGGGTGTGCTTTTTCACACCTGACTGAGGTAGCTGGGTTAACTTTATTTTCTAGCGTAGATCAGCCCCCAGTCAGAACTTACCCAGAATGTTAGGAAGAATTCAGTGATGCTTAAGATTCTATCTTCTGATATGAGATATAAAACCAATTTCCCCAGCACTTATCGTAACTGATGGTTCAATGGCACTCTTCCAAGAGTGGGGTATTAGACCAGGAATGAGATTAAAATTCAGCCTTGGATAATTACATTATACCTAAATTCCTCCTGTAGCTTCATTTAGATACAGTATTCTTTGCTTTCCACAAATGTTATTACTCTACACTGTTAAACAGCTAGTGCATTGCACTCGAGAGGGCAGTTGAATTTCAGCAAAGGTGGAAGTGACTGCTCTGTATAGTTGGTATATTTGTTGGCTGGAATTGTGTAACGCTTTGGAATACAAGGAGCTTGTATTCATTGTAACATGTAAGATTCTAAAGAGTTTAAATGCTAAAACTAACACGATTTAACACTTGTCATACTTTCTGAAGGGAAAAGAGCTGGTCATTTGGGCAAGAGAGGCTAGAGCCTTAGATTAGTAAAATCCCCATCAGTACAAATGATTAACAAGACAAATTCACTTTAAATCAAGTTCTGCATATATAAATAACATTCCTTTTTTTAAAAAAGGAAGTGTACATATGTATTACAGTGAAAGTATCAGTAGCTATGTATATATACACACACACACTATATCATCTACAAGTGTAACACATTCTCCCCTCCCCACAAAACAGTGACATATATTCCCATATGTTCATTATGGTATTGTCAGTATTATGCACGCATATGCATTCAATGACTTTAATAGAAAGATGTATTTCTGTCAGTGTTCTTGCTCAATTACCTAAATCATTACTGTAAAGAATAAAGGTGCCAACACTACAATTAAAAAGGGGAAATTTTCTCCTTAGACACTTGAAGTGTTTTATTTCAAACAAGACAACACAGTGAAGTTAAAAGCAGTTTGGTCATTTCACAGTTATTCTTTAACACAATATTAATTAACCACAGACGGATATGCCATAAAAATAACACAAGACAAGTTGCAGGAAAAATAATTCTCATCTCTGATCCCTGTAATAAATCTTGGAAAAAGGCTTCTAAAGTCAGCAGGGTGAAGTGTCTTTCAATTAACTTTTACTCATCCAAATCTCCTGTTTCTTATGGCCCTGGAATGTTTACAGTGCAGTCAACTTCATAAAATTAACAGTAACATTCAGGACTGGGCAGTAAAACATGTGCAAACGTAAAAATCAAAGAAACCCAAAACAAGCTGTGTTTACTTGAGGCTGTTAAAGTGCATCCCCCTTTCTAACAGGAGGAATAAACCCTGCCGCCTTTCTCTGCGTGCATATAAAAGCCAATCTCTGTCGGATTATTTTAGGTTTATCCTCTCAAAAGTCAACTTAAAATTTAGTTGCTTAAACCAAAAATCCCAAACAGCATTGTTACGAGTGTGTTTTTAATTAAACTTCCATGATTCTGATCAATCTGAAAGCTATGCTGTTCATTAGAATTGAAACTGTATTCCTCCATCAGATTTATTTTATTTGTAACCAGCAAGAAACACAGAAAGCTAGAATGTTTAAAAATATTCATTTGATCCCCAGCATAGCATACCAAGGATCATTGCGATAGATGGTCAGGATGAAAACTGCAAAAATAGAGCCTTTGCTCTTGAAAAGAACTGCAGACTTTACCATCTCCTTTCCTCGTGTTCTTAAAGCCACATTAATTAGTTTCCAGCAAACATATCTGACTAGAAAATTGTGTCTGTTGAATTTAAGTCTCCATCCAGTTGTTAAGCCAGAAGTGGAGCTTCCAATGGAAATCTTCCCTGTACATGCACCTGAATATTGCAGCCCTGAACTTCAAGTTCCCAATGAAAAAGCACGAGTAAAATTAAATTAAAATGGAATTCCAGACCCCAAGATTATTATTATTTATTTTTTTTTAAAAAGAAACAAATGCAATTGAAGCAGGGAGCCAAATACATAGAAAGGCTAGAGTAAATGTTCACAAACAAAAAATGGAGGGATGAAATAAGGGGTAAAGAGAAGACACCACTCATCATTTGAAGTCATCTAAAAACTAGAGATCCCACTAAAATGTCAAAAAGAGGAAAGAACACCCCTTACCTTAACTTCATTACTGCCTTCTCCTGATTCAATGAAGACATTTAAGCTTTCTCAAAGCTAAAATAGGTTTTAGTCACACAGCCCAATATTCCTTACATGTCTTTTTTCAACGCATTCTATCCAATACCCCACAAGACCCAACTCAACATTCAACCAATGGAGGAAAAGAGAACCTCTCAGATTTTGGTATTAACATCAATCCCTGCCTACCTAACCTTTAACTCACAGCTACGTTTGTGCAAGTCTCCTCATGAGACAGCTACATTTGTGCAAGTATCCTCATGAACTATAGCATATCACAGGGGCATACAAGGAGCTGATCTACTCCTTGGTTACTTGAAGATCTATTCTACATAACAGAGAACATAAGAATAGCCATACTGAGTCAGACCAAAGGTCCATCCAGCCCAGTATCCTGTCTGCCGACAGTGGCCAATGCCAGGTGCCCCCGAGGGAGTGAACCTAACAGGTAATGACCAAGTAATCTCTCTCCTGCCATCCATCTCCATCCTCTGACAAACAGCGGCTAGGGACACCATTCCTTACCCATCCTGGCTAGTAGCCATTAATGGACTTAACCTCCATGAATGTATCTAGTTCTCTTTTAAACCCTGTTATAGCCCTAGCCTTCACAACATCCTCAGGCAAGGTTGACTGTGCGCTGTGTGAAGAACTTCCTTTTATTTGTTTTAAGCCTGCTGCCCATTAATTTCATTTGGTGGCCCCTAGTTCTTATATTATGGAACAAGTAAATAACTTTTCCTTATTCACTTTCTCCACACCACTCATGATTTTATATACCTCTATCATATCCCCCCCAGTCTCCTATTATCCAAACAGAAAAGTCCTAGCCTCTTTAATCTCTCCTCATATGGGACCCGTTCCAAACCCCTAATCATTTTAGTTGCCCTTCTCTGAACCTTTTCTAATAGCAGTATATCTTTTTTGAGATGAGACCACATCTGTACGCAGTATTCAAGATGAACAAGAGTACTTGTGGCACCTTAGAGACTAAAATTTATTTGAGCATGTGGGCGTACCATGGATTTATAAAAGGGCAATAAGATATTCTCCGTCTTATTCTCTATCCCTTTTTTAGTTATTCCTAACATCCTGTTTGTTTTGACTGCCACTGCACAGATGTCTTCAGAGAACTATCTATGATGACTCCAAGATCTCTTTCCTGATTAGTTGTAGCTAAATTAGCCCTCATCATATTGTATGTATACTTGGGGTTATTTTTTCCAATGTGCATTACTTTACATTTATCCACAGTAAATTTCATTTGTCATTTTGTTGCCCAATCACTTAGTTTTGTGAAATCTTTCTGAAGTTCTTCACAGTCTGCTTTGGTCTTAACTATCTTGAGCAATTTAGTATCATCTGCAAACTTTGCCACCTCACTGTTTACCCCTTTTTCCAGATCATTTATGAATAAGTTAATAGGATTGGTCCTAGGACTGACCCTTGGGGAACATTCTGAAAATTCTGACTGACTCTCTCCATTCTGAAAATTTACCATTTATTCCTACCCTTTGTTCCCTGTCTTTTAACCAGCTCTCAATCCATGAAAGGATCTTCCCTCTTATCCCATGACAACTTAATTTACATAAGAGCCTTTGGTGAGGGACCTTGTCAAAAGGCTTTCTGGAAATCTAAGTACACTATGTCCACTGGATCCCCCTTGTCCACGTTTGTTGACCCCTTCAAAGAACACTAATAGATTAGTAAGACATGATTTCCCTTTACAGAAACCATGTTGACTTTTCCCAAACAATTTATGTTTTTATGGGTCTGACAATTTTATTCTTTACTATTGTTTCAACTAATTTGACCAGTACTGATGTTAGACTTACCGGTCTGTAATTGCCAGGAGCACCTCTAGAGCCCCTTTTAAATATTGGCATTACATTAGCTATCTTCCAGTCATGGGGTACAGAAGCTGATTTAAAGGACAGGTTACAAAACAGTTAATAAATGTGGAATTGCATAACTGAGTTCTTTCAGAACTCTTGGGTGAATGCCATCTGGTCCCGGTGACTTGTTACTGTTAAGTTTATCAATTAATTTCAAAAACCTCCTCTAATGACACTTCAATCTGTGACAATTCCTCAGATTTGTCACCCAATCCTACTCCTATTTAATAGGAGTTTTGCCATCAGTTTTGAGTGGAAGCATGACTGGGGCCCAATTGCACATACATTCAAATACCATCCATCCAGAATGGATGCTCAGAGTAGAATGGAGAAAGGGGCAGTTAATTAGGTGCTCATTAATCTCACTTCACCAGCTCAATTGGCAGTTTCCAATTTTAATTGTATTCTCATGTCTATTTAGAAACAAGTAGACATCATCTGAACTAAAATATTCTCTTGGTGGGTCCATGCCTTCAAAACCTGAATAATTCTAAAGTCTTCTCTTCTAGAATTTGTCATAACATTTAACTTTTGGAGATTTGCTGAAGACTTACACTTCTGCCCAGACTCTGCCTTCATGGCAGCGTGTGGACAGCAGCTTCAGTGCTTCTGCCTTTTATCTGCCTAAAAGGTTTTTTTTTTTGTTTTTTGTTAAACTAATTTTTGGCGGCAGCAGTGAGCAGTGTTCTCCCTCCCAATCCCCCTCCTCTCCCCGGGCCAGTTTTTACTCCGATATTAGAATCCACCCAGAACCTCCACTGCAGTGCCTCCCTGCTAGCTCCTCAGCACCTTTTAGGAATGACAAAGAAGCCTAAAAAAAAGCACAGTATGATATCCAAACAGTGCTCCAGCTGTGATCTGGGACAGTCCCCCTCAGGAGTTGCCCTGAGTCAATCAGGCATGAGGATCCTACCCACCAGAGCAGCTGCAACAAACACAGGAATAATGGACCAGGTGTCTCTGGGTAGGATGAAGAGGACCGCAATCAGCTGACTTAGGGGTAAGACCCACAGGACGCCTGGAGAACAGGGAAGTGAGACTTACAGGATCAAACCCCCCCCCCCATCTTAAAATGGGTCCTGAGTAGCCTGGAAAAAGCAGCAGGGCTCAAACAGCCCCCTGCTTCCCAGTTTGGTCAGGACTCTGGAAGCATTTCCCCTCCCTGGGGGAATGCAACCCAGCAGGCGAGGAATCAAAAATCTGGAGAGGGGACTTCAGGCCCTTGGGAAAGCTAGCTGCAAAAGGCCTCACTAAAGCTGTGATGGAGTTAGTATGCTCTCTAAGCAAACGCTAAAAAGGAGAAGAAAAAGCTTAAAAGATCTAGAATCCTCTGATTCCTCCTCCACAGAGGATGGTGAATTGTCAGGCTCTGATTCCTATCAGGACCAGGGAAAACTCAGCCAAGGTCCACCCTCCCTGAGAAATGTCCCCCTAATACGTATGTATAAGTGGTTAAGAAAGGCAATCAGACCTCATTTTCTATTAGATGGTGTGTAATTAGCTTAAATGTTTGGTTTTGTAATCCCATTCTACAGCAAATCAGACATGATATTATATAACAACATGTAATAAAGTGTTTAATGCCCACACACAGATAGCTGCCAGCTAAAATAGAAAATTTTTAAAAAGGTATGAGGAAGCCCAATTAGATTCCTGGGAGAAATTGCTGTGCATAGAACAAGGTGAGTTGTGTTGTCCTCTGGAAAAAAAAAAAGTGTTAGAGGAGGAAAAAACAAACAAACAAAAAAACTGCCTGCTATTTGGAACTGACTGGAACAAATATTAGTGGTTAGCTTGACACCGCCCACACAGCCCAAAGTGTCATTTTGATTATACTTTGAATTTGTTATCTAGCAGAATGAGGTGGAAAGCATTTGTGCCGAACTGTCAATTTTGCCACGTGGTTCCTCTCTTTCTGCAGCAAGTGCTTCATAAAGATAATGAACAGCCTCTGCAACTCCTAAACTTCTTTTCATCAGGTAGGTAAGGTTAGATGAGTGCAGAAAACAGCGAACTTTCACAATTAAGGAATCTGAAAGCATCCACTTGGATTAAAAGATTAGCATTTTTGGTGAGTGAAGAAAATTCAGTTTGTGTTCCAAGTTTAAGATTTTATCACTTGGTCTCTTATGGCAGTGATACGTTTCTTTAACATAAATTCTTATTTCTGAAGAACATCTCTGAAAGCAGATGCATTGGTCCCATGATGTTACTCTCCTAGATGTATGCTGGAGTATTGCTGGTTTTACCTTGATGACTAAAACCACTAACTAGCTAGATAAACTTGCAAAGAGACAACAGGAGTGGGCTCTCGGCATCACTGATGTTTTCAGAGGGAGAAGAGGAGGGTCTGAGCAGAACTTTTGCCTTTGGTATTATGGTTTCTTTGTAACTGCCCTTTCTTATGATCTAATGTCACTCCCCACTTCAAGCCATAGGTTTAATGGAAAATAATCACATCTTGAACTTCACATGTTTATGTCCTCTCCCAGTAGAAGATGAGCAATAAATACTTCTTGGGAAGTGTAGGTGGATGAATGAAAATCAAAGGCATAGAGGAAACAACTAAAATCCAATCAAGTTGATGGTTGTTGCACTGAACAGGTCAAGTGCTTGATTCATTAGACTATATCTGGTGCAACAGGCAGGCAGGCAGATGAACAGAATTAGAGTTTAGTCCTGTGAGTCTCTGCCAAGATTTAACTCCTCAGGGAAGTGCTGTTGAAACTGCAGTTTGGTTTGTTCTTTGTAAGATCTGTGGTTTGCCCATGAAGCCCAATCCAAGGTTGTCCAGATTGTGAAATCCTTTAGACTGGAATTTGTCCTGTCCACACCACAGTTATCAGAGGACTGGGCTCTTAAAAAAATACTTATTCTTCTGAGATTCCTTGCATCTCCTCCATCTCCCTCTTGATTTTTTCATCCTGAGACAGCAAAGAAAGAAATGATAAACATCACAATGGCCAGTGGGTTTAATCCAGTCCCATTTACAAAAGTAAAGGTTACTCACTTGGTTTCATTTTCTTATTCAACTTTTTTTTTTTTTTAAAGCAAACTTCTCATATTCCTCCTCCTACCTTATACATGTCTTTATAGTTGTTTTTTAAATTCTATTCAGGTTTTCCAAGCAGTAAGAGGAAGTCTTCCTTCTTATTTCTTTTTCACTTCTGAAAGCACAGAATTGTGAACCAGGAACTCTGGGGTTCTAACCTTGGCTTTCATGCAGACCCTTTGTTGAACTGGGCAAGCCACTTCACCTCTTTGCCTCTGTTTTTCCATCAGTATGATCAAGCTACCTATGTACTTTATGGGGTGAAGAGGATGAATGTGTGCAATTACATTATAAATAAAAGCCACTATATAAATATTATTTGGACCACCTTACTAGACCCTTGTTTTCCTGTTTGTGGGATGCTGCTCTCTTTTCTTTATGTCATCTCAGAAAAGGGAAGTAAATGCTCACAAGTCCTTGATTTTGTCTCTTTCCTGAAACCCTCCCGCTTTTCTTAAGTTTTATTCCTCTAATATACTGCTTATTCTTTTGGAATATCTCCTGTTTCCAGTTAACAAATATTTCATCCTAGTTCTGTCAAGAGGAACTTGAGCTGAGAAAGCTACTCATTTGGCAGAATATGGCCATTTCCTGTTCACATTCTGGAATTCACCAGTTTGATACCCTGGTTTCCTTCAGTTTGGCAACATTTAGCAGCTGAGTACCTTCATGCAGTAATGGATAATGCTCTGGAGGTGGCAGCACTGTCAAGTCAGCATGTTGCAGATGGTTGGCTGAGACTCCCTACCTACCTGCGGCCTGAACCCCACCCGAATAATTTGGCTACAGCAACACAGTCTAATGACAGATTTTAAATAATGCTGCCTTACATGTCAGTGTTTATTCAATAATACAGAGAATGAAGGAGTAAGATCTGGCTGGCTTGTCTAGATTACTTTACATCATAATTATAAAAAATGCAAGTAAACAACATCTGATTACAAGTAATTTGGGGGGTTTCTGATCAGTCCTTGACTAACGGTAATAAATTGGCAATACCCACCCATAACTGTATTTCACCACACAGTAGGCAGGGTGAACTTACTGTCAAGCCAGTGTAAGGGAGGATATTAGCCTATCAGTTCAGTTTCATCTGTTGTCTCAAATGCATGGCAATCAAGTGATACTCGAATTGTGGCTATAATGAGAAAGCTATATAAAAAGGCACCACGTTATTCAGATCTGCTTTTTTGTTGTTGTAGTACTCAGTCATATCTACTTTAATGACAAAAATACATTTTTACAGCTGCTAGCTCTGGAAAGCCAACAGAGACAGCTATAGGAAAGTGAGATGGATTCTATTCTATTTGTGTATCATCAAAACAGTTATAGCAAGATCCTCCAAATGGAATGTATCATAACCCATCTTAAAGAGAAAAATATCTGTTTAACTTTTGAATTCCAAGCTGAATTAGCAGTAGTTCGACCAACAGGTTTGGGGCTTTTTTTTTTTTTTTTTTAAACTTGTAACCTGGAAAGATTCATATGGAAAACTGAGCCCCATCATACCATTCTCACATAGTCCTTTTTTCAGAGGCTAGCCACATTTGACAGAGAAGGGTGAGACACAATCAAAGTTATAAAGACCTGAACATTTTTACATATATATATTTATATTATATAAGTAAATATGGTGTGATATATTTCTCCTACCATGCCATATGCTAAAATTTAAAAAGATACAGATGTCTTCCCATGCCTGAGGTATTTAACATATTCCATATGTCAGACAATATTAATAGTCATGGAAGCTTACCTAAAGTTACTAAGTTGTATTTCCACCTTTTTTTGCCAACTGTTCTTTCTGGTAGTTTTTAGTTTGCTAAAGCTACTAGGACAGCCATACATGGATACAGTATCAACCACTCAATGGCTTCCATTATGATGCTCGATCACTTGAAGAATTCTGAAACTATGTGCAATGAAAAGGCAAGTGTCTGTGCTAAGGAACAGACAACTATAAAGTGATAAGATAGAACATCTTTGAAGGTGAAGACAAAATGAGCGAGCTTAGAGACCTCTCTCCCAACTCTCCAAATCAGGATTGAGGTATACACATGCACAAGGAACTTTTGCTGTATCTTTCTGTGAACTTCAATCTCCAGGGCTCTCAACCCATCAACTCTTACCAGCAGTAAATTCACAAAAGCATACAATTTAAAGAGAAAGTTCACTAGTGGACTACAGTCTGTGAAGTTTTAGCATAGATTAAAGTTTGCCATACACTTAAATAAGTGCTCAAAGATAGGGTTTGAGGAAGTTTATGTCTAAGCCTGCTTAAACATAATTCTTATTTTATAGTATACAAACTATCTACAATTTTTTAATAAATTACTACCACCCAAATTGTTAGTTTAAATACTGATTTTAATGGGAGTCCATCATAACATTTTGAAGGGCTTACGCAATAAATATTCAAACCAATATTTCCATATAAACACTTGGCCATCACATTACCTGATTTGGATCTCTCATAAAATTGCCCAGTGACTAATTTTACCAAATTACCAATTTCACAGATGGATAGAACATTTATTCAATATCACTTACCTGATCCCAGAGGTCAAATGCATATAAAAGTCTATAGATGGATCTAAAATTAAGTTTTAAAGGGTTTTTTTGTTACATAATCATATTGGAGTGTCAGTGAGATAAAGAGCAGAAATTGCTACCTCATTTGTGATAACTGGCAGCTCTGAAGCCAGAGTCATCCAGTGAACAGCTGCAGAGTTATTCCCCAGGTCTCTGTAGCACTGTAAAGAAAAATGGCAATAGCGATAAGTGTCAAGAAACAGGAAAACAGATGTCAGTCAGCAACTCTGAGGGACTGGAGAAGTCAGCTTGTAATTGATGAAAAGGGCTCTTCACACCTCCTAAACACCTACATTCAGCAATTCAGCTCTGCCATCTTTCCTGTAGACCTCTTTGTACAAAGCACTATAAACGATACCATGTCACAAAATAATTAATTTATTTTTACAGGTGGTTTTACAGTCCCTTATTCCTCCCCCAATATGGGCACCATTTCCCTGACCTTGTTCTTTTCTAGAAATATACCATCTATTTTTCTCACTGTTCTCACTATTCCTTGAGTCACCTAGATAGCTAGTGTGCAGTATGGACTCCCATACCTACAGAGTAAGTGTGTCATTTTATCACGTGCCTTCGTCTTCAACAGCCTGGAAACAAGAGTCTCAAACTCAATTCCAAGCTCTGACACCTACTGTCAAACTTGACAGACTTTTAAAATTAGACAGACTTTCTAAACCTCCTTCCCCTCACCTTCAACAGCACCAAAAACAGTTACCCCATTGGCATAAGCAGGCCCAAGTTTTCTTAATATGAACTCTAACCCCATCTAAGCAAGTGGGACAACTCTTTCCAATGCTGACTGCAAGAGAAGCCATGTTCTGAACCCTCTGTATTATGTAGCAAGCTGGAATTCAATTCTGCAGCAGAGCCCTCGAGGTTCTGTAGTGCTCTAAATTAGTTTACAACATATTCTGGAGAAGTTTCAGGTAATTTTAATAAAAATTTCAAATTTTTAATAGGTGACTAACGCAATTAGTATACAATTCCTTCTGATTTTAGTTCTCAATTAAATTCAGTTATTTTTACACTGCTCCATAATTTTCATTTTTCTCGTGCTACATATTTATGCCCATAACTCCTAACTGCCTTGTAGAAATTGTCATGGAGGAAAGCTGGAGGCTTTGGCAGCTGGATAGCGACATTTGAACTTCTAGTTCCCAGAGAGTAATGGGAGGCAGTTTGAGATTGTGGGAGATGCATGTTATCTAAAGAGATTGTTGCTACAGGGGATCAGCCGTGAAAGTTAGCAATGCTGATGCTTGTTATTAGTTTCAAGAGCTGACACTCCATTGGGATTGATGGGTCAGTTCACACCTCTCAGAGCTACTGTTTCAGGCTCTTAAATTTAATGGCATCTTTAAATATAGTTCACATTTTTAAACAGTTAAGGGCCATAATTTTTTTTTGGTTTTAAGCTTGGACTCAGGAACACAAACTGTCAATGGACAGATTCTAGGGTGACCAGACAGCAAACATGAAAAACTGGGATGGAGGTGGGGGGTAATAGGAGCCTATATAAGAAAAAGACCCCAAAATGAGGACTGTCCCTATAAAAATCGGAACATATGGTCACCCTAATAGATTCTGCTACATATTTATGAATTCAGGAAATATCACGTTCGATACTTGTCCAAAATGCTCCAATTCTCAGCATTAGGTCCAGAGTCTCGGAAAGCAACTGCACAGCAGGTTTCTTTTCCTCTTCTGCATTTTGACCCCTTAGTTAAATTCTACTTCATTCAAAGTAATTAAATATCAAGTGAATTTAGAAATCCTATGATCAGATATTCAACTCAAGACAACATTGTGGGATTTGGGGAAAGAGACAAAGCACATTGGGACCCCTACCAAATTCTCTGGCAGGTTGTGTCTTCAGAATATTCCCTCTTCTAAAACAAAATCACTTCTGTCAAAAACATCATGTGTGTTTCATTAGGATAACAGTTAATCTAGTCATTATGGGGAGGTGTGACAAAGTGGGAATTTTCTGTAATATTTTTATGAATCCTATGTGTGCCCCAATTTCCTCCTATACTTTGCACTGCTATCCAGTGGTGGTGGGGAAAAGGATTAAATTTGTTCTCAGGGCAGATTAAGAGACATGGGGGAGGGGGGAATGTCTGTGTGATTTGAGCAGACTGCATGGGTCATTAAAAGGACTGGCCCAGGCCTACCCATATCAGTAGACAATCCAACAGAACAATGGAAAACTCCAATCACCATAACACTGACACTTAACCACCACCAACCCAGAGGGAGGAGGATTTCCCTGCCCCTCAGCAAGGAAGCTGAGCAGAGACCCCAGCTTGGGAACAAAGGACAGATGTGTCAGGTGGGAGAAAAGAAAGCTGGTTTCTGGGAGAGGTTGGGACTGACTAAGGAAGTCTAAGGAGACAGAGCCTGAAAATGGAGTTCAATGCAACTTGGCTGGTGAATTGCTCCAGCTTGACTAGAATGGACTATGTTTTACTCTCTCTGTGCTACCTTAAGGACATCCAATGCTGAGTTCCAGTTCACTGCTTGGGTGTCACTGCAAATACTTGCTGAGGCGCATTCATCCCTAAAGATTGTACAAGTCTCTACCAGGTGTTTATCTTGGGCCTGGTCTACACTACAGAGTTCGGTTGAGGTAAGGCAGCTTATGTCGACCTATGTCAGCATCTACACTACAGCCTTGCTCCAGCCAATATAAGTGCCCCACTACATCAACATAACTCCACCTCCACAAAAGGCATATGGCTTATGCCGGTGTAGTTTAGGGTCATACAGTGTCTGTGTAGGCACTCCATTACTTACATCAGCTGTTGGCTGTTATTCTCGTCAATTTCATGGCTCCATGGCCGTGAAATTGACAAGGAATACTGGTAGGTTCCCTTCTGTGTAACACCCCTGTCCCCTCCCACGCCAGACTCACAGCTGTGCTGTCACCCTGAAGTGGATGGGGGGCTCTCAGCTCCCTGCAGAGCTAATTAGCTGGTGCCCAGGTTGGGCTCCCAGCGCTTTCTCCCCTCCCCCCCGGGAGCTCCATGGGGAGCTGAGAGTCCCAGCAGCAGCCAGGCTCCTGGCAGGGAGTTTTGCGGGGAGCCAAGAGCCCAAGATATCAGCCCCGACACTTCCCCTCTTAAGTCACTGGAAGTGCTCCTGGTGAGGACGTGCACCACCGACAGAAGCGGGGTGGAGTCGACACGAAAAGTGCAGTAATTACTGTGGTGGCTGTAAGTCGACCTATTTTGTAGTGCAGACATGCCCTCTCAGTTGGATTCATTGAACAGAGCTCACCATGTGAAGCAGAAGTTCTGGAAGCCAGAGGCTCAATCTATGAAGCAGTAAGGTTGCAGGGCCTATCCTGAAGGAAAAGGCCTTGAGGTCTGGCACACTGGAGGATTTCCTCCAAGAGACTATTTAAAAGCTGGGGCATAGTGCAGATCCTGTGGATCTGTGAGAGGAGGTTACAATTTAACCACATTAAAGCCCTAAATGAGAAATTTTCCTGTAACTCTTAAAATGTTAGCTGAATAATTAAGGTAAAAGCATAAGATTTTCCAATTATGGGACTGTGCAAAAGTTGCTGCCCCCTTCTAGTAAGCATGGAAGTAGTAGTGTGGTGGTTTTTATTCTTAAAAGGGGGCATGCAGGAAAGATGAGGATTTTGAATATGCACAGATACAGGCTTGGTGTGGCAGCAAATGTGAAAAAATACCTACAAGAATTTTCACTTTAGTAAATACTAAAAGGATTTGGAAACTGAAGGTGATGCTCATTTGCCGGTGGGAAATTTAATTTAATGGGATACATAATAATTTCCATTCCTACACAGGCACATACAGCCAGATACGGTATGTCAAAGGCAGAACTGTGGTAGGTGCAAGGGCCTCTAAGCACCTATTAGCTCCATTCCTGGTTTGAGATCACTTTCTATGTTTCACAAAATAGATTTTTCTTGTCAAATAAACTCTTCACCTAGTTTCAAATGCTAATAAATTCCAGGCTGGGAAACGAACCTTAAACTTGCATGCTACCCAGATAAAATTTACATTCTTTGGGAACTGGGAATACAGTGATTTCACAGAAAATGACTACAGCTACACTTTGCTACGCCCACTCTGGCTGCTGTTACTAAAGCTGTTTGGGCTTTAAATATTTCCTAGACTCCAACAGGAGGCCAAAGGAACTAAGCATCAGTTTTAGCATTTAAAAAAGAGTCAAAAACAGTTATTTCCCTCAACACAAACAACAACAAAATCAGCAGATCCTCTGCTTCAGGCCAGCACATTCATGGTCTGTTTAATCACTACCATCCGTGCTGGCAAAAAGAGGGTCAAACTGGGTATTTCACTCTTTCCCTGACTCTCTCCATGCACACAGCTTAAATGTAAGGATCAGTAAACAGATGCGGCTCAGAAGTTAACAGCGTTAATTTTTAACAGAAAAAATTCTGAGTAAAGTATCCTAGGTGCCCCTTGAAAGATCTATAAAGGCAAAATAACCAAAGAAAGAGCAGCTTAGAGTTCCATATCCTCCTGCCCCCGATGAATTGCTATCTCCTTGCCCATTTGTAAAAAACACACAATATTAACTTATAAGTGACTATATTTATATACAACACTTTGCATTTCTACAGCATCTATCATCCATGGACCTCCAAATGCTTTACATACCCGCCTTGCCATACAAGTATATAGACTGAAGAGAACAAAATTAACTGCTCTAGTGTAATAAATGACCGGTTACCTTAGAAATGTACACCCTTCCTGCTTTGGAAAATCCTGGGCTCAGCTCTTCAGCCTACAAAGGAAGTGGGAGGGAGAGGAGGGGAAGAGAGAGAAGGATTCAATAGGATATCAGAAGGACCCAATTTGAACAGTTTTTTATTACAACTCAAACAGAAATGTTGCCTTTAACACATGGGGCTGACTTATACACAGTTTGTACATCAATTTAGCTTCTCTGTTTAGAAACAGATGGAGTTAAATTGGTGCAATCCCCCCAAGAGTACTTTATATCAATTTAGCTTAATTAGGAACAGATCACCCCTCGGAATTCCACAAAGTGTCTGAGATTTAATGAGCAACATTTATGTCCTACTCTAATATTACACACTAAAAACTACATTAAAAAGAACAATAAGGTTGCAAAGTCATATGCTCAAAAGTTAGGAAACGCCAAAATTAAGATTGCCTGTGGAGGCCTACTTCATCCCCCCTTGCGCTTAAGTATTACAAGATAAAATTATATTTTTTGACTCATCAGATCTGTCTCCTCCTCCCTCATGGGTCCCAATCTCCCCCACCTCAACTTCTAAACTCACTTCTTCCCTCTACCCTGCCAGCCTCCAGTTCCAGTCTCCATCCCCCAGGCTCATGGTTCCAAACTATATACCAGCCAGTCCACCAGCTCAGGCCCCCGTCCCTTCTTCATTCAAATGAGGCAGCTTCCTCCTCCATGCCACTTAAGCTGGGGAGTGAGGAGGGGGACAATGGATGATAATGAAAGCACAAAAGAGGCAGTCTGCCTTGCTCAGTTCTGGTGGCTGGACCGAGAACTGACCCTGCAATTGCAGATCTGGGCTGCTGCAGGCTGGAAGTCCTGCTCAGCCCCAAGCTGGAACAACCTCAGAGTAGTGGATGGAATCTTTTAAGTTTTTAGCTATGAAGCTTCAGTAAGTTTGAGCCTGTGCAAATTGTGATTTTTTAAAAAAGGTTTAGAACATAAATTTGGACAGATTTTTAAAGGAATGGCAAAAGGCCATCCCTTGCCAAATTGCAATTCCCTGTTCCAAAACATGGGGGGTGTGATGGCTTGTCAAACACAAATCAGATTTTTTTTTTAAATGGGCAAATACATTTTTCCCCTAGCCTTGTTCTCAGAAATTAATGGACCATATTTGGATGACTTTTTTTTTTTAAATTCATCCTGAGGCAGACACCCATCATGAAAAATTTCAGCCTGAAAAGTTACAATCAGGCAGAGTTATAAACAACTGAAAAACAGGATCTTGTACACCTCTACCCCGATATAACATGACCCAATATAACACAAATTCAGATATACTTCTTTAGAGTATTCAAAAGCACTCTATACCAGCAGAGTACAAATTAGGATAGTATGTTTAACTGATTCATATCAACAGTCTCCAGCAACAGTTAACTATTAGAGCTATACATTTAAGAGTTTCCTTGCCCCCTAGATTTCAGTACCTTTAAAAGGTTCTGCAATGCATCGTGGACAGTGGCTGTAGGGGGTGCTTCATACAAGGCAGAAGCAGTCTTTCTTTCAAGCCATCCCAGATGAGCGATCTGCACAGAAATAGTAACATGAAACTATCAGCAAGGAAGTCAGTAGCCAGCATGCATCCCTAGGAATTCACACAGCATATGCAAAGCATTCAGGGAAACTTTCATATCCACAGTATCTGCTGCAACATCAAAGTCACATCAAAACCTTTTTGCTAACATCAGCTGACTCTGCCCAGGTACACAAATCAATCCATCTGCAGAACTTGCATTTCTTCCCCCCCTGCCTCTACCACCATTTTACAGTTTTGGCTGATTAACAGTGATACAAATATGGCTCAGAATAAAAGTTGTCCCCACAACTGGATTTCTATGGCTAAGAAGCTCTCTGGACTGTTTAAAATCTGTTCATCACCTTATTATAACCACATTTGTTTCTGGTGACTCACCTGCACACCAGAGCAGACCCATGTTCTCCCCCTCCAAAAAGAAAAAAATGGGGGGATTAAGTCTTGTACCTGAGTATGCCTTTACCATACACACACAGACCGAGAGGCAAGCTCAAGTCTTTCCACCACCAAACACCCTCTGAAAAGCAGGCAGCAGTATAGTTATAGTACTTACTCCCTGAAATCTCATTGTCCTGCTCCCAACTCTCTTATCCACCTGAAATAAGCCTCCAGCAGCCATACAACTCGTTACTATAATTCCATAGAACAAGGAATTGCTATTTCAGAAAACATCTCAGAACATCTTCCCCACTATAAGACTCTCACAATATGCAGAAATCAAGGCTATTAAGGGAATGTTGTGGAGGGGGGAAAATGTTTTTGCAACTCCAGCAGAAGAGGTAATTAACTTGGTGCCAAAGGATCAAAATCTTTGTAACCAGAGCTTCTGTCCTAAATGCACAGGCAGCGAGACAGACTAGAGCTAAATGACACAGGACCTGGGTTAGACAGGAAGAAGGACAATAAGACAGGATGCTCAGGTAAGTAGACAGAAAGAGGCCTCGTTTGAAATACTGACAGTACAGACAGCAGGTAGTGGGATCAAGCCTTCAGATGGGGACAGAACAAGGAGTAGTAATATGGCTGAGTGTGAATGTCAGTACAGGCAGAGTAAGGGACTTAGAGCAGAGCGTCCTTCTGGATATCAAAAATCAAACTAGGTTAGCCACACTTCAGCAGCCCAGCTGCAGCAAGTACACCAATTATCTCAGCTAGAATTGCCAATGTAATTTCACTTTTAACAATAGCAAAGGACTTCCAACTCATAAATGAAGGATTGGATGGTCACAACAAACTCTTATTTCTTTTTATAGATACTAAAACTGAATGATAGTATCTGACTCCAAGCTTTGCCTTCTTGAGAATTATAAAGCAACCAATACGCATCTAATACTTGCAACACTTTCTAGCAGAGGCAGAGGAAACACATGCATAGATGTACTGTATGCAGGAGCCTTGGCCAGCCCCAGAATATCCTTGCTCACATCTATGTGTGCTTAAGAGATTGGAGGTGGTTTGTTTTTACTGGAGTAAAGCATGGGAAAAAGAAAGAGCATGAGCTAGTCTGCAACCAGTGCTTTTCTTGAACTATTTTCTCTTCCACTTCCCAGGGCCCCCGCAATGATTAAAGAGCTGATTCAGGGGCAGGAAACTCTCCAGAATTCTGATTTTTTTCAGTGTGAAAGCACTACTTTTAGCAAAGTGATTGTGTTTATCTGCCAGCTGGCAGAGATAGAGAGAAAAAAAAGGGGAGCAGAATTATGTAATCATTATTACCAAAGCTTAGAGGCAAGAAAGTCAGTAGCTTTCACTCAACATTAATAGTAAGAAAGAAGAGGTACAGCAAATACTTTAAAAGCTCTTTACTGATGCAAAGGGCAAGCATTCTAACAGCAGGAACAACTGGCCTTGCCAAAGTAAGCCACCATTCCCCAAGCTCTATTTTAAAAAGAAATCTAGCCAACTGCATTCTAATATCATGGATCCTACTCCCCCACTTTTGATCATTAGTCCTGGACTAGTGCATGGAAAAGGTCTACTTACTCCTGGAGGAATTCTGTACCACTGCATGTGTGCAGAATTCATATTCGTGCAGATTTCTTTGCTTCCCATCAGAAAAATGACTTTGACGGGGAAGCAAAGGGAAGCCTTAAGAGTGGTCACACACACCCCGGCAGCACAGGTGTGTCATTTTGGGAGCCTGGAGCAGCTGGCAGAGGTGTAAATCACTGCAGCAGTAGCAGCTGGGGGGAGGCGGGGGGGCGGAGGGGAACAGAAGGGGAAGTAAAGTACACCCTGATACCCAGACCCCCACGTTGAGCCTCAACAACCAGAAACCCCCTGCCTCATCCCCTGCACTCAAACCCCCACCTCAGCAAGCCTCACCCTTGCATCTGGAGCCCCCACGCACCCAGAGACCCCACTGAGCTGCAGCCCCCAAACCCAGACCTTTCCAGCCTCACTCCAGCCGGTGGCTCCTATCCTGCGCCGGGCTCAGCTGCTAGTCCTGGCTGGGCTGGGGGAGGATGAGGAGCGGCCGGGGCTGGGTCAGGCCCACTCCCAGAAACCTCCATGAATCTGCACCCCTCAGACCCTGCTTCCTGCCCCCATTGCTCCTCAGCAGCAGGGGGAGGGGTCAATATGCAGGGAGCTGCTCTCCCATCTCCCAACATGCAGATCCCCACCCCTTGCAGACTACCCCCTGCCAACCCCTATCCCCCTGCATCCGGACCCGCCCCCACCCCGACAAGCCCCAACCCCCTGCACCCAGACCACCCCCCACTGAGCCTCTCTGTACTCAAACCCCAACGATCCCAACCTCCATGCTCCTGGACCATCCCACAGCCCCCCACACCTGGATTCCGCCCCACCCCGCTGAGCCCCAACCAGCTGCACATGGACCCCCAGCCCACCAAACCCCCCCACCCCCAGCTCCCCCCTCCACTGAGCCCCAACCAGCTTTGCCTGGACCCCCCTGCAGAGTCCCATTGCCACTGCACCTTGAACCCCCCCCAAACCAGCCCCTGTGCATCCAGATTCCCTCCCCCCATACTCTCTCGCTGAGCTGTCTGCACCCAGATTGCCCCACACAGAACCCGCTCATCCCACCCTAAGCCCCTCCACACCTGGTGCGCCTGGCACAGGGTTGCTAACCCTGGTGAATTGCTTCACCTGCTACTCTTGAGGGGAATTCTGCACCAAAAAAATAAAAATTCTGTGCACAATATTTTAAAATTCTGCAAATTGTCAATAAAATAAATGCTGAGGCTCTAGCATGGCAGCGAGGAACACAGGAGGTTGGAGATCATCCTGCAGCTCTCCTCCCCCCATTCTGGGACATGGACCTTTGGGGCAGGGATGCAGGGTCAGGTGCAGCCCCACTGCACAGTCTGTCTCTGGGGAGGTTGCAAGGTGATCTCCCACCTCCGTGCAGCCAGTGGCCTGTGTTCCCCACTGCCATGCTGGAGTATCCACATTTATTTACTGACAAATAAAATTTGCAAAATTTTAAATTACTGTGCGCAGAATTTTTTGGAGGGGCACAGAATTCTCTCAGGTATATCTACTGCTCTTGAAAGCATTTGCTCTCAACATTCCCTCCCACATGATTGTGGTAACTGAGCTCTCATGCACTGCTTGAAACTGCTTTGATTTAACAATTAAAAGCTTGGATTCCAAGTGGTAAGATAGCAGAAGGCATTGATTTATAGCGCTAGCAGTTAGAGAGAAAGATTGCTTAAATCACAGATATTCAAGTGGAAGAATAACTCAGATGGGAATCTGAATGACAAATTCTACGGTTAAGTATGTTGTGCCCTGGCAGGCCTTAAACATTAATGCATTATCTCATTTGCAAGCTGGGTTGCCAATCATATGAGAACATTCCTTTATAGTCCTTGCAGTATGAAAGATTTCTGAACTTCAAGTATATCACACTTGAGTTACAGTGTTTTTTAGCACTGTTCCAGGACTGAATATAGGAAGCCCTGGACCTCCCATAAGGATAATTTTCAATCTATATGTATAAACAGGGAGCTTAGGAAACAAGGCCATTTCTATGAGGGTGTATTAGGGTTTTCTAATGCAGTATGCAAATTCAACAACTGAATAGAATTCCCCTAAGACTTATGGCTGTTGGATTGAATTCCCCATCATTTTCATGCAAATGGAAGATCATCTTCCAGAGAAGAAAAAGGTAATATGATTTAGAACATCCAGGAAATCAGGAGTACAGGTTGAAGAAAGCTATTTACCTGGTAACACCACCTGCCCAGAAGATAGTAAGACTTGGGGTCATCTGGTTTCAGGGCAATTGCTTTATCAACATGTTCCTAAAGAAAACCAGAGCCAAGACACAGAATTAATTTATGATAAAATCATTGTAGTCCGTAAACGGGGAGGAGGGAGAGGGGGAGAGAGAATCAGTGACGTAAGTGCCACTGCTCAATAAAAATCATGGTTGGAAAAGTTCTATTTTAAGTAAATATAGTAAACTCAAAAAATGCTGTTTTCGCAGCCTTCAAAAACTGAAGTTATGTATTTGTCTACCAGCATGGGCATCAACAGTGCAGGCCTCCTGCTCATTATTCTGCCAACATCTCCTAGCCTGGAAGCAGAGGGGCTGCTACCAAGGGTGAAAGGATATTTCTTTTTCCATGCCCATTCAATCCTTAACTTCTTCGCAAAGTGGTGGTGGTGTTGAGATTTTGCAGAGTAAAAACTGGACTGAAACAACTCACTCATTTCACAAAGGCCAACTCTAAGACTGGACTGTTGTCGTTTTCTTCCACAATTCAGGCCACCTACCTTTTGAATCCCTCCATTGGATTCTTATAATTTAGCACATAAAATTCTAAACCAATCTTCCTTGCTTCCCACCCTAGAGGCAAGCTCTGAATAACTTGCATATATGAAGCAGCTGCTCTTTACTCACCTTAAAAACATACCCAGCTTGAATACGCTTCTGAATACTTTCATGTTCCGAGAACTGGCCACAAAGAATAGCATACCTACATAGAAACAAGTCCACAACAAAAAGTCACATATTGTCACAATTCCCAATAATGGTTTACATTTCCTTCCAAAGATCTTAAAGGGCTTTACAAACATCAGTTAAGCCTCACAACTTTTCTTCAAAAAAGGGAAGTATGACATGTTTTCCAGATTAAGAAATAAAAGCA
This sequence comes from Mauremys mutica, assembly GCF_020497125.1. NCBI lineage: Eukaryota > Metazoa > Chordata > Testudines > Geoemydidae > Mauremys > Mauremys mutica. The sequence continues at coordinate 60,479,595 of NC_059075.1, forward strand.
TGAGAGAATCAGTGACTTGTCCAAGGTGTGCAAACAACTCAATAGCAGAACAGTGACTAGATCTCAAGAGTCCTGACTTGAGTCCCCTTCTCAATCACCAGACAACATTTCCTCTATGTAAGAAAGAATAGCATACTTATTTTACAACATGCTCCCTCTTCCCTTGTCAACTAAACAGTGTCAAAATACTGGCACTAGGGTAACTGAAGAGTGAATAGCAACACTAACAGGTTATTAGGTGGATGACTCTCCATGCACAAGCGAAGACATGGAGCTTGCTGGAGGAGGTATGGAATCCTACTTTGAGTAAAAAGATATTCTTAAAGTATGCCCACCTCCCTTAGCCCAAGAGCACCTCCACCCCTGGAAAACAAAGATAGCAAGCATTTTCAGTGATCCAAGCTCAGGCTAATGTAGTTAATAGCTAACATGAAGCCATTTAGTTTATGCCCCAAAACTGTCCCGTAAAGAAGCTAGTAATTTTAGACTCCTCTAAAAAACAACTAACAAAAAAGATGGAAACAAGATTACAATTCCATTGGCAGCCATTTTTCAATAGCTAAAGTTCTATTCGCTCGACTATGCTGACAGATACTCTGCCCTCTCACCTTACCGTCCGAGTTCCTTGAACTAGCCTTGGTGCTGTTGACCCTGGCAGTTGTTCATAATGCTGCGTCACAAAAATCTTTTGAATCTCTGTTTAAAGTCATGACAAATTTAGGTCACAAAGCTTTGCTTCCCCTATTGCACCTGCCACTTCCAAATGCTTGAACTAACTTTTCAAAGTGCCAACTATGATGCAAAATAAGTTCTGTCTTCTCTTCTGCTTCTTTCTTTTTCAAATTCCTTTCAGCCACTCCCAGCAACACACATGACTGATAGCACTTATACATCTACTGCTAGTAGCATCAATTCCCAACTAGGAGAGCATGCCAGGCTCCTTCAGTGTTAGTACAGGGATTAGTCAAGAGAAGGACTGCATATTCAGAATACAGGACTGTTCCCAAGATGATACAGTATCTGTTTTACAGAACCTGAGTGTAAGCATGATGCAATTTTGTACTTTGAACATCATAATGATAAATGTATGTTAGAATTAAGATGTTTCCATACTCTGGTCCAATACTGAAGTTCTGATTTCCATTGCTAATTCCAGACATCAGTAGAGTAATGCCTTATTGGATGGATTCCCGGTCCAAACTGGAAAAGCAGTAGCAGCACTTCGCCACACTCCACCCAATGGAGATGCCACTCGCAGATGTCTGAAATATGATTGTGCATAATCTGCTGGGCTCCTTGGGTTTGGCTCCTACTCAGTGGCATATGGATACACCCATGAACAAGGCTGGATTATAATTTAGGAACAAGAGGCACATGCCTAGGGCATCAGAATCTGAGCCTTTTCCCCCCCTTAAAAAAATTAACGAAATAAAAATTCTAGCTCTAGTGGTTGTGAAGAAAAGCTCTGAAATGTGACCACAAAGTGTAACTGATGCAGGCATGTCTGCCTGAGCTTGCAGGTAGCTTCCAGCAGAGGGAGGAGCAACAGCTACTAAAGCCAGTGGAAGCCATTTGGCCCTACAACCACCACCAGAACAGACCATACTCCACAAAGGTTTTGGAGGTGAGGGAATTGGATACTTCTAGAGCCCAGGCCTAGGCCTGTAGAGCTACCATGCAGCTGATATCTCCAGGCTGCTACCCAGTGGCAAGTGTAATCAACTTGCGCTCCACTTCCCATGACCTGCTGTGAACACAGATCATATAAAACTCCACCTCAAGGGTTTGACATACAGCAGGCCCATAGCGCCTGATTCGCTCCCTGCACTATATAAACCCACAGGCATTCCAGGAACTGTCCAATCAACAGTGTGAATCTTCTGTAGCTATCATGACTGTTCTTGCTCCTTGCTCTTGAACTTCTGGCTTGATCTCAGCTTGATTTGGACTTTGCCTCCTGACTCTGACTCTTGGTATTGACCCTGGCCTGGACCAGACTACAAACTCCACTGCTGCTCCCAGCCTCTGTTTTTCCCCTGCACTGACCCTTGGCCTGACTGCCCTTGTTGGGATTTTGACACACTGGGTTCCATTGATCCCCTCTGGTCTTTCGACTTCATGGATCATAATGAGGAAGAAAAAAAAAATTGTGGTACTCCCCCAAGTGCCACCCACTCATGGCACCAAAACAGACTGTGCAGAACTTCATAGTATGGCTGTCCCTCTCCTTCTCACGTTTTGATGAACATAGTGAAATAGTTAATGTTTGATATTTAAATCACCATTGGACAACTGAGTGATCATTCTGCTGAGATGAGTGGAGGAAACTCATCCTTCTCAGAGATTTTGCAGAGAACCTGAAACACTTGGGTAGGCATTGCTGCACTGACTACACCCAGGTCAGATTTTAAAGGTTTTATTAGCAACCATAGAAGCTAAGAATTACTTTATTTTTTTAAAAATGAGGTATGACATTTTGAACAAGATGACAGCCTGAAAACACCCACCTACCCCACCCCTGGTCACTAATCCAGTCCAATTAGAGCCCTGGGTGAACTCTGCTAGACAGCTACAGAGATTTCAACTTGTGCTGTATTCAGCTGCTAGTATTATTACCTATACCAGGTGTTGTCAATACACATCAGGGGACTGGACTAGATGACCTCTCGAGGCCCCTTCCAGTCCTACAATTCTATGATTCCCCTGACCTAAGAAATCTGTAAACTGTGTTGCTATAATATTGCTTATGTCAATAAAATTAACAGAGAATAGAGAATTAAAAACTATGTATTAAGAGATCACTAAACTGGCTCTTGATTATGATCCCAGTATTAAAGACAATAGGCCAAACCTAGCTTGCACATCTTAGCTTTATACTAAAACCTACTGTTCCAAGTTGTGCCTTGAGTTCCAGAGGTGTCAGCTTGTTGGGGGTGTCAGCCTGTTGGTGATTCTTAACTATCTGTAAGGCTATTTCAGAGTCTTCTCATTGTGCCTTTTAGATCTGGAATTCCCCTCCTCAGTCAGTTTGCAATGCCAATATGGTTTCTACTTCATCTCTTTCATTTGTTTAATTTGGCTTGTTATTCAATATATGAGCTGTTCATTTTAATTCATTTTGCAAAGTGCCTTGGGATGCACTTTGAGAGGCCCTACAGAATTATAAGAGGATTGACTAAGTGTGATAAGAGACTAAAAAAAATAAAGAATTAAAAGAGGGGATTTTCATCTCCTGTAGACATTAGGTAATATCTGAAATACAGCATGAATGAGAAAGTCCCATTTCAGACAGCTGTCTAAGCAGTTCCTGAAATTTTGCAGTATGTCACTTGCAGCACTAATTATTAACCAGAACTGTTCATTAAGCTATTGACCTAGGTCAAACCACAAGTTTCCACAGGGGTCTCAGCACAATAATGGGTTCTCCATGTGCTGGGAAATGAACTCCGGGGATCAGGAGTGACTGATACCATAGGCAGGAGACACACACACACACACATATACGTCCTCCCTCCCTACTCAAGTTCCAGAGTTCAGGTCACATAGCTGCCAAGACCTCACTTCCAACACTGCCCTTTGGCAGACTCCAGTTTAGGCAGGACTTTTGCCCTTGTAGGCTGACAAAATGTAAAAAATATACATTTGTCCACAGCCCAGCACCTCCAAAGTAGCATTTAGGGGGTCATGCCAACCAAACAACCCCCTTATCTTCCTCAACTGATATGTCTTTGAAATGGCTACACTGTGTTGGCGGTTCAACACAGTGCAGACAGTAAATGTAAAAAACTAAATGGGGTAGGGGAGATGTGGGGTGGGAAAACTGTTTCTAATCAAAATGATAATAAAGTGGAACAGAGTAGGTCATTTTATTTGCCAAGTGAGACTTGAAGTCTGAAACTCAGATAGGTGACCATTACAACAATGGGAAAGAACTTTCTTTTTATTTATTTGAACTAAAAGAACTGCTCTGTGTACTTTCAAGAGTCAACAAATCCTTTTATTCCTGTTAATATTGCACGAGTCAATATAGCTATGGAAGAATGAGCAGTATTATATTCCTCATCTAACTCACAGGCTACAGTACAGTAATTTAGAAGTGCAAATTTTTTATGATTATAAATCCTCCCAAAACAATCTTTGGATCCCTGCCATTTCCCAGGCTGATGAGGTACAGGAGTACTCTGGAGGCAGGGCTTTGGGGAAGGAAATTGAGATAGGCATGCTCTGAATCCCTCAGATTTTAAGGAGAGCTACAATCATTCTTCCTAGGATGGAAGAGTAATGGCAGCAACACAAATGTTTGAGAGTGAAGACTGTAGAAGGGCAAGGGAACAGAAAGTTCAGGAACTCAATAGGGATGGACAAAGCCTACATCAGTGTTACGAGATGCTGACATAATTAGGATAATTACAATGGGGTTGAAAATTGTGATTTAAAATGCAGTTTTAGAACATTAACAACCAGTCATATAAACCCCACTTGAACTCAAATGGATGTTTGAGAAAGAAACCCTAGAGAGGTGTTCTATTGCTCAGCATGACTGCTTGTAAATCCTACCACACTTGGGAGACTGCACTGGGAGTTTCCAGGACTGCTGGTTACAAGAAGAATTTGAACAGCTAGTAATTAGTGGTGACTTTGCAGGTCTGATTCCAGTTAAAGAAAATGCTCACTTTCTTTCTCTCACAAGTTGCTGCACTGGCCAGGTAAAACAAGGAGGAAAGAAAGAATTATAGTACTGGAACACTGCCAACTCTGTGGAAGATCACATGCTCTTCAGCACCACTAGAGATTGCCAAAGGCAGGAAAATCATAGGAAAATGAATCAGCCAAGTGTGTGGTGAGAAATGGAATATGGAGCAGCTATCCCTTTGGCTGTGCAAGTGCTTTACTTTTTGTAAAGCAAATCAGACTTTTAGAGCTATATCTATTTGTCTCACCTATCTCCTGTGCTCACCCTCTGCAGAGAAGAGACTATGGCTACACCACAAGGTAAAATTGTTTCAAATCCACATCACTGCTCCATGAGCTGAGCTGTCATTTTCTACAAAATCTTTTATAGCCTTGAATAGTTGAGGAAATAGGACCAGTCAAAGTCTGTAGGGAGATAGACATGCATTTCAGAGATCTTGATTCAAGAGACACCATGACAGTTTTATTTTTGTATGTGAGGTTCCACACTGAACCTAAACACAATATATCAGTCAAGGATACCATGTCCATTACCCCCCAAAAAACACAGCACAAAAGGGCCATGAAAGGTAAAGAAACTGCCCACATGGAGCACCCCTTGCAAAAAGGAAGCTCCCCTCGATAGTGGAGAGTGGCCTCTGCAGCTCCCCAGCCCTACAATGTAGGAGGTCTGACTGGTATGCAAGTGTGTTCTGGGTATTCTTAGCCTTCCTCAACCTATAAGGGGTCATGAGAAACAAAGCGTAAATTAGAACAGACCCTGGACACATGCTGGGGTAAAGGCATGTAGAGATAAGAGGTCTGGGAACCTCCAGAGACTCAGAAGTGCATCAAGGATCTTTATATGATAACCATATAAAAAGAATTCAAAATTCTCTAGACTGTATGTATGGTCATCCAGCAGTCCCCAGCTTACTTGAAGATTTTCTCCAGGAAAACATTTCAGATACTAGTAATTATGCACCTTATCTCCACTGGCAGGATTTCTGCTCAGAGCAATTAGGTGTATTCCATGTCTGCTGATTTAAAAAAAAGCAAGGCTGCTTCTCATCCATCAAATCATGACTCAATACCGCTGCCACAACTGCAGCAAAACAACAAGCAAGAGGGTTATTGAAACAATGACTTCACAACCTGGTACTTTGATAAGGAGTCACAATACAGTAATTGGATAGCTGTTTGCAGCTGAAGCAAGTTTCGTGCTTAGGCATTATTTCAATTAAAAGAGTAAGTTTTATACAGACTTCATATTTTAATGTACACCCTGCCACCCTTGCCAATTCTCTAGGTCCATTTCACCTTATAACCACCACCACAAGACACACCTGTTTTTCGTATCACTAAAGGAAGCATTACTGTAAACAAGTATGGCTCTGCTCTCCTGTGCCTCTCTCATTTCGCCAAGCACAATTATGCTATCATAAAAGGACTTGCAGCCATACCACCTTGGGCAGTGGTCTCTTCAGTTCACACAAATGAGGCAAACAGGTCAGTTCTTGAACAGGAACTGAACCACCAGATGTGTTTTTAAAAATGGTGGTGACAATTCAGTGGGTGGTACTAGTCCCTCTGATTAAATACTGTAACTAGCATGACGGGTGCCAAAGATGCTGGCTTTAGCATGAAAAGTTCTGACCCTTGTGGTAATTAAGGAAATCATATTAAAACGTGTTAACCAACATGTTTTACAAAAAACAAAAAATGCCCCTCTCCCCCTCGACATCTAGACAGAGCCAAAGCCTAGTCTATTCATGCGCCATACTGCTGTAGCTATTTCAGTTAGGTTTCACAGACACACACATACACACAGTCACGCCAGAACCCCTAGAGTGAACACAGTTATATCAGTATGAAGCTATGTCTATACTATGGGTGCTACAAGCAGAACAGCTGTGGAGCTATAGTTATGCTTAGACACTTCCTACAGCAACGGAAATAGTTTTTCTACTGCTGCAGATAATCCACCTCTCCGAACAGGATAAGCTTGGTCAACAAAGAATTCTTCCATCAACCTAGCCACAACTATTCTGGGGGTTAGGTCAGCATTTTTCACACCCCTGAGTGCTGTAGTTATGTCAATCTAACTTTTAAGTGTAGGCCAGGCCTATGCCACACATATAGCGAAATATATTATTCCCTTTCCTGTATGGAAGTAAATCAGTATAACTGCATCCACAGTGGGAATGGTGTGGGTTTATTCTACTAACTATACTGGTATAGCTAATGTGGTGCAATTTGTGTGTTTAGACAACTCCTTAGATAACAGTTGCATCCAGTGGTTTGTGAAGCGGTCCACATCATAGACTTTAAGGCCAGAAGGGACAATCATGATAAGGGACAATCATGATAATCTAGTCGGGCCTCCTGCACATTGCAGGCCACAAAACCTCACCAACCCATTCCTGTAATAGACCTAACACCTCTGGCTAAATTACTGAAGTCCTCAAATCATGATTTAAAGACTTCAAGTTACACCATTTACACTAGTTTAAACCTGCAAGTGACCCAGGCCCCATGCTGCAGAGGAAGGCAAAAAAACCCAGAATCTCTGGCAATCTGACCTGGGGGAAATTCCTTCTTGACCTCAAATATGGAGATCAGTTGACCCTGAGGATGTAGACAAGACCCACCAGCCAAACAGCTAGGAAAGAATTCTCTGTAGTAACTCAGACATCCCCATCTAGTGTCCCATCTCCAGCAGCCAGGGATTTTTTGCTACTGGCAGTTGCCAATGGGCCATACTCCATTGTAGGCCGTCTCATCATACCATCCCTTCCATAAACTTATCAAGCTCTTAACAGAGGGGATCTCTTGCTTACATCAAAAAGTAACAGAATATTTATTTTTAGCTCAATTATAAATATACTTATTAAAATTTTTACCGTTGCATGAAATTGGGGGAGGGGGGAGTGAGTCAACATCCCATATCAAAATATACAAAGTAAGTATTGTTAAATTTAAACTCTAGTAAATTCTCAAGTAGAATTTTTCTTGCTTTGCCTATCTGTAAGTTTTGATGGGGGGGGGGGGGGGAGGAAGCAATAATTAGGGACATCTAACAATAAAAATCTAATCCTTCCAAGCCTACCAATAGCATTCTATTTCCAGCCCATACAACTCCAACTTTTCACAGAAATATTTTATGGTATATGTATGAAGGCATTCATTGTTCTTTATGAAAAGGCCTTTTTTTAATTTTTAAAAAATAAAGACAACACTATTTTCCCCCATTGAACATTTGGTGCAGACCAAGGTCTACAGTGCCAAAAAAGCAAGCTTTTCATCTTCACGCTGATGGAGCCACCAAGTTTACTCAATCAAAGCAGCAATTCAAGATGACCTGAAAGTGAACCTCCTCCTCAGGAATGAGCAGTGGAAGTTTACTGTGTATAAGCAAAGCCTACTCCTATCCAAAAGGCTCCCATCTGGATAAGACGGAAATCAGGGAAATGCTTAATTTGATCAAGAGCTACAAAGATTAAAGCAACAACCCCCAAAAAATCCCATAAAGAGGAAGAACAACAATTCTTTGGCTACATTAAAGGCTTGCTGTGGAGAATTACTGCTGAAAAGGATAAGTCTCTCAATTCAGAAGATAGGAACAAAGCAGTTGTAAGCACCTCAGTATGGATATTTGAGTAAGGCAAACAAACACTGCAATGAGCAACATTTTGTTGCAAGTTAGTATTCAACTAGCACAAGGGTCAACAACCTTTCAGAAGTGGTGTGCCGAGTCTTCATTTATTCACTCTAATTTAAGGTTTCGCGTGCCAGTAATACATTTTAATGTTTTTAGAAGGTCTCTTTCTGTAAGTCTATAATATATAAACTATTGTTGTATGTAAAGTAAATAAAGCTTTTAAAATGTTTAAGAAGCTTCATTTAAAATTAAATTAAAATGCAGAGCCCCCCGGACTGGTGACCAGGACCCAGGCAGCGTGAGTGCCACTGAATATCAGCTCACGTGCCGCCTTCAGCACCAGTGCCATAGGTTGCCTACCTCTGAACTAGCACTTCTGCTTATCAGTGTCCTCAATCTTCCATTTTCCCAATTATGTTGGCATAGCATAAAGCTAATTCTATTGAGCATGAGGAAAGGAAGAGTTTTGATTAACTGAAATGGGAAATTTCACACATCACATCAGATTCCAGTCCCCATATGTTTACAGCAGGCTCCCTAAGAAACAGTCTTGGCATGGTGGCTGAGGGACAGCAAAACAACGATTTCCAATCTTACCTGGCAGGAAACACCCTAGGGTTTCAGTAGTGCTCTTCATATGCAGGCACACTGTCTGCAATGTAGTCATATCATAGGAGAGAAATGGAATTGGGAGAGATTATTGGTTCTTTTCATAGTCCAGAAAGCACAGTTGAGGAAGGAATGGTATACTAGTCAATTTATTTACTTATGAATCTGCCCTATCCTCCTGTGTGGGAGATAGTACATGCTTGATTTTGGTATGAAAATAAAGTGTTTTTGCTCACTGAGAGGTGCTGAGGAGTTGATTTTATTCATGTATGCATTAAATCTTGTGGACACGTAAGAAAAAAAACTGCCAACCTTTACATGAGTAAAAATTTGGTGGTGGAGGAATGGATTTAATATTTTACTCCTGGCTACTACACTATCGGATCCCATATTCCAGGATTAGTACATTGGTTCCATGAAATGGAAGAACAGAATAATCACAAAGAACATAGCTACTGCATGGCAGTTTATAGTTTGTTCACTACATTTGTCTAGAACAGACACGGCTGGCAAATGGAAATCCGTTCCTATTTAAAAATGCCATTTTTTTAACATTTTCATTCCAAATAGATGAAAAGACACATGCGAAATTTTTCACATGAAGAGATTTCCAGAAAAGTTCGATTTTGGGAGGATCAAAATAAACTTTTCATCTTGCTGGTTGGCTGCTTGCAGGCAGAAAGTGAGATTAAGATCCTTCCAGTTGAGCAGCTGGATTTTTATTATGATTTTCCTGATGAAACACTGAAGGCTTTTTTTTGGCAAACTTAAATTTCGATTCTGAAAAAAGGGCATTTTCCATCAGAAATGTGTTTATGAAATGAAGAAATGCAGAGGCAACATTTTCTCACTGTCCAGAGGCTCCCAACATGCCCCTCGACTGTTATTATTTATTCACAATGCCTAGAGTGTACAAAGCAGAACATATAGAGAGACATTCCTTGCCAGAAGGGTTTATAATCTAATGGTAAACAAACATAAGTGAGAACTACATACAGTAGGGGGAATGGGGGAAGGGAGGATGGATTACCAGGTCATCTGATCACTTAGATTTGCTATGCATGTTTTGGTGATTCCTTCCTCATGCACATACAAAGTAAGAGTAAAATACAAATCTTCTCCTTTGGCTTCTTGATCAACACCTAAAAGTTGCTCAGACTTTATCTTTCTAAAGAAAATTACTATACGACCTATTTTTTGAGCCATTTCACATCCACCCATTTACTTACACCCATCATTGTTCTTTTGTTTATATAGAATTCTTTACATTACTTTTAAAAATATGATTAAGCACACCGATTTCCCCTTCAATACCCGAAGTAAAAACTTAACCACAAACCATATCCCCTTGTGATGGCAACCCTTCAGAGTCTGTTCTGCATATACCTGTCTGCCAACTGCAGTCCACTCCCTCTGCAGAAGTGAGCAGGCAGAGCGCTCACAAGTTAGGAAACAACCAGGATGAGGGTGTGCTGGAGACTCTTACTGTCCTCCTGAAAGCTTAGCTCCCTCCCTCTCCACAAGAGAGGGCTCTTGTCCCAGAGAGCAACTGATGAGTAACTGGAATCAAGGCACTAGCAAATTTCATGAGACATTTGGGATCTGAGGGTGGCGGTGCAGGAAAACAAACTGACATTTATTGCATCAGTGGAACAAAACGTATGCAGCTCTCTTTTCCATTAACGCTATGTGAAGAATAAGTGTACACTCCATAATCCTTTGCCACTAAGCAGGCATGCACAGAGGATTTTCCTCAGGGTACAAGTTTGTTCTCTTACATCTTTTTTGCAGTATGGTAGCATCAATAGGGACATATAGGAGGACAGGGACACAAGCGTGACTGAGAAGTGGCCTAAAGCACTTGGGTTTCATATGTATTAGTTTACTTGATAAATGCTATCAAAAAAATTACACAATAAGATTTGAAAGCGCCTTGGAGGGGACAGTGCAGCCTCTTCTCCCTCCCATAATAGAACACACAGGTATTCCTGTTGCTTAGGAATTGACAACACCTACAACCAGTGCTTAAACTGTAATGAAAGAGGTGCTGGGGCTCAAGTAATTTTTTTAACTTTTATAACTAAACGAGCAAGCCTAGAGGTGCTGGGGCTCAGCCCTGGCACAAATTAAGCACTGCCTACAATTGTATGCCTCTCCTAGTGAAACAAGCAGCTGATATACCAGGAGCAGAGGTAAATTCTGTTAGTGGTTGAAAACAATGCTGTCTCCCCCACATCCCTTACTCAGCTCATCTTTAGAAAGTTCATGAGTAAAGCAGCACTTCTTACTAGCTGTAAAACTACCAGTAATGAAAGATGGGTTGAAATTGTATGAGCCTCTTACTGCTGAAAAGAGAGTTCTGGATATGCCACCAAGGTGAATGTGAAACACCAGAGACCAAAAATCAGAGTGGATAAAAATCAATATTTTTTTTAAAAATAAACATTTTTTTTATTTTAATTGGATTTTTTTTTATAAAAAGCTTTGAGGAAAAAAACCTATCTAAAGATAGTTTTAGATAGATACATTATAGTTCAAAGATATCTCATCATGGAATAGGGATTATAAATTCTATTTCTATAGTATGAGAATATATTCATGTACTGTTTAAGAAAAGTTTTGTAAATGAGTTCCAATAGTTCATGGATTAGGGACCCAATCTTATAGGGTTCCAGGGGCTTCTGTATAGATTTAGGTTAATCTTTCTATCTACCCAATGGGACTCAGTCTAGAAGATACCATCAGAAATGCTTAGTTTTACAGTTCTCAAACTGTGGATTTGTCTCTCCAAGGATCACATGCTTGTTAACAGCAAAAATGTTTTTAAATAAAATAAATAAATATATATAGAGAGGTGAGAAATAACCTGAGTACTACTGACTCGCACCTTTACTATTTACATTCTGGTATCTCTCAGAAAGTCTCACAGCATAAACACTGTGTGACGTAGAATTTCGTACACCTTCTTTGTGCATGAAGCGCCTTTCAGAGCCACAGCTCCAACTGTAGGGGAGGAGCAGCAGGAGCAGTGTACAGCCACCATCAATGGCATGGAATGATAGGGCCTAGAGATACTTTCTGTGACTACAACCCCCAGCTTTCAGTGAGCCGGACAAGTGGGTCTGATACAGATTCCCGCCTCATCTCCAGAGAAAGCCTCTCCCCCCACCCTCCCATCCCAAATGAACCAACAGCCTGGACTCCAGTTGTGTATCTAACATTAATAGAGTTACCATGGTATTTTCCTTGGTGCCTGGGCTCCTCTCTCTCCCTCCCTTAGAGATTGTTGGAACGGTAGACAGTCCGCCCAAACCCAAAGAGATGACAATCTAAACAGATAAAAACAAAGGAATAGAACATACAAGCACAGCAAACAATGTGATACTTCCAATGACTTGTTTGGTCTAAGTTTTTGTGGTGTTTTTTTAATTTTAGGGAAGGGGTATTACTAGAAGGAGACTAGCTAGACAGAAAGGAGAGGGAACACTGAAAGGAAGAATTGAGAGACGAGGAAGAAGAGGGTACAAAAGGCACACAGGGTGAGGCTGAGGTGCAGAGACTGATCGATGGGGAACGAGAGGGTTGGAGCAAACAATTAATCAACAAAAGGGAGATAATATCCAGTCAAAACAGTAAAAAATGGTCTCACATCAGTGTCCACTGTTATCTTGTTGAGGTTGCTTTCATGCCTGTTCTTTCAGTTTCTTTGGCCTAGGGCTGGCTCCTCCCTGGAATCTCCTTCTCCCCAAGCTCACGTGGCTCAGGGGTAAGGGGCACTTCATGGATGCTAGTGCCCCCAGAGTGGAGTGCGCAGTTCTTGGTCCAAAAGGTGCAGGGATGATCCTGGCTAGGAGCTTTTCTCCCCTCCCCATATTGCAATGTTTTCCTGAGGCGGCTTCTGTGCCTGCTCCTACTGGCTCCTGTTTCTTTGGCTCCTGACTTATGTTCTAACGCTCTTTTTGTTTAATCCACATGATTAATATGGAGCATTCAGCATAAGTCTAGATTTAGCTCAAAATTCATGAGTTCCATGCAGTACTCTGTGAAGAGTTAATCAGCAACGTCCTGCTGATTGTCTAATTAGAACTGGCTTCTGCTCATCAGCTCTGGGCTGTGTCCAGAATACTGTCTACTTTACAGTAAGACAAAAGTGTCCACCTCAAGAAGTCCAGACACACCAGGTAAAATTAAAAAGTATTTAAATACATTTGTGTAAGCGGTTCTCTTGTGAACTTTCAAGATGCTACATTGAACAAAGTGATTTTCCTTTAAAAAAAAGGAGACTGTTTCAGAGAGTCTCATTCAATCCAGAAGACTATTTTCACTTCTCATAACAAACATGGAATGATCACATTTCAAAGACAGGCAACAAAAACTTATTACTTCATCTGCAATGAGAGCTCTCAATCAGCAAATACCATTTTGTTCAATTTGACTATTTCTCCCCTTGACAATTAAGGCGGATAATGCTGCACCTGCAAAATCCTCCCTAGCCGGACCCCTGAAATCCCCCGCTACTCTAGTTGTACTTCCAATATTTCTTTAAACACCAGGGCTGAAGCCAACGCAAACACACAGCTCCCTCTCTTCCTGATCCCTAAAGCTGGTGGTGTGCGCTTAGAATTGCACAGCGCACAGACACACTGAAATGGATAAGGAATCATTTGTTTCTCTCTCTAAATTCTTGAGAAGTTTGTTTATTCAGGCCTCAGCAGCTTAATACACATGCCTGTCCCACATGCAGTGCCCCAGGTTGCGTTTTTTGTTAAACAAAAAAGCTCCCCAATCATGTGCCTGTTTTCTCCTTTTCCACAATTTCTACAAAGCATGTCCATATTGGTTTCAGAGATTTCATATTATGGCACAGACTACACTTGTAAGAGCTGTAGAACTAGGAATCAAATTTCAAAATGTATCAGACAGGCCCATGAAAGTAGTAAGAGAATGCCAGATTCGTGCCCCAAATGGCTTTACATGAAGTACGAATTTGGTCCAGAATCATTTGGAAGCAGCATCTAATACAAAAGACCACTTTTTACCCATCCCCATGTATTCCTAAAGCAGTGCCTGCCTAAAAACTACAGCCATGGAAGTTGCTCTGCTGTACAAAGGATGAATATTCTATTCAGCACTGGGATCAGATCACAGTTCTGTTACCTCCACGTGGAGAGGTCGCTTGGGATTTGCGAAGATCTGAATGTAAACTGCAGCAAATTGCCATTTGCATTATTGTGTTGTAAAGACTCCAGGGATCAATGCACAGGTTCCCCTTCCTACTTGGTTCTGGCCTCAATGTCAGTCCAGTCAGGGTCCCATACACACTCCCTTTCTCTAATCATTCTTGAGAAACCATCTGTGATCATGTTGCCATCCAAGCCATCTAGTCAAAGGCATGCTATAGAGCTGTGGTTAGTCAGTCAGTTCCTGCTCAGAGTTTTCAGCTAGCCCCTATGATTCTGTTCTAGTCTACAAAGGTTTAGTTGTTTTTTAAACCACGCCCAACACCATAGTAAATGCCAGAGACCAAAGCAGGGAAAAGTAGCAGTCTTGCCTGCAACTGTAGTCAGACTGCACGGCTCTACAAAGAGGAGACCACTACCATAGTACACCCTTATCAACTTCACACTACACAGGAACAATTCTACCCTGTGGCAGGTCATCACCACGCTCCAGAATTAGGAGAGGAAAAGAGAGGGCTGGGGTGACATGTGCAGTAGTAGATAGCAGCACACAATGAAACAAACAAGGGGAGGGAAAGCAGCACAACTACATCCTAGATAATGCAGAGACATTAAGCTGTGAGTAAGTGGAAGATCTTAGGATGCACAATACTTTGTCATTATGTTGTGTTCCCCAGTATACAAAAATAAAGTTGGGGGGACACATTTTTACAAATTACAAAAAGTAATTATCCCTCTGCTGATACTCACACCTTCTTGTCAACTGTTGGAAATGGACCACCCTGATCACATTGGCCTCATTAGCACTACAAAAGTAATTTTCCCTCCGTTGATATTCACCCCCTTCTTGTCAACTGTTGAGAATCCAGCTTAATTGAATTGGCTTGTTAGCACTGATTCCCCCACTTGGTAAGGCAACTCCCATCTTTTCATGTGCTATGATATATATTCTGCTTGCTATATTTTTCACTCCATGCATCTGATGAAGTGGGTTTTAGCCCACAAAAGCTTATGCCCGAATAAATTTGTTCGTCTCTATGGTGCCACAAGGACTCCTCGTTGTTTTTTCATGGTGAATTAGAAGCTTTTTCTCAGGAGGGCTAATTAAACATAAACAAACAGGCTGTGACTAAAACAGCTTGCAACTGTCCCACGACCCAGATGGTGCTGGAAAGAGAACATTTCCAGTTATATAGTCATGAAAGTGTAATTATGTCTTTCTACTAATAAAGGTAATTATTCATTTCCCATAAATCCCATGCCTCCCACATGCTGTTCTGCTATTTACTTTCTATGGCTGCCCTCTTGCCTTTCTGCAGCTGTTCTGAAGAAATAAAAGCAAGACACAGAAGTGCATGCCCCCACTCAGCAAAAGGGCAAGTCTACGGAGACAGAATTTACGTCTGTGCACCTTTCCAATGATGCTGTTCTTGGAAGAGGAGGGCAGAGACTACAACACATGTGCCTAGCACATGCCAAGACTGCTTCAGCACAGGGGGATACTGCACTGGAGACAAATGATTAAGCAACATGTTACCACAGAACTATCATGACATGAACATTCTGCATCTATAGGATCTCTCAGAAAGGATGAGAGGAGGGAGTGACTTGCACTATCTGCCTTTTTTGACAGCATGTAACCACAGTACTAGAAGTGTCATGCAGATAATCCATGGCTGATCAGATTTCATTCCATCTCCAGAATTCAACACTGCTCAGACATTTATTTGGATCAGTTACTTATTTTTCAGAGGGGTAGCCGTGTTAGTCTGGTTCTATAGAAGCAGCAAAGAATCCTGTGGCACCTTATAGACTAACAGACGTTTTGCAGCATGAGCTTTCGTGGGTGAATACCCACTTCTTCGGATGCAAGCAGCCTATTTTTGCACACAATAAAACTCTGACTCATTAGGCTAATCCATCAATCTTTAGCTCAGAAGCAGAATCACACTCTGTCAAATAAGCAAAACTCAAGTGCCAAAACTGTTTAAAACTTTAACAGGCAACTTGGTGGTTCACCAACATTCCAGTAGTTAAATCGGCAGAAAGAGCAAAACACCTGATTCCATTACAGAGATCAAGTCATTCTGGTTTCTTCCCCAATTTTTGCGTCACACAAACATGACAAACATGTTAGTGACCAAAGGCATCTAATTATGAATATGAAAAGCATTTTTTCTCCAAACCTTAAAATCAATTTCCAGGCCACAAGGTATTTCTCCCAAGTAATTGTCCAAGCAGATCTTCGGAAATCAAAAGAAGAGATTATTCCCTAACGAGTTTTAACCTCCATGCCCTTGACAATCCAGAGCTCCCAACGCTGAATGTTAATGAGTTTAACATTCCACCTTCAAAAATCCCACCTGCCAGCAGTAAGGAGGTCAGTCACATCAGAAATCCAACACAGTTTATCAAGCAGTTAACTCCAAAATCAGAGAGGAATTCTCTTTTCTCTATAACCAACATTTGTACTAAACTAGGCTACCTCACTTAGTTTAATGATTTAGTTTAATCATAGCAGCAGAATCAGCAACCATCAGCTCCATACACAAGTTTCTACAAGAGCCTGTTAGCTTCTCAAGCCACTGAGGGTGGTAGGGAAAATGAGAAACTCCTCACTTCTAGCCAGCCACAGCACTTGTTCAAAAATAGCAATGAAAAAACAAAGGAATTTATTACAGATAATTATAGTTTAAATCATGAAGAAAAATAAAAACCTTGTCTATGTGGAAAGCTGTATGCCAATACTACTACTTATGCTTGTTAGAGTTATTTCAGAGCCATTCAGTTATGTAAAATAACTGAAACAAATGAAGAGCATAGGATTGGAAGATTGTCTTCTGGCATGGCACTGGTTTCTCTGGAAGACCCTGTATAAAAGGTTACCTAGATTAAGACACCTCACAAATACAAAAAGCCGAGGATTTTGCAGACCTCTAGCAATGGCCACGATAAAATTAAAGATGAACAAGATCAAGATGAGAAAAAATTGTGTAACAGTGTAGTCAGTTTTACTGTTTCCCTTGTAGATAAGCAGTTTTTCACGTACATAGGTCTTTTACACAGCAGCTAACTAAACAAAATGGAAAAAGTTCAGCTAATACCACTTAAACTGAGAGGGCAACTCAGGGCCAAGTACAGTACCTGAAAATACTTAATGTATTTTTGAAATTAACTAGATTTCAAAATAATCGTTTGTGATCAAGTTATCTTAGTTACATGTATGTATGGGAAGCTGAAGAAAAAGTTGTATTGTTTGAGGAAACAGCATGTGATGACAACTTAAGTCTACTGTAAAATAAATAGTTAATGCACCAATTTAAGATAACATGTTCAATGTTAATTTAGCATTTCCTGTTTTTTGAAGGCAAAAAAACTTTATTTTGTATTAGTATAGTTGTGACATATAATGTAAGCTATTTAGATAATGTTTACATATAGTCAGTCACTGCCATCAATTTAAAGCAAAATTGTAATGGTAGCAGAATGCTTACCCTCCACTACAGATAGACAACCTCTATCTTAGCCCTCCTTTGGATGAGGCCAAGGGGAACCTGCCATATAGAGTAACCAGAAATTCTTTTCCTTTTAACCACGAACACAAACTCCAACAATCCATACATTTCAAGCCCAGATGACAGATTTCAGAATTATGGAAGTCTCATGTTGCAAGGGACATCTTGTTTTGAAGACACAAGAAACAAATTGCTCAATACCTCAGTGACAACTGCAGCGGTCAAACCTCTCCCTTATTCCCTCCATCCCAAAAATACGGACGCTTTCTCTCCAAACCCTAGAACCAAGGGGTTACCTTTCTTATAATAGAGTTTCTACTTTACTTGGCATTGTATAAGCTTTTGGAATGTCAATAATAAAAGAAAATAAGAAAAGCAACTAACCCCAGTAAAATAAAAAAGGAAGAATGTCAGGTCATCATTAACCATCTAGCTCTCAAGTTACTTCCCCCATAGCTTGAGCAGCTGGCTGTTAGTTTGGCTTTCAATGACATAAGAGGTTGCTCTGTAGGGGATTAAAGAGGGGCCAACAGAAACAGAGCAGATGAGAAAGAAAATAAGAGAGGCCACCCCAGTTCCAGTTCTTGAAAAAGGAATTACAATTTTCTGTAAATCAGCTGTGTGAAATGGGCTTCCTAACCCTCACCTACCAGATTAAATTTCCAGCACATAACAGCAGCAGGGCCGGATTAACTTTTTGTGGGCCCGGCGCCAAACATATTTGTGGGCCCCCCTGGGGAATGAAGAGGCCAGGGGCAAGAGCACAGCAGGCAGGGTGGATTTGATTTAAATCACTAGTTAGGAAGACTTGATTTAATCATGGGTTTCTACATAAAAGTCCATTCTTGCTGATTGTTATAACCTTAAAACATTCTTCACAACTCAGATTTAGGTTTCATTTTTAGAAAGTACACACTATACATTTTTAAACTGCGATTTATTTTGAAAAACTTTTCAGATGAGTTCTACAGCTATATCAGAAAATGAATGTTTGGTTATTTCATTTACGAAAGATAACTGAAGCAGATATTTATGAAGTCATTGGGAGGTGAACTATCTCCAATTCAACAGGTTAATCATTAATATTTGAAGGATTTTCTCGCCATGCTGTATTAGGAGGAGACCATCACCAGACAGATATTTAAATTGATTTAACTAAAACAATAACAAATATTCTGGATTTTTCTCTTCAACAGCAAACATAATATTTTAACAACAAAAATATGTCCCTCACTTCTCACATTTATCGCCAGACTTCTCCTTGTCCAGATCTATTCCGCCCCCAACAATCTTCTATTCACTGAACTTTTTGAAACTTTGCACTTTTAGAGAGAGGTAAGGGGTTGACCCTGTGTACACAAATTTGCAGAGGGACAATAGAGTTGAGGTCTGTTATTTCTCACCTCTATACATTAATTATTTATTTTAAAACATTTTTTGCTGTTAACAAGCATGTTACCTCTGGGGAGACAAATCCACAGTTTGAGAACTACAAAACTAAGCATCTCTGATGGTATCTTCTAGACTGAGCACTGAGTCCCATTGGGTAGATAGAAAAATTAAACCTAAATCTATACAGAAGTTTGTGGAATCCCATAAGATTGGGTCCCTAAGCCTGTAGAACTGATGAATGAAATTGTTTAATTGTTCACTTTATTAATGTAACTTCATAAGTAAAGTTTTACAAATGAAACAACAGTCATTTATAAAACAGGTTACCCCAATAACTGGCTAATTGACGATGAAGATGCTTGTTAAGAGCCATAACTGTTCAGCCAGTTGCCCTTGTAAATTTCACTGTCAATCCAATTCCTGCTTAAATCACTGAGACTTGCACTGTTTCAGTATTGTAACGTCTGTTCATTGTTTGCCATTCATTACACTTGCCTACTTCTGTTCACTGTTTGCCATATTGTAATTCAAACTCCATTTTGTAAGCTTGCTGCAACCTTCATTTTTGCCCTGCTGTAATCTTATTAGTTTAAATGTGTAAATGAGGTATGTATGGACGATGGAATCAACCTTCAGCGCCAGCCTGTCCTGATGAAACAGAGTTCAAACACCAACGGCTAAAGATGCAAAAAAAAGAAGAGTCCACCCTAAAAAGAAAAGAACAAAGGTACAATAGAAGGAAGATCAAAGCCAGGTCCAAGGCTGAAAGTCACATCTGCAATTGATGGATGATCAGTCACACCGAACCCAGAGGCAGCATGACACAGCAAGACCTATAGACTCTGGATTCAGACTAAAACCTACAAAAAAGGATGAGTGAGAAGGAAAACTCTCTCACATTCTGCTGCTAACATGGGAGGGCAGACCCAGCCCTTCCTTATGCCCGACTTTCCTGGCCAGTTAGCTGCCACAAGCTACAAACCAGAACGTGTGTGTGTGTGTGTGTGTGTGTGTGTGTGTGTGTGTGTGTGTGTGTGTGTGTGTGTGTGTGTGTGTGTGTGTGTGTGTGTGTGTGTGTGTGTGTGTGAGAGAGAGAGAGAGAGAGAGAGAGAGAGAGAGAGAAAATTAAGGTATTAGCTAGTAGCTATAGACCAAATTGTTATAATAAATGTGGCATCTTTGCCTTGCCCCCTGAAACGATAAACATTACATGAATATATTATCTCATACTATAGAATCAGAATTTATAATCCCTATTCCATGATATAATGTAATCTTAATTAAAACTATCTTTAGATTGGATTTTTTAGGGGGAAAAAAACCTACCGGTATTTAAAAAAAACACAGATTTTTTTAATTTAAAGTCATTGATTTTTATCCACCCTGACAGCTGGGCATGGTGGGGAGGGAGGGGGTCCCCAGCTGGAGCGAGGGAGGGGCCGGGGCGAGATGAGCACAGTGGGGTATGGGGGGAGGATTAGTCCCTGCTGATTGGAGCAAGGCAGGGGCTGGGGGCAAAAACACAGTGGGGCAGGAGCTAGGGTTGGTCGTTGGAGCAAGGGAGGGGCCGGGAGTAAACTGCAAGTGTAGCAGGGCTGGGGAGGGGGTAAACAGGATCCCCCTCCACCCCTGCTCACATAGAGCGGGTACCTACCTTCTCCCTGGTTCTAGCCCATTCTCTTTGCCTCTCTCTGCACTGAGCTGAGGGTGGGGGTGCAGGGTCTGGGAGGGAGTTAGGGTGCAGGAGGAGGCTGGGGGTTGGGGTGTGGGGTCTGGCCAGGAACTAGAATGTGGGAGGGGGCTCAGGGTTGGGGCAGGAGGTTGGGGTGTGGAGCGCTTACCTGGGGCAGCTCCCATTCGGTGCGAGGTGTGCAGGTGGGAATGTGGGGGGAGGGTGCAGGAGCACCTGTTTGGTGCTCAGGGTGGGGATGTGGGGGGGTGCAGGAGTCAGGGCAGGGGGCTAGGAGTTTGTGAGGAGGGTGCAGGGGTCAGGGCTGGGGGGTGGGCTGGGGGTGCTCCCAGCTCCCTGCCCTGAGCGGTTCACAGCAGGGGGCTGGAGGGGGTATGCCCTGATTCCACCCCCCTTTCCCAAGGCCCTGCCCCCACCTCTTCTCCACTTCCTCCTCTCTCTCCCGAAAGACATTAAATGTTCAACGCTAAGGAACAGATGGGGTAGAGGACTGAATTTTTCACGGCCTCCTTCACAAAATATAGCACCACTTTGCCTTTAGTAATTATCCTTTTGAGGAGAAAACCGGGCACTTCTCTCTTTTTGCAAAGTCCTGTGACCTCTTTCAGCTAAAGAAAACTTGTGAGTGCTGGTGATGCAATATCTCTTTACCACTCTCCCCGTTATAGCGGGGGGGGGGGGGGATGAGTAAAGGTGGGGGTGCAGTGTTAAGTGCCTGAACACTTGATGGGACAGCAGCTGCTGTTGAAATGTGCATTTCCCTCACTAGTGTTAAGCCACCAGGACTTGGAGGGACAGCATGGCTGCTACTCTAGCCCAGGCTGGAGCTGGGAGAAAGGACACGGGTGCTGCTGTGCAAGGTCCCTCGCCCCCGTTAGGAGTTGGCGCAAGGAGGGGGCACCAGGGGCAAGGAGTGGGGAAGTGGGAGGGGGGAGCTGAGGGGGAGAGGGGGCCCCAGCCCAGGCAGGGGTCGCAGCAGCAGGAGGACAGCGACGAAGATCTGGGAAAAGGGGGCAGCCTGTATAAATATTGTTTCCTTCCAGAGAAGCAGACTCACCTTGCCCGGGGTCCAGGCGGCGACTGCTGCTTCCCCCCTCACCACCCACAAACAGCTGATCACGAGCAGGGAGAGAGTGAGAGAAGGAGGGGCGAGTACACAACATAGTGAGGGGAAGAGGCGGAGAAGGGGGAGCTTTGCTCCCAGGTGCAGTGCAACAGCAGGACAGAGCCCCGGGCACAGCAGCACCAAGCTTTGCGGAGAAGAGAGGCTGTGCCAGGGCCCCTTTGAAGCGTGGGCCCGGCGCTATAGTAAATCTGGCATTGAACAGCAGGATACATAAGTAGTCATTTTCCCAGGGCACACAGAAAACAAAAAGGATCATCAATAAAGTTCAGCTCATTTCTGAGCCAAGCTCTTTCATGAGGTCTCTCCTAGCTACTTCAATCCAGCCCGTTACCACAGTATCTGAGCATCTCACAATCCTTAATGTACTTATCCTTACAACATCGCTGTAAGGTAGGGGAGTACCATTATCCCCATTTTACAGTTGGAGAACTAAGGCACAGAGAGACAGAAGTGACCTTCTACAGACTTCTTGTGTGACCTTGGGCAAGCAGGGAATTCAGCCAGGACTCCCAAATCTCAGACTAACGTACTAACCACTCGATCATCGTTCTTACATGAACATCATTCATCGTTATTAACTGAAAGAACTGCTTGTGGGACTATGACCCAGTGAGTGTGAGATCACCAACCACAATATGTCTCACTGGCCACAGGAGAGAAATTATGCTGAGGAGACATCAGATACAGCAAGAAAGATTGCTCCATTAATAGAATATAATATTTGTTTTGGCAGAGCCATTTACAAATTCCTTATTTTCTTGTCATTTGAAAAGAAAAACTTCAGCTGACCTAAGAAAAAACACTCAATGCTAGAACAAACTTTCCTCCATTTCACCCTCATATTCTCACAATACACACAGTTACAAGATATAATTAGGATTTCCAGAGATCAGTTTAATAACTCAAAGGGAATCCTTTTAGAACAGTTTTAGTCCCCAAATTTAAAATGCTTAAAAACTACCTGAATGCACTGAACTCTGCATCTCAATTTCTCCTTGCTAGAAGCCCCTTTCTGCAAGACTCATCTATAAGCTGATCTTTTACCATCCTTGATGAAGCTCATTAAGCTATGAGATGCAGGCTCATAAGAGCTTGATACAATCAGTTTCTCAGAAACTAAAGAACACACATTATCATAGCTACCGCCATCTTCTGTTCAAGAATTCCTCCAGGTCATCTCCCCTCAGAACCAAGTTCTTAATTAGTTGTCATGATCCAAATTAAAAAAAATATATATCTTGATAATTGTAACCAGTATTGTCTGTCGCTTATTCATGTCTACTAACAAGGAAAAGAAACTAAAATAAAGTCTGTTAGGAAAAGCATAGATTCAATAATGTATATTTAAGGTAAGAAACAAACTTGTCTACTGAGTAGACTGTGATAAAGCCTAATTCTTAATATGACCTTTAACCTCCCTTATTCTTCTCCCATACAGTAGAAAGTTACATACCACTGGTGACCCTCAGCACTTTGATCCCCTTTCTGTAGAGCTGCCTCTGCCTCTTCTTTCCCTGCAGACAGAAAGCACTGATTTAGCAAGAGTGAAAGTTACTGAATTTCTCTGAATACCTACCTCCCGAAGTGCTAGGGTCTCTACAGTGACAGGAAAATATAAAGAAGTTAAACATTTGTTAGTCACCTAGTATATTTAGCTTGAGACATTCCAAAAGATCGCCTGTATGGAGACCTCACGGATGCTCCAAGGCCGCTGGGCTGACCTAAGATCAGGTTCAAGGACATTTTCAGCATCGACACTGTAAGCTGAGAGCTTGCAGCTAGCAACAGGCTACACTGCACCAGGGAGTCAAAGAGGCTGAAAAGAGGTGGCTGAGAAAGAGCAAAAAGCAGAGAGCAAAAAAGAAAGAGCAACAAGCCTCAAGGGTGCTTTGGTGCTTACACCACTGTCTGTTGAGATGGACAGTTGCTCTTCCACTCACTACCAGCTGCATATCTTGCAGTGATACTGGGCACCTCCCTCCCCCCTACACACACACTATTTAATGGCGCTCTCTCCTCTCTCTGCTCCATGTGTTTGTGTTCCCAAAATGTGGAAACTTTGCAAGCCATCAGAAAGGACTATATACATGCAAAAGGTCTGAAAATGATTGCCTGAAATGACTGCTTTACACATTTCTGAAAGGGACTGCTCAGGCAATTCAGTTTTAAAGCTTAGGTTAAATTAAAAAGGGGATGTGATTTCCAAAAGCTGATAGGAGCAGAAGTGTTAATTAAAGTCTCCTGGTTTTATTTCAAGTCCTTTATAATGTTAAAACCCAAAACAAACTGCATCTGAACTAGTGAATGAGAAGTAGTGAAACTGATCAAGTAAACGGACAGGAAAATTGTATTTTTAAAATTTGCATTAGTAACACGAGATCTTTTAAACAAGATACAGTAAAAAAAAGTTTATCCAATAAAAATACTACACTGAGCTGCCTCACAAACACACACTTTTTCTTACCATCAGAAGCATATGATTTCTTTTCATCTGCATCCTCTGTGATTTCATACAGATCACTGTATGCTCGAGCCAGGCGCCAAAGGAAATCTTGCCGGTCTCCATACTGCAGACAGAACATAAGTATTTCAGATCACCTGTTAGAGAGCCCCTTTCTTCCACTGGTACAAAGATATAAGGAAGAAGACCGTCAAATGGCAGCAGTAACAGGCAGTATGTATATATATATATATATATATATATATATATATATATAGCTACATAGAGTAAACATATATAAAAAAACCCTTTGAAAAAAACGTAAATGGGCCCAAACCAACAAGAACTCCAGCAGAAGTACAAAAAGAGTAAAATGAAAGTCCAAATTTGCAACTAAGCCCACAATTCAAAGAAGATTAGAAGAGGTCTAACTTATCTCATCACCATTTACAATACTGTTTAGATTTGTACTACTGACAGGATGCAAGAGGGCACATTTAAGAAAGTCATTGGATTGTCAGGGGTTTAGTTTTGTTAGGTAACAT